>NC_066579.1:215668005-217039505 GCF_024323335.1 Lathyrus oleraceus | reverse complement strand
ATCAGTCACAGGACATAAAATTTGAATCAGGCATTGGCACATTATAATAATGTACCACTCTAAAACCCAATGCATTTTCTATATGTTGAAACTACCAAACTACTCTCCATGTTCGAGCATTTCTCTCCCTGTCCTATAACACTAATTAACTCAGCTTGATCATTTCCCAACTTCACTCTATTCACAAGACAGTAAGATGTAACTCAAGCCAACAGCACTTTTAACCTTAAGAAAAAAATGCATATTAAAGCAAAATAATAGCCAAGTATATCTCTACCATATACAACACAGCTTAAGGGTATATCAATGAGACGTATCACACCATATTATAATGTGAGAAACAATATTTGAAACAGAGAAACTTTATAGGAAAAATCCAGTATACCAAGGAATTTACATGATGTAGCCCTAAATATTATGGGTCCCCCTAATATGCACTTGGCCCAAGCAGGGACCACTTGGTTTTACCTGCTACGAAAGGTTAAGAAAAATTAAAAGTATACTCGGGGTAAATAAAGAAAACATAGGCTCACATTATCTTAATCTGTCGGAGACTATCAAAATACAAACAATGCTAGTGATTTCATGTTGACAGTAATCAAAATAAGCAAGAGTCAAATGGGGAAGAAGAAGCACAATAATAAGGGTCAAGTGGAAGTGTTCACATAGTTGTTGAGCAGTCAAATTAAGCTGAATAAATTCTCTAAGAAATAGGTTGTGACAAGGACGGCGAACTCGGGTGGGTTCCAAACCAAGAAGCAAGTGTTTGTGGAGCTATGTGAAACACTCTCCATGCTAGAATCGTACACCATGTTGCAATTGTCAACGGAGGAGGTAGAGGAGGGCAGCACAACATCCAATTTACAATTAAATATTGCATTCAACATATTAAAATCTAAAGTTATTAATATTAAATATTTCTTTTAATTTATTGAGCATATCATAAGTTAGCCCTCGGATAAGTATTGAGCAAACTGAACAGATTTAGAAGAGGGAAAATGGGGAAATTGATACTACGAAATTGGAGAAAGATCCCTCAGAATGCCAAGTATCAACAGGGGAGGGAGCATGGCACAAAAATCAAATGGTTTCTCAACCTTTTTGTTCACTACAAAAGGGAGTCCTAATTTTGATTTTAAACGGCGAACACCAACGCTCCTCCCTTCAGATTACTAAAATTATCATCATAGGGAAATCTTTTATAGCAAGAAGGAAATCTTTTATTATCTCAAAGGGACACTCAATTATGGAACTCTACACAATACAAACCCTGTGAATCTTTTATTATCTGAAAGGGACACTCAATTATTGAACTCTACACAATACAAACCCTGTGAATGGGTAACTCGATTCACTACACCGTTTTCCGAATTTCTTAGTAACAAAAAAAATGGAATGTATGATGCCAAAACTCTTTTTCCAAATTATTGTGGCACAACCTTCTGTAAAAACAAGAGAGTTCGGAGTTCAACCCTTTTCTAGAGAGTGCACATTAGGGGATCCCAAATACCAGAGTTATTAATCCCGGATAGCGGAGCGGGGCAGCCAACCCCAAAAATGGGATAGCGGGATAGCGGATAGCAGGATAACTTTTTGGACTAATTATATGAATAATCTACATATATATTTAATGTACATTAAATAACTTTTTGGACTAATTATAGGAATGATCTACATAAATTAATTCCAGAATCAATATATTTTAAAAGAAAGGAAAAAAAACAATGATATGAAAGAAAAAACAACTTGAAAATGAATAGGAAAAAATCGAATAGAGAAGAACATAGACAACAAAATAGAAAAGCAGAAAACAGAAGAACGTGATAAAGAAAGGTGAAAAAACACGAATGAGAGGAGAAAACACGAACGACTACAATAAATTTCCCAATTTTAAACTTGTTAAGGGTTAAAAGGATTTTTTCGGACTCCAACAAAGCCCTAAAAGCAGAAACCCGCTCCGGGCCGGGAAGCGCTCCGCTCCCGCAACCCGCTATCCCAGCTTTCCCGGCCGCTATCCGAAACTGGGATGAGCGCCGCTCCTCCACAGCGGAGGGTTTCTGCACCGGGAGAGAATCCCGGGATAGCGCTTGGAGCGGCCGCTATTAATAACTGTGCCAAATACTACAGGGTTGTCTTTTAGCGTTTAAAAATGATAATGCACACCAGAAAAACAACATTAGCTCAATAATTACCTGGAAGTTTTGGTACATCAAGCCTTTCACATAATTCATCACAGAAATGGTTGCAGTTTTTGGACAATAGATCATATGCACTTCCAGGCCACTCTCTACTGAGTTCTCTCAATATTTGATTTACCTTGAAAATGGAAAAGTTTGTTTTCCCTAGTACAATGGATTCACGATATGTGTACATCGGGTTCTGTCCAGAAGGGCAGCTAAAAACCCCAGTACCTTGCTCACAGTATCCAAATGACCATTCATCCTCTCCATAAATCTGCAAAAGCATGAGAAGAATGAATGCTTTAATGATTGTCTATCATTTTCGTCATAATAAAAGACAACCAAAAGTATGAGAAGAATGATTTAATACATGGTTTTAAATTGTAGTCCGCAACCGCAATTGCGGCCGCAATATTACTGATGTGGTAGTCTCACAGCCGCATCGGACCGCAATTGCAGTGTGATTTTGAAATCATGTGTCCTTCCACATTAGGAATTGCATCAGACAACTTTGTCCGGGTTTCTTCAAGTATTTTCGTCAAAACTCAAAATTTAGAACCCAAAAACTCAATTTACTTCTGAAAAATCGTACCTTTTAAGTGTTTTTAACTGTGTATTTCAAACTCTTTTCAGTCAAAATAACGCCGCAACGGCCTCAATCACAACAACCCGCAAATGCAACACCCACAACGGCATCCGAGGCCCCAAATCATGCTTTAATTTACACAATTATACCTCAAAGGATGATTTTCTTTTTCATTGCCGAATAGGTCTATTAGCCTGTTTTTTTTACTACTCTTGTCACATGTCTCCTAGTTTTGACCATTACCATTAACATGCTTTTACTCTGGCATCAACAAACCTTTCACAAGCTTTGAGTAGTTTTAGGTTTCACAACATTGGAAGACTGAGTTGACACTAAAATAAACACACGCATGCACTTAATCATACTTAATAGTTTTAGGTTTCTCAATTAACCTACTTAAGACTATAAAAAAAAAGTGGCTAAGAATTACAAAAAAATTACAAAAATGGTGAAATATTTAAAATTTAAGCTCCTGATTATCAAACACGCATAAAGAAGCAAAACTACCGGATCCAATCATATCAAAATCCTAAAAATCAACATAAAAAACATTAATTTGCAGAAAGGGAAAGAGAGTGATGAAAAAATCAAACCTGAACAGCACTATGAAAAATGCCACCAAGACCAATACCATCTTTGAAGATCTTATTGATCTGAAGAATGGTGTTGTTGGCTTTCTCCGATCCACTATTCGTTACATCGTATATATGCAGTGTCACATCCGCCATCTTTCTCTTTCAAACCAGAGCCACCACAACCAAGTTGATTCAACACACTTCACTTTTTTTCTCTCTATAAACCCTAATTACCTATTGGGAATCTCAAAAAATGATTCGATTTTTCAAGAATCAATCAAAAGCGAGTATTGTAATTGTTTATTTCCATATATTCATATGGAATTTGTGGAGAATTGAAGAGAGATTTAGCCTCGGGATTCTGAAAAACAAAACCCTAAACCGAAATTTCTCTCTTGAATTCGAAGTTTTTCTCTTTCGCTTTCGAATTTATATTCGTATAGGGAGGGAACAAGAGAGAGAAAGAGTGTTGTTTGCCTGTGATTGAGCAAAATATATTTAGATAAGGAAATAGAAGAAAATGCAAAGAAAAGTATTTTTTTTCATTTTTTAAAATAAATTTTGGTATCTGATCTTGTGAAGAAAAGTAAATTAAATCGAAGGTTTAAATGTTTTTCTTTTTCAATTAATTTAGTGGTCAAATTCACACACTTTCTTATGTCTATAAAATGTTAAGAATCTATTAGACAAACTTTTATATAAAAATCTTGTCATTTTATTATATTACTAAGAGATTAATTATTGTGTAAAAAAATTTATATGCTTGATTCATCAATATGATTTATTTGTATTATTTTATTATTAATAAAATAAAAATTAAATTTTGTAAACATTCAATATTTATGATTGATATGATAAAATACTTCAATTAAATTTTATTTTATTGGCAATGTTATTTATAAAAAAAATGTTTTTTTAAAACATAACTAATATATTTAAATCATATGTAAACCAAATGTATTATTTATTCAATAAATTTATAAAATATATTGTTTCATATAATTAAGATTAGAGTGAGTCTTATTTTTTTGTAAAAATTATTAGTATATAAATATTAATAAATTTAATATATATTTTGTAATATATGAATTATATTAATCTCTTAACTTAAATAAATTTTCATCTAATTAATAATAAACTTAACAATTTCAATAAATTTTGAAATTTATATATCTAAAAAAATATTAAATTATATTAATAATTTGTTTACATTAATATATAAATATAAATAAATATTAATATCACATATACCATTGAATTATTTTATGCACCCTTATTCATTCTCTATTTTATAAAAGAACTTAACTTGATTAGATAAAATTTTACATTATTTAAATCCACTATTATATTACATTGAGTTATCCTACACACCTCTACTATTTTTCTATTATAAAAAAAATATTTTTTAATTTAATAAGATATTTAAAATTTAAGATTTAAATGGAATGTTACGAGTCATGCATTTGATCTTTGTAATTAAAAATATTATTTATTCAATAAATATAAAATATTTTTTTTAATAAAGATCAAATAATGGATAAGAATCTAAAATTATTAAATGTTATTAAAATTAAAAGCATGATTTGAAAATGGAAATTAAAGGTTAATTTTAACTAAAATAGATCTGATATGCCATTTATTTTACAGCTGGAAGGCACTTGTGGGTTGTGTTTGGTGGATGATTATCAACTAGTGAAGGAAAATGTGGGACCCACGTAGTCATGCACGGCATTATTAACGGTCACACAAACTAGCTACTGGCAATATGAAATGACGGAACCTCCATTTTCGAATTTTTAGGGTTGTGTCAGAAAAGAGGGGTGGTTAGATTAAATTATGGATATTTTTCCGTTCGTTAAGGGGAAGAAGTAAAATGGATTGTGACAGAGGATGCAATAATTTTCTTTATAAAACAACTATCAAGAGAAAAAACATATATATTTGATTGTCCAAAATTAATTATTTTTAGTGCTCTTACGAACAAGTTGATAATTAAATACAAAAAATTATATTATAAAATTAATTATAATTGATGGCTTTATTAAATACTCAAAGTTTTTTATTTTTGTTTTTTAATATGTGCTCATATAGGACAAATTACTTAACATTTTTTATTTTAATTAGTATTTTTTATAAAAAAATATTAAAAAAACCCTTAGATATATATAAAAATAACAAGAGTATAAACACTACGAAATAACTTACTCTATAATAAAACTTTCACGACAATTAACAAATATCATTGTATAATTATTAGGTGTTATATAACAGAAAAAATTTATGTTATAATTTTTACAAAAGTTTAGAAAATGTACTTGGATTCATGATGGTGATTCTTGTTCGATTCTTTATTTGAATCCATCTTTCCTCTTTTTGATTTAAATCCCTTCAAGAATTATCACCATGGATTCGGGCACGTTTTCTAAACATATAAGTAGGTATTCATAAAATTATGAAAATCATAATATCAAGATTCAAATATGATTTTTTTTGTCAATTCTTAGTAAGTTTGACTTTATTACAACTAACTCCATCATAACTCGTGAGATAAACAAAATGATCTTTCATCTTCTTTAATTGGTCGGGAGAACTGACACTTCAAAAAGGATTGTCCTAAAAAGAATATATGGTTCAAAAAGAAAGGTATATTTTATATTTTCATAAATTTCGAATCAAATAATACTTTGTGCCTTTTCGGGTGCGATTAATCATGTGACACATATTATGTAAGGATTCCTTTCTATTTAAATCATAAAAGGAAGTGGAAAATTTCTTTAAATGGGAAATAAAATGAAGGCACAAATAAAAGGAATTACAACATATAGATCAATATTTTAAAAACCGAACCGAATCAGCCGGTTCAACCGGTTGAATCGAGAACCAAAGTTGAATCTAGTCCGGTCAACCTTTAAAAATTGCTAGTGGATTAAAATCGGAGTAAAACCGAGAAAAAAAACTAGTCAGCTTTATAAAACTGCCAAGTTCAAATAAATGCATTAAATTGGTCTTTTTTATAAAAAAAATTGATAGTTTAATATGTCAATATCAAAACTTAAAACATTCCTTAATCACAAAAAAATCATTTTTTGTGCAATCATACAAACGTCTAAATTTTATCACTTTATTATAGTTTTTCTTTCAACCACACTCAATCATCATCAAGTTGTCTCTTTCAAACATAGTCAAGTCAATATTGTTTGTCGTTGTCAATTATGAGTTATTGATCGTCGATCAACTTGAATTTATTTATTGATGTTCAATTAAGTATGTTGTCTTTGTTGGATCAGTCCGATCCTGCTTCTTCTTGATTGAATTAGTATTTTCATATAAAAAAGTATGTTGCATTGTTTATTTTTGATAATTCTATCTTATTTAATTTAGATATTCTTAATTATTTGAATTTTGTTTTAGTTATTATGTTCTATTATTTTAATTTTGGTTTGAATTAGTTTAATTAATTTTATTGTAATTCTTTGATTTGTTCAAATTATTTTTAAATGAATGATGAAATTAAGTGTAGAACTATATTATGTTATTATATGTACTGTTGATATTATTGTATTAAGTTTGTAATAGATTTTTAAAATGTTTATTTTATTAAGTTGTGAATATATGAATGTGTGTGACATATCTATGAAATTTAGATTCATATTATTAGTTTATTTAATAAATGGTTCGGTCGTAGGTTTAATCGGTTGAACTAATTGAACTTTAAACTGAATGTTTCACCGATTCGATTTTCGATCCAATTTTTAAAATATTGGTGTAGATTGATTTTGGATATTGGATGTCACATAAGTATGAAAAGTTGTCTTTATGTACTTGGATGTGCAAGAAATTTAGTTTCTATTGCTAAGTTCGATGAATTAAATTTTAATTTTAGAATTGGAAACAGTGTATTTTCTTTATTAAAGATTTGTACTATTATGGTTATGGTACTTTAGTTGATGGTTTATAGTGTTTTAATCTTGATGTTAATTTTAAAGAATTTTTGTTTAATATTGAACATGTCGTTGATAGTAAGTGAAGTACGCATATGAGAGTTCTGCTTATTTGTTGCATCATAGGTTAGGCCATATATCAAAAGAAAGAATAGTGAGGTTAATGAAAGGTGAAATATTACCTCAATTGAATTTTGGTGACTCGAATATATGTTTGGTGACTAGAATAGTGAGGTATATGCTGCTGACTCAAATTTTCGTCTACAAGAAGCACTGAACTTCTTGAATTGATACACGCTGATATTTGTGGTTCGTTCGATGTCCCTTCTTTAGGCGGAGAAAAGTATTTGAACTCCTTTATTGATGACGTCTTGCATTATTGTTACTTGTATTTATTATATGAAAAGTCTCAATCAGTGAACATTCTAAAGATATTCATTAATGAGATAAAAATATAGTTAGATAGAAAAGTAAAGATAATGAGGTCTGATAGAGGTAGTGAATATTATGGAAAGTATAATGAGAAAGGACAGTGCCAAGATCCATTTGTAAAGTTTCTCGAAAGTCATGGCATATATGCATAATATACTATGTCTGGCACACCACAACAAAATGATGTGGCTAAGAGGGGGAATCGTACTCTCACGGATATTATTAGGTTGATGTTAAAGTATAGTAATCTACCATTATCATTGTGGACGTGTGCATTAAAAACCGTTACGTATTTGCTTAATAGGATTCCTAACAAGGCATTTCCTAAGACTTATTATGAAATATGAATAGGAAGGATATCTAGTTTAAGCATCTTCATGTTTGGGGATGTCAAGCGAAAGTAAGGGCGTATAATCCACACTAAAAGAAAATTTATGCAAGAACCAGTAATGGTTTTTTTCATTTGGCATCTTAAAAAATCAAAAGGGTGTAGATTGTCTTAATCATAATACAAGAATAATTGAGTTTGGTAACGCCTGATTTATTGAGAATAGTTAGTTTAGCGGGAGTGAGAAATCGCATAAAATGGATATTCGAGAGACTCGTGAAGAATCTTCATAACCTAAAGAATCTTCATGGGTTGTTGTACATTTGGTTGTATTACCGCCACGCAACATACATAGACAACAAATCAACATTCAAACCCCACAAAATGAACAAATAGTTGATGAACCAGTTGATAATGTACAAGTCATAAATGAGCAAGAACAAGTGATCAAACAAACACAAGAAATAATGGATGACAATAATGTATGGGATCTAGTTGAGTTGTTTAAAGGTTCAAAATGAGTTGGTTATAAATGGATATTTAAGACCAAGCGAGACTCAAAAAGCAATATTGAAATATATAAAGCTAGAATCATCGCCAAAAGTTTCACTCAAAAGGATGGTGTTGATTACAAAGAAACCTTTTGTCTTGTTTCAAAGAAGAACTCTTTGAATTTTTTTTGGCTTTGGTGGCTCATTATGACTTAGAGCTTTACTAAACGGATGTGAAAACCATTTTTCTAAATGGTAACTTAGAGAAAGAAGTGGATATGACTCGACTTGAAGGGTTTGTTAATATAGGAAAAGAAAGTTTAATGTGTAAATTAAAGAATTTAATATATGGACTGAAATAGGCTTCCAAACAATGGTATATTAAATTTAACAATAAAGTTTTTTCATATGGTTTTATATAGAACAATGTAGATCAGTGTATCTGTATGAAGGTTGTTGGGAGCAAATTAATAATTGTGGTCTTATATATTGATGATATTTTACTTAGTGCAAGTGATGTTGCTTTGTTACATGATGTGAATAAGTTTATCTTTAATAAACTTGAAATGAAATATATGGGTGTGATGTAACACCTTTCTAAACCCCACATACGATTATTGGATATTTTAATTAAAATCACAACCACAAGGTGTAGCACCTCAAATTTGCACCTCTCATTTGTATATACATTTTCATTTTAGGCCATTAACATTGCATTGTTCATTGCATAGTCCATCAAGTCATCAGGCAAGACTGGTCAGGAGATTCCACTGTGCAAGGCAACAAGTGCATTTTCTATGAGATCAAAGCCCTAGGGTTGGTACAATGAGTTCATGTAACCCAAGGATCATTTTGAAGTGATTTGGCCAAGTGTTGAAGGCTCAGAGATCATCAGTCCATGTGCAATTCATCTGAAACCCTAAAAAGTCAACAGAAGTCAACTGTCAATTTAATTGTGGATTTGGAGGTGGGAGATGGTTAGAGATGCCTCATTCATGTGTAAACAAGTCTCATTTGACATTTCAAACATCAACATTGAAGAATTTGAGGTCAGATCAAGACTTTCCAAAAATAGCAGGTGGCCTATAATTTGAACTTTCCAAAAATGGAAAGGTTTTTGACCAACTTCAACTCAAGATTATATTATCAAGAAAGCTTCAAATGAAATTTTGTCCAACATGAAAGTTGAAGATCTTTCTCTCCCATTTCCAAAAAGTCCAAGATCATGAATTTCTCATGTGTGGTTGATGAGATATGGTTCAAACATGGCAAAGTGTGGTTTAGACTTCAAATGAGCATAACTTTCAAACCAAAACTCCAAATTGGATGGCTCTTTTTGTATTGTTCTTATTTTGACCTCTAAATTCCAAATCATGCATTGCATTACACCAATTATCATCACATAAGCATTTGGTAATTCACTTGATTTTTGGAGGGAAATTATGTAATTCAAATTTGGTGCATTGTTTAAACATTCTACCACCACCATTGGCTCCAAAACAGGATTTTAAGTGAAAATGGATTGAATTTCATGCACTGTTCACATGCATCCCATGCATGAGGGTGAAAAACAAATTTACACTTACACTCCCAAAATGTTAATTACACTTATCCATTGGCTTAAGCATGATTAAAAGAGTGATTATCATGGCATATATAAGGCAAACCCTAACTGTTTCAGCATTAACAACAACTCATTTTTTCAGATCTAGAATTTTTCATCAAATTTTCTCTCAAAAATTTCTTCAAATTTCTTCAAACAATATCCATTTTCTCTTGCTTGATTCATCATCTGGAAGCATCCTTGAGCAAGTTTGGAAGAGAATTCACATGAAATCGTGCCTGTTTGAAGCATATGCAAGCTTGAACTCATCCATGGTGAATCCAAATTCTGGTGGAATCAAGTGCAATTGAACTTCAAGCTTTCATCCAATCAACTCTACAAGCTGCATAGAAGAAGTTTGGAGCATCACAAGGCCTGAATCACACGAATTCCAGATCTGCTCTTCAAGAGGTTACAAAATCGATCCTCTTATTTCTCAAAATTATTGTGATATTATTGTAAATCTTGTTGTTGTGGTCATGCTGAGCTTTAAATCGTGTGAAATGATCCATTATACATGAAGACATGCTTGTTTAAAGTTTTGATGATGAAACTTGTTTCCTTCGATTCATGCATGTTTGTTGGTTTCTTGATGAAATAGTTATGGATTATTGATGTATGATGAAAGATCTGCATAATGATATGCTTAATTTCAAGTTCTGGAAATTTTGTTCGTAATGTTCTTGAGGAATCCCTTGTTCATGAGCCGCGCGCGATGAAGATGATGTTTTTCATGTTTAGGGAACGGTTTTGATCCATAGGCCACGCTTTCCTGTGTTTTGCATGTGTTTTGTTAGGGTTATTCATGCATTGGTCCACGTCCTCGCTTGTTTGGCGTAATGGTTCGCTCACGTTCATTTGACCAAGCTCACTCAGCTCTGACCGGCCACGTTGGATTAATGAAACGCTGAGTTTCAGTCCTTGGCGCCTTGCATATTTAAATTCGTCCCAGCTTCGATTCTGCGCCATGCCATGATTCAAATGCTTCTTTGTTTTTTCTATTTCCTTCCATGTATTTCATATCCATGCTTCTCATCATTTTTTTTTCATCATCTTACAAAATTCATATATAATTGAAAAATCATCCAAAAGTTATGAGATTTTTTGCATCATGATCCTTATCCTGTCTATTATTTTTTGATCATTTTTCCATAAATTGTGCATGGCTGGATAATTTTTTGTGCTAGGATGTTTGGACATGTATGCTTACTTGACATTGCCTTGCTATATCATTTGTGAAATGTTTGATTCTTGTCCAATGCTTATGAAATTTTGCATGATGAAACTAGGCACTTTGCTTGACATTTTGGTGTTGACTTGGTATTTTTATCAATCACCATTGCTGTTTTATGAATGTGCTAAGTTAGGTGTGACAATTTGTGTCACACCTTGTGATGTTCAACTTGATTGATGTGTTTGCCATGCCAAATGATCTCCAATTGCCTTGATTTTTTGTATGATGCATATTATGGATGTTATGAATGAGCATGAATTTTGTTGGATTTTTTGGAATCATTTCTGATTTGATTGAGATTTTTCATTCTGGTTGGTCACATTTGAGCTTTAAAATTGCCTTGAACTTCATTTGATCATAAAATGCTTGTTTCTTATCCAATGCTTCTGAAATTTTGCATACTATTTCCAGACATGTTGAGTGTTGTTTTGGCTTTGGTTTGAGGTTTTTACCATGATCCATTCCTGTTTTATGCCCATGCTAACTTGGTGTGACAATTTGTGTCACACATGTGCTTGTTGTGATTGTCTTGATTTATGCTATGTGATTGCCATGCTTAATGATTTCCAATGCCTCTAATTTTTTGTGTGATGATCATGTTGAATGTCCTGTTTACTCATGAATTTTGCCAAGATTATTTGGATCATTTTTGATTTAATGTGCATTTGTTTCTTCTGATGTCACAATGTAGTCACAATTTGCATACCTTGCCATGTTTGGTTCATGAAATGCTTTTGGTTAATGATATTAATATGGGACCTTTTGGATTGTGTTCTTGATTGATTGAAGTTGATTCATGTTAAATTTCATGTTCTGTTTTGAATGTTTGACCTACTTTTGACCCTAGGCTTTGACCTAGTGGTTTGGACTCACTGTTTGGATTATGGATTTCAGGTTAAGAAGCACATTGCCATGGTTGGATTGGTCCACTCATTTGAGTTGATTAATTGGTTGATGTTGGCTAACCTTGAGTTGTTTTGTAGGCTTAGAGACCAAGTGGCTTAATAGCTTGTGCCTTGCACATTGTTGCCTAATGTCTTATCTGTCTGATTGTGTGATTGACTGTTGTCTGTCTATTTGTTTGACTTGTAAACTGATTGGTTTAGATTTTTTCAGGTACCTAAGTTGCTTTGAGTTCTTTTGAACTTGCTTTGCTAGCTTGTGGGTTGCTTAACCTAGGTATAACTCTCTGACTTCATGTAGTCTGGAAGACCTGTCCTGTTATGTGGGCAGGCACCTGTCTGAAGCCCTCCTTAAGAGGCAATGCTTGTGTTTGTTTACTTTTGTGCCAAGCAGGAAAAGTCCTCTTATGAGGCAATTGGCAGATAAAAGAGATGTGTAATCCATCTCCTGCTATTCAGTGTGTCATCCACTTTGCTCACACCATGTGTTGATGCATTGTGGATATCAACCCAAGATCTTTGTTGTGTCAGTCATATGTGGAGAAGAGTTCCTACATTCTGAACTCCCACACTTTCATTTGTCTGAAGCTCTCCCAGGCCAGGGATAAGAGTTGTGAGGTCTTATCCTCACTTCCCATTTCATCTGCTTCACCCTAACTCTCAATGTTAGGGTTAAGAGCTAACTACACCCGATTCTAGTTGGCTTGTTTTTACAGCCTAACCTTGTATGAGCCCAATTGTTTGCATATAGTGTGTGTGCTTGCCTATTTGTGCTTGTGTGTGTTTGCCTGTGTTGTTTAGGATAGCTTGCTCCCTGTGCAAGTTAGATAGAAACCTTAATATAGGGATCGTATGCATGATAACCTCTAGGCTTGAGTCGTAGTCTCCCTAGTAGTTTGTGTCTCCCTTTGTTTCTGGTTAGGATAGAAGTTCTCTCCCTGTGTAGGGGAACTACATCGCCCTGGTCCTCATACCAGATGAGGAACGTAGGCAGGAGATGAGTTGATCTCTTCGGGCGCCTTTTTTCTTTTTCAACCCCTTTGTGTGTGTTTGGAGTCTGACGTAAGTCCAGCGATTGGCAGTTGGTTTCCTGTGTCTTGTTTGCTTGTTGGAGTCTGACGTAAGTCCAGCGATTGGCAGTTGGTTTCCTGTGTGTGTGTTTGTTGGTTCGGAGTCTGATGTAAGTCCAGCGATTGGCATTCGGTTTCCATGTTTGCTTGTTTGTGTGGAGTCTGACGTAAGTCCAGCGATTGGCAGTCGGTTTCCTGTGTGGTTTTGTTTGGCGTGCGTTAGCCGAGCTACGAGTGCTCTGATTCTTCTTCTGTCAGAGAAGATACGTATGCATAGGATGTGACATCCTAGCGAGCACGTTTCCCCTGTCCCGAACTATGTCGACTCTGATGTCTGTGCCTGACAGACTACGTAGGCCCAGGATGTGATATCCTGCCGAGTCCTGATTCTCTTGTCTTTCTGTGTGTTCTTTACAGCCTTGTGTGGTGTCTGAGCAGTTTTTTAGCAACCTTATCCTTTCTTTTTGTGCGTGGATCCCGTCGAGTACGACGGATGCGTAGGGGTGCTAATACATTCCCTTCGAATAACCGACTCCCGATCCCATCTCTCTCTGGTCGCGAGACCATATCTTTTCCAGGTTTACTTCGAGCATTTCCTTTCCCTCTTTTGGGATAAATAACGCACGGTGGCGGCTCTGTTGTTTTATTTTCCCGTCGGTTTTTTTGCGTAATGCGACACAAGGGTGTCACACATATCACAAACACATCTTACTCCATAACACAGGTCACGTTGATTCATATCAAACTTGTCATCGCATGTTCACTTCCATTTTAAAGTATCATTGTAGTGGAAATATCATAAACAATTATGAAAGATAAGGCAAGTAATTATATTTGGTCTTAAACTTCAACTTTAATAACAAATAAGAGAGTTATAATCAATCCTCTCAACATGCTTAAGAATGCACCACAACAAAATTAGTCTTACGACTTCAAATGTCATCAAAATAAAACAAGCATTCCCAACCTGATGTTACATGATCATATCAAGACTCTACTAAATAAAGCGTTAAACTAAAAATCAACTCCATGAGATGGATTCCACTTACTTCAGCAATGTTACTCCTGAGTATCTGCGCGATGGCCATGTAAAGGCAACATTCAAATAGAAAGGGTGAGAATTTATTTCAATAATAAACGGTATGGAATGTAAAATAGAGTAAAATGTCTACATAATCATGCACCATAACATATCACATTCTCACACTCAAATCATCATCAACATCATACACAACAACATCTCAATTATCATCAATAACATACGCAACAACATTATCATCACACAGAGTCATATTCCATGCATACATTTCATTCATGCTATGCAACTCATGACACCAATAACGACTCATATATATGTGGTACCATTCATAAACACTCAGGTCCATCTCGCTCCTGATCCCCACCATAGGATCAGAGCACACCAAATCGTTACCACCACTATAGGTAACGCTTCATTAATTCTCACCATAGGTAACACTTCACTAATTCCAAGCTAGATTATCTACCTGTTCCCGATCCATACCACCGAATCAGAGCACACCAAAACTATACCGAAGCCCATACACCATGATGTGTGACTCTCAATAAGATGCATTATCTCAACAAGGTTCGCGAAAAGGATCCCCATACACATCTCACTATTTATACATCACACCATTCATCATGCGCAAAAATCAATTCATGTTACAACGTCAATAACATCAGCAAACATCAACAACTCATTAAGACCTTAACAACATTATCATAACATTGTTGACATAACAACATCATTGTCACACAACAGTATTACAATAATGCAGCAATTCATCAAACATATAAACTAATACATTTATCGACATATTAGGCGCATGAATAATATTCAAACATTTCACCAATCACTACCATGTTACATATTTGAGCATTAGCTTTCCAATGGTTCAAACGACACGTCATTTGTATATACGGATCAAAAGTTATGGTCAAAATCATCGAATACTGCAAAACGAACATTTTGGCAGTTATGTGTCGACGCATGACTCGTGTGTGTCGACGCATAACATGTCCAGGTCGGATCATGTACCTCATTTTTAAATCTTATAGCATTTTGTTTAATGTGTTGACTGCATGTGTCGAATCATGACCTTTACAGGTTGATGCATGACATATACAGGTCGACGCATGCATCGAACAGGTCAGCGCATGACCTTCATAGGTCGATGCATACTGCTATTTTTTTGTCTAAAAATCAGTTTTAACCATGCAAACACTACCTTATATAACAACACCTTATTTTACAAAAATTTATCATATTAATCTCAATTCTTACTGCTATCATACCCTAGACTCATCTATTATTTCAATGATTCATGGATCAATAACACATTACAACAATGTCATCAATTTTCGTCAAATTCAACATGATTCATTTGACTCAAGCACATCACAACAACAACATATTAATACACATGGTTACAATTCATATCATAGCAGCAACATATAAATACACATAGTTATAATTCATATCATTGTATATAAAAATAGTATTATCATCATCAATCAAAAAGATACCAAACCCTATGAAAGATTATGAGTCCCCCCACTCTACCCCTCCATCATAACCCTTATTATTAAAACAATTTACCACCCTTACCTGATTTCCTTGCAAAAATCTGAAGTGGAACCTTCACTCTCTTCCTCTAGATCACCTTTAGCCTTTTGCCTTAGTCTTCCTTCTCTTCTCTCCAAGTTTCTACGTAGGATGAAATCTGACTCCTTTTCCCAATTCTCTCTTTTTCTAGTAAACCAATTTCTCCCATTAGGTTTTCCCTATACTACCTTCAACTTAACCTTATAATTACCACTTTGCCCTTAAAATCTACACACCCCTTTGTTCTTATTATTTTATTATTCAAAAATTTATTTACTCAATTAATTAAATAAACTTCTATTTTCATTATTTAATGTAATAAAAATAGTGAACATTATTTTTAATTACTAAAACGGCTCTAAATTACTCTACTCACTTATATCACCTCTATATACCTTTAACTCAAGGATACATACCCCACCAACACCCAACCATAAAATAATTATTAAAATTCATAATTCTAACAAATAAATTATACTATAATATCAAATCAGAAAAACGGGGTTCACATGTGACATCATATGTGGTAGGATATAAATATTTCATAATAGATCACAAGGTCAGTTGGGATTGTCTCAAAAAAGTTATTTATAAATAAAATATTAGAGAGATTCATAATGGATAAATGCTTTGCAGGGACAGTTCCTATTCACAAATAGGGACAAGTTTAGTCAAATGCAATGTCCTAAAAATGAATTAGAAGGAAAATAAATGGAACTTATTCCCTACACATCAATGCTTGGGAGCTTGATGTATGTCCAAACATGTATCCGACCAAATATGAGTTTTGTTGTTGATATGTTTAGTCGATATCAAAGTAATCCTGGAATGGATCATTAGTAAGCTGCAAAGAAGGTTCTTATGTACTTAGAAGGCACCAAAGATTACATGCTCACATATAGAATGCCAGATCACCTTGAAGTGGTTGGCTACTCGGATTCATACTTTGCGGGATATGTGGACTCAATAAAATCCATATTTGGGTATGTTTTTCTTATGGATAAAAGAGAGATATCATGGAAAAGTGGAAAGCAATCTATAATTGTTATTTTGACTATGGAGGCAGAATTTTTGGCATGCTTTGAGGCCATAGTTATGATTACAAAACTTCATCTTAGGGTTGGTATTATGACTTGATATTATCGACAGTATAGTTAGGATGCTAAGGATTTATTGTGATAATTATGCAACTGCCTTCTTCTTTAAGAGTGATAAGTATGCTAAAGGCGCTAAACACATATAATTGAAGTACTTATCAATAAACAAAGAACTACAAAAACAAAAAGTGTCATTTGAACCATTGGTATAAATTAAATAATAACGGGTTTGTTAACTGAAGATTTTTCGTCCGAGACATTTATTGGCCATGTAGAAAGGATGGGCATTATGTAAAAATTATTGTTAGCATTATGGTATGATTGATATATACATGTATAGTTTACTGTTTGTATTGTATGACACTTATGAATTCAATTAAGGTTATGTTTCTGCTTAATTGTGTTTTCCATTTTATGTTGTATACATTAATATGTGATAACAAATGTGTTTTTGAAAAGACATGAAAGACACACGATTGCATCCCTTAAAGTTATTTGAATTGGATTGATTTGTGATACACTAGAGGAATCAAATTGATGGATAACCTGTGACCGCCATGATCTTACTATTTTAGTTCATTAAAGATAATGACTTAGTACTTTCAATGAACGGTGCATAATTATGGTTTAAGATTGAAATATCAAGTTGTCACATGAGTCAAGTGGGAGACTGTTGGATTAATTTATTAATTCATCAAATACGACTTTTGTAAATAAAAGTTTGGATTTAAATAAAATATATCTTAATGTGACGAATGTTTGGGTTTGATAGATAATTAAGCCAATGAGGTTTTTATTTTGAAAATTCAAAATAAAATTTTGGATCTCTCTCTTCATGACTACTGAGACATGACTATTGGGAATAGGAATGTGATTGTTAGAATAAGATGCCTATAAAATAGGCACCTTTAGGAAATCAACGTAGAGTTTTTCTCATTCTTTATGTTTTTCTAAAAAACAAAACAAAATAGTATCTTTATCATCAAAGATACATAAAATAAAAAAGTAAGACAAGAGAGAAGAATTCAAATCAAGAATCAATAATCGAACAAGAGTCGTCATCATAGATCCAAGCACGTTTTCTAAACCTTTCGGTAGAAATTCATAAAACTGTGAAAATCATAATATCAAGATCTAAATATGAAATTTTTCTGTCAATTCTTACTGGGCTTGACTTTACTCCAACTAGCTTTGTCATGAGCTGTGAGATGGACAAAATATTTTTCATCTTCTTTAATATCCCTTCTTATTGAAAATTTCATTTTTCTTTGATGGTGTTGTAATTCATCTAGATTTAACCAAACTCAAAAGGAAGCAAGCTAATGATAAAAATACAAGAAAAGATTCATTCACATCCATACCAAAGAACTTTGATAAGAGCCCGTCGTTGCATATATTTAGTCGAAGAATCAGAGCACAATAAGTGAAATTGAGCTAAAATGAAGAAGAATAACCAAAGAATGAGGAAAAAATAGCTAAGTGTGAAAACTATGGACTTAGTTAAAATTGGAGTGAAAAGGGGAGCAAAAACGTGCGGCTATTGGAATAATCACGTGCATCATTGCGCAACATCGGACACGTGATAAGGCATTTAAAGATGCATTGCGCGCGTGATGCAAGGTATCACGCGCGCGATGGTCGCTTTTCTGGACTTCTTATGATGCGTTATAGTTCATTCTAACGCCTTTATAAGGGAATCTTCTGCACTTTCACAAGGGTTACAAAATTTGGAGATTAAAGCACGATTTTAAGACACAAGTGGAAATATTTTAAGCATTTGAAGCCATTGGATGTCATCTCTTCAAGGGACTTCTTATGTTATCTTTGTCTACCAATTGTGGTATTTTTAATTGCACTATGAGTAGCTAAATTATTCTAGGTTAGCTTGTGTTATGATGAACCTATTTCCATATTGTTGGATTCTATGTTGATTTGACCATTGTATGAACCTATTGATCTATAATCTTATTTAATTACTTCTTGTTCGTAATGCTTTTTATGTGAGGTATTCTTTTAATCTGATTTTGACCACATGGGGAATATTGACCATTAGTCTATGTGTTGGACCTAGGACAATTATTGTAGTTACGTTGGTTGAATAAGGATATGAGACCTTGAGTAATGGCATAAAGAATTAATGTTCTATACGTCGCCTAACCCTACTTACGTTGGCGGACTAGGGATAGAAAGCTTCGAGTAGTTGTTAGTGAGTTATTTCATGAGGGATCGACTATAACAATTTTGTTAATTCTCCGTGAGGTTATAGTGATTAGATCGTTCATATAGGGAATAAAATATCAACAATGGAGGAATAAATGATTCCACAACATAACCTGACCGCTTTCATGACATTGTTTACTCGTTTATTTACTTTTTGCACTGAAACTCGAAATCCCCCTTTTTGATAGTTTTTTTAAATTGCACATATTTTGTCTTGCTCGGAGGCAGTCCATGTGATTTAGATCCTTTTTATTACTTTGACATTATCAGTACACTTGTCGAGAAGTCATCAAGTTTTTGGCGTCGTTGCTGGGGACTGTTGATTTTTCAACAAGGTGAAATTTGTGCAATTATTTTTATTCTTAGTCTTTTTAATTTTTGTTTTAATTTCTTGTTTATCATAGTGCTACTGAGGTATTTTTTTGTTTATGTATACGCAGTTCAGGATTGCCATTAATTTCATTGGATCCAGAAATTGAAAGAACCGTACATGCTCTCAGAAAAGCAGTTAGAGAAGTAGCTCTGGATGGAGGAATACCAGAAGAAGAGCAACTATCAAGTTCTTCTAACTCTGAAGAAGAATCGATGACAGTTGCACAACCCCTAACTATGAGGGACTACTGTAAACGAACTAATGAAGGACAGGTTTTCAGGGGGTTTGTACCAGCAGACCCTGCTAACTTTGATATTAAAAATTATGTACTTTCAGGTTTAAGAGAAAATATGTTCGACGAAAACACGATTAGAGACCCATGGGCGCATCTTGCACGCTTATATAATATAACTTCAATGTGCAAATCAACTGATGTCACTGAAGGTCAGGTTAAATTGAGGTTGTTTGAGTTCTCACAGATTAGAAGGGAAAAAGATTGGTTACTATGCTTTCCGAATGGAACAATTTAGACTTGGAAGGAATTGGAGGATAAATTCCTTGAAAGATTTTTTACTATTACTCAGTTTACCGAGCGTCGAGTAGAAATTGTTAATTTTGAGCAATAGGAAATTGAGTCACTTTATGACGCTTGGGAAAGATTCAAACTTTTGTTGCGCAGATGCCAAAATCACAACATGAATAATATGGAGCAGATGCAAAACTTCATCAAAGGTCTCAAGAGTAAAACTCGCATGTTATTGGATGCTTCTGTGGGAGCTATTATCCGACAAATGACTGAACCACACACAAAAGACCTCATTGAGAAGATGTGTAGTACCATTCAAGAAGTGAAAGGTCGGTCAAGCTTGAAACTATGGGCACACCTAAAGGTATGTTACCTCTTGAAAGCCATACTGCTCTTTTAACTCAAATTGAATATTAAATAAAAATCTTGCTTAAAGAAGCTTAGGTAAAGCTAACGTGAGTCAGGTACAAGCACTTAGGTATGACTTATGTAGAGAAGAACATGCGAATGGAAGGTGTTCATTGGAAGGAACAAGTGAGGAGGTCCAATTTGCTAATTTTCAAAAGAACAACCTGTATTCCAACACATATAATCCGAGTTGGAAAGATCACCCAAATTTCCATTGGAATAATAATAAGAATTCAAAGGCCAACCAAGGGATGCAACAAAGCTAATAAGCTTCATTTCAAAGGAATCCATCACAGCTGGAAGAGACCTTGTAGAATTTCATTAAAGTCACGCATAATAGTTTATCCGATAAATATGAACCATGAGGAAATGAATAGAAACCAGGACACATCTATCAAAAATATAGAGAAGATGATTGATCAGTTATCCAGACAAATATCCGCTTTGCCAAGCTTGAGTGGAGGATTCATAAGTAACACCATAAACAGTCTTAAGAATGAAACATGCAAGGTTGTTGATACAGATTTATGGGCGATTATTGAAAAGCGTAAAGATGAGATGGAAAAAGAAGAGAATAACAACCAAGGTGACCAAGAGAAAAGATGAGTCACCCTTGATCAACTCATTGATAAAAACTATTTATGGAGAAGAACAAAGAAGCAAATCCTGACTGAACTAAATCCTCCTTTACCGGATTACATTAAATCACCATTTCCTATATTAAAAAGAAATTGGTTCAAGAGGACAGAGCAGCGATGTTTGCAAAGTTCAAGGAATTGCTAGCTACTCTCCAGGTAAGTATTTAGTTCCATGAGATTTTAGAACTCATGCCTAAATTTGTTAAGTTTATGAAGGCACTACTAAAGAGGACGAAATAGAAAGGGGTCAGGGAACATGTAAACATGACCAAAAAGGATGAAGTGGTAATATCTCAAACTTTACCACCAAAATTAAAAGACCCATGTAAGTTTACTATTTCTTGCAATATCGGTGAGGTAAATATTCCACATTCTCTGTGTGATCTTAGATATCGCATAAATGTCATGCCACTGAAAATGATAAAAGAATTGAACGTGGGTGAGATCACACTGAGTAACATGTTTTACTCAACCAGTTGGTATTTTGTGTGACGTGTTAGTGCATGTCGATGGACTAGTATTTCCTACAGATTTTTAGTGTTGGATACAAAAGGAGATTCAAGAGGATTTATTATTCTTGGGCGGCCATTATTGGCAACTGGGGATGCGAAAATAGATGTGGAGACAGGTGAATTAATTTTGAAGTTTAATAAGGAGAAAATGGTGTTTAACGCATATCAATGGATACCATATATGGAGAATCTTGAGACATGATATCAATTGAAAGAGAAAGGTAGTGAAGTTCACAAGAGAATTGAAAAAAAGGAATATTCACCAGCGTGCGGGTATCCCTTGTGCCTGGCGTGTTTTGAGAATGAGACATCAAGCTAATGACGGAAAAGAAGCACTCGATGGGAGGCAACCCATCAATTTTTTAATCAGTTTTTGTTTTGCAGAATTTATTTTATTTCTATTCAAGACCATCCCAAGAGGAAGTAGATACTCAAGCATAATATTTCCATGAAGATCTCTATTGTATTTAAAAAAATAAGTTTGTAGCTGTTTTGTTTCTTTCAAATTGCAAGTTTAACACTTTAGCATTGAATAGATGATCCAAAAGAAACTTGATCATTATAGTAACAACTAGCAACTTGAAGGCGGAGGATGAGAAAAGAATCAACGGACTTGTACTCAACCTAGAAATACCTCATTTAATAAGGTTTGAGCCAAATATTTCCATTGCTCACTTTTGATTCTTTATGAGTGTATCCATGCATTATTCTGATCGGAAAAATAGCAAGTGTACTATTTTGCCTATTATAGTAATAACGCGTAAATTCCCCGAATGTCGATCTCAAGGACTGCACGTTAATATTGAGTTCAAATTATCATTCAATTAAACAAAAAGTATGATTTGGGTTTTTAGATTCAAAATTATAAAAATAAAGGCAAAGGCAAATAAGGATGAAAATAAGGGTTTGCAGGGTAAGAGGAACAATGCCATGGAAGGTGTATGATTTATCCCTGTAACAACTCTGAGTCACTACTGCATCAACAAATATCAATTACTATCAGTTCTCAAGGGTATTTTCTCACAAGTCCTTGGTGAGAAAACCTTTAATCAATCTACCCTAATTTCTATGTCCATGGGCAATTAAGGTGAAGTTAAGCTTTATTATATCAAGAACACACTGGTCCATACAGGGTATCCCTAGTCCTAGGTGATATCTACTGTAGAGTAACCTTATGAAAACCTTATCAATTGCGGTCCAGCCTAATTGATAACCATAAAACAATCTCGATTGGTACGAAAGAGAAAGCATTAAACACATCAAAAGGTTATCGTAAGAATAATATTATAAATGCAAAAGTATACTTAAATTCGTTACAATTCTAAATTAGGGACACCCCTTAGCATTGGGGGGTTTAGCTACTCATATTGTTCAAAACAAATGCAAGATAAAAATTACACATTATAAGTATTTGGATGACTTCGATCTTTAATCGCTTCCGCTCATGAAAACCTTCAGCTCTCCGAACTCCTTGCTCTATGTAATACTTGATTGCTTGACAATACTGTGTTCTGCCTCGTTCCAAGATGATATTTTATTTGGTGGAAGGTGTAAGACCCTAATTTTGTCCCTAAGATCCCTCATGGCATCATAACATTGCATTGCATAGCCTCAAGGATCTTTAAGCCTCTTGCTTCCCCTTGCCTTTGGGTGGGACTCCTTGTGAGTGGTTTGAGATCACCAAGCATGCTTGAATTGTATATCATTGCTTCTATCATTTTTTTTACTAACCAAAAGCACAAAAAATATGTCACTAACATCTTTTGTTTGTAGCTTGAGCAATCATAAGGTCAAAAGCTTCAAGGAAGTCATTGGTACAAGGACATGGTCAAGAGGAGATGAAAGCAAGCATGGTAATGGTTCCCAAATCTCTCAACCATAAAATATTCCCCCCTAATGTCTCAATTCATCATGTTTGATCAAAGCAAGTCAAAGGGTTTGAGGTTTGTTCCCCAGAGAAACCCTAATTCATCTGTGCACCACAAATGCCTTGCTCATGAAGCAACCTCAGCCCATGGTCAAATATAATCAAGGGAAGTTCTTTAATTCATCATTTCATGCATATTTGAACTTATTTGAGTATCCTCAATCATCAATTCATCAAGATATGGGTTGTAGACTTGAGAAGTTGATCAGTCAATTCATCTGACTATTTTGAAGTGCACTGAGACCTAACTTTTTATGTGTTGGTCAAATGGAGATGGTTAAAAAAGCAAACATGTTCTTAAGGACAATATGAACAACTTTAATGTTCATAAAAAATTGATTTTAAGCTTGGAAAACCATCTGCCACTCCAATACATTATAGGTCATTTTGACTGAAACCCTAATTTTGGGTCAACTTCCCAAAGACATAACTCATTCATTTTTTATGATTTTGAGGTGGTATCAAATGAATTGGAAAGATTAAAATGTCTACTTCAAATGTTATGTTGAACAAAATTTCAAAATATCAAAGGAAATACATGTGATAATGCAAGACATTATAGGCCCTTTTGGGTCAAATGCATTAAAAGTCAAAAAGTCCAACTTCAAGTGCCCATAACTATTTCATCAAAAATCCAAATGATGCAAAAATTTTAGTTCATTTTGACTGTTTTGAAAAGATCTAAAACTTTTATGTTGGAGGTTTTTCCATTTGGAGCTTGTATCATCAAAACAGAAGGGCTTGAAAGTTGGCCAATTTTAGAAACCTTGCCTTGACATGTTTTGCACATCACCCTTCAAGCTCAAATTTCACTAATTTCCAAGGTCCAAATGAAGTTTTGATCAACATGACATTTGTTCCTTATGCAATAAGATTTCCAACCATTACTCATAAGCTTGCATTTTGATTTTGGGCATGGCATTTTCGAAGGCTTCAATGAAATAATGCATTTTATGAAAATCATTCCAATTGCCATGCATGATCCATTAACATCCAATTTGCACGTCCAATTCATATTTGGTGATGTATATCTTGCAATTCCAATCAGAATTGGGCCCTCCATGCGCCTGTACAGGCCCATGCATGGAGGCCCTCTTCTCCCATGCACACGAGTTTGATGATGCTTGCAGCTCCCTCTATCTATAAATACAATGCCTTGCCCTCTCAATTCTTCAACCTGAAGGCGCCTGAACCTCTGCTGAATTGAATCCCCACCCTCACACCAAAGGAACTCTCTCTTTTCTCTAAAAATTTCAGATCTAGAATTCAGTTTCCTCGACTGTTTTCTTAGATCTAAAAGTTCCTAGACCTCTTCACCTTGATCCATAGAACTTCTGTTTTAGCAAGGCAAGCAAGGTTACAAGCTCAAATCACCAGAACTCAAACTTGAACTCCAACTGGTATTTTCTTCGATTCTCTTAATCCTTTGACCTATTGGCTGTGATTTTGTGTTGGCTGAAGTCCTCTCAATAGAGGCATCATGTTTATGCTTTTAATTTTTGCAATTCATTGAGTTCATGATGAACACCAGAATTTTCAACTTCTGATTTCTCAAATCATAGAGATCTAGAATGAAAATGGATGGTATAGGGATGATGTACATCATCCCAGCTTTCTATTGATGTATAGATCGCACGTTTTGGTTTCCTTTTTTATTTCTGCAACTTGGCCGGAATCTGGGAGCTCACCGGAGAAGACGGTGGCTCCGGTGGCTTCATCATGTCCAGTTTAAATCTGGACCGTTTGATCTTGTTTCCAGATTGAATCGTGTCCTTTGGATCTTATGACTTTCGATAATGCATTGTGTTTCGCCTTTGACTCTGGATCACCGTGAGCGCGCGCATGAGGGCCTTAGGATGTGCCACCTCATTTAATGAATCAGATCCAACGCGCCAGACTTTTTTCTATTTTCTTAATTTCCGTTTTATTTTCTTTAATTCAATTTTATTTCAAAAATTAATATCTCTTTCATTTTTTATCCAAAAATTATGGGACCAATTGCATTATTTTCCAAATAAATTCTAGTTTCTATTTCTGATTTTTAATAAAAAAAAATTTGTCATTTGATATTTTTTGTGAAGTTTCTCTTTTCTGGTCATTTTTAATTCATTTTAAATAGTTTTTGATATTCAAAAAATACAAAAATATTTTCCTAACCTATTTGAATGATGATGGATCTATGAAAAATATTCTCATCAATTTTTGAATTGATTTGAGATTTATTTGAGATTTTAGTTCAATTAGGTTATTTTTATTCATTTTTAATTGATTAAAAATAGTTTCTGACTTTTAAAAATGCTGAAATTTTTTGTCAAACTTTGTTTGACCTTGTTGAACTTATGATAAATCACTTGGACCTTTCAAGGTTGATTTGAAGTGATTTTGAAGTTTGACCTATCCATTTATTTTTAATTCAAGTTTATTTTTAATATTAAAAAATGCCAAAAATAGTTTATTCATTTCTTGACTTCCAATACTCATCTCACTTCTGTTTTTGATTGTTTGACCTTGACTTTCAATGTTATTGGTCAACATATGAGGATTGGTACATTTTATTCCATTTAATGCATTTTATTTTGTCATTTCCATTTTCTCTTATCCATCTTCTCCTTCTTCTTCTTCTTCTACTTCTTTTCTTTTTGATCAATGAGTTGAAGGTTGATAAGTTAGCATTGATTAGGGAGATTTAACATTCCTTGATTCAAATCTAATTCATCTTGATCAATTGATCAAGTGAATGGCTTTGCATTAAGGATATGTTGTCTTCTAAATCATGCAAATGGCTTAAACCAATACAAGATCAATTCTCTTCTTCTTTTTGGCATGGCAAGTTGTTGGGACTTGATTCACTAATCAAGACTCCTAACTTGTGTTTGTTGCCTACATTATTATTGACCGGCCTCAGATAGTTGTGACTTCTACATAAGTCCAATTACGATTGCTTAACATAGCGCTAAATTTTGCCTTATGGCACACTAACCATTAACCACTAACAAATAATTTTTACTTTATGCAATTTACTTTTATGCAATTTACAATTCTTGCACATATTATTCATTTGTTTTTTCCTTTGCTCATTGGAGCACATGTTTATGTTAATGCCATTTGCCTTTTACCCACTCGGGTTTATAATTGTGAATATATCTTTTGTGCTTGTGTTTGTCTGTTTGTTGTGACCCAAATGCAAAGAATTGGACAATATGGACTTAGAATCTAGGACCGTACCCAAGCAAATGGAATTTGAAGAGAAACTAGGCATTGGGCCTTTAGAATGCTATAAAAGTCAAAGAGCAACTAGGCATTGGGCCTTTAGAGTGCTATAAAAAGAGAACTTTGAAAGGACTATCTTCTAAAACTCCCTCTTGTCCATTCTTTGATTGTTTATAGAACTTTTTGATGTGTGTTTTCTTGTGCTAGGGGATTTCAACCTTGAGTAACTTTGAGGAACCATTACCATGAGCATCCAAAGTGAGAGATACAAAAGCCATTGGGGGATTCTTAGAAGCATGACCTTGTGTTCGATTGCTTGAAATATTTACTTGTGATTGCTTATTCCAAAGGATGGGAGCTACTTGGATCATCAATATAGTCTCAAGAGAGGAACTCCTAGTGTGGTTCATTTTCTTATCCCTCACCTTTTTGTTTTGCTTAGGGCTTTAGCCATTCTTCTTCTTCTCTCCCCTCTAACCCAAGCCAAAACCTTTTGTACAAACATTTAACTATTGTTTTCAAACATTAGAAACCTAAGCCTTATGCTTTTGATTTTCAAACTTTCTTTTCATAATACTTGTTTTGAATTGAACCTTTTAATCAACTTTGACCATTTTGTATATACTTCTAATTGGTAAACATAACTCATTCAAATGTCTTTTTGTGGTTTCAATGGCCACTTCTTAATCAAACTTTTTCATAACCTTTAGCTATTAGGTTTGAGTTATCTTTGTGGTAGATGTAATACTCACCTATATCCTTAGTGATGGACAATGAGTCTTCCATGCTTATTATAGGGTTAACCCCTCACTAGCATGTTGAAGCTATCCTCACATGGTGGATTTGTGGTTTGGTTGAGTTTTCTCCCTTTGATGACAAAAGACCTTAAGGCTTTTGGACCAATCAATTCACCAATTTGTTTTGAGATTTTTACCTCGAACTACGAGGTTTTGATCCTAATCTTTTTTAAGATGGTACGTAGGCAATGGGTTTATCCATTCAAACACAAATGTAAATAACTTGTATATTCTTCTCTCATCCCTTCAATCATGTTTGCACAAATAAATTTTCACAAAAAATACCAACCTTACAACAAGTATGAAAAGGGCTCCCTAGGAGTATCTAGGATGTTTTGGGTGCCTAAAACCTTCCCATTGCATAACCAACCCCCTTACCCAGATCTCTGTTTTCTTTTACTAGTTTTTGTTAAAACTTTTAGGTTTTTGTTCGCTTTCTGACCATTCCTTTGGATAAATAGAAGTGCGGTGGCGACTCGACTTGTATGGTTTACCTTGGATTTAGTCAATATCTCTAATGGTAACGAATACCCCGCTACAGAAGGTTCTCTTATATAGTGAAAATTCCAAGCAATAGGTGGACATGTCCAAAAATCTCTCTGCAAGCCCGATAATCAAAAGCCCGATGAAAAGGAAAAATTTTGGGTTTGGGCTGACACGGGTGGCCGTGTCAGCTCACTACTTCACTTGACACGCCCATGGGGCTTGACACGGTATGGGATAAAGCCTGACACGGGTCGTGTCAGCTGACACGGTCGACCGTGTCAGGCTACTGTTTTTTTTTGCTTCATTCTCCTTCTTCCTGACACGGGTGGCCATGTCAGGCCTCCTATACCAGGATTTTTCCATTCCTTTACTTGTCAGAATTCCGCATTGTCTCGCTCTGAGTTCCTCAGTTCTTCCACCTGGACCTGTTGGACAAAAACACAGACATCCTACGTGTAAAATCACGAAAATATAAAATAAAACTGACAATTAATAAAATTGCTTAAATAACTTACGGGAATGAAAATTAACTTTAAAGGTACCATAATGCATACACAGTGTCTTAAAATCATTGGTTTCTTGTCGGATAAGCAACTGAAATATAGTGAAAATGGTGACTGATCACAACCCTAAACTTAGCTCATTGCTTGTCCTCAAGTAGTGTCCTCTATGACAAAGTGTCACTTCCCAAAATTTGTGTTATTACCATGATACTGCTGAGATCATTCACCAACACCTTCACTCTCCCTTTTATAGTTCATGCTTTTCCTAATGAGTTTTCTGCCGCACTTCCTCATTGAGGTACCGCTTCACCTGTCAGCTTACATCACACTCTCACCAAGTCTCTCGGGGGTTAAGTGTTTTTCTCCCAATTCAGAATATGCAATATCAACTCATAAGTTTGAATAGTTTCTCCTTTCATATCAACTACACATAACACACACTTTTTGAGGTCTTTCGGGTTGTAACGGGGCTTGGGTTATGGTATGGTAAATAAAAACAAAAAGGAAAACAAGTGGTTTTGGATTCAGAGCCAATGTTCATATTTTTTTTCACTGTGTTTTGTTCTTTTCTTTTTCAATTGCTCAGTTTTTCTTTGATATTCTCTCTTTTTCTCCACCTGAGTGTTCTTCCTTCGGTGAGTGCTTCTTTCAAACCATCGACTATATTTTGTTTTCTCAAATTTTTTATGGTCGCTTTTTCTTCTTCTTCTTTTTTCGTACTCACCTTGGTTTTTGATACTTATGAGGTTTACCCCAAACTTAGAATTTAACACAGCTTAATGACATCACATTGACTTTGAACAGGGTAAGAAAGTGTTTTGGGTCGCGGGTTACAACGTGCCTCAGTGTGTGTATACATGCAGTGAAACTCCCAGAGAACCTATGCAAAGTCAGAGTGGTAAGACATACCTGAATATCGCTCATGATGACAAATGTGTTTGGCTTTTTAAGCACTCACCATGTTAGGTAAAGCTTGATAGCATCCACAATACTTCGAGTATGGTGCGGCTTCTTACTCAACTCGGAATGCATAGGGAACCTACTTTAGTTGAGCTTTAGAAATTACGTCCGATCTTTTCTTCAGCAGTATCGACTTTCTGGGAAGATCCTTCGCAACAAGCAATAGTAAGTGGAGTGATCATTTCATCCATTACCGCTATTTATCATTATCTCATCCAACTATAATACCAAGAACCTGAAATATATGCAACACATGATACCCGATAGTAAAAATAAACCAAATGTTAACGGTAAAAATTGAGAACTAATTAAATAAAACATAAAATAAAACAAAAATAAATGTAAAAAGCATAGAAAAACCTCCCCCACACTTGAACTAAACATTGACCTCAATGTTTCAGAATAGTATAGACGGAGGGTGAATCACAGTGCCCCACTGAGGGGGATGGGGCAGAAAGTGCAACATGCCCACACAAAATTCAAAATTTTCAACCTTTTCCATGTGAGTACCTTCTCCCTTTTATGCAAGGCACTGTGCAAACCTAAAATAACAATCAAACACAAACAATAATTAGAACTAGTAACGTGTGGGTTACCTCCCACAAAGCGCTTCATTTAACGTCGCGTGGCTCAACGGTTCATCCCCCTTGTTACGGGGGGTACTTCAGCCTCCAAACCTTGTTGCACCTCTTGTCCAAAACTAGGAAGCTGTCTCTTTCATCCATATGAATTCCTTTGTACCACAAGTCCTTTTTAACCTTCATCTCCTTACCATGTTTTTTCGTTTTTTTCTTCTTTTTCTTGGTTTTTGGAATGGAGATGGGAGTCTTTCCATTCAGGGCGGCTAATGGCAGTGATGAGAGTCGAGAGGGCCTTCCTACATCTTTCTATGATGTTGGCATGTTACTTTTCCTTCTCGCCTCTGTCCTGATTACGCCTACTTGATAGTGAGATTTTGTGTCTTCCTCTAGCTCCTGGTCTTCAATAGCATTCAATGTTATCTCTTTGTCGTGAGCTTTCAAGGTTAATGTGCCATGGTCCATGTCGAGATTGCATCGAATTGTCTAAATGAAAGGTCGACCCAGAATGATGGGTACCTTATCATCTTCAGGTATGTCTAGGATTACAAAATCAACCGGAAAACTCAAGTCCTCTATTGTTACCAGTACGTCTTATGCTATGCCATATGCATCCTTTCTTGAGTGATCCGCAAACTTCAGACTGGTCTTTGTATCAATGACATTTTTAATACCCAACATGTGATAGATTGATAATGGCATCAGACTCACACTAGCTCCAAAATCTATTAATACCTTTTTGAAGGTTCTTTCTTTAATTGTGCATGGTACTGTTACCATTCACTGATCCTTTTGTTTGTTAGGAATTTTCTACCCCAATGAGTTTGCACTATACTTTTCCTTCCAGGTTACCTGTTCTTATGTTGTTGGTTTCTTTTCGGCCATTACCTCTTCCATGAATTTCTTGTACATGGGCATTCTTTCGAGTGCTTCAAACAAAGACATATGACCCTTAACCTTTTTAAACATTATCATGAATTTCTCCAAGTCCGACTCGCTTGGTTCCTTATTTGTCACTCTCTGAGGGTAGGGCAACTTAATCACCGGTTTAGTCTCTTTTGTAATTTCCTCTTCAGTCGGCTCGCCCGGTGATATAATTTTTTTCTTTTTAGCAGCCTTTTTCTTTTTCGTCGTGACAATACTAATATTTTGTTGACCTCTTGAATTTTGAACTGTTTCACTTGGTAAGGAACCTGGTGTTCGAGAACTTGCTAGTTGTTGTGCTATCTGCCCCAGCTGAACTTCAAGATTCTTTAGAGAGACGGTGGTGTTTTTCTGATTGTTTCTCGTCTCTTCTTCAAATTGCCTATTTTGAACTGCAATGTTTTCAATGTCAATCTCCCAGTTTGCTTTCCTTGGAGCTTGTTGTTGCTGTTGTTGTTGTTGTTGATGATATTGAGTCTGATATTGACCTTGACCATGTTGTGGAACATTCCCTTTCTGATCTTTCCAGGAGAAGTTTGGATGATTCTTCCAACCTGGATTGTAAGTGTTAGAGTAGGGGTTATTCTGCTATAAGAATTTTATCTCTTCAATTTGTTGAGGGGTTGCAAAGCAATACACAGTGTGGTGAGGTCCATTACAAATTTCATAAGTGATGGTCTGAGCAGGTTGAATGTGAGCTACTTGTTGAGTACCTATATTCATCGCTTTCAATTTCTTCTCCACTTCAGCAGCGACTGTATCTTCCAAACAAATTTTATTTGCTTCTACTTTCAGGTCAATGACTCCTTCGGGTTTGCTTGTACACCTATCATATAATTCTAGATGCTCATTTGCGGTTATCGCTTCAATGATCCTTTTAATACCTGTGACTGTTGAGAAATTTGTTGATCCACCGGCTGCTGTATCAATTAACTATTTTGTCTTTATTTTCAGCCCATTCACAAACATCTGCATTTGTTCAGTCTGATCCATATTATGAGTTGGGCATGCTCCTATGACCCTTTTGAATCTTTTGTAAGTATCTCCCAAAGACTCACCATCTTTCTGTTTAAAGTTCAAGATTTCATACCTTTTTCTCAGAAATACTGATGCGGGAAAAATACTCATTTAAGAAAGTTGTTTCCATCTCTTCTCATGATGTAATACTGTCAGCTGGAAGAGAGTAGAACCACTCTTCCGCCTCTTCAGATAAAGTGAACGGGAACATTCTTAACTTCTTTGCTTCATCGATGTGACCATCATTTTTCAAAGTAGTACTCAAGGTCAGGAATCTCTGCAGGTGCGTGTTGGCATCTTCATTAACCTTTCCAGTGAAAGATTTTCTCTCAAGTTAATTGATTATGCTATGATGCAGTTGAAAGTGCGTCACATTCATCGCTTGGTCGACAATGGTCAATCTACCACCCAATGCATTTGCCCCTCCATAGTCACATAGGAGTCTTTCTTGAGGTGGAGGCGGTGGAACTGGAGGAATTTCAGGCATAGTTTTTTTCTGAATCTGAGTGATCAGAGGAAACTTCTTCTTTGGAATCCAATCTAGCGTTTCTATGTCTCCAGTGAAGGCTTCTCTCAATTTCCGCATCAAAAAGAAATTCTGCTGAGGGCTCTCCTCGCATACACAGACTAATGAATGAAAATATATAAATGACAGAAAAATAATTTTTATTGCAAATCAACACAATTCTAATGGAACTTAAAATTAAACTCTATATTCTGACAGTCCCCAACAACGACGCCAAAAACTTGATCGGAAAATAGCAAGTGTACTATTTTTCCTATTATAGTAATAACGAGTAAATTCCCCGAATATCAATCTCAAGGACTGAACGTTAATATCGAGTTCAAATTATCATTCAATTAAACAAAAAAGTATGATTTGGGTTTTTAGATTCAAAATTATAAAAATAAAGGCAAAGGCAAATAAGATGAAAATAAGGGTTTGCAGGGTAAGAGGAACAATGCCAGGGAAGGTGTGCGATTTATCCCTGTAACAACTATGAGTCACTATTGCATCAACAAATGTCAATTACTACCAGTTCTCAAGGGTATTTTCTCCCAAGTCCTTGGTGAGAAAACATTTAATCAATCTACCCTAATTTCTATGTCCATAGGCAATTAAGGTGAATTTAAGCTTTATTATATCAAGAACACACTAGTTCATACAGGGTATCCCTAGTCCTAGGTGCTATCTACTGCAGAGTAACCTTATGAAAACCTTATCAATGGCGGTCCAACCTAATTGATAACCACAAAACAATCTCGATTGGTCCGAAAGAGAAAGCATTAAACACATCTAAAGGTTATCGTAAGAATAATATTATAAATGCAAAAGTATACTCAAATTAGTTACAACTTTAAATCAAGGACACCCCCTATCATTGAGGGGTTTAGCTACTCATATTGTTCAAAACAAATGCAAGATAAAAATTACACATTACAAATATTTGGATGACTTCGATCTTTAATCGCTTCCGCTCATGAAAACCTTCAGCTCTCTGAACTCCTTTCTCTCTGTAATACTTGATTGCTTGACAATACTGTGTTCTGCCTCGTTCCAATATGATATTTTCTTTGGTAGAAGGTTCTCTTATATAGTGAAAATTCCAAGCAATAGGTGGACATGTCCAAAAATATCTCTGCAAGCCTGATAATCAAAAGTCTGATGAAAAGGGAAAACTTTGGGCTTGGGTTGACACGGCCCGTGTCAGCTGACACGGGTGGCTGTGTCAGCTCAATGCTTCACTTGATACGCCCATGGGGCTTGACACGGTATGGGATAAGGCCTGACACAGGCCGTGTCAGCTGACACAGCCGGCCGTGTTAGGCTACTATTTTTTTTTGCTTCATTCTCCTTCTGCCTGACACGGTCCATGTCAGGTGACACGGGTGGCCGTGTCAGGCCTCCTGTACCAGGATTTTTCCATTCCTTTGCTTGTCGGAATTCCACATTGTCTCGCTCTGAGTTCCTCGGTTCTTCCACCTGGACCTATTGGACAAAAACACAGACATACGCATAAAATCACGAAAATATAAAATAAAACTGACAATTAATAAAATTGCTTAAATAACTTACGGGAATGAAAATTAACTTTAAAGGTACCATAATGCGTACATAGTGTCTCAAAATCCTTGGTTTCTTGTCGGATAAGCAACGAAAATATAGTGAAAATGGTGATTGATCATATTCTTTTCTCTGGTTTGATCTATTTCCGATTAAGTTATCTGGTCTGACCAACACACACTGGGGCAATTTTTTGTTTATAACTTTGAGTCTTTGTAAACCACCATGTAATAATAGGTATATCCATTGCTAACCACTTTGAATCTAAGACTTTCTTTCGGTGGCGTAGCCTAAAATTCTTAGCCATATTACTCGAAAAATCTTTTCTTTCCACCCTCTCTTTGGAGCTAGGTAGATGTATAGTTCTTAAAGTATATGAAAAATATTAAGTTTGAGGTTGCTCTTGGAAGTGAGAAAAGTTTTAAGTTTGGGGTTGGGGTATTAGAGTACTAGAGAATATGATCCAAAATTTCAACAAATTATTGTGAAAAGAAGTGAAAAAAAGATACTTCTTCAAAAAAATGAATGAGAAAAGAAAAGAATGATATTATAAGAATGATCAAAATTATCTAGTACTATCAAAAATGAATAAAGATGTATGTTAATAGAAGGAGAACTAGGAACTTAACTCCAAATGTTTAAACCTACTTTCCTCAAAATATCATACTCTAACATAAGTCAAGTTACAACCTAAAAATTCCTTTAATGTATGTGTTGTGAATTCTAAGATGAAATCTATTAGAACACAATAAAGCTAAGTTTAATTGATTTTGCACATTGATTGAGATATCACCATATCTATTGCGTGAGTTATAGTGAGTTGAGAGACAAGTTTAGTACTAGTCAATGTTGATGACGTTTTTCCCAATTCGCCGGATAGAAGTTGGGATGCTAAAACAATGGTCAGGTAAAAGAAATATTTAATTTGGTGATGTTCAATTGTTATTGCGCAACTTGTTATTTATTGAAATATGCAGTTGCAGGCGAGTTACTTGAGGACAAGCAACGATTCAAGTTTGGGGTTGTGATGAAAGTTTGTCATTGGATATATTTAGTCGAAGAATTGGAGAAAAACAAGTGAACGTTAAGATAAAATAAAGAAGAATTACCAAAGAATGAGGAAAAAATAGCTAAGTGTGATAACTATGGACTTAGTGAAAATTGAAGTGAAAAAGGGAGCAAAAGCGTGCAATTACTAGAATAATCACGTGCATCATCATGCACACGATAAGGCATTTAAAGCTGCATTGCATGCATGATGGTCACTTTTCTGAGATTTTTCTAACGCGTTCTAGTCCATTCTGACACATTTAAAAGGGGATTTTCTACACTTTCACAAGTGTTACGAAAATTGGAGATTAAAGCACGATTTTGAGGGCACAAATGGAATTTTTTTGAGCATTTGAAGCCATTGGAGGCCATCTCTTCAAGGGACTTATTATATTATCTTTGTCTATCAATTGTGGTATTTTTAATTGCACTATGAGTAACTAAATTCTTCTAGGTTGGGTTGTGTTAGGATGAACCCATATCCATATTGTTGGATTCTATGTTGATTTGACCATTGTATGAACCTATTGATCTATAGTCTTATTCAATTTCTTCTTGCTCGTAATGTTTTTTTGTGTGATACTCTTTTAATTTGATTTTGGGCACATATGGAATATTGACCATTAGTCTATGTGTTGGACCTAGGGCAATTATTGTAATTACGCTAGTTGAATATGGATGGGAGACCCCGAGTAGTGGAATAGAGAACTAACGTTCTATACATCGCCTAACCCTGCTTACGCTGGCGGACTAAGGATAGAAAGCTCTGAGTAGTGGTTAGTGACATATTTCATGAGGGATCTGAAGGAAAATTGCGATCCAAAATGCAACAGAAATTAAAAAATGTCCTTTAGTGATCCTTACGAATGGGCATGATCAGTGATAGAGACAGTTTTCTCTTGTGGCGATTGAAACCTTTGATGTAGATCTAAGGAGTGATCACAAGCGTTTAATGGTGACAACGCCTATACTCAGTCCACGCGAATGGATTCCTTCAGTCTCAGTGCTAACTGCTACGAATGAAGGCTTTGAGAGAGAGAGAGAGAGAGACAGAGAGAGGGAGAGAAACGAAATTTCATCAAGTGAAATGCTTCTGCACAAGGGTTCTATTTATAGAACCACTTGTGTGGGATGCAAGCTAAAAATACCACTTAAGTGTATGTGGCCCATATCTTATGGTATATCGAAAATCACTTAAGTGTGTACCTTACCATATTTCATATTCTACTTAAGTGAACCGTACCTTACGATGTTCTACAATTCACTTAAGTGCACCGTATCTTACGGTGTTCCTTATTTACTCTATCTCTCATCAATTCGTCCTTTTGTGTGAGACCCTGTAGGTTTTCGCGATATTGGCAATTATATTAAATCACATGTTTAATATAATAAACAGTGAGCGGTATCTAGCAACATATCACTGTTACCCAAGACACGAAAATGTCATATGATCTGACAAATCCCTTGTTGTGATAATACTTGTGTGTACAATTACCCTTTTACCCTTATGTCTATATTGAACACAAGGCATAAACCGTGTCATCCTTGTCCAGTTCAATATTGGGCCCTTAGACATTTATCATGTTACGCATGATAGGAAAATTCCATCTAGGTCACTCATGTCCCTCAGCATGCTTCATGGAGTATCCATCAACTGTCTTTTTCGTCGTCCATTTAAGGACAACGTTTGATCAACAATAAAGCACCCAACTCTACATCTAAGGTCCATAGTAGTTTCAGGTCGAAGGGTGGTATACACCACTATCACCATGAGAATAACTTATGACACTTTGCATAACATTCTATGTAGTATTCTCATAGCGGGTTAATCTAGTATAAATATTACTCCTAATATTCATACTTATATTTAAGACTTGATAACTCCTTGTCCATGACCCATGAGATGTGATCATCAGTCTATATACATAATAGTCTTAATTCTTTAATATTATCCCACTTCTTAACAAAGCTCGACTACAGATACTTTAAGAATAATGTCCTTGTGTTTAATGGGATCTCATGATTAAGTCACGCTTGATACATTAAACTGACTAGCTATTCTAGAGACTTTATTAAACAAACATAATAAACAAAAAGCCTTTTATAAATAATTCGATACGAGTACTAAAAGTATTGGTCTCTAGGGCTTACACCAATAAGATCGACTATAACAAGTTTGTTAATTTTTCATGATGTTATAGTGATTAGATCATTCATATAGGGCATCAAACATCAATAATAGAGGATTCGATCTTTTTTATTACTTCGATATTATCGGTACAGTTGTCGAGAAGTCATTAGACTTCAACTTTACTTCCATATTTCCCATTTGAGTCACATGATCATGAATGGGTTAAGAACATTCAAAAAAATTAGTCGTCAACTCACTCATTAAATTCTCCAGAACAAATTTGTCAGTAATTTTAGAATTTGAGTACTTTTTTCATAATTTTCATGAATTCCCTTGCATTTTTAATTTTGGGTATATATGGCGTAACATTTTCAGCTATTGTCATTCTCATCAAGTTTAAACACATCTTGTTGGACCTTTCCCAAGATTTAAAAAGAGACATTTCATCTTCCGTATTATCCTCTGTAATGGTTGAGGACTTCTCATTTATTATCAATTTCATGTCAAAGTCCATAATATCCAATTGAAACTAGATCTTTTCAGACCAATCAATATAATTCAACCCATTGAGCATTGTTGTTGCATTACCTAGAGCAAACAATTAGTAGCAACTGAAAAAATTTAAGATATGCCCATTCGTTAATACTTTGAATAAATTTATGGATTCAAAGTAATCATCTTTGAATATGTATCAAAGTTCACTTTTGGGTAAAACTTATACATTTCTATAAACTAAAATGATGTTAAATGAATATACTTTAATAAAAATTGATTATACTCAAAATAACATGCATGTATATCTTTAGATATACAATCATCAAGTATTTTAATAAATAATTGAAGTTCATTAATTATAAGTCATTATTCATATTTTGATGATCTACATATGTCTTATAATAATAAATTTTCTTTCCATAAACATGTGATTCACATAGCATCATAATCATAATTCAATTGCAATTTAAAGTTATACACTTTTATAATTTAACGACTATTCCTTTATATTTGTTGTTTTAGTGAAATTCAGTATAACCAATACAAATCAAATATATCGATATTTTTTCTAATTTACTCTTAGCCTACCATTTCTCTTTCCTATATACTTTTTAAGCTCAAAAATATATCCTGAAATCTTGTTTAATGTATTAGCCTCCATACTTAATGCATAGACTTCACTTTTCCTATAGACAACATAACTTCTCCACTTTTCTATGCTTATTTTTCAAAAAAACAAGTCTATACACTTTTCTTCTTCTTTTTTCATGACACTTAAAATTTAATTTCCCTCCAATTTAATTAATCAAATTTCATGTTTCCCATTTAAAAAATTAAAATCAATAATAGTTGAAGGTATATATATCTTTATATTGTAAATTCACCAAATTTAGAACACGTAAAATATGGCTTCAAACACTACTAGATTTTTATTGTGTGATATAGATTTAAATATAGAATTTGCTATTTTTCTCTATTTAAATATTGGTGTAGAAGAAGTATTTTTTCAATATCTTAAAATTCAAATAGATTTTTCTGAAGCACCATTCACTAACCAACATATAGAAGAAGAGGTTAAAGAAATCAACAATGATATGGATAGTGTATTTATTCTTTTAACATGTGTTTTCTTCTATCTCTTTTAATTTTCTTATTTTTGTCCATTTGCATAATTTGTGGTAGTTAATTGATGAATATTACAATAAAGTAAATAACAATAAAAAAAGGAAATATCGATGATATATTAACATAATAATTTAATTTTATATAAATTACTCTCTTCCATGTGTGTACCGATAATATTTATAGTAAATAAAAACGATATCTATATATAGATATAATGAAATAAAATGTCAACGTTAACGACTCAAAATAATTAATAAAATACTAATTTTAGAAAAGATAATCAAATATGTAACCAACAAAAGCAATACAAAATAAGTAGTTTTGCAAAAGATATTTTATTATGGGTTTAAATATGAACTTGATTTGAAGAAATTTATGGTGTAAAATATTTTTGTAATGTATTTTTTCATGAATAAAATGATTATCATTATTAAAAAAATAATTTTTTTATTCAAGAACTATATAAGTAATTTGTTTTTTCATGATTTTTTTAAAGAATATATCTCAACTTATATAATTTTTGCATGCTATCTTTTATAGGTATAAAAAATGTTAAATATGATGAATTAAATAGAGAAGAAAATATCGAAGATGCACCAAATAGTGAAGAAAATATTGAAAGTGTAATAAATATGAAATAAAATATTGATCATGCACCAAACAATGAAGACATTATTGAAGGTATATTAAATATGTAAAAAAATATTGAAGGTGTGCAAATATTGAACATGAACCAAATAGTGAAAGAAAGAAATTAAAAAACATTAAGCAATAAAGAGCGCACAACAATTTATCACCAGTTACTACTAAAAAATGTTAATGGAAAACTACATAGAGGAATTACAAATATGGTGGCTTCATCATTTCTATTTCAACATATTTGAAAAAAAGTAAAAGAAAGTGAAACACATGATGTGTCTCATAGGAAAACAAAAAACTGTAGATGTAAGATAATTCAAATTGATCCTACTCAAATTAGTTAAATCCCTTTAAGACATAGGAAAAATATTTAATCTTTATATTTTACGTTGAAAATAAACTCAAGTTTCGTGTTTAGGATTCTAAAATCAAGAGTTACATGTTGTAATTCCAATTTCGTAAAGCTACTTTTGAAAGAAGAAAACAAAATAATTAGGTTGGAGTTTTGTTTGTAATTGCTTGGAGGTGTACAACATGATACAATATTTAAAAGTATGCAGAACATTATTCATATTGATGAAAAGTGGTTTTACATGACTAAAAAATATGAGAACTATTATTTGCTACCGGAGTAGAGTGAACCATATTATACATGTAAAAGCATAAATTTTATTGCCAAAGTTATGTTTTTAGTTGTTCTAACTCGACTAATACTTGACTCATAAGGAAATGAGACTTTTTCAGGTAAAATTGGTATTTTTTCTATTTGTTACCAAGAAACTAATTAAAAGGACAAGTGCTAACCAAGTTGTAGGAACAATGGAGATAAAATCAATGACATCAATGAATAGTGTTGTTATAAGATCACCTCTTATTGAAAAAGTCATGTGGGCTATAAAATAAAAATGGCAAGGAGATTATTTGGGTACTACAATATTTATCCAATAAGATAATGCTATTGAGAATGTATCAAGTGTGAGTAGTGTAGATAATAGTCCCACATTAGTTAAAAATGTGGAGACTTGAGCATTTATAAGTGAGAGAACTCACACATCTATAACCTTAAGGTTTTGGGTGAATATATGGTGTGTCTCTCACAAAGGTATTGCTCTAGAAAAAGAAGTCACATAATATTCAATGCTCCCTAGTGAAAAAATTTCCCCAATAAATGGTATCACGAGCCTTTGGTTTCAGAAAGGGACCGGATTACTTGTATCAAAAGTCAACGGTGCCAGTGTGGTGAATAAAAAACGTTCTGTTGAAGAGTGTCAACAGCGCCAATGTGGTGAATAAGAAACATTATGTGCGATACAAGAGAAGTAAGTAGAGCTTTCACTTGAGGGGGAGCATTGTGGACTCACACTTGAGGGGGAGTGTTGAGAATGTATCAAGTGTGAGTAGTGTGGATAATAGTCCCATATTGGTTGAAAATATGGAGATTGAGCATTTATAAGTGAGAGAACCCACACACCTATAACCTTAAGGTTTTGGGTGAATATGTGGTGTGTCTCTCACAAAGGTATTGCTCTAGAAAAAGAAGTCACACAATGTTCAATGCTCCCTAGTGAAAAACTCCCTCCAACAAATGTAAGAACTCGTATTTATCAGGATGATCAAGAGTTCATTCTAGAAGCCACACAAGATAGACTTGATATTCGTTTAATGTGTCAACCTGCAAATTCTCATGATTTTAATGTCTTGGACCTGGATTTTACAGTGCAATACAATCATTACAACATAATGAGTTCCCTAAAACTATTGATGAGGTTGTGTATGTTGTGGTGAAGTCATTTGAAAACTTTTTGTCCGTGAAGTCCAATCACATATTTGTAATGTTGCAGTTATGCATGATAGAGATCATAAAAGTTAATGGTTTTAATAAATATAAAATTCCTCATTTGAATAAAGAAAGACTAGAAAGAGAAGGATAATGACCAGTTCAAATGAAGTGTGATCCAACAAGAAATTTTCAATTACCTAAATATCGAATAATACTTATTGTGACTATGTTGTACTCACTTGCACACTATTAAAAAAACAAGAGTACAACTTACAAGTTTCATTCCTTTGATTTTCTGGCAAATTTTTCTTTCATATGATAAATCATTATTAATGAAAAATTCCATTTAAAAATACTACACACAATAGAAAATAGATTATGTACTTAACATAAAGACTCGTAAGAAAAATCGAGTATACTATCATAGAGATTTTATATTAAATAGAATAATTAAAAAAACATATTTTAGGGATATATTAAAAGAATTCCTCAATTATGTCAAACACTTTAAGCATATTGAATCAAATCATAAAAGTATTTAATAAAAAAAAGTCAAATAACTGTAGGAGAAATGTTACTTAACATCACTCTAAAAATCTACCGAACTTTTATAAATAAAACCTTAAACTCTTCAGCATCTTAGAAAGACTCTTCTCCTTTTTCAAGAAATTTATTTAAATCAAATTCATATTTGTCCTCTTCATTTAAATCAAAATTCAATATTGTTTTTTCTCCTTATTCTTCATTATTGTCTAAGGAGTCTTCCATTATTTCCTCTCTATTATTATTCAACGAGTATTTCACTATTTCTTCTCTATTGTTGTCCAATGAGTCTTCCATTGTTTTTTCTCCATTGTTATTCAATGAGTATTCCATTGTATCTTCATTGTTTGCAAATGATTCCTATACTATTTCTTATTTTATGTTTTTCAATGATTATTCCACTATTTCTTCTTCATTGTTTTTCAATAAATCTTTGACTATTTATTCTTTCATGAATTCTTTTATTTTCTTCCATTATATACATAATTTTTTCTTCCTTTAAAAATAAAACAAGACTGAATAAAAGGAACTCTCGTTAAAGAGCTCATATTTAAAGAGAAGAGAAAATATTATAACTCTTCTTTTATTAATTCTTTTTAGATGTGAACTTCTTAAATTCTATTGGTTGTAACCAGTAGCAATATGCACACTTTATTGATTAGTTAGACATTGAAATCATGAGCAAATTTCAAAGTGGAGTAATTAAGAATAAATGTGTAAGTAAACATACTCCTTCCAAAAAAATTATGTTGTTAATAATAATAATAATAATAGTTTTATTTATGAAAAAATATATTACAAAATTATTTTACATCATAAATTATTCAATCAAGTTCATATTTATACTTAAAAATTAAATGTTTTTCCAAAACTTTTTATTTTTTATTGCTCTTATCGGTTCCATATTGATTATCTTTTCTAAAATTACTCATCTACTAATTGTCTTGAATTTTTAACGCTAACTTTTTATTTCATTACATCTATATATACATTCCTTTTTTATCAACTCTATAAACTTTAATCTATACACACATGCAAGAGAGTAATTTATATTAAATTAAATTATTGAGTTAATATATCATCAATATTTCATTTTTATATTGTTATTCGTTTCATTGTGATATTCACCAATTAACTACCATAAACTATGTGAAGGGACAAAAATAAAAAACAGAAAGAAACAAAATAAAACACATGTTGAAAGAATACGTACAATACAAATATCATTGTTGATTTCTTCGACCTCTTCTTCTATATGTTTTTTTGTTAATGATTCTTCAAAAAAATCTATTTGAATATTAAGATCTTGAGAAAAAAAATCTGCACCAATATTTAAATATGGCAAAAGAGCAAATTTTACATTTAAATATATATCAAGCAATGAAAATCTAATAGTGTCTAAAGCCATATTTTATGAGTTCTAAATTTTGTGAATTTCACATATAAATTTATATATACACTTCAACTATTAGTGATTTTAACTATTTTTTGTGAGAAACATGAAATTTAATTAATAAAATTGAAGGGGAGTTGAATTTCAAGTGTACCATACAAAAAGAAAAGAAAAGTGAATAGAATTGTTTACATGAGGGGAAAAGTACATAAAAGTGGAAAAACTATGCTGTCTATGTGAAAAGTGGAGTATATGCATTAAATATGGAGGTTGGTGTTGAGTCATAAATTTTTGGGGCCAACATGACATAGCATTTTTACATTAAGGTCTTTCTTTATGAGTAACATATCTTATGAGAGACACACCACATACTCACCCAAAATCTTAAGGTGATAGGTGTGTGAATTCTCTCACTTATAAAATGCTCAATATCTATTTTTCTAATCAAAGTGGGATTTCCCCACCCTTATTTCTCAACACTTTCAACTCACACTTGTTTTTTCTCAATACTCTCCCTCAAGTGTGAGTCTATCCATAATACCTCCCTTAAGTGGAAGTTATTTCATTCACATACACTTGTATCATTGTTGATGCTTTTTCAATAGGATATGCCTTATACTCACCACCATGTGGAAGGAATTTCGATACAAGTGAATTAATCATTTGCTCTAACCAATGACTCATGATAGCACTGTTAGATCATCAATTTGAGGGTCAACATGGGGGAATATTTTTCATTGGAGTCTTTTTTATAAGCAACACACCTTGTGAGATACACACTACATACTCACATAAAACATATGACCTAACAAACCTTATGAGAGACACACCGCATACTCACTCAAAATATTAAAGTGATAGGTGTGTGGGTTCTCTCACTTATAAATTGTCTAATTTTCATTTTTCTAATCAAAGTGGGTCTTTCCCACACTTGTTTCTCAACATTTCCAACTCACACTTGTTTTTCTCAACAGTTGATACATAGGAATGGAAATTGGACTCATCCCTTGTAGATACCCATAAAATTTACCCACAACAGATAGGGTAAAACCTCTTAAGATTGGAACCACTACGCCAAAAACTGGAATAGACAGCGCACCTTAGAGGGCGCTTTCTTAAAGAAGCGCACTCTAAAGTGAAGAGAAAAATAAGGAGGAATAGACAGCGCACTTTAGAGGGTGCTTTTGTAACAAAGCGCCCTCTAAAGTGAAGCGAAAAAATAATGAGGAAATGGAGGGACACCAATAGAGGGCGCGTTTATGAAAGCGCCCTCTAAGGGTACCCTTAGAGGGCGCTTTTAAAAAAGCGCTCTCTAAGTCCATGTACATTTCCAGTTTATAAAGCGCTTTTGGAAAGCCTTAGAGAGCGCTTTTAGAAGCGCCCTCTTAGGCCTCCTTTAGAGGGCGCTTTTTTTACACAAGCGCCCTCTAAGGTCCCCTTTATTAAACATTAAAATTATAACATATATACTGCATGTCTCTTTATTTTCCCTCTCTATATGCTATTTCGTTTACGTAATTGGGTTTTCTCTCTACTGCGATTACTCTCTACTGCGATTACTCTCGTCCTCCGTTCGTTCTCCCTCCCTCACCGTCGTCGTCGCCGTCGCCTTTTTCTGCTGTTGCGTTCACGTTCACTGAGTTATCTGCGTCCACCGTCGCTGTTCACTTTCTTCTCCATCGTTACCGTCACCTTGAAGGTATTTCTCTTCTCCATCGTTACCGTTCACTTTCTTCAGGTGTTTGATTAGGGCATTTTCTAAACTGAGTTTTACATTTTGTGCATTATGTTGATTAATGTTGTTTAGGGCAAACGAGCACTATATGGTGTTCATGAGCACCTTGTTGTAAGGTTTTTTATTTCTGATTGAAAACTGATGTCATTTGGAGTGTGTTTGAGCTTGTGCTTGGAAGTTTGATGATTATGGATGCAAGTTTGTTCATGTTCTAAACACCATAAGTTTGCATTGGTCTTTTGTATGCAGTAGGTGTGTGTGAGTTTGTATTCAATAATGATGAAAAAAAGAGAGAGTTTAGATTGTTGTAACATGAGAGAAATGGAAGGTATATGAATGTGTTTTTTGTGTAGCTTCACGAATATGGTCATTGTCTTACTTGGGTCTTATTGAATCATTTCTATATTACAGATAAAATGGCTAACCAAGACGATACCCATGACGCGAGTGGATCACGTAACAATGTTGAAAAAGAAATCAAATGAGGATTGACTGTTATGAAGTCAATCATTCGTGCAAGAGACAAGGGTGAAAAATTCGAAGTACATTGGAGTGCTGAAGACCAACTAATTGAGCCTAACGGTTCAATGTTGGCAAGTTACATTGGTTCCCTTGTTCGACAACATATTCCGATTACATGTGATAATTGGAGAAGTCCGGAATTGAAGGTTGGCAAAGAAAAAATATGGTCCGAGATACAGGTACTTACCATATATTATTATATGTTTTTTTTGTTGACTATTTGTTGACCATATATTGTTATAATATTACTTATAATAACACACTCCATTTGTATGTTTTTTAGAGATCCTTTCACATCGATGAAAGCCGGCAAAAATATTGTATTCAATTGGCCGGAAAAAGACTCCGAGGATTTCGATCCTTTTTGTCCAACAAATTTCTCAAGGATAAGGAAGGAAACTTTGTTGAAGCAGAACGGCCAATGAAGTATGCGGAGATTATTTCAGCCGAAGAATGGGATAACTTTGTCGCCAAATGAAGAAACGAAAAATTCCATGTAATGTCTATTAATTATGGTATTATACAATTGTTAAGTTACTTGGTTCTAATATGCCTTAAACTTTTTTATCCAGGAAGTAAGCGACAAAAATCGGAAAAGGGCATCAAAACCCGCGTATCCGTACAAAAAAGGGCGTACGGGATATGCACGGTTACAACAAAGAATTGTGAGTATATTCAAATGCTATGAGCTTATACATTGTCACAATATGTTATAATTGATGATCTTATAATCTGATTCAATTTGTAGCTAGCTGAGGAGAAAAGTGACGCAACATCTCTTCCGGAGCACGTATTGTGGAAGGCTGCTCGGGTTGGGAAGGATGGGGCTATCGTTGAAGCGGTTCAAAATGTTTATGACGAATGTGTAAGTATATGTAACATTATTTCTTTAATTATATCGAAAATTTTGTTAGACATATAATTCATTTTTAATCTCCTCTAATAATATTTCAGGAGACTTTATCCCAAACCTTACCTTCAACCGAGGTCCAGGATTGCAGGAGCGTACTTAGTCGAGTACTAAATGTTCCTGAGTATTCCGATCGTGTGAGGGGTAAGGGTTTTGGTGTGACTCCGTCGTCATTTTATAAAAAACCAAAAACAAAAAATCCTACCAACAAAGAGGTGATGGAGACCTTGGCGGAGTTAAGGGCACAAGTACTCGAACTGCAAAAGGAGAATGCAAGGTATAGAGAGGAAAGGTGCGGTTCCGAGACAAAAGATACTAGTGACCGAGCTAGTATCAATTGTCAACCGAAATTTCCCGAGGTAATTATATATGTTATTATGAAATTAAAATAGCACTTTTTTACTTGACACATATACACGTTAACAATAACATTTATTATTGGTTTAGGGCATTACACCTTGTCAGTTGTATCTATCGTCACCAACTTATCGCATAGTTGGCAAGGGAAAAGTGCACAACACTTCGGGTGAATTACTTCACCATAATCCCCTCCCGGTGGGATATATGAAAGTTTCGGTTGACCTTGTATTAGATACCGACGCGCTTCTACCATTACCTGATGTTGTTTTAGAGACAACGTTGATGCGAGATGCAGTCGGATCCTTTGTTGGATGGCCGTCAGATCTAATTTTCCCAGATGCCGAGGTATATATGTTCTAAATGATTATGAATATTTAGTATTCACATTTCAATTCAGCTACAATTATGATATTTAATCAATCCTTATTACATGGTAATGTTAGACTCCTACAAGACCCACACATAAAGCTGGTAAAGGGATTTCAAGACGCATCGAGTCGGTTGCATCTCAAAAAGAGGTACAAATATATATACCCATTGAATTATATACGCAACGATTCTGTTGCATCATAAAAAGTCATGATTTAATTTATATGAATTTTTAGGTTCCCGGTCGAAAGTTGAAAAAAGCTGGTAAGGATATTCCAACGACGTCCGGGACAAAATCTCAAATTATGATGCGTCTTAAGAAAATGGTGGAAGAGTCCGATATTATGCACGACGCCATCCGTAGTGTAGATTTTGATGAAGGTGTTTTCGGAATTGCTCATTCCGAAATAATTGCAAAGGAGGACATGCAACAACTTTTTGAACACGAAGAATTGGGCATCGCTGTCATTCATACATACATATGGTACTCCGATCAATCTATTATTTACTTAGTTGAACAATTTATTTACACATTTCAATGAGTAGTCTAATGTTTATTATGTTTCTATTTAAGGTATATGTATGTAACATTGATGCGGGGAACTGAATTGTGTAACCGATTCAATTTTATTGCCGCTTCCCGTATCAACACAACGTTTATAACGAAAAATCCAACATCCGTAAAGAATGAACTAGTCGATAGATTCATGGTGGCCGACGATAATACTACACCCAGTTTGTATTTTTTACCGTTTAATTCTGGCAACGGGTTAGATTTTCTTTCTAATAATTTCATTCTAATCTATGTATATCTTTTACGTAGAAAATTTTCATGCATCTAAATTTTTGTTTTATTTTACAGTGGTCACTGGGTGTTGGTTGCTATGGATCTTTCGAGACTAATGGTGTATTATCTCGATTCGTTATCGGGTGATTGGAGTAAATATCCGAGTATGAAGAAGACGGTTGACGCGTAAGTGAAATTCCCCTAAATATTCGTGTGTATTTGTATATTTAATTATGTCTGTCAGATTGATCTCAATATACGTTTTTATTTTGTTAGGGCAATACTAAAATTTAGATCGAAAAAGAATTACCGTAATAGGAAGGACATTACCTGGGTCAGAGTTCAGGTATATATTAAGTATCTTATTTTTTCTTATAATAGTGTTTGTTTTTTTGCTTATAATAGTGTTTGTAAGAAATTAACTATATATATATTGTTTGTTTTTCTGTGTAGTGTCCTCAGCAAAACAATTCGGTCGATTGCGGATTTTTTGTATTGAGATTTATGAGAGATATCATTGCGTTGAATCGTATAGACATCCCAAAAATGGTATGGAATAATAACTTAGGGTTTATTTTAATATTATCGGATATTTCATCTAATTTGTTACTAAATCATGAATATGTTTTATTCTCTTAATTATAGTACTTTGAGGAATACAAATCTTACTCAAGAGCTCATTTGGATGAAATGAAGGATGAATTGTGTCAATTCATTGTTGATCAAAGAATCATATAGCTAGGTTGTATATTGTTGTACATATATGTATGGAATGTTGTTGTTGTATGCTGTTGTTGTATATATGTTGTATATTGTTGTTGTACTTTTACTAAATCATGAATATGTTGTTGTATATTGTTGATCAAAGAATCATATATTAATGTTGTATATATGGAGGATTAATGTTGTATATAAATGGATTCATGTTGTATATATCAATGGATTAATGGTGTATAACATTGGATTAAAGGATGAAATCAATATGAATTTTACACTTTTGCAGCATGCGAACAGGTTACCAATTAAATATCCACTGTTTTTCAAACAAATTTTTTTAAAATAACTAACACTTTAGAGGGCGCTTTCTGTAGGAAGCGCCCTCTAAACACTTTACATTGACAACTTTAGAGGGCGCTTTGTCCAGAAAGCGCCCTCTAAACACTTTACATTGACAACTTTAGAGGGCGCTTTTTCCAGAAAGCGCCCTCTAAGGTGTCCCTTTATGGACCACTCCAGAGGGCGCTTTTTTCTGAAAGCGCACTATAATGTGGCCCTTAAAGGGCCACTTTAGACAGCGCTTTCTCCAGGAAAACAAAGCGCTGTCTTTACCTATGCCAGCGCCACTTTAGAGGGCGCTTAAAAGCGCTGTTATAGGCCAAAATAAGCGCCCTCTTTTCCCTTATTTGGCGTAGTGAACAGACACGTGCATGAGTAATTAGACACTAAAACAAGCAAATATAGGCGTGGGATATGGGTACCTTAGTATCTATCTCGCAAATAGATGCACCATATATGTTTATATATTTTTATTTTTATTATTTTCTACACATATTAATTTATCAATTTTATTAAATACCTCATTATAAAACTTGTACGCATTTTAATATAAATGTTTGTTTGTTTCCTAACTCAACAATAACATCCTTGAATTTTTTGTTAATGTTGTTTAAATTTTAAAATGACATGATAAATTATAATTGATAGTTTTTTTAGGAATGTGGATAAACGGGTACTATAACATCCCAATTTTTAAATTAATATTTTACTTTATTATTGGAGTGCTTATGTGTGTTATTGTGCTATTTTGGTATTTTGGGAGATTTATGGGTATTTTAGTAATTTAATATTTATTGAGATTATAGAGTTTGAGAGCCAAAAAAAATAGAATTTATTTAAATTCTTGGAGATAATTAGAAAATTTTAATTATTTAGTAAAAACTAGAAATATTAGGAATAATTCACATTTTTGAGAATTTTTATTAAATATTTATTTAATTAATTTTTTTATTCAAACAAAATAAAATATCATATTTTATTTAGAAAATATATTTTTTGGAATAAAATATATGCGTCAGATTTCTTCAGAGATGTGATCGTGATGGTGTAAGCCCAATTGAGATTTGGATATAATTAGGTTATTATTGTTGGTGCAAAGGTAGAATGAATGATGAATGGAAATATTCTATTAAGAGAATGACGGCTACAAAACATGATAAAAGTTACAATGATTGTCACCCTATTTATAAGCTAAAACTAGGGTTACTAGAATAGGATAAAATACTAAAATACCCTCTAACAAACTTAGGGGCTAAGAAAATAGTACAACTAATAAATATGAATTACTTCTAATACCATCCCTTAATTCATATTCCATCAAAACTTGTAACACCAATTCCATCCCTTAATCTGAGAAATTGATCAGTCTTGATAGCTTTCGTCAGAACATCTGCCAACTGTTTCTGAGTGCTGCAGTGTACAACTTCTAACACTCCCCTCTGAACTTGATGTCTCAGAAAATGATACTTGGTCTCAATGTGCTTGCTTCTCCCATGCAACACTGGATTTCTGGCAAGATTGATTGCAGACTTGTTGTCAATCATCAGCTTCAGAGGTTTGTTTACTTTAATCTTCAGATCCTGCAATAGATTCAGAATCCACACAGCTTGGCATGCAGTAACAGCACCTGCAATATATTCAGCTTCACAAGTTGACAACGCCACAACAGGTTGCTTCTTGGAACACCAAGAAATGGGACCTCCCAGAAATTTGAATAAGTACCCAGACGTACTTCTTCTGTCAACTCTGTCTCCACACCAATCAGAATCTGAATAACTCAGAAGTTCTGACTCATCCTTTCTTCCAGAAGGAAATAATACTCCATACTTCAGAGTTCCCTTGATATACCTCAGAATCCTGACAGCAGCTTGGTAATGGGACCACTTAGGTTTACTCATGAACCTACTAACCATCCCAACTAAATAGCAAATATCAGGTATGGTATTGCACAAATACCTCAGAGAACCAACCAACTGTTTGAAGGTTGTAGCGTCCACATCCTTTCCATCAGAGTCAGAATCCAGTTTCTGATTTGTATCAGAAGGTGTGACAGCAATCTTACAATTCTTCAGATCAAATCTCTTCAAAAGTTCTAATTCATACTTGAGCTGATGCAAAATAATACCTTTCTCAGAGTATCTGAATTCCATCCCTAGAAAGTATGTCATTTTGCCTAGATCAGTCATTTCGAATTCATTCATCAGAACTTTCTTGAACTTGGCTATCTCCTGTTCAGAACTTCCAGTCAACAGTATATCATCAACATATAAACATACCAGAGTCATATTTCCTTCAGAAGTATGCTGAACATAGACACCGTACTCCATCTCACATTTCTGAAAGCCTTGCTTCTTGAAAAATGAATCAATCTTCTGATTCCAAGCTCTGGGCGCTTGTTTAAATCCATATAGAGCTTTGTATAATCTGTACACCATCCCTTCCTGATTCTTTTTCACAAATCCAGGAGGTTGTGACACGTAAACTTCTTCTTCTAATGGACCGTTCAGAAATGCAGATTTTACATCTAAATGCATCAGAGGCCAATTCCTGTTAGCAGCTATTGCAATCACCATTCTGATTGTTTCATGTCTTGCTACAGGTGCAAACACTTCAGAGTAATCCAGCCCAGGTTTCTGTAGAAATCCTCTGGCTACCAACCTTGCTTTATGTTTGCCAATTGAATCATCTGGCTTTAACTTCTGCTTGAAAACCCATCTGACGTTGATGGCTTTCTTGTCTTTTGGAAGTTTTGTCAGCTTCCAAGTCTTGTTTCTCTCTATAGCATCAAGTTCTTCTTTCATGGCCTTCAGCCAGAGCTTCTGCTTAAGAGCCTCTTCTGTTCTTATGGGTTCAGAGTCTACTAACATGGCACACCTGAATAACTTCTCCTTCAGAGTCTACTTCAGTGTCTTGTAGCATGTCAATTTCTGCATATCTTCTGGGGATGTTTCTGATTCTTTGTGGTCTCTGAACTTGTTCAGAGTCTTGAGCTTCAGAGTTTCTAGCTTCAGATGGTTGACTTCCTCCAGAGCTTTGATCATCTTCAGGGTCTGACATATTTCCAGAGTCTGAATTGCCACCAGAATCTGGATTACCATCAGAGTCTGGGTCATCAGAGTCTGGATAATCAGAGTCACCTTCATCTTCTGAGTCTTCTCCAGAGTCAGACTCACTATCAGAATCAGAATCAACGTCTTCAGAAATTCTTAACTCTGACCTTTCTTCAGAGGTTCTAACATCAGAATCAGATTGAGACTTATCCCAATTCCAAACTTCTGATTCCTTCACAATCACATCTCTGCTGAATTCAATTTTATTGGTTTCTGGACAATAGAGCTTGTATGCACCTGTACTGTGGTACCCTATCAGAATCATCACTTTGCTTCTATCATCCAACTTTTGTCTTCTGGCTTCTGGAACATGTTTATAGCAAACAGAACCAAACACCTTCAGATGACTAACACTTTGCTTATCTCCAGTCCACTTCTGTATTGGAACTATTTTCTTCAACTTCTTCGTAGGACATCGGTTGAGTACATACGTTGCAGTGGCAACATCTTCTCCCCAGAGCTTCTGAGGAAGTTTCTTCTCCTTTAGCATGCTTCTCACCATATCAAGCAAAATGCGGTTTCTTCTTTCAGCAAGACCATTGTGTTGAGGGGTATAAGGAGCAGTAACCTCATGCTCAATTCCATTCTCCTCACAGAACTTCTGGAACTCTTTGGAGTTATACTCACCTCCACCGTCAGTTCTAAGAATCTTCAACTTCTGACCACTCTGATTCTCAGCCTTCATTCTGAACTTCTTGAATTCATCAAACACCTCGTGTTTAAACTTAATAAGGGATACCCATGTCATTCTTGTGAATTCATCAACAAATAACACAAAGTATTTATTCCCTCCAATCGATGCTACTGGAAATGGACCACACACATCAGAATGTACAACTCCCAAGGCATGTTTTGCTCTTGGAGCAGTTTCTGACGCAAATGGCAATCGTGGTTGTTTTCCTTCCATGCAAACTTTGCATGATTTTTCACGCTTCTTAGTTGCAGAAATTCCATGTACCAACTTCTTTGAATTCAGATGTTTTAAGCTTCTGAAATTCAAATGACCAAATCTTCTGTGCCACAGCTCACTCTCCTTCTCAACACTTGTTGCACTAAGACATTCTGAGTCTGCAGTTCTGACATTCACCTTGAATGTTCTATTCCTTCCCTGTTCTGACTCCATAATCAACTTCTGATTGCAGTCATACAACTTTAGAAGATTGTCCTTCATGGTAACTGAAAAACCTTTCTCAATTAATTGTCCCACACTCATCAGATTGCTTCTGATGCCAGGTACATACCACACGTTCTGAATCAATGCTGTTTTCCCATTGTTCAGAATCACTCTGACATTTCCCATACCTTATGCATTAAGATATTTGTCATCAGCACATCTGATCTTTGTCCTCTTTTCAGAGTCAAAGTCAACCAGCCATTTCTTGTTTCCAGTAAGATGATTTGAACAACCAGTGTCCATATACCACCAGTCTATCAGATCCATATCATCAGATTCAGAGGCCATCAATAGCACAAATTCGTCATCAGAACTTCTGGCTATATTTGCTTCTTCTGATTTTCTCTCCTTGTTTGACCAACAGTCTCTAGAAAAGTGACCAAACTTCTTACAACAGTAACATTGGATCTTCTTCTTGTCATACTTCTCTTTTCCCTTCTGAGCATTCTTTTGTCTATCAGAGGTTAAGCTTTCTGACTTCTAACCACCATCAGATCTTCTCCTGGCTTCTGACTGCTTCTGATACCTCCTATCAGAAGTTGCTTTCAGAGCCTGCTGCTCTACTTCCCTTTCAGAAGTTCTCTCAGTCAAACGCAACTCTTGCGCTTCTAGACTGCTCTGCAGCTCTTCAATTTTCATGGTGCTCAGATCTTTGGAATGTTCTATTGCTACCACAATGTAATCAAATTGAGAGGTAAGGGATCTCAATACCTTCTCCATGATTGTTTCTTCAGAAAGAGTTTCTCCACACGCTTTCATCTTATTAGTGATCAGAATCACTCTAGAGATGTATTCAGAAACTTTCTCATTATTCTTCATGTTGAGATTCTCATATTGTTTTCTCAAGGACTGAAGCTTCACCTTCTTCACTGATGCGTCACCACCATAACATCTAACCAGTGTGTCCCACGCAGCCTTTGCTGTCGTTGAATATGCAATCTTCTCAAACACATTTACATCAACACATTGATGAATAAAGAACAATGCTTTCTGATCCTTCTTCCTTACTTCCTTCTGCGCGTTTTTCTGTTCATCCCTCGCATCTGCTGTACCGGAACATAACCATCAGTGACAAGATCTAGAACATCTTAAGCACCGAACAGTACACGCATTTGGATCATCCAACGATTCCAGTTTTTACCGTCAAATACTGGAAGTTTGGTGTTCATGTTGCCGCTTCCGTTCATCTTTCTACCTTGCATAGTACACTCAGATTTCTCACAGTGTTTCCCAACCCACAAAATTAAAATTCTGATCAGATTTTGTTCAAGATTCAACACGAATCTAAGAATCAAAATCAAACACACAAGACCTCACGTTCACTCGTGTTTCCCGTGTTTCCCAATGAATCCGAACCGGAGCTCTAGATACCAATTGTTGGTGCAAAGGTAGAATGAATGATGAATGGAAATATTCTATTAAGAGAATGACGGCTACAAAACATGATAAAAGTTACAATGATTGTCACCCTATTTATAAGCTAAAACTAGGGTTACTAGAATAGGATAAAATACTAAAATACCCTCTAACAAACTTAGGGGCTAAGAAAATAGTACAACTAATAAATATGAATTACTTCTAATAATTATATATTCTAAAGTGAGGAGGCAGACTAGGTTAACGTGAAATTAGAAAAGTTGGGAGCAAACTTCAATTTCGAGGTAAGGGGGAATTACTTTTCTGATGGGTGATTATAGGAAGTCAGGATGGTGAGGGTTTCTTACCCTCTAACCACCACCATGAGTGTCTTATGTGTTTTTTTTTAATTTTGTATGTTCTGTGAAATGTTTGACCAAATGGGGTTTGGGTAAAATCCCATTGACATAGATCGTAAAATATTTTTATTATGTGAATTATTGTGTTTGGCCAAATAGAGTTTGGGTAAAATCCTATTGGTGACCAAATATGATTTAAGATAAATCACTTATGGTCACCGTAATATCATTTGTTGTTTATTGAAATGTTTGATGTGATATGAATACATGTTTGGTTGAATTGTATATATCTTTTGTGGGTTATACCATTTTGGAGTTTTTGTAATGTCAATGAAATTTGAACAACCTCATTTGGTCTATTTTTCAATTTCTTGAAATTGTACGATATGTATTTTTCCCTAATTTTTTCAAAATGTTAGTAAAGTAAAAAAATAAGAAAAACTAGATTTTTGACCCAAAAATCAAAAATAGAAAAATGTAGAAAATCGCAAGTAGGCATAGAAGGGGATTGATCGTCTTATTTCATGCATAACTTGAGTTTCGTAAGTTTTTTTGAGGTGCCACCAGTTACGTTAGAAAGCTAACACAACAATATTTCTTTAGATGTAGGGAAATTGGCTCTAGGGGCATTACAACATTAGCAGTTTATTGATTTTTATTCCAGAGGCGTAGTCAATTTCAGTCATGCGTTGGTCATCATATTTCACGTATAACTTGAGTTTCGTAAGTCTATTTAGGGTGAGGTTAGTTGTGATAGAAAGAAGGTTTAATGATATTTCAAACTAGAGAGTTTCATAATTTTATTATGAGTATATAATTTTTCATGGTACTTTGAAGTCAGACATTTTGTTTTAGAGTTTATGCAAAAATTATCGTGATAGGGCTGATCTGAAACAAATAGAATTATAGTTTTGTAACTCTGCTTGAGGTGCAATTAATTGAGTTTAAAAGAGGGTTTAAAGAAATTTTAAACTGTAGAGTTTCATAATTTTATCATAAGTCTAAAATATTTGGCACTATTTTGAAATGAAACAATTTTAGAGTTAAGTCTAGAGTTTTGGAAAATCCTTTAGCAATTTAAGAAATTAAACATATTATAAATAATTTAAAATTGAGTTAGTGATATGTTTTGGAGTTGGTTAAATTAAGGGAGTTAAGTTGTTATGAGTTTAGAGTTGTTAACATGTCTAGTTTTGAATTTGAGTTCGAATATGTTTAGAGTAATGAATTAGTATTGTATTTTGAACTACTGGCATGTTTACAGTTGAGTTTGAAATGGTTGAGTTAACTCTAATATGCTAAATGATTTAGTTTGATATGTTTAGAGTGTTATGTGAATGACATATTTTTGAATAATTTTGAGCCAAGTTGCAACCCCTTAGAGTTAGTAGAGTTATCACATGTGAAGAGTTGTTGTTAGAGCATTTTTGAATACTTTAGAGTACTTTTGGATACTCTAGAGTCATATTGAGAGTTAAGAGATGTTGATGAGCTTTTTGAGAACTCTATTGAGTTATAAAGAAATTAACAAAATTTACTTTATTAGTATTGTGATGATTTTAGAGCTGTTGAGTAATAACATAATTTTATTCAATTTGATAATGTAACATAATTATTTAATGAATCATATTTTGATATTAGTAATTGAGTGGCATTATAGTGAGGCTTGTTTATTTGCAAAATTATATTTTGAGATTAGTAATCCTGTGGAATTACAATGAGACCCGTTTATTGGTAAAATTATATTTGATATTAGTAGTCCGGTGGGATTACAGTGATGCCTGTTTATTGGCAAAATTATATTTTTAAGATTAGTAATCCAGTGGAATTACAGTGAGGCCTGATTATTGGCAAACTTGACTCAAGAGTGGAACCTATTTTGATGATTGCTTGAGTTGCATGATGATTTTTATGGTTGCTTGAGTTGCAAGTTTGTTTGCTATACATGATAATGCATGCATATATTTTGGATTTAGGTAGGACTTCAGTCCAGTAAGCTCAAGTTTAGAGAGGAATCATGACAGTCTCATGTCCAAAGAAGGACATTGTTCAAGAGGAACCAGAGACATGGGCAATCAGTAAGAAACCTTTGACCCTAAAACTCGGCACCAAATTCATATTGATGAATGAGTTGGTGCATTAGCTTTTGCTTTGCGATTGTGTTTTGTGAGAATATTATACTTGTTGTCGTTGTTGTTTACCATCCTACTATTAATTTCCACCATAAACATTTGTAAGGTGTATTCTCAGCCTTTTTTTGTTGTTTTAACGTTTGTGCTCCTCTAGAGTATAGACAATCAGGAACAAAAGTAGCTGCTTGAGTTAAAGGGTGGCGTCAATGCCTCTTTAGCTTTTACTATTGGGTCTTAGAGTAGTCGCGCTGATATGTAACACTAGGGATGAGCGGTTTATTATTTATTTATTTTATGCCTTACTTATGCTGGAGTTTCGTTATTCTTGTGATGTTGAGACTTATAAGTCAAACTTAATGATTTTCTGATGCTTATTTTTAAATGACTATGTTGTGTTGATGTTTTTGATGCGAAAGTGAAGCTTACATTCTAATCGTGAAATTTCATTTGAACTATGTTATTAAATGTTGAATTGGGGATTATGATGTTGAATACTTAGGTATCCATAGGGTACGAGTACAAATGTTGGTGTTAATGCGGGTATGAAGTTTTTTTCAAATCGCGGGTAAGGGGATGAATACTACTATAGTACCTTATGCAAATCCCTCATTGACATCACAGTACATTAAAGAAGATTTTAAATTATATTTTTGGACTTAAAAAAATATATGAAAGAGAAAGAGTATACCACATAAATAGAATTTTTTATAAAAATAACCCATTTTTTTAAGGAAATTCCCAAAATACCCCTGGTTTCAAAAAAATTCCCAAACTACCCCACTTTAAGAAGGAGTCGTCAATTGAATTGGCGACTCCTCGTAAAAATTGAAAACAGGCGCCAATTGGATTGGCTAGGGCAGGTGCCCTAGCCAATTGGATTGGCGCCCCTGTGTATACCTTGAGAGGAGGCGCCAATCGGATTGGCGCCTCAGTTTAAAATGCAATTTTTGTGTTATAAATAGATGCGTTGTGTGAGTCATTGTTCCACATCTCAATTAATCATTAATCATGTTTGGTATTCGTCGCCGATACGGAAAGGTGATTTATGCGAGAGACAAACCTCAGATGCTGATGCTGTTCTAGAACATCACTACGTTCGATCAACTGAAGAGGGAGCTGGTTCGTTGGTTAGATGGGAAAATACCAGAAGGGAAAAAATTAGAAGTATTGAGAGACTCGACAATATCTTTGGTTGGGTGCGAATGAAGACTGATAAGGATGCTAGGGAAATGATGTTCGATCGAGATGACATCAATTTGATAAGGATGCCTATAAATACATCCATTCCATCAACACTTCTTCCACACCATCACTCTCACTACTTCTTTTACAATACTTATTCTACAATTTCATCTGCAACAACTTCTTGTAGTTTCATCTACACCAATCCCCCGACAAAATGTCTATCCTCACAATGGGCGAATCACATAGAGGAATGGTTGCAAACATCGCAACATATGTAAGTTTTTTCTTTTGTTAAATTTTTATCTTTCATCTTCACCAACCCCCTTTTATTTTAACATACAAACTTAGTCAAGTTTTTTGTTCTTTCTTTTATAGGATGTATCAAGGTTCCGGACTCGGGTCCACGAATATGTCCATATGGACCCGATGATTCAACCTTATGTTGAACTCGCCGGTTTTGGTCATATAAGCAAGATTTTGTCTTGATCCGTAGATAACAAATTCATTCTAGCTTTATGCGAAAGATGGAGACCAGAGACACACACATTTTGGTTCCCAACCGGTGAGTGTACTATGACGTTAGAAGACGTCTACATGCTTTTGGGACTGCCCATTGAAGGTAAGGTTGTTAATGGTAAAACCAACTATGCAAATTCAATTTGCATGGATCTCTTGGAGACTGATTTGTTAGATGATAACGCAAGAGGTCAAGGTATACTACTTTCACGCCTTAAGTCGTACTATAATAGTTTATACTTAGATGAGCATTCTACCAAAGATGCTTGAATAATAAAAACGAGGTGTTACATTATGCTGTTAATTGGCTCATTTTTATTTCCTGAAGGTAGTGGTTCTAGCATGCATATTATGTATTTACCTTTACTTAGACATGTAGATAGAATAGGAAGTTATAGTTGGGAATCTGCTTGTCTAGCCTATCTCTATAAATCCTTGTGCAAAAACTCACACAAAGACACATCTACATTTTATGGATATGATGTTTTGCTACAAGGATGGGGTTGGTCAAGACTACCGTCCCTAGCACCCGTCAACAACAACCCTTTCACATTTCCGTATGCACAAAAGTAAGTTGTTTAAATTGCTATATCTTTACTTACTTCTTTAAAGATTATTATCTCTAACTAATATTTTTTGACTTTTTCGTGTAGATGGTCTGCACGTGGTATGAGTTACAACAGATGTCCAAGACACTGTATTACTCAATATCGCAACCTGTTGGATCACCTTTGACCGACAGACGTAAGGAAAATAAGTTAATAATTTCATTATATTTTGTTAACTTCTTCTACCTAGATTATAATCCTATCTTCTTTCACATTTCAGTTCATTTGGCGTCCATACCTTAATTTGGATTATGACCATCAGGTCAACACTGAAGATGCGGCCGTATGGACTGCATGCACACCGATAATATGGTTCACAACTGTGGAGATGCACAACAGTGATCGTGTGAAGCTGTAGTTCGGTATGCCCCAAAACATCCCAGATCCCCCAGCTAGCCTAGGAGAATGGGATATGCGTAAAGTTAACGACCAATGGAACTTCAATCCATGACAAAGCTTCGCAAGATCGGAGTGTCACAAATGGAAGCACCGTCATGACCATGTGTTAACTGACGCAGTCATGCCAACTGAAGAAAAACCAAGTCGTACTTATATGGCTTGGTACAGATCAGTTGGTTTTCAGTTCATCACCGAGGATATGTACTTGTACGACCCACGCCAGATGACTTACATACATGACACCTCAATATCAAACCCCCAACAACAGTGTCAGACCGGATACACACAACCCCCTGTCCGTCAAACGTTTCGTTCAACCAACACACAAACATACAACCAAAACATACCATAAACCCAACCCCAATACCAAGAGCATACCCCATACCACCACCAACAAATTGACCATTAATGATGAGGACATAATCCAAGACATAAATGATACAATGCAAGGCTTAGGAGGTCCTATGACAAGGGCACGTGCAAGAAGAGTCAATGATGCTTTAGTTCACTTCATGATCAAGTCAATAGAATGCATGGGCCAGATTGAAGAAAAAGAGCCCAAGTTTATTCTTATCATCCAAGCATGTGATAAAAGGCCCAATAATGCATAAATAAATAAAAATAAAGGAAATACCAATAACCACACTATAATGGACGAAAATTACAAGAGAAGTGGTAAATAAAGAATTGTCATTATTTTGCCCTTTCAAAAACCCCACTATCTCTTCTTTATTTTGCACTTTCTTTGTAATAACTCAATCCACTATCATGATAATTAGTGGTTGAAACCCTTTTGTTTTCTTAGGAGTTATTTTTTTATCTTAAGCCATTCCTATATAAAGGAGGCATGTATCTTCTTTTTAGATGAATGAATTTTGGCAATTTTACACATTGTGTAAGTGAGAGTATTTGCTCTTAGGTTCTGGATTGGATCAAAATTGATCTTATCAAGAAATCCTTTTCTTGTGGTGATCCTCATCCATAGGCTTATCATTCTCTCTTGGATTAGAAAGAGTGTGGCGCCCCTTCTACTTAATTCCATTTCTTATTTCTCTTTTATTTCATATCAATCTCATTTATTTTATATGCATGTATCAAATTCTGTCATTCTTTCAATTATAAGGCAGATTACTTCCTCTGAGTCACAAGAATTAATATTCCAAAAGTTAACAAAGTTGTTTCAGGAATTTTGAAGGAAATGCATAAGTCTCAAAGGTTAGTTCATATCAAGTGGTAATCAGAGCATATTCCAAAAAAAAAGGGGCCAAAATGTGGTAAATCGTCTATATTCTTTGTTCTTTCATTATTATCCATTTATCATTATAAAAAAAAAAAAAAGAGTTATAAGAAGAAAAAAAATATAAAAAAAGGATCTCATTGTTAAAGATTGTGATTCAAAAAAAAAAAAAAAGAGAAAAGTTCTATTTTTTTTCTTGCCACACTCTTAAAATTCTCCTTTTTTCCTTTGTTTTAGAGTCTCTTTTTTTTGTTTGCTGTTTTTTGTGTGTTGATTATCATCTGAAATTGATTTCTTTGTGTTGATTCATTTTGGTTTCTCTAAAGAACTAAAAGAGCAAATTGAGTGGTAAAAGGCAGAGTGTTTTTATTAGTAAAAAAAAAAAAGCCAAAAGAAAATAAAAATTGAGTAAAACACGAGTGATTGAGTGTAAACACGTGAGTAGAGTGGTAAGGTCCATTTTTAAACACTTGTTCCTAATTTCACAAATATTTCACAATTATGTCTAGTCCACCTTCACCTAGAACAGCAGCTTTAACTGTTCAGATCGCAGCCATGCGTGACAATTTTGAAAGATTGTTAAGAGAACAAGGTGAACAACTTCAACAAAGAATTGATGAGTTGGAAAGGAGGCCCCAAAATTCTAATGATGGTAGTGGCGATGAGGAGGAAAGAAGACGTAGAAGGAGACAAAGGGGAGATAATTTGAGGGGCATAAAAATTAAAGTTCCAACTTTTGTTGGGAAGAGTGACCCGGAGGCATATCTAGAATGGGAGACTAAACTTGAACAAATTTTTAATTGTCACAATTATTCTAACCTTGAAAAAGTGCAGGTTGCTTCTATTGAGTTCAAGGAGTATGCTTTAGTTTGGTGGGATCAATTGACCAAAGATAGAAGGAGGTATGCAGAACGACCAATTGATACTTGGGAAGAGATGAAAAGAATCATGAGGAGAAGGTTTGTTCCTTCCTATTATCATAGGGAATTGCACAACAAATTGCAAAGGCTCACTCAAGGTTCTAAAAGTGTTGAAGAATATTTCAAGGAGATGGAAGTTCTCAAAATTAGAGCTAATGTAGAGGAGGACGATGAAGCAACTATGGCTAGGTTTCTCCATGGTCTAAATCATGACATTAGTGACATAGTGGAACTTCATCACTATGTTGAAATGGATGAATTGGTACACCAAGCTATCAAAGTGGAACAACAACTCAAAAGAAAGAGCCAAGCAAGGAGAAATTCCACCACTTTCAATTCTCAAAGTTGGAAGGACAAAACAAAGAAGGAAGGTGCTTCATCATCTAAGGAAGCCACGGTTGAAAACAAAGGTAAAACTATTACATCTTCTTCTTCAAGTGTTTCAACTAACAAAAGTGTTAAGTGTTTCAAGTGTCAAGGCCAAGGACATATTGCATCTCAATGTCCAACAAAGAGAACTATGCTTATGGAAGAAAATGAAGAAATTGTTGAAGAAGAGGATGGTGATTATGATGAGGAGTTTGAAGAAGAAATACCTAGTGGAGATTTACTCATGGTGAGAAGAATGCTGGGAAGCCAAATAAAGGAGGAGGATACAAGTCAAAGAGAAAACCTTTTTCATACAAGATGCTTTGTGCAAGGAAAGGTTTGTTCTTTAATAATTGATGGAGGAAGTTGTACAAATGTTGCAAGCACGCGTCTGGTTTCTAAACTAAAATTGGAAACAAAACCTCACCCTAAGCCTTACAAACTCCAATGGCTTAATGAAAGTGTAGAAATGCTTGTTAATAAACAAGTTGAGATTTGTTTTAAAATTGGAAAATATGAGGATGTAGTGTTGTGTGATGTAGTACCAATGGAAGCTAGTCATTTGTTATTAGGAAGGCCTTGGCAATTTGATAGAAAAGCCAATCATGATGGATACTCCAATAAGTACTCTTTTATGTATCATGATCAAAAGATCAATCTTGTACCGTTAAATCCTAGTGAGGTGAGAGAAGATCAAAGAAAAATGAGAGAAAAATATGATCAAGAAAGAAAAGAAAAAGAAAAAGAAAAAGAAAAAGAAAAAGAAAAAGAAAAAGAAAAGAATGAAAAGAAAAAGAATGATAAAAGAGAAAAGAAACAAAGTTTAATTGCAAAAAAAAGAGATGTGAAAGAAGCAATTGTGTCACACCAGCCTTTGTACTTGCTCTTTTGCAAGGAGGTGCCTTTGCTAACCACTATTTCTAATGAAAAAAATTGCCAAATTGTATTGAGTCTCTTTTGCAGGAATTTAAAGAATTGTTTCCGAAAGAGGTGCCAAGTGGTTTACCACCTATAAGAGGAATTGAACATCATATTGATCTCAATCCAGGAGCATCTTTGCCTAATAGGCCAGCATATAGAAGAAATCCACAACAAACTCAAGAGATACAAAGGCAAGTTGCTGAATTGATAAGTAAAGGATGGGTAAGAGAAAGTTTAAGTCCTTGTGCTGTCCCTATTATTCTAGTCCCTAAAAAGGATGGTAGTTGGCGGATGTGCACTAATTGTAGGGCCATTAACAATATTACCATTAAATATAGGCATCCTATTCCTAGACTAGATGATTTGCTTGATGAATTGTTTGGTGCATGCTTATTTTCTAAAATTGATTTGAAAAGTGGATATCACCAAATTAGAATAAGGGAAGGGGATGAATGGAAAACTGCTTTTAAAACAAAATTTGGTTTGTATGAGTGGATGGTTATGCCTTTTGGATTAACTAATGCACCTAGTACTTTCATGAGACTAATGAACCATGTGTTAAGGGAGTTCTTGGGTAAGTTTGTTGTTGTGTATTTTGATGATATTTTGATTTATAGCAAGAACTTAGATGATCATTGCATTCATTTAAAGGCTGTTTTGCAAGTGCTAAGATATGAAAATTTGTATGCCAACCTAGAAAAATGTGTCTTTTGCACCGATCATGTGATTTTCTTAGGTTTCATTGTAAGCTCTAAAGGAGTCCACGTTGATGAGGAAAAGGTGAAAGCCATTCGAGAGTGGCCTCCTCCCAAAAATGTAAGTGAGGTAAGAAGCTTTCATGGTTTGGCTAGTTTTTATAGGAGGTTTGTGAAGGACTTTAGTACCTTGGCAGCACCCCTCAATGAAATTGTTAAAAAGGATGTTGGTTTTAAATGGGGTGAAAAACAAGAGCAAGCCTTTGCTGCCCTAAAGGAAAAGCTCACCCAAGCACCAGTTCTTGCATTGCCTAATTTTTCTAAATCTTTTGAAATTGAATGCGATGCATCTAATGTGGGAATTGGAGCTGTTTTGTTGCAGGAAGGTCATCCACTTGCTTATTTTAGTGAAAAGCTAAAAGGGGCTGCCCTTAATTATTCTACATATGATAAGGAATTGTATTCCTTGGTGAGAGCTCTACAAACTTGGCAACATTACTTGCTGCCCAAAGAGTTTGTCATTCATAGTGATCATGAATCCTTGAAACATTTGAAGGGACAAGGTAAGTTGAATAAGAGGCATGCCAAGTGGGTTGAGTTTCTTGAACAATTTCCTTATGTAATCAAGCATAAGAAAGGTAAATCTAATGTTGTGGCAGATGCACTCTCAAGAAGACATATCTTGCTTTCTACTCTTGAAACAAAAGTTTTTGGTCTTGAGCATATTAAAGATTTGTATAAAAGTGACCTTGAATTTTCTTCAAAATTTTTAGCTTGTGAGCATACTGCCTTCAATGGGTATTTTAGGCACAATGGCTATTTATTTAAAGAAAAAAAACTATGTGTGCCTAAAGGTTCCATTAGAGAATTACTTGTAAAAGAGGCGCATGAGGGAGGACTAATGGGTCATTTTGGGGTTTCTAAAACTCTAGAATTCTTAAAAGAACATTTTTATTGGCCTCACATGAAAATTGATGTCCAAAAGCTTTGTGAAAGATGCATTGTGTGTAAAAAGGCTAAATCAAAAGTTATGCCTCATGGTTTGTATACTCCTTTGCCTGTACCTGAATTTCCTTGGATTGACATTTCCATGGACTTTGTTTTGGGGCTGCCTAGAACAAAGAATGGCAAAGATTCTATTTTTGTAGTTGTGGACAGGTTTTCAAAAATGGCACATTTTATTCCATGTAAAAAGGTGGATGATGCGTGTTATGTTGCTGATTTGTTCTTTAAGGAAGTGGTGCGCCTACATGGCTTACCAAGGAGCATTCTCTCTGATCGTGACTCCAAGTTCTTAAGCCATTTTTGCAGGACTTTTTGGGGAAAGGTGGGTACAAAGTTATTATTTTCCACTACTTGTCATCCCCAAACAGATGGACAAACTGAAGTAGTAAATAGAACTCTTTCTACTCTTCTTAGGGTTGTTCTTAAAAAGAATTTAAAAATGTGGGAGGAATGGTTACCTCATGTAGAGTTTGCTTACAATAGGGTTGTCCATAGCACTACACAACATTCACCTTTCGAGATTGTGTATGGTTTTAATCCTTTAACACCTCTTGATTTGTTACCATTGCCTAACACATCTATTTTGAAGCATAAAGATGGGAAAGCTAAGGCTGAATTTGTGAGAAAATTGCATGAACAAGTAAAATTGCAAATTGAAAAGAAAAATAAAAGTTATGCAAAAAGTGCAAACAAAGGGCGAAAGAAAGTTATTTTTGAACCCGGGGATTGGGTTTGGATACATATGAGAAAAGAGAGATTCCCATCACAAAGGAAGTCCAAACTTCAACCTAGGGGAGATGGACCATTTCAAGTACTTTCAAAGATCAATGACAATGCCTACAAAATAGAACTTCCAGGTGAGTATGGGGTAAGTACTACTTTTAATGTGGCTGATTTATCTCCTTTTGATGTAGGTGATGATGGTCTAAATTCGAGGTCGAATTCTTTTCAAGAAGGAGGGAATGATGAGGACATAATCCAAGACATAAATGATACAATGCAAGGCTTAGGAGGTCCTATGACAAGGGCACGTGCAAGAAGAGTCAATGATGCTTTAGTTCACTTCATGATCAAGTCAATAGAATGCATGGGCCAGATTGAAGAAAAAGAGCCCAAGTTTATTCTTATCATCCAAGCATGTGATAAAAGGCCCAATAATGCATAAATAAATAAAAATAAAGGAAATACCAATAACCACACTATAATGGACGAAAATTACAAGAGAAGTGGTAAATAAAGAATTGCCATTATTTTGCCCTTTCAAAAACCCCACTATCTCTTCTTTATTTTGCACTTTCTTTGTAATAACTCAATCCACTATCATGATAATTAGTGGTTGAAACCCTTTTGTTTTCTTAGGAGTTATTTTTTTATCTTAAGCCATTCCTATATAAAGGAGGCATGTATCTTCTTTTTAGATGAATGAATTTTGGCAAGTTTACACATTGTGTAAGTGAGAGTATTTGCTCTTAGGCTCTGGATTGGACCAAAATTGATCTTATCAAGAAATCCTTTTCTTGTGGTGATCCTCATCCATAGGCTTATCATTCTCTCTTGGATTAGAAAGAGTGTGGCGCCCCTTCTACTTAATTCCATTTCTTATTTCTCTTTTATTTCATATCAATCTCGTTTATTTTATATGCATGTATCAAATTCTGTCATTCTTTCAATTATAAGGCAGATTACTTCCTCTGAGTCACAAGAATTAATATTCCAAAAGTTAACAAAGTTGTTTCAGGAATTTTGAAGGAAATGCATAAGTCTCAAAGGTTAGTTCATATCAATTAACCTGAGACTCAACATCGCTTCGCACCCACCCCATCACCCTACCAAAGTCGCCTAAGCCAGAACACCCAACGATCATTCAACACCAACCGCCCCTCCTCCTACCATAGCTAAGAAGCCCAAACCTCACAAAACCAAAACATCCAACAACCTTATCTCTACCAAACACCCCAACAACCTTTCCAACCTTTCCTCGATGCATCGTTCACACCCATGTCTCCCTTCAACCGTCCCGGTCGCCCATCAATGAGTCAACCACAACCCAACTTCTCTGGCCTGGGTCATGAGCTCAGCTACGACGGTACACCATCGATGCATACTGAAGACTATGCCGACTTGTTTGACTATCTCAACAGGCCTTCTCCTGTAGTTGGAAGTGACACTCCTGGTGAAGGTGAGAGAAACAAGAAAGGGGGGGTTTGAATTGTTTGGAAAATAAGCGCTTTTTCAAAATAAAAACCACACAAGGAATTTATACTGGTTCGCTTATAACACAAAGCTACTCCAGTCCACCCGGCCAAGGTGATTTCGCCTTCAACAAGGACTTAATCCACTAATCTTGAAAGATTGTTTACAACCAACGTCTAAGAGAAAGATCTCTTAGTCCTCTCAAGTATACAGACTGCGCAGAGTCACTTGAGGAAATAAAACAATAGATAAAAGACTATGTAATCTAGAGTGCTTCTTAGATAAGCAAATATTACAACAGTAAGAACAAAAGTGTTTCACGTTCTAAGCAAAAGCTTTGTGAAATATTGAGAGAGTGAAAGAATGTTTCAGTGTATGCTTACTCTTGTTCGTGGCCTCTTCTTAATGTTGATTGCTGTCCTTTATATAGGAGTGAAAGGACCGTTAAAATTGATGGCAGATAATTTGTGTTGAATAGGAGTTAATGCCATAACATTTGTTATTTCTTGCCAAAACAACTTTTTTCTCCTCGAAAAACTTCTTTCCAAATATAGTTCCTTTCCATTTGAATTTGAAGTTAACGTTACTCTTTCTGTATTAGGAAATCCATTACCACATTGAATTTGAAGTTAACGTTACTCTTTCTGTATTAGGAAATCCATTACCAAAGTCTGCGTGACTCTGGGAATCTTGGAATCTTGCTGTGTTGATTCGGAGCTTCTGATGATGTCTTCAGATGACGCTGAGAGCTTCTGGAATGATATACCGTTGTTCAGAGTCAGAACTTCTAGAGTGTACTTCTTCTTCAGATGCATCTGATATTTTGTTGTTGTGCTCAGAGTTAGAACTTCTTGAGCGTGTTTCTACTTCAGATGCTTCTGATGTTCTGCTGATTTGTATCTGATAAGATTCTGTATCTGATATAACGTCTTAGATCTCTTCCTTCTTTCCTTAGAACCCTGCACACTTAGAAACTTTTCGTTAGGGTGCCATTTATGGTTTCATCCTTTGTTATCATCAAAATCATGGAATCTGTTGTAGAACAATTTTTGTTCTTACAATCTCCCCCTTTTTGATGATGACAAAACAAACTTAAATAGCAGATGAAACAAAAAAAATATCAGATCATATGCTCCCCCTGAGATGAGCTAGGGAGTTCAGAAGTTCTTACCAGAGCTTCCAAGCAATGAAGTTTCTTGATACCTTCTGCAATTTCTTAAGTCCAGTGTTAGATGAATTTATTTTTAAGAAATAGTATGTTGCAGAGTGCTTAAGGTATTAGGCAATATATTTCATCAGAGCTATATTCGATTTCTCCCCCTTTTTGTCAGAATCAAAAAGACTTAAACAAATTAATCAAAAAGATGTTATATTCAGATAAAAGAGCAACAGAGATAATGGCAAGAAGGCAAACAAGCAAATATCAGAACAATGAAAACAAGGCAACAAACAAACAAAATCATAAGTGCCTAAGGGTTGGGAGGCGGAGGCATCCTCTGAAGCAGTTGAGCCAGGATGTTCTGAATGTTGTCGTTGACGGTATCTTGTTTATCCATTCTGGCACGAAGTTCCTTCTGGTCTTTCTTAAGTTCTTCAAGTGTCTGGAGAACCATAGGGACAACAGTGGAGGACTCCCCCTGAGTCAGAGCACTCTGTGCTTCAGCAGCGGCCTTTGCTTCAGCTTCAGCAGCAGCTTGTGCTTCAGCTTCAGCGGCAGCAGCAGCATCGGCCAGAGCTTTGGCTTCAGCTTCCTTTGCCATTTGGATTTCTGCTTGTCGAGCTCTTTCTTCTTCTTGTCTTCTTGCTTCTTCCTCAGCTTCTCTGGCAAGTTTCTCCTGTAGTCTTGCCTCAGCATCTCTGATGAAGTCGTTTCTGACTTGCTCAGAGATGTGCTTCAGTTTGAAGGCTTCAGAAGTCATCCAGTCAATGACTCTGTTCCAGTGTGTCCTTACAGAGTCAGGATCATCACTGATGCCAGAGTTAATGGTCAGAGACTTGACCTTTTGTACTGAAGCCCCTGCGAACAACATTATGGCTTTCTCAAGGGTCGGCATGGAATGTTCAGGTTCAGGTTCAGATGTTTGAGGTGGAGAGTTTGGAGGGTTTAAGTTTAATGTTTGAGGTTCATGTTCAGCGGAAGTGTTTTGGGGGGTGATGTTAGAGGGTTGAGCTTCAGAAGGGTCGTTGGTTGTTTGTTCTGGGGGTGGTAAAGTGACTTCAGGTTCAGGTGGAGGTTGTTGTGGTTGTTGTGAGTTTTGGTTTAGAGAGTAAAGGTGAGCTAAAGTGGGAGAAGCGGGGTCAGAGGGTTCTGGGTCAGAGGAGAGGATAAGGTAGGGGGTGATTCTGGGTTTGAAGATGAAGAGGTGGTTTGATTGAGTTCTTCAACTTCAGATAGAGGTAGTGAGGTATGGGCAGGATTAAATTTAGGTAGAGGTTGTGAGGTTCTGGTTGTAGAAGGTGGGGTTTCAGAGGTGGTGTATATAGGTGATGGGAGGGGATTAGAGGAAGCCACAGGAGGTTCAGAGGGAATAGAAGAAGCAGACTTACCAGTAGTTACTTGCAGAGGTGCTGGAGATCTTGTTTCAGAAGTTTCTCCCAGCCTTGCTTTCTTTGCCTTTGAGGACTTCTTCTCAGAGGGACCTCTTTTGAACTTGACGAAGTCTTCTTCTGAATCAAGACAATCGTCCAATCTGAAGTCAGAGATGTCAACTCCTTCATCCTTCAGACGCTGCATATAGTGAAGGATTGCTTCTCTGGGTTCATTCTTGTAGAACCTTGCAAGACCATATGGCAGCTTCCTCTGATCTTTCAAGGCGTCCCAGGAGGTGTCCAGCGTGGGTTTGAATTGAATCTTCTTCAGAATCCCCATACTCTTCAGGTTTCTGGAGTTCAGAGGCCTTCCAGTATCTATCGCCAGATCTTCCATAAGCTTGTTCTTCTCCAGATGATCTGGGCAATGTACCTTGATCTAGGGTTGATGTCATAGATCCTTCTTCCTCCAGTTTTCTCCATATTCAGTAATGAAGCAATTGATTTTTCAGTGATCACTATCTTGACCCCCAATACGTAGGAGACGATGAAATGATCATTAGCGTCAGCAAATCTCCAGAATTCCTTGATGAGATTTGGGTAAACAGGGCCATAGAGCCTTTGGAAGTAGTTTTCCCAACCTTGTTGACGGAGTTCTTCAGTAAGATCAACTCCATTTCTTTTCATGTTGTTGAAGTCTACCAGCGATTCACATAAAACTTCCAGTCCCTCAAAGGGAGTTGCCAGGTTGATATGAGGCTCACGATCAAGAACATGGGGTTCCTTGTACACTGGAGTAATGGATACGCCTGTAACTGTTGGAGTGGGAATGCTTGAACTTTGGGCAGTAGTGCTGGATTCCATTTGTTGTGAAAAGTTGAAAACTTGTTGTTGTTGAGCATCCATAGTTGATGAAGATGAGTTGAAGATGAACTGCTTGCATAATTGCTTCAGAGAAGTTTGAGAGTGAGTGAGAGTGATAAGTGTGTGAAATGTGAGAGGAGTGTTTAAATACCCTAAACAAAAACACATGCAAAACGACACACAATTCAGCGTTAGCACAAAAATCAAGTTAGCACGCTTGGGGGAGAAATGATTAAGGCTCATTAATGAAAGTCTAATCCCAACAGTATGCACACTGCTCGAGGAGATCTTAAGCGTTTGCCCTTTGATTTTCTTCTGGACAGCTGTCTAGAAGTTCTAGGGTTAGACGCTAAGTGCTCCACGTGGTTTGATGTATCTGATCTTCAGGGATACCAAAGGATTGGTTCCTGGAGATTTCTAACTCAGATATCTTCTTAACTTGGTAGAAGTATCAGAGTCAGAGGCAGAGGTACATTTGTTTATGTCAGAGTCTCATTTTACATTCTCAGAGGCACAATTTATTCAGGGCAATTTTGAATGTTCAGATTTTCTAAGATAAAAAGAAATCTGTCTTCAGCCAAGGGCTTAGTAAAGATATCTGCCCATTGATGATCTGTATCAATGAACTTCAATGTTACTATCCCTTTCTGAACATAGTCTCTGATAAAATGATGTTTTATTTCAATGTGCTTAGCTCTGGAGTGTAGAATGGGATTCTTACTTAGACAAATGGCAGCAGTGTTATCACAGAAGATAGGAATGTTACTCTCGAAGATTTGCAGATCTTCTAACTGATTCTTCATCAAGAGCATCTGAGTTGTGCACAGTGATACTGAGATGTATTCTGCTTCTGCAGTAGATAGAGCGATAGTTGACTGTCTCTTGCTGGCCCAGGATATCAGATTGTTTCCCAGGAGCTGGCAATTTCCAGATGTGCTTTTTCGTTCTAGTCTATCTCCTGCATAATCTGCATCACAGTAACCCGAAAGTCTATACTCTGATGTTTTCTCATACATCAGGCCCAGGTTAGTAGTTCCTTTCAGATATTTGAGAATTCTCTTAACTGTTGTTAAGTGAGTTTCTCTAGGATCTAATTGGAATCTGGCACAGAGACAGACACTAAAGAGAATATCAGGTCGAGTAGCAGTCATATAGAGAAGAGAGCCTATCATACCTCGATAGAGCTTCTGACAAACCTTTTTGCTTACTTCTTCCTTTTCAAGAATGCATGTGGGATGCATGGGAGTTTTTGCAGAGTTGCAGTCAGCCATGTCAAATTTCTTCAGAACATCTTTAATGTATTTGCTTTGATGAACGTATGTAACTTCTGAAGTTTGATTAATTTGAATTCCCAGAAAGAACTTTAGTTCTTGCATTAGGCTCATTTCAAATTCTGCCTGCATTAACTCAGAGAATTCTTGACAAACAGAGGCGTTAGCTGAACCAAAAATAATATCATCAACGTATATCTGGCATATCATGAGATCATTGTTAAGGTTCTTGCAGAAGAGTGTGGAGTCAACTTTCCCTCTGATAAAATTGTGTTCCAGAAGAAAACTGCTTAAACGTTCATACCAAACTCTGGGAGCTTGTTTAAGTCCATATAAAGATTTTTTAAGTTTAAAAACATGTTCTGGAAAATTTGGATTTTCAAAACCTGGAGGTTGGTTGACATACACTTCTTCTGATATATAACCATTAAGGAATGCGCTCTTGACATCCATTTGATATAATTTGATAGAGTGGTTTATAACAAAAGATACAAGAAGACGAATAGATTCTAACCTTGCGACTGGAGCAAAGGTTTCATTATAGTCAATACCTTCTTGTTGACTGTAACCTTGAGCTACCAGTCGAGCTTTGTTTCTGACGACTTCTCCTTTCTCATTCAGCTTGTTTCTGAATACCCATCTGGTTCCAATAACGTGAGTGTCTCTGGGCTTAGGAACAAGATCCCAAACATCATTCTTTGTGAATTGATCTAATTCTTCTTGCATGGCTGAAACCCAGTCGTTATCTTGAAGTGCTTCATCACAGGACGTAGGCTCGATCAGAGACACTAGTCCCAGAGGAGTATCTTCAGAGGTCCTGAAGGTAGATCTGGTTCTGACCGGTTCGTCCTTGTTGCCCAGAATCAAATCTTCAGATACGTTGATACGACTTTTAGCTTTCTTTGGGATTTCTGGGGATTTAATTTCCTCAGAGTTCTGAGTGACAGTTGCTTCTGGAGCTTTATCAGATCCTGCAAGAGTGATTTCTAAATCTGCAAAATTTTCAACTAGCTTTGACTTTTCAGGGTCAAGCTTATCATCAAATCTGACATGAATTGATTCTTCCACAATTTTGGTTTCTGTGTTGTATACTCTGTAGCCTTTAGAGCGTTCTGAGTATCCTAACATAATACCTTTCTGTGCTTTGGAATCAAACTTGTTCATATGTTCTTTAGTGTTTAAGATAAAGCAAGAACATCCAAAAGGATGAAAATATGAAATGTTTGGTTTTCTTCCTTTACACAATTCATAGGGAGTCTTTTCCAGAATAGGTCTTATTGAGATTCTGTTCTGAATGTAACACGCTGTATTTACAGCTTCTGCCCAAAAGTGCTTTGCCACATTAGTTTCGTTGATCATAGTTCTGGCCATCTCTTGGAGTGTCCTATTCTTCCTCTCTACAACTCCATTTTGTTGTGGAGTTCTAGGGTAGGAGAAATCATGGGATATTCCATTAGAGTCAAATAATTCCTCAAAGGATTTATTTTCAAATTCCCCACCATGATCACTTCTGACTCTGATAATCTTAGAGTCAAATTCTTTTTGCACTTTGGAGCAGAAACTGGTGAATACAGAGTGAGACTCACTCTTGTGCTTTAGGAATTTTACCCATGTCCAGCGGCTGTAATCATCAACAATGACTAGTCCATACTTCTTTCCATTGACTGATGCTGTTTTCACAGGACCAAATAAGTCAATGTGGAGAAGTTCCAGAGGCTTGGAGGTAGAAACAACATTTTTCTTTTTAAAAGATGTTTTTGAAAATTTTCCTTTCTGACATGCTTCACACAGAGCATCTGAAGAAAACTTCAGTTTAGGTAGGCCTCTGACTAACTCGAGTTTATTTAGCTGAGAAAGTTTCCTCATGCTAATGTGGCCCAAGCGTCTATGCCATACCCATTGCTCTTCGTGAACCGACATCAGACATTTAACATTTTGTTCTTTTAAATCAGAAAGATTAATTTTATAAATGTTGTTTTTCCTCTTGCCTGTGAATAGGACTGAACCATTGTTTTGATTTATGGCTTTACATGTTTTTTGATTAAAGATCACGTCATAACCGTTATCACTTAATTGACTTATGGATAACAAGTTATGCAATAATCCTTCTACGTAAAGAACATCAGATATAGAGGGAAGATTACCGTTACCAATAGTTCCGGAGCCTCTGATCCTTCCTTTTTGATCTCCTCCGAAGCCTACAAATCCAGCGTCTTTAAGTTCCAGGCTTTGGAACATAGACTTTCTTCCCGTCATGTGTCGCGAGCATCCAGAGTCCAGGTACCATGACTGGTGTTTGAACTTTGCTGCATAGGATATCTGCAACATAAACAATCTTATCTTTCGGTACCCAGATTCTCTTGGGTCCTTTCTGGTTAGTTTTCCCAGAGTTTCTCATAACTTTGGGTTTTCTAGCATTTTCAAATTTTTGTTCTTGTGTGTGTGTATAGTGATATGAAAATGGAGATTTAAGTTGGTCACCAGTAGAAGTATTATCTTCCTTAGGATCATACCCAATTCCCTTTTTATTGTTCTGACTGACTCCATAAATCATGGATGCCATGACACTCCTTCCTATCCCATTTTTCAGAAATTCTTGAAAGGCTTCTTCGTATTTATAAATTATTGTATTTGAAGTCTGTGGAGCTTGAGATAACACTTCTTCCAGTTCTAAACGTTTTTTATTCGCTGCATCTCTTTGTAATGTTAAGGATCTGATTTCATCCTCTCGTTTTAGAATTGTCATCTCAAGTTTGCCACATTCTTCAAATTTTGCTTCAAGACAGCCTTTTATACTTTTAAACTTTTGTTTTAATTTCTGATATGAGCTAAGAGTTTCTGACAAGCATGATTCTAGATCAGATCGAGAGAGTTCAGAAAATACCTCTTCAGATTCTTCATCCGAGCTGCTCCTGGATGTGGTAGCCATAAATGCCACATTGGCCTGTTCATCAGAGTCAGATTCTGATGAGCCAGATTCACTATCATCCCAGGTAGCCATTAATCCTTTCTTTGTCCTGAAGGTATTTTTCTTGAAGCTTTCTTTTCTAGAATTGTCTTTCTTTAGCTTGGGGCATTCATTCCTGTAGTGACCTGTTTCTTTACATTCATAACAAGTAATATCTTTGTTAGTTTTACCTTTTGAGGTTGATTCTGATCGATCCCCTCTGGGTCTTGGTCTTCTGAAGTTGTTGTTCCTCTTTTTCCAGAGTTGTTTAACTCTTCTGGTCAGGAGGGACAATTCTTCTTCATCATCAGAATCTTCTGGTTCAGAGTCATCAGCATCTTCAGTTTCTGCCTGGAAAGCTTTGGTTCTGTCAGATTTGCGTCTTTCAGATCTGGACTTTAATGCTACAGACTTGTTCCTTTTCTGAGGCTCATCTTCCTCTAGTTCTATCTCATGGCTTCTGAGAGAACTGACAAGCTCTTCAAGACTGATATTGTTCAGATCCTTAGACAGCTTCAGAGCAGTGACCATGGGTCTCCACTTCTTTGGCAAGCTTCTGACTATCTTTTTGACGTGGTCTGCAGTTGTGTACCCTTTGTCTAGAACTTTGAGACCTGCAACAAGAGTTTGGAATCTAGAGAACATTACTTCTATGGCTTCGTCATCTTCCATTTTGAAAGCTTCATATTTCTGGATAAGCGCTAGAGCCTTTGTCTCTTTGACTTGGGAGTTTCCTTCATGAGTCATCTTCAGAGAGTCAAGTATGTCTTTGGCTGTTTCTCTGTTGGTGATCTTTTCATACTCGTTGTAAGATATAGCATTGAGAAGTATGGTTCCGGCCTTGTGGTGATTTTTGAAGACACGCTTCTGATCTTCTGACATCTTACTTCTGGGAACTTCAACTCCATTTTCTGAGACTGGAGGTGTGTATCCATCTGTGACAATGTCCCAGAGGTCAGCATCATAACCCAGAAAGAAACTTTCAATTCTATCTTTCCAGTAGTCGAATTTCTCTCCATCAAAAACAGGAGGCTTAACATTGTAACTATCTCTTTCATTTGTGTGGGTCATAGTTTTTCTCGTTCTGGATCTCTCTACACTGTTAAGTGTTTGATTAGAAAATCAATAACAGAGCCGAAGCTCTGATACCAATTGAAGGTGAGAAAAACAAGAAAGGGGGGGGGGGGTTGAATTGTTTGGAAAATAAGCGCTTTTTCAAAATAAAAACCACACAAGGAATTTATACTGGTTCGCTTATAACACAAAGCTACTCCAGTCCACCCGACCAAGGTGATTTCGCCTTCAACAAGGACTTAATCCACTAATCTTGAAAGATTGTTTACAACCAACATCTAAGAGAAAGATCTCTTAGTCCTCTCAAGTATACAGACTGCGCAGAGTCACTTGAGGAAATAAAACAATAGATAAAAGACTATGTAATCTAGAGTGCTTCTTAGATAAGCAAATATTACAACAGTAAGAACAAAAGTGTTTCACGTTCTAAGCAAAAGCTTTGTGAAATATTGAGAGAGTGAGAGAATGTTTCAGTGTATGCTTACTCTTGTTCGTGGCCTTTTCTTAATGTTGATTGCTGTCCTTTATATAGGAGTGAAAGGACCGTTAAAATTGATGGCAGATAATTTGTGTTGAATAGGAATTAATGCCATAACATTTGTTATTTCTTGCCAAAACAACTTTTTTCTCCTCGAAAAACTTCTTTCCAAATATAGTTCCTTTCCATTTGAATTTGAAGTTAACATTACTCTTTCTGTATTAGGAAATCCATTACCACATTGAATTTGAAGTTAACGTTACTCTTTCTGTATTAGGAAATCCATTACCAAAGTCTGCGTGACTCTGGGAATCTTGGAATCTTGCTGTGTTGATTCAGAGCTTCTGATGATGTCTTCAGATGACGCTGAGAGCTTCTGGAATGATATACCGTTGTTCAGAGTCAGAACTTCTAGAGTGTACTTCTTCTTCAGATGCATCTGATATTTTGTTGTTGTGCTCAGAGTTAGAACTTCTTGAGCGTGTTTCTACTTCAGATGCTTCTGATGTTCTGCTGATTTGTATCTGATATGATTCTGTATCTGATATAACGTCATTAGATCTCTTCCTTCTTTCCTTAGAACCCTGCACACTTAGAAACTTTTCGTTAGGGTGTCATTTATGGTTTCATCCTTTGTTATCATCAAAATCATGGAATCTGTTGTAGAACAATTTTTGTTCTTACACCTGGCCCCTCAGACGCTCAAACACCGGTACCGAATTATCAACGTGGGTTAGGGCCACGGGTTAAGGCAGCTAGAGGATGTGGGACCGGAGGTCGGTTAGGTGATCCCGATCATCACCATTAGGTTTCTTTGTGTAAACGGCAAATTTTATTAATATCAATTGGTCCTATATCAAATTTATCTATCACGTATACCATTTACCAAAAAAAATATCATTTTATACTGAGGCTCCAATTGAATTGACGCCTCTTCTTAAGTACTACACAGGGCGTCAACCCAATTGGCTATGACACCTGCCCTAGCCAATCCAATTGGCGTCTCCATTCAAGTATTTAAGAGGAGGCGCCAATTGAATTGGCGCTTCCTCTTAAAAGTGGGGTAGTTTGAGAATTTTTTTAAAATCAGGGATATTTTGGGAATTTTCTTTAAAAAGTGGATTATTTTTGTAAAAAATTCACATAAATAAGGATAAATTAGAAAAAAAAACAATATATTTCATTTGTCTTGATTACAGTGAATTATTAAAACACAATATAAAAGAACAAAGAGACTAATTAAAAAGTAAGGATATAGTTGATAAATTACAACTTATAATATATTTTTTGTTTTACAAACGTGACAGTAAAAAAAATGGAGAGAGTAATAATTAAAACTGCAAATAAATTGATTAATTTTACAAAAATTTAAATGATTTTTCACTTTTATACATTATCAGTGTAACATGTAAAATGTCAGTACATTAATCCGAATACAAATAATTATTCTGTATGTATTAAATTAGAATTACCAATTCAATATCCTTAGTACTATACGTACTGCATAAGAAAACTAGTCAAAGTGCTTTATATTTCATTTTTACTTTACCTTTATGTTGGTGCAGTGTTCCGTAACTTAATAATTAGAAAACATTTTAATATAAGAAATGACAAGATATGTATCCATTATGTATAATGAACTTTACGTTTGAAAATATTGCATCCTTTAAAATGTTAAGTCATAGTTAAATACGTAACAAATTCATAATTTTATATGATACATATATCTATGGTTCATTCATAATGCCAATAATAAATGCAAATATATACAATTATTGTAAGATCCTTCCTTATATTAACCCTAATTAGTAGAAATAATGAATATTTAGTGGTGAGGTAATTAAAGTCCTTTAAAAACTAATAAATTTCATTAGCAATAATGGCAAGGTTGGTAATTAGGAGTAAGTGGCAAGGAATTTTGGTCATTTCAATAGATAAGTACGAAATTTTGTGTCAATTTAATGACCCCTTACTTGCATGTTAGAAACTTTGATTGTTGAATAAGAGTCAAGTGAAAGAATAAAGGAATTTTGTATCATCATTATCATCTCTTTCCAATGCAGATTTCAAATAGAGGTGGAGTTCTTACACTTCAATTTTGGGATAGATCCAATATAAGACTTGCACGTTGAATTGGGTAACTAGATCTTGTAATTGATTGTCTTAATTGCTTAATTTTGTGATTGCTCTTGAGGTAGACATGGATCATATGAGTGACTGTATTAATATTCACACATTGTATAAGACCGATTAGGTGTCGATCCCCTTTCTTTTTGTTTATCTGATACGCGAATGTAATGCAACATAATTAGACTAGTATTAAAAACCTTTTGACCAAGCAAACTTATGGTTTAGTTGGGATCCACTGAGATAGAAATATGTCACCCCGTATTGTTGATATGTTTTTTAGATGAGTAGGTCTCAGGAAAAAGGAAAAGACAAGGCGACTTGAGGAGCTGAAGAAATTTCTTTATGCATTTTGTTCCGCTGTGTATTTTGTTATTCAATGTTGTATCAAACATGTTATATATATATATATATATATATATATATATATATATATATATATATATATATATATATATTTTGTAGAATGTGTGCTTTTCGTGTATTTATGTCATTTAGACATTGTTTTATGTATCAGTACCAATGCATAACATTCCGAATAAGGTAATTCTAGACACTACTTTATTAAGGGTGTTACAATTAATATCAGAGCCTAGTTAATCCTCGACCCATGCATGAAACATCAATAGTTAATAGTTCACTTCTTGTGCATGTGTCGTATATATAAGTCTAATATCATTATGCTAGGTATCAAGTCTGATCAGCTTGATATCTATGTATATAATATATATGAGATATGGAAAATCCACCACGATGGCGAGGAAGATCGAGGGAAACTTGCGCTCAGATCATAGAAATCAGTCAAGTTGTTAGGGCAATGAGGATCGTTAGACGCAAGTAATGCAGCAGATGCATTATGGTCAACAACCTCAACCTCCATAATAAAGGTCAGGAAGTTGGAACTTCAAGATATCTATCGAAGGAATCTACCAAAAATTCAAGAAGTCTTAATTCCTTAATAGCACAAGATTGGCGCACGAGAAAGGAGCAAATATTTCAGGTGGCCCATGTAGTGAAAAAGAGAAGGTGACTTTTGACACTAAATGTTGAACAAACCAATAACCAGATGGTGGGTTAGTACCTCAAATTTCATGGAAGACTGGAGCCTTCAGGAGATTGGGAACACTTCATGGCAATATATTTGGACAAGTATTTTTCCAGATAGTTTGCGGGGCCAAGAAGAGTTAGAAGTTCCAATAGACACCATACAAGGTCATTGACCTATCATTCTGCTAAACTCGTATATTTACTATATGAATATTTTTTTCCTATTATAATGGGATGGTTTCACTAACTAAATACATATAAATGGGATGATTTTGTGTCTCAATTCATATGATCAAATTGTATGACCTAGTAAGCAATGCTAGAACCTCACATTTGAGTTGTAGTAGGGTTGAGATAATATGATTGAGACTAGCCTCATAAGTGGCTCAGGTTCCCATAGAGGAGTTACCTCATAAGTGGGTTAGAGTCTTATAGAGGAATTGTAATAGGATTTAGTTAACCCAAATCGAGGCTAAGGTCTTATGTAAGGAACCAATATGGTCAAATTTGTGGGTGCATACGGTGTATGGGATTATTTACATCTTGTTTTCCTTGGGATGTTGAGTATCTTGACTTCTTTACTTGTTTTTACATATAAATTTTATGGTGATCCATATTAGTTGTATGATCATTGATGACAGATGGTCTGGGTAGAGAATGAGTGGATTATGATGCATATAGTCAAAGGTTTCATTGGACATCACAACCACCATTTAAAAGTTATAGGACTATATTGTACCATGTCATCTCCATAGGTTATTGGCTATAAACTCATTTATAAGTTTCGGTTAGATAACCATGTTGAATTACCTATGTCTTCTTCCGTATAAATAGGAATACGTGGAAAGTAGTTGAACAATCCTTATGGATGTTATCCTCAAGGTTCAATGGAGATATGGCTACAATGGGTGGTTGTGAGCTACCTATGTTGGGACTATTTCAAGATAACCCTTACCCCAGGACAGTAAAAGTGAGAAAAACACAATAAATGGGTTAAATTGTGTTGGCTTTTTCTCTTTCAAGCTCTTACAACTTCTTCTTCTGATGGTTCAGATTTTGAATGCTTGATTTAGAGTCTGACTTCAGAATCACTCAGAGCCTGAACTCTTTAAATATCTTTATCAAATTCTGCAGCAGAACCTAACTCAGAGGTAAGCAAATGATAACAACAAAATATAGTTTAGAAGCAGGTAAATAAAATCAAGAGACACAAGCAGTTATCCTAGTTCCTCTCACAACTTGAGAGTAGTTCGGTCCCTTTGTACTTCCAAGGGATTTCCACTATAACCAAACTGATTAAAAATTCCTAAGCACACAAGCAAGAGACTTCTTTTCTTATATACACAAGTATAAGACTTCCTTACTCAAACATAGAAGTTTGAGACTTCCTTTCTCAAACACAAAAGCTCAAGATTTCCTTGCTCTAGAACACAAGCTAAATACTTCCTTTTCTCAAACGCACAAGTAAGAGGCTTCAAATGCTTAAGCACTAAAGCAAGAGACTTCTGACTCTATAACAAACTATTAAGAGATTTAGGTGATAACTACACTTGATATACAATTAGAGGTGTAGATAAAATACAACTTAGAAAGACTTTAAGATTTAAAAACTTCTAAAATATACACAATATTAAGATGTTCTAAGTCTAAAGTTTTTGATAGAGTAGCTTCTCTTTGAATGTCAATGTTCAGAGTCTTGTGGTGTAATGTATTATAGTATGGTGGTCTTCTTCTTCAGGTCTACATCTCCTTATATAGAGAGGGAGAAAAGAGACGTTGAAGACTTTCACCAAAAGGTTGGATAACCTTTGTACTTGATTAGACACATCAAGCAAACACATTCCTAGAAGAGGAATTATCCGTTGAAGCTCAGACAACCAAGAGAGAGATTTCCCCTTAAGTTTTCACGTGATCAAAAGGTCTTTGAATATGTCTGAGTTGCCTCGATTGAAAAGAATCTAGTTCAGAAGTTGAATTCCTTCATACTTCACTCTTCAAGATCACAATCAGAGTCCTCTTTTTGGCTTCTGAAGCTTTAGAGTCTAGGTCCCTAGAGGCTGACTTTTTTCAGATTTGACTTCTTCAGAGTCTAGATCACCACTAAAGGCAGAGTCTTCAGAAGTACTTTTCAGAGCCAGAGTATAATCATCAGAGTCAGATTCCTCAACCATCTCTTTATATGTTCTTAATTATTTAGTCCTGCATATGTGAATAAATGTTAGAAAATCCAATTGTTCTTTAAATACTTTGTTATCATCAAACCTGAGGGATATGCTATCAACCATTTTTATCCAACAATCTCCTCCTTTTTTATGATGACAAACATAAGTATTTAATATTAATGGTTCTTAATTTAATTAACTTGTTGACTTCAAGATCAAAGGTTTATAAGCCTCCCCTGAGTCTGATAGTCTAAAGGGTGAGGTTAGTAAGCTCCGCCTAAGTCTTATCTAGGTTAATTAAGCACATTAATAATAATCATCAGATTCAGGTACTTAAATACTCTTTAATCTCCCCCCTACTTTTGTCATCAACAAAAAGATAAATAAAAGCCCAGAAAAGATATTGAAGAAAAAATTTCATTTAACAAAAAAAATTATAGCATAATATTAGAAAAGATAAAAATAAGGGGTGTCTAAATCCTAGATCCTAAGGTTTCTACTTCAAGAGCTCCAGACCTGCTTTCAAATCAGCACCCATGACATCTTATATGGTATCCATATCCTTCATCCTATCATCCATCTCTTTTTGTTTGTCAACCATGGTTTCTTGATTAGCAGCAACAAAAGCCAACTTAGCTTTCATAAATTCTTATCACTGACTGGTTGAGGCAACAAACTCTAAGGAAATATACTTTAGATTCTGAAAAACTTATACCACAACGGTTGTCAGAGAATCCCATTTAGTGGCATAAGCTACTAGGTCAGGAGTTGTACTTCTCTCAGCGACCAAATTCGACACTCTACCAAAGAAAATAGTTTTGATTTCTTCAAGTTGGGCTTGGATATATGATGGAGGAGGTGGAATGTCTATTTGTGGATTTCCAGATTGTGAGGGAATGAATAGGATTGTTGTGCCATATTCGGACATGACATCTGTTCTTTTGAGGGAAAAGGGGTGGTTAGATGGTTAGTCTGCTTGAACAGTTTGGTTAAGGTTGGTTTCAGGCGAAGGTTGGTCCAAATAACCTTGTTCAGTTTTAATCTGAGGTTCAGATGTAATTTAAACTTCAGATTGATTCTGAACATGACTAGATTCTGGTTGAGGTGTATGTTCATGTGATGGTTGGGGTGTAGGTTGAGGCGAGGTTTAGGGTGTAGGTTGGTGTTCTGATTGAGATTCAGGTGAATGTTCAGGTTTTGGTTGATCTAAGGTTACATGTTCAGCCTCAAAATGAACAAATATGTTAATATGTCTAGAAGTTGTTTCAGCAGAACATGTTTTGTCAGTTCGTAGTTGTTGTGGTGTGAAGGTTTGAAGAGGGATGTCTTGGATAGGTATGATAAAAATATGCGAGAGAGTCACAAGATTTAGAACAAGAGAAGCAATGAAATCAGCTCCTTCAGTTTCTGATTCAGATCTAGAAGAAGTTTTCCCACTAGAAACCTCTATTGGGGGGGGGGGGGGGGGGGGGGGGGGGTCCATACATGGTGTTTAAGGGTGCAGGTTGTTCAGACTCAGAAATGAATGTGACTTGTCTCTGAGCCTCGAGATGTTCCGAGTCAACTAGATTTATAGAATTCTTTAGAATATGAATGATAGGTGTTGGGTTAGGGGAATCCATCACAGGTTTGTTCGCGAGATTATGAGTCTATCGGAATAACTAACTACAAGTGTACAGTCTATCGCGTAGTTTTAAAAGATATCGATCCCACAAAGACCTAACTGTCAATCTATCATTTCTAATTGTTATAGTGTTTATCTAAGGAGAATCAATTAAGAATGGGTGAGACAAAATTAAATAACTTTCATAAATTCAGGCAAATAATACCGGGATGTGACTCTCATCAAACAACGGTACTCTTGATTGCTTCTAAATAGGATTGTTGTACGAGGCAATATTTTCTACTTTGAAAAGAATTTAATTGAATAGGAATTGTCGCTTCCACATATTCATAACCGAATTTGACTCTCTAATCTATACCGTCCACTGTCACGTGTGACTGGCACTTAATGCGTTAAAGTGGTAAATCCAATTTTAAGAAATCAGACTCGTTACTCGGTTGAAAAGTAATTTTGATTAGAAAATTTAACTTAAAAGGATTCCATGCTTTCGCTATGGCAACCGGATCCTAAACCCACAAACGCATCCGAAAATAGTTTTAAAACCTCCTTCTAGAAATATTAGACTTTCCTAGTTAATTAACAAAGTGCTTTCGTGTTATTCATTAATAAAAAACAAACCAATCTTATTCTTTAATATCATATGGCTTTCAATCTTACCCGATGTTTTCACGGCTCTACTTTCGCAGTGACTGATTAAATCAAATTCAGAAAGATTGTGTTAAAATGAAAATAACCCACAATCGAAATTCTAAAGAAGCAACAATTAGAGTGTCGTCAAGTGACGATCCTCACATCCCATCATTAATAAATCAGCTGGAGATGCTTATGACAAGCATGGAAATATAAGTTTGAAGCTTAGAAGTAGACATTACGGAAAAGTAGTTTAAAGCAATACAGTGTGATAAATAAGACTTGTAAATAAAAGTAGTGTGAGGCAATATAAATAAAGAGCGAGCAAATAAATAAAGTGGTAATAAAATGAGAAATATGATAAAAACCTACTCCCAACAGAGGCTTGACTCTGATACAAAGTAAATTGCTGAAGACTGGTAAAGGAATGTAAATGGCAGCAAGATTAAAATGCGGGAAAATAAAGTGATCCAAACTTTGTACAAACTCAATACTCTCAGGTGTTATAACCATTCGATGTGACGAGTTATAACTTTGATCGGTGATTTTTGTGCTCAAGATTGTGCTAAGCTTGGATAGTTCGAAAAATGAAGTTTGAAGCCTATTTATAATGTTCCAAAAACCTAAAATGTCATGTGAAGCTTTCTCATTTCATGGGAGGAAAAATAGGGGAACATGGGAAGAATGGAAGACCAAGTCAATCTATTTTCTAACCACCTGGCTTTGACAAAGGACGACGAACGCCATGTCAAGGTGGCGAACACCATCTTCCCAACGTGTGGAAGAATGGGCCAACCCACCCGTTGGTGAGTGGGACACGTCATTTCTAATATAGCCTTCCTCATGGCGAACACCATGTAGGTCACCTTGTGTGCAATTCCCATTTTTTTCACTATTTTGCATCCGAATTGTTTCCTTTCTTTACATATGGTCCCAATATGGTTAAATACCTGAAATATAGACAAAGTACCCACATAATATTGGAAATAGAGATAAAATGATAGAAAAAGATGTACAAAATGAGTCGAAATAACAATGTAATTTGGTGTTATCAAACTCCCCCATACTTGAACCTTTGCTTGCCCTCAAGAAAACACTTATGAATAAGAAAACATTGGTGCTTTTGTAACTATTCAAGGCTAAAGATTATAATCACTCAAGGTCATATTGATAGGTACTAACTTGCGAACCAAGGGTATCGTAGCAACATATTTCCGCATTTGCGGTCATAAATCTCCTCTCTATACAAACCAATTCGCATTATGTCGTTATGCCTAGGCTTAACTTACTTGTCCCATGGTTCCTTCTTTTTTCATTCAGGTGCAATCACATTAAGCTCGTTATCTGTTCCCACACGACAGCCGAACCTGTTAGTGATCATGGTCCATATTATGTCAAAAACTCTGATGAATATGCAATATCATTAGAGGTTTCACAACCGTTAGGCTAAATGACCAGGTGAGGGTTACCTAACTTAGAAGGCAAATTCCTTTCTTTCTTTTTCTTACTTTTCCAGATTTTTCCTTCTCTTTTCTTTCTTTTTACCATGGGATCATTCACCTATTTGCATCGGTCCGATTAATCGATGGTGATCCAGATGGTGCTAACTGCTAGGATAAACTACTCAAAGATTTATTTAGGGGGGAGATTTCAAGGTCGTGGCACAACAAGTATCCAAACTGATCTCCATAATTAGGAGACTTACGGTGTTAAGATGATATTGATCTTTTGGGGATTTTCCCAAGTCTTTATAACCTATTTGTAACTAATCTAATGGCCATGAAATTTCAAATAACACTTTTTTTCTTAAAAAGATTTTTTTTTTGTATGGCTCATGAGATGAGAGAATTAATAACTAGCAAAAATCACGTATAAAGACTCGACAACACAACACATGCAATGACAAAAATAATAACTTTATCTAGAAAACAGGGAAAAAAAACGAGGGAAATATAATAATCAAGATATGCATTAAAGATTAGAAAAATGAGCAAAAGCCCAAAAGTGCATGAGTAAAATAGCTGCAGAATAAAAGTAAAGTAAATTTTATGACGGCGGTGAAAATAAGTTCCTCCCCACCTAAGAACTAACCATTGTCCTCAATGCATAAAGATCTGCGGATGGAGTAGAATTCTTAAAAAATTTGGTCCATCTGTCTTGCATAGAATCCACGAAGTGATGTAGAACGTTACTGAAAGTTGAAATATCAGTTTTTATGGCAGTAAGTTCGGCAGTAAGTGAGTCATGATTAATGGGTTCAACCAGAGGTGATGGGGGGGGGGGGCTTCTTCAGTATCAGATGATTGGTACTCTGCTTGATTTCCTAAAAGGTATCGCCAGTTGTCCCGATTATGTACGTTCGTCATATCCAGGTTCGGGATAGTGAATTGGTGTACTGGTTCTCAAAGGACTAGAATCTTATAGGTATTGGATCCTTTTTGCCTCACTAATCCTCTATTTAGGCAATGTTCAATGTTGATCAGGTTATAACCGTAGATAGGTTCGAGGTGCATGACTTGGTTGCGAAGGCCTAAAGCTATGGCGATATGGGTGACCATATCGCCGACATAAATGTTCTCGACAACTTGGGCAGTTATTTTGGCTAAATTAGCCATCAAGAAAGCAACAGAGTGTACGGAGCGGGATTGAAAAATACTGAATATGAGAAAGACCTCTTCTTTACTAACAGGTCCAATATTTGTAGCCTTTCCAAAGAATGTATGGGCTACAACCATCTGGAAATACCTGATGGCAGGGTTATGGATTAGAAGGGGATTCATTCTTTCATAATCAGGCGAGTAATCTTCAGTAATGCTACCCCAAAAGAAGTTGAGTTCCCATTGCATATCATCACCTACTCGGACTTCACTATAGGCTTGAGGATCATAGTGGAAGGCTAAAAGTCTGGCCAACTCATTATGTGTTAGTCAGTATTCCTTCCCAAAGAGTTAGAAGGTAGCAAAGCCCTGGACATGGTCTATTGCTACATTAAGGTTGTATCGGTAGGAGCTTAGGAATTCCAATGTCAGGTTTTTGTAGGTTCGGTGTTTGTGGAAAGATTAACGGTCCAAACTGAGTTGGTTGGACATATACTTTGCACTGTCACAGAGGCCTAAAGCTATTAAGCTAGGGAAGTTAGGGTATCTGGTAGGCGAAATGGTTCTTGTATCCAAGACTTCATAACGTCTTCTCTGAGCCTCATTTTTTACAATAACTTGAATGTTATAAGTACCTTCCATCTCTCAATGATTAGTGTGAAAATTTAGTATGAGTTAGGCCTGTAACATAATCAATTAAAAGTTAGTCTTGTTAGTAGGAGTAAAATAAATCATCGTTATTCAAAGAAAAGAAGAAAAAAACTGCAATAAAATAAATGATAATAAAATTGTGGGTTGCCTCCCACGCATCGCTTTGTTTAGTGTCGGTAGCTCGACAATGGTGTAATCAGGATGCTTGTGTTGCAAATGGTAGTTCTATTAAGTCATGGTGAGAATAATAGGTAGTGTAAGACCCTAATTTTGACCCTAATATCCCTCATGGCATCACATCATTTGCTCTTTGCATTGCCTCAAGGATCATAGCATGTTTGGCTCCTTAACCCTAGGGTTGGGACTTGTGAGAGTGGTTTGAGACCACCAAGCATGCTTGTATTGTATATTATTGCTTTTATTATTTTTTATTACTAACCAAAAGTACAAAAATATGTCACTAACTTTTTTATTTTGAAGCTCAAGCGATCATGTGCTCCCATTGCTCCTAGGAGGCTCCTAAGCTCAATGAAATGGCTAAATGAAGATGAGAACAAGCATGACAATGGTCCACAAAGTTCCTAATCATCATATATGTCTCCCAAGTATCTCAATTCTCCAATTTGATCAAGATAAACCAAAGGGCTTGAGGATTGTTTCCCAAGGAAACCCTAATTCAACTGTGCATTGACCGTGCCTTGCTCATGAAGCAACCTTAACCTATAATCAAATTAAATCAAGGGAAGTTATTTAATTCATTATTTTATGCATATATGAGCCTATGTGAGTATCCTCAATCATTCATTCATCAAGATTTGAGGTTTGGCCTTGAGAAGTTGACCAGTCAAGTCATCTAACTAAACTGAGGATCACTGAGACACAACTTTAAATGTATTTGTCAAATGAAGATGAACACAAGGGAAAAAATGTTCTTAAGAGTCGTATGAACAACTTTCATTTTCATCAAAAATCCATTTGAAATTTGGAAGGTCATAATTCATTTCAAAACATTATAGGTCATTTTGACTGAAACCCTAATTTTAGGTCAACCTCCAAAGGACCTAACTTCTTAATTTTTTATAATTTTTAGGTGAGACCAATTTCATTGAAAATATTGAGATGTTTACCTCAAATTTTATGTTGGACAAAATTTCATAATCCTAAAAGAAACACATGTGATAATACAAAACATTATAGGTCACTTTGGACCAAAGCCATTGAATTTGAAAAATGTCCAACTTCAAGTGCCCATAACTTTCTCATCAAAAATCTAAATGATGCAAAATTTAAGTCCAAATTGATCATCTTGAAAAGATATACAACTTTGATGCTGAAGGTTTTTCCATTTGAGGCTTTCATCATTGAAGCAGAAGGGCTTGAAGTTGATCACTTTTGGTAAAAAAATTCAAAGAAAACCTAGACATGTTTTGTACCTCAAACTTCAAAGCCAGTTTTCACAATTTTCCAAACTCCAAATGGATTTTTGCCCAACATAGCTTTTGTTCCTTATGTCAAGATCTTTCCAACAATTACTCATATGACCATGTTTGGATTTTTCATGTGGGACTTTCGAAGAGCTTAAGGTTTATGTTCAAATATGCAATTCACATTGAAACTTGAAATGCAAGCTAATGCCAGGCCTTGTGCACATCCAATTCAACTCATTTTGATCTCAACTTACAATTCCATCCAATTTTGAGCCTCACATGCGCCTGTATAGGCCCATGCATGGAGGACCCAATTCTCATGCGCACGAGCAAATCACCTCATTGCTTCATCTCCAGCTATAAATAGAGGGCCTTGGTCATTCAAATTTCAACCTCAAGGTGATCTGAAACCCTGCTGAATTGGAAACCCAACCTCACTCAAAGGAATTTCCATTTTCATTTTCTCAATTTCAAGCTTGAATTTCAACATCCTTAGTTGATCTTCAAGTCTTAATTCCTTAGCCTTGCATCCTCATTACCTCAAGATCAAATTGGAATCAAAAGCTTGAAGAGATCGTGTTGTTTAAAACTGCATTTCAAAGGTATATCACTCAACTGTTTTGATCTAGATCTTGTTCCACAATGTGAATTGCTTGCATTTGAACTATTTTCTAAAGTCCTCGAGCAAGAGGCAGGCCAGTGGTGGTCTTGATTTCATGAATTGAGACATTTTAGTTTGTACACCTTGATTTTCAAGCTCAGGTTTCTCATTCGATAGAAACTTTGAGGAAAATCCAAGGTTACAGGGGTGATGTACATCACCCCAGCTTCGTTTTGGTACCTTGTTTGTTCATTTTAATTGAGGTTGGAAACCCTGCGTGTGGTGGCCGGAGTTTGTTCCCTGGCTGGAGAAGATGGTGGTTTCCACCATCATCCCTACGTGGGAGCATCATGTCCATCAGATCTTATGGAAACGTTTTAATCCTGGCCATGTGTTATGTTTACTTATTTTAAATCCTCATGTGACACGCTTGACCAAGGCCTTTCGTGCACCATCGCCTCTGAGCCCTTGGATGATGCCACGTCAATTAATGAATTAGATCCAATGGGCACTGATTTTTGCTATTTTCTGTTTTTCGGTTTTATTTCTTTTAATTCCTTTTAATTTCAAAAATTCATAACTATTTTATTTGAAGTCACAAAAAAATGAGACCAACACCAAATTTTTTCTTAAAAATCTAGTTTCATATTCTGATTTTTAATTATTTTTGTGACTTCATTTAATATTTTTTGTGAATTATTTGTTTTTTGGTATTTTTTAATTCATTTTAAATACTTTTTGATATCTGATCCAAAATATTTTCTTAACATATATGGATCATGATGAGTCAATGAAAAATAGTCTCATCAATTTCTTAATTGATTTGAGATTTATTTGAGATTTTAATTCATTTGTGTTATTTTTCATTTTTTTAAATTGATTTTAAATAGTTTCTGATTTCAAAAATTGTTGAGAAAATTTGTCAAACCTTGTTAGACCTATGAGAATTTAATTGGACTTGTTTAAGTTGATTTGAATTGAATTTGAGGTTTGACCATATTTTGTCCATTTTAATTTTGCATTTATTTTAATTCCAAAAATACCAAAAAAATATATTTGACTTATTGACTTCTAATCTTCATTTCTCTTTTGTTTTACATTGGTTGATGATGATTTGATTCACATTAGACCATTTGTGTTTGACACTTTATTTCTTTGTCCATTTCATTTCATCTTCATCTTATTTCTTATTTTTTTATTTTGGCCAATGAGTTAATGATTTGTGGTCGGTCTTGACATATGAGAGGTTTAACCTTCTTTGATCCAAATCAAACTCAACTTGATCCAAGATCAAGTGAGTTGCTTTGTGTCCAAGATAGGTTGCTTCTTGGTCAAGCAAAAAACCTAAAGTCCATATAAGGCCTTTCCTTCTTTTCTTTTGGCATGGCAAGTTGTAGGAGCTTTACTTACTAGTCATGATCTCTAACTTGTGTTTATTTGCCTGTAGTTTTATTGATCGGCCTCAGATAGGCGTGACTACTACATTAGTCCACTTACGATTGCTTAACATAGCACTAAATTGTCTTATGACACACTAACATTAACTACTAACTACTAACTTTAATTTGAGCATTTAATTTCTTGCAATTTACTTTAATGCAATTTACTTTTCTTGCTCATTTATTCATATTGCTTTTCACTTTGCTCACTTGAGCACATATTTTATGTTTATGTCATTTTCCTTTTGCTCATTTGAGCTAATTATTGTATATAAATATATTGTTGCTTTGTGTTTGTTTTGTCTTTGTTTGTGTGAACCCAATGCAAAAAGGAGAAAGGACTTAGAATTAGGACCTTACCTATGCTTAAAGGAGTTCAAGAGCAACTAGGCCACATGCCTTTAGAATGCTAAACTTGTTGAAGAGCAACTATGCCTCATGCCTTTAGAATGCTAAATCTCAAAGTTGACTTCAAAGGACCTCTAATCTAAACTCATTATTTGTTCATTCCTCTTATTGTGTTGTGAACTTTTTGATTTTTGCTCTTGTGTGATAGGGATTCCATCTTGAGATAGTAAGAAGGACCATTGCCATGAGTAGACAAGTTAAGAGAGACAAGCCAAATGGAGATCCTAAGAGCTTGAATGTATACTTGTTTTGATTGCTTGTTGCTTGCTAAGTCCAAAGGAAAGGAGCATCTTGAATCATCTTTATGATCTCAACAAAAGGAACTCCAAGGGTTTTATCTCTTCTCTTATCTTTGTATGCTTTAGGACTAGTCCTTCTTTTCTTCTCCTCACTCTAACCCAAGCCAAAATCGTTATATGCAAACTTTGACTTTATTTCAAATTAGAAACCTAGGCCTTATGCCTTTGACTTTTCAAAATCTTTTCATTAATACTCATTGTGAATGAATTTTAATTAAACTTTGACTTCATTTTGTAAATAAGTCTAACTTGTAAATACAACTCACTTCAAGTTGTTTTTGTGGTTCCAATGGCCACCTTGGTTAAAACCTTTTTTTCATAAACATTAGTCATAGGTTTGAGTTATCATAGTGGTTGATGTAAACCTCACCTTATCCTTAGTGATTGGACTATAAGTCTTCCATACTTATTATAGGGTTAACCCCTCACTAGTATGTTGAAGCTCTCCTCACATGGTGGATTGTTGTTTTAGGTTGAGTTTTCTCCCTTTGATAACAAAAGACCTTAGGGCTTTTGATCCAATCAATTCACCAATCTTTTGAGATTTTTACCCCGAACTATGAGGTTTTGATCCTATCTTTGTGATGGTACGTAGGCAATGGGTTCATCCATTCAAACGACAAGATTGTAAATATAATATATTCTTTTCTCATCTCCTCCATCCTTTGCACATATTTTCACAAATATCAACCTACAACACATATTTGCAAAAAGGGCTCCCTTAGAGTACTAAGGATGTTTTGGGTGCTTAAAACCTTCCCATTTCATAACCAACCCCCTTACCCAGATCTCTGACATTTTTATTAGTTTTTGATTTGATAAAACTTCTTACTTGGCTTTTGTTCGCTTTTTAGCCTTTCCTTTGGACAAATAAAAGTGCGGTGGCGACTCGAATTGTATGTTTACTTTTGGTTTAGTCAATAAACCATAAGGTAATGAATACCCCGCTACAGAAAAAGTGGCGAATCTGCTGGGGATAACGCCTTCCAAGTGGGTTTAGCCTACTTTTTGCTTGTATGTATTGTATGTTTATATTTATTTGTGACATATTTTTATGCAAATTTGGGATGACTGTATTGTTTGTAATGTATGAATTGCTTGATATATCAATTACTTGTGTGCTTGGTGGTCTCTTGCGAGATGAGTTCTATACCCTAACTCGAGTGCACTTATGATAGGAGAATGGCATAGTCTTGTTGACTTGTGTGGAGTTATTCCTCAGCAAGTTGACTTACAAGCCCATTCACTTGGTGGAGGTCTTGTTTGGATCAATAATGTCACACGAGTAGTTGTGGTTAGGCAATACTCTTTCCAATATAAACCCTAGAAGCCAAGGACCTTAGATACATAGCCCATATTGGCCTACTTTAGGATGTAGTGCGAAGGTCGTTCAAGTGTAAGATTTGATACGATTGTTACGCGATACTACACTCATAAGAGTCTCTCTTGAGAATATTTTTGGAATACGAGTAGTCGTTTTATACGATAATATCCAAAAGATGAGATGATGACTATGGGGACCTTTTTTAGAAAATGATTGTCAGGTTTAACCATAATACACTCCCATTGGGTGATTCTTAACCAAGACTCCATCCTCGTGACTCACAACAAACCCGTGATTCGTGGTTGATCCGTTCTCGTATATCCTCAATATCTATGGAACTTGGGTGTTGATAAGGTGTAAACCATAATCCACCAAAATGGATGATTGATATTGAAGATGACTTGAGCCATCCCGTGACCTTTGTGTGCTGTGACTTGCTTGATCCTTGAGTGTGATTGTTGCATCCATGCATTCATTTGCATCCATATCATCAACAATGAAAATTTCAAGGAACTTAAGAGGTCTATTTGAAAATTTTCAGACATGGATAAGCAAAGAAGGAATACGAAGAAGTACAGTTTCAGATAACCCGACTTGAAAGAGTTAAGGAGTTTGACATCTTATGTATTAGAGCCTTTGGAGTTCAAAGCTCGTCATGGGAAGCTCTTGTCTATTCTTTCTACCGAGATTGATGAAGGTCTGTTGAGTGTGTTGGTGCAGTTCTATGATCCTCTGTACCATTGCTTCACTTTTCCGGATTTCCAACTTCTGCCTTCACTTGAGGAGTATGCCTATCTTGTGGGTATACCTATTCTGGATCAGTTGCCGTTCAGTGGTTTAGAGAAGATTCCGTCTTCTCAAGAGACTGCTGACCTACTTCATATAGATGTATCTGATGTTGTTGCTCATATGACTACCAAAGGTGGAATTCAAGGTCTCCCATCTGATTTTCTCAATGCCAAAGATACTTTGTTTGGGAAGGCCATGAGTAAGGAAGCTTTTGAAGCCATATTTGTACTCCTCATCTATGGGCTAGTGTTATTCCCCAACATCGACAATTTTGTGGATGTGAATGCTATTAGGATTTTCTCTTCTCTTAATCCCGTTCCGACTTTGTTGGGTGACACTTATTTATCTTTAAATATGAGGAATGCAAAGGGTGGTGGATCCATTGTGTGTTGTTTGCCTCTGTTGTACAAGTGGTTTATTTCGCACTTGCCTCAGACTCTTGCCTTCAAGGAGAATAAGGGATGTCTACGGTGGTCCACGAGACTTATGTCTCTCACTAATGATGATATCTTTTGGTATAATCGTGTGTATGATGGCGTTCAGATTATTGACTCTTGTGGTGAGTTCTCCAATGTGCCTCTTCTTGGTACATGTGGTGGAATTAACTACAACCCTGTTTTGGCCCTCCGTCAGCTTGGGTTCCCCTTAAAGGATAAACCTAACAAAATTCTGTTGGAAGGTGTGTTCTTTCAAGAGGGTAAAGATCCCCAGAATTTGAAGGATAGAATGGTCCGTGCCTGGCGCAAGATTCATAGGAAGGGAAGGAAGGAGCTTGGTCCGAAGAATTGTATTGCTTTGGAACCCTACACGGCTTGGGTGAGGAAGAGAGCTTTTGAGTACCGCATGCCATATGATTATCTGAGACCTACCCCTATGGTTATGGTTGGGCCTTCAACCCTCCCTAATCAAGGAGTAGAGGAGTTGAGAGATGAAGACCGGTCGCGTGCTTGGGTTCGTGAGCGAGAGGAACTTCTTTAGCAACTTAGAGATAAGGATGATGTGATAGAATTTCTGGAGCATCGGGTTATTGATGAGCCTGATGATGTGGTTACTTCTCTTCTTTCTCAGTCATCCAGGTTTTGGAAGAGGAAGTATGATTGACTCGCCAAGGAGAAGGCCGACATGGAAGCAGCTTATGAGAGAGAGGTGAAGAGGCTTCGTGCAGCTTATCTTCCGGTCTCGAGAGCTTTGGACGATTGTTTCTAGGGCTCCATAGGATGTTGTTTCTCCTTTCCTATTATATTGATATGTGCATTCCATATATGTCTTAAAATTTTAATATTTCCAAATAGATCTATAAAGTTCCTCAAATAAAAACAAAAAATCATATGCACAAACATTGCATGCATCATATGCCTAAGCAGGTTTTGTTCAGCTTAGTGGTCTAACTCTTTGCTCTTCATTTATTTTGAAGACAAGTTGATGCATCGGTATAACACAAGAGCCAATCTTCCAAGACTAATGGAGCATTCAGAGCAAGAGAACCGGGAACTGAAGGATGAGATAGCTAGGTTGACTGCCATGATGGAGTTAGTGTTGGCTGCCCAGAGCCAATCATCGCCAACTCCTGCAACTCCTCCCGCGAGGACTGTCATTTTTGAGGTTGCTACCTCAATTGTGCCTGCCGCAACAACCCATTTTACGCCTGCCATGCCAGCCGGTTCCCTTGGGGAATGCCCGCCAATTTTGTGCCTGAGGGTTTTGCTCCTACTCTCGCTTCTCTGCCGGCATCTAGCCCGGTCCTTTCTGTGCCACCTCCCGTTGTGCACACCTTACCCAGAGTGGAAGACACCATCTATCATTCTGAGCCATCTGAGGGCCCAGACGTTTATGAAAAGATGGACGAAATGAAAGACCAATTCCTTGAGTTGTGCAAGGAACTGAAGACTCTAAGGGGTAAGGACCTCTTTGGTAAAAGTGCTGCTGAGTTGTGCCTTGTGCCCAATGTTAAGATCCCTATTAAATTCAAAGTACCTGACTTTGAGAAATACAAGGGAAACACATGCCCTATCAGCCATCTTGTGATGTATGCTCGCAAGATGTCAACGCAAACAGACAACGACCAACTTCTTATCCACTACTTCTAGGACAGTCTGTCTGGTGCCGCTCTCCGGTGGTACATGGGTTTGGAGAGTTCGAACATCCGCTCCTTCAACGATCTTGGTGAGGCCTTCGTCAAGCAATACAAATATAATGTGGATATGGCTCATGATAGGGACCAGTTGAGGGCGATGTCCTAGAAAGAGAAGGAGACTTTCAAAGAGTACGCCCAGAGATGGCGCGAGTTGGGAGCTCAGATAGTGCCACCCCTTGAAGAAAAAGAAATGACAAAGATCTTTTTGAAGACTTTGAGTTCTTTCTACTATGAAAGGATGATTGCCAGTGCTCCCTCGAACTTCACCGAAATGGTGAATATGGGAATGAGACTAGAAGAAGGGGTCCGAGAAGGACGTTTGTCTAGAGAGGACAGCTCTTCAGCAAAGCGATATGGGAGCTTTGCTAAGAAGAAGGAGGGAGAGGCACGTGCTATGTCCTCCCATATCAAGAGAATACCCTCTATGAAGAGGAAGAACGTGCGCCCTGCCGTTAACCAACACCAGGTGGCTCATATAGCACCTGCTTTTCGAGAAGTTCATCATCATCAGTAACAACAACAACAATATCAACAGCAACATCGTCCACACCAGCAGGCCTACCAGCCTTGAAACAACAATAACACCAGCACTAGCTACGAGAGGAAGAGGGTCACTTTTGATCCAATTCCAATGACATATGCTGAGCTCTATCCTTCTCTGATCGATAGAAAACTGATCACTCCACGAGACCCTCCTGTTGTACCGACCAACCCTCAGTGGTGGTACAAGCTCGAATTACATTGTGTATATTATTCCGGTGCTCCCAGACATGACGTGGAAAATTGTTATCCCTTGAAGACCAAGGTGCAAGACACTGTGAGAAGTGGGATTTTGTTTTTCGAGGACGTAGGTCCTAATGTGAAGAAGAACCCATTGCCCGAGCATGGGAAAGCTGCTGTGAATATGGTCTAGGGATGCCCTGGAAAATATAAAGTCCTGTATGTTGATGATATCAGGCAATCTTTGGTCGAGATGCACAGGCTGTTGTGTGGATATAGCCATTATGAGCATGACCATGATAGGTTCCAGGTGTGCACTATCAACGAAAGAGGATGCCGACAAGTTAAAAAGGACATCCAAGAGATGCTGGATCAGGGAATGATCGAAATACTTCAGAATCGTAACGAGGATGAAGTTGATGTTATCTCTCCTGTATTCAGGATTCCAGAGCCTGTTGTCGTCAAATATGATGGCAGCAAGAAGAAGGTTATCCCACTCTTGTAATCAAGCCAACGGGTCCTGTCCCGTATTCATCACACAAGGCTGTTCACTACATATACAATGCAGTCATGCTAGAAGATGGAAAGGAGGTGCCTTTGCCCTCAACTTCTATAGTGAGCATTTCTGACGTTAGTGGTGTGACCTGTAGTGGTCGCGTTTTCTCGGTGTAGCCGAGACCCCATGAAGACGTTGTGAAGAAGGTTGTTGTTAATCCCGTCGGTCCTTTGGGGACTTCTTCTCTAAATAATCCTGTTGTGAAGGTTGTTGACCCTGTTGTTGATAAATCTGTAAAAGCTCCTGTCTGGTTGGCCAGCATGGCATTTTGAAAGAGGACTGTGATGAGATGCTAAGGCTCATCAAAAGGAGCGAATACAATGTTGTTGATTAGCTGCTACAAACTCTATCAAAGATATCTGTGTTATCTTTGTTGATGAATTCTGAGCCACACCGTGAAGCTTTGTAGAGGGTGTTGGACGTGGCATACGTGGATCACGATGTCACTATTGAACAGTTTGATAGCATTGTTGGAAACATAACTGCTTGTAACAATTTGAGTTTCTGTGATGCTGATCTTCCCGAGGAGGGAAAAGACCATAATTTGGTCCTACACAGTTCTATGAATTGCAAGGATGATGCCTTGTCCAATGTGTTGGTGGATACAAGATCATCACTTAATGTGTTGCCAAAATCCACTCTGCTTAAACTTTCTTATCAGGGGCCTCCCATGAGGCAGAGTGGAATGGTTGTGAAAGCTTTTGATGGATTGCGGAAAACTGTGATCGGTGAAGTAGAACTCCCGATCAAGATTGGACCTAGTGATTTCCAGATCACCTTCCAAGTCATGGATATCCATCCATCTTATAGCTGTTTGCTTGGCAGACATTGGATTCACGAGGAAGGCGCCGTGACATCCACTCTACACCAGAAGTTGAAATTCGTTAAGAATAAAAAGTTGGTGGTGATAGGAGGAGAGAAGGCTCTCCTGGTCAGTCAGTTATCTTCCTTTTCCTACATAGATGCTGAGGATGAGGTTGGAACTCCGTTCCAAGCCTTATCTATTGATGAGCCTTCAAGGAAAGGACTTTCTTCATTTGCTTCCTACAACGATGCTAAGTTGGCCATTGATCATGGTGCAACTACTGGTTTGGGGCAAATGATCAAGTTGGAAGATAATAAATCCCGGGCTGGCATAGGGTATTCTTCAGGTGTTTCCAATGAGCGTGGGCTGTTCCAGAGTGGTGGTTTTATCCACATTGTTGAAGATCAGGAGGCTGCAACCATTGTGGAAGATGATGAAAAGGAGGATCCTGACAACTTTGTCATCCCTGGAGGAGTCTACAATAATTGGGTCGTTGCTGATGTTCCAACAGTTATCCATAAGTCCATGTAATATGTTCATTTTGTTTGAAAACCCTTCTCCCATGCCAAAGGGAGAAGTGATGACATTGTTGGCACATTTTGATTAATACAATGATATTCATTCAATAATCACATGTTAAATGTTTGTTTTTCCAAATTATTTTTTCTTTTTTGCTTTTGCATAAAATTGGTGATCACCATAAAACCCTAAAAAAGAGAATGAAATTAATCTTTTCATCTGCATAATGATTTGCCTTGTTTGAATTCTGAAATCTCTTTTATACTCAAAATCATTATGCAGGTTGATCAAACCCATTGAACATAATGATCCAACACCATCTCCCAACTTTGAGTTCCCTGTATTTGAGGCCGAAGAAGATGATGTTGAAGAGATTCCTGATGAGATTACCCGTCTGCTTGAGCACGAGGAGAAGATCATTCAACCACATCGTGAGAATATGGAAATAGTCAACTTGGGGTCTGAAGATTGCGTTCGTGAGGTGAAAATTGGGGCATTCCTGGAAGAGTCTGTTAAGAAGGGGTTGATTGAGTTGCTGCGAGAATATGTCGACGTCTTTGCCTGGTCATATTAAGACATGCCTGGTCTAGATACTGATATTGTGCAACATTTCTTGTTGCTGAAGCCTGAGTGTGTGCCTGTGAAGCAGAAGCTCAGAAGAACTCATCCAGATATGGCAGTGAAGATTAAAGAAGAAGTTCATAAGCAAATTGATGCAGGGTTTCTGGTGACTTCTACATATCCTCAATGGGTGGCCAATATTGTGCTCGTGCCTAAGAAAGGCGGAAAAGTCCGAATGTGTGTAGATTACCGTGACTTGAATAAAGCTAGTCCGAAAGATGATTTTCCTCTACCACATATTGATATGTTGGTAGACAATACAACTAAATTCAATGTCTTCTCATTTATGAACGGATTTTCCAGTTATAACCAGATTAAAATGGCACCCGAGGATATGGAGAAGACAACATTCATCACACCTTGGGGAACATTCTGTTATCGAGTGATGCCCTTCGGTTTGAAGAACGCCGGAGCCACGTATCAACGTGCTATGACTACCTTGTTTCATGATATTATGCACAAGGAGATCGAGGTGTATGTTGATGATATGATTGCAAAGTCGAGAACGAAAGTTGAACATGTAGAACACTTGTTGAAGTTGTTCCAGCGTTTGAGGAAGTACAAACTTCACCTGAATCCGAACAAGTGTATATTTGGAGTTTGTTCCGGCAAGTTATTGGGCTTTATTGTCAGTGAGAGAGGTATTGAAGTTGACCCTGCCAAGGTCAAACCATTACAAGAGATGCCTGCGCCCAAAACTAAGAAGCAAGTCCGAGGTTTTCTTGGCCGCTTGAATTACATTTCCAGATTTATATCCCACACGACTGCCACATGTGCGCCTATATTCAAGCTCCTTCAGAAAGATCAGTGTCATGATTGGACCAAGGATTGCCAAAAAGTCTTTGATAGTATCAAAGAGTATCTGTCTGAACCTCCAATTCTGTCTCAGCCTGTTGAAGGAAGACCCTTGATTATGAACTTGACAGTGCTTGATGACTCCATGGGTTGTGTATTGGGTCAGAAAGATGAATCAGGGAAGAAAGAATATGTAATATACTACTTGAGTAAGAAGTTTACTGATTGTGAGTCTCGGTACTCAACGCTTGAGAAGACATGCTGTGCTTTGGCTTGGGCCGCTAAGCGTTTAAGCCAGTATATGTTGAATCATACAATTTGGTTGATATCCAAAATGGATCCAATTAAGTATATTTTTGAGAAGCCTGCATTAACTGGGAGGATTGCCCGTTGGCAGATGCTGTTATTTGAGTATGATATTGAGTATCGAGCTCAGAAAGCTATTAAAGGTAGTATCCTGGCTGACCATTTGGCACACCAACCAATTGAAGATTATCAGTGTGTTCAGTACGACTTCCCTGATGAGGAGATTCTGTATTTGAAGATGAAAGATTATGATGGGCCTACGCTCGATGAAGGGCCAGAGCATGGTTCCCGATGGGGTATTGTATTCGATGGCAATCTTAATCAATATGGAAATGGTATTGGGGCAATGATTATTACTCCTCAAGGCACACATTTTCCTTTTACAGCAAGGCTAACTTTCAAATGCACGAATAATATAGCGGAGTATGAGGCCTGTATTATGGGTTTGGAAGAATGTATTGACCTTAGGATCAAACATCTTGATGTTTATGGTGATTCGGACCTTGTTGTTAATCAGATTAAGGGTGAATGGGAGACGAATCAGCCTGGCCTCATCCCATATAGAGATTATGCGAGGAGGATTTCAACTTTCTTTTCTAAGGTTGACTTCCATCATATTCCTTGAGATGAGAATCGGATGGCAGATGCTCTTGCTACACTTTCTTCAATGATTGTGGTGAAATATTGAAATGAAGTTCCTAATAATACTGTGATGCGCTTGGATAGGCCAGCTCATGTATTTGCAGTTGAAGAAGTGAAAGACGATAAGCCATGGTATTATGATATCAAGTGCTTTCTCCAGAGTCAGACTTACCCGCCTGGGGCATTTGTTAAAGACATGAAGACTTTGAGGAGATTATTTGGCAGTTTCTACCTTAATGGTGATGTGCTTTATAAGAGGAATTTGACATGGTTTTGCTCAGATGCGTGGATAGACACGAAGCAAACCTGTTGATGACTGAAGTCCATGAGGGTTCATTTGGTACTCATTCCAATGGACATGCCATGTCAAAGAAGATGTTGAGAGAAGGCTACTATTGGCTGACAATTGAGTCTGACTGCTACAAATATGTGAAGAAATGCCACAAGTGTCAGATTTATGCGGATAAGATTCATATTCCCCTGTAAGACCCCAATTTTGTCCCTAAGATCCCTCATGGCATCATATCATATCATCACATTGCCTCAAGGATCATTGGACACCTTGCTTCCTTCCTTTGGGTTGGTTATCTTTTTGAGAGTGATTCTTGGTCATCAAGCATTCCTTGCATTTGTATATCATTGCTTTTCTTTTTATCACTAACCAAAAGTACAAAAATATGTCATCTAACCTTTGTCTTGCAGATGAAGCATTAACAGTCAAAGCAATCAAAGGCATTCATTGAGCAATAGATGGTGGTCATTCTTGAGATTTGGACCCCACAATCATTCACAAGAGTTCATATGAGCTATGATGTTATTTTGAAGCAAAATCCCAAGTGGTAGAGGCTTGAATTTCATCAGAACATTCCCTAGTCATTTGAATACCTAGAAAGTCAACTGCAAAGTCAACTGTGGATTTGGAGGTGGGAAGTGATTGGAAATACTTCATTCATGTTCAAACAAGTCTCATTTGACATTTCAAACACTCACATTGAAGAATTTGAGATCCAGTCAAAAATTTCCAAAAATAGTAAGTGACCTATAATTTGAACTTTCCAAAAATGGAAAGATTTTGGACCAACTTCAACTTCAAATTATATCATCAAGAAAGCTTCAAATGAAATTTTTCTGAACATGAGAGTTGTAAATCTTTCTCTCCCATTTCCAAAAAGTCCAAGATCATCAATTTCTTATGTGTGGTTAAGGAGATATGATCAAAACATGGCAAAGTATGCATGGAACTTCAAATGGACATAACTTCTCAACCAAAGCTCCAAAATGAGTGGTTCTTTTTGCATTCTTCTCCTCTTGACCTCTAATTTCCAAATCATGCATCACATTACATGAATTGTCATCACATGAGCACTTGTTAATTCATTGGATTTTTGGAGGGAAATCTCAAAATTCAAATTTGGTGCATTGTTTAAACTTTTTGCCATTGCCATTGGTTTCAAAATTGGATTTTAAGTGAAAATAAATCAAATTCGTGTACTGTTCACACATGCATTCCATGCATAAGGTGAAAAACCATTTTTTGCACATACACCTCATTTGGTTAATCTCACTTAGCATTTGGCTTAAACATGATTACAGCATAATTAGCAAGGCTTATATAAAGAAAAACCTAACTGTTTTCAAGGGGGGAACATTCATTTTTCAGATCTAGATCAAAATTCTTCAAACTTTTCTCTAAAACTTTTTTGCAATTTCTTCAAACAAAAGCACATTCCATTGCTTGATTCATGATCCTGAAGTGTTCTTGAGAAGAATTGGACATGGAACCAAGAGAAACAGTGCCATATTGAAGCATACCCAAAGCTTGAAGCATCCATGGAATTTCAAAAATCTGGTGGATTCGTGTGCAATTAAGCTTCAATTTCTCCTCCAATCATCCATACAAGCATCATAGAGGAACATTTAAGCTATCACAAGCCTTGAATCAAGCCAAATCCAGATCTACTCTTCAAGAGGTCATGAATCGATTCTCTTAATTCTCAAATCTATTATGATGTTGTTGTAGATCTTGATGTGCTGGTTATGCTGAGCTTTGAATCATGAATTTTCATGCAATATTGACTGAGTTAGGTTAGGTTAAAGTTTCATGCATGAATTTTGTTTGGTTCGATTTGATCTTGGCTATGCATTGATCTTTAATCTCCTTTGAACGCACTACATGATGATATCTTTAATTTTGATTTCTGGAGAAAATGTTCTTGATGCATGAAGAACATGCTACTGTTCATGTGCTGCGCGATGAAGAAGATGAGTTTCAACATTTGGCCACGGTTTTGATCTGTTGGAAACGCTTTTTACTGGTTTGCATGTGTTAGCTTAGGGCTCGTTCCTGATTGGTTCATGCTTTTGCTTGGTTGCATTTTGGTTGGCTCACATTCGTTTGACCGGCACACGCAAGTTTTGACTTGCCACATAGCTTTAATGAAACGCCGCGTTTCATCACTTGGCGCGTTTCTCATTCAAATGCATGCCGAATTCGATTCCCAGCCGTGGCAAATATTCAAACGCTTTCATTCTTTTCTCATTTTCCCTCCACATTTCCAATACTATGCTTCACATGTTTTTTTTTATTTTTTCTCATCTTAGAAAATTCATAACTATTTGAAAATTCATCCAAAAAATACCAGGTTTTTTGCATTGTGATCCTTATTCTCTCTAGCTTTTTATCATCATGATTTTACAAGTTGTGCTTGGCTGGATAATTTTTTGTGCTAGAAGGATTGATCATGTGTCTTATTTTGACCTTGCCATGCTTATACCTTTGTGAAATGCTTGTTTCTTATCTAATGATTGTGAAATTTTGCATGATAAAACTAGACACATTGATTGACATTTTGGTTTTGATTTGGCATTTTTATCAATTACCAATTCTGTTTTATGATTGTTCTAAGTTGGTGTGACAATTTGTGTCACACCTTTTGCTTGTTCAACTTGTATGATGAGTTTGCCATGCCAAATGATGTCCAATGCTTCTGATTTTTTGTGTGATGCATATTATGAATGTCTTGATTGATCATGAATTTTCTTAGAATTATTTGATTTATTTCTGATTTGATTTGCATTTTTCATTCTGGTTGATCACATTTGAGCTTTAAAATTGTCTTGAACTTCATTTGATCATGAAATGCTTTTGGTTAATGATATTGATGTGAGACTTTTTGGAATGTGTCAAGATGTGATTGAAGTTGATTCATGTTGAATTTCAGCTCCTGTTTTAAATTGTTTCTCCATCTTTGACCCTAGGCTTTGACCTAGTGGTTTGTGGCTTATGTTTGAGCTTTGATTTCAGGTTAAGCATTCAAGTCCCATAATTGGTGATGCTTCATGATGTGAATAATGATGTTTGCTTTTGATTACTAACATTTGTGTGTTTTGTAGGTTGATGCTAACCCATTTGAGTTTTGCTTTTGGCTTACACCTTTTGTATATTGAGATTGTCTGTTGCTTATTGACTGTTGTCTGATTGTCTGAGTTTTATACTGATTTGCTTAGTTGTTTCCACAGGTACCTAAGTTACTTTAAGTTCATTTGAACTTTGCTTTTGCTTGGTTGCTTAACCACTTAGGTATAATCTCTAATCTTCATGTAGTCTGGAAGACCTACTGTTATTGGTAGGCACCTGTCTGAAGTCCTCCTTAAGAGGCAATGCTTGTGATTGTTTACTCTTTGTGCCAAGTAGGAAAAGTCCTCTTATGAGGCAATTGGCATATAAAAGAGATGTGTAATCCATCTCCTGCTACTTAGTGTGTCATTCACTTTTCTCACACCATGTGTTGATGCATTGTGGATAATAACCCAAGATCTTATAGAGTAAATCATTTGTGGAGAAGAGTTCCAACTTTCTGAACTCCCACACCTTCCATTGTTTAAAGCTCTCCCAGGCCAGGGATAAGAGCTATGAGGCACACCCCTCATCTCCATTTCATCTTCTTCACCCTAACTCTCAATGTTAGGGTTAAGAGCTCAAAATACCTCATTCCAGTTGGCTGTAAAGCTTAACCTTGCTTGAGCCTAATTGATTGTATATAGTGTGTGCTAATTGACTTGTTTGTCTGCTTATTTGATTCATCTGTGCATATTTGCTTGAGTGTGCCTTTGTGCACGTATCATCATTACGTGCATATCATTTCATAAACTTTGCTTTGTAACATTTTGTCTTGTCCATGGAGGAGGCAAGCATAAGTCCATTGGTTGGCAGTTGTTCCTATGATATGAGGGGAGACTAGTATAAGTCCATTGATTGGCATCTGGTATCCATGTTTCATTTTGCTTTCGGAGATTGGTATAAGTCCATTGATTGGCATCTGGTATCCTTGTTTTCTTTGTTTGTGCGACTAGTATAAGTCCATTGATTGGCATCTGGTATCATTGTTTCTTTTTGTTTGAGGAGATTGGTGTAAGTCCATTGATTGGCATCCGGTATCCATTCTGTTTGAGGAGATTGCTATAAGTCCATTGATTGGACATCCCTTCACCCTCCCACATTTTGTTTCTTTAGACCTCCATTTGCATGTTAACCCAAAACTTGGAAACTGTTGCGCAAACATTTTCATCTCTTTTCAAAATAGAAACCTAGGCCTTAGGCCTTTGATTTTTCAAACTTCATTTTCCTAATACTTCTTTTGAATTGAATTCTAATCATACTTTGACCATCTTTTTGTGAATAAATCCTAATTGGTTAATTTCGCTCATTCAATTGTTTTGTGGCTTTGTCCATTCTTGATAAGTTTTCATACATTAGCCATAAGTTTGATTTATCCTAGTTGGTTGATGTTAACCTCACCTTTTGTCCTTAGTGATTGAATTGTAAGACTTCCTTGCTTATTATAGGGTTAACCCCTCACTAGCAAGTTGAAGCTTTTCTCACATGGTGGACTTGTTGTTTGTATAAGGTTGAGTTTTCTCCCGTGGATAACGAAAGACCTTAGGGCTTTTGTTTAAAATGAACCCACTCATATTTTGGAAATCTTTTAGCCGAACTACGGCGTTTTGATCCTTACCTTCCATGGAAAGGTACGTAGGCAACGGGTTCATCCGTTCAAACACAAAAATAATAACTTGTACATTCTCTTCTCATCCCCCCAATCCATGTTTGCACAATAAATATTTCATAAACAAATAACATTTCGTACAACAAGTTGTGAAAAAGGCTCCCTAGGAGTACCTAGGATGTTTTGGGTGCCTAACACCTTCCCATTGCGTAATTAACCCCTTATCCAGATCTCTGACCTTTTCATTAGTTTTCTATGTGTAAAACTTCTTAGGCTTTTGTTCGCTTTTTAGCCATTCCTTTGGATAAATAAAAGTGCGGTGGCGACTCGATTCTTTGTATGCTTTGCTTTTGGTTTAATCAATAAATCATAAAGTGACGAATACACCGCTACATCCCCCGACACTTCTGAATGTTATTTCCTCACCATGGCCTTTCTCCATGTGGGGAATTGACATGATTGGCATGATAGAGCCAAAGGCGTCAAACGGTCACCGTTTTATTCTCGTAGCCATTGATTACTTCACCAAGTGGGTTGAAGCGGTATCGTATGCGAATGTGACCAGGCAGGTGGTCATGAAGTTTATCAAGAATCAACTTATATGCTGATATGGTGTGCCAGACAAGATCGTTACTGATAATGGGTCTAACTTGAACAACAAGATGATGAAAGAGTTGTATAGTGAGTTCAAGATTGCGCATCATAATTCTTCTCCCTATAGACCCAAGATGAATGGGGTTGTTGAAGCTGCTAACAAGAACATCAAGAAGATTATCCAGAAAATGGTTGTTACATACAAAGATTGGCATGAGATGCTGCCATTTGCTTTGCATGGTTATCGTACGTCCGTTCGCACTTCAACAGGGGCAACCCCTTTCTCCCTTGTACATGGCATGGAGGCTGTGCTCCCCGTGGAGGTTGAGATCCCATCAATGGGAGTCTTGATGGAAGCCAAGTTGACTGAGGCTGAATGGGTTCAGAGTCGTTATGACCAGTTGAACTTAATTGAAGAGAAGCGATTAACTACCATGCATCATGGTCAGTTATATCAGCAGAGGATGAAGAAAGCCTTTGATAAGAAGGTTAAGTCTCGTGTGTTCCGAGAAGGTGACCTCATTCTCAAGAAAGTATTATCTTTCATGCCCGATTCTAGGGGCAAGTGGACTCCAAACTATGAAGGTCCATATGTTGTTAAGAGAGCCTTTTCAGGCGGTGCTTTGTTGCTTACAACTATGGATGGGGAGGATTTCACTCGTCCTGTGAATTCAGATGCAGTCAAGAAATACTTCGCCTAAAATAAAAATAGAATAGCTCGCTAAGTTGAAAACCCGAAAGGGCGACTTAGACAAAAATGAGCGTCTCGGTGAATTGAAAACCTGAAAGGGCGACCCAAGAAAAAGTTAGAGACATGAAAAAATGAATATATATCCTGCTAGATTGAGTAGCTCACCTTGGGGCAATCTAGGCAAAAATTAGGGATTTGGCAAGTAACTGTATCCTGACAAGACTTTGTTCTACAACTGTCTTATGTCAGAGATTCTCGCTCAGTCATCGTCAATTGAAGCTTCAAATACAATGTATTCAGAGTTGGTGGAGAAATGATCATTATGTTCAATGTAGCCTTTTTTCCAATATATATCACCAATTTCAAATTTGTAAAGATCCATGGAGTCTCGCCATTTGCGGACTACCATTCCATCAAATAAATTTGAGCCTTTATCCAATTCTCTGCACTCTTATTTGTTTCTGTTCAACAAATGTTTGCATGTTTAAATTGATAAATATCATTGTTTTAAACAAATAAAGTTTTTATAAACTGTTTTTAAACAAAGTGAACATTCACAATGACTAAGAGGATAGTTGGAATGTCTTCAGTGCTCTCCCAAGGATAGTATGATCTCCAAAAGGTAAGACATTTGTTCATACTTCTGGCATGCTTATATCCTCTTCATCAGCTTTCAAGTTATCTCCTCAGCGAGCGCAGAGAAGTGTGATAGATCTTCAACTCCCCAGAGAGTCTGGAGTTTTGGCCTCGATCTTTTAGAGATGTGTATACCTCTATATCAGGCATTAGCATTTGTGTTTTATCAAATATATGGTTGTCATCCCTTATGTGGAATGACCTAAAATCCCTTATAGATTGATAAAAGTTGATATGCTATCTATTCATGAGGAAGTTTGTCTTTCCCCAGTGAGCAGAAATTCCCAGCATGAGTAGAAGTCCTCAGCGGAGTAAGCTTGGGTTCCCTGCAAAGCTATCTTTCAGATATCTCCTCAGCAGTGGTTTCCTAGAACAGTTGGGGAAGGGTTTTTTCCCCTTTTCATCCCCAGCAGGTTGGCTTACAGCTTATCCCCAGTAGGATTGCTTGCAGCAGACTATCCCCAGTTTGGTGGCCTATAGTCCCTTCCTAGTGGAGTTGCCTGATCCTAGCTTGAGGATTGTATCCCCTCTGTGGTTGAAGATTTCTTCCAGTATTGGACGACGGTGAGGAAGATGTGTTATTTCCTTCCCCAGCGGAGCAATTGTTCTCTCTCTCTCCCCTGGCAGAAGTGTCTCTTCATCAGTTAGAAGGGAATGTTTAATTGATGTGTATCTATTTGGTGGTCGTTCCCTACAGAATCTCACATCATCCCCTGATAAGATCCCCAGTAGAGTTCTTCTATGACATATCTTATTGATATCTCTGCATGTTCCCCAGCTGAGACTTTGCCTATCTCCAGCAGTGGTCCATGTCTCCTGGTAGTTGATATATCCCCTACCAGAATTGATTTCTCCTGAGGGCCCAACCTTTCTCTTTTGAGATGTTATACCGGATGTCTGTCCATTGATTCTTGGACTTGTTTGTGTTAGATATGTCTGTTTGACAACATTAATCATACATAAACCACGCATATACATACATAATTATAGCACTCAGATATTCATGTTGCATTCTTTGCCATATATCTTTACTTGTTATCTCCCACTATTGGTGAAACATTTTTTTACCCAAGCAGGTGTCTGTGTCTGATCTCTCCATATAAGAGTCAGCCCCATAGGCAAAAAGTGTCTATCTTTCTTTCCATATTCCCCATTGAGTTATGTCCTCGTGGATGATTATTGTTTCAGTTTCCTCCCCAATTATCTATAGGGATGGAATTATTGTTGAAGAGCAACTAGGTCTCATGCCTTTAGAATGCTAAAATTCCAAGTTGATCTCAAAAGGACTTCTCTTCAAACTTATCCTTTGTCCATTGCCCTTATTATGTTGTGAACTTTTTGATGTTTGCTTGTGTGTGATAGGGATCCCAGTTTGAGATTGTGAAAAGAGGACCATTGTCATGAGTAGCCAAGTTAAGAGACAAGCCAAATGGAGATCCTAGGAGCTTGAATTCAAATTGTTTGATTGCTTGTTTGTATGCTAAGTCCAAAGGAAAGGAGCATCTTGAATCATCTCTATGATTCCAAGAAAAAGAACTCCAAGGGTTTATCTTCCCCCTCTTATCTTTGTATGCTTTAGGACTAGCCCTTCTCTTCTTCTCCCCACTCTAACCAAGCCAAAATCTTTTTCTTCAAACTTTGACTTTGTTTCAAGTTAGAAACCTAGGCCTTAAGCCTTTGACTTTTCAAAACCATTTTCATAAATACTCATTGTGAATAAATCTTAATCCAACTTTGACTTCATTTTGTAAATAAATCTAACTTGTAAATATAACTCACTTCAAGTAGTTTTTATGGTTTCAATGGCCACTTGTTAAAACTTTTCAATAACATTAGCCATAGGTTTGAGTTATCATAGCGGTTGATGTAAATCTCACCTCATCCTTAGTGTTGGATTATAAGTCTCCCATGCTTATTATAGGGTTAACCCTTCATTAGCATGTTGAAGCCTTTTTCACATGGTGGATTGTTGGTTTAGGTTGAGTTTTCTCCCTTTGATAACAAATGACCTTAAGGCTTTTGATAAAAATCAATTCACCAATCTTTGAAATTTTTACCCCAAACTACGAGGTTTTGATCCTCCTTTGTGATGGTACGTATGCAATGGGTTCATCCATTCAAACAAAATTTGTAAATATAATCTATTCTTTTCTCATCCCTCCAATCTTATTTGCACCAAATCTTTTCACAAAGATCAACCTACAACACATATTTTCAAAAAGGGTTCCCTTAGAGTACTAAGGATGTTTTGGGTGCGTAAAACCTTCCCATTTCATAACCAACCCCCTTACCTAGATCTCTGACATTTTTATTAGTTTTTGATTTGAAAAACTTCTTACCTTGGATTGTGTTCGCTTTTTAGCCTTTCCTTTGGACAAATAAAAGTGCGGTGGCGACTCGAATTGTATGTTTACTTTTGGTTTAGTCAATAAACCTAAAGGTAGCGAAAACCCCGCTACATGTTCCATGGTGGAACCTAGTCAGCGCGCCACACACATGGTAATCAAAACCAACGCCTAAGATTAAAACATTTCAAATGGATCATGTGGTCTGGAGACGTGCCAACACACCGCCGGAGCCAGAGCTCCGATCTTCTTCTCCGGTGGACTCAATTTCAAAATAAAAAAGGAGGACATGATCTTAAAGAAAAAATGGCGTAGAGCAGGAATCTGAACTAAATTTCAACTAACTCCAAATATATAAAAAGATATGAGGAGTTGAATTTTGAGGTGTGACAACTGAGTTCCTTCGATTTGACCTCAAAGGAACTCAATCTTCTTGCCTACATTGGCAGGACTTCAGACAACCAAAGATCCAAGAGAATTGATGAGAATTGAGTGAAAATCGAAGAGAAGAAGTTTTCTGAAATTTACCTTCAACGTTGTGTAGAAATTGATCTTGCTTGCTTCAACCTTGATCTGATCACACTTGAGAAGCTTGCAGGAGAGGTTTGGCAATGGTACAAAGCTTTGGATCCTGGAGTTTCTGAATCTCCAAACAATGAGATTCAAACTCAATTTTCAAGTTGAAAATTCTTAGGTTTTCCTTTGAATGGTGAGGGTTTCAATTGGAGGGCAAACCTGGCACACAAGGTGTGTTTGAATTGAGCTCAAAGGGCCTATATTTATAGCAATTGGGACTGATATTTGCACCCTTGAAAAATTGCTAAATTTGGACATTTCATGCACAAGCTTTCATGGGCGTGTACAGGCTCATGAAGCAATCCAATTGATCCACTTGCAATCATTCTGAAGTTCAAATGTGGCTTGGATGTCAACACAATGTGAAATGTGATTTTTGGCATTTGATTTCTTCCAATCATGCAGACCTGTTAAAGCCATGCACAGGCCTAGCAAACTTTATCCAAAATGCATGAACTTGGGATCTTTGGAAATCTTAGATCAAGGGGAACAACTTTGATGTTGTACACTTTTTCATTTGGAACTTGTATCATGGTTAATTTTGAGGTGGAGCTTTGGAAATTTCAACATGTTGAAACATTTTCTAGTGTCAAGCCATATATCTCAATATTCCACCTTGCTTAACTTTTTATGTGAGCTTTCAAATGAGAAACGTGTCTTCATCAAATTTACAGCTCTTTCAAAGACCTTCAAAATTGTCACCAATTTCATGTCATTTGGATTTATAATGATAGAGTTATGCATTTTTGAAGTTGAGGAAAATCACTTGTTCAAAGGTATAGGTAAAAAATGACCTATAATGTATCTTCATATCACATGCTCATAAAAGTTGAATTAGCTCTCACTCCAAACATCAAAGTTGAAGTAGAAATCTTGAATTTGATTGTGCAACTTGGAAATATTTCATCTCATAGAAATTGAGCAAGTTATGGTCTTGAGAAGTTGACTTTCAAATTAGGATTTAGACAAAATGACCTATATTGTTTCAACATAGAAAATGATTTTACAAGCAAAACTAGCTCTAGGTCTCAACCTGAAAGTTATTTGGAATGTCATTTAGAGTAAAATTTCTTTTTGAATCATTTTCATATGGTGAAAATTGTAGGAGATAGGGTCTAGGGAGACCCAGTTTTGATCAGATGAATTCATCTGGCCAACCACCATCAACCAACTTGCTAACCTTCAATTCTCTTGACTTTCTAGGCTCATGGTAGATCATATATGCATAATATGATGAATTCTTAAGTGTCCCTTGAGAAATTTGATTAATTGGTGAGATAGCTTGTTGGAGAAGTTACTCAAGATACCAAGTCAAACTAGGGCTTCCAAGGCAAATCACTTCCAAACTCTTGAAGAATGCTTGATCAATATAATACGTAGAGATCATTGGGACTCATATATGATGCTTAGAGGCATTGTGGATCAATCCTTGGTTGTGCTTTTATCCATGAGGGTCTCAAACCCTAGGTATGATCTTGATGAATTTTGAACATCATGCCTTGCCTACAAAAGAGTTAGGCAAATACAAAGACATATTTTTGGTATTTTGGTTAGTGAAATGATAAAACCCAAGTATGATACAATCACATGGTGCTTGGTGATCTCTCCCAAAAAAAAAACCCAATGAGAGGGGTAAGGAGAATGCCAAAGTATGGTCCCAATGCTAATGCATATGATGAAATTGCATGAGGGATCTTAAGGTCAAAATTGGGGTCTTACAGCTACCTCTATTTAAGAATATTCTAACTGAGGAGGTGAAGGTTAAAATCTTTGCATCGACTCAGTAAAATGGGTTTAAATAACAACATAGAAACAAATTTTGGTCCCTAAGAGACCTCATGATGCATATGATATGAGTGCTAAAATAAACTCTTTGTGGGGAAATATTTCCATAAAGGAAAAGAAATTAGAGAGACCGAAGATCCGCAGTAGTATAACGCATTCCGTAAGGAAAACTCACTGGGGAGACAGAGACTCTAGGGGTATAAAAGGTTACGCGTAGGCCAGGCTATGACTTAAAACTGATGGACGGACTAGAGGAATTCCATAAAATGGAAAGACTCAGTCGGGGAAACAAAACATCTGCAGGGGATTACAAGTAGAATAGGATAAAACAATCATACTTGAATCATGCAGGAAAAGCGATTTCACTAAGGAAGTGCGCACTCAACTTCAATTGGGGAACAAACAATCTTCAACACAGGAGGAGCAGAAATCTATTATCCACTACCTGTCATCGGGTAAGGAGATAATATTTGTCATCGGTTAGGATGAACATATCAAGGATATACTTCCTGGGGAAATGTGAAAGCAAATCCGCTGGGGAGAAAAAATTGCTCTTGTCGGGTATTGGGAAAAAGTGAAGAACATGAGAAGAATATTACCAGTTACTGGGTAAAAGGCTCTCAGGGGACCAAAAGTATCTATCTAGGTAAGATATAGAAATAAAAGGTCAATCAAGACTCAACCCAATGAGGATTTATCTCAAGGGGAGTAATTCCATCCAGGTAATAAACTGGGGAGGAAACTAAAATAATGATCATCCACAAGGAAATAACTCAGTGGGGAAAGGAGAAAGGTTAAAATATTTCTGCTTAAGGGGCCGACACTTAGAGGACAGACACCGAACTTGTATACGGATGAAGTATCGCCATAACAAAGAATAAGAATATCAGACAATGAATCAACAAATATGATTATGCAAAAATATGTAATATTGAAATTATATGAGTGTATATGTATATGTATGATTATGTTGACAAAACGATTGCAAAGGATACAAAGGTGTCGCAAAAAAATTGAATCATCGGTACAATCCACAACAAAGGGATACAACTGCCGGAGAACAGGGATATCAACATCCCAAAGGCTCAACATTATCTGGGGAAGGAGGAGATATGCTAAGGAAAGGAAATATTATCGAATCTGCAGGGAATTTTAGGTCAACACCATATCAAATAGGAGATAACCATACAGAGGATCAACACAAATAGCTGCTCAAAAACCAGGAGGAAACTCTGACTGGGAGTGAGTCGGATGGCTACTGGCGGAGAAACCAACGCGATCTACTGGGGAAATCGATCTTACTTTGCTGAAGATCAAAACAGAACATCAACCTTTCTGAGGAACACACAAACTCTGCCTGGGAAAAGTACAGAAGCTCCGTTGGGGATCGAACACTCCGCGGGGGAACTGGACCAATAAACTCGGCTAAGGATACTCGAAGGGCTATCTTCTTGGAGAACCCATGGAGCTCTGCACTTAAGACTTGCTATTTTTCGAAATGCTGTTGATATTGCTTTAAAAACTGCTTCTGAAAAATTCTTGCTTTTATATGTCTAAGAAAATGATTTTGATTAAAAAATTTAATTTCAAAAATGATCATAATAAAATTTAAAACTATTTGCCTGAAATAAATAAGAGTAGAAACATTTGGATAAAGGCTCAACTTTATTTAATAGAATGGTAGTCTGTAAATGACAAGACTCCATAGATCTTTTCAAAGTTGAAAATGGTAATTTACATGGAAAGGGCTACATTGAATACAATTGACCACAAATCCTTCTACCAACTCTTGATGTCCGCTGTGCTTTTGACTGCTACTGGGGATAATGAATCACCGTCATGTAGCATGTAGTTACTTGCCATAATCCCTAATTTTTTCATAAATTGCCCCAAGGCGGGGTACTCAATTTATCGGGATAAATTTTTCTGTTTTATGTGTCTAATTTTTGCCTGGATCGCCCTTTCAGGTTTTCAATCCACCGAGACACTCCTTTTTTCGCATAAGCCGCCCTTTCGGGTTTTCAACTTAGCGAGCTGTTCTTTTCTTTTTTAGGCGAAGTATTTCTTGAATGCATCTGCGTTCACAGGACGAGTGAACTCTTCACCATCCATAGTTTTAAGAATCAAAGCACCGCCTAAAAAGGCTCTCTTAACAACATATGGACCTTCATAATTAGGAGTCCATTTTCCCCTAGAATCTGGTTTGAAAGATAAAATCTTCTTGAGCACAAGGTCACCTTCTCTAAAAACCCGAGGTCTGACTTTCTTATCAAAAGCTTTCGTCATCCTTTGCTGATATAATTGACCATGACACATGATAGTTAATCTCTTCTCTTCTATCAAATTCAACTAATCAAACTTGGTCTAACACCATTCATCCTCAGTCAACTTGGCTTTCATAAGCACACACAATGAAGGAATCTCAACCTCTATGGGGAGCACTGCTTCCATACCATATACAAGAGAGAAAGGGGTTTCCCCTGTTGAAGTGCGGATGGATGTTCGATACCCATGCAAAGCAAATGGGAGCATCTCATGCCAATCTTTATACATTACAACCATCTTCTGGATAATCTTTTTGATGTTCTTATTTGTAGCTTCAACAACCCCATTCATCTTAGGTCTGTAGGGAGAAGAATTGTGGTGTGCAATATTGAAGTCTTTGCAAAGAGTTTCCACCATATTATTATTCAAGTTAGATCCACTATATGTAATGATCTTACTTCGCACACCATACCGGCATATAATCTGATTCTTGATAAACCTCACAACAACTTGCTTGGTTACTTTTGCATACGATGTCACTTCAACCCATTTTGTAAAGTAGTCAATTGCCACTAGAATGAAACAATGTCCGTTCGAAGCTTTAGGCTCAATCATGCCAATCATATCAATTCCCCATATGGAGAAGGGCCATGGGGAAGAAATAACATTCAATAGTGTCGGAGGAACATGAATCTTATCCGTATAAATTTGAAATTTGTGGCATTTCTTCATAAACTAGCAACAGTCAGATTCCATTGTCAACCAATAGTAACCTGCTCGCAACATCTTCTTTGCCATTGCATGTCTATTGGAATGAGTACCAAAGGAACCTTCATGCACTTCAGTCATCAACAAGTTTGCTTCGTGTCTATCCATACATCCGAGGAGAACCATGTCAAAATTTCTCTTGTACAATACATCACCATTCAAGTAGAAATTGTCGGCCAATCTTCTCAAAGTCTTCTTATCTTTCAAAGATGCCCCAGGCGGGTAAATCTAACTTTGAAAGAAACATTTGATGTCGTAATACCACAACATTTCATTTTTGACCTCTTCAACAGCAAACACATGAGATGGTCTATCAAGACGCGTCACAGTTAAATTGGGAACCTCATTCCAATACTTCACTATAATCATTGAAGCCAAACTTGAAAGAGCATCTGCCATCCGGTTTTCATCTCGAGGGATATGATGAAATTCAACCTTGGTAAAGAAAGTTGAAATCCTCTTCGCATAATCTCTATATGGTATCAAACCGGGTTGATTCGTCTCCCATTCACCTTTGATCTGATTTACAAGCAAAGAGGAATCTCCGAAGACATCTAAATACTTGATTGTGAGATCAATGTCCTCTTTAAGCCCCATAATACAAGCTTCATATTCTGCCATATTGTTTGTACACTTGAAAGTCAATCTAGCTATAAACGGAAAATGTGTGCCTTGAGGAGTAATGATCATTGCCCCAATGCCATTTCCATATTGATTAACAACTCCATCAAGTACCATGCTCCAATGGGAACCAGGTTCTGACCCTTCTTCAAGCAATGGTTCATCACAATCTTTCATTTTCAAGTACAAGATCTCTTCATCAGGAAAATCATACTGCACTGACTGATAATCTTCAATTGGTCGGTGAGCCAAATTGTCAGCCAAGATACTACCTTTCATCGCTTTTTGAGATCGGTATTCAATATCATACTCTGATAGCAACATCTGCCAACGGGAAATCCTCCCAGTTAAAGTAGGCTTCTCAAATATCTACTTGATTGGATCCATTTTGGATATCAACCAAGTGGTATGATTCAACATATACTGATGCATACGCTTAGCAACCCAAGTCAATGCGCAACAAGTCTTCTCTAGCATAGAATACTGAGTCTCACAGTCAGTGAACTTCTTACTGAGGTAGTAAATCGTGAATTCTTTTTTCGAGTCTCATCTTGCTGGCCAAGAACACAACCCATAATATCTTCGAGCACAGTCAAATACATGATCAATGGTCTTCCTTCGACAGGTAGAGACAAAATCGCAGGCTCAAGAAGATATTTCTTGATACCGTCGAAAGCTTTATGGCAGTCTTCGGTCCAATCGCAAAACTGATCTTTCTGAAGAAGCTTGAATATAGGCGCACATGTGGTAGTCATGTGTGAAATGAATCTGGAGATGTATTTCAAGCGGTCGAGAAAACCTCTGACTTGCTTCTCAGTTTTGGGCGCATGCATCTCTTGTATTGCTTTGACCTTGGCAAGATCAACTTCAATACCCTTCTCGCAGACAATAAAACCCAATAATTTACCAGAACAAACACCAAAAGTACACTTATTGGGATTCAAACAGAGGTTATACTTCCTCAAACGCTGGAATAACTTCAAAAAATGATCAACATGTTCCGCTTTATCAATTGATTTAGCAATCATGTCATCGACATAAACCTAAATCTCTTTATGCATCATATCATGAAAAAGAGTAGTCATTGCTCTTTGGTAAGTTGCACCAACATTCTTTAAATCGAAAGGCATCACTCTATAACAGAATGTTCCCCAAGGTGTAATGAATGTGGTCTTCTCCATATCTTCGGGTGCCATCTTGATCTGATTATACCCGGAAAATCCGTCCATAAACGAAAAGACTTTGAACTTAGTGTAGCGGGAAATTCATGATCATCAAGCTATTGACAAGCTAGAGATCAATTAACAAGAGTCGCCACCGCGCTTTTATTGTTTCCAAGGGAAAAGGGAAAATTACGAACAAAACCCAAATAGTAAGAAGTTTTCAAATAAAAACTAATAAAAGTCAGAGATCACAGGTAATGGGGTTGGTTACACAGATGGAAGGTGTTAGCACCCAAAGTGTCCTAGGTACTCCTAGGGAGCCCTTTTTGTGTGCATATGTATTTTTGTGCAAAATGATATTTACAAACAAATAGAATGGGGGGATGAGAAAAGAATTCATTAATTATATTTTTGTGTTTGACAAGACCTTCGGTCTTGTGCCTACGTACCAACATAAAAATGAGGGATCAAAACCTTGTAGTTCATGCTACAAATTTCAAAGTGAGTATGTTGGTTTTAACAAAAATTAAGCTTGAAAGGCACCAAAACCTAAAAATGGTTTGAATGAGTTAGTTCTTTTTTTGGCTTTTGAAAGTTTAAGTCAAGTATAGTTAAGTTTATTCACAAGTTTGATTTAAGAAAATAAGTTTGAAAATGCAATGGCATAAGGCCAAAGTTTCTATCTCTTTTGAGAGTGGTCTAAGTTTAGAACAAAAGGAGTTCACACACAAGTTTGATTTAAGAAAATAAGTTTGAAAATGCAATGGCATAAGGCCAAAGTTTCTATCTCTTTTGAGAGTGGTCTAAGTTTAGAACAAAAGGAGTTCACACAAAGAAGGTTTTAAAAATGGAGGGAGAGATTTTGAAATTAAAGAAATGGGGAGAAGATGAAGATACTACCCTATGCACAAAATTTAAAAGTTTAAAGTTGAAAAGATCTAACCAAATGGGTAGCAATCCAATAGACAAGTATGTCAATAGAAACCCAAAATTCCATTTGGACTTTTATTTAAGCAACACACAAATGCACAATTATATCAATCTTGAAGAGCAAAGGAATCAAATAAAGATGACCTCATCTAAGCTTATCCACTTCATGATCTTCTTCAAAAAAAACCCTTGCAACAGATAAGTTCCACAAGTCACAAGTTCAACATAATAGAGGGGTCAAAGAAGCCCTAAATGATAAAGCCCTAACAATTAGGCCCCTATTTGACCCCATTTTTTTAGGCCCCTGTCATACCCCAAAATTTGCCCATTTATATTTCAAGACATTTTTCAAGGCATTCCGACTCATTTTCATGACACTGATCTTACGGGAACGAAGGCCCAGCTCGCGAATGACCCAAACTGACCTATTCGCTACACGCTCGCCTAGTGATAACATGAAAGTGGTTTATTTGGAAGCACAAGTAAAATGGAGGAAAAGAGGTGCAAAAAGGAGAGAAAACGAACCAAATAGCAAAGCCCAGCCCAAAGCGCAAGCCACAAATGCTGTGCTTGTGACGGACGTCACGGAGGGCGTGACGAGCGTCACGCAAAGCAGCCTTGTGACGGACGTCACACATGGTGTGACGAGCGTCACACCACTACCCTACTTTTTGGGCGCACGTAACGCCTCAGAGACTTGAAGAGACGTTGAGGAGTATTGGGCCCTATATCCACGTCATGAAATTAGCCACGTTGAAGAGCTCTTGGCAGCAAGTAGTTACTTAATGGTACCAATATAAATAGCCACGAAGAAAACCTAGAACGAGGGGGGCTTTTTCCACATTTTTCCTTTGCCGTTTTCACTTTTGCATATTTTCTTTTCCAGCAGCTTAGGCATTGTTTTTCCTACGAGTTCTACACTATTTTCCTTGCAATTTCCTATTTCTTTTTCAGCATTTAGTTAGTTCTATTCACACAATAGTTTCTACAAAGGAAACTATTGTGTACCTTTTTACCGGATCCAACCTTACGTTAGGATCTAGTTTATTTTCTTCGCTTTAATTTGTTGTTTATTTGACGAATCCAAGGACAAATCCTGCCGGCTTGTGGCGGAGTGTTCAGGACTACTGTTTAACTTATTCCGAGTAACCCTAAAGGAAACCCGGAAGGAAAAGCCTACGGCAGCAAGGTCACTTCCGCTCAATTCGATCCGATCGGCCAATTCGAGGTTGCAATTCAATTGCCAACAGGTTTGCGTTACTATCACCGCTTTTTCCTAATGCACATGTGATATCATAATTGAATTCATAAATATATTTGAGGTTTTGCATGTGGACTTAAGTATGCCTGGATACCTTGAATTGTTGTAATGGATGCCGCTGTTTTTCGCTCTGTTTTGATCTTTGCCTATCTGACCTGTTCTATTATAACCATGCTTTGTTTACCTGATACTATTACTGCTTTGGTGCAACTCTTGATTGCACCCTGATTTGGTACTCTAATCCGTTTGCTGAATTTTGTAAAGGTTCACCTGTCCCAGGAAAGGATTGCTGTCTAGGTCTTCCACTTTATTTGTGGGATACCCTTGTGGAGATTCGCCCTAAATTACTTGATTAATTTTAATGTGTTAATTTTAATGTATTAATTTTAATGTATTAATTTTAATGTGGAAATTCACCCTAATTACTTAATTAACTTTAAAATATGACCTTTAAATATGTGATCTTGGACCTCTCTTTTGCCTTACGATATTACGGTATTACGGTCATGCCCCGCGAATGTAGGGATACACTTAGCAAAGACCCCTCGGTTAAATCATCATAAAATAAATCATGGTCCCTCGGATGTTGCCTTCGAAAATACGATGTTGTCCCTCGATGACCCTTCGGTGTAGCCTACGGTTAAATGATGATCGTCCCTTCGAATGCTAAGGTATCCTTACAACTGTTGCCTTCAATGACCTATCGATGACCCTACGATGACCCTTAAACATCCAAAGGGTAAAATTACTTACTTCTCAATAGTAAGGACAATTTTACCCTCATAAGGATAGGAAACGTTCATAAAGACCTTGGGTAGGTATAACTTTTAACTGCTGGCCCATAACCTAAAATATTTTCAACACCTCACACTTTACATTTTACAAATCCTAGAAAATCACCACTTGGTATACATTCATACTAGAATCATTACCGGGTTATATTTTTCTAAACCATTTTTAAAATCAAACGAGATAAATACTTTGTATACATTCATACGAGAATCATTACAAAGTTAAACTCTCTTTCCAAAACATTTTAAACAATTCACCAACACTTTTCAGACAAAAATATAAGTGATCCAGCAATTAAGAGCCCATGGATAACCATGGATACAAAGGGTGCTAACACCTTCCCTTTGTATAATGTACCTCCCGAACCCAAAATCTATTGAGGTCTTTCCTGTTCTTTTCCACCTTTCCTTATTGGATAAAAGAAAAGTCGGTGGCGACTCTTGCTATCCGCGACATTGCGATAAAAAGCAAAACACCCCAAGCCAGTTCACCGTATGACAGAGCTGGCGACTCTGCTGGGGATAATTACAAGAGAGGTTACCTTAAAAAACAAGATCACTTATTTAAAATTGTCTGATTTACTTTTAAGGGATTGCTTGGGTATCCTATGCTTGAGTGAAAGATCCTACACCCGGATCTAGTGTACCTTAGGTAAGTAGCAATAGATCATCGCGACTATCCGGCGTATACTGGAATGGTTAAAATGATGGCTACGGTTAATGTGACACTTTGGTTGTCCTGATGGTCCTCATGTTATTTGAGGAAAAATTTGGCTTCCGCGTGGTGTCATCAAAGCATTAACCAGACCTTTAGAACCCTAATTGACTCATCCTGGCCATTAGAAAGTAGTGAGATAACTGACTTCGGTTCCGACTGGGGTTGGTTGAGACTCGATACTACACTCTTTGAGATTGGACTTTAGGGAAGCTTCGGTCAACCACTTGGTGTTGCACTGAAGTGGACTTAAGGAAAGGTCGATGATTTGAGATCCTTTTAGAACCCGGTTACTATTCTAGGACAGGTTGAACCAACCAAACTTCAGTGGGGAGGGTACTTACCTATGGAACTCATGCAAGCCTTAAAACCTAGGAATGATTGCGTGACTTGTTTATGCTTATTATTTGCATAACATCATAACATCATAACATCATAGCATCATAACATTGTACTAACCATTTCAAGGACTTAGGGATTTAACTTTGCTCTGTTTTGTATAAAAAAAAAAAAAAAATTCCCTTTTTGGTAGTTTATGCAAAGTTAAATTCCGAAAGGCCTTGAAAACATTTCATGCATTGCATAACATAACATTGCATAACAGGTACTCTAAAGGGATCAGTGTTCTCACGGTTTTCCTCCAAACAGAAAAATGGACCTCGAACAAATTGTCAAAGATCTCCAGGCTCAGAATGCTCAACTCCAGGAGATGATCTTGAAATTATCCAAGAAGCAGGAGGAACTGAAAACTCTCTTGCTCGAGCAAAAGGAAGACAAGAAACCGGTGAGTTACATTAACCCGGGAAGAAGGCTCAAACGACAGGCCGCAGGAGTCAAGATTAGAATTCCGAAGGATCAAGAAGAGGAAACAGAGACAGATTCAGAAGATGAGAATGTTGATCTCTTCAACCCTGAGGACGTCAATGAAGATTACGAGAATGAACAGTACTCTCCAAAAGATGGCAAGTACAAGTTGCTGGAAGAACGCATGCTAGCTATGGAAGGTCAGAAGGCGCCCGGTCTGGATTTTGAAAGTTTGGGTCTAGTCTCCGATGTGATCATTCCTCGCAAATTCAAGGTCCCCGCTTTCACTCAGTATGATGGGGCATCTTGTCCTCAGATGCATCTGAGAGCTTACGTGAGAAAGATTCAGCTGTATACCACTAATAAGAAGCTCTGGATCCATTTCTTCCAAGAGAGTCTGTCTGGCACACAATTGGAGTGGTATTATCAGCTCGAGAGCTCTGACATCCACACATGGACTGATTTAGCAACTGCTTTCTACAAGCATTACCAGTATAATTCTGAATTAGCACCTACTCGGTTACAGTTGCAGAATATGACTATGGGATCTAAAGAAAGCTTTAAAGAATATGCTCAAAAGTGGAGAGATTTGGCTGGCAGAGTCAAACCCCCTATGACTGATCGAGAATTAGTGGACATGTTCATGAGCACACTGACTGGCCCATTCTACAGCCATCTATTGAGGAGTTCCTCATTGGGTTTCACTGAACTTATATTAACAGGTGAACATGTTGAAAGTGGTATTCAAAGTGGGAGGATACAGGCGACTATCTTTGATCCTCCGGAGACTCCTAATGGCATCACTGCCCCTCTGCCTAATCATGACGAGACTGTCAATGCTGTGGAAGATGCTGATAACGATTATGACTTGGATAGCTGGATTTTCCCAACAATTGGTGACGGACCCAATAATTGGAAGGCTGAAGACACTATCCCGATTTCCTTTAGTCAGGAGTAATTGTTATTGCTATTTTTGTGTTTCAAAGCATTGTGTCTATACCCGGGGCATAATAGCTAATTTTTCAAGGGTTTTGTCATTTCATAAGCATATTCATATTCAATAAATCAATGGACTTTTTGCATTCAAATATTGCGCTCTTTATCTTTCCTGTCATTTTTTTTCAAAACAAGCTATGTTTTCTTGCACACACGCACGTAACAGTTTTCCGATCCATATCCACTCTGGATCCTGTTGATAATAGTTCTGCTACTGTTCATTATGACTTTGAAAATCCGATCTACCAAGCCGAGGATGGAAGCGAGGAAGATTGTGAAGTCCCTAGTGAACTTGTCAGACTGTTACTACAAGAAGAAAAGACCATACAGCCGCAGGAGGAATCAATTGAAATTGCAATGGGTACTGAAATAGACAAGAAAGAAGTCAGAGGTTTCTTGGGGCACTCGAATTACATTGCCCGATTCATCCCACATTTGACTGCTACCTGCAAACCCATCTTCAAATTACCAAAAAAGAAAAATCAAGAGATGGTATGGAATGGTGAATGACAAAATCAAGAAATATCTCCAAGAACCTCCAATTCTAATGCTACCAGTTGAAGGAAGACCTCTAATCATGTATTTGACCGTGTTAGAAAATTCAATAGGGTGTGCTGGGGCAACATGACGAGTCTGGTCGAAAAGAGCATGCCATACACTGCCTTAGCAAAAGGTACCGACTGTGAAACAAGATACTCACAGCTCGAGAAAGCTTACTGTGCTTTGGCTTAGGCTGCTCGCCGACTAAGACAGTATATGTTGAATCATACCACTTTATTGATTTCTAAGATGGATTCTATCAAATATCTACTTGAGAAACCTGCTGTCTCCTGAGAGAGTTATCACTGATAATGGTACTAAACTGAACTCTGCATGCAGTTCAAAATAAAACACTATAACTCTTCTCCGTACCGGCCAAAGATGAACGGCGCCGTGGGGACTGCTAACAATATCAAGAAGGTCATGCAAGAAATGACAGTAACATACAAAGACTGGCATGAGATGTTACCCTTTGCTCTTTATGGTTATCGCACTTCAGTGCGCACTTCGACAGGGGGCAACCCCTTTCTCTTTAGGCTATGGAATGGAAGCCGTTTTACCAGTGGAAGTTCAGATTCCCTCTCTAAGAATTGTGAAAGATGCAGGCTTAGATGAGGATGAGTGGATTCAAACTCGACTCGATCAGATAAATCTGATTGATGAAAAGAGACTTGCGGTTGTTTGTCACGGGCAGATATATCAGAAGCGCATGACCCAAGCATTTAACAAAAGAGTCAAGAGACAGGTGTATCAAATTGGCAACTTGGTGATCAAGCGTATCATTCTACCACAAGGGGATCCCAGAGGCAAGTGGACTCCCACATACGAAGGGCCATTTGTGGTTAAGAAGGTATTCTCCGGTGGAGCCATGATACTTGCTACAATGGATGGCGAAGACTTCCCGCATCCTGTGAACGCGGACATAGTTAAAAAAATACTACGCATAGCAGAGACCCTCTAGGTCGATGTACCTAGGCAAAAGTAAGGGCATCCCGGCGAACCAAAAGGGTTCGGGCAGAAATTAGGGATAAATATATAAAGACGTATACCCGGCAAGTCGGAAACCTGAAAAGGCGGCTTGGGCAAAAAAGGGTATCCCAGTGGACTGAAAACCTGAAAAGGCGGTCCAGACAAAAATTAGGGATTAAAGCGTATGACTATGCCTCATTCTCTGTCTGCTTCAACCAAGTTCAAGGGACTGAACAAGCCAATCACCTCTATCCGACAGCAGGAGATGAGATGCTTGAAGACATGATGACAGTAGTGGAATTAAAATAAATAGGACTTTCTCTGCATAGCTTTCTCTTTGTATTCTTGACAATTTCCTCTTACTAGGATTTTTGTCTCCTTGTACACAAATTGCCTGTTTATAGGCCCTCTTTCAAAATCAATACAATTTTATCTCCAAAAAAGATGCTTTTGTTTTCACTTTTTCTGTTTTGATTGCATAAACGTCCATTGATTTAATTTGAATTGATATATGCATTTGAATATGATCAATGTTTATCAAGAATACATGCCTAAAATGGAAATAGCAATTACTGCGAGACTTCAGGACCAAGGAGAAGGTCTAACCACGCTTTCCGAGGAGTCCGTTGCTAATTCGATTCCCCGGCAACGCCAATTATTCCCCAGAAGAGGTCGGCACCGCCATACCGAAAGGTCATCTCTTCCATCCCCAGCCAGGCTCTGTTGAGTGTCTCCATCGTCAGAAAAAAAAAATCAAGTATCCCCCAGCCGAGACAGGGTCATCAATACCAATGTCTCCGACCAGCAGACTGAAATTTATCTCCCCAGTAGAGTTCCCTGGAAGAACGTTTCAGACGCATAGTGCACTCATTACATCATTCCATATTACATACCTGCATACAATGCTCACATTTACTTCATTCCGCATCATATACTTTACATCATTTCATAACATATACATGTATACAATGCTCTCATTCATTCCAGACGCATAATTCACTCATTACATCATTTCACAGCATACGCATGCATACAACATTTGCATCTCATGCATCATGACATGGCATGAAGCTAACTTTATTTTTCAGGTCAATTATCCTCCTGACATAGTCAAAACAAAGGTCCATTCAGACGGACATCCTTATCCATTACATTCAGGATTCAACTACATCTTTCAGATACACTCCATGACAACATTCATTCTGACATCCTCCTAACGATGGCATCTATAAGCCCATCCCAGACATTTATTGCAAATACAGCATATACAAATACTATCAGATATAGCCTAGCGTACGGTTCATCCTGATTCATCTCAACAAATGACTCCTTCAACTCAGATACGATCTAGCGTACGATCCATTATGACCTTCAACAACTCAGATACGATCTAGCGTACGATCCATTCTGACCTTCAACAACTCAGATACGATCTAGCGTACGATCCATTCTGACCTTCAACAACTCAGATACGATCTAGCGTACGATCCATTCTGACCTTCAACCACTCAAAGACAGTCTAATGTACGACCAAGTTAGACCTTCAAATCTTCAGAGGCCACTCAAATACTGTCTAATGTACGACCAAGTTAGACCTTCAAGTCCTCAGAGGCCACTCAAATACAGTCTAATGTACGACCAAGTTAGACCTTCAAGTCCAGTCATCAAAAACAGTCTAATGTACGACCAAGTTAGACCTTCAAGTCAGATTCTGCGAATACAGTCTAATGTACGACCAAGTTAGACCTTCAAGACCTCAAATACAGTCTAATGTACGACCAAGTTAGACCTTCAAGTCAGATTCTGCTCAGTGACAGTCTAATGTACGACCAAGTTAGACCGTCAAGTCCTCGGATTCGGCCCAGATACAGTCTAATGTACGACCAAGTTAGACCCTCATCCCTTGCTCAGGTGCTACCTTCGGACAGGTACATTCCTGAATGGTAGTCTGGTATACGGCTACTCCCCTTGCTCAGGTGCTACCTTCGGACAGGTACATTCCTGAATGGTAGTCTGGTATACGGCTACTCCCCTTGCTCAGGTGCTACCTTCGGACAGGTACATTCCTGAATGGTAGTCTGGTATACGGCTACCCCCTTTACTCAGATGCTACCTTCGGACAGGTACATTTCTGAATGGTAGTCTGGTATACGACTACTCCCTCTTCAAGCAGATTCAGCCTAACGGACGGCTCATTCTGCAATTCAGAACCGATCTAGCGTACGATCCGTTCTGATCTTTCATCCCCATCAAAGTCATCTGCCTAACGAACAGCTCACTCTGATACCCAGATATGGTCCAGTGTATGATCCATTCTGATCCCTTATCCCCAGCAGCATATAGCATACTCTGACTCCCCAGCGAAGTCAACAGCATGATGGATGATTCACTATACGGTCTAGCGTATGACCCGGTATGACGTCCATGTCTTCAGACATTGTCTAACGTACGACACAATCTGGAAATCTCCTCATCAAACTACCTGGATGGCATCTTTAAGCCCATCTCCGCCAAGACTAATTGGCAAGTGCAAATTTTTGGGGCATTCTAGTGTTCAATAATCTTTCACCTCCAGACCACGAACGGTACACACCATTCTAACTCTCTCGGTTCAAGAATATTGAACAGGGGCAGCTGTCATACCCCAAAATTTGCCCATTTATATTTCAAGACATTTTTCAAGGCATTCCGACACATTTTCATGACACTGATCTTACGGGAACGAAGGCCTAGCTCGCGAATGACCCAAACTGACCTATTCGCTACACGCTCGCCTAGTGATAACATGAAAGTGGTTTATTTGGAAGCACAAGTAAAATGGAGGAAAAGAGGTGCAAAAAGGAGAGAAAACGAACCAAATAGCAAAGCCCAGCCCAAAGCGCAAGCCACAAATGCTGTGCTTGTGACGGACGTCACGGAGGGCGTGACGAGCGTCACGCAAAGCAGCCTTGTGACGGACGTCACACATGGTGTGACGAGCGTCACACCACTACCCTACTTTTTGGGCGCACGTAACGCCTCAGAGACTTGAAGAGACGTTGAGGAGTATTGGGCCCTATATCCACGCCATGAAATTAGCCACGTTGAAGAGCTCTTGGCAGCAAGTAGTTACTTAATGGTACCAATATAAATAGCCACGAAGAAAACCTAGAACGAGGGGGGCTTTTTCCACATTTTTCCTTTGCCGTTTTTACTTTTGCATATTTTCTTTTCCAGCAGCTTAGGCATTGTTTTTCCTACGAGTTCTACACTATTTTCCTTGCAATTTCCTATTTCTTTTTCAGCATTTAGTTAGTTCTATTCACACAATAGTTTCTACAAAGGAAACTATTGTGTACCTTTTTACCGGATCCAACCTTACGTTAGGATCTAGTTTATTTTCTTCGCTTTAATTTGTTGTTTATTTGACGAATCCAAGGACAAATCCTGCCGGCTTGTGGCGGAGTGTTCAGGACTACTGTTTAACTTATTCCGAGTAACCCTAAAGGAAACCCGGAAGGAAAAGCCTACGGCAGCAAGGTCACTTCCGCTCAATTCGATCCGATCGGCCAATTCGAGGTTGCAATTCAATTGCCAACAGGTTTGCGTTACTATCACCGCTTTTTCCTAATACACATGTGATATCATAATTGAATTCATAAATATATTTGAGGTTTTGCATGTGGACTTAAGTATGCCTGGATACCTTGAATTGTTGTAATGGATGCCGCTGTTTTTCGCTCTGTTTTGATCTTTGCCTATCTGACCTGTTCTATTATAACCATGCTTTGTTTACCTGATACTATTACTGCTTTGGTGCAACTCTTGATTGCACCCTGATTTGGTACTCTAATCCGTTTGCTGAATTTTGTAAAGGTTCACCTGTCCCAGGAAAGGATTGCTGTCTAGGTCTTCCACTTTATTTGTGGGATACCCTTGTGGAGATTCGCCCTAAATTACTTGATTAATTTTAATGTGTTAATTTTAATGTATTAATTTTAATGTGGAAATTCACCCTAATTACTTAATTAACTTTAAAATATGACCTTTAAATATGTGATCTTGGACCTCTCTTTTGCCTTACGATATTACGGTATTACGGTCATGCCCCGCGAATGTAGGGATACACTTAGCAAAGACCCCTCGGTTAAATCATCATAAAATAAATCATGGTCCCTCGGATGTTGCCTTCGAAAATACGATGTTGTCCCTCGATGACCCTTCGGTGTAGCCTACGGTTAAATGATGATCGTCCCTTCGAATGCTAAGGTATCCTTACAACTGTTGCCTTCAATGACCTATCGATGACCCTACGATGACCCTTAAACATCCAAAGGGTAAAATTACTTACTTCTCAATAGTAAGGACAATTTTACCCTCATAAGGATAGGAAACGTTCATAAAGACCTTGGGTAGGTATAACTTTTAACTGCTGGCCCATAACCTAAAATATTTTCAACACCTCACACTTTACATTTTACAAATCCTAGAAAATCACCACTTGGTATACATTCATACTAGAATCATTACCGGGTTATATTTTTCTAAACCATTTTTAAAATCAAACGAGATAAATACTTTGTATACATTCATACGAGAATCATTACAAAGTTAAACTCTCTTTCCAAAACATTTTAAACAATTCACCAACACTTTTCAGACAAAAATATAAGTGATCCAGCAATTAAGAGCCCATGGATAACCATGGATACAAAGGGTGCTAACACCTTCCCTTTGTATAATGTACCTCCCGAACCCAAAATCTATTGAGGTCTTTCCTGTTCTTTTCCACCTTTCCTTATTGGATAAAAGAAAAGTCGGTGGCGACTCTTGCTATCCGCGACATTGCGATAAAAAGCAAAACACCCCAAGTCAGTTCACCGTATGACAGAGCCCCCTACTAAATCAATAATTCTTTGGCCCCTTATTTTTAAGCCCCCTCATATTTTTCTTTTTTAAAGGGCCTAAATGAGGGGCTCAAAATATAATTTATTTGAAACAACATATTTTATTTTTTTAAATATATATTTTTAAATAATAAATATTTTTGAAAACTATTTTTTTAAGTATTTTTTTTTTCAGAAAAAAAAGAAACGTTGATTTTTTTTTTTTGAAAAAAAACCTTATTTTTTTAAAATAAAAAAAAATCAATTTTTTTAAATAAAAAAATCATTTTTTTTTAAAAATAAACATAATCGATTTTATTGAAAGTCTTAAAAAATTTAGTTATTTTAATTTTTTTTTGATATTTTTGAAAAAAATATATTATTTTCAAAAAAAAAAAAAGATTTTTTTCGTAAAAAAAACCGATTAATTTCTTAAAATGAGAAAGGCGATTTTTCTTTAAAAATAAAAATTTAATTTTTTTCGAAAAAAAAGTCAATTTTTTTAAAAGAAAAAAATATTTTTTTCGAAAAAGAATATCAATTTTTTTTGAAAATAAACAATCGATTTTTTTCGAGAAAAAAGTTGATTTTTCTTGAAACTAAAAAATTTGATTTTTTTTGAGAAAAAAATTCAATTTTTCTATATAAAAAAAGTCGATTTTTTCAAAAAAAAAAAGGTGATTTGTTTTTGAAAAAAAGCCCGACTTTTTTCAAAAATAAAAAAAACACTGTCTTTTTTTGGAAAATAGAAAAAAAGTCAAAGTTTTTTCGAAAAAAAAAAAATCAATTTTTTCCAATAAATTAAATTGATTTTTTTAAATAAAAAAGTTTAATTTTATTTGAAACAAAACTGAATTTTTCCTAAAATACAAAAGTTGATATATTTCGAAAAAAATGATTTTTATGAAAATAAAAAAATAAAATAATTTTTTCTTTAATAAAAAAGTCAAGTTTTTTTCTTTAAAAAGTCAAAAAAATGATGGGGCCTTAAGGCTTTACTTGAATTTTATGGGCCTTTAGTTTACGGGGCCTATATATTTTGGGGCTAATTTATTTTTAGAATTTTGGGCCCCCTATATTTTGGGAGCTTTAAAAGTTAGGCCCCGGCCCCCTAAATTGACAGCTTTAAACATAACCGTTTTACAATGATCAATGTTGTAGATAAACTGGAGAAATCTTGAATGGTGTATCAGATGAACTTCAAATTACAAGCACTTCATTCTTCAACAAATTGGCATTGCCCAAGTCCATTAGCAAAGGAGGTTGCTTAGATTCTAAGTCCAATTGGTCCACAGATCAAGCCAACAGTCCACTCAAAAGTCTTTTAGGGTTTTTGTTGTTATTATTATGTACATAAATGGTCAAAGACCAATCAAAACAAACAAAGTATATACAAATAAAATATATCACACAATATGGTCCAAATGGACAAAGTGAAAATTGCATTAACATAAACAATTAGAATGATATGTATAATGGCAAATGATATAAAGTACTAAAAGTAAATTGCATTAAAATTAAAGACTTGAAATTAAAAGTTAATGGTTAGTAAGTTAGAAGTTAGTTTTGTTTTGCTTTTGATTTCAAGATATTCTTTGGAGAACACTCAACCCACTTGCCACAATCATGGATCCTTGAACCAAAACATCTTCCAAAGGAAGGAAAGAAGGCAAAGTTTCCATACAATACCATGGAAGAGCGGAAACTTACAATCTCACTAACTAGAATGCTTATGCCTTTTATGTCACAAATTTAGCGCTATGTTAAGCAATCGTAATTGGACTTATGTAGAAGTCACAACTATTTGAGGTCGGACAATATACTTTTGGTGTTAATGCATGTTGGAGACATAGTATTATGAACTATGCTCATTAAACATACCACACACACAAAAATATGCAAAAGGTGTGGCCTAATCTCATCCATACTCATGTTAATCTTTCAATCAACTAGCATTAGGACTTTGAGATGTCATTGGCCACTTGGAAATGAATGGATGAAGAAGGGGAATTAGACGAAGAGGGAAGGGGATGAATGAGATCACAAATTGGTCAAAGGAGGACTTTTACCAAATTAATATCATTCATTCATTTTGGGAGATGGAATGTACATTCCATCAATCCCCTAAATCCAATGATATTAATTTGACAAAGTCAAATCAATTTTGACCAAGGCCCAACAACAAACAATTAAACTCAATTAAGTCAATACAAATAGTCAACACAATTAAAATGGCATTAATTCGATTAAAAATATTAAAATAATGCATTAAATTCAAATATGCTTTGTCCAAATCCTAAAATCTCATCAAAACACCAAATAAATGGCCATGAGATTTATCATAGGTCAAACAAGGTCAAAGGATCTTGGAGAAAAAATTTCATAATTTTTAGACACTTAAAAATATTTTTAAATAATTAAAAATAAATGCAAAATCAATTAATTCATGAAAAATATTAATAATGATCCAAAAAATAATTTTAATTTAGAATATGAAAGAGAAAAATATTTGGAAATTTTTGGCAAAAGTCTCATATTTTCTGGATCAATATTGAATTTAATATGAATTATTGAAGAAAAGGCAATTAAAATAAAATTCAGAAAATCCAAAAATACGTGGACCATCAGATCTCCCTCATTAATTGAGGTGGCAAATCTGATGATCCAAAACACGCGTTCCATGTACACCTGAGTCAACCGCGTGGCAAATGGAGTAATCACAAGGAACGGTTAAGATTAAAACGTGGGACATGGATCATGTGGCTCAGACTCAAGACACATCATCACCGGAGCCAGAGCTTCGATTGTCTTCTCCGGTGAGCTCCACCGGACTGGTCAAGATAAACCATCACCAAAATACAAAATAGGAACATGGTTTTAAAGAAAAAACATCACTGAGCACGAATATGACCTCCAATTCCTCCAATTCCAAATATATTAAGAGATATGTGGAATTGATAAATGAGGTTCATGATCTGAGTTGCTTCGATTTGGCCTCAAAGCAACTCAATCTTCTTGCCTACATTGGTAGGACTTCAAACAACTAAAGAATAAATGGAAATGAGCAATAAAATGAGAGAATCGAAAAGTTTAAAATTTCTGCAAATTACCTTCAATGGAGGTCTGAACTTGATGGATCTTGATCTGAATCGTGTTTGGCTTCACTTCAATTGTTTGCAGGAGAGGAATGGAAAGGTTTAGAAGCAATGGACTCCTGCAGAATTGAATTCCAAAATAGTGGAGATTCAAGCTCAAATTCAAATGAATTTTTCAGGGTTATCCTATGAGAGTGAATGGTTTTCAATGGAGATTCAAAGCTGGCGCAATGTCTGTGTGTTTTCTGAGCAAATGCAGCTGTATTTATAGTCAAATCCATGTGATATTTACACACTCTTTTCAACCTTCCAAATTTGGCAAATGATGATAGCATGGTGCATGGGCGCGCATAGGAACATGAAATGATAACTTGGAGTCCAAAATGAATGATCAGATGTGCTGGAGCCAGCTTGAAATGCAAGGCAATTGTACATTGTTGTTTGAAGTTGGATCCATGCCAAATGATATCATCCTATTTAAGCCATGCGCAACCTATGCATTTCTTATCCAAAATGAATGAATTTAAGCTCTTTGGAAAGGTGAGATCAAGAGGAACAAGTTTGATGTTGAATACTTTTTCATTTGGAACTTGGAATTCTGAGAAATTTGAGGTGGAAGTTTGGAAAAATTTGACATATCAAAATTTTTCTAAGTGTTAAGCCATATGTCTCAATATTCCACCTTGCTTGACTTTTTATGGGAGCTTCAAATGAGAAAGGAGTATTCATCAAAGTTGTAGCTCTCTCAAAGCAATTCAAAATGATCTCCAATTTCATGTCATTTGGATTTGAAATGATAGAGTTATGCATTTTTGAAGTTTGGAAAAATCACTTGGTCAATGGTATAGGTCAAAAGTGACCTATAATGTAGCCTCATATCACATGCTCAAAAAAGTTGAATTAGATCCCACTCCAAACATCAAAGTTTAAGTAGACACATTGAATTTGATTGTGCAACTTGAAAATCTTCCATATCATAAAAATTTAGCAAGTTATGTCCTTGAGAAGTTGACTTTCAAATTAGGGTTTAGACAAAATGACCTATAATGTTTCAACATAGAAAATGATTTTCCAAGCAAAACTAGCTCTAGGTCTCAACATTAAATTTGTTTATAATGTCATTTAGACTAAGTTTTCTCTTAGAATAATTTTCATATGGTGAAAATTGTAGGAGATAGGGTCTAGGGAGACCAAGTTTTGATTAGTTGGTGAGATAGCTTATTGGAGAAGTTACTCAAGATACCCCGTCAAACTAGGGTTTCCAAGGCAAATCACCCTCAAACTCTTGAAGCAAACTTGATCAATATAACATGTAGAGGTCATGGGGACTCATATATGATGCTTATAACCATTCTAGAATCAACTCTTGGTTGTGTTCCTTGTTCATGAGGGTCTTAAAACCCTAGATGTGATCAATGAATCAATGAGATCATGCCCTACCTACAAAAGAGCTAGATAGATGCAAAGACATATTTTTTGGTATTTGGGTTAGTAAAATGATATAATACAAGTATGATATAATCACAAAATTGCTTGGTGATATTTCCCAAAATAAACCCAATGAAAAGGAGTAAGGAAAATGCCAAAACATGATCCCAATGCTTATGATGAAATTGCATGAGGGATCTTAGGGTCAAAATTGGGGTCTTACAGCTGATCCTATTTAAGGACATTCTAACTGAGGAGGCGAAGGTTAAAATCTTTATGTCGACTCAGTAGAATGAGCTTAAATAATAACATAGAGAAACAAACTTTGGTCCATAAGAGACCTCATGATGCATATGACATGAATGCAAAAGTTAATGCTCAGTGGGGAAATATTGCCACAAAGGAGAAAGAAATCAGAGAGACCGTAAGTCCACAGGAGCATAATGCATTCCATAAGGAAAACTCGCTTGGGAGACAGAGACTCTGGGGGACAAAAAGGAGTTATGCGTAGGCCAGACTACAACTTAAAACTATTGGGGGACTCGAGGGATTCCACACAAAATGGAAAGACTCAGCCAGGGAAACAAAACATCTGTAGGGGATACCAGTAGGTCAGGATAAAAACTGAAGCATTCAACTCGTGCAGGGGAAAAACGATTTCACTAAGGATATGCGCACTTAACTCAACAGGGGAAGAAATAAACTTCAACACAGCAGGAGCAGAAATCTATTATCTACTACCTGTTACTGGGTAAGAAGATAATAAAGATTTGACAGAGGGAAAATCCGTCATCGGTTAGTTTAAGACCCTAATTTTGACCCTAAGATCCCTCATGACATCATAATATTGCACATTGCATTTGCCTCAAGGATCATAGCATCTTGGCTCCTTAACCCTTGGGTTAGGACTTGTTGAGTTGGTTTGAGACAACCAGGCATGCTTGAATTGTATATTATTGCTTTTCTTATTTTGTTTCCTAACCAAAAGCACAAAAATATGTCACTAACTTGTTTTGTTTTGAAGCTCAAGCAAGCATTTGATCCAAGGCTCTTAGGAGGCCCCTATACTCATTGATATGGCCAGATGAAGTTGAAAGCAAGCATGAAAAATGGTACCCAAAGCTCTCAATCACCATATATGCCTCCCAAGTATCTCAATTTGTCAATTTGATCAAGATAAACCAAGGGGCTTGAGGATTGTTTCCCAAGGAAACCCTAATTCATTTGTGCATTGATTGTGCCTTGCTCATGAAGCAACCTCAACCCATGATCAAATACAATCAAGGTAAGTTCTTTCATTCATCATTTTATGCATATATGATCTTATTTTAGTGTACTAAATCATAAATCAATATTTGAAGTTTGGATTTGAGAAGTTGATCAGTCAATTCATCTGACTATTTTGAAATCCACTGAGACCTAACTTTTGATATGTTTGTCAAATGAAGATGATCCCAAGAGAAAAAATGTTCTTAAGAACCATATGAAAAACTTTCATGTTCATAAAAAATTTACTTGAAGCTTGGAAGGTCATAATTCATTTCAAAACATTATAGGTCATTTTGACTGAAACCCTATATTTGGGTCAACTTCCCAAGGACTTAACTCACTCATTTTTCATGATTTTGAGGCGGTATCAAATACATTGGAAATTTTAAGATGTCTAATTCAATTTTTATGTTGGGAAAATTTCATAATCCTAAAATAAACACATGTGATAATACAAAACATTATAGGTCACTTTGGACCAAAGCCATTGAATCTTGAAAAAGTCCAACTTCAAGTGCCCATAACTTTCTCATAAAAAATCCAAATGATGCAAAGTTTAAGTCCAAATTGATTTTCTTGAAACTATCTACAACTTTTATGTCGAAGGTTTTGTCATTTGAGGCTTGAATCATTCAAACAGAAGGGCTTGAAGTTGGTCCATTTTGGCAAAATTCTCATACACATGTTTTGTACATTGAACTTCATGGCCTGTTTTCATAAATTTCCCAACACCAAATGGATTTTTTTTCAACATAACATTTGTTCCTCATGTCAATCCCTTTCCAACCATTACCCACATGGCTATGTTTCATTTTGGCAAAGGGCATTTTCAAAGAGAAGATTTGTGTTCAATTATGCATGACATGATTAAATTGCTTGCACACCATATTGGCTTGCCATGTACACGTCCAAAATCATTTGTTTCATCATCAACATGCAAAACTAACTGAGATTGGGCCTCCCATGCGCCTGTACAGGCCCATGCATGGAGGATCCAACTCCACATGCACATGAGAATTTCATTGCTTGCATCATCTCTTGCTATAAATACACATGCCTGGAAACCAACCTTAAGGCGCCTGAATTGCTGCAGAACTGAATCCCTAACCTTCACTTAAAGGAACTTTTGCTTTTCTCTTTCAATTTTCAAGTTCAATTTTCAACTACACTGGTTGATCATTGAGCTTCAATTCCTTAGCCTAGCCTCTTTGCCATCTCAAGAACACACTGCATCAAAGAATTGGAAGAGATCTTGCCATTGAAAGCTACACTTCAAAGGTTATTGTTCAAACTTTTTTGATTCGAAACTGCTTGGATATTGCTCATTTCTTGTGTTTGTTGGTATCTCTGAAGTCCTCATGTGAGAGGCAATTGATCTGAGTTTTTAATTTCATGAGTTGATCAAGTTCAGTTTGAACTCCATAATTTTCCATCTCAGATTTCTCTTCATATAGTGATCTTGAGTGGAAACCAATGGCACAGGGGTGATGTACATCACCCCAGCTTTCCAATGATATAAGGATCGTGCATTTTAATTAAGTTTTCAAAACCTGCAAATTTGGCCGGCACTGTGAAGCTCACCGGAGAAGACGGTGGTTCCCACCACCGTCCTCACGTGGTTGAGTTCCTAGCCCTTGGATGCTTTGACTCTGATCTAATCTGGACGCTTGAATGTTATGACTTTCATTAATGGAGCGTGTTTCTCTTTTGACTTTGATCTACCATGCGCGCGCGTCTCCTATCCACTTGATGCGCCACGTCAATTAATAAGATTAGATCCAACACCTCCTGATTTTTCTTAATTTCTAATTTTCCATTCTATTTTCTTTTATTTCATTTTATTTCAAAAATTCATATCTTCTTCATTTTTAATCCAAAAAATATGAGACCAATTGCATTATTTCCCTTTTTAATTCTAGTTTTTGAAAATGATTTTTAATATTTTTTGAGTCCATTTAATATTTTTTGTGAATTTTCTCTTTTCTGGTTATTTTTAATTCATTTAAAATAGTTTCCAATATTCAAAAATGGCAAAAATATTTTGGTAACACCTTTGAATAATGATGAATCTATGAAAAATATTCTCATTAATTTCTTAATTGATTTGGGATTTATTTGAGATTTTAGTTCAGATATGTTATATTTTCTTCATTTTTAATTGTTCAAAATTAGTTTATGGTTTTTAAAAAATGATGAAAAATGTTGTCAAACCTTGTTTGACCTTGTTGAACTTAGGATAATCCATTTGGACTTTTTCAAGTTGATTTGAAATGGATTTGAAGTTTGACCTTTATTTGTTTATTTTAATTCAAGTATTATTTTAATTCCAAAAAAAAATACCAAAAATATTTTATTTGTTTCTTGACTTCTAAGCTTTATCTCACTTCTGTTTACCATTGATTGACTTTGATTTCATCTATTTTTGGTCAGTGTGTGTTGGTTATGTCATTTGAATTCCATTTATGTACATTCCATTTCTTCTCCTTATTCTTCTTTTTTCTTCTTGATCAATGAGTTAAAAATTGGTGGTTAGCCTTGACATATGAGAGGCTTAACCTTCCTTGATTCAAATCAAATTCATCTTGATCAAAGATCAAGTGAATTGCTTTGCATTAAGAATAGGTTGCTTCTTGGTCAAGCAAAAAACCTAAATCAATACAAGATCATTCTTCTTTTCTTTTGGCATGGCAAGTTGTAGGAGTTTGGCTTACTAGTCATGGTCTCTAACTTGTGTTTGTTGCTTATAATTTTATTGACCGGCCTCAGATAGGTGTGACTACTACATTAGTCCATTTACGATTGCTTAACATAGCGCTAAATTGCCTTATGGCACACTAACACTAACTACTAATCACTAACTTTTAATTCAAGCATTTAATTCTTGCAATTTATTTTAGTGCAATTTAGTTTCTTGCACATTAATTCATTTGCCTTTTCCCTTTACTCACTTGAGCTCATGTTTATGTTAATGCAATTTGCCTTTTGCTCACTTGAGCACATTATTGTGTATATACTATTGTGCTTATTTTGTTTTGTTTTGTTTGTGTGAACCCAATGCAAATGGAGAAAGGACTTAGATTTAGGACCTTACCTATGCTAATGGAGTTTGAAGAGCAACTAGGCCTCATGCCTTTAGAGTGCTAAAATTGTCAAAGAGCAACTAGGCCTTATGCCTTTAGAATGCTTAATCTTGAAGATGACATTGAAAGGACCCCTAATTCTAAACTCACTCTTGTCCATTCTTTCTATTGCATTGTGGAACTTTTTGATTTGTGTGTTCTTGTGTGCTAGGGACCCTAAACTTGAGCCAAGTAGAAGAACCATTGTCATGAGCATCCAAAGTGAGAGATACAAAAGCCAATTGGAAGATTCCTAGGAGCTTGATTGTTTATTTGCTTGATTGCTTAAGTTATTTGCTTATTGCTTGCTAAATCTAAAGGAAGGAGCAACTTGGATCATCTTTATGATCCCAAGAAGGGAACTCCATGTGGTTTTATTTCTCTTCCTTCATCTTTGCATGATTAGGACCTAGCCATTCTCTTCTTCTCTCCACTCTAACCCAAGCCAAATTTTTGTGCAAACATTAACATTGTTTTCAAAATTAGAAACCTAAGCACTATGCTTTTGATTTTCCAAACTCTTTTCATAATACTTATTTTGAATTGAATTCTAAGTCAACTTTGACTATTTTGTGAATACTTTCCATTTGTAAATACAACTCACTCAATTGTTTTTGTGGTTCCAATGGCCACTTTTGCCAAAGCTTTTCATAAACATTAGCTATTAGGTTTGAGTTATCATAGTGGTTGTTGTAAACCTCACCTCATCCTTAGTGATTGGACTATAAGTCTTCCATACTTATTATAGGGTGGATCCCTCACTAGTATGTTGAAGCTCTCCTCACATAGTGGATTGTGGTTTAGGTTGAGTTTTCTCCCTTTGATAACAAAAGACCTTTAAGGCTTTTGACCAATCAATTCACTAACTTCTTTTGAGATTTTTACCCCAAACTACGAGGTTTTGATCCTAATCTTTTTAAGATGGTACGTAGGCAATGGGTTTATCCATTCAAACACAAAATTGTAAGTAACTTGTATATTCTTTTCTCATCTCCCCAATCATGTTTGCACAAATATTTTCACAAATACCAACCTACCTTACAACATTGGTGAAAAGGGCTCCCTTAGAGTACTAAGGATGTTTTGGATGCTTAAAACCTTCCCATTGCACAACCAACCCCCTTACCCAGATCTCTGACATTTTTATTAGTTTTTGATTTGATAAAACTTCTCGGTTTTTGTTCGCTTTCTAACCTTTCCTTTGGATAAATAGAAGTGCGATGGCGACTCGAATTGTATGATTTACTTTTGATTTATTCAATAAATCTAAAGGTAACGAATACCCCGCTACAGTTAGGATGAACATATCAAGGATGACTCGCTGGGAACCGCCAGGAAAGAAAATTCATTACTGGTTACTAGGTAAGAATAGCCTTGCTAGGGAAAAACTACAAAAAGTAGGATTTACAACTACCAGTTACTGGGCAGAAGACCAAGGGGGAGAGTATCCGTCATTGGTTAAGATGAAAATATCAAGGATAAACTCGACAGGGATGAAAATCCGTCACCGGTTAAAGTGAACATATCAAGGATAGACTTTCTTGGGGATGTTCAGGAGGATACCCGTCATCGGTTAATATGAACATGTCAAGGATATACCAACTGAACAAAAAGGGAATTACATCTATCAAAAATCTGGATAGAAAACCCTCGAAGAGAGAATCTGTCACCGGTTAGGATGAACATATCAAGGATCAACTCTACGAGGGGATAAAGTAGGATTTACAACTACCGGTTACTGGGCAGAAGACCAAATCAAAGAGAAAATCCATCACCGATTAAAGTGAACATATCAAGGATAGACTCTAAAAAGGGGAGAAAGTAGGAATTATATCTATCAGTTACTGAATAGAATATCGGTCAAAGAGAAAATTCGTCACCGATTAATATGAGCATATCAAGGATAGACTCTGTTGAGGAGATAAAAATAGGAATTACATCTATCAGTTATTGGATAGAATACCAAAGAAGAGAAAATCCGTCACCGGTTAAGATAAACATATCAAGGATAGGCTCTACTTAAGGGAAAAAAGTAGGATTTACAACTAGCGGTTACTGGGTAGAAGACCACAAGGAGAAGAAAACTCGTCATCGGTTAAGATGAACATATCAAGGATTAACTCTATGAGGAACAAAATAGGGATTACAACTACCTTTTTACTGGGTAGAATACCAAAGATGAGAATATCCGTCTCTGGTTAAAGTGAAAATATCAAGGATAGACTCCACAGGGGAAGAAAAGACATCCGTCATCGGTTAGGATGAACATATCAAGGATAAACTTTTCGAGGAATAGATCCCCTGGGGATTCTGCTAAGGAAAAAAAGGGTACTTTTGCCGGGTATTGGGCAAGAAGTAACAAACTACAAACTAAGAAGAATATTACCGGTTACTGGGTAACATACTCTTAGGGGACCAAAATATCTATCTAGGTAAGAGCTAAAAAGAAAACAATCAATCAAGACTCAACCCATTAAGGACATAACTCAAGGGGAGTAATTCCATCCAGAAAATTTGTTGGAGAGGAAACTGAAATAACAAACATCCACGAGGAAACCAAATCAGTGGGGAGACGAAGAAAGGTTAAAGTCTTTTTGCTTAAGGGGCTGACACTCCACAATTTGGGAGAGGACAAACACCAGATTTGTTATGGGGATAAAGTACCGCCATAACAGAGAATGATAATCTCAAACAAATAAAATATGAAGATGCAGGATATGCAAATCATGAAGTTATATGAATGTATATGTATATATGATGATTATGCTGACAAAACGATCATGAAGGATACGAAGGTGTCGCAAAGAGATTGAACCACCGATACAATCCTCGGTCAATCCACAAATCATGGAGACAAACTACTGGAGAACAGAGAGATCAACATCCCAAAAACTCAACCCTGGATGGGGAAAGATGGAGGAGATTTGCGGAGGATAGAATATCCAAATCTGAAGGGAATTTTAGGTCAACACCATAAAAATGGGAGACAACCTTACTGGGGAAACAATCAAAAGCTGCTCAGACACCAGGAGGAAACTCTGACCGGGGAGCAAAGATAGACGATTGGTGGGGACGCCAAAGTGATCTACTGGGGAAGATCAAAACATCTCTCGATGATGATCCTCTTGCTGAAGAAAAACAAACTCCACTGAGGAAGGCCGACACTCTGTTGGAGACAAGAACACGCCGCAATCAACTCAGCTAGGGAAAAAGAAAGAAGCTCCTCTAGGGATCGAACACTCCACCGAGGAACTTAATCAACACAAATGTCTAGGGATACCCGAAGATTTAACTACTTGGGGAACCTCATATGCTTCACACTTAAGGACTTGCTTTATTACTGAAATGCTGTTGATATTCTTTTTACTTGTTTTGGAAAAGTTCTTGATTTTATATATTAAAGAAAATTGATTTTGATTTAAAAATTTAATTTCAAAATGATCATAATAAAATTTAAAACTATTGGCTGAAGTAAACTAAGAGTAGAAATAATTTGGATAAAGGCTAAACTTTATTTAATAGGATGGTAGTCTGTAAATGACAAGAGTTAGACCACTGATCAAGAGCTTGGAACAAAACATGCTTATGCATATGATGCAATGTTTGTGAATATGATTTGTTTTTATTAGAGGAACTTTATAGAGATCTATTTGCAAATATTTGAAAATATTCAACTTTTAAGACATATATGGAATACTCATAGCAATAATATTTGGAAACTTTTTACACCAATGAAGTAGTACATTTTTGGTAACCAAATACAATACAAAAGAAAGGGAGAGTAAACATCCTATGGAACCCTAGAAACAATCGTCCAAAGCCTTTAAGATCGGAAGATAAGTTGCACGAAGCCTCTTCACCTCTCTCTCATAAGCTGCTTCCATGTCGGCCTTCTCCTTGGCGAGTTGATCATACTTCCTCTTCCAAAACCTAGATGAGTGAGGAAGAAGAGAAGTAACTACATCATCAGGCTCATCAATGACCCGATGCTCTAGAAATTCTATCACTGCATCCTTATCTTTGAGCTGTTGAAGAAGTTCCTCACACTCATGAATCCATGCACGCGACCGATCTTCATCTCTCAACTCCTCTACTCCTTGATTAGGGAGGGTTGAAGGCCCAGCCATAACCATAGGGGTAGGTCTCGGATATTCGTATGGCATACGGTACTCAAGAGCTCTCTTCCTCACCCAAGCGATGTAGGATTCCAAAGCACTGCAATTCTTCGGACCAAGCTCATTCCTCCCTTTCCTATGAACTTTGCGCCAGGCGCGGATCATCCTATCCTTCAAGTTTTTGGGATCTTTACCCTCTTGAAAGAACAAGCCTTCTAACAAAATGTTGTTAGGTTTATCCTTTAAGGGGAACCCAAGCTGACGACGAGCCAAAGCATGGTTTTAGTTAATTCCACCACATGTACCAAGAAGAGGAACATTGGAGAACTCACCACAAGAGTCAATAATCTGAATGCCATCATAAGCGCGGTTATACCAAGAGATATCATCATTAGTGAGAGACATGAGTCTCGCAGACCACCGTAGACATCCCTTGTTCTCCTTGAAAGAGAGCGTCTGAGGCAAGTGCGAAATAAACCACTTATACAACAGAGGCAGACAACACACAATGGAACCACCACCCTTTGCATTCCTCATATGTAAAGAGAAATAAGTGTCACCCAACAGAGTCGGAATGGGATTAAGAGAAGAGAAAATCCTAATAGCATTCACATCCACAAAATTGTCGATGTTGGGGAATAACACTAGCCCATAGATGAGGAGTACAAACAAGGCTTCAAAAGCTTCCTTACTCATGGCCTTACCAAACAAAGTAGCTTTGGCAATCAGAAAATCAAATGGGAGACCTTGAATTCCTCCTTTGGTAGTCATATTGGCACTAATATCAGATACATCCATATGAAGCATATCAACAATCTCTTGAGAAGACGAAATCTTCTCCAAGCCACTGAACGACAACTGGTCAAGAATAGGTATACCCACATGATAAGCATACTCCTCAAGTGTAGGAAAAAGTTGGAAATCCATAAAAGTGAAACACCGATACAGAGGATCGTAAAACTGCACCAACACACTCATCAGACCTTCATCCACCTTGGCAGAAATAATAGACAGAAGCTTCCCATGGCGAGCTTTGAACTCCAAGGGATCTAATACATAAGATGTCAAACTCCTTAACTCTTTCAAGTCGAGTTGTCGGAAACTATACTTCTTCGTATTCCTTCTTTGCTTATCCATGTCTGAAAATTTGCAAATAGACCTCTTAAGTTCCTTGAAAACTCTTTATTGTCGATGATATGAATGCAAATGAATGCATGAATGCATGGATGCAACAATCACACTCAAGGATCAAGCGAGTCACACCATACAAAGGTCACGGGATAGCTTAAGTCATTGTCAATATCAATCATCCATTTTGGTGGATTATGGTTTACACCTTATCAACACCCAAGTTCCATTGATATTGAGAATGTACGAGAACAGATCAACCGCGAATCAAGGGTTTGTTGTAAGTCACGGGCATGGAGTCTCAGTTAAGAACTATCCAATGGGAGTGTACTATGGTTAAACCTGACAATCATGTTCTAAAAAGGTCCCCATAGTCATCATCACATCCTTCAAATATTGTCGGATGAAACGACTACTCGTTCTCCAAAAATATTCTCAAGAGGGACTCTTATGAGTGTAGTATCGCGTAACAATCGTATTAAATCTTACACTTGAACGACCTTCGCACTACGTCATAGAATAGGCCAAGATGGGCTAGGTATCTAAGGTCCTTGGCTTCTAAGGTTTATATTGGAAAGAGTAATGCCTAACCACGACTACTCGTGTGACATTATTGATCCCAATGAGACCTCCACCAAGTGAATGGGCTTGCAAGTCAACTTTCTAAGGAATAACTCCACACAAGTCAACAAGACTATGCCATTCTCCTATCATAAGTGCACTCGAGTTCGGGTATAAAACTCATCTCACAAGAAACCACCAAGCATACAAGCAATTAATATATCAAGCAATTCATACATTACAAGCAATACAGTCATCCCAAATTTGCACAAAAATATGTCACCAATAAATATAAACACACACAAGAAAAAGTAGGCTAAATCCACTAGGAAACAATCTTTTATTCCCCAGCAGAGTCGCCACTTTTTCTGTAGCGGGGTTTTCGTTACCTTTAGGTTTATTGACTAAACCAAAAGTAGACATACAATTCGAGTCGCCACCGCACTTTTATTTGTCCAAAGGAAAGGCTAAAAAGCGAACAAAAGCCAAGGTAAGAAGTTTTATCAAATCAAAAACTAATAAAAATGTCAGAGATCTAGGTAAGGGGATTGGTTATGAAATGGGAAGGTTTTACGCACCAAAAACATCCTTAGTACTCTAAGGGAACCCTTTTTGCAAATATGCGTTGTAGGTTGGTATTTGTCAAAAGATGTGCAAAAGATTTGAAGGGATGAGAAGAGAATAGATTATATTTATAAATTTGTTGTTTGAATGGATGAACCCATTGCCTACGTACCATCACAAAGGTAGGATCAAAACCTCGTAGTTCGGGGTAAAAATCACAAAGATTGGTGAATTGATTTAATCAATAGCCTTAAGGTCTTTTGTTATCAAAGGGAGAAAACTCAACCTAAACCAACAATCCACCATGTGAGGAAGGCTTCAACATATTAGGGAGGGGTTAACCCTATAATAAGTATGGAAGACTTATAATCCAATAACTAAGGATGAGGTGAGATTTACATCAACCACTATGATAACTCAAACCTATGACTAATGTTTATGAAAAGTCTTAACAAAGGTGGCCATTGGAACCACAAAAACAACTTGAAGTGAGTTATATTTACAAGTTAGAAGTGTTTACAAAAATGAAGTCGAAGTTGGATTAAGATTCATTCACAGTGAGAATTAATGAAAATATTTTGAAAAGAGTCAAAGGCATAAGGCCTAGGTTTCTAGTTTAAAACAGAGTCAAAGTTTGCAAGAAAAGATCTGGGCTTGGTTAGAGTGAGGAGAAGAAGAGAAGGGCTAGTCCTAAAGCATACAAAGATAATAGGGAGAAGTAAAACCCTTGGAGTTACTTTTCTTGAAATCATAGAGATGATTCAAAATGCTCATTTCCTTTGGACTTAGCACACAATCAAGCAATCAAATAATATGGGTTCAAGATCCTAGGATCTCCATTTGGCTTCTCTCTCTTAACTTGGCTACTCATAACAATGGTCCTCTTACACAATCTCAAAGTGGAATCCCTATCACACAAAAGCAAACATCAAAAAGTTCACAACACAATAAGGGGAATGGACAAAGAATAAGTTTTGGAAAGGAAGTCCTTTAAAGTCAACTTTGAATTTTAGCATTCTAAAGGCATGAGGCCTAGTTGCTCTTCAACAAGTTTAGCATTTTAAAGGCATGATGCCTAGTTGCTCTTGAACTCCTTTAAGCATAGGTATGTCCTAATTCTAAGTCCTTTCTCCTTTTTGCATTAGGTTCACACAAAACAAAAACAAAAACAAACACAAGACGACAATATATTTATATACAATAATGAGCTCAAATGAGCAAAAGAAAAATGACATAAACATAAAGTATGTGCTCAAGTGAGCAAAATGAAAAGCAATATGAATAAATGAGCAAGAAATAAATGACATTAAAGTAGAGGGCAAGAAATTAAATGCTCAAATTAAAGTTAGTAATTAGTGGAGTTTTGTTAGTTTGTCATAAGACAATGTAGCGCTATGTTAAGCAATCGTAAGTGGACTAATGTAGTAGTCACACCTATTTGAGTCCGGTCAATAAAACTATAGGCAAATAAACACAAGTTAGAGATCATGACTAGTAAGCCAAGCTCCACAAACTTGCCATGCCAAAATAAAAAGGGAAGGGCCTTGTATGGACTTTAGGTTTTTTGCTTGACCAAGAAGCAACCTATCTTGGACACAAAACAACTCACTTGATCTTGATCAAGTTGAGTTTGGTTTGGATCAAAGAAGGTTAAACCTCTCATTTGTCAAGACCAACCATAAGACATTAACTCATTGGCCAAATTATGAAAAGAAAGGGATGGATATGAAATGGAAGGAAAGAGAATTCAAATGTCAAACTTAATTGATCAAATGTGAACCAAGTCATCATCAATCAATGCCAAACAGAAAAGAAATGAAGATTACAAGTCAACAAGTCAACCATAATTTTTTTGTAATTTTTGAATTAAAAATAAATGCAAAATAAAATAATCAAAATATGGTCAAACCTCAAATTTAATTCAAATCAACTTCAACAAGTCCAATTAAATTCTCATAGGTCTAACATGGTTAAACAAACTTTGACAAATTTTCTCAACAATTTTAGAAATCAGAAACTATTTAAAAACAATGAAAAATAACACAATATGAATTAAAATCTCAAATAAATCTCAAATCAAATAATAAATTGATGAGACTATTTTTCATTGACTTGTCATGATCCATATGTGTTAGGAAAATATTTTTGGATTTTTCAAATATGAAAAAGTATTTTAAAATGAATTAAAACTATTAAAAACCAAATAATTCACAAAAAAGATTAAAGGAAGTCACAAAAATAATAAAAAATCAAAATATGAAACTAGATTTTTCAAGAATATTTTTGGCATTGGTCTCACATTTTTGTGACTTTAAATAAAATATTTATGAATTTTTGAAAATAAGAGGAATTAACTGAAATTAAAAGAAAATAAGAAAAATAGAAAAAAAAAGCGCAGCCACCAAATCACATTCATTAATTGACGTGGCATGTATCAATGGCTCAGATGCACGGATGCAAGGTACACTCGAGTCAAGCGCGCAACATGTTGCATTAAAATAAGTAAACATAAGGAATGGATGAGATTATAACGTGGAAGCATGATCCAATGGTTCTGAAGATGCACACGTGGTGCAGGTGGTGGAAAACACCTTCTTCTCCGGCGATCCAACAATCTCCGACCACCAGTTGCAGAGAAAAAAATGGTAATGAAAATAAAAAGTAAGGACATCAAAATGAAGCTTAGGTGATGTACATCATCACTGTAACCATGGATCATCCTCACCATTCCCATTTAGAGAGAAACGTGAGATGGAAGATCATGGTATGTCAACTGAGATTGCACGAAATGAACAATTAAGACCACCACTGGCCTGCCTCAAGTGATAGGACTTCAGAAAACCACATAAACCAAAGAAAATCACATTGAATTGCAAGATCTAGATCCAAAAAGTTTAAGGTTCTACCTCTAAAATGAAGCTTCTAATGCCACGAATCCTTTAAGTTCTTGATCTACTTTTGCTCTGGAAGTGTGATGGAGATGATAGGTTAAGGAATTGAGCTTTGAAAATCAACTAGTTATGTTGAATTTCAAGCTTGAAAGAGAAATAGAAATCTGAAAATTCCTTTAGTGAGGGTTGGGATTTCAATTCTGCAGCACTTCAGGTCTCCACTTCGTTTAAAAATGAATGGGATTGAACTCTTATTTATAGCTGAAATGTGGCTGAGATCATGCTTCCCTCGTGTGCATGGGATTTGAATTCTCCTTGCATGGGCCTGTACAGGCGCATGTAAGGCCCAATGATGGGTGATACACCATGCTGAGATCAACTGGAATTGAACTGGACGTGCAATTGTGATGGAAATAGCTTGCACATGAAGTTACAACATGAAAATGCAAAAATGACCATAAAGAGAAAGTTCTTCGAAACTCACACATGGAAAGTCCAAAAAAGTAATGTGAGTAATGGTTGGAAAGCCCTTGAAATAAGGAACAAAAGTCATGTTGGGAAAAAATTCATTTGGCATTTGGAAATTAGTGAAAACTGGCTGTGAAAGTTTGGGCACAAAACATGTCTAGGCCACCCTTTGAAAATTTTCACCAAAAGCAAGCCTCTTCAAGCCCCTATGTTTCCATGATGCAAGCTTAAAATGGAAACAACTCCAACATTAAAGTTGTAGATCTTTTCAAGATGATCAATTTAGACTCAAATTTTGCATCATTTGGATTTTTCATGAGAAAGTTATGGGCACTTTTTCAAATTTAATGACTTAAGTCCAAAGTGACCTATAATGTTTTGTATTATCACATGTATTTATTTTAGGATTATGAAATTTTTTCCAACATAACATTTGAAGTAGACATCTTAAGCTTTCCAATTCATTTGGTCTCACCTAAAAATCATAAAAATTAAGGACGTTAGGTCCTTGGGAAGTTGACCCAAAATTAGGGTTTCAGTCAAAATGACCTATAATGTTTTGAAATGAATGATAAACTTCCAAGTTTCAAATGGATTTTTGATGAAAATTAAAGTTGTTCATATGGTTCTTAAGAACATTTGTTCTCTTGGGGTCATCTTCTTTTGACAAACACATTAAAAGTTATATCTCAGTGACTTTCAGTTTAGTCAGATGACTTGACTGGTCAACTCTTCAAGGCCAAACTTCCAATTGTGATGAATAAATGATTGAGGGGCCTCACATAGGCTCATATATGCATAAAATAATGAATGAAGTAACTTCCCTTGATTAAATTTGATCATGGGTTGAGGTTTCTTCATGAGCAAGGCACAGTCAAAGCACAATTGAATTAGGGTTTCCTTGGGAAACAAACCTCAAGCCCTTTAGGTTATCTTGATCAAATTGGCAAATTGAGATACTTGGGAGACACATATGATGATTAAGAACTTTATGGACCATTGTCATGCTTATTCTCATCTTCATCTAGCCATTTCATTAAGCTTAGGAGCCTCCTAGGAGCAGGGGAGCACATGATCACTTGAGCTTCAAAACAAAAAGAGTTAGTAACATATTTTTGTGCTTTTGGTTAGTAATCAAATAAGAGAAGCAATAATATACAATACAAGCATGCTTGGTGGTCTCAAACCACTCACACAAGTCCTAACCCAAGGGTTAAGGAGACAAACATGCTATGATCCTTGAGGCAATGCACTGAGCAATGATATGATGCCATGAGGGAACTTAGGGTCAAAATTAGGGTCTTACATAGACAGATGTACGATACCCATGCAAAGCAAAAGGGAGCATCTCGTGCCAATCCTTGTATGTGACAACCATCTTTTGGATAATCTTCTTGATATTCTTATTCGCAACTTTAACAACCTCATTCATCTTGGGTCTGTAGAGAGATGAATTATGATGTGCAATCTTGAAGTCTTTGCAAAGAGCTTCCACCATACTGTTATTCAAGTTCGATCCATTATCAGTAATGATCTTACTTGGCACACCATAACGGAATATGATCTGATTCTTTATAAACCTTACAACAACTTACTTGGTTACATTTGCATACGATGATGCTTCAACCCATTTTGTGAAGTAGTCAATTGCCACCAAAATGAAACGATGTCCATTCGAAGCTTTGGGCTCAATCATCCCAATCATATCAATTCCCCACATGGAGAAGGGCCGTGGAGAAGAGATAACATTCAATAGTGTCGGAGGAACATGAAACTTATCAGCATAAATTTGACACTTGTGGCACTTCTTCACAAATTTGCAACAGTCAGATTCCATTGTCAGCCAATAGTAACCTGCTCGCAACATCTTCTTCACCATTGCATGTCCATTGGAATGAGTACCAAAGGAACCTTCATGCACCTCGGTCATCAACAAGTCTGCTTCGTGTCTATCCACGCATCTGAGCAAAACCATGTCGAAGTTTCTCTTGTACAGTATATCACCATTCAAGTGAAAATTACTGGCTAATCTTCTCAAAGTCTTCTTATCTTTCAAAGATGCCCAGACGGGTAAATCTGACTTTGGAGGAAACATTTGATGTCGTAATACCATGGCTTCTTGTCTTTGATTTCTTCAACAGCGAACACATGAGCTGGCCTATCAAGGCGTATCACAGATAAATTGGGAACTTCATTCCAATATTTCACTACAATCATGGATGCCAATGTTGCAAGAGAATCTGCCATCAGATTTTCATCTCGAGGGATATGATGAAATTCAACCTTTGCAAAGAAAGTTGGAATCCTCCTCGCATAATCTCTATATGGTATTAAACTGTGTTAATTCGTCTCCCATTCTCCTTTGATCTGATTCACAACCAAAGCCGAATCACCGAAGACATCCAAATACTTGATTCTGAGATTCATGGCCTCTTTAAGCCCCATAATGCAAGCTTCATATTCTGCCATGTTGTTTGTACATTTGAAAGTCAATCTAAATGTAAATGGTAGATACATGCCTTGAGGAGTAATAATCACTGCCCCAATGCCATTTCCATATTGATTAACAGCTCCATCAAATACCATGCCCCAACGGGAACCAGGTTCTGGCCCTTCTTCAAGCAATGGTTCATCACAATCTTTCATTTTCAAGTACAAAATCTCTTCATCAGGGAAATCATATTGCACTGACTGATAATCTTTAATTGGTTGGTGAGCCAAATGGTCAGCCAAGATACTACCTTTAATCTCTTTCTGAGATCGGTATTCGATATCATACTCTGATAATAACATCTGCCAACGGGAAACCCTCCCAGTTAAAGCAGGCTTCTCAAATATATACTTGATTGGATCCATTTTGGATATCAACCAAGTGGTATGATTCAGCATATACTGACGCAGGCGCTTAGCAACCCAAGCCAATGTGCAACAAGTTTTTTCAAGCATTGAATACCGAGTTTCAAAGTCGGTGAACTTCTTACTGAGGTAGTAAATTGCAGATTCTTTCTTTCCAGTCTCATCTTGCTGACCTAGAACACAACCTATACTATCTTCTAGCATAGTCAAATACATGATCAACGGTCTTCCTTCAACAGGTGGAGACAAAATCGGAGGTTCAAGCAAATATTCTTTGATACTATAAAATGCTTTCTGGCAGTCTTCGGTCCAATCACAAGACTGATCTTTCTGAAGAAGCTTGAATATAGGGGCTCATGTGGAAAATGAATCTGGAAATATAATTCAAACGGCCGAGAAAACCTCTGACTTGCTTCTCAGTTTTGGGCGCAGGCATCTCTTGTATTGCTCTAACCTTGGCAGGATCAACTTCAATACCCTTCTCGCTGACAGTAAAGCCCAACAACTTACCAGAACGAACACCAAAAGTACACTTATTGGGATTCAAGTGGAGTTTATACTTCCTCAAACGCTGGAATAGCTTCAACAAATGCTCACCATGTGCCTCTTCATCAATTGATTTAGCAATCATGTCATCGACAAAAATTCAATCTCTTTATGCATCATATCATGAAAAAGAGTAGTCATTGCTCTCTAGTAAGTTGCACCAGCATTCTTTAAACCGAAAGGCATCACTGTATAACAGAATGTTCCCCAGGGTATAATGAATGTGGTATTCTCTATATCTTCAGGTGCCATCTTAATCTGATTATATCCGGAAAATCCATACATAAACGAAAAGACTTTGAATTTAGCAGTATTGTCTACCAACATATGAATGTGTGGCAGAGGGAAATCATCTTTCGGACTGGCTTTATTTAAATCTCGATAATCAACACACATGTGGACTTTTTCATCTTTCTTCGGCACAGGCACAATATTAGCCAACCATTGCAGATACTCAGCAGTCACAAGGAAACCGACATCAATCTGCTTCCGAACTTCCTCCTTGATCTTCACAGCCATATCAGGATGCGTTCTTCTCAACTTTTGTTTGACTGGCGGGCATTCTGGCTTCAACGACAATCTATGCTCCACAATATCAGAATCCAAACCAGGCATGTCTTGATAGGACCATGCAAACACATCTGAATATTCTCGAAGAAGATCAATCAACCCCTTCTTAGCATCTACACACAATCGAGACCCAATCTTGACTTCCTTCACATCATCTTCGGAACCCAAGTTGACTAGCTCAATCTGCTCTTTAAACGACTGAATAATATTTTCATCTTGCTCTAGAAGATGAGACAATTCATCACTCACTTCTTCATCACTTTCCTCCTCGGCCTCAAACACAAGGAACTCAAAATTTGGAGAAGGAGAAGGATCATTGTATTCAATGGGGTTAGGAACCAACCTGCATAATGATTTGATATTTTGATTTTAGAGAAGTGAATTTATGACCAAATATTATGCAGATGGATAATTATATTGTTTATTTATGTTTTTTGTGATTAGCACTTTCAGAATAAAGCAAAAAGTAAAAATAAACATCAAATATGTGGATGAATAGAATTAACTTTATTAATGATCAATTTAAAAATGCCCAAACAACGTTCACTTCTTCCTTAGGCATAGAAGAAGGATTTTAAAATATAAAAGCAGTTACTTAGATCGATGCAAAAAAACAGGAATATCAACAGCAGTCTAATTGTTGCATGTCCCTCCATGCATAACAAAGTTGGTGTTGTCTTCCTCTTCATTGTCCTCTAGCACAACAATGAAGTGTTGTTCATTCCTATGAATGAACCCTCCGCTATGCAAGCTAAGTTGCATCTCTTCAGATCTAACGGTTGACGAGCTCTTTTGGAACCCCAAACCAGTTCTTCCCTTATTGTCGGAGACCTCTACCACACGCCCCCACTGATCAATAGGACCTGCTTCAACAATATTTTGAGCATCTTTCAGAGAGGACATAGGTTCCCCAACTCTCTTCTCAGCAACAATAGATAAGGCTTGGAACGGAGTTCCAACCTCATCCTCGGCTTCCACATAGGAGAAAGATGACAGATGGCTAACCAACAACGCTTTCTCACCTCCCACAATCACCAGCTTGCCATTCTTGACAAATTTGAGCTTCTGATGCAGAGTGGAAGTAACAGCCCCTGCCTCATGAATCCATGGCCTTCCCAATAAGCAACTGTAGACCGGGTGGATATCCATTACTTGAAAAGTAATCTGAAAATCACTTGGACCTATCTTGATTAGAAGGTCCACTTCTCCAATGACTGTCTTGCGCGAGCCATCAAAGGCCTTGACAATCACCCCACTATATCTCATGGGAGCTCCTTGGTAAGATAACTTTGACAATGTTGACTTTGGAAGCACATTAAGTGATGAACCGGTGTCAACAAGCACATTTGACAAAGCATCTTTTTTACAATTCATTGAGATATGCAAAGCCAGGTTATGATTTCTTCTCTCCTCAGGGAGTTCTTCGTCACAAAAGCTCAAATTATTGCACGAAGTGATGTTAGCCACAATGTAATCAAACTGCTCCACATTAACATATTTCTCTACATATGCATGTTCCAGAACTCTGTGGAGTGCTTCTCTATGTGCTTCAGAATTCAAAAGCAGAGACAACACAGAAATCCTCGAGGGAGTCTGGAGCAACTGCTCAACCACATTGAATTCACTCCTCTTGATCAGTCGGAGTACCTCATCATCATCATTGGATTTCAAATTGCTGGATTCACCAGACTTATCTTTTGAAAAACCAACAGGATCTACACTAGGCACCTCCGCCTTCTTACCAACAACTATTTCTTCTTTATTTTCCTGGAACACCGGTCCAAAACTCGACCACTGCGGGTCACTTTTGTAACATCTGCAATGCTTACTACTGAATTGGTTATAGGCAACGGTACCTCTTGACCATTCTCTAACATCATAGCATTTTATTGATACGGTACAACCTTATCAGATGCATACCAGATGGGCCCTGCTAACCGTATTACCAACGACGATACTGATCTATTGTTGACGTTCTTGTTACTGCTGTTGCTATCATATTGGATCACCAACCGCTCTGATTTCTTGAAAACGGGACCTATGACATTGACGTCGTCATCTACATGACGGGATTGAACAATCTAGATCATGCCTTCATCCATCAGACACTGGATGTCCCTTTTCACTACAATATACCCTCTTGGGTTCACGCTACAAATATCACAACCATCGTGATCATGTTCACAGTCACTCACCAAAAATATATCTTTGTGAATCTGCACCAAAGATCTTCGAATAAACCGGACATCAAAAACTTTGAATTCACCAGGACAACCGTCCACCATGTTCACTAAAGAATTACCATGAGCGGGCAAGGGATTAGATTTCACATTAGGCGCGCGGTCTTCAAAAGACACCATGCCACTCTTCATAAGCTTCTGCACCTCATACTTCAATGATAACAGTTCTCAATATCGTGCCCAAGTGCACCCTGGTGAAAAGCACAACAAAGCTCGGGTTTATACCACCAAGGAAGTGGTTCTGGGATTTGCGGTGGATTTCTTGGTTGAATCAAATATTAGAGGACCAGGTGTGAGACTCTAATTTTGACCCTAAGATCCCTCATGGCATCATGCTATTGCACAAGTGCATTGCCTCAAGGATCATAACTTGTTTGGCTCTTTAACCCTAGGGGTGGGACTTGTTTGAGTGTTTTGAGATCACCAAGCATGCTTGTATTGTATTTTATTGATTTTCATATTTTTATTACTAACCAAAAGAACAAAAATATGTCACTAACTCTTTTTGTTTTGAAGCTTAAGTGATCATGTGCTCCACAATGCTCCTAGGAGGTTTCTAAGCCCAATGCAATGGCTAGATGAAGATGAGAAAAAGCATGAAAATGGTCCACAAAGCTCCTAATAATTATATATGTATCCCAAGTATCTCAATTTTCCAATTTGATCAAGATAACCCAAGGGGCTTGAAGATTATTTCCCAAGGAAACCCTAATTCAACTGTGCTTTGACTGTGCCTTCCCCATGAAGCAACCTCAACCTATGATCAAATTTAATCAAGGTAAGTTCTTTCATTCCTCATTTTATGCATATATGAGACTATTTGAGGGCCCTCAATCATTTATTCATCAAGATTAGAAGTTTGGCCTTGAAAAGTTGACCAGCCAAAGTCATCTAACTAAGCTGAAACTCCTTGAAATATAACTTCTGATGTATTTGTCAAATAAAGATTACCCCAAGATAAAAGATGTTCCTACGAACCATATGAACAAGGTTCATTTTCATCAAAAATCCATTTGAAACTTGTAACATCATCATTCATTTCAAAACTTTATAGGTCATTTTGACTGAAACCCTAATTTTGGGTCAACTTACCAAGAGCATAACTTCCTTAAATTTTATGATTTTTAGGTGAGATCAAATTAATTATAAATATTGACATGTATACTTCAAATTTTATGTTGGACAAAATTTCATAATCCTAAAATAAATACATGTGATAATGCAAAACATTATAGGTCATCTTGGACCTAATTCATTGAATTTGAAAAAGTACCCAACTTCAAATGCCCATAACGTTATCATAGAAAATCCAAATGATGCAAATTTTGAGTCTAAATTTATAGCCTTGAAAATATCTACAACTTTGACGTTGGAGGTTTTTCCATTTGAAGCTTGTATCATGAGGACAAAGGGGTTTGATTAAGCTTGTTTTTGGTGTACTTTTTCAAAATGACTTGAATATGTTTTGTACTTGAATTTTCACAGCCAGTTTTCATCAATTTGAAAATGTCAAATGAATTTTTGTCCAACATGACTTTTGTTCCTTATTTCAAGGGCTTTCCAATCATTACTCACATTACTTTTTTGGATTCACCATTTGTGAGTTTCGAATTCATTTCCAATTATGTGCATTTTGGTATTTTATGATGAAACTTGAATATGCAAGCTTGTTCAGTCCAATGCACACGACCATTTTCCCTTCACTTGATCTCAACAAGCTTTTGCATGCATCATTAGGCCTTCCACACGCTTGCATAGGCCCATGCAAGCAAAATTCAAATTGCCATGCACATGAAAGAAGCGTGGGATTCAGCCATATTTAGTTATAAATAGAGGCGCCTTGAGCTTCATTGAGGGAACCTTTTAGACATCTGAATTGCTACAGAGTTGAAACCATAGCCATACCAAAGGAATTATTTAGAAATTGTTCTTACTTTCGAGCTTGAAATTCAGCATCATTAGCTGAGTTTTAAAGCCTAATTCTTAGCCTTTCACTTCCATTACATCCATAGATCAAAGAGGAGCAAGGATCTTGAAGGATTCGTGGCTAGAAGTTCATCCATTTGAAGGTTTATTCTCGAACTTTTTGGATCTAGAACTCTTTATTCAATGTAGCATTCTTGTGTTTCTATGGTTTTCTGAAGTCCTCACACTTGAGGCAAGCCATTGGTGCTTTCAATTTCTCATTTCATGAACAAACAGTTTGAACACCATGATCTTCTCCTTCACATTTCTCTCCAATATAGGAAGAGTGAGGAAGATCCAATGGTACAATGTTGATCTCCATCACACGAGCTCCATTTTCATGTCTTTGTTTTTCATTTTCATTAAAGTTCATTTTCCTACAACTGGTGGCCGGAATTGGTTGTCTAGCTGGAGAAGATGGTGGTTTCCACCACCACCACCACGTGTGCATCCTCCTGGCCCTTGGATTTGGTTTCCATGTTTTAATCTTGTTCATTCATTGTGCTTACTTGTTTTAATACATGTTGTTGCACGTTCGACTCAAGCACACCGTGTTCCCTATGATCTGGACCATCCATGAGCGCCACGTAAATTAATGAATCCATCACGTGGTTGTGGTTTTTTCCATTTATTCCATTTTCTTTTATTTTCAGTTAATTTATTTTATTTTCAAAAATTCATTTGAAGTCAGAAAAATATGAGACCAATTCCAAAAAATTTCTTGAAAAATCTAATTTCATATTATGATTTTTAATTATTTTTGTGACTTCATTTGATATTTTTTATGGATTATTTGATTTTTAATGGTTTTAATTCATTTTAAAATACTTTCTGACTTTTGAAAAATCCAAAAATATTTTTATAGCATTTATGGATCATGATAAGTCAATGAAAAATAGTCTCATAAATTTCTTATTTGGTTTGTGACTATTTGAGATTTTAATTCATATTATGCTATTTTTTAATTGTTTTTAATTGATTTTAAATACTTTCTGGTTTCAAAAATTTGTGAGAAAATTAGTCAAAGCTTGTTTGACTATGTTGAACCTATGAGAATTTAATTTGACTCATTGAAGTTGTTTTAAATTGAATTTGAGGTTTGACCTTATTTGTTTATTTTTATTTGCATTTTTATTTTAATTCAAAAAATACAAAAAAAATACCATTGACTCTTTGACTTGTTATCTTCATTTCTCTTCTGTTTGGTGTTGATTGATGTTAATTTGATTCACATTTGATCAATTGGATTTGGTTGTGGACTTATTTTCCCCTCCCTTTCATCTTTATCCCTTTCTTCCCATCAAATGACCAATGAGTTAAAGTCTTGAAGTTGGTCTTGACAAATGAGAAGTTTAACCTTCTTTGATCCAAACCAAACTCAACTTGATCCATGATCAAGTGAGTTGTTTTGTGTCCAAGATAGGTTGCTTCTTGGTCAAGCAAATAACTAAAAGTGAATACAAGGCCCTTCCCCTCTTATTTGGCATGACAAGTTTATGGAGCTTGGCTTACTAGTCATGATCTCTAACTTGTGTTCTTTGCCTATATTTTTATTGACCGGCCTCAGATAGGTGTGACTACTACATTAGTCCACTTACGATTGCTTAACATAGCGCTACATTGTCTTATGACAAGCTAACATAACCTTACTAACCACAAACTTTAATTTGAGCATTTAATTTCTTAACATTTACTTTTAATGTCATTTATTTCTTGCTCATTATTCATATTTGATTTTCACTTTGCTCACTTGAGCATATATTTTATATTTATGTCATTTTTCTTTTGCTCATTTGAGCCCATTATTGAGTATATATATTGCTATTTTGTTTTGCTTTGTGTTTGTTTTGTGTGAACCAAAGTGAAAAAGAAGAAAGGACTTAGAATTAGGATTTACCCATGCTTAAAGAAGTTCAAGAGCAACTAGGCCTCATGTCTTTAGAATGCTAAATATGTTGAAGATCAACTAGGCCTCATGCCTTTAGAATGCTAAAATTCAAAGTTGACCTCAGAGGACTTCTCCTCCAAACTGATTCTTTGTCCATTCCCCTTATTGTGTTGTGAACTTTTTGATGTTTGCCTTTGTGTGATAGGGATCTCATCTTAAGATTGTGAAAGAAGGACCATTGTCATGAGGAGCCAAGTTAAGAGCCAAGCCAAATGGAGATCCTAGGAGCTTGATTCAAATTGTTTGATTACTTGTTTATGTGCTAAGTCCAAAGGAAAGGAGCATCTTGAGTCATCTCTATATGACTCAAAGAAAAGGAACTCCAAGGGTTTTTCTTTCCCCTCTTATCTTTGTATGCTTTAGGAATAGCCCTTCTCTTCTTCTCCCCACTCTAACCAAGCCAAAAATCATTTTCAAAACTTTTAAATTTGTTTCAAAGTAGAAACCTAGGCCTTTGACTTTTCAAAACTATTTTCATAAATACTCATTGTGAATAAACTTTAATCCAAACTTTGACTTCATTTTGTAAATAATTCTAACTTGTAAATATAACTCATTTCAAGTTGTTTTATGACTCCAATGGCCACTTTGTTAAAACCTTTTCATAAACATTAGTCATAGGTTTGAGTTATCATAGTGGTTGATGTAAATCTCACCTCATCCTTAGTGTTGGATTATAAGCCTTCCATGCTTATTATAGGGTTAACCCCTCACTAGCATGTTTAAGCCTTCCTCACATGGTGGATTGTTGGTTTAGGTTGAGTTTTCTCCCTTCGATAACAAAAGACCTTAAGGCTTTTAGTTAAAATCAATTCACCAATCTTTGAGACTTTTACCCCGAACTACGAGGTTTTGATCCTCCTTTGTGATGGTACGTAGGCAATGGGTTCATCCATTCAAACAACAAAAAATTTGTAAATATAATCTATTCTATTCTCATCCCTCCAATCTTTTGCACAAATCTTTTCACAAATACCAACCTACAACACATATTTGCAAAAAGGGTTCCCTTAGAGTACTAAGGGTGTTTTGGGTGCGTAAAACCTTCCCATTTCATAACCAACCCCCTTACCTAGATCTCTGACATTTTTATTAGTTTTTGATTTGAAAAACTTCTTACTTGGCTTTTGTTCGCTTTTTAGCCTTTCCTTTGGACAAATAAAAGTGCGGTGGCGACTCGAATTATATGTTGACTTTTGGTTTAGTCAATAAACCTAAAGGTAACAAAAACCCCGCTACAGAAAAGTGGCGACTCTGCTGGGTGGTTCTTAACCGAGACTCCATGCTCGTGACTTACAACAAACCCGTGATTCATGGTTGATCCATTCTCGTATATCCCCAATATCAATGGAACTTGGGTGTTCATAAGGTGTAAACCATAATCCACCAAAATGGATGATTGATATTAAGGACGACTTGAGCTATCCCGTGACCTTTGTGTGTTGTGACTTGCTTGATCCTTGAGTGTGTTTGTTGCATCCATGCATTTATGCATTCATTTGCATTCATGTCATCAACAATAAAGGTTTTACAAGGAACTTAAAAGGTCTATTTGCAAATTTTCAGACATGGATAAGCAAAGAAGGAATACGAAGAAGTACAGTTTCAGACAACCCGACTTGAAAGAGTTAAGGAGTTTGACATCATATGTATTAGAGCCTTTGGAGTTCAAAGCTTGCCATGGGAAGCTTCTATCTATTCTCTCTACCAAGGTGGATGAGGGTCTGATGAGTGTGTTGGTGCAGTTCTACGATCCTCTGTATCGGTGCTTCACTTTTCTGGATTTCCAGCTTTTGCTTACACTAGAGGAGTATGCTTATCATGTGGGTATACCTATTCTTGACCAGTTACCATTCAGTGGTTTGGAGAAGATTCTGTCTTCCCAAGAGATTGCTGACATGCTTCACTTGGAGGTATCTGACATTGTTGCCAATATGACTACCAAGGGTGGAATTCAAGGTCTCCCATCTGATTTTGTTATTGCCAAAGCTATTTTGTTTGGGAAGGCCATGAGTAAGGAAGCTTTTGAAGCCATATTTGTACCCCTCATCTATGGGCTAGTGTTATTTCCCAACATCGACAACTTCGTGGATGTGAACGCTGGTAGGATTTTCTTTTCTCTCAATCCTGTTCCGACTTTGTTGGGTGACACTTATTTCTCTTTGCATATGAGGAATACAAAGGGTGGTGGTTCCTTTGTGTGTTGTCTTCCTCTGTTGTACAAGTGGTTTATTTCGCACTTGCCTCAGACGCTTGCCTTCAAGGAGAACAAGGAATGTCTACGGTGGTCCACGAGACTTATGTCTCTCACTAATGATGATATCTCTTGGTATAATCGTGTTTATGATGGCGTTCAGATTATTGATTCTTGTGGTGAGTTCTCCAATGTACCTCTTCTTGGTACATGTGGTGGGATTAACTACAACCCTGCTTTGGCTCGCCGTCAGCTTGGGTTCCCCTTAAAGGATAAACCTAACAACCTTTCATTGGAAGACTTATTATTTCAAGAGGGTAAAGATCCCCAAAACTTGAAGGATAGGATGGTTCGCGCCTGGCGCAAGGTTCCTAGGAAAGGGAGGAATGAGCTTGGTGCGAAGAATTGTATTGCTTTGGAACCTTACACCGCTTGGGTAAGGAAGAGAGCTTTTGAGTACCGCATGCCGTATGAGTATCCGAGACCTACCTCTATGGTTATGGTTGGGCCTTCAACCCTCCCTAATCAAGGAGTAGAGGAGTTGAGAGACAAAGACTGTTCACGTGCTTGGGTTCGTGAGCGTGAGGAGCTTCTTCAGCAGCTCAAGGATAAGGATGCAGTGATTGAGTTTTTAGAGCATCAGGTCATTGATGAGCCTGATGATGTGGTTATTTCTCTCCTTCCTCACTCGTCTAGGTTTTGGAAGAAGAGGTATGATCAGCTCATCAAGGAGAAGGCCGATATGGTGGTAGCTTACGAGAGAGAGGTGAAGAGGCTTCGTGCGACGTATCTTCTGATCTCGAAGGCTTTGGACAATTGCTTCTAGGGATCCATAGGATGTTTATCCTCCTTTTCTCTTGTATTGTATTTGGTTACCGAGACTGCACTATTTCTTTGGTGTAAAAAAGTTCCAAATATTATATTGCTTTGGGTATTCCATATATGTCTTAAAAAGTTCAATATTTTCAAAACATTTGAAAATAGCTCTTTATAAAGTTCCTTTGATAAAAAACAAATCATATGCACGAGCATTGCATGCATCATATGCATAAGCAGGTTTTGGTTCTGAGCTCCGTGATACAGTGGTCTAACTCTTTGCTCTTCATTTATTTTGAAGATAAGCTGACGCACCGATACAACACCCGAGCAAATCATCAAAAGATCATGGAACACCTTGAACAAGACAATAGAGATCTGAAGGAAGAAATTTCCAGACTGACTGCCATGATGGAGTCAGTTCTTACTGCACAAAGTCAAGCTTCTCCAACTCCTGCAACTCTTCCCGCGAGGACGGTCACCTCTGAAGTGGTTACTTCAATAGTGCCTGCAGCCATGCCCACTTCGCTCCTAGTATAACTGCTGGATTCCCTTGGGGAATGCCATCTAACTTTATTCCAGAGGGTTTTGCTCCCACTCTTGCTTCTATGCCGGCATCTAGCCCGGTCCTGTCTGTGCCACCTCCCGTTGTGCACACCTTGCCACGTGTTGAAGACACCATCTATCACTCTGAGCCATCTGAGGGCCCGGACGTGTATGAAAATATGGATGAGATGAAGAATCAATTCCTTGAGCTGCGCAAGGAACTGAAAACTTTGAGAGGTAAAGATTTATTTGGGAAGAGTGCTGCTGAACTATGCTTGGTGCCCAACGTGAAAATCCCAGTTAAATTCAAAGTGCCTGACTTTGAGAAGTACAAGGGAAACACATGTCCACTTAGCCATCTTGTGATGTATGCTCGCAAGATGTCGACCCAGACAGACAATGATCAACTGCTGATTCATTACTTTCAGGACAGCCTGACAGGTGTTGCACTCTGCTGGTATATGGGGCTAGAGAGTGCAAGCATTCTCACTTTCATTGATCTTGGAGAGGCCTTTGTGAAACAATATAAATACAACATGGACATGGCTCCAAACAGAGATCAACTGATGGAAATGTCCCAGAAGGATAAGGAGACCTTCAAGGAATATGCCCAGAGGTGGCGAGAATTGGCAGCTCAGATAGTGCCGTCGTTGGAGGAGAAGGAGATGACAAAGATCTTTCTGAAGACTTTGAGCTCTTTATACTATGAGCGCATGATTGCTAGTGCTCCCGCGGACTTTACTGAAATAGTAAATATGGGAATGAGGCTAGAAGAGGGAGTCCGCGAAGGACGTCTTTCCCGTGAGGACAATTCAGCGAAGAAATATGGAGGATTTGCCAGGAAGAAAGAAGGGGAGACTCACGATGTTTCTTCCCATATCAAGAGAAGACCCTATGTGAGGAGGAAAGAAGTCCGACCAACTGTTAACCAACACTAGGTGGCTCATATAGCACCTGCTTTTAGAGAAACTCAACAACCACAACAACAACATCATCAATAACAACAGGCTTATCGGCCTCGCAACAATAACAACACCAGCACCATCAACTATGAGAGGAAGAGGGTGACCTTTGACCCAATTCCTATGACCTATGCTGAACTTTATCCTTCCTTAATCGATAGGAAGCTAATAACTCCTCGTGATCCTCCTACTGTGCCAGCGAATCCCCAATGGTGGTACAAGCCCGAACTTCACTGTGTGTATCATTCCGATTCTCCCGTACATGATGTGGAGAATTGATTTTCGTTGAAGACCAAGGTGAAAGACCTTGTGAGGAGTGGGATACTATTCTTTGAGGATGTAGGCCCAAATGTGAATAAGAACCCATTGCCCGAGCATGGGAAGGCAGTTGTCAATATGGTTCAGGGGTGCCCTGGTAAATACAAAGTCCTTTAGGTGAATGACATAAGGCAATCTTTGGTAGAGATGCATAGGCTGTTGTATGAGCACAGTCATTATGAGCATGATCATGATAGTTTCCAGGTTTGCACTGTTAGCGAAAGAGGATGCCGCAAAGTAAGGAAGGATATCCAAGAGATGCTAGACCAAGGGATGATTGAGATACTTCAGAATCGTGATGAGGATGAAGTTGATGTTATCACTCCAGTGTTCAAAATTCCTGATCTTGTTGTCATTAAGTATGATGGTAGCAAGAAGAAGGTGTCGCCAGCTCTTGTGATCAAGCCAGCAGGCCCTGTCCCGTATGTATCAGATAAGGCGGTCCCGTACCGTTATAATACTGTTATGCTGGAAGATGGGAAGGATGTGCCGTTACCCTCAACCTCTGTCGTAAGCATTTCCGATTTCAGTGGAGTGACCCGTAGTGGTCATGTTTTTTCGGCTCAGACAAAATCTCATGAAAACATCATGAAGAAAGATGCTGCCAGTCCTGCTTGTCCCATGGGGACTTCTTCTTCAAATAATTTTGTTCCTGTTGTGAAGGGTGTCGACCCTGTTGTTGACAAATCTGTTAAAGCTCCCATCCTGGTTGGCCATTCTGGCATGTTGAAAGAGGATGGTGATCAGATGCTGAGGCTCATCAAGAGGAGTGAATACAACATTGTGGATCAATTGCTTCAAACTCCACCAAAGATATCTGTCATATCTTTGTTGATGAATTCAGAGCCACACCGTGAAGTGTTGCAAAGTGTCGCAACCTGAAAAATACAGTGCGCGAAAAAACAACCGGCGAAAGAAAATGACAGAAGAGTCGCCACCGTGCGTTATTCATCCCAAAGGAGGGAAAGGAAACGCTCGAAGTAAACCTGGAAAAAAGGAAAGGACAAGACAGGGTCTCGCAACCAAATCTTGGGTTCGGGAGTCGGTTATGCGAAGGGAAGGTATTAGCACCCCTACGCATCCGTAGTACTCTACGGGATCCACTTTTGTAGTTCTTGTCTAAAGGGTGTGAGTTTATCTTGTGCTGTTTACCAAAAAAAAGGGTTAAATGAAAATGACTCGCACGGATGTCGCATCCACTGCATACGTATCTCATCTGAATATGAGAATCAGAGTCTTCGTAGCTCGGCTGACCTATGGGTTGGGGGGATGTGTGCTCGCTAAGACATCGCGTCTTATGCCTACGTATCTCATCTGGCCTGAGAATCAGAGCAAAACGTAGTTCGGCTAACTACGGGGTTATGGATTGGGTTTTGGACGAACGACGTCACTACGCAATCTACCGGATGCTCGACCTTTGGAGACTTACTCGCCTGTAGTAGAAGGAGTTAACGTGTTGCTTTGGGTTTTAGGGTTTGGGATGCTCAAGGGCAAAAAGGCAGTCCTTGACGAAGGAACCGCGCTACCTGCAGGGATACGGACACATACAAAACAAACATGTATAAAGTAAATGTGCCAACAAGGGGCTCAGAAGTAAATAAACAAAAGAAAACAAATGCCTCCTATCGAGGTCTTCCAGCTAAGAAAGCGATAAAATGCGGAAAAGAGGTAAAAGTACCACACGGATGAAGATCCGAAGTAACAGCAATTAAAGGAGTAAGAAACCCAGGGATCTCCCAAGCTAATGCCATCAAAGAAAGGTGAGTCAGTACAGGTAATCAGAATGAACCTCCAGGGGGTATCCCACAAATAAAGTGGGAAAACCACGCAAACCATCTCTGCAAGAGTCTGTGAGCCCTCACAAAAACTCAACAAAAGGGTTAGTGAAACACGATAAGCATTTTTTTCATGGATAACAGTATGGTTTCAGAAACCTCAAACCCTGTGGCATACATTTCAGAAATCATGTGATTAAACATTCAAGACATATGTTTCACCCATTCATGCATAATTAAACCCGTGGGCAAAAACATAATGAAATTCATCCATCATACCTCATACATTCAGATGATCCAAATTAAGAGCATAAAATTATGGGAATGAGGCAAACCTGATGGGAGAGACCGGTTGAAATGTTAGGGTTAGCGTGAGATGGGGGTTGCTATGAGTTCTCTGTCAGGTTCCTCTCCAGGTTTTGTCCAGGGTTTTGTTTCAAGGAAACCTCAGAGTATTTTTGCTTCCCTTCCTTTTTCTGTCTGATCTCCCTCTTTTATAATCTGATTTTCATGGCTTTGTGGGCTCAAATGAGAGAGGTCCAAGTCCAAGTTTTTTCTATTATATTTTATTTATTTTTTTATTATTGTTTTTATTTATTATTTATTTATTTATTTTATTTATTTTTCGTTTTTTTTTTAAATAAAGTTTCTTGGATCTTATTCTGATTGACATGATGAAATGCAATATGAAATGCTAAATGAATGCATGAATGAGGGGGGCAAATTTTGGGGTGTTACAGTTGCCCCTATTCAATCATCAGCTAACCCGAGTAGGATGAAAGCGAACAGCTTATCAGACAAACGGGGTGAGCTGTGATTGAATACCAAAGACAGACCGAAAATTTGCGCTCCGAGAACACCACAAAAACGCGGAAATACACCGCGCTGTCGCATCCGTGAAAAACAACCGGCGGGCTAAAACAAAACAAACAGAGCCGCCACCGTGCGTTATTTATCCCAAAAGAGGGAAAGGAAACGCTCGAAGTAAACCTGGAAAAGACATGGTCTTGTGACCAAAGAGAATGGGATCGGGAGTCGGTTATGCAAAGGGAAGGTATTAGCACCCCTACGCATCCGTCGTACTCGACGGGATCCACGCTCAAAAGATAGGAAAAGGTTGCTAAAACAAACACCACACACACTAAAAACAACACAGGTGGAATAAGAGGGGAAAGGGCTCGCTAGGATATCGCATCCTATGCCTACGTATCTCATCTGGAATGAGAATCAGAGCTACCGTAGTTCGGCTCATGCACGCCGAAACAAAACACACGCAAACAGGCAAACATGGAAACCGAATGCCAATCGCTGGACTTACATCAGACTCCGAACCAAACAAACCCACACTGGAAACCAAATGCCAATTGCTGGACTTATATCGGACTCCAAGCACACAACAAAAGGATACGGAATGCCAATCACTGGGCTTACATCCATCTCCTAACACACACAAGAAGGATAACAAACAACAAGTTACTAAGGAGTCTGGCACTCGAGCCTAGCAACTGTCAAGCAAACACACACAAAAAAGAAAAAGGGTGCCCGGAGAGATCTTGTACGATCTCCTGCCTACGTACCTCATCTGGTATGAGGATCAGGGCAACGTAGTTCCCCTTAACAGGGAAAGAAATTCTAACCTAACCAGAGACTGGGAAATGACAAACTAGAAGGGAGCTGGACTCGAGCCTAATAGTTATCATGCAAATTCACCATGGTCCTAGGTCAAGGTTTCTAGCTAACTTGCACAGGCAGCAAGCTAAACCTAAACAGCACAAGCAATTAAAGCAAACAATCACAAATATCACACACTATATATAGACAAAGTGGGCTCATACAAGGGTTAGGCTGCAAAAGCAAGCCAACTGTATCAGGTGATGTTAGCTCTTAACCCTAACATTGAGAGTTAGGGTGAAGCAGATGAAATGGGAGTGAGGGGTGTGCCTCACAGCTCTTATCCCTGGCCTGGGAGAGCTTTAGACAAAGGAAGTGTGGATTCAGAAAGTGGGAACCCTTATACACTTATGACTGACTCAACATGGATCTTGGGTTAGTATCCACAATGCATCAACACCAGTTGTGTGAGCAGAGGAATGACTCAACTGAATAGCAGGAGATGGATTGCACATCTCTTGTATCTGCCAATTGCCTTATTCAAGGTCTTTTCCTGCTTGGGGACAAAGATAAACAATCACAAGCATTGCCTCTTAAGGAGGACTTCAGACAGGTGCCTGACCAAATAACAGGCCAGGTCTTCCAGACTACATGGAGTTAGTGAGTTATACCTCAATTGGTTAAGCAACCAAGCAACAACAAAAGCAAGTTCAAAATGAACTATAGCAACTAATGTACCTGAAAACAATCTAATTCAGTCAGTACACAGCTCAAACAGTCAAACATACAAACTAAAAGTCCACAGTTAACTGTACACAAGCAATGCATCAAGCAAAGCATAAGCCAATGCTCAACACAAATGACTTAGAAGCCACCTACAAAACAAACTTAATGTTAATCAACATCAACCAAATAAGCAACTCAAGCCATGTGAATCAAATCCTCAATGCCATATGCTTTTTGTCCTGAAAACACAACTCAAACATAAGAAGCAAACCCCTAGGACAAGGCCTAGGGTCAAAGAGGGAGAAATAATTCAAAACAAAACATGAAAATTGACACAAATCAAATTCAATCAAATTAGAACATCATCCAATTAGTCTCACATTCATATCATACACCAATTTCATTTCACACAACAAATAGTGCAAAGCATGCAAGTTCAAAGCTCATTGGACCAAACAGAATGACTCAATCCAAACTAACTCAAAAATAATTCAATAAAGCTCAAGAAAAATCATGGCTAAACAGAACTCATGACATGATCATCACACCAAAATTCAAGTCATTTGGACAAAGGGAAGCATGTCAAATAAATTCATCAAGTCAAGGCAAGGAAAAACAAGCTCAAACAAGGCACAATTTCATGCATCAACTTCACACAAGCCTAAAACAGAGTACGAACATGATAAATGACTCAAACTAAAGCCATGGCAAACTTCAATGTGTCTATAATCACTCCACAAAATTTCAAGTTCATGTGATACATATCCAGAATTTCACAAATCATAGAAGTTCATGACCCTCAAAAAGTCCACAAATGGTCAACCAGAAGAGAAAATCTCAAACAAATCAAAGATGCATCCAAAAATTCTACAAATATTCATGAGTGATCCTAACATCCATAACTAGCATCATGCAAAAATTCACATCAATTGAAGTTCATATGGCATGGCAAATAAATTCCACAAATCAAGCAAGAAAAGGTGTGACACAAATTGTCACACCTATATTGATCAGATCATATCTCACAAACCAGAAATGCAAAAATTGCAAACTCAACGCCAAAGTATCAATTAGGATCTCTAGTTTACACATGCAAAATTTCAGCTTCATTGGATTAAGCATCATCATTTCACAACCAAAATAGCAAGCAAGGTGCAAGAGAAGACATGTAAACATAAACCCTAGCCAAAATAAAAATCCACACGTGCACAAATTCTGGAAAAATCATCATTAAATAGTAGACATCAAGAGGATCATTGTGCAAAAAATCTCACATCAATTGGACAAGTATTTTTGGAGTTATGATTTTTGGAATGAAGGAGTGAAATAAAAAATGACATGAATAAGCATTCATGAATGGCAAGGCAAAAATGAATTAAAATGCACATGGCCAAAGGAAGGTGCTCTCGCCCAGAATCGAAGGGAGTGTGGATATTTGAACTAGCGCGCTACAGTTAAAGCACCAGGACACGTGGTCCAGTGCATGAGCCACTAACACCCAAGCGCATGCAGCAAGGCAAAAAAACGGATCAAACACGTTCTGCATTCAAGAAACCCTAACATTCATCGTGTTCTTCGCAAATTCCCAACTCAAGAACTTTTGTACCAGATTTTGACAAACTTTATATCACAGTGTTCATCTTTCAATCAGCAACACGAATCACTAATCATTTAACCTAATTCTTCCTAAATTAAAAGATTCGAAGGAAAACATTTTTGTGCATCAATCTTAAAATTAACATAACTTCTTTGTTTCTTCATGGATTTCAATGATTCAACTTGCAGATTAACATACATTCCAAGATCTACCAAAAGCATGTATCAATTTCAAGAATCATCACATTCGAAAACTGACCTCAATTGAATGGCAGAAGTGAATTTGATGTTTTCTGGCCTTGCAATGCTGAAACAGAAACTCTACAACTCTTGTATGATGCTTTGGATGAATGCTTGAGAGTTGAATTGGCACGATTTAGCTCCAATCTCCATTTGCCATTGTTGAACACATGCTTCAACAGTCCTTGAATTTGCTCGAAAACCTTGTGATCTTGCTTCAAATAGCTTCACTTATGCACATGGATGAAGGATTAATCAAAGCAAAGGCAATGTTTATGCAGAAAAATGGAGAAAAGTTGAGAGGAAAAATGAAGAGTTCTTGAGATCTAGATCTAGATTTCACAAATTCTGTTATGCTTAGGCCAAAAGCAGTTATGATTATGGTTATATATGTTCTGTTAAGCATGTTGCTAATCACAATTAGCCAAAATGCACATGATTAGTGAAATTGGAAGTTTTGGTGCACATTAGCAAATTGCCTTGTACATGTGCATACCAATGTAACAGTGCAGGTTTTATGCCTCAATTCAATTGGAAATGTGGTGCAGAGGCAAATGCAAGTAATTGCAAGTGAAAACAATGAATAATTCTCAAATTGGACTTTTCCCTCCACTTTTCAAATAAAATTCAATCAAAAATGCCAAATTTTGTAATGAGAATGCATGGTTCATGATGCATGTATTGGATAGAGCATGTCAAGACAAGAATGTGGCAAAAAATCCCACTCCATTTGGCCTCTTGGTTCAAAAGTTATGCACTTTTGAAATTCAAATTCTCTTGACCAAGATTGATCCATAACTTGCCAACCATACATTAGAAATTCATGTTCTTGGACTTTTTGGAAAGTTGAGAGCAAGATCTACAACTTTCATGTTGGACAAAATTTCATTTGAAGCATTTTTGGACATGTAATTTTGAGAAGACCTTTCCATTTTTGGCAATTTTGAATTACAAGTCACTTTCTATTTTTGGAAAGTTTTCATCTGACTTTATTTTCTTCAATGCTGATGTTTGCAATGTCAAATGAAACTAGTTTGGACATGAATGAAGTGTTTCTAACTCTCTCCCACCTCCAAATCCATCAGTTGACCTTTGGTTGACTTTTGTTGACTGATAAATGAATTGGCTATGCACAGATGAAATTGAGCCTTAGTCTCCTGATGACATGGCTCCACAATGAAACCCTAGCTTCCATAAGCTCAATGAAACCATAGAATGATCCCCCCATCTCACTGAAGACCTCATCTCCTTGACAAACCCTGATTGGCAAAATGTAGATGATTAGGGTTGACCAGAGGTCAAAACCCTAATCCCAAGGAATTTGATCATGAATAATGAATCCTTTGGTGATGATAAGACCATGATGATGGTGATGTACCATTTCCCATAAGATAATGATAAATCTCCTTGAGGAACCAAGAAACCCTAATTTGAAGCACACACCCTCAGATGGTTAGTGATCAATCCATGAAACCCTTAGGCTTGAATCTTTTAACCTCCTTATCTTCTGACCAAGACCTAGGAGGATGATTTGCACAATGTTGCCACATGATATGCAAAGATGCAATGACTAATGACCTAAAAATGAAATGCAATATGCTAAGCTAGTCCCAAGAGAGGAGGGCAAATTTTGAGGTGTTACACGCGCTATTTATTTTTCTTCCGATCCTCTGACTGGATCTGAATCAGTCTTCTGGCTTAATCTGGAGTTTCGATCCTCTGGCTGAACCTATACTCAATTTAGTCCTCTGGTTGGATATTAATTTTGATCCTCGGGCTGGATACGATTTTGATCTTCTGGCTAGATCTTCTTCGATCTTCTGGCTAGATCTGAATTGTTTCGATTCTCTGGCTGAATCTATTTCCGGTCTTCGGGCTAGACCTGACTTCGATCTTCTGGCTAGATCTTCTTCGATCTTCTGGCTAGATCTCCTTTGTTTCGATTCTCTGGCTGAATCTATTTTCTTTGATTCTCTGGCTGAATCTTCTTCGATCTTCTGGCTAGATCTGAATTGTTGCGGTTTTCGATCTTCTGGCTAGATCTTCTTTGTTTCGATTCTCTGGCTGAATCTACTTCGATCTTTTGGCTAGATCTGAATTGTTGCGATTTTCGATCTTCTGGCTAGATCTTCTTTGTTTCGATTCTCTGGCTGAATCTACTTCGATCTTCTGGCTAGATCTGGATTGTTTTGATGATAAATTCCCATCATTAGGATCCCGCATCTGAGGCATGCGCTGGTTGACCCTCTTTTGACATCTACACCCAACCTTCATATTAGATATGCAGCTTCGAGAATATTCCACTTTTGGGCTTCGTACATATTCTTCGGGCTAGAACATGTTGTAGCGACTCCTCAATTAGACTTGGGCTTGCTGGGGAAATAAAGCTTGTAGGCGACTTCACTGGGGAATCTTCAAATTGAGCCTTAGGTTGGCTTACTGGAACACGATTCTCAGGCTGAATCTTCGAAATGACCCTCAGGTTGGATCACTGGAACACGATTCTCAGGCTGAATCTTCGAAATGACCCTCAGGCTGGATCACTAGAACACGATTCTCAGGCTGAATCTTCAAAATGAACCTCAGGCCGGAACACTAGAACACGATTCGCAGGCTGAATCTTCGAAATGACCCTCAGGCTGGATTACTGGAAAACGATTCTCAAGCTGAATCTTCGAAATGACCCTCAGGCTGGATCACTGGAACACGATTCTCAGGCTGAATCTTCAAAATGACCCTCAGGTTGGATCACTGGAAAACGATTCTCAGGCTGAATCTTCAAAACGACCCTCAGGCTGGATTACTGGAAAACGATTCTCAGGCTGAATCTTCAAAACGACCCTTAGGTTGGATCACTCACGCTTGATCCTCTGGCTGGATCTCATGACCTTGGTTGTAAAGTAATTCTTCAGTCTGCTTGGAAGAATCTGTTTATCGGCTTATGTGTATGCTTGATATGATATGCATGCAAATGCAAATGTTATGCATGGTGTAAAAAGAAATCTGCTTGGGGAAGCAAACTCCGGTAGGGAACAGATCGCTGTATCAATCCTTGAATGCTCTGTGGGGAATGATCCGTCTGCCGGGACCAATGAGCCACCAAAAATAAATTGGCTGCTTGAAAAGTTGACCTTGCTGGGGGAGTATCAACTATGGAAACTTTGTTCGGCGAGGCTCTGTGAGGAGAGTCTGTGGGGAAAACACTTCCTGGGGAAATGTCGTAGGAAACGACCTTTGCTGGGGATATGAACTTGCTAATCGCCCTCAAGCTGGGGATTAACAAATCTGTTAAAAATAATCTGCTGGGGAATGAGATGAACACTGGGAACACCACCCTCTCATCTGTTGGTTATGCAACCACTCCGCTGTTGCTAGGAAGATACAGTCTGACACTGTCAACTCCGCTGGGGATATATAGTCTGGATACTGTCAACTCTGCTGGGGAACATGCTCTGTTGAGGAGAGACTTTGTCAACCGCTTGGGGATGAGGATTCATGACATGGCATCCGGTTCCTGTGACCTGCAACCAAAAATACACGTATGCCTCGGGGGAATTACTCGGTTTGAATTCACCGTCCGGGATTAAGCACATTCAAAGCAATTTTAAATGTTTTCCTGTGCAAATCATCTGCAAAAGCCACCATTATGTTCATATGCAATATGTTTTATCAAAAATTCGGACATTTTTGCAAACAAACTGATAAATGAAAAATAAAGAGGCTCTTTAACTGAATTATTCGACTCTTACTGGGGAGAAAATTTGTGCCAGGAATAGGCGAGGGTATCAAGAAGCTGATCCCTGAAAAGAGGTGATCGCTATAAAAAGAGAACTATCCTAATGGCAATGGGGATACGGGGTCCCACCGAGTTTCGACTCTGCTATGGCTCGTATGTCCTCAAGACGCTCTGCTCATCTTGCTTTCTGAAGTGGATGATTAGTCGATCTTTAACCTTCGAAGATTGCCGGATTGAATGAAACGGTGATATAACACTGATGAACTCAGATCACAGTCATTCGCTTATTCCCTAACTTTTGCCTGGATCGCCCCCTTTTCGGGTTTTCAATCCACCAGGATACCCATTTTTGGCCTGAGCCGCCCTTTTGGGTTTTCGACTCACCGGGTGTACTCTTTTTTTATATCCCTAATTTTTGCCCGAACCTCTTTATTCTTTTTTTTTTGGTTCGTCGGGATGCCCTTTTTTGCCTGGACTATTCTTTTTATCGTCCAGCGGGTCTATTTTATGCGAAGTATTTTTTTAACTGCGTCTGAGTTAATAGGGGACGGGAATCCTTTGCCATCCATGGTTGTTAGCATCAAAGCTCCGCCATAGAAAATCCTTTTAACCACGTACGGACCCTCATAGTTCGGTGTCCATTTGCCCCTGTGATCTGTGTTGGGAGGAAGAAATCTTTTGAGTACCAATTCACCAACTTGATACCCCCGAGGACGCACTTTCTGACCAAATGCTTTCTTCATTCGTCTCTGACCGAGATACGTCAATTCTGGGTACGTAGTTCCAGCATAGCACCTTAATCATCGAAGACAAGGTAAACAAAGCATCAGCAAATTGGTTTTCTTCAAAAGAAAGTCAACAATCTTCTCGTGTAGTCTCTGTAAGGAGCCAGATGAGGCTGAGGTGTATACCATTTCCCGTTGGCTTGATTGATGACCAAAGCTGAATCCCCGTATACATCCAGGGTTTTAATCTGTATATTGACAGCTTCCTCAAGTCTTAGGATACAAGCTTCGTATTTGGCTTCATTGTTGGTGCAGGGAAAAGTTATTCTGGCACCAAATGGCATATGAACCCCCTTCCGGTGTGATCAACACTACACCAACTCCGCGACCATTAACGTGGACCGCCCCATCAAATATCATAACCCATTTGGATTTAGGGTCAGGCCCCTCCTCCGGGAGTGGTTCCTCTCAATCTTTCGATTTGAGAAACATGATATCCTCATCAGGAAAGTCAAACCTCATAGGTTGGTAATCATCAATCGGTTGCTCTGCAAGATAGTCTGACAAGACACTTCCTTTGATGGCTTTTTGTGAAGTGTATTGGATGTCATACTCTGTCAGTATCATTTGTCACCTAGTAACCTTTCCGGTAAGTGCTGGCTTTTCAAAAATATACTTGACTGGATCCATTTTTGATATCAATAGAGTCGTGTGAGTCAACATATACTGTCTTAGTCGGCGAGCAGCCCATGCCAAAGCGCGGCAAGTTTACTCGAGCAATGAGTATCTTTGTTCACAGTCGGTAAACTTTTGCTAAGGTAGTATATTGCATGCTCTTTTCGACCTGACTCGTCATGCTGACCGAGCACACAACCCATTGACCTTTCTAACACAGTCAAGTACATGATCAACGGTCTTTCCTCTCGGCCTGTAGACTTTCCCCGATCTTGATCTCTTTCTTGTCGTCTGCGGTACCGATGTTGACGGTCTCAATCACCTCCTGATAAGGTGTAATAGCTCGGTCCTCCTGTTTCAACAATCTGGCTAACCCTTCAGGCAATTCACAATCTTCCTCAACCCCTTCTTCGGCTTAATAGATAGGATTGTCGAAGTCATACTTGGCCATAGCAGTGTCGTTAGTAGTGAGATCCGGGTGGTCCGCTCTGCATGATGGAGGATCATGCTTTACCTTAGCATGAGAGATTTTTTTTTTTGGAAAGAAAGAAAAAACGAAAAAAGAAACATTGCCATTTTTTTTTGTAAAAGTAAAAAAAACTGAAAGAAAGAGAACACAAAATTGTTTGCAAAAGCCGTCCTTTATTGATGATAAAAATAATTGCGAAATGTAACTAAATGGATGGCCCTACTGTTGAAAGAGTATATCTTCGGCAAATATTTTTGTATCGTATCCACAGAGATTGGGTAATATTACCGCCGTTCTATAATTCAAATGTTATAAGTTAAGAAAGTAACAGGGTTGTTTTCTTTGGAGAAATATTTTGTGAGTGAAAGTTAACAAAGACTATTAAGTGGTTTTAGACAATTATAAAAGCTTGGCAAGATTGGAGTTCACTATTTCAAATATCTATGATTCCCTATGATAAATAATTAGATTCAAGATTATTGATGATGTTCAAATATCCTCTCAAAGTCATTTATGTCTAAATGATATCGTGATAGTTACTATATTGATCCTTAGACGATCTCTCCACCTAACTATCAATATAGCAACCTTTAATGTTCAATATCAAAGAATAGTAATGAATAAATCTATCTCTACAACTTATTCACTACTTGAAAATCTGTTTTACGTCTAAACTCGAATAATCTCTCTCGACAACTACTCAAATCTGGTTTTCAAAGTAAAGCAAAAACAGTTTCAATACATCAACAATCTTTTATCTCATATATAAATCAAAGTGAATACATAAACAGATGAGAATAGCTACTACCTCCAATCTTGACAAAAGGGAGTTTAGCTCCTCATCACCATTGTTACAAAGCAGAAGGTTTTAGAAGAAAAACTCTGTTTTTCTCTATTACAAAAGCTCTACAGCACAATGTGTGATTGAATTTGGAATAATGTTTCAATGCCCTAGGTTAAGCTATTTTGTCTCTACCAAAAAAGGTTGACATTTCCCTAATTGGACTTTGTCATCTAAAGCAGAAAAGCAATTCCCAGGCAGACATCAAAATGGCAATTAACTTTTCCTGCACAACAGCACTTTTGACCCTTGGTCAGCTTGCTGGATTCGCAGCCTTCGCGGCGCGAAGGAAGTTCGCGGCGCGAACTGTTGCTTCTCCAGCTTCCTTGTTTGGCAAGCTTCCTCCAAAATGTATTGTTGCAATCCAAGGTCTTGCTTATCCACAATTCTACAAAACTAACAAAAATGTGAAATAACTATTCAAAACAAAATAAATTAAACCTAATTGCATTTATACAAAATAGTGAAGATAAAAGTGTGTAATTACATCAAAACTTGGTAAAAGGGACCAATGAAATGGTATAAAAAGTAGTACTAATTGGTCCCTAACAACTCTCCCCAACTTAGCATTTTGTTTGTCCCTAAACAAAAGTTTCCACCCTTACAACCAAAGTCATGACACAAAAGATTTAAACAAGAATTCATCAAGGAAATTCAAATGGTTCAAAAGCGTTTGGCGTTTTCTCAATTCACTTATCTCAACTCTAGACCAAACATAAATAAGGGAAATGGTAAAGTGCAAAAATCATTCCAAGGATTTCAAAGTTATACATGTCAAAATTGAATCAAACTTACACACACATCAATATCGATGAATAACATGAAGGGTTACTTTCACTCATCCAAGCAGTTAAATCAACAACAACTCAAATCATGCGGTTATCACAACAAGTACCAAATTATGTGAAAAATGAGAATCAAGAGGTCTTTCAAAGGTTGTAATGTGGCTTAGGTTACAAGAAAGGATAAGATTAAGGGAATTCAACCAAATTGCCTGTCCTAAGGGAGCATTCCCAAAGATTCACTCTACACAATTTCCCTTTCTTTGATCCCTATCTTTTTCTTTTTCTTTTTCTTTTCAAATCCACACAACCATGAGCATTTCCTTTGCTTTTCTTTTTCTAATTTATTTCTATGCTCTATGGTTTCAAGGGTGATTTCTTTTTCTTGTTTCTTTTCATATTTTTACCCTTTCATAGAAACTTACTTTTCCAAGTTTCTAATCAACTTTTCACTTTACTCTCCCCAACTTTAGATTCCAAAACCAAATTTATTCAATAATGCTCCCTACTTAGACATAAGCAAAAGGCAAAATTTTGCAAACAACTCGGTTTGAGGTTTCAACTGATACGAAAGAAATTAGGATTCATTTATTCCACAATTTTCAATTGATTTTACAATGATCAATCAAATGAATCCTAAATTAAGCTCAAAGGGGGTTAACTAAGGATTACTCCTCACAAGGTTAGTTGATTTAAGCTTTTTGGTCAAGTGGTTTTTCTCACAAACAATGCCTCTATCATTTTCAAAAATTTCACACAACATTAGATTGATGCATGATTTAGCATGATAAGAATGAGTCAAAATAATGCTCGGTTTCCCGCTTTTTTAGTGCACAATGGAAAGCTTCCTCACAAATGGTTAAGTCCTATTTTGATTCATACTGACATATACTTCAATGAAATTATGAACTGAAATTTGCACACACCATTAAACTACTCATGTTAAGTCTAGAAAGCGATAAAGTGTACCTTGAAATGCCGACACTAATTCTTATCATCACCACTCGAAGTATCCTATGCTTCTTTCTTTGCGCACAATTCTTGGTTGCCTTAGGCTTGACTTAAGCGTAAGAACGATTAAATAGGGCTGTTGGTAAACCAATTTGATTAAAAACACACTTAAATTTCAAAAAGTACTCATGCAATTATAAAAATACTAAAGAAAAATTAAAGTGCTAAGATAAAGTCATGGTGAACTAGAGCCACCAAAAAGTACATTACAAAATTCCCAAAAACAAAAACAGAATTAGTAAAAAGAAACTCAAACAAACAATACTCTCAAAACTCCACAAATTCAATCCTCCTCCTCTTCATCACCACCTACACTTCCGAGAACATCTTCCATCTCCTCATTTGGGTCAGCACTACCTCCTGCACCCCCCATAAAATTTGGCCTGCCCACAGGCCAATTAGCATAAGCTGCATAGTCAGCTTGCGATGGAAAAGTTCGGGCCTCTGGTGCCAGAAACGTGTTCTGAAACTGCTGCTGCATGGCATCGAAAAGAAAGGATTGAGACCTCCTGGAGGCCTCAAAGTTCTCACAGCATTAGTTGGCAAAAGCCATCTGATTAAAACCTGGGGTACTCTGAGGTTGAGGTTGAGGTCGGGATCTGGCTCTGGCTCGAGAGGAAGAAGTACCAGCTGCATCAGTCTTCTCATTCGGGTTTTGCAGAAACCTGTTCAAATAAGCGTCACTGATCACACTGGTGATCGAGAAGTGTACTTCCTCAAGGATGGGAACATTGGCCCTACGGCACAGTCCCATGATGAGTCCTGGATAAGCTAGCACACCAGCTTTGCCCCCGAAGTTAGTTCCGCTTAACACTATCTTTCTCAATTCTCCTGCAATGAGGGCTGCGACATCCACCGTCTTCCCGATCATGATGCAGTACAACAGACACCCGACATCCATAGGAATTGTGGTGGTGTGGCTTCTTGGTCTGATATTAGTCAACAGTAGCACCAAAAAAGCCCTAGCTTCCAAATTGAAATTTTCCCTCTTCCACAATTTCGGATGCCCTTGGTCATTCACTTCAAAAGATTTTCCACTGAGACAAAGGGTGGCATTGACCGCTTCCAGATTCCACCTGTTGGCTACTTCCATGATACTGTACCCACAACTCTCCCCCTCTCCAAGAGTTAAGGGATGACCTAGATAAGAATTAATGTCATCCCTTCCAAATGAAACAATCTTCCCCCTTACCCTGGACCGGTAAATGAAAGTCGTACCCTCCTCGCGATGCATCGCATTCGCATAAAATTCTCGGACAAGGTCGTAGTTGATTGCGGCTTCCGGCTCGCATAACTTCATCCATTTTCGTTGCTCAAAAGCCTCAACCACTCTGTGATATACCCCAGTTGGAGCCAGGCGGATAAACCTTTCAGGTAAAATGGTTCTCTTGACAAGGCTTTCAAATCGTGCTTCGTGTTCCTCACTGAGGAACCTTCGGATAGAACGGGCCTGAGGAGGTGCCATGGTCTTAGTTCTCTTAGACATCTGCAATCAATACCAGAACAACCACAGAACACACATGAACAGCATTAGCCAATAAGTAACAAAAAGAAAATGTTGCTGGAATTCACAGTTCGCGGCGCGAAGGGTAGTTCGCGGCGCGAACTCTGCGAATTCAGGAAATCCCCAAAGCTTCCTAGGGTTCCACCAATGAGGGATAAAACTACTCCCAACCAGCCAAATTGCTCAACCCTACACTAATCCTATTCTAATTCAAGCATGCAAAGTGATTTCAAGCAGTATTCAACAAAGAAATTCGATTTCTAACCAACCCTAACTGAAAAACCCAAAAAGGGATTGGAAAAGAGAAATTTAAACATACATACCTTATGAATCGCTAAAGCTTGCTAAAAAAAATGAAGATTTGACAAGGGATAATGAAAGATTTTAAGATTTGGTGGGGTTTTGAGATTGGGGAGAAAGCGCGGCAAAATGATTTGAAATGAGGAAGGTTTAAAATGAAGAAGAATTGACCTAAACAGTATTTAAATGAGTTCTGTCACGCAAAGTTCGCGGCGCGAACAGGGGGTCGCGGAGCGAACAGCAGAAAACAGAACCAATTAAAATTTTTTCACTCAGTTCGCGGCGCGAACAGGAGGTCGCGGCGCGAACTGCAAAAAACAGAACCCACTCAAATTTATTCATTCAGTTCGCGGCGCGAACAGGGGGTCGCGGCGCGAACTGCCAAAAACAGAACTTCAAATTTTTAAAACTTTAACAGAGCTAAAAATCACAAAACAGAGAAATTTAAAATGCACACTAACAACGTTGGGTTGCCTCCCAACCAGCGCTTTGTTTAACGTCGTTAAGAGCTCGACGGTACCTCAATTAGCTTGATCCAGATAAGGAAAGGACACACACATCACGATTTATGTCACCGCTATGATAGACTTTCAGTCTTTGACCATTGACAGTCCAGCTTTCTTGCGACTTTGGATCCTCTATCACAATGGCTCCATAATTCCGTACTTCCTTGACAACAAATGGTCCTGACCATTTAGACTTCAATTTACCCGGAAACAACTTCAACCTTGAGTTAAAAAGCAATACCATCTGTCCAACATGAAACTCTTTATGGCGGACCTTCCCATCATGGTATGCTTTTGTCTTCTCCTTGTACAGCTTATTAGAATGGTATGCATCATTCCTTAGTTCCTCTAACTCATGGAGTTGACCTTTCCTTCTCTCTCCAGCTAGAGTGGAGTCGAAGTTCAAGAACTTAAGAGCCCATAATGCTCTATGCTCCATTTCAACTGGAAGATGACAAGTCTTCCCATACACCAGTTGAAACGGAGTCAGCCCAATAGGTGCTTTGTAAGCAGTGCGATACGCCCACAAAGCCTCATCTAGTTTTAAGGACCAGTCCTTTCTTGAGTTCGAAACTGTTTTCTCAAGGATCCGTTTAATTTCCCGGTTTGAAACCTCAGTTTGACCGTTCGCTTGTGGGTGGTAGGGAGTGGTCACTTTATGCTTTACACCATAATGTTGCAGAACTTTTTCTAAGGGTGTATTGCAGAAGTGCGAGCCTCCATCACTCACCAACACTTGAGGCACACCAAAACGTGAGAATATGTTCTTCTTTAAAAATTTGATCACAGTTTTGGCATCGGCCTTGGGTGAGGCAATTGCTTCCACCCACTTCGAAACATAATCGACAGCTACTAAGATGTACTCATTAGCGAAAGAAGAGGGGAATGGGCCAACGAAATCAATACCCCAACAATCAAAAACTTCTACTTCTAGCATGTTGGTTAGAGGCATTTCATCCCGTTTTCCTATTCCACCACTCCGTTGGCATGCATCACAACTCTTCGCATGTTCGTGCGCATCTTTGAATAAGGATGGCCAATAAAAACCCGATTGGAGTACTTTAGTGGCTGTTCTCAAACCACTATAGTGACCTCCATACGGAGAGTTGTGACAGTGCCACAGAATGTCTCTTGATTCCTCCATTGTTACACACCTTCTCAAAATATTGTCTGCTCCTACTTTAAAAAGGTAAGGGTCATCCCAGACATAATATTTTGCATCAGCTAAGAATTTCCTTCTTTGATTGCAAGTGAGGTCTTCCGGTGTTAAACCAGTTGCTTTGTAGTTAGCAAAATCAGCAAACCAAGGCCTCACTTGAATCGCATAGAGTTTTTCATCTGGAAATTCTTCTCTCACCTCTTCCTCTTTGTTTGTAATTTCTACATTGACCAATCGAGACAAATGATCTGCTACCAAGTTCTCGGAACCTTTTTTATCCCTAATCTCTAGATCGAACTCTTGTAATAAAAGGATCCAACGAATAAGCCTTTGTTTTGAATCCGGCTTGGTGAGCAGATATTTTATTGCAGAGTGGTCAGTGTAGATTACAACTCTTGAGCCAATCAAATAAGCTCTAAATTTTTCCAGTGCATATACTATGGCTAGCAATTCTTTTTCAGTTGTTGCATAATTAACTTGCGCGTCATTCAACACCTTACTAGCATAGTGTATGGCATGGAAAACTTTATCGCTTCTTTGTCCTAACACCGCACCCACTGCATAATTGCTAGCATCACACATGAGTTCAAAATCAAGGTTCCAGTTTGGTGCTACGATTATTGGTGCGGTGATCAACTTTTCTTTCAAATCTAAGAAAGCTTTAAGACATGACTCATCAAAAAGAAAAGGCGTACCTTTGTTGAGCAAATTACTCAATGGCTTTGCGATCTTTGAGAAGTCTTGTATGAATCTCCGGTAGAAACCGGCATGTCCTAGAAAGCTTCTTATTCCTTTAATATTAGTTGGAGGTGGCAGTTTTTCAATAACCTCCACCTTGGCCTTGTCCACCTCTAGCCCTTCAGAAGAAATCTTGTGACCAAGTACTATACCCTCAGTGACCATAAAATTGCATTTTTCCCAGTTGAGCACTAGGTTGGTCTCCACGCATCTACCCAGAACTACATCAAGGTGCTTTAAGCACATTTCAAAAGATGATCCATAAACAGAAAAATCGTCCATGAACACCTCAATGCATTCTTCTATCAAGTCTGAAAAGATAGCTTGCATACACCGTTGAAATGTGGCCGGTGCGTTACATAATCCAAAAGGCATTCTTCGGTAAGCAAAGATGCCAAAAGGACATGTAAAAGCTGTTTTCTCATGGTCTGCCGGATTTACTGAAATTTGATTATACCCCGAATATCCGTCCAAGAAACAGTAGAAATTTTTGCCGGCGAGCCGCTCCAACATTTGGTCCATGAAAGGTAGTGGGAAATGATCTTTCCTTGTGGCTTGGTTCAACCTTCTATAGTCGATGCACATCCTCCACCCTGTCACTGTTCTCGTCGGAATCAACTCATTTTTATCGTTTTTAATCACCGTCATTCCGCCTTTCTTGGGGACCACTTGTACCGGACTCACCCATGCACTATCAGATATGGGATAAATCATTCCGGCTTCTAAAAGTTTGACAACTTCTTTCCGAACCACCTCTTTCATTGATGGATTCAAACGCCTCTGAGGTTGCGCAACCGGTTTGAAATTTTCCTCCATCATTATCTTATGCATGCAATATGCTGGACTAATACCCTTCAAATCGGATAAAACCCACCCTATCGCACCTTGGTTCTTTTTCAATACTTGAATCAACTTTTCTTCCTCTTGCGTGGACAATGTGTTGCTTATAATCACTGGTTTGGTACACTCATCTCCAAGAAACACATACTTCAAATGTGACGGAAGCATCTTCAATTCTAACTTTTGCTCTTCAGTTTCCTTCTTTGCATCCAAATCTTCCACTAATTCTTCTTGATAGGCCAGCTCACCACAAGATTCTAGCTCGTGCAACATCGCTTCGATCTCTCGTTCCTCATTGTCGGTTAACACATTGTATGCTCCGATAAGGGATCTTTCCAAAGGATTAGAAATATGGATTTGATTCACGACCTCCACTACTTCCTCTTCACTTGCATCAATTCGAAAGGAATCATGCTTGTCAGTTGGATGTTTCATTGCTTCGAAAAGGTTAAAAGTCACCTCTTCATCTTGCACTCTAACCTTCATTAGCCCATCATCTATGTCGATCATCATCCGAGCGGTCTTCATAAAAGGTCTTCCAAGGATTAGGGGTACATCGCGGTCCTCATCCATCTCTACTATTACAAAATCCACCGGAAACAAAAATTTGTCCACTTTTACGAGCATGTCTTGGGCAATTCCGTACGGTGAGGTTGTAGACTTGTCTGCTAGTTGTAGGGTCATTCTTGTTGATTTAATCTCCACATTTCCCAATCGTTTGACAATAGAAAGGGGGATTAAATTTATACTAGAGCCCAAATCTATCAAACCATTCCCAACGTATGTGCTTCCAATGGTTACCGGTAGAACAACCCGGCCCGGGTCGGACTCCTTCCTAGGTAAAGTCTTCTGGATGATTGCGCTACACCGTGCATCAAGAATTATGGTCTCATCTTCCACGTGTCGCCTTTTCTTGGTAAGAATGTCCTTCATAAATTTAGCATACCATGGCATTTGTTCTAATGCATCAGCAAATGGAATGTTGATTTGGAGTTGCTTGAAGATGTCCATGAACCGTGCATAGTGCCTAGCATTGTCTTTCCTTGATGGAGCATGTGGATAGGGTAGATGTTGAGTTGGAATGACATTCACTCCCTTCTCAGATTTCCTCTTTTTCTTTGATTCAGCATCTTTTTTTCCTTCCAAATCAGTCTGTACAGCAGTGGGCAAAACCTGCTCTTTTCGCGGCGCGAAGGTGGTTCGCGGCGCGAACTGAGCATTTCCAGAAGCATTTTCCCCTTCACCAACTATATCTGTTTCTTCCAGCATCCCATCAGTGGTGTTCTCTTCTACAATTTCTTCACCTTTTTCACTTACCAACGCTTTACCGCTCCTTGTGACGACTGCTTTGCAATGCTCCTTCGGATTTGGTTGAGTGTTAGCAGAGAAAGAAGGCCCTGCGTTTTGTTCCGACAGTTGCTTCGCGAGTTGGCCTACTTGATTTTCCAGATTTTTAATTGCCGCCTCGTTACTCTTCTGATTTGCCATGGAAGCTTGCATGAATTGTTGAAGAGTGTCTTCTAGCTTGGAATTTCCTCCTTGCGACTGCTGACCTTGAGAGTTTGGTTGTTGGTAAGGGCTTTGCTGTTGATAATTCTGATTGTTGAACCTTGACGGTTGGTAGCCTTGATTGTTTCTTGGTTGATAGCCTTGATTGTTAGGCTGTTGTCTTTGATATCCCTGATTTTGGTTGTTCACATAACTCACTTCTTCTTGGGGTGGAGGACAAAAACCAGTAGGATGATCCCCTTGACACAACTCGCAACATGCTACTTGATGCTGAACTTGAAACCCTTGAATCTCTTTTATTTGCTGTGGAAGCTTGGCCATTTGTTGAGTAAGAAGCTCCACTTGTTGAGAGAGTAGCTTGTTTTGAGCAAGGATGGCATCATTTGTATTCAACTCTAGAACTCCAGGCTTACGTTGTGAAGGGCTACGATCATGTTGACCTTGATGATCATTACGGGCCATCCGTTCAATAATGACTTTAGCTTCTTCCGCAGTTTTTGATATAAGCGATCCACCCGCGGTGGCGTCCAGAAGTGTCTTATGAGTTGATTGGAGACCATTCAAAAAAATATGGATTTGAGTAAGCTCATCAAAACCATGTCCTTTACACTTCCTCAACATTGATTTGAATCTCTCCCAAGCTTCATTTAGAGATTCGCTGCCTCCTTGAGTGAATACCGCTATAGCCGTTTTGGCTTCCATGAATCGGGATTGAGGGAAGTATCTTTCTAAGAACTTTTCTTCTAACAAATTCCAATCCGCCATCACTCTTGATTCTTGATCAAGGTACCACTCTTTTGCCTTTCCCACTAAGGAGTGTGGGAACATCCTCTTGAATAACGTTTCTTCACCCGCTTCATCTATTCCCGTAGAACCCGCAATCTCATAGAATTTGATGAGATGGGTATAAGGATCTTCGTGATCCATTCCGGTGAATGGAGTTACATAGAGAAGTTGGAGGATTCCGGTCTTCATCTCCGTATTTCTTCCTCCTCGGGCAAATTGAGCATTCCTTCTTGGACTATTAGCGGACATTTCGGTACGATTATCCTCCGCCATGTTTCCTTCACAAGCCTCTACAACCACTTCTTCGATTGGAACAAGTGCAGAAGTAGATGCTTCTTCTCTCCGGTTCCTCTCTTCGGCTAGTTTCCTTCTTCTTCGTGTTTTGCTATTGAGCTTCCGAAGTGTTCTTTCAATTTCAGGATCGAATTGAAGTTGCTCCTCGGTTGCTTTTCCTCGCATGCACTAGAATCTACAAAACTAACAAACCAAGTGAAACAAAAGAGGGATAGTAATAAATGTAACAAAACTTAAAACAATGAATTATTGCAATGCTTGTAATATCGACACCAATCCCCGGCAACGGCGCCAATTTGTTGAAAGAGTATATCTTCGGCAAATATTTTTGTATCGTATCCACAGAGATTGGGTAATATTACCGCCGTTCTATAATTCAAATGTTATAAGTTAAGAAAGTAACAGGGTTGTTTTCTTTGGAGAAATATTTTGTGAGTGAAAGTTAACAAAGACTATTAAGTGGTTTTAGACAATTATAAAAGCTTGGCAAGATTGGAGTTCACTATTTCAAATATCTATGATTCCCTATGATAAATAATTAGATTCAAGATTATTGATGATGTTCAAATATCCTCTCAAAGTCATTTATGTCTAAATGATATCGTGATAGTTACTATATTGATCCTTAGACGATCTCTCCACCTAACTATCAATATAGCAACCTTTAATGTTCAATATCAAAGAATAGTAATGAATAAATCTATCTCTACAACTTATTCACTACTTGAAAATCTGTTTTACGTCTAAACTCGAATAATCTCTCTCGACAACTACTCAAATCTGGTTTTCAAAGTAAAGCAAAAACAGTTTCAATACATCAACAATCTTTTATCTCATATATAAATCAAAGTGAATACATAAACAGATGAGAATAGCTACTACCTCCAATCTTGACAAAAGGGAGTTTAGCTCCTCATCACCATTGTTACAAAGCAGAAGGTTTTAGAAGAAAAACTCTGTTTTTCTCTATTACAAAAGCTCTACAGCACAATGTGTGAATGAATTTGGAATAATGTTTCAATGCCCTAGGTTAAGCTATTTTGTCTCTACCAAAAAAGGTTGACATTTCCCTAATTGGACTTTGTCATCTAAAGCAGAAAAGCAATTCCCAGGCAGACATCAAAATGGCAATTAACTTTTCCTGCACAGCAGCACTTTTGACCCTTGGTCAGCTTGCTGGATTCGCAGCCTTCACGGCGCGAAGGAAGTTCGCGGCGCGAACTGTTGCTTCTCCAGCTTCCTTGTTTGGCAAGCTTCCTCCAAAATGTATTGTTGCAATCCAAGGTCTTGCTTATCCACAATTCTACAAAACTAACAAAAATGTGAAATAACTATTCAAAACAAAATAAATTAAACCTAATTGCATTTATACAAAATAGTGAAGATAAAAGTGTGTAATTACATCAAAACTTGGTAAAAGGGACCAATGAAATGGTATAAAAAGTAGTACTAATTGGTCCCTAACACCTACAAATGAGCCGTTACACCTTGGGCAAAGTGTAAGACTTTATTATGCATGTAATAAAGGAAAACAATAAAAATCACTCTTTCAGTAGAGTAACCCGGACGGTTTTTCCAGACGACCAATTGTCGAGCTTTTCTCCCGGGACACACGGGCGAATCCAGCTATCTAAGTCACAGTCGCTATCAGCCTTGTCTTCATCTGCAACATTGACGATGTGGGGAGAAACCAAACCCCCGCTGGAGAGAGTACCGGTTTCATTCTTCTGAGATCCCGGAGCATACCCCAATCCAAACTTGTCTTCTTTGATGACTGGCTCCACAAATTTGCCCCAGCCTTGGGCATTACCAGCTTTAACCACTTCGACAGCTTGCTTGTATGAAGAGATAGAAGTCCCGACCTTCTCAAACTCAGGTGAAAAGACAGCTTCGGGCGCGACCTCATTGATGTTTATGGCTTCGAAGCCCTGACACAGCATCTCGTGCATCTCGTCGTCCATCTCTACATACTTAAATGTAGACAGGTGGCTAACAACAATATCCTCTTTACCACAGACAGTGACGACCTGACCTTCTAGTTCATATTTGAGCTTCTGGTGGAGGGTAGAAGTAACAGCACCGGCAACATGAATCCAAGGCCGACCTAGCAGACAGCTGTAGGCAGGCTGGATATCCATCACATAAAAGGTGCTCTTGAACACCTGCGGTCCAATCTTAACTGGCAACTCAACTTCGCCAAAGACTGCTTTCTTAGAGCCATCAAAAGCCCTCACAACTAAGTTACTTGGCCTTAGGATGGTGTCATCGCAATCCAACTTCATTAAGGCTTTCTTTGGAAGAACATTCAGAGAAGAGCCAGTATCAACCAAAACATTGGAAAGCATCACCCCTTTGCACTCCATTGTGATATGCAAGGCTTTGTTGTGATTCCTGCCCTCAGATGTCAGGTCATTATCGGTGAAACCTAGCCCCCGGCTAGCGTTTACATTGGAAACTACCGACTCCAGCTGGTTAACAGTTATCTCCGGTGGAACATAGGCCATATTCAGTACTTTCAACAAGGCTTCTTTGTGCGCCTCAGAGCACAGCAATAGTGAGAGAATGGAGATCTTTGAGGGTGTCTGATTTAGCTGGTCGACTACCTTGTAGTCACTTTTCTTGATAATCCTCATAAACTCGTCCACTTCCTTCTCGAATGCGGTCTTAGGAGGAGTTTCCTCAGTAGTAACCTCTTCGGTGGCTACCTGTTTTCCTTTAGCCTTGGCAGCTGCCTCAGCTTCTGTATTCGTGCGCAATGTTGATGGTGCAAATAGGCGTCCACTGCGAGTGAAGCCACCAACCCCTCCAACATTGTCTACAGCGGAGCTACCAATGTCAATGTCTTCTTCGTTAACTCTCTGCCCCTGGCAGTAGATATCAGCCCCATAGTGCCACGGGATAACACTGTCTTTCTCATATGGAACGGGTCCTGGTATTGTGATGGTGATCGGACTGACCAAAGTCGGTTGAGGGTTGTTAGAGTAAATTGCAACTGGTTCTGAACTTTCGATGTTCACCGCTGCTGGTTCTGTACTTTCTGGGAAATATATTGTTGTCGGAGCGAGTCTCTCGGGAACATATATTTCTTCAGGAGTGAAATAAAACGTCACCGTCGATACATCATTCTTCACTAGACGGGCCTGATCGAACTGAAGACGACCTTCATCTATCAGTTGCTGAATACCCCTTCTCAAACTGTCACATCCGTTTTCGGCGGCTTGACAATTTCTGCATTCTTCCCCATAGCTCGGGAAAATCTGTACTTTCAGAAGTCGGTCTTTAACAACCGATAACGAAGTCTTCACCTTAGTCACATCAGAAACCAAATTCAAAGTTTCCCCACTATCAACAACATTAATCCTCTGCCCGCCGTGAGCCGGCATCGGGTTCTGGATAACATTAGGCACCAGAGCAAAATTGATAGCCTAGGCATCTCTCAAATCTTGTACCTTTAACTGGAGAGCCTTGCAATTATCTGTAGTATGGCCAGGTGCGTTGGTGTGAAAAGCACATCTGGCGTTGACATCATAACCTCTAGGCAAATTATTGGGATCGATTGGTGGGGCCAGAGTTCTCAACGTAATCAGATTCATGTCAATCAGCTTGGGAAGTAATACTGAATAAGGCATTGGGATTGACTCGATGACCCGGTCTGTCTGCCTTGGACGTTGTTGATAGTGTCTCTGCTGACCCGGATTACCTCCTTGTTGTTGATTGTTGTACCTGGGTTGTTGTTGCGGATGATATTGTGGTTGAGGAACAGGTGTTGGAATAGTGACTGCGGCCACTTGATCTTGATAATTACTAGGGCGTCCTCTACCCCTTCCTCTACCGGCATACACAACGCTTGCCTCGCCTTCTTTTCTTCGCTGACTGTTACCAGCAAACGGTCTCTTGGGACCTGATGAGTTGGAAGCACTATTGTCTTGAATTCGGCCCATCTTCAACAGACTCTCGATTCTTTCTCCAGCAATTACTATCTCTGCAAAGCTGATTGACGGGCAAGCAGCCAATCTCTCAATATAATTGCCTTGAAGAGTGTTCATGAACATGTCCGCCATCTCCCTTTCAGACATAGGGGGTTGGACGGACGCAACAATCTGTCTCCAACGCTGAGCATACTCTCTAAAGGTTTCCTTGGCAGTCTGAGACATACCTTGCAACAAGGTCCGATTTGGAGCCATGTCCAAGTTGTATTGATATTGCTTGACAAAAGCATCTGCCAAGTCTTTCCAGCTCTTGATGGTGGTACGAGAAAAATGAGAATACCATTCACGAGAAGCTCCAGTTAGACTGTCTTCAAAATAGTACATCCACAGCTTTTCATCTTCCGTGTGAGCTCCCAACCTTCCCAGATAAGATTGGAGATGAGTGCGTGGGCAAGAAGCCCCGTTGTATTTCTCAAAAGTAGGGGGTTTGAACTTGTGAGGAATCCTTACTCCCTGAACCAGACCAAGATTTGTGACATCAAAGCCTAAGGAATTTTGAGACTCCAAAGATTTGAGCTTCTCAGCAAGCTCATCCATACGGCGAGTGGTCTCGAGGGCCTCGTCGTGCAAAGAAAATTGATCATACTGATAATCTTCAGTAACGGGGCGCCCGTTAATCCGAATTCCTTGATTCACATTGTACCTTCCGCCAATACCATTTCCAACATTCCATGTGTTGCCAACATTACCCGGGTTTCCATCAGCATTTGCGTTACCCGCGTTACCAGTGTTCACAGGGTTATCAGCATTCCCAGGGTTACCAGGGTTTCCCTCAGCATTTGGTATCTCTACCTCTGGATTGGGCCTCGGTTGCTCAACCAACTCCCTCAGCTTTTCCTGGCCTTCTGCCATACCAGTCATCAATGTCATGAACTGATCCATCCTTTCACGCATATCATCCAGCTCTTTCTGTACTTGGTCCATCGCTAGTTGTGGACGATTTTCCTTTGTCGGGTACCTGTGGACTCGCTTGGGACCAATAACTGCCTGATATAGGGAACAAACATTAGACACTGCGGTGACACCTGCAAAACAGACAAGGGTTAATATGCATGGTATGCGATGCACTGCTTGTTCAGTTTTAAGGCACCCCATTTTGAAAGGGAATACCCTGCAAATGAATAAGCATGAGATGTTGGATGCAAATATGCAGATGATGTTATGCAATGCAAAGGCATGTCAATCAGAATTGATGGATCCGCTTGAACATCTGGAGAGAAATTCACTGAGGAATATAACACAAGACCAAAACTCTGCTCCAGAAAACCGGGTTGGTTGGAGGTTAAGGTTTCCTGAATTTAGCCTGCCCCTTACTGGTAGGTTCTAAGAACAGAAGTTCGTCAGCTTCAGCCCTTCAGTCGCGAATAATACGTTTACCACTGAAGGTTTGGTATTATTACGGAACAAAAGACCTCCATTGACTCCCCTTAACAGGACATCCTAATAGCAAGTTCCCAGTCTCGGGATCCTCGGATTGAGCAGCGAGAATGCGCCCACCAGAGCTAACATAATGACGTCTCGGAGGAGAGGCCTCGACTGAGTTCTCGGGAAATGGTCACCAGAGTCGACGATTTCTAGAGGAACATCATGCCGTTACGGAACACCCGTAAGACATAATATATCCAAAAGAAACCTCGTCTGGGTGTGGTTCTTCACGAACGACTTAACGTAGCAACACGCCACGCAAGCCTCATGATTATCCACTCTAAAACCTGTGTGTACACTCAAGCCTGGGTAATTGGCTTATCTCTCATAGAACACCCCATCCCAATAAACAAACAAACAGATCCAACAGATACAACAGATGCATGCAAGCAGGTAAGAAAATAAAGGTACAAAAGCATGAACACCCAATAAACAATAAATCACACAAGCTAGGAGGGACTCGCTTAGGGAAGATGGACCAGCAAGAGGTCAACTTCTTAGTGTCCCCAGCAGAGACGCCAGCTGTCGCAACCTGAAAAATACAGTGCGCGAAAAAACAACCGGCGAAAGAAAATGACAGAAGAGTCGCCACCGTGCGTTATTCATCCCAAAGGAGGGAAAGGAAACACTCGAAGTAAACCTGGAGAAAAGGAAAGGACAAGACAGGGTCTCGCAACCAAATCTTGGGTTCGGGAGTCGGTTATGCAAAGGGAAGGTATTAGCACCCCTACGCATCCGTAGTACTCTACGAGATCCACTTTTGTAGTTCTTGTCTAAAGGGTGTGAGTTTATCTTGTGCTGTTTACCAAAAAAAAAGGGTTAAATGAAAATGACTCGCGTGGATGTCGCATCCACTGCATACGTATCTCATCTGAATATGAGAATCAGAGTCTTCGTAGCTCGGCTGACCTATGGGTTGGGGGGATGTGTGCTCGCTAAGACATCGCGTCTTATGCCTACGTATCTCATCTGGCCTGAGAATCAGAGCAAAACGTAGTTCGGCTAACTACGGGGTTATGGATTGGGTTTTGGACGAACGACGTCACTACGCAATCTACCGGATGCTCGACCTTTGGAGACTTACTCGCCTGTAGTAGAAGGAGTTAACGTGTTGCTTTGGGTTTTAGGGTTTGGGATGCTCAAGGGCAAAAAGGCAGTCCTTGACGAAGGAACCGCGCTACCTGCAGGGATACGGACACATACAAAACAAACATGTATAAAGTAAATGTGCCAACAAGGGGCTCAGAAGTAAATAAACAAAAGAAAACAAATGCCTCCTATCGAGGTCTTCCAGCTAAGAAAGCGATAAAATACGGAAAAGAGGTAAAAGTACCACACGGATGAAGATCCGAAGTAATAGCAATTAAAGGAGTAAGAAACCCAGGGATCTCCCAAGCTAATGCCATCAAAGAAAGGTGAGTCAGTACAGGTAATCAGAATGAACCTCCAGGGGGTATCCCACAAATAAAGTGGGAAAACCACGCAAACCTTCTCTGCAAGAGTCTGTGAGCCCTCACAAAAACTCAACAAAAGGGTTAGTGAAACACGATAAGCATTTTTTTCATGGATAACAGTATGGTTTCAGAAACCTCAAACCCTGTGGCATACATTTCAGAAATCATGTGATTAAACATTCAAGGCATAGGTTTCACCCATTCATGCATAATTAAACCCGTGGGCAAAAACATAATAAAATTCATCCATCATACCTCATACATTCAGATGATCCAAATTAAGAGCATACAATTATGGGAATGAGGCAAACCTGATGGGAGAGACCGGTTGAAATGTTAGGGTTTGCGTGAGATGGGGGTTGCTCTGAGTTCTCTGTCAGGTTCCTCTCCAGGTTTTGTCCAGGGTTTTGTTTCAAGGAAACCTCAGAGTATTTTTGCTTCCCTTCCTTTTTCTGTCTGATCTCCCTCTTTTATAACCTGATTTTCATGGCTTTGTGGGCTCAAATGAGAGAGGTCCAAGTCCAAGTTTTTTCTATTATATTTTATTTATTTTATTATTATTATTTTTATTTATTTATTTATTATTATTATTATTATTATTATTTTTTTTTATTTATTTTCGTTTTATTTTTTATTTTATTTTTTTAAATAAAGTTTCTTGGATCTAATTCTGATTGACATGATGAAATGCTAAATGAATGCATGAATGAGGGGGGAAAATTTTGGGGTGTTACACAAAGGGTGTTGGACGTGGCATATGTGGATCATGATGTCACGATTGAGCAGTTTGATAGCATTGTAGCAAATATAACTTCCTGCAACAATTTGAGCTTTTGTGGCGATGATCTTCCCAAGGAGGGAAAAAACCACAATTTGGCTTTATATATTTCTATGAACTGTAAAGATGATGCCCTGTCCAATGTGTTGGTGGACACATGGTCATCACTTAATGTATTGCCAAAGTCCACTCTTGCCAAAATTTCATATCAGGGGCCTCCCATGAGGCAAAGTGGAGTGATAGTGAAAGCTTTTGATGGATCGCGTAAGACTGTGATTGGTGAATTAGACCTCCCGATCAAGATTGGACCTAGTGATTTCCATATCACTTTCCAGGTCATGGATATACATCCTTCATATAGCTGTTTGCTTGGTAGACCATGGATTCACGAGGCAGGCGACGTGACATCCATCCTGCACCAAAAGTTGAAGTTCGTTAAGAACAAGAAGTTGGTGGTGATAGGGGGAGAGAAGGCTCTCTTGGTCAGCCATTTATCTTCCTTTTCCTACATTGATGCTAAGGATGAGGTTGGAACTCCGTTCCAAGCCTTATCTATTGTTGAGCCTTCTAGAAAAGGACTTTCTTCATTTGTCTCTATAATGATGTGAGGTTGGCCATTGAGCATGGTGCAACTGCTGGTTTGGGGAAAATGATAGAGGTGGAAGATAATAAATCCTGGGATGGAATAGGATATTCTTCTGGTGTTTCTAATGATCTTGGGCTATTTTAGAATGGAGGTTTCATCCACACCGTTGAAGATCAAGAAGCTGTTGCCATCATTAGAGAAGTTGAAGAGGAGGACCTCAGCAACTTTGTCATACCTGGAGGGATCTGCAATAATTGGGTCGCTGTGGATGTTCCAACAATTATCCATAAGTCAACGTAATATGTTCATTTTGTTTAAAAACCCTTCTCCCATGCAAAAAGGAGAAGTGAAGACATTGTTGGCATAATTGATTAACACAATGATATTCATTCAATAATCGCATGTTAAATGTTTGTTTTCCAAATTATTTTTGCTTTTTGCTTTTTGCATGAAATTGGTGATCACCATAAAACCCTAAAAAAAAAAGAATAAAATCAATTTTTCATCTGCATAATGATTTGCCTCGTTTAAGTTCTGAAATCTCTTTTATACTCAAAATCATTATGCAGGTTAATCAAACCCATTGAACATAATGATCCAACACCATCTCCCAACTTTGAGTTCCCTGTATTTGAGGATGAAGAAGATGATGTTGAGGAGATTCCTGATGAGATTACTCGTCTGCTTGAGCACGAGGAGAAGGTCATTCAGCCACATCTCGAGGATCTGGAAACAGCCAACTTGGGGTCTGAAGATTGCAATTGAGAAGTGAAGATTGGGGCACTCCTTGAAGAGTCTATTAAAAAGGGGTTGATTGAGTTTCTACGAGAATATGTCGATGTCTTTGCCTGGTCGTATGAAGACATGCCTGGTCTAGATACTGATATCGTGCAACATTTCTTGCCGTTGAAGCCTGAGTGTGTGCCTGTGAAGCAAAAGCTTAGAAGAACTCATCCTGATATGTTAGTGAAGATTAAAGAGGAAGTTCAGAAGCAAATTGATGTGGGGTTTCTGATGACTTCTACATATCCTCAATGGGTGGCCAATATTGTGCCTGTGCCTAAGAAAGATGGAAAAGTCCGAATGTGTATGGATTACCGTGACTTGAATAAAGCTAGTCCAAAAGATGATTTTCCTCTACCACACATTGATATATTGGTAGACAATACAGCTAAATTCAATGTCTTTTCGTTTATGGATGGATTTTCCGGTTATAATCAGATTAAAATGGCACCTGAGGATATGGAGAAGACAACATTCATCACACCTTAGGGAACATTTTGTTATCAAGTGATGCCCTTCGATTTGAAGAACGCCATAGCCATGTATCAACGTGCTATGACTACCTTGTTTCATGACATGATGCCCAATGAAATCGAGGTGTATGTCGATGATATGATTACAAAGTCGAAAATGGAAGTTGAGCATGTAGAACACTTGTTGAAGCTTTTCCAGCGTTTGAGGAAGCACAAAATCCGCTTGAATCTGAATAAGTGTACATTTGGAGTCTGTTCTGGCAACTTATTGGGCTTTATTGTCAGCGAGAGAGGTATCGAAGTTTATCCTGCCAAGGTCAAAGCAATACAAGAGATGCCTGCACCCAAAACTGAGAAGCAAGTCCGAGGTTTTCTTGGCCGCTTGAATTACATTTTGAGATTTATATCCCACATGACTGCCACATGTGCGTCTATATTCAAGCTCCTCCAGAAAGATCAGCGTCTTGATTGGACCGAGAATTGCCAAAAATCCTTTGACAGTATCAAAGAGTATTTGTCTGAGCCTCGGATTCTGTCCCCGCATGTTGAAGGGAGACCGTTGATTATGTACTTGATTGTGCTTGATGACTCCATGGGTTGTGTCCTTGGTCAGCAAGATGAATCAGGAAAGAAAGAATATGCAATATACTACTTGAGTAAGAAGTTCACCGACTGTGAGTCTCGGTACTCAATGCTTGAGAAGACATGATGTGCTTTGGCTTGGGCTGCTAAGCGTTTATACCAGTATATGTTGAATCATACAACTTGGTTGATATTCAAAATGGATTCGATCAAGTATATCTTTGAGAAGCCTGCTTTAACTGGGAGAATTGCCCGTTGGCGGATGTTGTTATCTAAGTATGATATTGAGTATTGAGCTCAAAAAGTTATTAAAGGTGGTATCTTGGCTGACCATTTGACACATCAACCAATTAAAGATTATCAGTCCGTGCAATATGACTTCCCGGATGAGGAGATTCTGTATTTGAAGATGAAAGATTGTGATGAGCCTACGCTCGATTAAGGACCAGAGCCTAGTTCCCGATGGGGTATGGTGTTCGATGGCGCTGTAAATCAGTATGGAAATGGTATTGGGGCAGTGATTATTACTCCTCAAGGCACACATTTTCCTTTTACCGCAAGGCTAACTTTCAAATGCACAAATAATATGACGGAGTTTGAGGCTTGTATTATGGGTTTGGAAGAATGTATTGATCTTAGGATCAAACATCTGGATGGTTATGGTGATTCGGCCCTTGTTGTTAATTAGGTTAAGGGTGAATGGGAGACGAATCAGCCTAGCCTCATCCAATATAGAGATTATGCGAGGAGGATTTCAACTTTCTTTACTAAAGTGGACTTCCATCATATTCCTCGAGATGAGAATCAGATGGCAGATGCTCTCGCTACGCTTGCTTCAATGATTGCTGTCAACTATTGGAATGAAGTCCCCAATATTACTGTGATGCGCTTGGATAGACCAGCTCGTGTGTTTTCAATTGAGAAGGTGAAAAATGATAAGCCATGGTATTATGATATCAAGTGTTTTCTCCAAAGTCAAACTTACCCTCCTGGGGCATCTGTTAAAGATAAGAAGACTTTGAGGAGGTTATCTGGAAGTTTCTACCTTAATGGTGATGTGCTTTACAAGAGGAATTTTGATATGGTTCTGCTCAGATGCGTGGATAGACACGAAGCAGACCTATTGATGACTGAAGTCCATGAGGGTTCATTTGGTACTCATTTCAACGGACATGCAATGGCGAAGAAGATGTTGAGAGAAGGCTACTATTGGCTGACAATGGAGTCTGACTGCTGCGAGTATGTGAAGAAATGCCACAAGTGTCAGATTTATACGGATAAGATTCATATTCCCCCGACACTCCTGAATGTTATTTCCTCACCATGGCCATTCTCCATGTGGGGAATTGACATGATTGGCATGATTGAACCTAAGGCGTCGAACGATCACCATTTTATTCTCATAGCTATTGATTACTTCACCAAGTGTGTTGAAGCGACATCGTATGTGAATGTGACCAGGCAAGTGGTTGTGAAGTTTATCAAGAATTAACTCATATGCCGATATGGTGTACCAGACAAGATCATTACTGATAATGGATCTAACTTGAACAATAAGATGATAACATAGCTGTGTAGCGAGTTCAAGATTGCACATCATAATTCTTCTCCCTATAGACCCAAGATGAATGGGGGCTGTTGAAGCTGCTAACAAAAACATCAAGAAGATTATTCAGAAGATGGTTGTTACGTACAAAGATTGGCATGAGACGCTGCCATTTGCTTTGCATGGCTATCGTACATCCGTCCGCACTTCAACATTGCAACCCCTTTCTCCCTTGTATATGACATGGAGGTTGTGCTCCTCGTAGAGGTTGAGATCCCGTCAATGAGAGTCTTGATGGAAGTCAAGTTGATTGAGGCTGAATGGGTTCAGAGTCGTTATGACCAACTGAATTTGATTGAAGAGAAGAGATTAACTGCCATGTGCCATGGTCGGTTATATCAGCAAAGGATGAAGAAAGCCTTTGATAAGAAGGTAAAGCCTCGTGTGTTCCGAGAAGGTGACCTCGTGCTCAAGAAAGTCTTGTCTTTTGCGCCCGATTCCAGGGGCAAGTGGACTCCAAACTATGAAGGTCCATACGTTGTTAAGAGAGCCTTTTCAGGCGGTGCTTTGTTGCTCACAACTATGGATGGAAATGATTTCACTCGTCCTGTGAATTCAGATGCAGACAAGAAATACTTCGCCTAAAAAATAAAAACAGAATAGCTCGCTAAGTTGAAAACTCGAAAGGGCAACTTAGGCAAAAATGAGCGTCTCGGTGGATTGAAAACCCGAAAGGGCAGCTTAGGCAAAAATGAGCGTCTCGGTGGATTGAAAACCCGAAAGGGAGATCCAGGCAAAAGTTAGAGACATAAAAATGATATATATATATATATATATATATATATATATATATATATATATATATATATATATATATATATATATATATATATATATATATATATATATATATATATATATATATATATATATATATATATATATATATATATATATATATATATATATATATATATATATATATATATATATATATATATATATATATATATATATATCCCGCTAGATTGAGTACCGCATCTTGGGGCAATCTAGGCAAAAATTAGGGATTTGGCAAGTAACTGCATCCCGACAAGACTTCATTCTACAACTATCATCTGTGGAGGATTCTCGCTCAGTCATCATCATTTGAAGTTTCGAATACAGTGGATTTTGAGTTGGCGGAGAAACATTCATTATGTTCAATGTAGCCCTTTTCCATGATTATCACCAATTTCAAATTTGTAAAAATCCATGGAGTTTCGCCATTTGCGGACTACCATTCTCTTAAATAAATTCGAGCCTTTATCCAATTCTGTGCACTCTTATTTGTTTCTATTTAACAAACGTTTGCATGTTTTAATTGATGAATATCATTATTTTAAACAAATAAAGTTTTCATAAATAAATTGTTTTAAACAAAATGAACATTCGCAATGACTGAAAGGATAAGTGGGATGTCCTCAGTGCTTTCCCAAGGATAGTATGATCACCAAAGGGTAAGACATTCGTTTATATTTTGGCATTCTTGTATCCTCTTCATCAGCTTTCAAATTGTCTCCCCAGCGAGCTCAGAAAGAATGATACATTCGTAGCTTCCCAGAGGGTCTGACGCTAGCATTTGTGTTTCATCAATTATATGGTTGTCATCCCTTGGGTGGACTGGCCTAAAATCCCTTATAGATTGATAAAAGTTGATATGTTTTAAGTGGAGAGTATTCCTTATCTCATTATCTTGAGTATCTACTCACGAGGAAGTTTGCATTTCCCCAGCATGAGTAAGAATCTCCAGTGGAGTGAGCATGTGATAATTGTTTCCCAATGAAGTTTCCAGTTGATGGAGGGCTTGTTTCTCTTTTCATTTATTTTGAAAAAGAAGTATCCCCGTTCTGTTGTTCGTGGATGAAGGATTCATTTCCAATTTCTCCATCCAAGGTAGTCCCCTCGAGAGCGTTTGCAGCTTGTCCCCAATAGGGTTGCCATATCAGAGTTTGATGTTTGTATCTCCTCCGAGTCTGAAGATTTCTTCTAGCATTAAGAGCTGGTGGTGAAGGTTCATTTCTTTCCCCAGTGAAGCAATATGCTATTCTTTCCCTTAGCAGAGTTTCCTCTCCAGCGGTTAGAAAGGAGTGTTTGGATTAATGTGCATCTGATTGGTGGTTATCCCCCCGCAGAGTTTCACATCATTCCTTGATAAGCTTCCCTAGTAGAGTTCCTTCTCCGGTGGATCTTATTATTTTAACTACCTATCCCCGAGAGAGTTGTTGGAAACTCCCCGACTGGATCTTTTACATCTTCCTTTTGTCTGGATTGTTTGCTCCTGGAAGATTTCTCTTGTGTAGAGTGTTGTCCCTTGCAGTTGGAAGCTTTGACTTTGCCTATTCCCAGCTATGGTTAAAGTCTCCTCTTTTTTCCGAGATCATCCCCACCAGAGTTTGAGTCCTCTGTTTGATTACCTTCTTTCGCTGCTCCTAAATACATCTTCTTTGTATCCTCAGCGAATGTAGCTTTGAGATTAGGGTTGGATATCTCTGATGATTTATTTTCATTATTCTCGGGTTGTTCCCAAGCTTGAGTTCTCCAGTAGGCTTTTCCCTTCTTGTCGAGACGTTGTACCGAGTGTTTGCTCGTGATTCTTGTTCTTGTTTGTGTTAGACATGTCTGTTTGTCAACATTAATCATACATAAATCATGCATATACATGCATAATCATATCATTCAGATATTCATGTTGCATTCTTTGCCATATATCTTTGCTTGTTATCTCTTGCTATTGGTGAAATGTTCTTCTCCAAGCAAATGTTTGTGTCTGATCTCTCCATATAGAGTCAGCCCCATAGGTAGAAGATGTTTATCCTTTCTTCCTTCTTCCCCACTGAGTTATGTCCTCGTGGATGATTTTTGTTTTAGTTTCCTCCCCAATTGTGTACCGGGATGGAACTACTCCCTTGAGTTACATCCTCATTGGGTTGAGTCTTGTTTGATTGTGTCTTTCTAGTTTGTTCCTAGATTGATTCCTCTCTTGTTATTCCCCTACAGCTCCTTGTGGTTCAGTTGTTCAATTACTCAGTAACCAATAATTGTTCATTCTTTCCCCAACGGATTTTTGTGGCCTTCTACCTAGTAACCGGTAGTTGTAAGTCCTACTTCTGTGGTTTTCTTCCCAATGACCGGTAGATGTAATCCCCACTTTGTTGGTTATCTTTACCCAGTAACTGGTATTGATATTCCTTCGTTTTGAGTATACCACCCAGTAATCGGTGAGATGTCTCTTGGATAATTGCTTTTGTCAGGCAATTCATCCCCGGCGAGTCATCTTTCATTTACCCTTGTTTGGTAATGATTGCTTCTCCTTCTGATTTGTCATCATTTTATACACAGTAACCGGTATCCCGATGTCCCTTCTTTTTGGTCGATTTATCCTTTATTAACCCAGTAACCGGTTGTGGATAATCTTCCATGCGAGTATGTTATCCATGTTTTGCCCATATATTTGTAGTAGATAATATATCTCATGCGCTCTTCAGTCGAAGTCTTTTCTTCCTTAGTAGAGTAAGATTCGTATTTCCTTGTGGAATCGAATACACATCCTATAAGTCGAGTTTGCTTTTTCAGCCCTCCTTTCGGATGATAAGCGTCTTGGATATGTTCCCAATTCACGCCTGGTTGGTCACCTATTATATGCCCAGTAACCGGTATCTCTGGTGTTCCTTCCTTCTGCTCCCTATTATGACTTTTTGTCCCCTGTGGAGTCAGAATTCCCCTGAGTGGAAATGTGCTTTTTGGTTTCTCCTCAGATGTTTCGGATGACTGATATCTCTCACCCTTATGAGGTCTTAGATATTCTTTCTCCCTGAGCATGTTGTTCTCTCACCCAGTAACCGGTGTGTTGATGACATGTCTCTCTTTGAGTTTATTACCCAGTAGCCGGTAATATCTCGTTGTTTCTTTCTCAGCTGAGTCCTTTATGGACATCCCCGTCTGAGTCCGGATTTTTTTATCTGATGTATCCTTTGTGGATAGTTTTGTTGTATTGGCATATTCCCCAATACATGCATCTTTGTGTCAGCTCGAATCTTTCCATCGATTTGTTTCCATGGAATCCCTTCGTGTCTCCCAGCAAGTTTCTAAGTCGTGACCTGCTCACGCATTTTTACCTTATTTCCCCAGAGTCTCTGTCTCCCTAGTGAGTGTGTTAATCCTATGGACCTACAGTTTCTCCCGATTTCTTTTCCTTTGTGGCAATTATTCACCATGAAGATTTTATTTTGCATACGTACATTTTCATCATGAGGTCTCTTAGGGACCAAAATTCGTCTCTTTGTTATTATTTAAGCTCATTCTACCTCGTCGAGATGAAGATTTTAACCTTCATATCTCCGGCTAGAACGGCCTTCAATAGCGGCATCTGTGAGACCCAAATTTTGACCCTAAGATCCCTCATGGCATCATGCTATTGCACAAGTGCATTGCCTCAAGGATCATAGCTTGTTTGGCTCTTTAACCCTAGGGATGGGACTTGTTTGAGTCTTTTGAGATCACCAAGCATGCTTGTATTGTATGTTATTGCTTTTCATAATTTTATTACTAACCAAAAGCACAAAAATATGTCACTAACTCTTTTTGTTTTGAAGCTCAAGTGATCATGTGCTCCACAATGCTCCTAGGAGGTTTCTAAGCCCAATGCAATGGCTAGATGAAGATGAGAAAAAGCATGATAATGGTCCACAAAGATCTTAATCATCATCTATGTCTCTCAAGTATCTCAATTTTCCACTTTGATCAAGATAACCCAAGGGGCTTGAAGATTGTTTCCCAAGGAAACCCTAATCCAACTATGCTTTGACTTTGCCTTGCCCATGAAGCAACCTCAACCTCTGATCAAATTTAATCAAGGGAAGTTCTTTCTGTAAGAACAAAATTAGTTCTACAACAAAATTCCAAGATTTTGATGATAACAAAGGATGAAACCAAAAATGGCACCCTAACGAAAATTCTCTAAGTGTGTAGGACTCTGAACAGCAATAAAGGAATTTGATCCTTTTATCAGATACAAACTCTGATCAGATACAAAGTACTAGAAGATCAGAAGCATTCAAAGAAGAAGTGCGCTCTAGAAGTTCTGATTCTGAGCGAAACAAGATAGTAGAAAGTACCAGAAGCTCTAAACATCCGCTGGACTTAGTTCTGATGATCTAGAAGACCAGTCTCTTAGAAGCTCTAATGTAACCTCAATGATATCTTCTTCCGACACAGAAATCTAAGATAACAAAGACTCTGATGTAGATTCTCCAAATCCAGAAAGAGTAACGGAAAGAATTTCTTCAAATGGAAAGGAAGTATTTTTAGAAAGAAATCATTCAGGGAGACAATTTGGTTATGGCAAGAAACACAGAAGTAATGACATTGAATGCTCATCAAAGGCCAATATTTTGTCATCACTCCAACGGTCCTCTTCACCACTATATAAAGGACAACATGTTTCAGTGAGAGATACACAATAACACACAGAAAATCCTTCACATTCTCTCTTGGTTTTTCACGAGCTGCTGCTCATACGTGAAAACACTAGCTTGATTATTCTGCTGTAATATTCGCTTACTCTTAGAAGCACTCTCTATTATAATTTATTTTTGCTAAACTGATTTTGTTCCTCAAGTGACTCTGCGTAGTCTGTATACTTGGGAGGACTAAGAGATCACTCTCTTAGACGTTTGATTGTATTAATCTTTCAAGATTAGTGGATTAAGTCCTTTTTGAAGGCGAAATCACCTTGGCCGGGTGGACTGGAGTAGCTTTGTGTTATAAGCGTACCGGTATAAAATTCTGTGTGTTCTTATTTTTGAAAAAGCTTTTAATTTCTAAAACAATTCAAACCCCCTTTCTTGTTTTTCTCACCTTCAGTTGGTATCAGAGCTTCGGCTCTGTTATTGATTTTCTAATCAAACACTTAACAGTGTAGAGAGATCCAGAACGAGAAAAATATGACCAACACCAATGAAAGAGACAGTTACAACGCTAAGCCTCCAGTCTTTGATGGAGAGAAATTCGATTATTGGAAAGATAGAATTGAAAGTTTCTTTCTAGGCTATGATGCTGATCTCTGGGACATTGTCACAGTTGGATACAAACCTCCTGTAATAGATGTTGGAGTTGCCGTTCCCAGAAACAAAATTACAGATGATCAGAAGCGCGAATTCAAGAATCATCACAAAGCCAGAATGATACTTCTCAATGCCATATCCTACAATGAGTATGAAAAAATCACCAACAGGGAAACAGCTAAAGATATCCTCAACTCCCTGAGGATGACTCATGAAGGAAACTCTCAGGTCAAACAAACAAAGGCTCTGGCTCTAATCCAGAAATATGAAGCCTTCAAGATGGAGGATGATGAAGCTGTAGAGGTCATGTTTTCTAGATTCCAAACTCTTATTGCAAGTCTCAAAGTACTAGACAAAGGATACACAACTGCAGACCATGTCAAAAAGATAGTCAGAAGCTTGCCAAAGAAGTGGAGACCCATGGTCACAACCTTAAAGCTATCAAAGGATCTGAACAACATCATGTTGGTGTAAGCCCTAGAGGCCAATACTTTTGGTACTTGTATCGAATTATTTAAAGGCATTTTCTTTATTATGGTTGATTAATAAAGTCCCTGGAATAGATAGTCTGTTTAATGTATTAAGTGTGACTTAATCATGAAAACACATTAAACATAAGGACATTATTCTTAAAGTATCCATAGTCGAGCTTTAGTGTGAAGTGGGATAACATTAAAGCATTAAGGCTATTATGTTTGTAGACTGATGATCACATCGCATGGATCATGGATAAAGAGTTATCAAGTCTTAAACATAGGTATGAATATTAGGAGTAATATTTATACCGGATTGACCCGCTATGAGAATACTATATAGAAAGTTATGCAAAGTGTCATAAGTTATTCTCATGGTGATAACAGTGTATACCTCTCTTCGACCTGAAACCACTATGGATCCTAGATGTAGAGTCGAGTGCTTTATTGCTGATCCAACATTGTCCGTAACTGGATAACCATAAAGACAGTTGATGGGTACTCCACAAAGCATGCTGAGGGACATGAGTGTCCTAGATGGAATTTGCCCATCCTGCGTAACAGGATAAATGTCTATGGGCCCAATATTGAACTGGACAAGGATGACACGGTCTATACCTTGTGTTCAATATAGACATAAGGGCAAAGGGGTAATTATACACATAATTATTATCACAGGAGGTTTTGTCAGATCACATGACATTTTCGTGACTTGGGTAGCAGTGATGTGTTGCTAGATACCGCTCACTATTTATTATGTTAAATGCGTGATTTAATATAATTGCCAACGCCGCGAAAACCTATAGGGTCACACACAAAGAACGGATTGATGAGAGATAGAGTAACTAAGGAACACCGTAAGGTACGATGCACTTAAGTGGGAGACGAAATATGGTAAGGTACCAAATACTTAAGTGATTTTGGGCATATTATAAGATATGGGCCAAAATACACTTAAGTGGGCTTTTTAGCTTGAAGCCCACACAAGTGGTTCTATAAATAGAACCCCTTGGGTAGAAGCATTGTGACTCAACTCCACTCAGACTGAAATTCAAGTAGAGACTTGGAATTTTGTTTCCCTCTTTCTCTCACTCAAAGCCTTCATTCATAACAGCTAGCACTGCGATTGAAGGAATCCGTTCGTATGGACTGAGTAGAGACGTTGTCATCATTCAACGTTCGTGATCGCCCCATGGATCTGTATCAAAGGTTTTGATCATTATCAGAGATCTGCACCAAAGGTTTGAATCGCCACAAGAGGTAACGATTCTATCACTGATCATGCCCATTCGTAAGGATCACTAAATGGAGAATTTTTTAAATTCCACTGCGCCTTGGATGGCTATTCTCCTACAGTGGTATCAGAGCCACTTACGAAACCATGAATCTGATAACTGTTTTTGTTCTGTAATAATATGATTAAAGACAGAATGAATCAAAGGTTAAATTGAGATCGATCAAGTTACATATATGTGATAGATGTAATCCTGATGCAAAATACATTATATATGATATAGTGTTCTCGTTTCGTTCATTCAAACCCTCGATGATTGTTTTCCTTTGAGCGATCAATGGTCGTTTGCTTCTTGATCCGACATTAGTATGGTGAAGCAATGATGTGTTGATCAATCATAGTGAATTAACAATCGAGATATGTTTGACGGTCTGAAATTGGTGCATCAGGGTTAGTGACGGCACAAGGGCTGTGTTGTCAGAGAGTTATGCGATTGGGGTTTGACTGCACAAGAGTTGTGCGTTCTAAACACTTTTCCGAACAGTGTTAACCGGTTAACGCGTATGGTTAACCGGTTAACGAGAAACTGAATACAACCTTCTAAACATTTTTTTTGGAACAATGTTAACCGGTTAACGCATATGGTTAACCGGTTAACGGAATGCGAAATAAAAATTTTGAGATTTTCAAACAGTGTTAACCGGTTAACGCATTTGGTTAACCGGTTAACGCAAGGCGGAAAACAGTTTTCCAAGAAATTTTTCAACAGTGTTAACCGGTTAACGCATATGGTTAACCGGTTAACGCAAGGCAGAAAAGAATTTTCTAAAAGTTTTCAAACAGTGTTAACCGGTTAACGCATATGGTTAACCGGTTAACGCAAGGAAAAATTCACCCGTTCGGCTAGAAAAAGTGCTTTGAAGTATCAAGTGTTGATACGAAAAACGACGTCAATTTTAAATGACTTGTTCATTGAAATTTAATTTGATTTTAATTAATTAAAGGAATTAATAATAATAATAATAAAGTGTTTATTATTGTCTTGTGGTGATCGGTTATGGCCTTAGTTTTCCTTTATTCTGCTTTGGATTTTAAAATACGACCTGCGTGTCGTGCCTCTCTCTTAATCTCCCAAATGTAACTTCTTTTCTCATCTCACTCCCTCGTATGTAAAACAAGTTTCTTTTATGTAATGTAATGATATGAAGAAAGCAAAGAAGTCAGTGCCAAAGGAGGACAACCTTGAAGATCTTGCTTGGAGAAGCTTAGATCGTTGTTAGGTTAGCTTAGGTTCTCTCATTGGCTTGGGAGAACAATTGCGCTAGGGGCCATAACTGTTTCATTATGTATGTATGTATGTTGATGCATGTGAATGTATGTTGATGCATGTGAGAGACGGTTTATATGATAAACAAGCCGGTGAGATCAGAAAAATTGCAATTCCCTCAAATTAAATATTAAGTTTATGCTTTCCAAGTTTTAACACTCATCAAGACTAGTAATGGATAATCTAGGTTTCGCCTACGCGAGGTGCATGATCTATATATTAGTAAGGTGCGATGGGATAATTGTAATATCCAACTGTTAAAACAATGGGTCAAACTTAACTAAACAAATTATAATAAGATTATATATATGTTTAGAAGCAAGAGTTGGGAATGATCCATATGATGGATTGGAATAATGAGTTATTCACCCAACTGAAATTTTCGAGAGTTGTATGAGATACAATTGGAAGGAGTTCCTACCTAAATAACCTAGTTTTGTGTAATCTGCCTACGCGGACTTAGAACGAAGTGAAATATGGATCTCGACCCACTAGAAAATCTTCCAACGGGATTTTCCGAATCAGATGATGAGGGTCATTTGTTTTGAGTAAAATAGTGGGAGCATATTTAATTAAAGGCCTAATTAAATATGTCAATGATACTTATATTTTCATTAATCCTTGTGTAGATTACCATGACAGCAAATACCTCTAACAACATATTACGATCAAACCTTGACAAGGAAAAATTGTCTCGGACAAATTTTCTGGATTGGTACCAAGACATGAGGATTGTCCTCAAACATGATAAAGGGAAAGGCAAGGAAGTTGCCAAACCCAAACCCACTATTGCTGTTTTGAAGCCTAGTGGAAGCATAGAAAAAGAAGGCACCTGCTTCCATTGCGGTAAGACCGCACATTGGAAGAGGAACTGCCCAAAGTACCGGGAAGATAAGAAGAATGGAGTAGAGACTTCAACTTCAGGTATTTTTGTTATTAATTTATCTACTTCTGCATCATGGGTATTAGATACTGGATGCATTTCTCACATTTGTACAAATGTGCAGGAACTAAAAAGGAGTAGAGATTTGGCAAAAAGTGAAGTCGACCTACGAGTTGGCTATGGAGCAAAGGTTGCTGCTTTAGCCGAGGGAACTTTTAATTGACTTTACCTAGTGGTTTAATAATTCAGTTAGAGAACTGTTATTATGTACCTGCAATTAGCAGGAATATTATTTCCATTGCTTGTTTGGACAAGTTTGGTTTTTCATTTATAATAAAGAACAATTGTTGATCAATTTATTTGAATGATATATTCTATGCTACTGCACAAATGAACAAATGACTATATGTCCTTGATCTTGAAATGCCTATTAATAACATTAATACAAAAGGGTGAAACCTAACGAGTTAAAACCAACTAGGTAAGAATATTAAAACTCTTCGATCAGATCGAAGTGATGAGTATTTAATCCTAGAGTTTGATGACCATTTGAAAGAGTGTGGGATCCTATCCCAACTTACTCCTCCTGGAACATCCCAATGGAAGGGTGTATCTGAGAGAAGAAATCGAACCCTGTTGGACATGGTCCGATCCATGATGAGTCACACCAATCTTCTAAACTCCTTTTGAGGACATACACCATTGACATCAGCTTACACACTTAACCGTGTTCCATCCAAAAGGTTGAAAAGACACCATATGAGATATGGAGTGGTAAGAGACCACATATGTCTTACATGAAGATTTGGGGTTGTGAAGTTTATGTGAAACGACAAATTTCAACTAAGCTTGAGCCCAAATCTGACAAATGCTTATTTGTGGGGTATCCTAAAGAAACAAGAGGATATTATTTCTACAATCCTTCTGAGGGCAAAGTGTTTGTCGCTCGAACTTGAGTTTTCCTAGAAAGGGATTTTATTTCCAAAGGAACCAGTGGGAGGAAAGTAGAGCTTGAAGAAATTCAAGAATCACAAAGCATCGATACACCTATGGAGGAATTAGAGCAGGAAACAAAAGTAGTTGTGTAAGAGCAACCTGCTCAAGTAGAACAAGACCAGCGTAGGTCAGGCAGGATACGTCACCTACCTGAGATATATGGATATCTGATCAAGGTGATGTATTACTCATGGATCAAGATGAGCCTGTGACCTACTCATGGAATCTTCGCCTTGATGAAACAGTAAGATTGTATGGATTCATTAAGAACGAAGAATAGACTTGTGTCTACAAGAAGGTTAGTGGGAGCATGATCGTATTCCTGGTATTATATGTAGATGACATATTACTCATTGGAATCGATATCCCTACCCTGCAACAAGTAAAGTCTTGGTTGGGGAAATGCTTTTCTATGAAGGACCTAGGTGAAGCAGCCTATATATTAGGAATCAGAATCTATAGAGATAGATCACAAAACTGCTTGGCCTAAGTCAGAGTACATACATAGACAAAGTGCTGAGACGCTTTAATATGAATGATTCCAATCTGGTTATGTGTTTTGCTTAAATAGTGGCACTGTGAGCTTGAAAAGTTCAACGCAAGATGCAGTTGCTGATTCTACAATTGAGGCCGAGTATATTGCTGCCTTAAGTGCAGCAAAGGAAGCTGTTTGGATCAATAAACTTGGCATAGTCCCTAGCATTATGGATCCCATTGGTCTCTATTATGATAACAATGGTGTTCTCGCATAAGCTAAGGAGCCTAGATCTCACCAACGATCCAAACACATACTTAGGCATTGTGCGAAAATATGTAAAGTACCTACACTTGACAATGTTGCTAACCCACTGACAAAGCCTCTTGCGCAGCAGAAGCATGATGGCCATACTAGATCAATGGGCATACGGGGTATGCCTGATTGGCTCTAGTGCTAGTGGAAGATTGTTGGTGTAAGCCCTAGAGGCCAATACTTTTGGTACTTGTATCGAATTATTTAAAGGCATTTTCCTTATTATGGTTGATTAATAAAGTCCCTGGAATAGATAGTCCGTTTAATGTATTAAGTGTGACTTAATCATGAGAACACATTAAACATAAGGACACTATTGTTAAAGTATCCGTAGTCGAGCTTTAGTGTGAAGTGGGATAACATTAAAGCATTAAGGCTATTATGTTTGTAGACTGATGATCACATCTCATGGATCATGGATAAAGAGTTATCAAGTCTTAAACATAAGTATGAATATTAGGAGTAATATTTATACCGGATTGACTCGCTATGAGAATACTATATAGAAAGTTATGCAAAGTGTTATAAGTTATTCTCATGGTGATAATAGTGTATACCACTCTTCGACCTGAAACCACTATGGATCCTAGATGTAGAGTCGAGTGCTTTATTGCTGATCCAACATTGTCCGTAACTGGATAACCATAAAGACAGTTGATGGGTACTCCACAAAGCATGCTGAGGGACATGAGTGTCCTAGATGGAATTTGCCCATCCTGCGTAACAGGATAAATGTCTATGGGCCCAATATTGAACTGGACAAGGGTGACACGGTCTATACCTTGTGTTCAATATAGACATAAGGGCAAAGGGGTAATTATACACATAATTATTATCACAGGAGGTTTTGTCAGATCACATGACATTTTCGTGACTTGGGTAGCAGTGATGTGTTGCTAGATACCGCTCACTGTTCATTATGTTAAATGCGTGATTTAATATAATTGCCAACGCCGCGAAAACCTATAGGGTCACACACGAAGGACGGATTGATGAGAGATAGAGTAACTAAGGAACACCGTAAGGTACGGTGCACTTAAGTGGGAGACGAAATATGGTAAGGTACCAAATACTTAAGTGATTTTGGGCATATTATAAGATATGGGCCAAAATACACTTAAGTGGGCTTTTTAGCTTGAAGCCCATACAACTGGTTCTATAAATAGAACCCCTTGGGTAGAAGCATTGTGACTCCACTCCACTCAGACTGAAATTCAAGTAGAGACTTGGAATTTTGTTTCCCTCTTTCTCTCACTCAAAGCCTTCATTCATAACAGCTAGCACTGCGATTGAAGGAATCCGTTCGTGTGGACTGAGTAGAGACGTTGTCATCGTTCAACGTGCGTGATCGCCCCGTGGATCTGTATCAAAGGTTTTGATCATTATCAGAGATCTGCACCAAAGGTTTGAATTGCCACAAGAGGTAACGATTCTATCACTGATCATGCCCATTCGTAAGGATCACTAAATGGAGAATTTTTTAAATTCCGTTGCGCCTTGGATGGCTATTCTCCTACACATCAGCCTTGAAGAGCTTGTCAGTTCACTCAGAAGTCATGAGATAGAACTGGAGGAATATGAGCCTCAGAAGAAGATCAAGTCTGTAGCTTTAAAGTCCAGATCTGAAAGGCGCAAGTCTGACAGAAACAAAGCCTTCCAGGCCAAAACAGAAGACGTTGATGACTCTGAACAAGAAGATTCTGACGATGAGGAAGAATTATCCCTTTTGACCAGAAGAGTAAAACAACTCTGGAGAAAAAGGAATAACAACTTCAGAAAACCAAGACCCCGAGGGGACCGATCAAAATCATCCTCAAAAGGTAAATCTAACAAAGATGTTACGTGTTATGAATGTAAAGAAACAGGTCACTACAGAAACGAATGTCCCAAGTTAAAGAAAGACAGTTCCAGAAAAGAGAACTTAAAGAAAAATTCCCTCAGAACCAAAAAGGGATTGATGGCTACCTGGGACGATAGTGAATCTGACTCATCAGAATCAGACTCTGATGAACAGGCTAATGTAGCACTCATGGCTACCACATCCAAGAATTCTTCAGATGAAGAATCTGAATCAGAAGAGGTATTTTCTGAACTTTCTCAATCTGACTTAGAAATATGTGTGTCTGAAACTCTAAACTCATATCAGAAACTCAAACAAAAATTTAAAGCTATAAAAGGTGTCCTTGAAGAAACATTAGAAGAATGTGGCAAACTTGAGATAACAATTTTAGAACTAAAAGATGAAAACAGAACTCTGACATTACAAAGAGATGCAACAAAGAAAAATTGTTCAAAACTTGAAGAAGCGTTATCTCAAGCTCCACAAACTTCAAACACACTAATTTATAAATATGAAAAATCTTTTCAAAAGTTTCTGAAAAATGGGATAGAGAGGAGCTGAATGGCATCCATGATTTATGGGGTCAGTCAGAACAATAGAAGAGGAATTGAGTATGATCCTAGTGAAGATAAAACTTCTACTAATGACCAACCTAAATCTCCATTTTCATATCACTATACACATTCACAAGCACAACAATTTAATAATGCTAGAAAACCCAAAGTTTTAAGAAACTCTGGGAAAACTAATCACAAAGGACCCAAAAGACTCTGGGTACCAAAGGATAAGATTGTTTATGTTGCAGATATCTTATGCAGCAGAGTTAAAACACCAGTCATGGTACCTGGACTCTGGATGCTCGTGACACATGACAGGAAGAAAGTCTATGTTCCAAAGCGTGGAACTTAAAGATGCTGGATTTGTAGGCTTCGGAGGAGATCAGAAAGGAAGGATCAAAGGCTCCGGAACTATCGGTAATGGTACTCTTCCCTCTATATCTGATGTGTTATACTTAGAAGGATTAATGCATAATCTGTTATCAATAAGTTAATTAAGCGATAACGGATATGATGTAATCTTTAATAAAAAAACATGTAAAGCCATAAATCAAAACAATGGTTCTGTCCTATTCACTGGAAAGAGGAAAAATAATATTTATAAAATAAATATTTCTGATTTAAAAGAACAAAATATGAAATGTCTGATGTCTGTTCACAAAGAGCAATGGGTATGGCATAGACGCTTGGGCCACATTAGCATGAGAAAGTTATCTCAGCTAAATAAACTCGAGTTAGTCAGAGGTCTACCTAAGTTGAAGTTTCGTTCAGATGCTCTATGTGAAGCATGTCAGAAAGGGAAATTTTCAAAATCATATTTTAAAAAGAAAAATATTATTTCTACCTCTAAGCCTCTGGAACTTCTTCATATTGATTTATTTGGTCCTGTGAAAACAGCATCAGTCAATGGAAAGAAATATGGACTAGTCATTGTTGATGATTTTAGTCGCTGGACATGGGTAAAATTCTTAAAGCACAAGAGTGAGTCTCACTCTGTATTCACGAGCTTCTGTTCCAAAGTGCAAAACGAATTTGACTCTAAAATCATCAGAGTCAGAAGTGATCATGGTGGGGAATTTGAAAATAAATTTTTTGAGGAATTATTTGACCCTAATGGAATATCCCATGATTTCTCCTGCCCTAGAACTCCACAACAAAATGGAGTTGTAGAGAGGAAGAATAGGATACTCCAAGAGATGGCCAGAACCATGATCAATGAAACAAATGTGGCTAAGCACTTTTGGGCTGAAGCTGTAAATACAGCGTGTTACATTCATAATAGAATCTCCATAAGACCTATTCTGGAAAAGACTCCCTATGAACTGTGTAAAGGAAGAAAACCCAACATTTCTGATTTTCATCCTTTTGGATGTTCTTGTTTTATTTTAAATACTAAAGAACATCTAAACAAGTTTGATTTCAAAGCACAAAAAGGTATTATGTTAGGATACTCAGAACGCTCTAAAGGCTACAGAGTATACAATACAGAAACCAAAATTGTGGAAGAATTAATTCATGTCAGATTTGATGATAAGCTTGACCCTGAAAAGTCAAAGCTAGTTGAGAAACTTGCAGATCTGGAGATCACTCTTGCAGGTTCTGACGAGAAGATTAAAGCTCCTGAAGCAACTGCCAATCAAACTTCAGAAGGAACTAAATCCCCAGCAATCCCAAAGAAAGCTAAAAGTCGCCTCAACATATCTAAAGAGTTGATTCTGGGAAACAAGGACGAACCTATCCGAACTAGGTCTACCTTCAAAACTCATGAAGAAACTCCTCTAGGACTAGTATCTCTGATCGATCCTACTTCCTGTGATGAGGCACTTCAAGATAGCGACTGGGTTCTAGCCATGCAAGAAGAACTAGATCAATTCACAAAGAACGACATTTGGGATCTTGTTCCTAAACCCAAAGGCACTCACATCATCGGAACCAGATGGGTGTTCAGAAACAAGCTGAATGAGAAAGGAGAAGTTGTCATAAACAAAGCTTGACTGGTGGCTCAAGGTTATAGTCAACAAGAAGGAATTGATTACAATGAAACCTTTGCCCCAGTCGCCAGGTTAGAATCTATTTGTTTACTTGTCTCATTCGTTGTAAATCACTCTATCAAACTGTATCAAATGGATGTCAAGAGCGCATTCCTTTATGGTTATATATCAGAAGAAGTGTATGTCAACCAACCTCTAGGTTTTCAAAATTCAGATTGTCCAGAACATGTTTTTAAACTTAAGAAATCTTTATATGGATTAAAACAAGCTCCCAGAGCTTGGTATGAATGATTAAGTAATTTTCTTCTGAAACATGATTATATTAGAGGAAAAGTTGACTCTACACTCTTCTGTAAAAACATTAATGATGATCTCATGATATGCCAGATATACGTTGATGATATCATTTTTGGTTCAGCTAACGCCTCTGTATGTCAAGAATTCTCTGAGCTAATGCAGGCAGAATTTGAAATGAGCTTAATGCAAGAACTAAAGTTCTTTCTAGGAATTCAAATCAGTCAAACTTCAGAAGTCACGTACGTTCATCAAATTAAATACATAAAAGACATTCTGAAGAAATTTGAAATGGCTGAATGCAAACCTGCAAAGACACCCATGCATCCAACCTGCATTCTTGAAAAAGAAGAAGTCAGTCAAAAGGTTTGTCAGAAGCTCTATCGTGGTATGATAGGCTCCCTTTTCTATCTGACTGCTACTCGTCTTGATATTCTATTAAGTGTTTGTCTCTGTGCCAGATTCCAATCAGATCCGAGAGAATCTCACTTAACAGCAGTTAAGAGAATTCTCACATATCTGAAAGGAACTCCTAACCTGGGCCTGATGTATAAGAAAACATCGGAGTATAGACTATCTGGTTTTTGTGATGTAGATTATGTAGGAGACATAATGGAATGAAAAAGTACATCTGGAAATTGTCAGCTTCTGGGAAAGAATCTGATATCCTGGGCCAGTAAAAGACAATCAACCATAGCACTGTCTACTGCAGAAGCGGAATACATCTCAGCATCACTATGCACTACTCAGATGCTCTGGATGAAGAATCAATTAGAGGATCTGCAAATCTTCGAGAGTAACATTCCTATCTTCTGTGATAATACTGCTGCCATTTGCTTAAGCAAGAATCCTATTTTACACTCCAGAGCTAAGCACGTAGAAATAAAACATCATTTTTACAGAGACTATGTTCAGAAAGGGGTAGTAACATTGAAGTTCATTGATACAGATCATCAATGGGCTGACATCTTTACTAAACCCTTAGCTGAAGATAGATTCCTCTTCATCTTAAAGAATCTGAACATTCAAAATTGCCCTGAATAAAATGTGCCTCTGAGTTTGTAAAATAAGATCCTTACGTAAACAAAGTGGATTCTGCCTCTGACTCTGATACTCCTACCAAGTTAGAAGTTATCTGAGTTAGAAATCTCCAGGAACCAATCCCTTGGTATTCCTGAAGATCAGATAAAGCAAACACGTGGAGTACCTTGCGTCTGACCTTGGAACTTCTAGACAGTTGTCTGGCAGAAATCAAGGAACAGTCTCTTGAGATCTCCTCGAGCAGTGTACTGACTATTGGGATTAGACATCATTAATGAGATGTAATCATTTTCCCTCTAACGTGCAGACTTGGTTTTTGTGCTAAACTCTGTTTTTTGTGTCGTTTTGCATGCACCCTAATTTGGGTATTTAAACACTTTCATTCACACATTGCACACTTTTCACTCTCACGCACTCATAAACCCTCTGTAAGTTCAGCTCTCTCTCTCTCTCTCTCTCTCTCTCTCTCTCTCTCTCTCTCTCTCTCTCTCTCTCTCTCTCTCAAAGCATTCCTGCAGCATTCTTCAAACTTCAACTAAGTTCTTCATCAACATTCATGGATTCCCAACAACAATCAGTTTACAACTTCTCTCAACAAATGGATTCAAACGAACAAGCTCCAAGTTCAAGCAACCCAAACCCATTGGTTACCGGTGTAGTCTCAACTCCCATCTACAAAGAGCCTCACATCCTTGATCATGAGCCTCACATCAACTTAGCAACACCATTTGAGAAGCTGGAAGTGTCATGTGAATCCTTGGTGGATTTTGACAACAGGCGCAGAAACGGTATCGACCTAACTGAAGAACTCAGGAATCAAGGTTGGGGAAATTACTTCAAACGCTTGTATGGTCCTGTCTACACAAATTTAGTGAAGGAGTTCTGGAGATTCGCTGATGCTGATGATCACTACATCGTTACCTATCTTCTGGGAGTCAAAATGGTGATTACGGAGAAGTCCATTGCTGCTCTTCTGGGTATGGAGAAAGATGGAGGAAGAAGAATCTACAAGATTAATCCTAGGGAAAAATATATGTCCCATGAGATTAACCCAACTATTTTCAAGCAGAACGCTGAAGGCAACCCATCCAAGAACAAGGAGTTACATCAGAACCTCCGAGTATGGCTGAAAATCATCCTGGGTACCACCCATCATCGCCCAACTTCAAACTCTTCAGACTACATCAACACAGACAAAAAGTGCATCCTGTACTGTATCCACAAGGGTCTGAAGCTCTGCCTTCTAGCACTTCTTTTAAAATACCTCAGAGATTCTGTTCGAGATACAAGAAACAATATGAAGCCCAGAAACTACATTCCTCTGGGAAGGCTAATCTCTGATGTCCCGATTGAAAGCCGTCTTGTGGACCACCTGATAACGCTCAGACTCATGGATGACGTGATGATCGACACTGGAAAAGCTCTACATGCCAAAAATCTGAAGAGCATGGGGATTCTGGATCAAGTCAAGTTCAAACCCACTCTGGACACCTCTTGGGAAGCTCTCAAAGATCAGAGGAAAATTCCAAATGGACTCTATCTATTCTCAAAGATTGACCCTCGAGAAGTAATCATGTATTACTTAGATGATCTGAGGAGAGAAGGAGTGGATATCTCAGACTTCAACATCAGCCAACTGCCAGATGAGCCTCCAAACTTCATGAAGCATCCACGAGGACCCTCTGAAAAGGCTAAGCAAGCTAAGAAGGAAAGACTAGGAGAATCCTCCGGATCAAGACCTCCAGCACCCCTGCCTGGGCCTTCTGGTAAGTCTGTTTCTCTTGCTCCCTCTGCACAAACACATCATATTGCTTCTTCTATCCCTCAACCATCACATATCTACACTAACTTAGAAACTCCTCCTTCAACCACCAAAACATCTCACCAACCATCCCAAAAATTTAACCTTGCCACCACAACCTTACCTATTTCTGACGCAGAAATGCTGAACGAAACCACCTCACCATCTTCATCTTCGTCTCCAGAATCACCCCCTACTACAACATTTCCACAGATACAGAACACTCTGACCCTTCATCTCCCACTCTGGCCCAACTCCAAACTCGTGCTTTGGCATCACAACAGCCAACACAATCCACACCTGAACCAGAAGTCACCTCATCACCCATAGAACAACCAAACCCAACAACATCTGACCCTTAACTATCTGAAACAACTCACACTGAAACTCAACCAAACAACTCTGACACACATCCATCAAACACATCCGCTGAACCACAAACTTCCACTCTTAACCTAAGCCCTCCCAATTCTCCACCTCCACCCTCTAAACCAGAAAACACCCTGCCAACCCTAGAGGAAGCAATAGTGTTGTTTGCCGGGGCTTCAGTTGACAAGGTCAAGTCTCTGACCATCAACTCTGGCATCAGTGATGATCCTTCAGCTATAAGGACACACTGGAACAGAGTTATTGGCTAGATGACCTCTGAAGCTTTCAAACTGAAGAGCCTCTCTGAGAAAGTTAGAAACGACTTCATCAGAGACGCTGAAGTAAGACTACATGAGCGCTTAGCCAGAGAAGCTGAGGAGCAAGCCCGGAAGGAAGCAGAAGAGAAAGCAAGGCAAGAGGAAATACAAAGAATCAAGGAAGCTGAAGCCAAAGCTCTAGTTGATGATGCTGCTATTGCTGAAGTTGAAGCCAAAGCTGCTGCTGAAGCTGAAGCCAAAGCTACCGCTGACACTGAAGCTCGTATCGCTGAAGAATCTGCCAACAGGGTAGAACCATATGCTCTGACTTAGAGGGAGTCTTCCACCTTTGTCCCTCTGGTCCTCAAGACACTTGAAGAACTTCAGAAAGAGCAGAAAGAAGTCAGAGCCAGATTGGACCAACAGGATCCCGTTAATGTCAACATTCAGAATCTGCTGACCCAACTGCTCTAGAGGATGCCTCCACCTCCCAACCCTTAGGCACCTAGGATTTCTTTGTTCTCTTTGCTTGTTGCTTTGTTCTGTCTGTTGCCTGTTTTCTTAACTGTTGTCTGTGCTTATGTCATTTGTGATTATATATTATATGCCTTTTTGTTCTAAATTCTTTCTAAGTCTTTTTGATTCTAACAAAAAGGGGGAGAACTAAAAACAGCTCTGATGAAACCATATCTAAATCCTCTCAGTACTCTGCAAACATTGTTTTTAAATTTGGTTCTAACATTTTTTGACTTAGAAAATCTGCAGAAGAGAATCTTGAAACAGCATCTCATGGAAGCTCCGGTAAGAACTTCTAAACTCCCAGACTTATCTCAGGGGGAGCTCACTTCTATCTGATCTGAAAAACTCTCAGCTAAATGTTTCATCTCTAAAAATAAGTTTGTTTTATCATCATCAAAAAGGGGGAGATTGTAAGAACAAAATTAGTTCTACAATAAAATTCCAAGATTTTGATGATAACAAAGGATGAAACCAAAAATGGCACCCTAACGAAAATTCTCTAAGTGTCAGGACTCTGAACAACAATAAAGGAATCTGATCCTTTTATCAGATACAAACTCTGAGCAGATACAAAGTACTAGAAGATCAGAAGCATTCAAAGAAGAAGTGCGCTCTAGAAGTTCTGATTCTGAGCGAAACAAGACAGTAGAAAGTACTAGAAGCTCTAAACATCCACTGGACTTAGTTCTGATGATCTAGAAGACCAGTCTCTTAGAAGCTCTAATGTAACCTCAATGATATCTTCTTCCGACACAGAAATCTAAGATAACAAAGACTCTGATGTAGATTCTCCAAATCCAGAAAGAGTAACGGAAAGAATTTCTTCAAATGGAAAGGAAGTATTTTTAGAAAGAAATCATTCAGGGAGACAATTTGGTTATGGCAAGAAACACAGAAGTAATGACATTGAATGCTCATCAAAGGCCAATATTTTGTCATCACTCCAACGGTCCTCTTCACCACTATATAAAGGACAACATGTTTCAGTGAGAGATACACAATAACACACAGAAAATCCTTCACATTCTCTCTTGGTTTTTCACGAGCTGCTGCTCATACGTGAAAACACTAGCTTGATTATTCTGCTGTAATATTCGCTTACTCTTAGAAGCACTCTCTATTATAATTTATTTTTGCTAAACTGATTTTGTTCCTCAAGTGACTCTGCGTAGTCTGTATACTTGGGAGGACTAAGAGATCACTCTCTTAGACGTTTGATTGTATTAATCTTTCAAGATTAGTGGATTAAGTCCTTTTTGAAGGCGAAATCACCTTGGCCGGGTGGACTGGAGTAGCTTTGTGTTATAAGCGAACCAGTATAAAATTCTGTGTGTTCTTATTTTTGAAAAAGCTTTTAATTTCTAAAACAATTCAAACCCCCCTTTCTTGTTTTTCTCACCTTCACTTTCATTCATCATTTTATGAATATATGAGTCTATTTTAGGCCCCTCAAACATTTATTCATCAAGATTAGAAGTTTGGCCTCGAAAACTTGACCAGTCAAAGTCATCGGACTAAGTTGAAACTCCTTGAAAACTTTCCCCCAAGAAACATTTGATGTGTTTATCAAATGATGATTATCAAATGAAGATTATCCTAAGAGCAAAACTGTTCCTAAGAACCATATTAACAACTTTCATGTTCATAAAAAATCTATTTGAAACTTGGAAGGTCATCATTCATTTCAAAACATTATCGGTCATTTTGACAGAAACCCTAATTTTGGGTCAACTTACCAAGGGAATAACTTCCTTAATTTTTATGATTTTGATGTGAGACCAAATGCATTAGAAATCTTGAGATGTAAGCTTCAAATGTTATGTTGGACAAAATTTCATAATCCTAAAATAAATACATGTGATAATGCAAAACATTATAGGTCATCTTGGACCTAATTCATTGAATTTGAAAAAGCACCCAACTTCAAAGCCCAAAGCCTTGTCATAGAAAATCCAAATTACGCAACTTTGAGTCTAAATTGATCACCTGGAAAATATCTACAACTTTTATGTTGGAGTTTTTTCCACTTGAAGCTTGTATCATGAGGACAGAGGGGTTTGATTAAGCTTTTTTTTGGTAAACTTTTTTAAAATGACTTGAATATGTTTCGTACTTGAATTTTCACAGCCAATTTTCATCAATTTGAAAATTCCAAATGAATTTTTGTCCAACATGACTTTTGTTCCTTATTTCAAGGGCTTTCCAACATTACTCACATTACTTTTTTGGATTCACCATTTATAAGTTTCGAATTCATTTCAAATTATATGCATTTTGGTATTTTATGATGAAACTTGAATATGAAAACTTGTTCAGTCCAATGTACACGACCATTTTCCCTTCACTTGATCTCAACAAGCTTTTGCATTCATCATTGGGCCTTCCACACGCTTGCACAGGCCCATGCAAGCAAAATTCAAATTGCCATGCACATGAAAGAAGCGTGGGATTCAGCCACATTCAGATATAAATAGAGGCGCCTTGAGCTTCATTGAGGGAACCTTTTAGAGATCTGAATTGCTGCAGAGTTGAAACCATAGTCATACGAAAGGAATTATTCAGAAATTGTTCTTACTTTCAAGCTTGAAATTCAACATCATTAGCTGAGTTTTAAAGCCTAATTCCTTAGCCTTTCACTTCCACTACATCCATAGGTCATAGAGGAGCAAGGATCTTGAAGGATTCGTGGCCAAAAGTTCATCCATTTGAAGGTTTATTCTCAAACTTTTTGGATCTAGAACTCTTAATTCAATGTAGCATTCTTGTGTTTCTGTGGTTTTCTGAAGTCCTCACACTTGAGGCAAGCCATTGGTGCTTTCAATTTCTCATTTCATGAACAAACAATTTGAACACCATGATCTTCTCCTTCACATTTCTCTCAATATAGGAAGAGTGAGGAAAATCCAATGGTACAGTGTTGATCTATATCACACGAGTTCCATTTTCATGTCTTTGTTTTTCATTTTCATTAAAGTTCATTTTCCTGCAACTGGTGGCCGGAATTGGTTGTCTGACCGGAGAAGATGGTGGTTTTCACCACCACCACCACGTGTGCATCCTCCTGGCCCTTGGATATGGTTTCCACGTTTTAATCTTGTTCATTCATTGTGCTTACTTATTTTAATACATGCCGTTGTGCGTTTGACTCAAGCACACTGTGTTCCCTATTATTTGGACCACCCATGAGCGTCACGTCAATTAATGAATCCATCACATGGCTGTGGTTTTTTCCATTTATTCCATTTTCTTTTAGTTTCAGTTAATTCATTTGATTTTCAAAAATCCATAAAAAAAATTCATTTGAAGTCAGAAAAAAATGAGACCAATTCCAAAAAATTTCTTGAAAAATCTAGTTTCATATTATGATTTTTAATTATTTTTGTGACTTCATTTGATATTTTTTATGGATTATTTGATTTTTAATGGTTTTAATTCATTTTAAAATACTTTCTGACTTTTGAAAAATCCAAAAATATTTTCATAGCATTTATGGATCATGAAAAGTCAATGAAAATTAGTCTCATTAGTTTCTTATTTGATTTGCAACTATTTGAGATTTTAATTTATATTATGCTATTTTTCAATTGTTTTTAATTGATTTTAAGTACTTTCTGGTTTCAAAAATTTATGAGAATATTAGTCAAAGATTGTTTGACTATGTTGAACCTATGAGAATTTAATTTGACTCATTGAAGTTGTTTTAAATTGAATTTGAGGTTTGACCTTATTTCTTTATTTCTATTTTCATTTTTATTTTAATTCAAAAAATACAAAAAAATACCATTGACTCTTTGACTTGTTATCTTATTTCTCTTCTGTTTGGTGTTGATTGATGTTAATCTGATTCACATTTGATCAATTGGATTTGGTTGTGGACTTCTTTTCCCCTCCCTTTCATCTTCATCCCTTTCTTCCCATCAAATGACCAATGAGTTAATGTCTTGAAGTTGGTCTTAACAAATGATAAGTTTAACCTTCTTTGATCCAAACCAAACTCAACTTGATCCATGATCAAGTGAGTTGTTTTGTGTCCAAGATAGGTTGCTTCTTGGTCAAGCAAATAACTAAAAGTCAATACAAGGCCCTTCCTCTCTTATTTGGCATGGCAAGTTTATGGAGCTTGGCTTACTAGTCATGATCACTAACTTGTGTTCTTTGCCTATATTTTTATTGACCGGCCTCAGATAGGTGTGGCTACTACATTAGTCCACTTACGATTGTTTAACATAGTGTTACATTGTCTTATGACAAGATAACATAACCTTACTGACCACTAACTTTAATTTGAGCATTTAATTTCTTGTCATTTACTTTTAATGTCATTTATTTCTTGCTCATTATTCATATTTGATTTTCACTTTGCTCACTTGAGCACATATTTTATGTTTATGTCATTTTTCTTTTGCTCATTTGAGCCCATTATTGAGTATATATATTGCTATTTTGTGTTGCTTTGTGTTTGTTTTGTGTGAACCAAAGTGCTAAAGGAGAAAGGACTTAGAATTAAGATTTACCCATGCTTAAAGAAGTTCAAGAGAAACTAGGCCTCATGCCTTTAGAATGCTAAATATGTTGAAGAGCAACTAGGCCTCATGCCTTTAGATTGCTAAAATTCAAAGTTGACCTCAGAGGACTTCTCCTCCAAACTGATTCTTTGTCCATTCCCATTATTGTGTTGTGAACTTTTTGATGTTTGCCTTTGTGTGATAGGAATCTCATCTTAAGATTGTGAAAGGAGGACCATTGTCATGAGGATCCAAGTTAAGAGCCAAGCCAAATGGAGATCCTAGGAGCTTGATTCAAATTGTTTGATTACTTGTTTGTGTGCTAAGTCCAAAGGAAAGGAGCATCTTGAGTCATCTCTATATGACTTCAAGAAAAGGAATTCCAAGGGTTTTTCTTTCCCCTCTTATCTTTGTATGCTTTAGCAATATCCCTTCTCTTCTTCTCCCCACTCTAACCAAGCCAAAAATCATTTTCAAAACTTTTACTTTGTTTCAAATTAGAAACCTAGGCCTTAAGCCTTTGACTTTTCAAAACTATTTTCATAAATACTCATTGTGAATAAACTTTAATCCAAACTTTGACTTCATTTTGTAAATAATTCTAACTTGTAAATATAACTCATTTCAAGTTGTTCTGTGACTCCAATGGCCACTTTGTTAAAACCTTTTCATAAATATTAGTCATAGGTTTGAGTTATCATAGTGGTTGATGTAAATCTCACCTCATCCTTAGTGTTGGATTATAAGCCTTCCATGCTTATTATAGGGTTAACCCCTCCCTAGCATGTTGAAGCCTTCCTCACATGGTGGATTGTTGGTTTAGGTTGAATTTTCTCCCTTTGATAACAAAAGACCTTAAGGCTTTTAGTTAAAATCAATTCACCAATATTTGAGACTTTTACCCCGAACTAAGAGGTTTTGATCCTCCTTTGTGATGGTACGTAGGCAATGGGTTCATCCATTCAAACAACAAAAAATTTGTAAATATAATCTATTTTCTTCTCATCCCTCCAATCTTTTGCATAAATCTTTTCACAAATACCAACCTACAACACATATTTGCAAAAAGGGTTCCCTTAGAGTACTAAGGATGTTTTGGGTGCATAAAACCTTCCCATTTCATAACCAACCCCCTTACCTAGATCTCTGACATTTTTATTAGTTTTTGATTTGAAAAACTTCTTACTTGGCTTTTGTTTGCTTTCTAGCCTTTCCTTTGGACAAATAAAAGTGCGGTGGCGACTCGAATTGTATGTTGACTTTTGGTTTAGTCAATAAATTTAAAGGTAACGAAAACCCCGCTACAGAAAAGTGACGACTCTGCTAGGTGGTTCTTAACCGAGACTCCATGCTCGTGACTTACAACAAACCCGTGATTCGTGGTTGATCCATTCTCGTATATCCCAATATCAATGGAACTTGGGTGTTCATAAGGTGTAAACCATAATCCACCAAAGGAGGAGTGATCTGGGCAGCCAACTCCCTCCAATGTTGGGCATACTCCTTGAATGTCTCCTTATCTTTCTGAGACATGGGCCTCAGTTGGTCCCTATCCGGCGCCATATCCACGTTGTACTTGTATTGTTTCACGAAAGCCTCTCCTAGATCATTGAAAGTGCGGATGCTTGCACTATCTAACCCCATATACCAACGGAGTGCAGCACCTGTCAGGCTATCCTGGAAATAGTGAATCAACAATTGATCATTATCTATTTGGGTTGACATCTTGCGGGCATACATCACAAGATGGCTGAGTGGACAAGAATTCCCCTTATACTTCTCAAAGTCAGGCACTTTGAATTTCACTGGGTTCACATTGGGCACTAAGCACAGTTCAGTAGAACTCTTCCTAAACATATATTTTCCTCTCAACGTCTTCAATTCCTTGCGCAGATCAAGAAATTGGTCCTTCATTTTGTCCATCTTCTCATATATGTCTGGGCCTTCAGATGGCTCGGAGTGATAGATGGTGCCCTCTACACGAGGCAAAGTATGCACAATGGGAGGTGGCATAGACATGACCGGTCTAGATGCCGGCATGGAAGCAAAAGTAGGAGCAAAACCCTTTGGCACATAATTCAGAGGCATTCCTCACGGGAATCCAGTAAGCAAGTTCGGAGCGGAGTGGGCGGTGGCAGCAGGCACAGTAGAGGTAACCACTTCAGAAATAACTGTCCTCGCGGGAGGAGTTGCAGGCGTTGGAGAAGCTTGGCTTTAAGCAGCAAGTACTGACTCCATCATGGCAGTCAGTCGGGTAATCTCCTCTTTCAAATCTCGGTTCTCTTGCTCAAGGTGTTCCATGATTCTTGGATGATTAGCTCTGGTGTTATACCGGTGAGTCAGCTTGGCTAAAGCACAGAAGAACACCAATCAGACACCTGGCAAAAACCTGCTTATGCAAATGATGCATGAAATGTAATGCTTGATTATTTTTATTTTCAAGGAACTTACTATATCATTTGCAAATATATATTAAATGACAATTGCAACAATTTGATATGACCAAAAATCTCTTTTTATTTATATAAATTGGGATGATTACACTGAGTACAATTTTAGAAACCAAAAATAAAAAGATACAAGAGAAAAGGAGACTAGTCACCCTAAGGATCCCTAGCCACAATGTCAGAAGATCTGGCTGAAGGCGTGTACTTCCTTCGAATGCGACGAATCTCGGTCTCAAAAGAAGCCTTCATCAGGGTCTTCTCGAGGACAAGCTGGTCAACAATCTTCTTCTAAGCAACAGAAGGATGAGGCTTGCTAGAAGATGAAACCTCTGGCTCTTTCTATCTCTTCGTCACTCGGTCTTCAAGTAGCTCAATCAGTGCATCTTTGTCCTTATACTCCAACTGTAACTCTTCATGCTTCTTTCTCAAAGCATGGAAGTGCTCTTCCCACATATCCTTCTCTTGCTTCATCTTGGTGAGCGCGTCTTCCAACTCCTCTACATCTTGGTTAGGGAGAGTTAATGGCTCAACCATAACCATAGACATAGGTCTTTCACAAGGATAAGGCATCTTCAACTCCAAAGCTCTCTTCTTCACCCAAAGAGTGTAAACTTCCAAAGCTACACAATTACACGGACCAAGCTCGGATCTTCCTTTCCTATGCATATTTAGCCAAGCATGCACAATCTTCTGCTTCAAATGTTGGGGATCTTTACCCTCTTAATAGAAAGGACCTTCTAACAACATGTTATTAGGCTTGTCTCTCAAGGGGAACCCAAGTTGACGACAAGCCTAAGCAGGGTTGTAGTTAATTCCTCCTTGTGTACCAATGAGAGGCACATTAGAGAATTCACCACAACTATCAATAATATCCGAACTGATTAAATATGGGTCCTACCAAACTATATCATCATTAGTGAGAGACATAAGTCTCGACCACCTTAGACATTGTTTGTTCTCCATAAAAGCAAGCGTCTGAGGCAAGTGCAAAATAAATCACTTGTACATAAGAGGAATGCAACAAACAATCGTTCCACCACCCTTAGAATTCCTGAGATGCAAAGAGAAATACATATCACCCAACAAAGTAGGCACATGATTCCTAATCAAGAAAAGTCTAATGGCGCTAACATCAACAAAATCGTCAATGTTAGGGAACAAAGCTAATCCATAGATGAGTAACACAAAGATAGCTTCAAAAGCGTCCACACTACCAGCTTGAGCAAAAGTGGTAGCTTCCTTGATGAGGAAAACAGATGGCAACCCAAATAACCCTCCTTTCTTCACCCAATGAGCCTCTATCTTAGACTTCTTCAAGTGAAGAGCTTCAGTATTAATATAGACCGGGGAATCTCCTCGAATCCATTAAAAGGCACACTACTAGAAACAGGTATCCCCAAAAGATGAGAATACTCCTCCAAGGTAGGCACAAGCTGAAAATCTGGGAAAGTGAAACAATGGTAGAGAGGATCATAGACCTGCACCAATACACTCAATAGTCCTTCAACCACATCAGCAGATAAGACAGACATAAGCTTCCCATGACGTTGTTTGAAGTCCAAGGGATATAATACAAAAGATGCTAGCTTCCTTAACTCTTTCAAGTCGGGACATCTGAAACTGTACTTCTTAGTGTTCCTTCGTCCATAATCCATGGTCTGAAAATATTTGCAAATGATACCTAAGTTCCTTGAAAATTTCGTGTGATAAATGTTATGATGCGCATGAATGCATGAATGCCACAATCACAAATAAGGCATCACACACAAGGCAAACAAAGGTCAAGGGATGAATCAAGTCATTGTCAAGATCAATCATCCATTTTGGTGAATTATGGCTTTCACCTTATCAACACCCAAGTTCCATTGATATTGACAAGACTTGATTGGATCAACCAAGAATTAGGGGTTTGTTGCAAGTCACGAGCATGGAATCTGGATAAGAATCGCCCCAAAAGAGTGAGCTAAGGATAAAAACATGTAGATCATGTTCTAAAAAGTTCCCAGAGTCTTAATCTCATCTATCGGATATTACAGGTTAAAATGACTGACTCATCGACCCATAATATTCTCAAGAGAAACTCGTCTGAGCGTAGTATCACGTAACAATTGTTATCAAGTCTACACCTGAACAGTTTCTGCACTACGTCCTAAATAGGACAAGGTGGGTTAGGTGTTCTAAGGTCATCAGCTTCTCAGACCCAATTAGAAATATCAATGCCTAACCATAAATACTTGTGTGACATTTCCAAATCCAAAGGAGTCTCCACTGAGTAGACGGATCTCAAGCCAACTTGTTAAGGACTACTCCACACAAGTCGAACATGACTATACCATCCTCCTATCTCAATTTCACTCAAGTTCGGGTTAGAACTTGTCTCACCACTCAGAGATCACCAAGCATAACAAGCAGATTATATCACACATACATATATACAAACATCACATATATACAAATATATTCACATAAAAAGTAGGCTAAACCCATTGGAGACTACTCCCCAGCAGAGTCGCAACTTAATTTCTGTTGCGGGAAATTCATGATCATCAAGCTATTGACAAGCTAGAGATCAATTAATAAGAGTCGCCACCACACTTTTATTGTTTCCAAGGGAAATGGGAAAAGTACGAACAAAACCCAATAGTAAGAAGTTTTCAAATAAAAACTAATAAAAGTCATAGATCACAGGTAAGGGGGTTGGTTACACAGAGAGAAGGTGGTAACACCCAAAGTGTCCTAGGTACTCCTAGGGAGCCCTTTTTGTATGCATATGTATTTTTGTGCAAAGTGATGTTTACAAACAAATAGAATGGGGGGATGAGAAAATAATTCATTAATTATATTTTTGTGTTTGACAAGACCTTCGGTCTTGTGCCTACGTACCAACATAAAAATGAGGGATCAAAACCTCGTAGTTCATGCTACAAATTTCAAAGTGAGTATGTTGGTTTTAACAAAAATTAAGCTTGAAAGGCACCAAATCCTCAAAATGGTTTGAATGAGTTATTTCTTTTTTTGGCTTTTGAAAGTTTAAGTCAATTATAGTTAAGTTTATTCACAAGTTTGATTTAAGAAAATAAGTTTGAAAAGGCAATGGCATAAGGCCAAAGTTTCTATCTCTTTTGAGAGTGGTCAAAGTTTAGAACAAAATGAGTTCACACAAAGAAGGTTTTAAAAATGGAGGGAGAGACTTTGAAATTAAAGAAATGGGGAGAAGATGAAGAGACTACCCTATGCACAAAGTTTAAAAGTTTAAAGTTGAAAAGATCTAACCAAATGGGTAGCAATCCAATAGACAAGTATGTCAATAGAAACCCAGAATTCCCTTTGGACTTTTATTCAAGCAACACACAAATGCACAATTATATCAATCTTGAAGAGAAAAGGCATCAAATAAATATGGCCTCATCCAAGCTTATCCACTTCATGATCTTCTTCAAAAAAATCCCTTGCAACAGATAAGTTCCACAAGTCACAGGTTCAACATAACAACTTAACAATGATCAATGTTGTAGATGAACTGGAGAGATCTTGAATGGTGAATCAGATGAACTTCAAATTACAAGCACTTAATTCTTCAACAAATTGGCATTTGCCAAGTCCATTAGCAAAGGAGGTTGCCTAGATTCTAAGTCCAATTGGTCCACAGATCAAGCCAACAGTCCACTCAAAAGTCTTTTAGGGTTTTTGTTGTTATTATGTACATTAATGGTCAAAGACCAATCAAAACAAACAAAGTATATACAAACAAAATATATCACACAATATGGTCCAAATGGACAAAGTGAAAATTACATTAACATAAACAATTAGAATGATATGTATAATGGCAAATGATATAAAGTACTAAAACTAAATTGCATTAAAAGTAAAGACTTGAAATTAAAAGTTAATGGTTAGTAAGTTAGAAGTTAGTTTTGTTTTGCTTTTGATTTAAAGACATTCTTTGGAGAACACTCAACCCACTTGCCACAAGCATAGATCCTTGAACCAAAACATCTTCCAAAGGAAGGAAAGAAGGCCAAGTTTCCACACAATATCATGGAAGAGGGGAGACTTACAATCTCACTAACTAGAATGCTTATGCCTTTTATGTCACAAATTTAGCGCTATGTTAAGCAATCGTAATTGGACTTATGTAGAAGTCACAACTATTTGAGACCGGGCAATATACTTTTGGTGTTAATGCATGTTGGAGACATAGTATTATGAACTATGCTCATTAAACATACCACACACAAAAAATATGTAAAAGGTGTGGCCTAATCTCATCCATACTCATGTTAATCTTTCAATGCACTAGCATTAGGAATTTGAGATGTCATTAGCCAATTGGAAATGAATGGATGAAGAAGGGGAATTAGATGAAGAGGGAATGGGATGAATGAGATCACAAATTGGTCAAAGGAGGACTTTTACCAAATTAATATCATTCATTCATTTTGGGAGATGGAATGTACATTCCATCAATCCCCTAAATCCAATGAAATTAATTTGACAAAGTCAAATCAACCTTGACTAAGGCCCAACAACAAACAATTAAACTCAATAAAGTCAATACAAATAGTCAACATAATTAAAATGGTATTTATTCAATTAAAAATATTAAAATAATGCATTAAATTCAAATATGCTTTATCCAAATCCTAAAATCTCATAAAAACACCAAATAAATGGCCATGAGATTTATCATAGGTCAAACAAGGTCAAAGGACCTTGGAGAAAAAATTTCATAATTTTTGGACACTTAAAAATATTTTTAAATAATTAAAAACAAATGCAAAATCAATTAATTCATCAAAAATATTAATAATAATCCAAAAAATAATTTTAATCCAGAATATGAAAGAGAAAAATATTTGGAAATTTTTGACGAAAGTCCCATATTTTTTGGATCAATATTGAATTTAATATGAATTATTGAAGAAAAGGCAATTAAAATAAAATTCAAAAAATCCAAAAATACGTGGACCATCAGATCTCCCTCATTAATTGAGGTGGCAGATCTGATGATCCAAAGCACGTGTTCCATGTACACCTGAGTCAACTGCATGGCAAATAGAGTAATCACAAGGAACGGTTAAGATTAAAATGTGGGACATGGATCATGTGGCTCAGACTCAAGACACATCATCATCGGAGCCAAAGCTCCGGTTGTCTTCTTCGGTGAGCTCCACCGGACTGGTCAAGATAAACCATCACCAAAATACAAAACAGGGACATGATTTTAAAGAAAAAACATCATTGAGCACGAATATGACCTCCAATTCCAAATATATTAAGAGATATGTGGAATTGAAAAATGAGGTTCATGATCTGAGTTGCTTCGATTTGGCCTCAAAGTAACTCAATCTTCTTGCTTACATTGGTAGGACTTCAGACAACCAAAGAATCAATGGAATTCAGCAATAAATTGAGAGAATCGAAGAGTTTAAAATTTCTGCAAATTACCTTCAATGGAGGTCTGAACTTGATGCATCTTGATCTGAGTCGTGCTTGGCTTCACTTTAATTGTTTGCAGGAGAGGAATGGAAAGGTTTAGAAGCAATGGACTCCTGGAGAATTGGATTCCAAAACAGTGGAGATTCAAGCTCAAATTCAAATGAATTTTTCAGGGTTATCCTATGAGAGTGAAGGGTTTTCAATGGAGATTCAAAGCTGACGCAATGTCTGTGTGTTTTCTGAGCAAATGCAGCTGTATTTATACCCAAATCCATGTGATATTTGCACACTCTTTTCAACCTTCCAAATTTGGAAAATGATGATAGCATGGTGCATGGGCGCGCATAGGCCCATGAAATGATAGCTTAAAGTCTAAAATGAATGATCATATATGCTGGAGCTAGCTTGAAATGTCAGACAATTGTACATTGTTGTTTGAAGTTGGATCCATGCCAAATGATATCAGCTTGTTTAAGTCATGCGCAGCCTATGCACTTCTTATCCAAAATAAATGAATTTAAGCTCTTTGGAAAGGTGAGATCAAGAGGAACAAGTTTGATGTTGAACACGTTTTCATTTGGAGCTTGGAACTTGGAGAAATTTGAGGTGGAAGTTTGGAAAAATTTGACAAATCAAATTTTTTCTATGTGTCAAGCCATATGTCTCAATATTCCACCTTGCTTAACTTTTTATGGGAGCTTCAAATGAGAAAAGTGTATTCATCAAAGTTGTAGCTCTCTCAAATACCTACAAAATGTTACCAATGTCATGTAATTTGGATTTGAAATGATAGAGTTATGCATTTTTGAAGTTTGGAAAAATCACTTGGTCAATGGTATAGGTCAAAAGTGACCTATAATGTAGCCTCATATGACATGCTCAAAAAAGTTGAATTAGCTCCAACTCCAAACATAAAAGGTGAAGTAGACAAATTGAATTTTATTGTTCAACTTGGAAATCTTCCATCTCATAAAAATTTAGCAAGTTATGGCCTTGAGAAGTTAACTTTCAAATTTGGGTTTAGACAAAATGACCTATAATGTTTCAACATAGAAAATGATTTTCCAAGCAAAACTAGCTCTAGGTCTCAACATTAAATTTGTTTATAATGTCATTTAGACTAAGTTTTCTCTTAGAATAATTTTCATATGGTGAAAATTGTAGGAGATAGGGTCTAGGGATACCCAGTTTTGATTAGATGAATTCATCTGGCCAACCACCATCAACCAACTTGATAACTTCCAATTATATTGACTTTCTTGGCTCATGGTATATCATATATGCATAAGATGATGAAATTTGAAGTTCCCCTTGACAAATTTGATGAGTTGGTGAGATAGCTTATTGGAGAAGTTACTCAAGATACACAATCAAACTAGGGGTTCCAATCAAATCACCCTCAAACTCTTGAAGCAAACTTGATTAATATAACATGTATAGGTCATGGGGAATCATATATGATGCTTATAACCATTCTAGAATCAACTATTGGTTGTGCTCCTTATTCCTGAGGGTCTCAAAACCCTAGATGTGATAAATGAATCAATGAGATCATGCCCTACCTACAAAAGAGCTAGATAGATGCAAAGACATATTTTTTGGTATTTAGGTTAGTAAAATGATATAATACAAGTATGATATAATCACAAAAATGCTTGGTGATATTTCCCAAAACAAACCCAATGAAAGGAGTAAGGAGAATGCCAAGACATGATCCCAATGCTTATGCTTATGATGAAATTGCATGAGGGATCTTAGGGTCAAAATTGGGGTCTTACACTTAGCAGTATTGTCTACTAACATATGAATGTATGGCAAAGGGAAGTCATCTTTTGGAATAGCTTTATTCAAATATTTATAGTCAACACACATGCAGACTTTTCCATCTTTCTTCGGCACAGGCACTATATTGGCCACCCATTGTGGATACTCAGTGATCACAAGGAAACCGGCATCAATATGCTTCTGCACTTCCTCTTTAAACTTCACTGTCATATCATGATGCGTTCTTCTCAACTTCTACTTGACTGGCGGACATTCTGGCATCAATAAGGAGACTAGTCATCCTAAGGATCCCTAACAATGTCAGAAGATTTGGCTAAAGGCACGTACTTCCTTCAAATGCGTCGAATCTCGGACTCAAAAGAAGCCTTCATATGAGTCTTCTCGGAAGGCTGAGGCATGCTAGAAGATGAAACCTCTGGCTCTCTCTATCTCTTTGTCACTCGGTCTTCAAGTAGCTCAATAAGTGCATCTTTGTCCTTAGACTCCAACTGCAACTCTTCATGCTTCTTGCTAAAAGTATGAAAACGATCTTCCCACATATCTTTCTCTTGCTTCATCTTGGCGAGTGCGTCTTCCAACTCCTCTACATTTTGGTTAGGGATAGTTAATGGCTCAACTACAACCACAGACATAGGTCTCTCACAAGGATAAGGCATCCTCAACTCCAAAGCTCTCTTCTTCACCCAAAGAGTGTATGCTTCCAAAGCTACACAATTGCGTGGACCAAGCTCGGATCTTCCCTTCCTATGCACATAATGCCAAGCATGCACAATCTTCTGCTTCAAATTTTGGGGATCTTTACCCTCTTGATAGAAAAGACCTTCTAACAAAGTGTTATTAGGTTTGTCTCTCAAGGGGAACCCAAGTTGACGACGAGCCAAAGCAGGGTTATAGTTAATTCCTCCTCGTCTAACAATGAGAGGCACATTAGAGAATTCACCACAACAATCAATTATCTCCAAACTACTCAAAGAAGGATCATACCAAACTATATCATCATTAGTGAGAGACATAAGTCTCTAAGACCACCGTAGACATTGTTTGTTCTCCACAAAAGCAGGTGTCTGAGGCAAGTGGAAAATAAACCACTTGTACAGAAGAGGAATGCAACAGACAATAGTCCCACCACCCTTAGAATTCCTTAGATGCAAAGAGAAATACATATCACCCAACAAAGTAGGCACAAGATTCCCAATTAAGAAAAGTCTAATGGAGTTAACATCAACAAAATCGTCAATGTTAGGGGACAAAGCTAATCCATAAATGAGCAACACAAAGATAGCTTCAAAAGCGTCCACACTATCGGCTTGAGCAAAAGCAGTAGCTTCCTTGATGAGGAAATCAGATGGCAACCCAAATAAACCTCCTTTCTTCACCCAATGAGCCTCTATTTCAGACTTCTTCAAGTGAAGAGCTTCAGCAATAAGATGAGATCTGGGAATCTCTTCCAATCCACTAAAAGGTACTTTGCTAGAAACAGGTATGCTCAAGAGATGGGCACACTCCTCCAACATAGGCACAAGCTGATAATCTGGGAAAGTGAAGCAACGGTAGAGAGGATCATAAAACTGCGCTAACACACTGAAAAGTCCTTCGACTATCTCAGTAGACAAGATAGACAGAAGCTTCCCATGACGTTGTTTGAAGTCCAAGGGATCTAATAGAAAATATGCTAGCTTCCTTAACTCTTTCAAGTCGGGACATCTAAAACCGTACTTCATAGCGTTCCTTCGTCCATAATCCATGGTCTGAAAGTATTTGAAAATAATACCTCAGTTCCTTGAAATTTTCGTGTGATGAATGTTATGATGCGCATGAATGTATGAATGCAACAATCATAAATAAGGGATCACACACAAGGCAAGCAAACAAAGGTCAATGGATTAATCAAGTCATTGTCAAGATCAATCATCCATTTTGGTGGATTATGGTTTACACCTTATCAACACCCAAGTTCCATTGACTTGATTGGATCAACCAAGAATCAAGGGTTTGTTGTAAGTCACGAGCATGGAGTCTGGGTAAGAACCATCCCAAAGGAGTGAACTAAGGATAAAATCCTTTAGATCAAGCTCTAAAAAGTTCCCAGAGTCTTAACTCCATCCATCGGATATTACAGGTTAAGATGATTGACTCATCGACCCATAATATTCTCAAGAGAAACTCGTCTGGGTGTAGTATCGCGTAACAACTGTTATCAAGTCTACACTTGAAAAGTCTCCGTACTATGTCCTAAATAGGCCAAGAGGGGGTAAATATTCTACGGTCCTCAGCTTCTCGGACCCAAATTAGAGATAGTAATGCCTAACCACAAATACTTGTGTGACATTTCCAAATCCAAAAGAGTTTCCACTTAGCAGATGGATCTCAAGCCAACTTGTTAAGGACTACTCCACACAAGTCAAACATGACTATACCATCCTCCTATCTTAATTGCACTCAAGTTTGGGTTAGAACTTATCTCACCATTCAGAGATCACCAAGCACAACGAGCAGATTATATCATATAAACAAATATACATACATCACATATATACAATTAGATACACTCACAAAAGTAGGCTAAACCCACTGGAGACTATTCCCCAGCATATTCGCCACTTAATTTCTGTAGCGGTAATGATCATCAAGCTATGGATAAGCAAGACATTAAATAACAAGAGTCGCCGCCGTGCTTTTATTGTTTCCAAGGGAAAAGGGAAAAGTATGAAAAAAACCCAAAAGTAAGAAGTTTTCAAATCAAAACTAATAAAATGTCAAAGATTACAGGTAAGGGGGTTGGTGACACAGAGGGAAGGTATTAGCACCCAAAGTGTCCTAGGTACTCCTAGGCAGCCCTTTTTTGTGTGCATATGTATTTTATACAAAGTGATGTTTACAAACAAATAGAATGGGGGCGGAGAAAAGAATTCATTGATTATGTTTTTTTGTTTGACAAGACCTTCGGACTTGTGCCTACGTACTAACATAAAAATGAGGGATCAAAACCTCGTAGTTCGTGATATAAATTTCAAAATGGATGCATTATTTTTTTAACAAAAAATAAGTTTGAAAGGCACAAAGGCCTAAAAATGGTTTGGATGAGTTAGTTCTTTTTGGATTTTTGAAAGTTTAGGTCAAATATAATTAAGTTTATTTACAAGTTTGATTAAGAAAATAAGTTTGAAAGAGCAATGGCATACGGTCAAAGTTTCTAGTTTGCAAAGTGGTCAAAGTTTAGAACAAAACTAGTTCAAGCAAAGAAGAATTTTTTAAAAAGAGGGAGAGATTTTGAAATTAAAGAAATGGGGATGAGATGAAGATACTAATCCTAAGCACAAAATTAAAAGTTAGGAGTTGAAAAGATCTGACCAATGAGTAGCAATCCAATAGACAAGAATGTCTTATAGAAACCCCAAAATTCCTTGGATATTAGAATCAAGCCACAACCAAATGCATACAATATTATCTTGAAGAGCAAGGAATCAAATAAAGATAGCCCCATCCAAGCCTTAGCCACTCCATGATCTTCTTCAAATTTGCCCATGTAGCAGATGAATTTCACAAGTCACAGGTTCAAAATAACAACTTCATAATGACCATGTTGCAGATGAACTCAAAGGGATCTTCAAAGATGTATCAGATGAAGTTTCAAATTGCAAGCACTTGGTTACATGAAAGTTGGCATTGGCCAAGTCCTTTAGCATATGGATGTTGCCTAAATTCTAAGTCCAATTGTTCAAGATCAAGTCAACAGTCCACACAAAAGTTTTTTAGGGTTTTTGTTCTTATTATGTACATTAATGGTCAAAGACCACACAAACAAACAAAATATACACAAACAGGATATATCACACAATATGGTCCAAATGGACAAAGTGAAAATGGCATTAACATAAACAATTAGAATGGTATGAATAATGACAAATGAATAGAACTTAAAAATTAAAGTGCATTAAAATAAAGGACTTGAAATTAAATGTTAGTTGTTAATAAGTTAGAAGTTAATATTGTTGTGCTTTTGCTTTTTGTTTTAAGTCATTCTTTGGAGAACACTCAACCCACTTATCACAAGCATGGATCCTTGAACCAAGACATCTTCCAAAGGAAGGAAAAAAGGCCGAGTTTCCACACAATACCATGAAAGAGGGCAGACTTACAATCTCACTAACTAGAACGTTATGCATTTTGTGTCTAAAATTTAGCGCTATGTTATGCAATCGTAATTGGACTTATGTAGAAGTCACAACTATTTGAGGTCGGACAATAGAATTTTGGTGTTAATGCATGTTAGAGACATAACATAATGGACTATGCTCATGAAACATACCACACACAAAAAGAATATGCAAAAGAGGTGGTCTAATCTCATCCATACTTATGTTAATTTTGCAATCAACTAGCCTTAGGATTTAGAGATATCATAGGACAAATGAAATGAATGCATAAAGAAGAGGAATTAGATGAGGAGGATGGGGGATGAATCAAAACTCAAATTGGTCAAAGGAGGACTTTTACCAAGTTAATATCATTCTTTCATTTTGGGAGATGGAATGTACATTCCATCAATCCCCTAAATCCAATGATATTAACCTAGCAAAGTCAAATCAACCTTGACCAAGGCCCAACAACACAAGTCAAACTTACACAAACCATCACAAGAGGTCAACACAACTATTTGGCATTTATTCAATTTAAAAATACTAAAATAATGCATTTAAATTAAATATGGTTTGTCAAATTCCTAAAACCTAATCAAAACACCAAAGAAATGGCCATGAGATTTATCATATGTCAAACAAGGTCAAAGGACCTTGGAGAAAAAAATTCAGAATTTTTAAAGACTTAAAAGTATTTTTAAATAATTAAAAATAATCACAAAATCAATTAAATCATGAAAAATATTAATAATGATCCAAAAATAATTTTAATTCAGAATATGAAAGAGGAATTTATTTTAAAATTTTTGGTGAAACTCTCATATTTTTTTGGATCAATATTAAAATTAATATGAATTAATGAAAATCAAATGAGTTAAAACAAAAAGCAGAAAATCAAAAAAACGTGAGCCACTTGATCTCCCTCATTAATTGAGGTGGCAGATCAAGTGGATCAGCGCGCGCGTTTCATGGTGGAACCTAGTCAGCGTGCCACACGCGTGGTAATCAAAACCAATGCCTAAGATTAAAATATTTCAAATGGATCATGTGGTCTGGAGACGTGCCAACACACCGCTGAAGCCAGAGCTCCGGTCTTCATCTCTGGTGGACCTCACCGGACTGGTTCACCCTCAACCATCACCAAAATAAAAAAGGAGGACATGATCTGAAAGAAAAAATGGCGTATAGCACGTATCTGACCTCAATTTCAACTAACTCCAAATATATAAAAAGATATAAGGAGTTGAATTTTAAGGTGTGACATCTGAGTTACTTCGATTTGACCTCAAAGTAACTCAATCTTCTTGCCTACATTGGTAGGACTTCAGACAACCAAAGGTCCAAGAGAATTAATGAGAATTGAGTGAGTATCAAAGAGAAGAAGTTTTCTGAAATTTACCTTCAATGTTGTGCAGAAATAGATCTTGCTTGCTTCAACCTTGATCTGATCACACTTGAGAAGCTTGCAGGAGAGGTTTGGCAATGGTACAAAGCTTTGGATCCTGGAGTTTCTAAATCTCCAAATAGTGAGATTCAAACTCAATTTTCAAGTTGAAAATTCTCAAGTTTTCCTTTGAATGGTGAGGGTTTCAATTGGGGGGCAAAGCTGGCGCGCAAGGTGTGTTTAAATTTAGCTCCAAGGGCCTGTATTTATAGCAATTGGGACTGATATTTGCACCCTTGAAAAATTGCTAAATTTGGAGATTTCATGCACAAGCTTCCATGGCCGTGTATAGGCCCATGAAGCAATCAAATTTGATCCACTTGCAATCATTCTGAAGTTCAAATGAGGCTTGGATGTCAAGGCAATGTGAAATGTGATTTTTGGCATTTGATTTCTTCCAATCATACAGACCTGTTAAATCCATGCGCAGCCCTAGCAAACTATATCCAAAATGCATGAACTTTGGCTCTTTGGAAATCTTAGATCAAGGGGAATAACTTTTATGTTGGACACTTTTTCATTTGGAACTTGGATCATGGTGAATTTTGAGGTGGAATTTTGGAAATTCCAACATGTTGAAAATGTTTCTAAGTGTCAAGCCATATATCTCAATATTCCACCTTGCTTAACTTTTTATGTGAGCTTCAAATGAGAAAAGTGTCTTCATCAAAGTTGTATCTATTTCAAATACCTCCAAAATGGTCACAAATTTCATGTCATTTAGATTTATAATGATAGAGTTATGCATTTTGAAGTTGAGGAAAATCACTTGTTCAAAGGTATAGGTCAAACATGACCTATAATGTATCCTCATATCACATGCTCATAAAAGTTGAATTAGCTCTCACTCCAAACATATTAGTTGAAGTAGACATCTTTAATTTGATTTTTCAATTTGTAAATAGTTTATATCATAAAAATTGAGCAAGTTATGGCCTTAGGAAATTGACTTTCAAATTAGGGTTTAGACAAAATGACCTATAATCTTTCAACATAGAAAATGATTTTACAAGCACAAATAACTCTAGGTCTCAACATGAAAGTTGTTTGGAATGTCATTTAGAGTAAAGTTTCTTTTGTTATCATTTTCATATGGTGAAAATTGTAGGAGATAGGGTCTAAGGAGACCCAATTATGATCAGATGAATTCATCTGGCCAACCACCATCAACCAACTTGATAACCTTCAATTCTCTTGACTTTCTAGGCTCATGTTAGATCATATATGCATAATATGATGAATTATTAAGTGTCCCTTGAGAAATTTGATCAATTGGTGAGATAGCTTGTTGGAGAAGTTACTCAAGATACTCAGTCAAACTAGGGCTTCCAAGGCAAATCACTTCCAAACTCTTGAAGAATGCTTGATCAATATAACATGTAGAGATCATTAGGACTCATATATGATGCTTAGAGGCATTGTGGATCAATCCTTGGTTGTGCTTTTATCCATGAGGGTCTCAAACCCTAGGTATGAACTTGATGAATTTTGATGATCATGCCCTGCCTACAAAAGAGTTAGGCAAGTACAAAGACATATTTTTGGTATTTTGGTTAGTGAAATGATAAAACACAAGTATGATACAATCACATGGTGCTTGGTGATCTCTCCCAAAAAATACCCAATGAGAGGGGTAAGGAGAATGCCAAAGTATGATCCCAATGCTAATGCATATGATGAAATTGCATGAGGGATCTTATGGTCAAAATTGGGGTCTTACAGGAACTGGTAATCATGTTTTTCCCGATGCTGAAACATGTTACATACCATTCTACATTCGGATTTCTGAATAAGAGCAATACACATTTTCTTTGAATTCGATTGGTCACTCGAATTCTTAACCTCTTTCATACCTTTGAAAGTTACACCGGAGTTTGCTTGATTAGATTCAAATTCTTCATCATTAGTGACATTGAATATTCTTCTTTGTTGCCTTGGGAAACTTGAACATTAATCTTGAATGTGTCCAAAGTCTTTGCAATTCAGACATTGGACCCCTCTCCATCTGTAGGAATAGTTGAGATACTTTCTTTCACCACTTTTTCCTTTCTTTTGAGTTGAAGAGATACTATTCTCATATATCCTATCAAGTTTCCTTAAGACTTTATTAAATATCTTAGCTAGCCTTATATTTCTTTCTCATTGGTCTTCACAATCTTTATAATTTTTCTTGCGCTACTACAAAATATACCTGTGGTAACACCATATTACTACGAACATTTAAACAACCATAGTAATAAAGCATTTTTACGCGCCTGAATTTTTTGTTATTTTAATGAAATACACTTCATAACGGTCCTTAATAACAACTGTTGTGATAGATGAAAGGTTACTTGCTTCGATTCCCAACACCAATAATTTTTTATATTTTCGTTACAAAAAGGGTTTGTCCTTATAGTATTATAAATATATTAATATACTAATATTAAAATACTTATTTTCACGGTTATTACCAGAAATTGTTATGAATAGTACTTACATTTTGTTACGGTTTTGTTAATAGACATGGTGATAAGCCTTACATATATATAAGTGAAGTTATGAAGCTTTCGCACATATTAGTTGTCACTCTCAAAACAAAACCCTAATATCTCTCTCTTCCACATGTAGTGAACCCATCCTAATAAGTTTCTTCATACTTAAGGGTATCAAGTTCATACGCCTTATCATTTTTCTTCTTCTTCATAAGCTTTCTTCCATGTTATTCATATGCTTTCTTCTATTTTTCTATGTATAGGTTCTTCCATATATCTTTGTTTTTCATATGCTTTCTTCTTTATCGTTCTGCTTTCACCTGACATGATTTTCGTGTTTTTTTGGGTTATCTCATTTACCATCTCGGATCCATGTGTTGATATGGAGAAATAATACAATAAGAATTTCTTCATTTTCCACGAATTTTTTCAATAAAAGGTATGTTGTGAAATATTTTATGAATTCACATATGTGGATTGCTTGTTTTTCCCTACACCTCACTAAAACAAGCAATCCGTGTATTTTATAATAAACTCATGTATGCATACCACAACGATTATCTTTCATAACCATGGTGAAATGTTAATTTTATTAAATTTTAATTGCAGCAGCTGGGTTTCGAACCAATTACCTAAATATGTATAACAACGGTTGCTTAAGATAATTGTTATGATATGTAGAACACTACCTAGTTTATCACGACGATCACACACTTGTGGTGGAAAGAAGCATACATACAATCACACGCTACCTAACAACGGATGTACAACCGTCAGTATATGTATTTTGCAACCTTTTCATATATGTTTTCCGTAGTAGTGTTGGTTATATTCTTTGGAGAGTAAATCACCATTGAACTATGATCTTCTCATTCTTCGTTTAAAATTTCCATGATGAACAAAATAAGAACCTTGGAACGCACCCAAACAGGTTAGGGTTCCTGACCTAGTGCCAATTAAAAGTATGTTCCTTAGGGGACAGATGTCAAACATGATGTCTTAGACAATTGGTTCGACAAGTTAAATCAGAATCACCATAATTAACACTAATTCCATTGTACAAGATGATGGAGCATAAAAGCAATAAAGAACACAATAATTTCTAACCCAGTTCGATGCAACAACACCAACGTATGAAGGATTGGCTTCCAACCCAAGAAAGGAAAATCATATATGTTATTCAATGCCTCCTCGTAACACTACCCAATGACTTTCTATTTAGGACTCCCCCAAAATATGAGAATACCTCTCACTTTCTGCCAAGCCAACCTTGTTGTTGTTGCCTTTGAAACATTTCATTCCACTAAAGAAACAAGGGTCGATGGAGTGGTTGACTGCCATACAACTTACAATAGTACATGGGAAGGGATAAGACACACTTACGGAACTGGTAATCATGTTTGACCCGATGGTGAAACATGTTATCTACTATTCTACATTCGGATTTCTGAATAAGAGAAATACACATTTTCTTTGAATTCGATTGGTCACTCGAATTCTTAACCTCTTTCATACCTTTGAAAGTTACACCAGAGTTTGCTTGATTAGATTCACATTCTTCATCATTAGTGACATTGAAGATTCTTCTTTGTTGCCTTTGGAAACTTGAACGTTAAGCTTGAATGTTTCCAAAGTCTTTTCAATTTAGACATTGGATCCCTCTCCATCTGTAGGAATAGTTGAGATACTTTCTTTCACCAATTTTTCCTTTCTACTGAGTTGAAGAGATACTATTCTCATATATCTTATCAAGTTTCCTTAAGACTTTATTAAATATTTTAGCTAGCCTTATATTTCTTTCTCATTGGTCTTCACAATCTTCATAATTTTTCTTGCGCTACTACAAAATATACCTTTGGTAACACCATATTACTACGAACATTTAAACAACCGTAGTAATAAAGCATTTTGGCGCGCCTGAATTTTTTGTTATTTTATTGAAAGACATTTCATCACAGTCCTTAATAACAACTGTTGTGATAGATGAAAGGTTACTTGCTTCAATTCCCAACACCAATAATTTTTTATAGTGTTTTTTACAAAAAGGGCTTGTCCTTATAGTATTATAAATATATTAATATACTAATATTAAAATACTTATTTCCACGGTTATTACCAGAAATCGTTATGAATAATACTTATATTTTGTTACGGTTTTTGTTAGTAGACATGGTGATAAGCCTTACATATATATAAGTGAAGTTATAAAGCTTTCGCACATAATAGTTGTCACTCTCAAAACAAAACCCTAATATCTCTCTCTTCCACATGTAGTGAACTCATCCTAATAAGTTTCTTCATACTAAAGGGTATCAAGTTCATACGCCTTATCATTTTTCTTCTTCTTCATAAGCTTTCTACCATGTTATTCATACGCCTTCTTCCATTTTTCTATGTATAGGTTCTTCCATATATCTTTGTTTTTCATACGCTTTCTTCTTTATCGTTCGACTTTCACCTTACATGATTTTCGTGTTTTTTTGGGTTATCTCATTTACCATCTCTGATCCATGTGTTGATATGGAGAAACAACACAATAAGAATTTCTTAATTTTCCACGAATCTTTTCAATAAAAGGTATGTTGTGAAATATTTTATGAATTCACATATGTGGATTGCTTGTTTTTCCCTACACCTCACTAAAACAAGCAATTCGTGTATTTTATAATAAACTCATGTATGCATACCACAACGATTATCTTTCATAACCGTGGTGAAATGTTAATTTTATTAAATTTTAATTGCAGCTGCTGGGTTTCGAACCAATGACCTAAATGTGTATAACAACAGTTGCTTAAGATAATTGTTATGATATGTAGAGCACTACCTAGTTTATCACCACGATCACACACTCGTGATGGAAAGAAGCATACATACAATCACACGCTACCTAACAACGAACGTACAACCGTCATTATATGTATTTCTCAACCTTGTCATATATGTTTTCCGTAATAGTGTTGGTTATATTCTTTGGAGAGTAAATCACCTTCGAACTATGATCTTCTCCTTTTTCGTTTTAATTTTCCATGATGAACAAAATAAGAACCTTGGAACACACCCAAACATGTTGGGTTCCTGATTTGGTGCCAATTAAAATTATGTTCCTTAGGGGACAGATGTCAAACATGATGTCTTAGACAATTGGTTCGACAAGTTAAATCAGAATCACCATAATTAACACTAATTCCATTGTACAAGATGATGGAGCATAAAAGCAATAAAGAACATAATAATTTCTAACCCAGTTCGATGCAACAACACCTATGTATGAAGGACTGGCTTCCAACCCAAGAAAGGAAATTCACTATTAGTAGCTTAGTACAATTAGTCTTACAAGCAACAATAAACTTTATGTTGTTCAATGCCTCTTCGTAACACTACCCAATGACTTTCTATTTAGGACTCCCCCTAAATATGAGAATACCTCTCACTTTCTGTCAATCACTAAACCCTAGTGATTGGTGTTTTACCTAATTATCAATGATCAATACAACTCAACTAGACAAACCTACAACAATGCCAAGTTACAGAAACATGGTGTGGTATGCATAAAGCAATAACAAGGACTTTAAACCCTAGCATTCTAATATCTTCAATGTATTTCTTTATTTCTTATGTAAGTTTTGAGCTTCTTATATATCAAAAGTATTATGGGCTTTTCTCTTTGGATCTTAGCTTTAATTTCGTCCAGAATCTTTGCATAATCAGTTGTATACTATTTGTTCCATAAGTATCTGTAAGAACAAATATAGTTTATTCAATGTATATCTAAGATTTTGATGATAACAAAGGATGAAACAAAAATGGTACCCTAATAAAATTTATCTAAGTGTGTAGGACTCTAATAAAAATAGTCAAATAGACATTCATCAGATACAAATACAAGTTCTGAGATATCACTCAGAAGATACGCAAGCAAAAACTCTGATTCTGATTAAAGGAAGCGTAAACTTAACAAGAGACATCAGACACTCTGAAGCGGAAGAACACACTCTAAGATCTGAAGCCTTGCGCTCTGATAAAATCAATCAGAAGAAACTCTAAAGACATTCAGCAACAAGCATCTATCTGAAGATACACTTGCTGAATAGAGACTCTGATGTTTGAACCCGCTGATTCAGAATACTTAGCTACGAGGAATTTTACTTATGGAAAGAATCTATTTCAGGAAGAAATTTATGGCGCTCCAAAACTGCTTTGGAAAAAACATAAAGATTAATGACATTAAGCATTCATCATTGCCAAAGATTCTGACATTCAAACATTCAACGGTCTTCTCATCACTCCTATATAAAGGATGGAACACCTCACTAAGAAGATATCAGAAAACACACGAGAATACAACTTTCATATCCATTATTCATTATCTTCCTCACACGAGCTGCTCCTCTAAAGTGTGAACAATTCTTTTGCTTTTACCTTGTGTAATTTATGCTTACCTAGAAGCACTAAGCATTACTGTAATTCTATTTATTTGTTGAAACTCTCCTCAAGTGACTTGTGAAGTCTGTATACTTGAGAGGACTAAGAGATCTTTACTCTCTTAGACGATCGCTTGTGTAATCTTTCAAGATTAGTGGATTAAGTCCTTTTTGAAGGCGAAATCACCTTGGCCGGGTGGACTGGAGTAGCTTTGAATTTCAAGCGAACCAGTATAAAATTCAGTGTTTATATTATTTTCTTTTGCGTGTGTCTCTTTTCAAAAAGTTTTTTTTTTGTTAAAAACAATTCAAACCCCTCTTTCTTATTTTTCTCTACTTTCAGTATCTCCAACAGAAATATATGATTTGGTTTAATTCAAATTCAAATTTAAATCTCATTTAAACTTGATTTGATCTCCACAGTTGTCCAACAAATCATGTAATCATATTGCTAAATAAAAGAAATAAAATCTAATTGAATCTTCAATAAAAAACCATTCCAAAATGCAACAATCTGGCATGTTGAGAAAGGCCAATATGTCGTAACCACATGTTGTGACATCGCGATCAACATGTGTCCCTTCTGCACCAGAAAATCATCTTGTAGCAGCTTGGTAAACTTGAAAACTTCTCCATGTTGTTTTTCAAAATGAATTCAATCCAAAAGGAACAACACCTTGTTTGATTGAGCCCCCATGTTATTAGTGCTTTAGGAAACTTTAATCCCCACATTTTCATAAGTGGGTGAGGAAAGTAATCAAGGGGTTCCTGCGGCAGATAATGGGCTCCCATTTTAATAAGTGGGCACCCATTGTAATAAATGGGTGCACGTTGTAATAAGTGGTTACTCATTGTGATAAATGGGTGACTAGAAGCCCTACTTTGGGTGAGGAATGTCATATGTCTCCCTTTGATGAATCATGTGTTGCATTCTATGGGAAATGAAGTGATATCACGAGCCTACTTAAAGGCAAAAAAGGAAGACAAAAAATGACATCATTAAAAAATTTTCTCCCAATAATGTAGAGAATATGAGTAGCCTACAATGATTCTTCGGTTCCTAAAATATCTGGTAATCATTATAGTTAGGTCAAAGTTGTTACACCTATGATAAGTAGAAAAATTATAAATTAAGTTTGGGTAACCAACAAACAGCGGTCGATCATGACCACAGTTCATCAAATCCACGAAGTTAGAAGAAACTCACTAGGGAAGAATGTCATTCCCAAAGCATTTCGCTGATATACAACTCATGCTTGAGAAATTGTGTAAATGTCAGACCTCTTAATCGATATTAGAAAAGAATTTCTCCCCTAATCGAGTCATGCTTAGCTAACCATGTACATTTAGGCCTATTTAGTGCATAGGGACTTTATAGCAAAGTGGAAAGCACACTCCTTGGAACTAGACTGAACTGTAGGAAAAGACGGAAAAGTCGGCCCTAAGACTAACAAATGCATACCCCAAGATGATAAAGTCGAGCTAGGCGAGTGATAAGATCGGGTCAACCTATCGGACCCAAAATCAACATAAACGGATCAACAAAATAAAGATATTTAGTGCATAGACAATACATTCAAGACAAAGTAATACAATATGGGTCAAGTTTACGCAATAGAACCATGGCTTTAATGACCATTAGTTGGTCCCGTTCAATCAGAGGAATAATGGTCTTAATGACCTTTAATGAGTCTTAAATGCATAAAATGTAGAAAGTATTATATAAACTCATGATCATCGATGAATGGAGAGATATGCAAATTATTACCAATACAGACTTTATTGACCCTTGTTGAAAAATATACGCTTAATTACACCAGGGGTCCTTTAGGATATTGAATTGTAACAGATTGTTCATTTAGGATTTTTTGCTACATGTCAGTACTTTAAGTTGCGTAATGTCTACAATGTTGGCCATTTTTTATGAATTCGTTCCAAAAATGCACAACTGTCATTAACGGTGCTTATGTGGCTGTTATGTTGCTGAGATGGATGTAACTTTGCTGAGATGTAATTGTTGTAAATTTACCTTTATTTAATCAGACAAAATCCTCTAATTTAAGTTTACCAATTCCTAAATTTAACCCTAATTTGACAAACTCTGCAAATACGAGCTGGTGCGAACGAAGATGATGAATTCAAAAGGTAGACGAAGGATTCGAACTCAGATACGAAGCTTTGAACATTTAGGTAAGTCTCGTTTTCCCTACTAAAATGTATTTGATTTGTTGAGGTCTAGGGTTTTGTATGTGGTCCCTTATACTACTTATTGATTTTTATAGCTTACAACTTTTCTACCAAAAATGGATGTTTTTTATGTTGATTTTCATCATGGGGGACAGTTTGATGATAAAGGGAGATATGTATGAGGACAGTGTCAAATTGGAAGTGTGATGGTGATAGATAGAGTTATTTTGAAATTTTGGGTGTTGTTAAAGAAATGGGGTATCATGGGGTACTTGAAATGTGGTATGATTTTGTTGGTACTTTAAAGGAACTAATTAATGACTTTAGTGCAATAGAACTGCTAAATTGGTCCAAGAATCATGGCAAGGTAGAAGTATACATAGTCCACCCCATTTCCCAACTTGATGTAGTAGATGTCCAACCTTTATTAACTTATGTCCAACCCATTATAGTAGCTAAGATACCTGAAATTGGCATACCTGATATAGTAGATGACATACCTGAAACTGACATAGTTGAGGGAAACATGACATACATGAAACTGACATAACTGAGGGCCAACATGACATAACTGAAACTGACATAGTTGAGGGCCAACATGACATAACTGAAACTGACATAGCTCAGGGCCAACATGACATAACTGAAACTGACATAGTTGAGGGCCAACATGACATACCTGAAACTGACATAATTGAGGGCCAATAAAGTGATGACAGTGCATTAGGGTGCAGGTTTGATGACTCTGATGATGAGGTATTAAATGATGGATTTGATGAGGTTTTGGTAGGAGTATGAGGATTTGTTGTTGGGGAGAATGATCAAGAGGTGGATGAAATAGAAGGGGATGATGCAAGTAAAGGAAAAAAAATAAGGGTGGTAGACCTGAGAAAAAAGGCCAAGGGAAGTTCCAACAAGAAAAAGGGAATACCTTCACACAATGGGTGGAAGAAGGAGACGAGGAAGGTTAATAAAAAGGCCTTCAAATACTTATGGAAGATTCCACATAGATTTTGGAGTAAGTCTGGATTCAATTATAACAACAAATGTGATGTGTTGGTTAACAATATGTCAGAAACATTCAATAGTATTATAATTAGATCAAGACAAAAGCCTATTGTTATAATGCTAAAGGATATAAGAGGGTGGATATATGGGTAACAAATAAAAACAAGATTGAAGCTTGTAATGATTTTGTACTTCCAAGAATTAAAAAGGTTTTGGAAAGACAAACTGAAATATCAAGGTTCTATATGGCTAGGTAATTCAGAAACTGAAATCTCATAATTATTGCACTTATTTTATCTCATAATACTTACTAACTCAATGCAATTTTTATGTTTACAAGGCTTGTTGGTGATATAATTTATGAAGTAAGACATATCAATGTGCCATGAGACAAATTCATAGTTGACCTCAAGTATAAGGAGTGCTCTTATAGGATCCCAATCTGCACCATCCCAACCTGCACCATCCCAAACACAACCAACTACAAGACTTCAAACTAGACTATCACCAAGAAAAACCCAACAGACAAATTCACAATCCCAACCACAACCTACGACAAGACTTCAAACTAGGCTATCACCAAGAAGATCCCAAACTCAATCAACAAAAACCCAAGCATAATCAACCATAAGACTTCAAGCAAAGAAGGGCCACACCACTACACTCCAAACAAGAGTATCACCAAGAAGAGGGACTGTAACATTTCAGGGACCAACAACAACTTTTCAGCCACCAAGAAGGACAACACCTAAGCTGCCTATAAAGAGAAAAAACCATTAGAATGTTGACTGTTATATTTTGTTGAACTAAGAATCATGTAATTTTGCTGACTTAGAAATATGTAATTTGAATCATCACTTTATGTTTTGGATGTCTACTATGTATTTTGGATGGATATTTCATGTATTTTGTATGGTATTTTGGTTACTTAATGAAAGATATTAAAGCCTTATCACTATTTTGGTTAATATACCTTTTATGTTTAGTCAATGATGTCTACAATGTCTCTTAAAGTGTGACAAATATGGACACAAACTATGTTCTTATTGTAATATAAAATGTGACAGTATACTAAGTTGTCAAACACAGGTTAATTCAGTCTCTTAAAGTGTAGCAAATATGTCCTTTAACTATTCTTTAGTGTAACAAAAATGTCATTTACTATTCTTTAGTGTCACAAATATGTCATTTAACTCTTCTTTAGTGAAACAAATATGGGCACATACTATGTCGTTACTACAACAAATATGGGTAACATATAATTTGATAGACAAATTGGGCACAAAATAAGCATCACATTAAAGAAATTCATTACAACAGCACATGTTCAACATTATAGTAAGGGCTAACATCAACATTACTAACATCAACATAAACCATAATCACCACTTACGGATCCACATACACATCAACATTACAATAATCACAACTAAAAACATTATGACAAAAACTAGCATCTTCAACATGTTCTTCATCATCTCTTTTGTGTAGTAGTCATCTCCATGGATCTTCATCTTTTTCTTCAACACGTCGATTTTCACGTCCTTTTCATCGCATTTTGAACATCTCCTTTGAGTGTTGATTTATGTTTTTCCTTCACCATTGAACTCTTTTTCAACCCACTCAAAAAAGTTGCAGTCACAGTTTGAACCTTCGCTCTATTAACATCTAACAGTTAGCATTATCAAACAAGACATAGCAGACAATAACAATTAACTTACCACAAAGTTTCTGTAGCCCCAAAAAAGCTTCCCAAAATTTCGTCCTTTCTTCCTCATTGTTTGTTCGTATTGCGGCCTTTGCTCCACAGCCACACCTTGGTTCCATTTCACCATGACTTGCACTCAAAATCAAGGAATTACAGTTAGGGTTACGTGAATTTGACAAATTTGTACCGTGTGAAGTCATTGTTGGAGAAAGTATGAGAAGAATGAAAAGGATACTGAATAATATATTCTAGGGATTTGGTGAAGAAGAAAGAGATTTTCCCTAATTATTTCAAGTTATATTCAAATATATGTCATCTCAGCAATGTAATGGCCACATATGCATCATTAATGACAGTTGTGCATTTTTAAAACGAAATAATTAAAAAAGACCAACGTTACAGACATTATGCAACTTAAATGACTGACATGTAGCGAAAAATAAGTAAAGGACAAACTTGTTACAATTAAATATCTTAAAGGACACTTGGAGTAATTTTGACAAAAATATACATTGATATATTTTTTTCTAGTACATAACTAAATGTGTGTTCTGCTTCTTTAAAATTACTAAAATTTATTTTTTACCCCATTAAAAATTACACCTTTTTAATCCTTCCAAAATTATTTTGCAAACAGTTTTAGTCTTTGCTATTAGCTGATCTTATATTTTTGTATCCTTAAAAAGAACTTACTTGCAATTATGTCTATAATATTATTTAAAAAATCATTCAGAAAAGTTCAAAGTTGATTTGTATGTTTATATTTTAGTTGCTTTTATCTCAAATTTTTAGTGTTTGAAAAATTCATATTTAAATCATTTCATATTTAAAAAAATAAAATTTTTATAGTTGAATTTTTTATAATATTATAAATTTGCTATAAAAAACATTTAAAAACCCATGATAACTTAATATTATAGACAAAAATGTCGAATAAGTATTAGAGTTTAAAAATAATATTTTTTTATAAAAACAGAAAAATATAATGTTATAATTTTATAATGATTAAAACATAATTAATCCACTATAATATAATAATCTTTATTCAATAATTATTTTTCTTAATAAGAAATGGAGAAATTAGTTTAGTACAATTTTTCAAGCTTGGTAAAATACAGAATAGCTACACTTTATAAAGTTACACTATGGTAGTTATAGAAAATCTCTTGAATGTCACAAAAAAAAGTAAAAGTAAACTATCCATACATTTATAATTCCTTGCCTATCTATCAATGCATTTCACAAGTAAATGTTCTTCATAAAATACTCAAACAATAGAAATGAATGTTCCCTCACACTATTCCATTTCATTTTGCAAGTTTTAAAATATCTAAACATAACTTGGACGAGTTTCTCTTTCTATCTCGCTTCCCTAGTCATTAGTTGAGAAAAAACTTTGGTAGTACTTACATCAGAATAATTGTTATCATAATCTCCCTCTAATCGTATGCTGCTAGGAGGATTCCTAGAAGATGTAACATTCACTTCTGAATCACCAATGCTATTAGCATATGTGACATTCACTTCTTGATCACTTTCTTGAAGTTGAAGTGAATGCTCCAAATTCCATAACACATCCCCCATAGACGGCCTATCAACGCCGTATTCGGACAAACATTTCTCCGCGGTTTCAGAAAATTTCTTCAATGAGCTTCCTTTGATCTTACCAACAAGATAAGGATCAATAATATGCTCCAACATACCCTTTTTCTGCCATCGAAGAGCCCATTCTGCTAAGTTCACTTGTTCCCTGTCAAGTTGTGGATCAACGGCGGGTCTAACACAAAGAACCTCGAAAAGAACAACGCCGAACGAATAAACATCTGATTTATCTGTAAGTTGTTGCCTTCGAAAATACTCCGGATCAAGATAACCGAAACTACCTTTCACATTAGTACTCACATGTGTTTCGTCGATGCAAGGTCCTGATCTCGAAAGACCGAAATCAGCAACCTTAGCAACATAGTTTTCGTCGAGTAAAATGTTGGTCGATTTAATGTCGCGGTGGATGATTCCTTGTGTGAAACCGGTGTGAAGATAGTGTAGACCTCGAGCAGCACCGATGCATATCTCGAGACGCTTCTTCCACGACAAAGGTTGAAGCAGTCCTTCTGAACCATATAGATGATCTTTGAGTGGCCCTCTTTCGACATACTCATAGACAAGTATCATTTCAGAATTCTCTTCGCAAAATCCAACTAGAGAAACAAGATGGCGATGTCGAATATTGGATAAAATCGTTATTTCACTTTGGAATTCAGGTAGACCTTGTCTTGATCCAGGCATGCCTCTTTTGACAGCAACCTTCAAATTGTCTCTTAGAACACCTTTGTAAACCATACCGAATCCACCCGATCCTATAACTAGACTTTCATCGAAATTGTTAGTTGCTAATTGTATATCAGCAAAAGCAATTTTCAAGCCGAAATGTCCGTATGAACCGGGCGACAGATAAGCCGTCCCTTCCGACATTCTGCTAAGTGAACTCCCTCCAAACATGCGTAAAGGCGTCCATCCAACACTTTCAACTGTCTTTAGTTTCGGTTTCTTCTTTATGCGTCTGCGACAAACTAGAAAAACAGCTATAACTAAAAGTAAAAAAATAACTCCTCCAACAATCGAACCAATCAACACTTCCAACAACCTTCTCTTCCTAGGAGCAACATGTGAACTCGAATCCATAACATTCACAACCTTCATTATCTCGGCGCCATTAAGTATCGCATTTGTCCTTATTGGACTACTAAGACTAGAAGGGCCAACACTTATTTGAATAACACCCGAATCATCAGAATCAACAATGAAATCGACATAAACCGGAGATGCGAGCATATGGAAAGTAAGCGACGACAAATCAACATCCTTATACGCCGAATATCTATTAATATACACATCAAAGTACAGCAAATTAAGAGAAGGACTAACAATATCGCAAAAATGCAACCGAACCAAGTGTCGAACACCAATAGAAGCCACTTGAAAATTCCATGTTATGTTGAATTGTGAAGCTAAAATGGACTGATTATCCCTATTCATTTCCTGAGCAGTCATATAAACACTATCGGGCGCGATCTCCCGAGTCGCGCCTCCTTTCTGATAATCCGGTGTGTGAGTGCTCACTACAGCCTTAGCTGCATCCTTAAAAACCAGAAAATCACTATCAGGAATCCATGTCCTCCAAAGGGTATCATTAAAAGGAGTTAATTTCACACCTCCAACATTAATCCTATGAATCGTTTCTAAAACATTGTAAGAAAGATTCTTGTATTCCCTAACACCAAAAGGATCAACAAATCTAGCACCATAATCTACAACAAAATCTCCAGGAGCAGAAAACACTTCAACACCATTGACAAAGCCAAAACCAGAATCACTAACAGGTATAAACACAATTTCAAGCAAATTTGAGTCCACTTTCAAAATAAACTCTTTAACAATTGCATCATTAGTACTATCCGTAAGATTGAAACTATTCAATATCAATTTTCCACTAACCAAGACACTAAAGTTTGCAACTTTAAGATCAAAACCTTGAGCCTTAAAAGATGAGAAATGAAAACGAACAAAGAAGGTACCATTTTGCTTCAAGATGAATCTGTAACTTCCCATTTTGTTGAAAACTCTTGCAGTTTGATACAAAGTAGACAAATTTGGAGGAGGGTTTTGGTTGGTTAAGGAAACTGATTTGTCTGAACAGATCAAAATTGAACCTTTGTTGGTGAAATCATCATCACCTATGAAAAGCCTGTTGAAAAGGGTAACATTGGTATTTGATCCACAGTTGAGAAGATAGTTATCTACAGGAATGAAAGAAGAGAATGAAAAGGGAATGGAAATCAGAAGAATGAAATGTAGAATCAGATTTTGAGTGTCCATGGAAGAAAAACGTATGGTTTTTGGTTGTGAAAAGTTAGAAACTGAAGATTTTATTTTGTAGTGAAAGGTAATAAAGAGAGATGAAAAGAAACAGTACATGAACATGAATTTGGTTTGATGGACATAAAATTCAAAGGGATTGTTGACATTACTTAATTGTTTTAGTGGTGATGTTTGAAAATTACCCTTTTGATTGCTTCACATGAAACGTGTCTTATGTTTTTATGTATGTTGATTCAGGTTGGTATTAATGTTGCTGTTAGTTAGGTGGATTTAGTGGCTATTTTAGGAAGGATACAAATATTTAAGGGGACTTTTTGACTGCCTTACCCCTAATTTGAAACAAAATTTCCTATATGTTTTAGTTTGAAATTTGTTTGCCAATTAAAGAAGAGGCTTGACCAATCAAAGGATGGAAGTACCCTATATTTTCTTTGATGTATACCCTCCGTAACTAATGGACAAGGTTTGAATATTTTAATTTTTTTTGTTATTTTAATGTTTTTAATTAGTTTTTTAATTAATATAATTTTAATTTTAATAGTTTATTAATAAAATATTTTATTTTATTTTACTTTATTTACTATATTTTTAATTTATTTAAAATATTTATCTAATTTAATATTTATTTACAATAATAATTTAATAGTAATTTTAAATAATTATTTAATATAATTGTACTATTTATTTAATTTAATAAATATTTTAATCACCCATAACATTCAATGGCGGATGGATGCCTCTTTTAGTATACCCTCGTTCAATGAAAGTCCAATGATTTGTGTATTGATTTTCTATAAATTGCTTGATGTGAAGAAATATAATTCATCTCACTTAGTAGTTTTTTTTTCAAACATGTCTGGATGGCCTCTTGTGTTTTATGAGCATGACAAAAAATGAATGTTTGCCTAGATCTACAATGGAATTTCATCAATGTAGCGGGGTTTTCGTTACTTTTAGGTTTATTGACTAAACCAAAAGTCAACATACAATTCGAGTCGCCACCGCACTTTTATTTGTCCAAAGGAAAGGTGTCATACCCCGATTTTGGTCCTGAATTTTTTTTCTTTTTTTCATTTTTTATTTGGCACTTGGCCTAAAGTTCATTTGCATACATTCATGACCAAAGGCAACCGTCTATTCCCAAATCCATATTTTGTGATAAACATTGGTTATTATTTAGCTTTTTGATCATGGTGCTTTGTGATTACAAAATGGATTTTAGTTATTTGATTTTAATTTTCAATTTTAATTTAATTTCAAAGTAAATCTAATTCCAAATTTCAAGTTAATCTTAATTGTGTTTTACTAATGATTCAAACTCTAATTGATTTTAATTTCCAAATAAATGTTAGAGTTGATATCAAAGTAATTTTAACAAATTATAGATTAATTTGATTTTAATTGGTTTTATTTGGTTTTTTTGATTTTTTATTGACATTTTGATTAGTCTCAGATTATTTCTAAAATCCATATCCATTTTTATAACCAAACATGATCCATCTTCCATCCATAGTTCATCTCAAATCAAAATAGCACATACACACATTTCATAACATTCAATAATATTTAGCTTTCAAGCATTTCCAAAACCATATTCATACATACATGTTTCTCCCAAATGCACGTCCATTTTTACAACAGTAAATCATATTTCACCAAGTAAAAGCAAATCCCAATTCCAATCCCATAAGAATTCCATAACAGCAACATCATGTTTACTGCTAAAATTCAAGCATATAGGAATGCACAAATTTGAAGAATAATGCATACACGTCCATACATTTATGTGTTACAAATATGAGTTACAACTGTTTGCAAATTGCCAAAGGGGAAGTCCTAGCCTATGATCCAAATACATAACTTCATGTCAAGCCGGAAACAACGGGTATGTTGACTGCAATAAACTCCTTGTGCTATTTTCTCCCAAAGGTTCGCGAGCCACATCAATTCAGCCACCATTACTAGCAACCATTTTCCAGTGTTGGAGTTTTTGCTTCTACAAAAATGGTGGAAGATGAAGATTATAGAAGGAAAGCCGAGATTGCACTTGTTGCTATTGTGCTACTTGCCTCCCTCGCTGTTTTTGCTTCTTTTGTTGCTTAATGTCTTCGGAACCCTGAGTAGGATTTGTGGTTACATATTCCTTCAGATGGTTGTGATCAGTTCAAAGGCCGTGACTCAATGCAGTGGTTGATCAGATGACTTGGAGGATGGCACAGTGCATTGCATTCATGCATCAGCATCATTCGCATTTTGCATTTATCTGCATCTAACTCATGTTTATCCATATGCAGGGACATTTTTGATTGAGATCCTAGTTGAGAGACTTCTTTGTTCCAGACATGAGGCCCGGTTTGAAGGATGATGTTGTGTACAGTTTCTTTGATCCAGAGATCAGTGTGTTAAAGGATATGATAGCATTGATTACACCTGACCATGTGGGGATGTTCCGTGAGACGTATGGGGGTATTCTGAAGATGGTTTTCAGGCTCACTGACAGGGATAGGAGCGCCATCCATACTCTTCTCCAGTTTTATGACCCTGGTTTGAGGTGTTTCGTCTTCCCAGATTACCTGTTGGGGCCTTTGATGGAGGACTATGCTAGTATCTTGGGCATTCAGATCAGAAATCAGGTTCCTTTCTATGCTACTAAGGAAGAACTTGATATTAGTAGGATCTCCCGTGCTCTTTATGTGAGTCCAGAGGTGACTAAAGGAGGTCTGAAAGAGAAGGGAAAGTTGCCTGGTTTTCATCTGAGTTTCTTAGAGGCTAAAGCCAAGGAGCATGCTGTTTTGGGTAATTGGAGGACCGTCTGTGCTGTGATTGCTGTGAGCATTTATGGGATCATCATATTCCCTAATCAGAAGAACTTTGTGGATATTAATGCCATCCGTTTGTTTATGCAGAGGAATCCTATTCCTACCTTGGTTGGGGATGTTTATTACTCGGTCCATAATCGGAACGAGAAGAGGCGAGGGGGATTGATCAGATGTTGTGCTCAACTGTTGCACAAATGGTTTATGGGATATTTGCCTTCCAGGGGTGCTTTTGTTCTTCTTGACCATACTGTAAATTGGGCGACCAAGTTGATGGGTTTGCGGGCCAAAGACATAGCTTGGACTCACAGTAGTGGGGTTGGACAAGATTTCATCTGCAGTTGTGGGAGTTTTCCCAATGTGCCTCTTATAGGAGTTCAGGGTTGCATTAATTATAACCCGACACTTCTTAAGAGGCAAATGGGATTCGCTATGGAGGTTCCTCCTCTCAAGAGTGAGATTCAGGAAACTTTGTACTTCCCGGTTGAGGGTAACCAGTTACGGTTAAGGCAAGTGTCTGATGCATGGCGCAACATTCAAAGGAAAGGCAAGTTTTCTTGGGGTAGAGCTAATAACAGGTCTTTTCCTCCGTTTGATGACTGGCTCAGCAAGAGAGTGGAGCTCACTTGTCTACCATTTCATGTGGTTGATCCTTGGTATCCGTTGATTGAGGAATCACATTCTTCTGTCAGTATGGAAGAATTCTTAGAGATGAAGAGGGAGAGAAATCAGCTGCATGCAGAGAAGACTGAATTGGAGATGAGTGTTGCTAGAGTCCAAATGGCTAATCAGGAAATCAAAGGGGAAATGGAAGACCAGGATAAGAGACATGCTCTTAAGGTGAAGCGCTTTGAGATAGACACCACTTATTATGGCAAGGTCAGCCAAGCTTTAGAGTCATCCACAAGGGAGCACGACATCACCAAGGAGAGGTTGGCTAGAGCTTCAAAGGTCATTGAAGATGAGAAGAGGAGACAAATCCTTGTGAGGGATCAGAGGGAAGACAGGGTCAGAGTCCTTATCACCGAGTGGGAGGCAAAGCTGAAGATTAAGGAAACAGAGAACGTGAAGATCATTGCTGAGAGAGATCATTATATTGCCGAGAGAGACCACTACATTGCTGAGAGAGATCATTACTTCCGACAGATGAAGATTCACCAGAAGGAGATAGGGAGATTGCAGCAGGAGAACACTGAGCTTAGGTTCGCGGTGAAGTTCACCAAGATGGTTGATGATGTAGGGCCCTCTGTGGGACCTTCATCGGATTAGACCTTTCTTATTTGTGTTGGATTACCGTCAGGCCTGTTGACGGAATTCACTTGCTTGTATTTTCTTTCTAATTCTGGAGAATTGTATTTGATTTGTATCAGACTCGATATATGACTCTCGCACTTATTGTGCACTTTTGGTATGCAATGGTCATTTTCATTCAGTGATTGATCTTCAAGCTTTATTTGCTTTCCTGTATGCACTCACACAGCACACACGTGGTTGGGGGGTATCTTTGCTAAATCATAAATCTCTGCTCTGTATGATGAAACCAAATGATGAATGTCTGAATATTGCTGCCGGATTATTATCTGTCTCGATGAAACCAGGATCGAAAGACAGAGTGTTCCCCATATGGATAGACATTGCATTCATGCATAATCATAATAACTTGTCTTCTATTTTGCAGGTGTCAGTTTCTAACGTGCTTGATTGTTACAGGAATCATTGCTCGTGCGCGTAGAGTCATTCCCTTGCACACAACCCGTCCGCACAGATATTTTACCAGACGCAACACACCCAGGCTGATGGATCTACCCAATGCAGATTTTCTCGAGCTGAAGGAGAAAATGAATGAACTGATCCCCGTCATGCAAGGGTTTGCCGTTGGGCAAAAAGCACTTGCTGATAAAGTGGAAAAGCTCGAGCGGGCTTCAGCTGCCAACAGTGGTGTCAACTTAGAAGGTGTCTCCAACCATGGCCTTGGTGGTTCCAGGGATGGAGGAGATCTTGGAAAAAAGATAACTGCTGGCGTGGTGATCAACAATGCTGGGGGTTTTGGTGCTGCCACAAGCGGTAGACCAGGTCTGGTGGGCAATAATCTGAAGGACAGTCTGTTTCCTCCTTTCTTCGGGGCCGAGGAAGACAGAGAAGCAGATCAATTCTCTATGTTGAATGAACCATTTGGCCAATACGGTGTCCAACAGCCAAACAAGGAGATTCAGTTGCTGGCAGAGAAGATCAGAGCTTTAGAGAGTCATGCTACTCCGGGGTTTGTTAACATGTCAAATATGGGGCTGGTCGAGGGGATTGTGATCCCACAAAAGTTCAAGGCGCCTGCATTCGACAAATACAATGGGAGTTCTTGCCCGGAAACTCATCTCCAGGCTTTCGTCCGCAAGATTTCTGCTTATACGATGGACCAAAAGCTTTGGATGTACTTCTTCCAGGACAGTCTGTCTGGAGGATCCTTGGAATGGTACACTAAATTGAAATCTTCTGACATCAAGAGCTGGCAGGATCTTGGCGATGCATTCTTTAAACAATACCAATTCAACGCTGACATGGCTCCTAGCCGTACCCAACTGCAGGGTATGTCTCATAAGCCTAATGAGGGGTTTAAAGAATATGCGCAGAGGTGGAGGGAGCTGGCTGCCAGGGTCCAACCTCCGTTGGTAGACCGGGAAATGTCAGATCTGTTTATGGGTACCCTTCAGGGGACATTTGCAGAAAGGATGGTTGGATGCCCGGTTACCAACTTTGCTGATATTGTGGTGGCCGGTGAAAGAATTGAAAGTTGGTTGAAGCTGGGGAAAATTCAGGGTAATGCTTCGTCATCTGGATCGAAGAAGCCCTTTGGGAATGGCCAACGTAAAAAGGAGGGTGACACCAGTGCAGTGTATGCTCAGAGGGGGCAGAGCAGGGATCGTTACTACCAGCACACTGTTGCGGTAACCATTCCTGCTGATAATCAACAACAGCAACAACAACAACCACAACAACAAAGACAACCGTTTCAACAGAGACCACAGAGGGCTGGGTATCAGGTAAGAGGACGAATGAATGATCGTCAATTCGATAGGCCACCTGTGACCTATTCTTTCTTGCTGAAGAAGTTGAAGGACTTGGGGTTGGTTCAGCTGAGAACTGTGGCTCCGTTGAGACCTGATCAGAGGCCAGCCAGTTTTGATGAGAACGCTAAATGTGAATTTCACTCGGGTGCACCTGGACACAATGTAGAAAATTGCAAAGCTTTTAAGCATGTGGTCCAGGACTTGGTGGATTCTAAAGCGATCAACTTTGCACCGTCTCCAAATGTTAATGTTAATCCCATGCCTGCGCATGGTCAAATGGGGGTGAATGCAATCTCTGATGAGGGCAGAATTGGGCTGTTGAGTGTGGAGCAGTTGAAAACTCCATTGGCTGAGATCAAAAGACAGTTATTGAAGAATGGGGTCTTCCCGGGCTGTGATGACTGTTGTGCTGCGTGCACCGTTGTTCCCAATGGGTGTGTACTCTTGAGGGAGGCTGTCCAGAGGCTGATGGATGAGGGAAGCCTCAGGTTTAAGAGGATTGATTTGGGGAAGGAAGATGTCTCCACCATAACCATTTATTTCGACCCGGTTGATTTGTCAATGCTGGCAGATGCGGCTCCAGTTACTATCACGGTACCTGGGCCAATTCCTTATGACAAAGATGATGCCGTGCCGTGGCATTATGGTGGGGAAGTCTACTGTAACGGGGAAAAGTTGGAGGATCAAGCTGCAAGTGAAACCACCATTTCAAAGGTGGATAATGCCGGACCCAGTGGTTTCACTCGCAGTGGAAGGTTGTTTGCCCCTGATGCTTTGAGGAGTGGGGAAGGAGAAAAAGAAAAGAAGGAAACGGCCGAGGCTTTAGCCAGGGCGAGAGGAAAACAAATGGTGAATGAAGGTACTCCTGTGGTGACACCGACGCCTGGTGGGTCGGAGAAAGAACTTGATGATGAAGCTGAAGAATTTCTGAGGATCATCAAGAAGTCAGAGTACAAGCTTGTTGACCACTTGCAGCAGACCCCATCCAAGATCTCAATCTTTTCCTTGTTGTTAAGCTCCGAGGGGCATAGAGAGGCTTTATTGAAAATTATGAAGAGAGCCTATGTTCCCCAAGAGATCACAATCAATCAGTTAGAGACGGTGGTGTCCAATGTCAATGCCAGTCATGGGTTGGGTTTCACCGACCTTGATCTAACTGTGGATGGGAGGAATCATAATCGGGCTTTACATATTGCAATGGAATGTAAAGGGGCCGTGCTCTCGCACGTGTTGGTGGATACCAGCTCATATTTGAATGTGTTGCCAAAGAAAGCCTTGGCGAAGCTGGACTGTGAAGGGTTGATCTTGACGCCCACTGACCTGATAGTGAGAGCGTTTGACGGTTCGAAGCGGGCTGTGTTCGGGGAAGTGGAACTCCCGGTGAAGATTAGGCCCGAGGTGTTCAAGTCGGTATTTTATGTCATGGATATTCAGCCGGCATACAGTTGCCTGTTGGGTCGCCCATGGATTCATGCTGCTGGGGCAGTGACTTCGACTTTGCACCAGAAATTGAAGTATATCTGGGACGGGCAAGTCGTCACAGTCTGCGGAGAGGAGGATATCTTTGTCAGCCACCTATCATCGTTCAAGTATGTTGAAATGGACGGTGAGATATGGGAAACGCCAAGTCAAGCATTCGAAACCGTCAAGGTAGAGAATGCTCTTTTTGCCAAAGAAGAGGAGAAACCGTCCATTTCTTCGTATAAGCAGGCTGCTGAGGTGGTGAAGAATGGAGAAGCTCCGGGTTGGGGAAAGATGATGGACATCGCCGCCAAGAAAGACCGATTTGGAGTGGGTTATCAGCCGGGCCGAGGCTCGTCTGGACAAGGTAGAGGACGTCGTCCGTCGTTCACATTCACCAGTGCTGGAATGCTGGATCCAGATCACATCTGTATGGTGAGTGAAGAAGTTGACAGTGACTGCGAGATGGATCAATGGATAAAACCGTGCGTACCAGGGATGGGAGTCCAGAACTGGAAGGCTGAAAAGATCATCACTGTCACTCTACTGGAAGAGTAATATTTTCTGTTTTTCAATTTTATCTGCATGGAAACCATACGTTTTGCCCGAAGCGTAATGGTTCATTGTAAGGGCCACCTCATGTTTCATTTTGTAATTTTTTGCATCATAAATAAAAGGATGTTTTTCAATTAAAAGCGGTGTTCCCTGTTTTTCATTTATTTTTGCAGTTTAATAAAAACAAAAATAAAAATGGCAATGTTTTCATTTTCCTTTCCATTTGTCTCGCTCCGGTTCTAAAGCAATGCATGAATCAACATTCATGCAGATGCGATTTCTCGCCGGATCTCATTGATAACGATCCTGTTACACCCTTATATGACTTCGACAATCCGATCTATCATGCCGAAGAAGAAGGCGAAGAAGATTGTGAACTGCCGGGGGAATTAGCCAGGTTGTTGAAACAAGAGGAGAAGGTGATTCAGCCGCACGAAGAGCAAGTTGAGATAGTGAATCTGGGTACCGACGAGGTCAGAAAGGAAGTGAAGATCGGGGCTGCTTTGGAGGAAAGTGTTAAGAGCAGAATGGTAGCCTTGTTGAAAGAGTATGTCGACATCTTTGCCTGGTCTTATCAAGATATGCCAGGGTTGGATACCGATATCGTTGTGCACAAGCTACCCTTAAGAGCAGATTGTCCTCCAGTGAAGCAGAAGTTGCGCAGAACTCGACCTGAGATGGCGATAAAAATTAAAGAGGAGGTTCAGAAGCAGTGGGATGCTGGTTTCCTAGCTGTCACTAATTATCCGCCTTGGGTTGCGAATATTGTGCCGGTCCCGAAGAAGGATGAGAAGGTGAGAATGTGTGTGGACTACCGGGATTTGAACAGAGCTAGCCCGAAGGATGATTTCCCATTACCTCACATTGATGTGTTGGTAGATAATACAACTCAATTCTCGGTGTTTTCCTTCATGGATGGCTTTTTTGGCTATAATCAAATCAAAATGTCGTCAGATGATATGGAGAAAACAACGTTCATCATACCATGGGGCACTTTTTGCTATAAGGTGATGCCATTTGGTCTCAAGAACGCCGGTGCTACTTATCAGAGAGCCATGGTGACTTTGTTTCATGATATGATTCATCATGAAATTGAATGCTATGTTGATGACATGATAGCAAAGTCTCAGAAAGAAGAGGGGCATTTGGTAGATCTGGCCAAGTTGTTTGATCGGCTGAGACAGTTCAGACTGAGGTTGAATCTGAACAAGTGCACTTTCGGAGTGCGGTCCGGTAAATTGCTGGGGTTCATTGTAAGTGAAAAAGGAATCGAGGTTGATCCTACTAAAGTAAAAGCAATAAGAGAAATGCCTGAACCGAGAACAAAGAAAGAGGTTTGTGGTTTCTTAGGTAGATTGAACTACATTTCACGGTTCATATCTCATCTAACAGCCACGTGCGAACCAATATTCAAATTGTTGAGAAAAGATCAAACGGTCAGGTGGAATAATGATTGCCAAGCGGCATTTGAAAAGATAAAAGAGTATTTGCAGGAGCCTCCGATTCTGATGCCTCCTGTGGAGGGACGACCGTTAATCCTGTACTTGACGGTCCTCGAGGGGTCTATGGGGTGTGTATTGGGGCAGCATGACGAGTCTGGTCGAAAAGAGCATGCCATATACTACCTTAGCAAAAAGTTTACCGACTGTGAAACAAGATATTCACTGCTCGAGAAAACTTGTTGTGCTTTGGTCTGGGCTGCTCGCCGACTGAGGTAGTATATGCTGGTTCATACCACTTTATTGATTTCCAAGATGGATCCAATCAAGTACATTTTTGAGAAGCCAGCATTGACCGGACGGGTTGCGAGGTGGCAAATGATTTTGACTGAATATGATATCCAGTATACTTTTCAGAAAGCAATCAAGGGGAGTGTATTGTCTGATTATCTCGCCCAGCAACCTATTGAGGATTATCAACCGATGAAGTTTGAATTCCCTGATGAGGACATCATGTTTCTCAAATTGAAAGATTGCGAGGAACCAATCCCGGAGGAGGGGCCTGGCCCTGAATCTGAATGGATTTTGATGTTTGATGGGGCCGTTAACGTGAATGGTAGCGGTGTTGGTGCTGTTTTGGTTACGCCGAAAGGATCCCACATTCCTTTTGCTGCCCGGCTAACATTTGAGTGTACCAACAACGTGCCTGAATACGAAGCTTGTATCTTAGGGATTGAAGAGGCGATTGATTTGAGAATCAAGAACCTTGTTATATATGGAGATTCAGCTTTGGTTGTGAATCAGGTTAATGGAAAGTGGTATACGCATCAGTCTCATTTAGTTCCATACCGGGATTATACGAGGAGATTGTTGACGTTTTTCACCAAGGTGATATTGCATCATGTGCCCAGAGAAGAGAATCCGTTGGCGGATGCTTTGGCTACTCTGGCTGCCTTGATTAAGGTGCAGTGGTGGAATCAGTTCCCCAGTATTGAGGTGGGACGTCTGGATAGACCGGCTTATGTGTTTGTTGTTGACACAGTACCTGATGATGAGAAGTCGTGGTATTATGATATCAAGCGCTATCTAGAGACCCAAGAATATCCTGAGGGAGCATCCAAGAAGGACCGGAAGACTCTGCGGAGGTTGGCCCTGGTGTTCTATTTGAATAAGGATGGGGTTTTGTACAAGAGAAATTTTGATTGGGTCTTGCTCAGATGCGTTGATGACAAAGAAGCAAGCCAATTGATGAAAGAGGTTCACGAGGGGTTGTTTGGTACCCATGCCAGTGGGAATGCAATGGTGAAGAAGCTGCTGAGGGCAGGTTATTACTGGATGACAATGGAGGCCCAATGTTTCAATTTCGTGCGGAAGTGTCATAAATGCCAGATTTATGCTGACAAGGTGCACGTGCCTCCAAATCCGTTGAGCTTGATGTCATCTCCGTGGCCGTTCGCTATGTGGGGCATTGATATGATTGGGAAGATTGAGCCTACGGCTTCGAATGGGCATCGATTCATATTAGTGGCTATTGATTACTTCACCAAGTGGGTGGAAGCAGCCTCTTATGCAAACGTGACGAAGCAGGTCGTTGCCAGATTCCTGAAGAGAGACATCATTTGCAGATATGGGGTTCCCGAGAGAATCATTACTGATAATGGTTCTAATTTGAATAACAAAATGATGGCAGAACTGTGTAGGGAATTCAAGATCGAGCATCACAATTCTTCTCCTTATCGTCCGAAGATGAATGGGGCGGTTCAGGCAGCCAATAAGAATATTAAGAAGATTGTGCAGAAAATGGTCGTGACCTATAAAGATTGGCACGAGATGTTGCCATTTGCATTGCATGGGTATCGGACCTCGGTGCGTACATCTACTGGGGCTACGCCTTTCTCGTTGGTATATGGAATGGAAGCCGTGCTACCGGTTGAGGTTCAAATTCCCTCTTTGAGAGTCCTGATGGACGTGAAATTGCAAGAGGCTGAATGGGTAAGAACTCGGTACGAAGAGTTGAGCCTGATTGAGGAAAAGAGGCTAGCGGCCATTTGTCATGGGCAGTTGTATCAGCAGCGGATGAAGCGTGCTTTTGACCGAAAGGTGCGACCTCAGGTATATCACGTAGGCGATATGGTATTGAAAAGGATCCTTCCTCCTCAGAACGATCGTAGGGGCAAATGGACACCCAATTATGAAGGTCCATTCGTGGTTAAGAAGGTTTTCTCTGGCGGAGCCTTGTTGTTAACGACCATGGATGGCGAAGATTTTCCATCCCCTGTGAATGCGGACGCAGTTAAAAAATACTTCGTATAAGAGACCCACTGGACGAAAAGAACAAAATAGTCCAGGCAAAAATGGGCATCCCGGCGAACCAAAAGAAAAAGAAAAGGTTTGGGCAAAAATTAGGGATAAAAAAGAAAAAACTGTACACCCGGCAAGCCGAAAACCTGAAAAGGCGGCTTGGGCAAAAAAGGGGTATCCCGGTGGACTGAAAACCCGAAAGGGCGGTCCAGGCAAAAGAGGGATTGAAACGAACAACTGCGTCTGGCATGATTGTTTGTACTATGGATATGACATGGATAATCCCTGGCAGGGATCAATCGGAAGCGTCTTGTTCAGAAGGCAGAAAGCACGGAGAGTCTGAGGACATATGGGGTGTAACCGAGTTGAAACTCGATGAGATCGCGGTTTCACATTGCCATTAGGATAGATTTTCCTTTTGTGCGCAATTACCTCTTTTCAGGAATTGCTTCCTTTGTATTGCTCAGTTTGAGCCACGCCTTTTCAATCAATAAATGCATATTCAGTCAAATAATTTTGTTTTTTGTTTTCATCACCGCTTTGATTGCAAAAACATCCAATTGTTTATGATAAAGAATCTTTGCATTTTAAGACATACAGGTCCCTTCCAATGCATGCTTATAAGATTGAAAACCTGAAATCTTATTCGGAAGGTTGAATGACCCAAGTGTTGAAATCTTGGCATGCCTGGGGCACGTTTTTATCTAACGATCTTTTTTGCAGGTGCTGTTAGATATTTTCACTCACTTGTAGGAGTGATGAGAAGCTTTTGACAAAAGATCCCCGTGGAGTCCAATCAGGGACAAGAGATTGAGGAATGGTGAAAAGACGGCGAAAGACGTACGACGATCCTTGAGAATTAATCAAGAAGACTCTTCAAAGTCTGAGATTGGAAAGTCTGTATGAATCCCAGGAGTTCGATCTCTGTAGAGTATGGAGAAGTCGGGAATACAAGGTGATGAATCAGAAAAGTCCAGACGAGTCTGGGAGCTCTTAAAAGTGGAAAGCTGACACGGGATTTGGATGTTGAATACCAAGGTTCGACGAGTCGACGAGTGTTCTACGCCAGAATTTCCTTGTTTCCCCAAGCAGAGGCGGAACTGTTATCTCCCCGGCAGATTCAAGGTCTGAGTCTTCCCTAGCAGGGTCAGGATGGTTATCTCCCCAGCGGGTTTGAGATCGGTGTTTCCCCGGCAATCAGGCCTGAAGGTTGTTGTTTCCCAGTGGAGGTGTCTGTGGGTAGTTGTTTCCCCTAGCATGGCGGAGCTTGTTAATTCCCCAGTAAGTCAGAGACCGTTGTTTCCCCACAAAGTGCGTTGGTGGTTTTTTTCCCCCAGTGAAGTCCCCTAGCGGGTCGGGTGCAGAGGAGGTTATCCCTAGTGAGGGTGGCCTATTTCCTAGCAGCAGTGTTATTCCCCAGCAGGGTAGAGGTTGGAGTGTTAGTGGGTTCCTCAGCAGAGTGCCTCAAGCTCCCCAGGAGAGTCCCTCGAGGGGGATACTTTTTATGCATGCATCATTTAGGAGATCGTAGCATATTGCATAACTAATTGCGTAGCATTTCCATAAATATGGAGCATTGCGCTAAAAAAACCATGCATCATCATTGCAAGCATAAGCTAGTCTCAAGCCGTGGTTACCGTTTGAGATTTGGTTTCGCCAATGGGTGAAGATGCTACTCAAGCCGTGGTTACCGTTTGAGAAGTGGTTTCGCTAGTTGGAAGATCAGCATCAGCATGGCAAGCATCGGTTACTCAAGCCGTGGTTACCGCCTGAGAATCGGTTTTGTCGGATGGTGAAGATGTTACTCCGAGGAGTTTAGCATCGTGGTGTTGGGTCAACCGTGTTCCCCAGTAGTGCGATACTGGAGGAAATTTCTGTCGTGCGAGATGGAGGTTGGAAGATGTTACTCTGAGGAGTTCAGCATCATGACGTTGGAGCAATAATGTTCCCTAGTAGTGCGATATTGGAGGAAACTTTTCTATCGGACGAAGATGGAAATAAAATCAAAGAACGTTACACGATCAGCGCGAAAATCGAAGAATGGAGAAAAGGAAGTGTTGCGGCATTTTCTGGAGAACGGGGTTCAAATGGAGATTGGAGTTGAAGATTATATCCGGGATGAGGTCCTCAGGATTATCTTCTGATCATGTGTCATCTTAGACTTTGGCTGAGGTCGAGAGAGGTCGTTATGGGTGTCTTCTGAGGAAGAGATGCACATGTTACCTTCCTTTCGTGAAGGTGTACCCTCTGATATGTCGCCATCAGAGTGGTGTTTTGGTGTTATTTCCGGCGTTGCCAGCGGAATTACCACAAGAAAAGGGAGAACGGGGTCCAAATGGAGAGAAGGAGATGCTGGGCATTTTCTGGAGAACGGGGTTCACAATGGCGATCACAAGTTATCGTCAGGCGGCTGGGGTTCAAATGGAGAAAGGGAGACACGGGGTGTTTTCTGGAGAACGGGGTTCACAATGGCGATCGCGAGTTATCGTCAGGCGACTGGGGTTTAATTGGAGAGCGGGGTTCATTGTTTGGCAAACAAGACTACTATGAAGATGTCGGGGTTCAACTGCGGTGATCCGGGATCATTCGCGCGAAAGAGAATATTTGTTCGGGGTTCAAGAAAAGCAAAAAAGAGGAAATCAATCAGAAAGTTTCGGGGTTCAAGAAAAAGTAAAAGAAATAATAATAATAATCCCCAAGCGGATGCGGTGTTCAGGCCATGGTTATTCCTGTGTTACCATTTATTTTGGTATACAGGTCAAGTTTCTTTTCGGTATTCAGGCCGACTTTCTCCGTGCCAGACGGATTCTTCTTTTGAGATTGCTTCTTCGCCGATTCTGACAGGCATTGTTAATTATTTCCCATCAGAGTGCAAATTGTTCGTCTGTTCTTGGTATTCAATCACTCTTCACCCTGGTCATCTGAAAGCCGAGGCTATTCATATCGACAGGTTCACAGTGGATTGAATAGGGGCAGCTGTAACACCTCAAAATTTGCCCTCCTCTCTTGGGACTAGCTTTGCATATTGAATTTCATTATATAGGACATTAGGCATTACATCTTTGCATATCATGTGGAAACAATAAGCAAGTCATACTCCTAAGTCTTTCTCAAAAGATGAAGAGGTTAAAAGATTCAAGCTTGAGGGTCTCATGAATTGATCACTAATCATCTGAGGTTTGTGCTTCAATTAGGGTTTTTGGTTCCTCAAGGAGGTTGGGTATTATCTTGATTGCAATGCTACATCACCATCATCATGGTTCATTATTCATGCTCAGGTTCCTTGGGATTAGGGTTTTGACCTCTGGTCAACCCTAATCAGTTGTATTATGCCAATCAGGGTTTTTCAAGGAGATGGGGTCTTTAATGAGATGGGGATCATCATGTGATTTTATGGAGCTTGTATAAGCTAGGGTTTCATTTTGGAGCCATTTCATCAAGTGGTTGAGGCTCAAATTCATCTGTGCATGGCCAAGTCATCTATCAACTGCAAAAGTCAACTGCCGAGTCAACTGTTGGATTTGGAGATGGGAAGTGATTAGAAATACTTCATTCATGTTCAAACAAGTCTCATTTGACATTTCAAACATCAACATTGAAGAAAATAAAGTCAGGACAAAACTTTCCAAAAATAGAAAGTGACTTGTAATTTGAAATTGCCAAAAATGGAAAGGTTTTCAACTCAAGATTACATCATCAAGAAATCTTCAAATGAAATTTTGTTGAACATAAAAGTTGTAGATCTTTCTCTCCCATTTCCAAAAAGTCCAAGATCATCAATTTCTCATGTGTGGTTAAGGAGATATCATCAAAACTTGACCAAGTGAACATTGAACTTCAAATGGGCATAACTTCTCAACCAAAACTCCAATTCAAGTGGTTCTTTTTGCTAAATTCTCCTTTTAACCTCTAGTTTCCAAAACATACATTGCATTACATCAATTGTCATCACATAATCATTTGCCAATTCTTGCATTTTTGGAGGGAAAAATTGGAGTTCAAAATTTGTGCATCATTTGAACATGTGACCATCACCATTAGCTCCAAAACAGATTTTTAAGTGAAATTCAATCCAAATTCGTGCACTATTCACCATGCATTTCATGCATAGGGTGAAAAACTCATTTTTGCCAAAACACCTCATATTTGTTAATTCCATTAGCATTTGGTTTAAAGCTTAATTAAGCATGATTAGTGGAGCCTATATAAGCATAACCATAACTGTTTTCAGGGTTAACAACTCATAATTTCAGATCTAGATCCATTTTCTCAAAATTCTCTCTCACTTTCTCTCCAAATTTTTCTCAATTTCTTCACATAACATCACATTCTATTGCTTGATTCGTCACTCTGAAGCATCATTGAACAAGTTTGGAGGTAGAATTCAAGAGAATCGTGGCAAGGTTGAAGCATACATCAAGATTGAGCAACAATGGTGAATCAAGGTTCTGGCCAAATCGTGCACAATTAATCCTCAATTTCTCTTCCAATCCACTTCACAAGCATCATAGAAGGACTGTTTGAGCATTGCAAGGCTTAAATCCATCGAATTCCACTGCTGCTCTTCAAGAGGTCACTGATTCGATCTCTTTATTTCTTGAAATTGTTGTGATGTTATTGTAGATCTCTTCATGCCTGTTATGCTGAGCTTTGAATCATTGAAATCCATGCATGTTTGACTGAGTTATGGTAGTTTAAAGCTTCATGTGCAAATGATAATGTGTTCGATTCTCTCATGATAGATAAAATTAGGATAAAATAGACATAGATTCATGACCTAGGATGAAAGACGTTCACATTGATATGCTCAATTTCCAAATCTAGAAAAATTGTTCTTGAGGTTGATGAACAGTGATGAACACGATGAAGAAGATGAGTTCAGGTCTAAGGAAACGTTTTTGGATCCACTAAATGCCACGGAATAGCGTTGTTGTAGGTTTGTTTTAGGGCACACATCTGATTGGTGCATGCGCATGGCCATGCTGGCTCCTCATTGGTCCATTTGTTAAACGTGCCACTGCCTGCCAGCGAATAAATGGAACGACAACGTTTTAGCTGGCGCGCCAATTTCAAAACCTCACCAGGTTCGATTCCTGGCTGAGGAACTTTTCAAAATGCCACACAATTTCCTTTTCCCTCCCATTTTACGCCTTGGCTTCATGTTTCATTTTCAAATTTCACCAAACTTTCAAAAATCATAACAAATCCAAAACTTATCCAAATTGACTCCAGTTTTTTGAATTAGGATCCTTGATCTCTCTACTTTTTTATCATCGTGATTTTAAAAATTGTGCATGGCTGGAAATTGTTTTTGTGCTAGAGACTTGAATATATGTCCATTTTGTACCTTGCCTTGCCATATCTTTTGTGAAATGCTGAGATTTTATCCAATGCTCATGAAATTTTACATGCTGAAACTAGACTCTTGGCTTGACATTTTGGTGTTGATTTGGTATTTTTACCCTTTGTAGTTTCTGTTTTATGATCATGTTAAGGCAGGTGTGACAATGTGTGTCACACCTTGTGATGTTCAACTTGATTGATGAATTTGCCATGCCAAATGTTATCCAAATGCCTTGATTTTTCGCATGATGCTTGATATGGATGTTGTGATTGCTCATGATTTTTGTTGGAATTTTTGGATTGATTTCTGATTTAATTGAGATTTTTCATTCTGGATGGTCACATTTGAGCTTTTACATTGCCTTGAACTTCATTTGTTTGTGAAATGCTTGTTCCTTATCCAATGAATGTGAAATTTTGCACACTATTTCTAGACATGTTGAATGGTGTTTTGGCTTTGGTTTGAGGTTTTTACCAATTACCATTTCTGTTTTAGGCTTATGCTAAGTTGGTGTGACATTTGGTGTCACACATGTGCTTGTTTGTGCTTGCCTTGACTTATGCAATATGATTACCATGCCTAATGTTGTCCAAATGCTCTAATTTTTTGTGTGATGATTATGTTGTATGTTCTGTTTACTCATGAATTTTTCCAAAATTATTTGAATCATTTTTGATTTAATGTGCATTTGTTTCTTCTGATGTCACAATGTGGTTACAACTTGTATACCTTGCCATGTTTGGTTCATGAAATGGATTTGGTAATTGATATTGAGATGAGACCTTTTGGATTGTGTTATTGATTGAGTGAAGTTGATTCATGTTAAATTTCATGTTCTGTTTTGGATTTCTTCTCCATCTTTGACCCTAGGCTTTGACCTAGTGGTTGGTTGCTTATGTTTGAGCTTTGATTTTAGGTGGAACATTCAAGTTCCATAGCTGTTGGTGCTTTATCACTAGAGCCTTTGATGTTTACTTTTGACTACTGACCTTGTGTGTTTTGTAGGGTTGTTAGCTCATTTGAGTTTGACTTGTTGGCTTGTGCCTTTGCTCATTGGGTTTGACTGTTTGATATTCATGTTGTTTGATTGTCTGGACTTTGTACTGATTTGTTTGATGTTTCAACAGGTACATAAGTTGCTTAAGTTCATATTGAACTTGCTTTTGCTTGGTTGCTTAACCATTGAGGTATAACTCTCTGACTTCATGTAGTCTGGAAGACCTGTCCTGTTATATGGGCAGGCACCTGTCTGAAGCCCTCCTTAAGAGGCAATGCTTGTGAATGTTTATTTTTGTGCCAAGCAAGAAAAGACCTCTTATGAGGCAATTGGCAGATAAAAGAGATGTGTAGTCCATCTCCTGCTATTCAGTGTGTCATCCACTCTGCTCACACACCTTATGTTGATGCATTGTGGATATTAACCCAAGATCTTTGTTGTGTCAGTCATCTGTGGAGAAGAGTTCCTACATTTTGAACTCCCACACTTTCATTCGTCTGAAGCTCTCCCAGGCCAGGGATAAGAGTTGTGAGGTCTTACCCTCACTTCCCATTTCATCTGCTTCACCCTAACTCTCAATGTTAGGGTTAAGAGCTAACTACACCCGATTCCAGTTGGGTTGTGTTTCACAGCCTAACCTTGTATGGGCCCCATTGATTGCATATAGCTGTCGCATCACGCGAAAAACCGGCGGGAAAACAAGAACAACAGAGCCGCCACCGTGCGTTATTTATCCCAAAAGAGGGAAAGGAAACGCTCAGAGTAAACCTGGAAAAAAGCATGGTCTCGCGACCAAAGAGAATGGGATCGGGAGTCGGTTATGCGAAGGGAAGGTATTAGCACCCCTACGCATCTGTCGTACTCGACGGGATCCACGCACAATAGGAAGGAAAAATGGTTGCTAAAACACTGCTCAAACACACACACACACTGGCTGAAAGAGACACAAGAAAACAAAACTGAACGGACTCGGCAGGATATCGCATCCTGGGCCTACTTAGTCTATCAGGCATAGACATCAGAGTCAAAGTAGTTCGGACTGGGGAAACGACACATGCTCGCTAGGATATCGCATCCTATGCATACGTATCTTCTCGGACGAGTGAAGAATCAGAGCATTCGTAGCTCGGCTGACACACACACAAACCAACACTGGCAAAGGCAAACGTGGAGCCTGAATGCCAATCACTGGACTTACATCAGCATCCGAACCAGACAAACTCACACTAGAACCCGAATGCCACTCGATGGACTTACATCAGCTTCCAAGCACACGACAACACAAAACAAAGACACAGGCGCCCGGAGAGATCTGCTCATCTCCTGCCTACGTACCTCATCTGGTATGAGGATTAGGGCGACGTAGTTCCCCTACGGAGGGATACAGGACTAGCCTAACCAGATAACAGAGGGAGACACAACTAGGGAGACTACGACTCGAGCCTAGATGTTATCATGCAAAATCAACCCTAAGTTAAGGTTTCTAGCTAACTGGCACAGGGAGCCAGCCTATCCTAATCATGACTTGCACAGGAAGCAAGGCACACACACACTTAACTTGCACAGGAAGCAAGCCAAGCAAAACCTAACTTGCACAGGAAGCAAGTCTAAACTAACCCTAACTTGCACAGGAAGCAAGTCAAACAAACATACAAGCACAGATAGCACACTCTATACACAAGCAAGTGGCTCAAACAAGGGTTAGGTTTTAATCGAGGGGTCATATCAACCTCAACAAACAAACCTCTGGAACCGGGTGAATGTGCTCTTAACCTTGCCATTGAGGGGCTAAGGTGAAGCAGATGAAAGGTGAGTGAAGATAAGACTTCACAGCTCTTATCCCTGGCCTGGGAGAGCTTAAGACAAGAATGTGTGGGTTCAGAAAGTGGGAACCCTTCTACACATTTGATACTGACTCAACTGTACAATTGTACAAGATCTTGGATTTGTATCTGCAATGCATCAACACAGTGGTGTGAGCAAAGCAGATGACACACAGAATAGCAGGGGATAGGTTGCTTATCCCTTGGGTTCTGCCAATTGCCTCTTCACTTAGGAGGTCTTTGACTCTATACAAGGACAAATTAAACATCCACAAACATTGCCTCTTAAGGAGGACTTCAGACAATTGCCTGGCCAAGTAACAGGCCAGGTCTTCCAGACTACATGAAGATGAGAAATATACCTCAATGCAAATTGCTTATACAAGCAAAGCAAAGCAAAAGTTCACAAGGAACTGAGCAACTAAAAGCACCTGAAATAGTCAAGCAGACATTAGTATACAACTTCAAACAAAGCAAAAGAAACAGACATCAACAGTTAATCAGAAGCAAATGGATGTGCAAGGCATAAGGCTTAAGGCATGTGAGCCAAGCCACCTACAAAACAAACAAGTTAGACAATGATATTTAAGCAAGCTCAATCAAAAAGAATTGGTCTCATTGGTCATTTGTTGGTCATCCTGAAAACATGAGCTCAAAGGTGAGTAACAGGACCACTAGGGCAAGCCTAGGGTCAAAAAGGAATGAAAAAGTCAAAACAGCAAAGGGCAAGCATCCAAAATCATGTTCAAACAATTAAGAAACACAAACAATTGGGTTCACATTCATATCAATCATCATCATCACTTCATGAACAAATTAGGTCAAAACATGGCACTTAGAAGCTCATAGAAGTCAACAGAAAGACTTGCATCAAAACCAATCTCAAACATTTCCAAAAATCACCAAATAAAACATGATCAATCACAACCCACAGAATGGTAAGCATGTCAAATTTCATCTCATTTGGACAAGTGGAAGGCAGTCAATAAAAATCAGAAAGGCAAGGCAATTTTGAACATGGTCAAAGAAGTCAACCAAACATACATCAACTTGAAAAAATCATAAATCAGTGATAGCATATGATAAATGAATGGGATCAAAACCATGGCAAAGCTTAGGATGTCTAGTTATCTCATGTAAAATTTCATGTCCATCTAATAAAGTATGAGCATTTCACAAAACAAATGGGCACATGCATCACATAAGGTCAACATTTTGGTCAAATAGGGGAGAAAATCTCAAACAATTAGGAAATGCCTCAAATAATTCCAGGAAAATTCACATGTAAACTAGACATACAAGAGTAGGTTTATGCAAATATTCACATCAATTGGAGGTCAAGAAGCATGGTATCAAAAATCATGAAATTGCATATCATTGGTGTGACACAAATTGTCACACCCTAATTCAAAAATTCATAACTTGACAATCAGATAAGATAAATTCACAAACTCTACATCAAAATAAACATGAATGAGTCTAGTTTATGCACAAAAAAAATCAGGGCCATTGGATATATCATCACAATTTCACAAATGATTTGGTAAGATGTACAAAAATTGGTCACATGAACAAAACCCTAATGCCATTTAAAATCTACTCATCCAAAAAAACAGCAAAAATCATGATAAAAAACTAGGGATCATGATGAAGATGATGCAAAAATTCCCATGAATTTTGGATTTAAAATGAATGAATTATGATTTTTGCAAGCAAGCCATGCTAAATGAAATAAAAGTGAGAAAAATAAATGGATTAATTTGATTTAATAAAACGGGAATGGCATAAGTGTAATTATGGGGTTCATTTAACAAAACGGTGCCGTTTTGGGCGCGGCCAGGAAATAACCTGATTGGCTCATGGGCCAACAGTGCCATGCAGCACGTGAAAAACCAGTTTCTGGGCAAGGCAATGGAAACCTAGGGTTTTAACATGAACAGCATGAATGCTCATCTTCCCAAATCGAGTTCATCAAAGATTTTTCCAGAAAATGAAATTGGACACACACAAATGATCAGCAAGCAATGACAAACACGAATCCATTATCAATTTTCACTAAAACACGCTATGGATCCTGAATCGAGCAAAACTATGTTTCATCACCAAACTTTATTTCAGCATAACTCGAGCAATAATCAACCATTTTAAAAAGTAAGACCATCACAAAGCTCAGCATGGAGAGATCTTTCTAAAACATGTATTGATTTGATGAAATAATGAGATCGAAATTTTACCAGTTTTGAAGAACAGTTGGGATTCAGTTGCTATCTTGTGTTTTTGGCTTGAAACAGATGCTTTAAAACCCTCCTAATGATGAATGGTGAAGATGCTTTGGCTCAATGAAGCTTGTTCTTGCTCGACCACAAATCTGCCATGGATGATCCTTTGAAAAACCAGTCCAGCAAAACAGCCTTACAGTTGGAGAATGATGGTTGAAACAGGTTCACAATGTTGTTTGGATGATGAAACAACAAAGCTGGCTCGTGTTCTCTTGAGTTTTTTGACAGATTTTGGAAATGGTAAGAAAAATGGATTTTTAGAGTGTGAGTGAAATTTCTGTGTTTGTGTGGCTGCTAGGGTTTGTTTCAGAGATAAAATGATGAATATATACCCTGTTTAATGGTACTGATCAAGGTTCATGAAAATGTGGAATGGAGTTGGTGAAAAGTGTACTTTTTGCCAATTTTCAAGCACGTTGGGGATGGGTGTGTGTACTGCACGAAAATGGGCCTCCAACAAGTCTCAAATGTCATTTCTGAACATATTCCAATGGCCAAAGTGATTACAAATGGTTATTTTAAAAGGTCAAAATTTTACTTCACTTGAAATTAATTCAAGTAAGTCAAAAAATGCCATTTTGATCTATGATGTTTTGGTGAGTGATGGTTACATTTTTGGAAAGAGGAGGTCAAATGTGACTTGTTGGAAAAAACCCCACCAAATTTGGCCAAATGGTTTGAGAGATATGGCCTTTTGAAGTTCAAAAATTTCTGAAAATGATTTGATCATAACTTGCCAACCATACATGGGAATTGAGTGTTATTGGACTTTTTGGAAATGGGAGAACAAGATCTTCAACTTTCATATTGGGCAAAAATTCATTTGGAGCTTGTATCATGATGTAAGTTTGAGGATCAAGACTTTCCATTTTTGGCAGGTTTCAATTACAGGTCCAGTTTCTATTTTTGGAAATTTCTGATCTGGCTTCAAATTCTTCCATGATGGTGTTTGACATGATATATGAGGCCTATTTGGACATGAATAAGCTCTCTCAAACCAAATCCAACCATCAAAACCATAAAATCAGACACAGTTGACCAAGTTTGACTTTTTAGGGTTTCTGGCAAACTGTGCATTGACTGATGACTTCTGAACATCCAATCCTTGACCAAAACACTTCAAATGGATCCCCAAGTCATGTGAACATGTTGGACCAACCCTAGGGCCTTGGCTCCTTGAGAAATGCACTTGCTTGCTTGACTGACTGATCTCCTGACCAGTTTGACCTAATTCTCTTGATTGGCTTGCACTTGAGGCAAATAGGACAATGCAATGCTATGCAGTGGACCATGTTATGTTATGACCTAATATGAGAATGTATGTACAATGATAGATGCAAATTTGAGGTGCTACAGCTGCCCCTATTCAATCAGCTGGGAACCCGAAGGGATGATAGCAATGGCTGTCAGACTTTCAGGGTAAACAGGGATTGAATACCAAAGAACCGTAGAAATTTGCACTCTGCCGGATATGACACAAGGAGAACCACGTCATTTACCGATGACGCCTGCCATTGACAATTTCAGAAAGGCGAAACCATTTACCGATGGTTAGAAACTGGAAACTTGATATTTACCGATATCAACTTCAGCAAGACCATCTACCGATGGCTGCTGGGAAACAACTCTGATGTAAAAGGAAGCAAGACCATTTACCGATGGTGGCTTCAAAGAAACTTGACATTTACCGATATCAACTTCAACTCGACCATTTACCGATGGCTACTGCAACTGGGGATTCGATATTTACCGATATCGAAGAAGCGGGGCCATTTACCGATGGCGGATAAAACTGGGCACTCAATATTTACCGATATCGAAGCATACAGGGCCATTTACCGATGGCGTCTCCACTTGGGGAGGAACAAAATCTTTGTGGTGTAATCAGACAAGACGTTTACCGACGACTTCTGGGGATCTTGATTTTATCAACAAGGAAACAAAGCATGACCAGACATTTACCGGTGACTGGGATGAGACTCGATGTTTACCGACATCGAAAGATGATGTTTATCGACATCCAAAAACGACCAGACATTTACCGATGACCGGGGAAAAATTTACTGGGAAGAGAAAAACAAATATTCGCAACCGGGAACCAAATAGGACATTTACAGATGACTCTACTGGGGATTTCTAGCTGGGGATTTATCAGACATTTACCGATGACTGAGGGAAAGACTCGATGTTTACCGACATCGAAAGATGATGTTTACCGACATCAAAAAATGACCAGACATTTACCGATGACTGAGGAGAAAACCCGATGTTTACAGACACCGAAACAATGGTGTTTACCGACACCAAAAATGATGACCAGACATTTACTGATGACTGGGGAGAATACCCGATGTTTACAGACACCGAAACAATGGTGTTTACCGACACCAAACAAAGAAACACACGCGGGTGCTGGCATGACACTTACCGGTATCACAAGAACAACATCTTAGATATGTCAAGGCAAGGTTGACCACTTGCTGGGGGTCTCACTAGGGAAAAAACAGATTTTCTGTCACCATCGGGTGAGGAAATAAACCTCTGTGGGGATATCAATTCTGAATACTGTCAAAGCCACTGTAGCAGACTTGCTGTGCTGATGTTGAACAAAATGATCCGCCTCTGCCGGGGATATGGTCTGGTGAGGTTAACACATGAATGCATATGTTTGAATTTTTCTATGGTGTAATGCTCCATATTGAATGGGAATGCTACGCAGTTTGAGGATGCAATGATCACTAAAATGCAAAAATGCAAAAATGATGAAAAACTCCGGCTGGGGAGCCAAAACTGATCGGGTACTCCAACTCTGCGGGGAGACTCTGCAAGGAGAGCAACGACTTCTCACTCATGTTGGAGAATAGCACTGCTGCTGGGGGAAGGTAAACTCCGCTGGGGATATCCTTCAGTCCACAGATAGGATAAATGCTGGAGATAAATTTCAATGAGTCTGCCTCACTCGGGGAGGAAATCGGCAAATACGGGCCTGCTGGGGCTAGGCAATCCTTGGATCTGCTGGGGAATAGAAGGCACTATCCACAGACGTCTTCGCAGGGGAACATAGCTCTGATAGCTTCCAAACTTGCTTGGGGAAAATATCTGCTGAGGAAACGTCCTCACAGATGCCAACCTGAAAAACAGCACAACAAAATGCCCCCAGGAGATACATGGACAAGATACGCTCAAGTGTCCTCAACATTCAAAATGATTTTCAAATGTTTTATCTTTTTGCACGTTATTGTGTAGCCTTCATGTTCTTATATGCAATGCTTATCAAAAATTCGGACATTTTTGCAAACAAAACAGTAAAAATAAAAACAAACGAGCCATTTATCTGAATAACGACTTTTATTGATTGAAAATGTGCCTGAAGAGGCAAATACATTGGGAAGCAATTCCTAGAAAGAGGTAATTGCGCATAAAAGGAAAAATCTATCCTAATGGCAATGTGAACACGGCATCCACTATTTCCCAATTCTGTTATAACTCACAGATCATCAGTTTTCCTCCCAACTCCTTGCTTTCTGAGAAGAATGACTGGACGGATCACATCTTTCGAGATGGCAGACGACAAAGCTCGATGAAGTACAGACAACTCAGACTGTAGTCTTCGCTTTAATCCCTCTTTTGGCTGGATCGCCCTTTCGGGTTTTCAATCCACCGGGATACCCATTTTTGCCTAAGCCGCCCTTGCGGGTTTTCGACTTACCGGGTGTACAAATTCTTTTCATTTTTATCCCTAATTTTTGCCCGAACCTTTTCTTTCTGTTTTTTGGTTCGCCGGGATGCCCATTTTTGCCTGGACTCTTTTTTTTCTTTTTGTCCAGCGGGTCAATTTATGCGAAGTATTTTTTGACTACATCTGAGTTAACAGGAGACGGAAAGTCTTCACCATCCATAGTTGTAAGCATCAAGGCTCCACCGGAGAAGACCTTTTTCACAACATATGGACCTTCATAATTAGGAGTCCACTTGCCCCTGTTATCTGCACCGGGAGGGAGGATCCTCTTCAAAACTAGATCACCGATCTGATAGCTTCGAGGACGCACTTTCTGATCAAAGGCTCGCTTCATCCTTCTCTGATACAACTGTCCATGACATACAGCTGCTAGCCGTCTCTCCTCGATAAGGCTCAACTCGTTAAACCTTGTTCGAATCCACTCGGCTTCGTCCAGCTTGACATCCAATAAAACTCTCAGAGAAGGAATCTCCACTTCAACAGGTAGGACAGCTTCCATACCATACACAAGGGAGTAAGGGGTTGCCCCGGTCGACGTACGTACTGAGGTACGGTACCCATGCAAAGCGAAAGGCAGCATCTCATGCCAATCCTTGTACGTAACGACCATCTTCTGCACAATCTTCTTGATATTCTTGTTTGCCGCTTCTACAGCACCATTCATCTTCGGTCTGTAAGGAGAAGAATTGTGATGTTCAATCTTGAAATCTTTACAAAGCTCTTTCATCATCTTGTTGTTGAGATTCGAACCATTGTCAGTGATGATTCTCTCAGGAACTCCATAACGACATATGATTTCTTTCTTGATGAACCGGGTAACCACTTGTTTGGTAACGTTAGCATAGGAAGCTGCTTCCACCCATTTGGTGAAATAGTCAATCGCTACCAAAATGAAGCGATGTCCATTCGAAGCAGTAGGCTCAATCTTCCCAATCATATCAATGCCCCACATGGCAAACGGCCAAGGCGAATTCATGACATTCAGAGGGCTTGGTGGTACATGCACCTTATCAGCATAGATTTGACACTTATGGCACTTCCGAGCATACTTGAAACAATCGGATTCCATAGTCATCCAGTAATAACCCGCTCTCAACAATTTCTTAGCCATTGCATGTCCGCCGGCATGAGTACCAAAGGAACCTTCATGAACTTCCTGCATTAACATGTCTGCCTCGGGTCTGTCCACGCATCTGAGCAAGACCATGTCAAAGTTTCTCTTATACAGCACATCATCCTGATTCAAATAGAAGCTTCCAGCTAGCCTCCTCAGGGTTTTCTTGTCATTCTTCGACGCACCTTCAGGATACTCCTGAGTCTTGAGGAAGTTCTTGATGTCATAATACCACGGCTTCTCATCAATCACAACAGACTCGGCTGCAAACACATACGCAGGCCTCTCGAGTCGATTCACCGCAACATGTGGCACATGATTCCACCAATGAACTTTGATCATAGACGACAAAGTTGCCAAAGCATCAGCCATTTGATTCTCATCCCGGGGGACATGATACAACTTCACCTTCTTGAAGAACGTCAGTATTCTTCTGGTGTAATCTCTATACGGAATCAAATGCGGCTGATTCGTATTCCAATCTCCATTGACTTGATTGACCACTAGAGCTGAATCTCCAAATATATCAAGAGTTTTGATCCTCAGATCAATGGCTTCTTCTATCCCCATGATACAAGCCTCATACTCAGCTTCGTTGTTGGTGACGTCAAACGTCAATCTGGCAGAAAAAGGTATATGAGCACCTTTAGGATTGATCAACACTGCCCCAACACCGTTACCGTTCATATTCACAGCCCCATCAAACATCAGTGTCCATTTGTCATCCGGATCCGGTCCTTCCTCGACAAGAGGCTCTTCGCAATCTTTCATCTTAAGATACATGATGTCTTCATCAGGGAATTCAAACATCATAGGCTGATAATCTTCAATCGGTTGCTCGGCGAGGTAGTCTGACAGAATACTACCTTTGATGGCCTTTTGTGACGTGTACTGAATATCATATTCTGTTAGAATCATCTGCCAACGAGCAACGCGTCCGGTGAGAGCCGGTTTCTCAAAGATGTACTTCACTGGATCCATCTTAGAAATCAATAAGGTAGTATGGTTCAACATATACTGCCTCAGTCGGCGAGCAGCCCAGGCCAAAGCACAGCAAGTTTTCTCGAGCAGTGAATATCTTGTTTCACAGTCGGTAAACTTTTTGCTAAGGTAGTATATGGCATGCTCTTTTCGACCAGACTCGTCATGCTGTCCCAATACACACCCCATCGAGTTCTCAGTCACTGACAGGTACATTATCAGAGGTCTCCCTGGAACTGGAGGTATAAGGATTGGAGGTTTCTGTAAATACTCTTTAATCTTGTCAAAAGCTTTCTGACAATCATCATTCCACTTGATCGCCTGATTCTTTCTAAGCAGTTTGAAAATTGGTTCGCACGTGGCTGTTAGATGAGATATGAACCTTGCAATGTAGTTCAACCTCCCTAAAAACCCACGGACTTGCTTCTCCGTTTTCGGTTCAGGCATCTCTTGAATAGCTTTGACTTTTGCTGGATCAACCTCAATCCCTTTCTCACTGACAATGAAGCCTAAAAGCTTCCCTGATCTCACCCCAAACGTACACTTGTTCGGATTCAACCTCAGCTTGAACTTTCTCAACCGGTCAAACAGCTTCTGCAAATTAACCAGGTGCTCCTCTTCTGTCTGCGACTTCGCAATCATATCATCTACGTACACTTCAATTTCTTTGTGCATCATGTCATGAAAAAGAGTCGTCATTGCCCTCTGATAGGTAGCACCAGCATTCTTTAGCCCAAATGGCATCACCTTATAGCAGAACGTGCCCCAAGGTGTAATGAATGTCGTCTTTTCCATGTCCTCTGGCGCCATCTTGATCTGATTATATCCAGAGAAACCATCCATGAAAGAGAATACCGAGGATTGAGCCGTATTATCAACCAATACATCAATGTGAGGTAATGGGAAATCATCTTTCGGACTCGCTCTATTCAAATCCCGGTAATCGACACACATTCTGACTTTGCCATCCTTCTTCGGCACAGGAACGATGTTGGCCACCCATGGGGGATAACTTGTAACAGCCAAAAAACCCGCATCCCACTGCTTCTGAACCTCTTCCTTGATCTTAGTTGCCATATCAGGACTCGTTCTACGAAGCTTCTGCTTGACCGAAGGACATCCTTCTCTAAGAGGTAATCGATGCACCACAATGTCTGTATCTAACCCAGGCATATCTTGATATGACCAGGCGAATATCTCCACATATTCTCTCAGCATCTCAATCAGCCTCCTCTTGACAGAGTCCTCTAAAGCAGCCCCAATCTTGATTTCTCTTTTGGCGTCCTCAGTACCCAAATTAACAACCTCCAACTCCTCCTGATGAGGTTGGATGACCCTTTCCTCCTGCTTCAGCAATCTGACCAATTCTGCAGGGAGTTCACAGTCTTCCTCACTCTCCTCTTCAGCTTGGTAGATGGGATTGTCGAAATCATACTGAGCCATAACAGAACTGTTCATAGTGAATGCCATAAGATCGCTTCTGCATGTTTAATGCTTTGTTTTAGAAAAAGAGTTCAATAAAGTCACAAAAAACAAAAACATTGCCATTTTTATTGTTTTTGAAAAAGGATGAAAACAAAAAAATAGAAAGACAGGGATCACAAAGTTTGATTGCAAAAAATGTCCTTCATTAATGATAATCATTAAAACATGATGAGGCCCTACAATGAATCACTACGCCTTGGGCAGATCGTAGGATTTTCATGCAAAATGAAAAACAACAGAAAATTACTCTGTCAGAAGAGTAACTTGAACCACTTCTTCAGCCGTCCAGTTGTTGATAGACCCCCCTGGTGCACACGGGCGAACCCAGTTGTCCAGATCACAATCACTGTCACAGTCTTCACTACCGGTTGCAGAGACGTCGCCATGATTCATCAGCCCAGCGCTGGTAAAAGTACTCGGACCCGCTTGACCATTCTGCTCTGCTTGGAGAGGCTCGTAACCAACGCCAAATTTGTCTTCTTTGACAGGCAAGTCCACCATCTTGCCCCAGCCTTCAGCTTTGCCAGAATCAACAACCTCCTTAGCCTGCTTGTAAGAAGTAATTGAAGCACCTGGCTTCCTCTGCTCAGCGTACGCCACTTTCTCAAGAGCCACAGTCTCAAACGCCTGACATAAGGTTTCGTGGATCTCGCCATCCACCTCAACATACTTGAACGAGGATAGATGACTCACCAGAATCTCTTCTTCACCGCACACAGTCACAATCTGACCGTTCCAGACATACTTGAGTTTTTGATGGAGAGTCGACGAGACTGCCCCTGCTGCATGAATCCATGGACGCCCCAATAAACAACTATAGGCGGGCTGGATGTCCATAACATAGAAGATGATATCGAATACCTCAGGACCTATCTTCACAGGCAAGGTAACTTCCCCACACACAGAACGTTTGGATCCGTCGAAAGCACGAACGATCAGGTCACTGGGAGTAAGCACAAACCCTTCCACATCAATCTTCTTCAGAATCTGCTTAGGCAGCACATTCAGCGACGACCCGGTGTCTACCAATACGTGAGACAACACTGCCCCCTTGCACTCCATGGTGATGTGCAAGGCTTTGTTATGGTTCCGCCCTTCAGGCGGTAAGTCCAGGTTGGTGAATCCTACACCATGCCTGGTGCTCACATTGGCCATCACACCCTCCAGTTGATTGACAGAAATCTCCTGAGGCACGTAAGCCAGATTCAACATCTTCAGCAAGGCATTACGGTGTGCCTCAGAGCACAACAACAGTGAAAGTATAGAAATCTTGGACGGAGTTTGATTCAACTGATCTACAATCTTGTAGTCACTCTTCTTGATTATTTTCATAAACTCCTCCACGTCCTTCTCAAATGACCCCTCGGGCGCTTCCTTCTGGACAGGCTCTTCCTCAACCACAGCTTGCTTACCCTTTGCTTTGGCGAGAGCCTCAGCATTATTGTCCCTCAAAGGCTGCGGTGCGAACAGACGACCGCTTCTGGTAAAACCTCCTGGACCCCCTACATTATCCACAGCCGGACCAACAGTTGCAGGAACTCTATTCGGTAAACCAATTGTCACTGGAGTTTGATTCACTGGTCTCGTCTGACTTTCAGCCCTTCTGTAACTGCGGTGAGCATTATCATACTTCCACGGCACGGCTCTACTATTCTCAACAGCCCTTCTTCCAGACGCAACGATAGTAGTTGGAGCACTGATGGTTACAGGCACGGAAATGGTAACTGGGGTACCATTTGTTGCAGGTGCACTAACGACCCTTTGTCCACGTTCTTCAGACGGTTTAAAGTAAATGGTGATAGTTGACACTGTTCCACGATCTTTTACAGCCCTACTGAATTGCAAACAACCCTCATCCATCATACCCTGGATACCGGCCCTTAACTGGTCGCAACCATTCTCAGATTCTGCACAGCCCAAACAATCCTCATCACAGCCCGAGTAGACACCCCCATTCAGCAGACGGCCCTTCACAACTAGCAGAGAAGTCTGAACATCATCAACATTAACAACCAGATCTTCAGCTTCTTTCCCCTCAATATTGTTCACTCTATGCCCACCATGCTGAGGCATAGGGTTGTTTACGACGTTAGGCACTGGAGCGAAGTTGATCGCCTTGGCATCGATCAAATCTTGGACCTTGTGCTGGAGAGCCCGACACTTCTCAGTATGATGCCCTGGTGCCCCAGAGTGAAAGTCACAACGGACGTTGGCGTCGTACCCAGGAGGCAATACTGTAGGCGGAGCCATTGTACGCAACTCAACCATCCCCAACCTGAGTAGTTCGGGCAGCAGTTCGGCGTACGACATGGGTAGCGAATCAAAACGTCGATCAGGCATCCTTTGTCTGGGCTGATACGGACGTTGCTGTTGTTGTTGTTGCGGTTGTTGAACTCTTTGTTGTTGTTGTTGACGAGGTTGAGGTGCCGGAATGGTCACTGCAGCAGCTTGACGGTATTCAATTCTGTTCTGATCTCTGCGGTGTTGAACAGCATTAGTTTCACCCTCTCTTCGACGAGGTGCCCCAGCAAATGGCTTCTTAGAAGAAGAGGAACCAGCATCTTGGATCTTCCCAGTTTTAATCAAGCTCTCAGTCCTCTCTCCACAAATGACAACATCAGAAAAACTACCGAATGGGCAGCTCCCCATCCGGTCCATAAACACACCCTGAAGAGTACCGATAAACATATCTGTCAACTCCCTCTCCAGCATAGGGGGTTGAACTCTAGCAGCCAGTTCACGCCACCTCTGGGCGTACTCCTTGAAGCTCTCATTGGATTTCTGACAAAGACTCTGCAGCTGAGTCCGGCTCGGTGCCATGTCCATGTTGTGTTTGTATTGCCTCAAAAAGGCCTCACCCAGATCCCTCCAACAGCGGATAGAATCTCTCTTCAATTCCATGTACCAGTCCAAAGAAGCCCCAGATAGACTATCTTGGAAAAAATACATCCACATCTTTTCATCATCGGTATACGCAGAGATTTTTCGATAATAAGCCTGCACATGGGTGCGAGGGCAAGAAGTACCGTTGTATTTATCGAAGGACGGTGCTTTGAACTTGTAAGGGATTCTCAAACCTTCCACCAACCCCATATTGGTAACATCAAAACCGAGAGAATTCTGACATTCCATAGCTCTAATTTTCTCAGCAAGGGCATCAACTTTACGATCCCTCTCATCAACCCTTCCCAGAACGTCTTCGTCTTCACTGAGCAGAGTGAACATATCCTCTTGTCTGTCAACAATCGGAGCAGGATTACGGGCCGGGGCACGGACTGCTCTGGCATTAGCGGCATCTGGAGCAATAGGTTGACCGTTGATTCGAATACCCCCCAACTCATCACCTACAGCATAGTTGTTGATGGGTACAGCAGCAGCAACATTATTATCATTGACCGGGCCTCCCTCTGGCGGAGCATGGTTGACCGGTGGAATTGCAGCCTCTTGTCTCTGAACCATGGCTCGAAGTTCTTCTTGACCTTGTGCAACCCCTTGCATCATATTCATAAACTGGGCCATGTTAGCCTTCATCTCAGCCAACTCAGCTTGAACTTGATCCATACCTCTCTGTTGATTCAGTCTTGTTGAGTAGCGGTGCGGACGTTGATCAGCTATCCTGCCTGAACAGGAACCAAGAGTGAGAAGTCACGACCAAGAACACCTGTTATGCAAAATGATATGAGTATGGTGCTAATGATGCGTATGATGCACATGATATGTTCATTCCTCAGGCATTCAAAGAGCCTGAGTCATCCTCAAAAGATGGCAACCTGCAGCAAGAACAACATAGAAGCACAGAAACAACATACACAAGAGTGATGAGTACAAGGTGAAACCAACAACCTCATCTATATGAGTAACAGGATCATACAACAAAGTCGACAAAGAAAATCCAAACAATCGGAGTACAACAATGAATCCCATCCAACAAGCCTGGAGGTGATTCTCAACATACATATCAAAGATACAAGCTAAGACAAACGGCCTCCCGGAATGAGAGTCTTCAAGTACTGACACTGGTCTATCAACAGGTCACATTCTGAACATTCTGGCAAAAGAGTGATCTTCTCCTTCAGTTGTCGTCTAAGCTCTACCACTTCTCCTCCAAGGTGGTTCTCTGATGCCTGTCTCAAGTCTACTTCCTTCTTCAACTGGATGTCTTTATCTCTGAGTTGCTTCTCCAAGTCTCTGATCTTCTTCTGATAGCTGGCCTCAACCCTCTGCAGCCTCAAGCACTCCCGGTGTTCTGCATCTAACATGCTCTCCATCTCCTCGTAGGATCTCTTCTTGCTTCTCAGTCTGCTAGCATCTTCTTCTCGCACTCCTCTGAGTTGATGAGCCAAGTTCAACCTATCAGCTTTGGCTTTGTACAGCTCCAATTGGGTATCTTGCTCCTTCCCTCTCAAACGGTGATTCTCCATCAGGGCTTGCTTGTAGTGCTCCGCAGGCACACTCTCAGCAAGGATCAAAGGTGGTTGCTCCTGCAACGGCTCCATCCTATCGTAGGGTAACAACAAAGTTTCTACTCTCTCCTTGACCCAATCAGTGTAATCAGGCATAGCAACGGCAAACTTCTTCCCTAAGACAGATCCATCCTTCACACCGATAGACTTCCAAGCTTTCCCTATCTGCTCCAATCTAGCCGGGTCACTCTGCTTCTCAAAATACACACTTTCAGCTACCTCAGCCTCAAGTGGTCTTCCCTTCATCACAAACCCCAACTGGCGAAGAGAAAGAACCGGGTTGTAATTGATGCAACCCCTAGTCCCTACGAGTGGCACATTACGGAATCCTCCACAGCTCATAATGACGTTACGCACATCCATCCGGTAAGATTGCCACCTGATATCATAGGAGGTAAGAGACATAACCCTCTGAGTCCACTTATGCGTGCTCTGAGCATCCACAAAAGGTCCACTGACTGGCAGAAGAGACAAGAGCCATCTGAGCAAAAGCGGGAGACAACACCTGATAACCCCACCCTTACCATGCCTACCGTGAATAGCATAGTAAGTGTCAGCTAATAGAGTAGGAACTGGATTTCCTCCAATGAAAATACTGACTGCAGCATAGTCAACAAAATTGGGCATACTCGGAAACAGGACGATCCCATAGATCATGACGGCCAACTGAGCATGAAAGGCTTCCCAACTTCCCTTCTCTGCTTCTTCTCTAGCTACCCTCAACAGAAACTTCAAAGGCAATCCTACAACATCCCCACTGGACTTCCAACTATCACTGACTTCCTTGATACCCAAATGGAGAGCTCTGGCAACAACTCTGAAATCAACCTCCTTGGGCACATCCAAGAAAGGAACCTGATACCGGACCGGGACACTCAGCAGAATGGAGTACTCCTCAAGAGTAGGCGCCAACTGATAATCTTGAAAGGTGAAACAATGAAGCTCTGGGTCGTAGAACTGTAGAAGAGTCTGCAACGGCACCGGATCGACTACCATCTTCAACAGGGTCAGAATATCTCCATACTGGTCAACAAACCCCTTCTGGTTACCACTGGTCATAAGGTTGCTCAACTCAATCAGAGACGTCAAAGGTTCACGGTGAAAGCTGTAGGAACAAGTCTTCCGCTTCAACTCTGGGACTGTTGCCATCTCTATCAGTGAACAAGCTCTGGAATGTACCTGAGAAATGATATGCATGCAGGGATTAGCCTTTTTTTTTTTCTTTCCTTTTCTCTTTTTTTTTTCTTTTTTTTTTTTGCGTATTTTTTTTGAAAATAAACATGTTATGATGCAAATGATGCAGACAAGACTGGTTGGCTGTGTCTCTCAGAACACAGGATCAAAACTTCGGCTTGAACTCGGAACCACAAATTCATCTGAAACCCAAAGTCATCTGAGACCCCAAAATTCTGAACCAATAGTCACCAACAGGATCACAAGTCACCAACAAGTCACCAACAAGTACCTGTACCTGTAATAATGATCATCCCCTCCCCACTCACGGGTGTCGTCTAGGCCAGGGTAAGGTCGAGAGAAACGCAGCATAAATAACCTTTCGCAGAACATCATCATATACACACCCGAAGTATGTAACGATAATGTCCCACCAGGGTCTGAACTGCTCGTGATATCAATGTTCCGCTAAGTGGCGCAATACCACCCGCATCCCATGAATCACTCTATTCCTAAGTATCCTAGATTTCACTCATGGCCTGGGTATTGGGCCTTTTACCTCACGTAACTCCCACCCCAACAGAGAGAAACAGACAACCAGCCAGGTGAACAGATGAATATGAATGCAAACATTAATGCAAACAAATAAATGCAAACAGTAAATGCAAATATATACAAATGAATGCAATAAATACAACAACAAACAGCAACCAAAACCCTAACCTAGAGAGCGCTAGGAGAGACTCGCTTAGGGAAGACGGACCAGCACAGGTCAACTTCTCTATTTCCCCAGCAGAGTCGCCAGCTGTCGCATCACGCGAAAAACCGGCGGGAAAACAAGAACAACAGAGCCGCCACCGTGCGTTATTTATCCCAAAAGAGGGAAAGGAAACGCTCAGAGTAAACCTGGAAAAAAGCATGGTCTCGCGACCAAAGAGAATGGGATCGGGAGTCGGTTATGCGAAGGGAAGGTATTAGCACCCCTACGCATCCGTCGTACTCGACGGGATCCACGCACAATAGGAAGGAAAAATGGTTGCTAAAACACTGCTCAAACACACACACACACTGGCTGAAAGAGACACAAGAAAACAAAACTGAACGGACTCGGCAGGATATCGCATCCTGGGCCTACTTAGTCTATCAGGCATAGACATCAGAGTCAAAGTAGTTCGGACTGGGGAAACGACACATGCTCGCTAGGATATCGCATCCTATGCATACGTATCTTCTCGGACGAGTGAAGAATCAGAGCATTCGTAGCTCGGCTGACACACACACAAACCAACACTGGCAAAGGCAAACGTGGAGCCTGAATGCCAATCACTGGACTTACATCAGCATCCGAACCAGACAAACTCACACTAGAACCCGAATGCCACTCGATGGACTTACATCAGCTTCCAAGCACACGACAACACAAAACAAAGACACAGGCGCCCGGAGAGATCTGCTCATCTCCTGCCTACGTACCTCATCTGGTATGAGGATCAGGGCGACGTAGTTCCCCTACGGAGGGATACAGGACTAGCCTAACCAGATAACAGAGGGAGACACAACTAGGGAGACTACGACTCGAGCCTAGATGTTATCATGCAAAATCAACCCTAAGTTAAGGTTTCTAGCTAACTGGCACAGGGAGCCAGCCTATCCTAATCATGACTTGCACAGGAAGCAAGGCACACACACACTTAACTTGCACAGGAAGCAAGCCAAGCAAAACCTAACTTGCACAGGAAGCAAGTCTAAACTAACCCTAACTTGCACAGGAAGCAAGTCAAACAAACATACAAGCACAGATAGCACACTCTATACACAAGCAAGTGGCTCAAACAAGGGTTAGGTTTTAATCGAGGGGTCATATCAACCTCAACAAACAAACCTCTGGAACCGGGTGAATGTGCTCTTAACCTTGCCATTGAGGGGCTAAGGTGAAGCAGATGAAAGGTGAGTGAAGATAAGACTTCACAGCTCTTATCCCTGGCCTGGGAGAGCTTAAGACAAGAATGTGTGGGTTCAGAAAGTGGGAACCCTTCTACACATTTGATACTGACTCAACTGTACAATTGTACAAGATCTTGGGTTTGTATCTGCAATGCATCAACACAGTGGTGTGAGCAAAGCAGATGACACACAGAATAGCAGGGGATAGGTTGCTTATCCCTTGGGTTCTGCCAATTGCCTCTTCACTTAGGAGGTCTTTGACTCTATACAAGGACAAATTAAACATCCACAAACATTGCCTCTTAAGGAGGACTTCAGACAATTGCCTGGCCAAGTAACAGGCCAGGTCTTCCAGACTACATGAAGATGAGAAATATACCTCAATGCAAATTGCTTATACAAGCAAAGCAAAGCAAAAGTTCACAAGGAACTGAGCAACTAAAAGCACCTGAAATAGTCAAGCAGACATTAGTATACAACTTCAAACAAAGCAAAAGAAACAGACATCAACAGTTAATCAGAAGCAAATGGATGTGCAAGGCATAAGGCTTAAGGCATGTGAGCCAAGCCACCTACAAAACAAACAAGTTAGACAATGATATTTAAGCAAGCTCAATCAAAAAGAATTGGTCTCATTGGTCATTTGTTGGTCATCCTGAAAACATGAGCTCAAAGGTGAGTAACAGGACCACTAGGGCAAGCCTAGGGTCAAAAAGGAATGAAAAAGTCAAAACAGCAAAGGGCAAGCATCCAAAATCATGTTCAAACAATTAAGAAACACAACCAATTGGGTTCACATTCATATCAATCATCATCATCACTTCATGAACAAATTAGGTCAAAACATGGCACTTAGAAGCTCATAGAAGTCAACAGAAAGACTTGCATCAAAACCAATCTCAAACATTTCCAAAAATCACCAAATAAATCATGATCAATCACAACCCACAGAATGGTAAGCATGTCAAATTTCATCTCATTTGGACAAGTGGAAGGCAGTCAATAAAAATCAGAAAGGCAAGGCAATTTTGAACATGGTCAAAGAAGTCAACCAAACATACATCAACTTGAAAAAATCATAAATCAGTGATAGCATATGATAAATGAATGGGATCAAAACCATGGCAAAGCTTAGGATGTCTAGTTATCTCATGTAAAATTTCATGTCCATCTAATAAAGTATGAGCATTTCACAAAACAAATGGGCACATGCATCACATAAGGTCAACATTTTGGTCAAACAGGGGAGAAAATCTCAAACAATTAGGAAATGCCTCAAATAATTCCAGGAAAATTCACATGTAAGCTAGACATACAAGAGTAGGTTTATGCAAATATTCACATCAATTGGAGGTCAAGAAGCATGGTATCAAAAATCATGAAATTGCATATCATTGGTGTGACACAAATTGTCACACCCTAATTCAAAAATTCATAACTTGACAATCAGATAAGATAAATTCACAAACTCTACATCAAAATAAACATGAATGAGTCTAGTTTATGCACAAAAAAAATCAGGGCCATTGGATATATCATCACAATTTCACAAATGATTTGGCAAGATGTACAAAAATTGGTCACATGAACAAAACCCTAATGCCATTTAAAATCTACTCATCCAAAAAATCAGCAAAAATCATGATAAAAAACTAGGGATCATGATGAAGATGATGCAAAAATTCCCATGAATTTTGGATTTAAAATGAATGAATTATGATTTTTGCAAGCAAGCCATGCTAAATGAAATAAAAGTGAGAAAAATAAATGGATTAATTTGATTTAATAAAACGGGAATGGCATAAGTGTAATTATGGGGTTCATTTAACAAAACGGTGCCGTTTTGGGCGCGGCCAGGAAATAACCTGATTGGCTCATGGGCCAACAGTGCCATGCAGCACGTGAAAAACCAGTTTCTGGGCAAGGCAATGGAAACCTAGGGTTTTAACATGAACAACATGAATGCTCATCTTCCCAAATCGAGTTCATCAAAGATTTTTCCAGAAAATGAAATTGGACACACACAAATGATCAGCAAGCAATGACAAACACGAATCCATTATCAATTTTCACTAAAACACGCTATGGATCCTGAATCGAGCAAAACTATGTTTCATCACCAAACTTTATTTCAGCATAACTCGAGCAATAATCAACCATTTTAAAAAGTAAGACCATCACAAAGCTCAGCATGGAGAGATCTTTCTAAAACATGTATTGATTTGATGAAATAATGAGATCGAAATTTTACCAGTTTTGAAGAACAGTTGGGATTCAGTTGCTATCTTGTGTTTTTGGCTTGAAACAGATGCTTTAAAACCCTCCTAATGATGAATGGTGAAGATGCTTTGGCTCAATGAAGCTTGTTCTTGCTCGACCACAAATCTGCCATGGATGATGCTTTGAAAAACCAGTCCAGCAAAACAGCCTTACAGTTGGAGAATGATGGTTGAAACAGGTTCACAATGTTGTTTGGATGATGAAACAACAAAGCTGGCTCGTGTTCTCTTGAGTTTTTTGACAGATTTTGGAAATGGTAAGAAAAATGGATTTTTAGAGAGTGAGTGAAATTTCTGTGTTTGTGTGGCTGCTAGGGTTTGTTTCAGAGATAAAATGATGAATATATACCCTGTTTAATGGTACTGATCAAGGTTCATGAAAATGTGGAATGGAGTTGGTGAAAAGTGTACTTTTTGCCAATTTTCAAGCAAGTTGGGGATGGGTGTGTGTACTGCACGAAAATGGGCCTCCAACAAGTCTCAAATGTCATTTCTGAACATATTCCAATGGCCAAAGTGATTACAAATGGTTATTTTAAAAGGTCAAAATTTTACTTCACTTGAAATTAATTCAAGTAAGTCAAAAAATGCCATTTTGATCTATGATGTTTTGGTGAGTGATGGTTACATTTTTGGAAAGAGGAGGTCAAATGTGACTTGTTGGAAAAAACCCCACCAAATTTGGCCAAATGGTTTGAGAGATATGGCCTTTTGAAGTTCAAAAATTTCTGAAAATGATTTGATCATAACTTGCCAACCATACATGGGAATTGAGTGTTCTTGGACTTTTTGGAAATGGGAGAACAAGATCTTCAACTTTCATATTGGGCAAAAATTCATTTGGAGCTTGTATCATGATGTAAGTTTGAGGATCAAGACTTTCCATTTTTGGCAGGTTTCAATTACAGGTCCAGTTTCTATTTTTGGAAATTTCTGATCTGGCTTCAAATTCTTCCATGATGGTGTTTGACATGATATATGAGGCCTATTTGGACATGAATAAGCTCTCTCAAACCAAATCCAACCATCAAAACCATAAAATCAGACACAGTTGACCAAGTTTGACTTTTTAGGGTTTCTGGCAAACTGTGCATTGACTGATGACTTCTGAACATCCAATCCTTGACCAAAACACTTCAAAAGGATCCCCAAGTCATGTGAACATGTTGGACCAACCCTAGGGCCTTGGCTCCTTGAGACATGCACTTGCTTGCTTGACTGACTGATCTCCTGACCAGTTTGACCTAATTCTCTTGATTGGCTTGCACTTGAGGCAAATAGGACAATGCAATGCTATGCAGTGGACCATGTTATGTTATGACCTAATATGAGAATGTATGTACAATGATAGGTGCAAATTTGAGGTGCTACACACAGCCTAACCTTGTATGGGCCCCATTGATTGCATATAGTGTGTGTGATTGTTTATTGTGCTTGTGTTGTTTGGCTATGCTGTTTAGGATAGCTTGCTGCCTGTGCAAGTTAGATAGAAACCTCAATCTAGGACCATTGTGGATTACATGATAACTATTAGGCTCGAGTCAGTCTCCCTTTTAGTTTGTCATTTCCCAGTCTCTGGTTAGGAGAAAGTTTCTCCCCTGTTAAGGGGAACTACGTTGCCCTGATCCTCATACCAGATGAGGTACGTAGGCAGGAGATCATATGAGATCTCTCCGGGCACCCTTTTTCTTTTTTGTGTGTGTTTGCTTGACGGCTAGCAGGCTCGAGTACCAGACTCCCTGTTAGCTTGTTTGCTCAACTTTTTTGTTGCTTTTGACGACTCAGCGTCCGGTTAACCTCTTGTTTGTGTGGAGTCTGACGTAAGTCCAGCGATTGGCAGTCGGTTTCCTGTGTTTGTTTGTGTGGAGTCTGACGTAAGTCCAGCGATTGGCAATCGGTTTCCTGTGTTTGTTTGTGTGGAGTCTGACGTAAGTCCAGCGATTGGCAGTCGGTTTCATGTGTGTGTTTGTTTGTTTGGAGTCTGATGTAAGTCCAGCGATTGGCATTCGATTTCCAGTTTGTGTTTGTGTGTTTGTTTTGACATCTCAGCGTCTGTGCGTGTGTTTTGTTCGGCGTGCGTGAGCCGAACTACGGTAGCTCTGATTCTCATTCCAGATGAGATACGTAGGCATAAGATGCGATATCCTAGCGAGCCCGTTCCCCTCTCTTTCCATCGGTGTTTTATTCCAGCGTGTGTGTGCTTTCTCTTGAGCAGTGTTTAGCAACCTTTCTTTTATCTTTCTGAGCGTGGATCCCGTCGAGTACGACGAATGCGTAGGGGTGCTAATACCTTCCCTTCGCATAACCGACTCCCGATCCCATCTCTCTCTGGTCGCGAGACCATTTCCTTTCCAGGTTTACTTCGAGCGTTTCCTTTCCCTCTTGTGGGATAAATAACGCACGGTGGCGGCTCTGTTTGTTTTGTTTTTTCCCGCTGGTTGTTTTTCGCGGATGCGACAGGGAGACAACTCGAAAGCTGATGAAGAGGATAAGGAGCAAGAATTCCAAAATATGAACAAATGTCTTACCCTTTGGTGATCATACTATCCTTGGGAAAGCACTGAGGACATTCCACTTATCCTTTCAGTCATTGTGAATTTTCACTTTGTTTAAAACAGTTTATTCATGAAAACTTTATTTGTTTAAAACACTGATATTTGTCAATTAAAACATGCAAAAATTTGTTAAATAGAAACAAGTAAGAGTGCAAAGAATTGGATAAAGGCTCAAATTTATTTAAGAGAATGGTAGTCCGCAAATGGCGAGACTCCATGGATCTTTACAAATTTGAAATTGGTGATATACATGGAAAATGGATACATTGAACATAATGACTATTTCTCCACCAACTCTGAATCCACTGTACTCGAAACTTCAGTTGATGATGAACGAGCGAGAATCTTTGACAGACAACAGTTGTAGAACAAATTCTTGTCAGGATGCAGTTACTTGCCAAATCCCTAATTTTTGCCTAGATTGCCCCAGGGTGAGGTACTCAATCTAGCGGGATATATATTCATTATTTTTTTTATGTCTCTAACTTTTGCCTGGATCGCCCTTTCGGGTTTTCAATCCACCGAGACGCTCATTTTTGCCTAATCCGCCCTTTCGGGTTTTCAACTTAGCGAGCTATTCTGTTTTTATTTTTAGGCGAAGTATTTCTTGATTGCATCTGAATTCACAGGACGAGAGAAATCCTCCCCATCCATAGTTTTGAGCAACAAAGCACCGCCTGAAAAGGCTCTCTTAACAACGTATGGACCTTCATAGTTTGGAGTCCACTTGCCCCTGGAATCGGGCGCAAAAGACAAGACTTTCTTGAGCACGAGGTCACCTTCTCGGAACACACGAGGCTTGACCTTCTTATCAAAGGCTTTCTTCATCTTTTGTTGATACAACTGACCATGACACATGGCAGTTAATCTCTTCTCTTCAATAAAATTTAGCTGGTCATAAAGACTCTGAACCCATTCAACCTCAGTCAACTTGGCTTCCATCAATACTCTCATTGATAGGATCTCGACCTCTACGGGGAGCACAGCCTTCATGCCATATACTAGGGAGAAAGGGGTTGCCCCTGTTGAAGTGAGGACGGAAGGACGATAGCCATGCAAAGCAAATGGCAACATCTCATGCCAATCTTTATATGTAACAACCATCTTCTGAATAATCTTCTTGATGTTCTTGTTAGCAGCTTCAACGACCCCATTCATCTTGGGTATATAGGGAGAAGAATTATGATGTGCAATCTTGAACTCACTACACAGCTCTTTCATCATATTATTGTTCAAGTTAGATCCATTGTCATTAATGATCTGGTCTGGCACACCATATCGGCATATGAATTGGTTCTTGATAAACCTCACAACCACCTCCCTGGTCACATTTGCATATGATGCTGCTTCAACCCACTTGGTGAAGTAATCAATGGTTACGAGAATAAAATGGTGACCGTTCGACGCCTTCGGTTCAATCATGCCAATCATGTCAATTCCCCACATGGAGAAAGGCCACGGTGAGGAAATAACATTCAGAAGTGTCGGGGGAACATGAATCTTATCCGCATAAATCTGACACTTGTGGCATTTCTTCACAAACTTGCAGCAGTCAGTCAGACTCCATTGTCAGCCAATAGTAGCCTGCTCTCAACATCTTTCTCGCCATGGCATGTCCATTGGAATGAGTACCAAATGAACCCTCATGGACTTCAGTCATCAGCAGGTCTGCTTCGTGTCTATCCACGCATATGAGCAGAACCATGTCAACATTCCTCTTGTAAAGCATATCACCATTAAGGTAGAAACTTCCGGATAATCTCCTCAAAGTCTTCTTATCTTTAACAGATGCCCCAGGCGGGTAAGTCTGACTTTGGAGAAAACACTTGATATCATAATACCATGGCTTATCATCTTTCACCTCCTCAACTGCAAATACATGAGCCGGTCTATCCAAGCGCATCACAGTAATATTCGGGACTTCATTCCAATAATTGATAACAATCATTGAAGCAAGCGTAGCGAGAGCATCCGCCATCCGATTCTCATCTCGAGGAGTATGATAAAAGTCAACTTTAGTAAAGAAAGTTGAAATCCTCCTCGCATAATCTCTATATGGGATGAGGCCAGGCTGATTCGTCTCCCATTCACCCTTAATCTGATTAATAACAAGGGTCAAATCGCCATAAACATCAAGATGTTTGATCCTAAGATCAATACATTCTTCCAAACCCATAATACAAGCCTCATACTCTGCCATATTATTTGTGCATTTGAAAGTTAGCCTTGCTGTAAAAGGAAAATGTGTGCCTTGAGGAGTAATAATCACTTCCCCAATATCATTTCCATACTGATTGACAGCGCCATCGAATACCATACCCCATCGAGAACCAGGCTCTTACCCTTCATCGAGCGTAGGCTCATCACAATATTTCATTTTCAAATACAGAATCTCCTTATCAGGGAAATCATATTGCACAGACTGATAATCTTCAATTGGTTGATGCGCTAGATGGTCAGCCAAAATACTACCTTTAATAGCTTTTTGAGCTCTATACTCGATATCATACTCAGATAACAACATCTACCAACGGGCAATCCTTCCAGTTAAAGCAGGCTTCTCAAAGATATACTTGATTGGATCCATTTTGGATATCAACCAAGTTGTATGATTCAATATATACTAGCGTAAGCGCTTAGCAGCCCAAGCCAAAACACATCAAGTTTTCTCAAGCATTGAGTACCGAGACTCACAGTCGGTGAACTTCTTACTTAAGTAGTAGATTGCATATTCTTTCTTTCCTGATTAATCTTACTGACCAAGGACACACCCCATGGAATCATCAAGCACAATCAAGTACATAATCAATGATCTCCCTTCAACAGGAGGAGACAAAATTGGAGGCTCGGACAGATACTTTTTGATACTGTCAAAGGCATTTTGGCAATCCTCGGTCCAATCATGACGCTGATCTTTCTGGAGGATCTTGAATATAGGCGCACATGTGCCAGTCATGTGGGATATAAATCTCGAAATGTAATTCAAGCGACCAAGAAAACCTCGGACTTGCTTCTTAATTTTGGGTGCAAGCATCTCTTATATTGCTTTGACCTAGGCAGGATCAACTTCAATACCTCTCTCGCTGACAATAAAGCCCAATAACTTGCCGGAACGAACTCCAAATGTACACTTGTTCGGATTCAAGGGGATTTTGTACTTCCTCAAACGCTGGAAAAGCTTCAACAAGTGTTATACATGTTCAACTTCCGTTTTTGACTTTGCAATCATATCATCGACATACACCTCGATCTCCTTGTGCTTCATGTCATGAAACAAGGTAGTCATAGCACGTTGATACGTGGCTCCGGTGTTCTTCAAACCAAAGGACATCACTCGATAACAGAATGTTCCCCAAGGTGTGATGAATGTTGTCTTCTCCATATCCTCGGGTGCCATTTTAATCTGATTGTAACCGGAAAATCCATCCATAAATGAAAAGACATTGAATTTAGCCGTATTGTCTACCAACATATCAATGTGTGGTAGAGGAAAATAATCTTTTGGACTAGCTTTATTCAAGTCACGGTAATCCATGCACATTCAAACTTTTCCATCTTTCTTAGGTACATGCACAATATTGGCCACCCATTGAGGATATGTAGAAGTCAGCAGAAACCCCGCATCAATTTTCTTCTGAACTTCTTCTTTAATCTTCACTGCCATATCAGGATGAGTTCTTCTGAGCTTTTGCTTCACAGGCACACACGCAGGCTTCAACGGAAAGAAATGTTGCACGATATCAGTATCTAGACCAGGCATGTCTTTATATGACTAGGCAAAGACGTCGACATATTCTCGTAGCAACTCAATCAACCCCTTCTTAACAGACTCTTCAAGGAGTGCCCCAATCTTCACGAATGCAATCTCCAGACCCCAAGTTGACTATTTTCAGATTCTCAAGATGTGGCTTAATGATCTTTTCCTCGTGCTCAAGCAGACGGGTAATCTCATCAGGAATATCTTCAACATCATCTTCTTCTGCCTCAAATACAGGGAACACAAAGTTGGGAGATGGTGTTGAATCATTATGTTCAATGAGTTTGACTAACCTGCATAATGATTTTGAGTATAAAAGAGATTTCAGAATCCAAACAAGGAAAATCATTATGCAGATGAAAAAAATTGTTTTTATTCTCTTTTTTAGGGTTTTATGGTGATCACCAATTTCATGCGAAAAGCAAAAATGAAAAATAATTTGGAAAACAAACATTTAACATGCGATTATTGAATGAATATCATTGTATTAATCAATTATGCCAACAATGTCTTCACTTATCCTTTTGGCATGGGAGAAGGGTTTTTAAACAAAATGAACATATTACGTTGACTTATGGAAAATTGTTGGAACATCAACAACGACCCAATTATTGTAGATTCCTCCAGGTACGACAAAGTTGTCGAGGTCTTCCTCTTCATCTTCTTCAATGATGGCAGCAGCTTCTTGATCTCCAACGGTGTGGATGAAACCTTCACTCTGAAACAGCCCAAGATTATTAGAAACACCGAAAGAATACCCTATACTATCCTGGGATTTATTATCTTCCATCTTTATCATTTTCCCCAAACCATTAGTTGCACCATGCTCGATGGACAACTTCACGTCATTATAGGAGACAAATGAAGAAAGTCCTTTCCTAGGAGGCTCAACAATAGATAAGGCTTGGGACGGAGTTCCAACCTCATCCTCAGCATCAATGTAGGAAAAGGAAGATAAATGGCTAACCAAGAGAGCCTTCTCGCCCCCTATCACCACCAACTTCTTGTTCTTGACGAACTTCAACTTTTGGTGTAGGATGGATGTGACGACGCCTGCCTCGTGAATCCATGGTCTACCAAGCAAACAGTTGTATGACAGATGTATGTCCATAACCTGGAAAGTGATCTGGAAATCACTAGGTCCAATCTTGATCGGGAGGTCTAATTCACCGATCACGGTCTTGCGCGATCCATCGAAAGCTTTTACTACCACTCCACTCTGCCTCATGGGAGGCCCTGATATGAAAGTTTAGCGAGAGTGGATTTTGGAAATACATTAAGTGATGACCCTGTATCCACCAACACATTAGACAGGGCATCGTCTTTACAGTTCATAGAGATATGTAAGGCCAAATTGTGGTCTTTTCCCTCCTCGGGAAGATCATCATCACAGAAGCTCAAATTGTTGCAGGCAGTTATATTTGCAACAATGCTATCAAATTGTATAATTGTGACATCGTGATCCACGTATGCCACGTCTAGCACCCTTTGCAACGCTTCACGGTGTGGCTCTGAATTCATCAACAAAGATAGGACATATATCTTTGATGGAGTTTGAAGCAGCTGCTCCACAACGTTGTACTCGCTCCTCTTGATGAGCCTCAACATCTCATCATTATCCTCTCTCAACATGCCAGACTGGCCAACCAGGATAGGAGCTTTATCAGCTTTGACAGCAACAGGGTCAACACCCTTCACAACAGGAATAGAATGATTTGTATAAGAAGTCCCCACGGGACCGGCAGGATTGACAACATATTTCTTCACGACGTCTTCATGGGATTTTGGATGAGCCGAGAAAACACGACCACTACGGGTCACTCCACTAACGTCAGATATACTTACAACAGAGGTTGAGGGCAACGACACCTCCTTCCCATCTTCCAGCATAACAGCATTATAACAGTACGAAACCGCTTTATCTGACACATACGGGATGGGGCCCGCTGGCTTAATCACAAGAGTTGGTACCACCTTCTTCTTGCTGCCATCATACTTGATGACAACAGGATCAGGAATATTAAATACGGGAGTGATAACATCAACTTCATCCTCATTACGATTCTGAAGTATCTCAATCATCCCTCGGTCTAGCATCTCTTGGATGTCCCTTCTTACTTTGAGGCATCCCCTATCATTGACAGTGCATACATGGCACCTATCATGATCATGCTCATAGTGACTGTGCTCACACAATAGCCTATGCATCTCCACCAGGGACTGCCCTATGTCATTCACATAAATGACTTTATATTTGCCAGGGCAACCCTGAACCATGTTGACAAATGCTTTCCCATGCTCGGGCAATGGGTTCTTCTTGACATTCGGGCCTACATCCCCAAATAATAGTATCCCACTCCTCACAAGGTCTTGCACCTTGGTCTTCAACGGAAAGCAATTCTCCACGTCATGTCCGGGAGCACCAGAATGATACACACAATGAATTTCTGGCTTATAGCACCATTGAGGATTGGCTGGCACAGCAGGAGGATCTCGTGGAGTTATCAACTTCCTATAAATTAAGGAAGGATACAATTCAACATAGGTCATAGGAATTGGGTCAAAAGTCGCCCTCTTCCTCTCATAGTTACCGATGCTGTTGTTGTTATTGTTGCGAGGATGGTAAGCCTGTTGTTGACGAGGTTGTTGTTGTGGTTGTTAAGCTTCTCTGAAAGAAGGTGCTATATGAGCCACCTGGTGTTGGTTGATGACGGGTCACACTTCCTTCCTCCTTACAGAGGGCCTTCTTTTGTTATGGGAAGAAACATCATGAGTCTCCCCTTCTTTCTTCCTGGCAAATCCTCCATACTTCTTTGCCGAATTATCCTCGCGGGACAGACGTCCTTCCCGGACTCCCTCTTCTAGCCTCATCCCCATATTTACCATTTCGGTAAAGTCCGAGGGAGCACTAGCAGTCATGCGCTCATAGTAGAAAGAGCTCAAAGTCTTCAAAAAGATCTTTGTCATCTCCTTCTCCACCAAGGGTGGCACTATCTGAGCTGCCAATTCCCTCCACCTCTAGGCGTATTCCTTAAAGGTTTCCTTGTCTTTTTGGGACATCTCCCTCAACTGATCTCTGTCCGGAGCCATATCCATGTTGTATTTATACTATTTCACAAAAGCCTCTCCTAGGTCATTGAAAGTGCGGATGCTTGCACTTTCTAGCCCCATATACCAGCGGAGCGCAGCACCTTTCAGGCTGTCCTGGGAATAGTGAATCAGTAGTTGATCATTATCTGTCTGGGTCGACATCTTGGGAGCATACATCACAAGATGACTGAGTAGACACGAGTTTCCCTTGTACTTCTCAAAGTCAGGCACTTAGAATTTGACTGGGATTTTCATGTTGGGCACTAAGCACAGTTCAACAACACTCTTCCCAAATAGATCTTTGCCTCTCAGCGTTTTCAGTTCCTTGCGCAGCTCAAGGAATTGGTCCTTCATCTCATCCATCTTTTCATAAACGTCCGGGCCCTCAGATGGCTTGGAATGATAGATGATGTCTTCAACACGCGGCAAAATGTGTACAATGGTAGGTGGCACAAACATGACCGGGCTAGATGCCGGGATAGAAGTAAAAGTGGGAGCAAAACCCTCTGGTACAAAATTTGGTGGAATTCCCCAAGGGTAGCAGGCAGATATGGAGCGAAGTGGGCGGTGGTAGCAGGCACTGTAGAGGTAACCACTTCGGAAATGACTATCCTCACGGGAGGAGTTGCAGGAGTTGGAGAAGCTTGACTCTGAGCGGCAAGACCTGACTCCATCATGGCAGTCAGTCAGGCAATCTCCTCCTTCAGATCTCGGTTCTCTTGCTCAAGGTGTTCCGTAATCTTCGAATGATTTGCTCGAGTGTTATACCAGTGCGTCAGCTTGTCTTCAAAATAAATGAAGAGCAAAGAGTTAGACCATTGTATCAAGGGCTCGGAACCAAAACCTGGTTATGCATATGATGCATGCAATGCTCGTGCATATGATTTGTTTTTAATCGGAGGAACTTTATAAGGATCTATTTGCAAATGTTTTGAAAATATTGAACTTTTTTTAAGACATATATGGAATACTCATAACAATATAATATTTGGAAACTTTTTACACCAAAGAAGTAGTACAGTCTCGGTAACCAAATACAATATAAGAGAAAAGGAGACTAAACATCATATGGAGCCCTAGAAGCAGTCGTCTAAAGCCTTCGAGATCGGAAGATATGACGCACGAAGCCTTTTCACCTCTCTCTCATAAGCTGCTTCCATGTCGGCCTTCTCCTTGGCGGGCTGATCATATATCTTCTTCCAAAACCTAGATGAGTGAGGTAGGAGAGAAGTAACCACATCATCGGGTTCATCAATAACCTGGTGCTCTAGAAACTCTACCATTGCATCCTTATCCTTAAGCTGCTGAAGAAGCTCCTCACGCTCACGAACCCAAGCACGCGAACAGTCTTCATCTCTCAACTCCTCTACTCCTTGATTAGGGAGGGTTGAAGGCCCAACCATAACCATAGGGGTAGGTTTCAGATACTCGTACGACATGGGGTACTCGAGGGCTCTCTTCCTCACCCAAGAGGTGTAAGGCTCCAAAGCAACACAATTCTTCGGACCAAGCTCATTCCTCCCTTTCCTATAAACCTTGCGCCAGGCGCAGACCATTCTATCCTTCAAGTTTTGGGGATCTTTACCCTCTTGAAAGAATAAGCCTTCCAACAAAATGTTGTTAGGTTTATCCCTTAAGGGGAACCCAAGCTGTCGACGAGCCAAAGCAGGGTTGTAGTTAATTCTACCACATGTACCAAGAAGAGGTACATTGGAGAACTCACCACAAGAATCAATAATCTGAACGCCATCACAAACACGATTATACCAAGAGATATCATCATTAGTGAGAGACAAAAGTCTCGTGGACCACCGTAGACATCCCTTGATCTCCTTGAAGGCAAGCATCTGAGGAAAGTGCGAAATAAACCACTTGTACAACAGAGGCAGACAACACACAATGGAACCACCACCCTTTTCATTCCTCATATGCAAAGAGAAATAAGTATCACCCAACAAAGTCAGAACGGGATTAAGAGAAGAGAAAATCCTAATAGCGTTCACATCCACGAAGTTGTCGATGGTGGGAAATAACACTAGCCCATAGATGAGGAGTACAAATATGGCTTCAAAAGCTTCCTTACTCATTGTCTTCCCAAACAAGGTAGCTTTGGTAATCAGAAAATCAGACGGGAGACCTTGAATTCCACCCTTGGTAGTCATATTGGCAACAATATCAGATACCTCCACATGAAGCATGTCAACAATCTCTTGAGAAGACGGAATCTTCTCCAAACCACTGAACGGAAATCGGTCAAGAACAGGTATACCCACATGATAAGCATACTCCTCTAAGGTAGGCAAAAGCTGGAAATCCGGAAAAGTGAAGCACCGATACAGAGGATCGTAGAACTGCACCAACACACTCATCAGACCCTCATCCACCTTGGTAGAGAGAATAGCTAGAAGCTTCCCATGGCGAGCTTTGAACTCTAAGGGCTCTAGTACATAAGATGTCATATGCCTTAACTCTTTCAAGTCGGGTTGTCTGAAATTGTACTTCTTCGTATTCCTTCTTTGCTTATCCATGTCTGAAAATTGGCAAATAGACCCTTTAAGTTCCTTGTAAAGTCTTATTGTTTATGACATGAATGCGGATGAATGCATGGATGCATGGATGCAACAAACACACTCAAGGATCAAGCAAGTCACACCATACAAAGGTCACAGGATGGCTCAAGTCATCGTCAATATCAATCATCCATTTTGGTGGATTATGGTTTACACCTTATCAACACCCAAGTTCCATTGATTTTGAGGATATACGAGAATGGATCGACCGCGAATCACAGGTTTGTTGTAAGTCACGAGCATGGAGTCTCGGTTAAGAACCACCAAACGGGAGTGTACTATGGTTAAACCTGACAATCATGTTCTAAAAGGTTCCCATAGTCATCATCCCATCTTTCGGATATTATCAGATAAAACGACTACTCGTCTTCCAAAAATATTCTCAAGAGAGACTCTTATGAGTGTAGTATCGCGTAACGATCGTATCAAGCTTACACTTGAACGACCTTCGCACTACGTCCTAAAATAGGCCAAGATGAGCTAGGTATATAAGGTCCTTGGCTTCTAGGGTTTATATTGGAAAGAGTAATGCCTAACTACGACTACTCGTATGACATTAATGATCCCAATAAAAACCTCCACCAAGTGAATGGACTTGCAAGTTAACTTATTAAGGAATAACTCCACACAAGTTAACAAGACTATGCCATCCTTCTATCATAAGTTCACTCGAGTTCGGGTAGAGAACTCATCTCATAAGAAACCACCAAGCATACAAGCAATTAATATGTCAAGCAATTCATACATTACAAACAATACATTCATCCCAAATTTGCACAAAAATATGCCACAAATAAATATAAACATACAACACATACAAGCAAAAAGTAGGCTAAACCCACGGGGCTTGGTATTCCCCAGCAGAGTCGCCACTTTTCTGTAGTGGGGTTTTCGTTACCTTTAGGTTTATTGACTAAACCAAAAATGAACATACAATTCCAGTCGCCACCGCACTTTTATTTGTCCAAAGGAAAGGCTAAAAAGTGAACAAAAGCCAAGTAAGAAGTTTTTCAAATCAAAAACTAATAAAATGTCAGAGATTTAGGTAAGGGGGTTGGTTATGAAATGGGAAGGTTTTACGCACCCAAAACATCCTTAGTATTCTAAGGGAACCCTTTTTGCAAATATGCGTTGTAGGTTGGTATTTGTGAAAAGATTTGTGCAAAAGATTGGAGAGATGAGAAAAGAATAGATTATATTTACAATTTTGTTGTTTGAATGGATGAAGCCATTGCCTACGTATCATCACAAAGGAGGATCAAAACCTCATAGTTCGGGGTAAAAATTTCAAAGATGGGTGAATTGATTTTAATCAAAATCCTTAAGGTCTTTTGTTATCAAAGGGAGAAAATTCAACCTAAACCAACAATCCACCATGTGAGGAAGGCTTTAACATGCTAGTGAGGGGTTAACTCTATAATAAGCATGGAAGGCTTATAATCCAACAGTAAGGATGAGGTGAGGTTTACATCAACCACTATGATAACTCAAACCTATGACTAATGTTTTTGAAAAGGTTTTAACAAGTTGCCATTGGAACCACAAAAACAACTTGAAATGAGTTATATTTACAAGTTAGATTTATTTACAAAATGAGGTCAAAGTTGGATTAAAGTTTTTTTACAATGAGTATTTATGAAAAAGGTTTTGAAAAGTCAAAGGCCTAAGGCCTAGGTTTATAATTTGAAATAAAGTCAAAGCTTGGAAAGTGATTTTTGGTTTGGTTAGAGTGGGGAGAAGAGAGAACGGTTATTCCTAAAGCATACAAAGATAAGAGGGTAAAGATAAAACCCTTGGAGTTCCTTTTCTTGGAGTCATAGAGATGACTCAAGATGCATCTTTCCTTTGGACTTAGCACACAAAACAAGCAATCAATAAATTGAATTCAAGCTCCTAGGATCTCCATTTGGATTGGCTCTTAACTTGGCTACTCATGACAATAGTCCTCTTTTCACAATCTCAAGATGGGATCCCTATCACACAAAAGCACACATCAAAAAGCTCATAACACAATAAAGGGAATGGACAAAGAATAAGTTTGAAGAGAATTCCTTTGAGATCAACTTTGAATTTTAGCATTCTAAAGGCATGATGCCTAGTTGCTCTTCAACAAATTTTGCATTCTAAAGGCATGAGGCCTAGTTGCTCTTGAACTCCTTTAAGCATGGGTAAATCCTAATTCTAAGTCATTTCTCCTTTTTGCATTTTGGTTCACATCAAAACAAACACAAACAACATAAAATAGAAATATATTTATATACAATAGTGGGCTCAAATGAGCAAAAGAAAAATGGCATAAACATAAAATATGTGCTCAAGTGAGCAAAGATGAAAATCAAAATGAATAATGAACAAGAAATAAATGACATTAAAAGTAAATGGCAATAATTTAAAAGCTCAAATTAAAGTTATTAGTTAGTAAGGTTATGTTAGCTTGTCATAAGACAATGTAGCGCTATGTTAAGCAATCGTAAGTGGACTAATGTAGTAGTCACACCTATCTGAGGCCGGTCAATAAAAATATAGGCAAAGAACACAAGTTATAGATCATGACTAGTAAGCCAAGCTCCATAAACTTGCCATGCCAAATAAAATGGGAAGAGCCTTGTATTGACTTTTGGTTATTTGCTTGACTAAGAAGTAACCTATCTTTGACACAAAATAACTCACTTGATCATGGATCAAGTTGAGCTTGGTTTGGATCAAAGAAGGTTAAACTTCTCATTTGTCAAGACCAACCTCAAGACTTTAACTCATTGGACATTGATGGAAAGAAAGGGATGAGGATGAAAGGGAGGGGGTAAGAAGTCAACAAACAAACCCAATTGATCAAGGTATAATTCATCCTTGATCAAATTCATTCATCTTTCTAAGTGATGATCCTTAAGGATTTTTAAACCACAAGATTCAATGAATTTTATCAAAGTTGAATCAATTCAACCTCAATCAACACCAAACAGAAGAGAAATGAAGATAACAAATCAAGAAGTCAATGGTATTTTTTGAATTAAAATAAAATACAAATAAAAAATAAACAAATAAGGTTTGACCTCAAATTCAATTTAAAGCAACTTTAATGAGTCCAATTAAATTCTCATAGGTCCAACATAGTCAAACAAACTTTGACTAATTTTCTCACAAAATTTTAAAATCAGAAAGCCATTGAAAACATTTAAAAAACAACCAAAAATAGCATAATATGAATTAAAATCTCAAATAATCTCAAAACCAACAAGAAATTGTTGAGACTATTTTTCATTGACTTATCATGATCCATAGATGCTATAAAAATATTTTTGTATTTTTTAAAAGTCAAAAAGTATTTTAAAATGACTTAAAAACATTAAAAACCAAGTAATTCATAAAAAATATCAAATGAAGTCACAAAAATAATTAAAAATCATAATATTAAACAAGATTTTTCAAGAAATTTTTTGGAATTGGTCTCATATTTTTCTGACTTCAAATGAATTTTTAATGAATTTTTGAAAATAGAATTAATTAACAGAAAATAAAAGAAAATGGAAATAAACGAAAAATGTTGAGCCACATGATGCGCTTCATTAATTAACGTGGCACCTGTGTATGGTCCAGATTAGAGGAAACACGGTGCACACAAGTCAAACGCGAAGCATGGCGCATTAAAATAAGTAATCAACATGGATGATCAAGATTAGATCGTGAGAACCAAATCCAAGGGTTATGAACCAGTACACGTGGTGGTGGTGGTGGTGGAAACCACCATCTTCTCCGGCCAAACACACAGCTCCGGCCAAAAGTTGCAGAGAAATGAAACTTAATGAAAATTAAAAACAAGGCCATGAAAATGAAGCTCGTGTGATGTAGATCATCACTGTAGCAATGGATTTCCCTCACTCTTCCTATATTGAGAGAAATATGAAGGAGAAAATCATGGTGTCCACACGGATTGTTCATTAAATGATAAATTAAACCACCAAAGGCTTGCCTTAAGTATGAGGACTTCAAAGAACCACAGAAACACAAGAATGCTACATTGAATTAGGAGATTCAGATCCAAAAAGTTTGAATAGATACCTTCAAATTGATGAACCTCTGGCCATGAATTCTCCAAGATCCTTGCTCCTCTTTGATCCTTGAGTGTAATGGAAGTGATTGGCTAAGGAATCTGACTTTAAAACTCAGCTAATGATGCTGAATTTCAAGCTTGAAAATCAGAGAAAAAATGGAATGATTCCTTTGGTGAGGGTGTGGTTTCACTTTTGCAGCACTTGGGATCTCCAAAAGGTTTTTAAATGAAGCTCATGAGGGTGTTATTTATAGCTGAATATGGCTGATCACACGCTTTTCTCATGTGCATGAGAATTTGAAAATTGGATGCATGGGCCTATGTGGACATATGGAAGGCCCATGGATGAATGCAGAAGCATGTTGATATCATGTAGAGGGTAATTGGTCATGCACATTGGATCGGAAATGCTTGCATACCAAGTTTCAACATAAAATACCAAAATGCAGATAGATGAAAAGAATTTCGAAACTCACAAATGGTAGATCCAAATGAGCATTGTGAGTAATGGTTGGAAAGCCCTTGAAATAAAGAAAAAAGTCATGTTGGGAAAAAAATCATTTGGCATGTGAAAATTGATCAAAACTAGCCTGGAAAATTCAAGTACAAAACATGTTCAAATCATATTGAAAAAGTTCACCAAAAGCAAGCTTAATCAAACCCCTCTGTCCTCATGATAAAAACTTCAAATGAGAACATCTCAAACATAAAAGTTATATATATTTTCAAGGTTATCCATTTAGACTCAAAATTTTCATCATTTGGATTTCCTATGACAAAGTTATGGGCATTTGAAGTTGGGTACTTTTTCAAACTCAATGAATTAGGTCCAAGATGACCTATAATGTTTTGCATTATCACATGTATTTCTTTTAGGATTATGAAATTTTGTCCAACATAACATTTGAAGTAGACATCTCAAGCTTTCCAATTACCTTGGTATCACCTAAAAATCATAAAAAAAATTGAGAAATATATGCCCTTGGTAAGTTGACCCAAAATTATGGTTTCACTCAAAATGACCTATAATGTTTTGAAATGAATTATGACCTTAAAAGCTTCAAATAGATTTTTTATGAACATGAAAGTTGTTCATATGGTTCTTAGGAACATTTTTGATCTTGGGGTAATCTTCATTTGGCAAACACATCAAGAATTATATCTTATTGAACCTCAGCTTAGTCAGATGACTTGATTGGTTTACTCTTCAAGGCCAAAACTTCCAATCTTGATGAATAAATGATTGAGGGGCCTCAAATAGGCTCATATATGCATAAAATGATGAATGAAAGAACTTCCCTTGATTTAATTTGATCAGAGGTTGAGATTGCTTTATGGGCAAGGCACAGTCAAAGCACAGTGAAATTAGGGTTTCCTTGGGAAACAATCTTCAAGCCCTTTGGGTTATCTTGATCAAATTGACAAATTTAGATACCTGGGAGACATATATGATGATTAGGAACTTTGTGGAACATTGTCATGCTTTTTCTCATCTTCATCTAGCCATTTCATTGGGCTTAGGAGCCTCCAAGGAGCATTATGGAGCACATGATCACTTGAGCTTTTAAAAAAAAGAGTTAGTGACATATTTTTATGCTTTTGGTTAGTAATAAAATGATAAATGTAATAATATACAATACAAGCATGCTTGGTGATCTCAAAACACTCAAACAAGTCCCAACCCTAGGGTTAAGGAGCCAACCATGCTATGATCCTTGAGACAATGCACTTGTGTAATAACATGATGCCATGAGGGATCTTAGGGTCAAAATTAGGGTCTTACAATCAACACGAGGTTTCAACAGTTGGGTGGTCAACCTATGAAGATGAGAAAAATAGAGAATCGTTGTTCATACATAACCTTGACAAATGATAGTCCTGAGGATACATACATGTATTATTGGGATCATATACAAAATGATTTAGATGTTCATTGTATGTTTTCAACACGTAGTGGGGAAGGTAACATAAGAGATAAATATCCACTTGTGTTGGTTATTGTTGTTGATTAGTTTCTTAAAAAGCATTTTGAGTCACAATAGATCACACGGAGGAAAAAGATGTAAGTTTGTAACCTTACAATCTCTACAGTTTCTAAGATAGTTATTTGCATTCTAACTATTATATTTCGTGTAATAGTTTATATGTAGGTCATATCTTCAATATCCACAATGTGATTATAGTGATAGTCTGGTCTGGAGTGTGAAATCATCTATAATATGTTTCTTTATTGTTGAGATTCATCAAACAGATAGGGTCAAACTTCAGTTTGGATTTGAACAATAAATCTCTTCTCAGCTAAAATGTTTAATTGAGCACCACGAGATGACCATGATCCAGTCATGGGGTCTTCATTTGCGTGAATTGAATAAAGATGAGCACAAAGAATGAAAAAAAAAGACATTTGATATTGGAGGGGAACATGGTAGATGGTGAGTATAACCCAAGTCGAGGATATATGGATTGGTTTATAAGTCAATTTCATTTATGCATGTTACTGACACATAATTTTTGAACGACCCCCATCAACATGTCTCTTCTTCAACACAACAAAACAACCTCGTCCATACATCACGAAATTCCCCAAGTGTACACATCACAATTTGGGTCCCATGCATCTTTATTTGCCTAACAAATATACCATCAAACCCAAACCATACAATAACACACATTCTATGTCACCTCGTCTCAAAAACAAACTCCTCACACTCTAACCCTTCAAACAAACTAATACTACCACCAACAATATCAACAACAAACCGCACTTCGACCACTCATACAATACACTTCAATTCCTCAACCTAACTTCGACTACTCAAACCTCCAATCTCAACACTAAACCTTTAACACTTCATTCTCTCAATCCACTTCTACATTCAACCATGAAGATGTTTATTATCCTCTAATTCAACAGACTCTACAAGATACCTTCACACAACCAACACATTCACCGATTTTGAGCTCACGGATGAGAAGCTTCTGGATATGCCAAGTTTTTCCATTCAAGGTTTTGATGGTATGGATATAGAGGTCAATACATCACATCAAAATCAATACCATATCAAAATCCATCTCCTCCAAGAGAGAGAACTGAAGAGTTAGGCAAGGGGAAGCGCAAAAACAGAGTACCAAGTGTAGAACAGGCGGTCATTTTAATAAATAATTTATATATAATATATTCATTAATATTAATATAAGTGTTTTTATATTTATTTTTTAGTTTACTAATTAAAATTTTAAAATATTTAATTATTTAATTGTCATAATTAAGAAAATATTACAAAAATTTATTAAATCAAATTAAAAAAACTATTAAAAAATTTCTTTAAAAAATATATAGAAAAAAGATAATGAATGAATTTAAAAAAAAATTAAAAAATATATATATTATTAAAAAAATACTTTTATCATAGTAAATTAAAAAACTAACATAAAACAGTTTAATACAATAAACGAAAAAAAAAATTATGGGCTAATGAATGTCGAGAGTTCTCTAAAGAAAAAACAATCTAATCCCGCTGCTAATGAATGGACAAACTAGTTCATAAAGAAGAGTAGTTTCAAATTTCTTTTTTAAAATGGGATATTTTGGGAATTGAAATTAAAAATAGGGCATTATAGGCAAAAAGTCTGTTGTGAAAATGATACCGGAATAACAAAGTATAATCAATTTCTTGATCGGCAAGAAACCCACAAGGGTAGAAAAAAGGGAAGCAAGAAGAAAATAATAAGTTGGTTATAAATTATTATTCTTTACTTTCTCTTTGAAACAAGATTATAAGTGTTACAGAATAAAAAATAGGCTCTATCACCCTAATTAGGATTTGCGTTATATAACGATGAGAGATAATATGCTATTTATAAGAAAACTAACACACTATACTAATGAGCTTTTACACATAGACCCATTACAGAAGCTAACTTAGAGAATAAGCTACCTTAAACAATTGAGCATAACAAATAGACAATTCGACTACAAAATGTGAATAAACTTCGAATACATGCTAATGATCATGTCAGATTGTCAAACCAAGAAGCTACCCTTCGACCATACTAGATTTCAATCCAATACCTCACAAATCTCCACCTTGGAACAAACTCTATAATATCAAGGGAACAAACTAGGTTTCTTCATGCATCTTTATCAACTGCATACAGTGGAAGAACTTATAACTTAGTAATGTCTTGGTGATCATATCAGCAACATTGTGATCTGTCGAAACCTTCAGCACTTGGATTTCTCCATACTCGATTATCCCTCTAACGAAATGCAGACTCACATCGATGTGCTTGGTTCGCTCATGATAGGCTGAATTCTTCGACCGTCATATAACACTTTAACTATCACATTTAACAGTGATAACTCGACCTTTAAGTTTCATCTCCTTAGCAAAACCTTCAAACCACAATGCTTCTTTCACAGCTCCAGTAAGTGTTGGTTCTAAGTGTTGGCAGCAATTTGGGTAAAACCTAGAGTGTTCACAAGTTGTCACAAGTGTTGTCTTGACATAAGATAACATGTATCTGCAGGATGTTTAAAATGTAATTATGCAGGATTTTACTGAGATGTCAGACCCGATGTCATGACATTTGTATACATAACATTCAGTCTGAATGTTATGTATTGTGTGATTGCGTTTTTAATGCAAATCTATGTATGATTGATGAGATGATTTAAACGCGCATTCAATCATTAATTACAACCAGATTTACTTATTTTCCAACAAGATATAATCAACTGTCATGAGAAGATTTAAATGGAAAATTGTTTTAGGGTTTTATGATGTCCAAGCCCATCCAATTGCTTTTATATAAAGGACATGAAAAACCTGGTTTTATACACAAGAAATAACGAACGAAATATTGAGAGAGAATAAGGGTTTTAGTCTTGTGTGGTCGTGTGAATTGTAAGCCATTCAACTCATCCATAGATGATTGAATTGGTCTTATTTTTGAGTTATAATTTGTCCACTCTAAGCTTTTAAGCATGAGTGTGTGTTTACTTGATTGAAGCTTTTAAGTAAGATCAAGTATGTGTCTTTGAAGAGTGTCTTCTTTTCATTGTAATTCTTGTTTTTATATCACTGCTGTGATTGAGAGGGAGTGAGTAGGATCTCATATCTAAGAGTTATTAAGTAGAAGTCACACGGGTAGAGATTCGGTGAAAAGACTGTAACTTGAAGTTGTTTACTGGGAGTCTTTGAACTGATTCTGGCTTGGTAGCCCCGAAAAGTAGGTGAGTTTGCACCGAACTGGGTTAACAATTGCTTGTGTCTTATTGTTCTTTATCTTTTATCATGTTTGTATTGTTCAGATATTAGTGTCGTGACATTACCTTCGACATCACATATCTGATACCAGAATTTCAATTGGTATCAGAGTAGGCATCCTGCTCTGGTTCTGGGTGAGATCTAGGGACGTTACTTTCTGGTACTATGGATAGAGACGGAGGACCTGTTCACATACCACCTATTTTGGATGGATCTAACTATGATTACTGGAAACCACAAATGGTAGCCTTCCTAAAATCTTTGGACAACAAGGCTTGGAAGGCTATTTTAACAGGCTGGGAACATGCAGTTGTTACTAAGGAAGGAGAAGCTACAACTGACAAGAAGGCTGAGGAAGAATGGACCAAGGAAGAGGATGATCTAGCTCTTGGGAACTCTAAAGCATTGAATTCTATATTCAATGGAGTAGATAAGAACATCTTCAGATTGGTAAACAACTGTGAGGTGGCTAAAGATGCTTGGAACATTCTCAAAACCACGTATGAAGGCACCTCTAGAGTAAAAATGTCTAGACTGCAGCTGCTCACTACCAAGTTTGAAAATTTAAGGATGAAAGAAGATGAAAATATTCATGAATTTCATATGAATATCCTTGAAATTGCTAATGCCTCAGGAGCCCTGGGTGAGAAAATGTCAGATGAAAAACTAGTGAGGAAAATACTCAGGTCACTTCCTAAGAGATTTGCCATGAAAGTGACAGCTATAGAAGAGTCTCAAGACATTTCCAATATGAGAGTTGATGAGCTAATTGGATCTCTCCAAACATTTGAGATGGGAATGTGTGATGGATCTGAAAATAAAGTCAAAAGCATAACCTTCATGTCAAACACTGAAGAGAAAGAGGAAGAAAGTGATCAAGATACTGATGAAGATCTGGCAAATGATGTAGCATTGCTGGGAAGATAGTTCAACAGACTTCTAAAAAAGATGGATGTAAGGTCTAAGGCTAATGTCAAGAACATCTCATCTGACATCAGTAAATCCAACAATGCTGGAAGAAGAACAAGATCAGATGAAAAGCCCAAAGAAGGAAAAGGAGTTCAGTGCCATGAATGTGATGGGTATGGACACATTAGAACTGAATGTGGAACCTACCTCAAGAAACAGAAGAAGAGTCTTGTTGCTACTTGGTCTGATGAAAGTGAAACAGAAGAGTCTATAAATCTTGTGACTGCTGTAAGACCCTAATTTTGCCCCTAAGATCCCTCATGGCATCATAACATTGCATTTGCATAGCCTCAAGGATCATTGAGCATCTTGGTTCCCTTTGCCTTTGGGTGGGACTCTTTGTGAGTGGTTTGAGATCACCAAGCATGCTTGAATTGTATATCATTGCTTTTCTCATCTTGTTTAATAACCAAAAGCACAAAAATATATCATTAACATCTTTTAGTTGTAGCTTGAGCAATCACAAGATCAAAAGCTTCAAGGAGGTCATTGGTACAAAGACATTGGTCAAGAGGAGATGAAAGCAAGCATGGTAATGGTTCCCAAAGCTCTCATCCATCAAATATGCCTCCCTAGTATCTCAATTCATCATGTTTGATCAAGACAAGTCAAAGGATTTGAGGTTGGTTCCCTAGAGAAGCCCTAATTCATCTGTGCACCACAATGCCTTGCTCATGAAGCAACCTCAGCCCATGGTCAAATACAATCAAGGGAAGTTCTTTAATTCATCATTTCCTGCATATTTAAACTTATTTGAGTATCCTCAATCCTCAATTCATCAAGATATGAGGCATGGACTTGAGAAGTTGATCAGTCAATTCATCTGACTATTTTGAAATGCACTGAGACCTAACTTCTTATGTGTTGGTCAAATGGAGATGGTTCCAAAAGCAAAACTGTTCCTAAGGAACTCTCTCTTTTCTTCAAAAATTTCAGATCTAGAATTCAGTTTCCTCGACTGTTTTCTTTGATCTAAAAGTTCTTAGACCTCTTCACCTTGATCCATTGCACTTCTGTTTTGATAAAGCAAGCAAGGTTTCGTGCTCAATTCACTAGAACTGAAGCTTGCACTCCAACTGGTAATTTCCTCGATTCTCTTCATCCATGGACCTTTTTGCTTGGATCTAATGCTGGCTGAAGTCCTCTCAATAGAGGCATTTGATTTGTGCTTTCAATTTTGCAAAAAGATGAAGTTCATGATGAACACCATCATACTTCCAGCTCTGATTTCTCCATTTATAGGGATCTAGAGTGGAAGTGCATGGTATAGGAGTGATGTACATCACTTCCTCTTCGATTGATATATAGATCCCCTCATTTGGTGGCCATTTGCGTTTCTGCATTTTTTTGGACATGGCCGGAATCTGGGAAGCTCGCTGGAGAAGATGAAGTTTCCGATGGCTTCATCGTGTCCAGTTTGAATCTGAACCGCTTGATCTGATTTCCAGATGTAATCAGGAGCGTTGCTTGTTATGACTTTTAATTTCTTCACGTGTGCACGCTTTGACTATGGACTTCCATGCGTGCGCGTCTCCCAGTGTTGTGATATGCCAGCTCAATTAATGAGTTCAGATCCAAGGGCTGTGGATTTTCCAGATTTTCTAATTTTCATTTTATTTTCTTTAATTCCAATTATTTTCAAAAATTAATATCTCTCTCATTTTAATTCCAAAAAATATGGGACCAATTCCATTATTTCCCAAATCAATTCTAGTTTCTATTTCAGATTTTTAATATTTTTTATTTCATCATTTGATTTTTTTTGTGAATTTTATCTTTTCTGGTTATTTTTAATTCATTTTAAATAGTTTTTGATATTCAAAAAATGCAAAAATATTTTCCTAACCTATTTGAATGATGATGGATCTATGAAAAATATTCTCATCAATTTTTGAATTGATTTGAGATTTATTTGAGATTTTAGTTCAATTAGGTTATTTTTATTCATTTTTAATTGATTAAAAACAGTTTATGACTTTTAAAAATGCTGAAATTTTTTGTCAAACTTTGTTTGACCTTGTTGAACTTAGGATAAATCACTTGGACCTGTCAAGGTTGATTTGAAGTGATTTTGAAGTTTGACCTTTCCATTTTATTTTAATTCAAGTTTATTTTTAATATTAAAAAATGTCAAAAATATTTTATTCTTTTCTTAACTTCCAATCTTCATCTCACTTCTGTTTTTGATTGTTTGACCTTGACTTTCAATGTTATTGGTCAACATATGAGGATTGGTACATTCTATTCCATTTAATGCATTTTATTTTGTCATTTCCATTTTTCTCTTATCCATCTTCTCCTTCTTCTTCTTCTACTTCTTTTCTTTTTGATCAATGAGTTGAAGGTTGATAAGTTAGTATTGATTAGGGAGATTTAACATTCCTTGATTTAAATCTAATTCATCTTAATCAATTGATCAAGTGAATGGCTTTGCATTAAGGATATGTTGTCTTCTAAATCATGCAAATAGCTTAAACCAATACAAGATCAATTCTCTTTTCCTTTTTGGCATGACAAGTTGTTGGGACTTGGTTCACTAATCAAGACTCCTAACTTGTGTTTGGTGCCTACATTATTATTGACCGGCCTCAGATAGTTGTGACTTCTACATAAGTCAAATTACGATTGCTTAACATAGCGCTAAATTTTGCCTTATGGCATACTAATCACTAACCACTAACAACTAACTTTTACTTTATGCAATTTACTTTTATGCAATTTACAATTCTTGCACATATTATTCATTTTCTTTTTCCTTTGCTCATTGGAGCACATGTTTATGTTAATGCCATTTGTCTTTTGCCCACTTGGGTCTATAATTGTGAATATATCTTTTGTGCTTGTGTTTGTCTGTTTGTTGTGACCAAATGCCAAGAATTGGACAATATGGACTTAGAATTTAGGACCTTACCCAAGCAAATGGAATTTGAAGAGCAACTAGGCATTGGGCCTTTAGAGTGCTATAAAAGTCAAAGAGCAACTAGGCATTGGGCCTTTAGAGTGCTATAAAAATTGAAGAGAACTTTGAAAGGACCATATTCTAAACTCCCTCTTGTCCATTCTTTGTTTGTATTAGAACTTTTTTATGTGTGTTTTCTTGTGCTAGGGGATTCTAAACTTGAGCCAAATTGAGGAACCATTACCATGAGATCCTAAGAGAGAGATCCAAGATGCCTTGAAGAACATTATCTCAAATTCATTGCTTGTTGATTGCTTGAAATATTTGCTTGTGATTGCTTATTCCAAAGGATGAGAGCTACTTGGATCATCAATATCATCTCAAGAGAGGAACTCCTAGTGTGGTTCATTTTCTTATCCCTTGCCTTTTTGTTTCATTTAGGACTTAGCCATTCTTCTTCTTCTCTCCACTCTAACCCAAGCCAAAACTTTTTGTGCAAACATTTAACACTTGTTTTCAACATTAGAAACCTAAGCCTTATGCTTTTGATTTTCAAACTTTCTTTTCATAATACTTATTTTGAATTGAATCTTTAAGTCCACTTTAACCATTTTTTTACATACTTTTCATTAGTAAATATAACCCATTCAAATTTCTTTTGTGGTTCCAATGGCCACTTCTTAATCAAATTTTTCCATAACCTTTAGCTATTAGGTTTGAGTTATCTTTGTGGTAGATGTAATACTCACCTTTGTCCTTAGTGATGGACAATGAGCCTTCCATGCTTATTATAGGGTTAACCCCTCACTAGCATGTTGAAGCTATCCTCACATGGTGGATGTAAGACCCCAATTTTGTCCCTAAGATCCCTCATGGCATCATATCATAATATTGCATTTCCTCAAGGATCATAGGACACCTTGCTTCCTTCCCTGTGGGTGGGATCTCCTTGAGAGTGTTTCTTGATCACCAAGCATTGCTTGCATTTGTATATCATTGCTTTTCTTATAATCAATAACCAAAAATGTACAAAAATATGTCATTAACCTTTGTTACTTGCAGCTTAAGCAGTCAACAGGTCAAGGCATCAGGTGAATTCATGGTACAAAGAGCAGATGGTATTTTCTTGGTATATGGATCATGTGATCATTTCATGGAGCTTATTTGAGCTATAGGTTCATTTTGGAGCAAATTCCCAAGTGATTGAGGCCCCAAATTCATCAGAACATTTTCAGGTCATCCAAGGGCCAATGCAGTCAACTGAGATGTCAACTGTGGGTTTGGAATTGAGAAATTGAGTTTCTTCATCCCATTCATGTCCAAATCATGCTTATTCATCATACCAAAGATCAAGGTTGAAGAATTTGAGGTCAAGTCAAAAGTTTCCAAAAATGGAAAGTGACCTATAATTTCAACTTTCCAAAAATGGAAAGTTTCTGGTTCAACTTCAACTCAACTTTCCAACATCAAATGAATTTTTGTCCAACATGAAAGTTGAAGATCTCTCTCTCCCATTTCCAAAAAGTCCAAGATCATGAGCATCTGATGAATGGTTGAGGAGATATGGTTCAATCATTGCCAAGTGTACATGGAACTTCAAATGGCCATATCTTTTGATTCATAACTCCAAATTTGGTGGTTCTTTTTGCATTTTGCTTGTCATGACATGAAGTTTCGAAAACATTCATTACATTGCATGAATTTGCATCACATGATCATTTGCTATTTCAAGTCAATTTTGGAGGGAAAATCATAAATTCAAAAATGGTGCATCATGAGAACTTTTTACCATTGCCAATGAGTTTAAAAAATGATTTTTAGTGAAATTTATCATGATCATGTTACTGTTCACGTATGCATTACTACATGCACCACCAATTTTCAAATTTTTGCAAAAACACCTCATTTTCACTAATCACAAGTTAATCATGTTTAATTTTAATTAGGATTGGATTAGGACAGAGTATAAATACAAAACCCAAACAGAATTTCAGGAGGTTAATCACTTTTCACCATTTTTGAGATCTAGAAATTTTTCCCTCCATTTTTTTCTCTCAACCAAAACTTGAAAAATCTTCAAAGAACCTTGCAATATTCTTCTATATTCCTGTTCTCTGGTGTGAATTGAGTGCAGATCAAGTGTTAGATTGTTGAATTCGAGCAAGAATTATGCATAGCAAGCTCAAGAACATTGCCATGGCAGCTGAGATTTGAGCTAGATCTACACGGTTTCAAGCTTCCTTTTCTTCATCAATCATCATAACAAGTGTCCTGGAGTTGATTTGGACCATTACAAGCCTTGAATCGTGCGAAATCCAGAACCTGCTCTTCAAGAGGTAGGTTTTTCGAAGCTTTCAATTCTCAAATTCATTACCATGATAATGTAGATCTCATGATGCTGATTAATCTGATGGAAATTTCATGTGAAATGATGCATTATTGATTGAGATATGTGTGATGGAATTTTTGTGCACCAAACTGTTTTTGTTCGATCTGAATTTGTTGTGAGGATTTAACATGATTTGATGCTGGATTCTTAACCTACGTTGCATAAGGATTCGATTGATGCATTCATTTCATGATTCTGGAAAAAAAATTGTGTGTTGCTACTGTTCATCATCGTCTTCGTGAGGAAGACGATGTAGCGACGGCTTTGCGTCCACCTTGCGTCCGCCTGGTTTCAATCTGCATGGCGCTAGGGTTCTTGATGAAGAACAGGCGCGAGAACGCGTTTGATCCGTTTTTCTCACTTCGATTCCACGCTGTGGCGTTTTTTTGGATTATTTTCTTCAGCGCGCTTATTTTTGAAAATGAACATGGTTCGATTCCTTGCTGAAGCATATTTTTAAATTTCACATCAATTATTCCATTTCCCTCCTTATTTGCCATGACATGTTCATTTTGATTTCAAATTTTTCATCCAACTTCAAAAATCCATATAAAATTGAAAAATGCTCCAAAAAATCCCTGGTTTTTTGCTACTTTTTCATTGAGATGTCCTCTATTTGATGATGTTAAATTTTGAAGTTGTGCATGGCTGGATTTTGGATTGTTCTAGACTTTGTGATCATGTGTACATTTGTGACCTTGCTCCATTCATCTTATCATGAAATGCTTGATATTGATCCAAATTCCATGAAATTTTGCATGATTGTTCTTGACATGTTAATGGATGTTTTAGGCTTGGTTTGGTATTTTTCTCATTTACCATTTCTGTTTTACACACATTTTTGCATGGTGTGATAATTTGTGTCACACATTTGGTTGATCAACTTGTGCAATTTCATTTCCATGCCAATTGATCTTTGATGCTTCTGATTTTTTGTATGATGATTGTATTGGATGTGTTGAATGCTCATAATGTTTTCCAGAATTATTTGAATTATTTCTGTTTTGATTTGGAATTTTCATTCTCAATGTCCATTTGTGAGCTTTGAAATTGTCTTTGACTTCTCTTGCTTATTACATGGCCTTGCTTGATGATTTTGCTTTGGTCCTTTTTAGGACATGTTAATATGTGTTTGAAGTTGCATTGTGTTGAATATTAGCTCCTGTTTTGAATTTTTTTCTTCACCTTTGACCCTAGGCTTTGACCTAGTGGTTTGTACTTACATGTGAGCTTTGAATTTCAGGACCAAGCACCTAATCTCCATGGTTGATATTGCTTCATCATTTGAATGTTGATGTTTGCTATTGATTGCTAACATTTGGTTGTTTTGTAGGTTGATGATAATTCACTTGAGTTTGCCTTTTGGCTTACATATTGTACATTGGGATTGTCTGTTTGTTGCTGACTGTTGTCTGTTTGTCTGAACACTATACTGATTTGTTTAGTTGTTTACACAGGTACCTAAGTTGCTTTAAGTTCATTTGAACTTTGCTTTGCTTTGCTTGTGGTTGGCATACCACTTAGGTATAATCCCTATTCTTCATGTAGTCTGGAAGACCTGTCATGTTATTTTGGCAGGCACCTGTCTGAAGCCCTCCTTAAGAGGCCATGTTCTTGTTTGTTTATATTTGTACCAAGCAGGTTAAGTCCTCTTAAGAGGCAATTGGCAGATAAAAGGGATGTGTAATCCATCCCCTGCTATTCAGTTGTGTCTCTCATCTTGCTCACACCATGTGTTGATGCATTTTGAGTAAAAAACCAAAAATCTTGTATATAGAGTCATTCATGTGGAGAAGAGTTCCTTCATTCTGAACTCCCACACTTTCTATTGATTAAAGCTCTCCCAGGCCAGGGATAAGAGCTATGAGGCACACCCCTCATTCCCATTTCATCTGCTTCACCCTAACTCTCAATGTTAGGGTTAAGAGCTCAAAACACCCATTTCCAGTTGGCTTGTTTGTCAAGGTTGATGTGACCCCTTGACTAAAGCCTAACCTTGCTTGAGCCTATTGATTGTATATAGTGTGTGATAATTGACCTCTTGTTTGCTTATTTGCCTATTTATGCATAATTGTTTGTGTGAGCCTTGTGCATTGCTTTCATCTTTGAGCATTAATTGTACATCATTTCATGATCATTGTTCATACTTTGTGACATTTTGTTTTGTCCATTGAGGAGTCAATTGTAAGTCCATTTATTGGCAGTTGTTTCCTGTGATCTGATAGGAGTTGGGACTAAGACCATTGATTGGCATTCCATTTCCTTGGAGTCGAGTGTAAGACCATTTATTGGCAACTTGTTTCCTCTTGCTTATTGCATTTATTTTCTTTGCTTTGTGAGACTAGTATAAGTCCATAGATTGGCATCTGGTATCCATATTTTCTTTGCTTTGTGAGACTAGTATAAGTCCATAGATTGGCATCTGGTATCCATGTTTTCTTTGTTCTGTGAGATTAGTGTAAGTCCATAGATTGGCATCTGGTATCCATGTTTTCTTTGTTTTGTGAGATTAGTGTAAGTCCATTGATTGGCATCTGGTATCCATCTTTGTTTTGTGAGACTAGTATAAGTCCATTGATTGGCATCTGGTATCCATTTTGGTTTCTTGTGAGTCTAGTATAAGTCCATTGATTGGCATCTGGTTTCCATTTATGTTGTTTATCTATTATTTGCTTGTTGCCTTTTCCAAAGGAATCACTTGGATCATCTACATATGATCTCAAGAGGTGAACACCTAAGAAGTTTTGCATCCCTTAACCTCCCACCCTTTTTGTTCTTAAACCTCCATTTGCATGTTAACCCAAACCAGAAAACTTTGTGCAAACATTTTCATCTGTTTTCAAAATTAGAAACCTAGGCCTTAAGCCTTTGATTTTCAAACTTCATTTTCACAATACTTCTTCTGAATTGAATCTAATGTCAACTTTGACTTCATTTTTGTGAATAATTCTAATTGGTTAATTCCACTCATTCAATTGTTTTGTGGCTTTGTCCATTCTTGATAAGTTTTCATACATTAGCCATAGATCTCAATTATCTTAGTGGTTGATGTAAATCTCACCTTTTGTCCTTAGTGATTGAATTGTAAGACTTCCTCGCTTATTATAGGGCATAACCCCTCTAGTATGTCGAAGCTATTCTCACATGGTGGACTTGTGGTTGTTCAGGTCGAGTTTTCTCCCTTTGATAATGAAAGACCTTAAAGCTTTTGTTTAAAATCAATCCACTCACTTTTTGAAATCTTTTAGCCGAATTACGAGGTTTAGATCCTGTAAAGGTACGTAGGCAATGGGTTTCATCCATCCAAACACAAAAATAATAAAAATTGTATATTCTTTTCTCATCCTCCCAATCAATGTTTGCACAACAAATATTTTCGTAAACAATATCTTTTTGCAACAATTTGTGAAAAGGGTTCCCTAGGAGTACCTAGGATGCTTTGGGTGCCTAACACCTTCCCTTTGCATAATTACCCCCTTACCCAGATCTCTGATCTTTCATTAGTTTTCTATGTGTAAAACATCTTAGGCTTTTGTTCGCTTTTTAGCCATTCCTTTGGATAAATAAAAGTGCGGTGGCGACTCTATCTTTGTATGCTTTGCTTTTGATTTAGCCAATAAATCATAAAGTGACGAATACACCGCTACAGTGGACTTGTGGTTTTAGGTTGAGTTTTCTCCCTTTGATAACAAAAGACCTTAAGGCTTTTGGACCAATCAATTCACCAACTCATTTTGAAATTTTTATCTCGAACTACGAGGTTTTGATCCTAATCTTTTTTAAGATGGTACGTAGGCAATGGGTTCATCCATTCAAACACAAAATGTAAATAAACTTGTATATTCTCATCTCATCCCTTCAATCATGTTTGCACAAATAAATTTTCACGAAATACCAACCTTACAACAAAATGTGAAAAGGGCTCCCTAGGAGTACCTAGGATGTTTTGGGTGCCTAACACCTTCCCATTGCATAACCAATCCCCTTACCCAGATCTCTGTTTCTTTTACTAGTTTTTGTTAAAACTTTTAGGTTTTTGTTCGCTTTCTAACCATTCCTTTGGATAAATAGAAGTGCGGTAGCGACTCGACTTGTATGATTTACCTTGGATTTAGTCAATATCTCTAATGGTAACGAATATCCCGCTACAGAAAAGTGGCGACTCTGCTGGGGATAATTACCTAGTGGGTTTTGCCTACTTTTCATATTTGTTGTATTGTATGGTATATTTGTCTTGTGACATATTTTTGTGCAATTTGGGATTACTGTATTGTATGTAATGATTGAATTGCTTGATATTAATTCCTTGTATGCTTGGTGATCTTTGTGAGATGAGTTCTATACCCGAACTCGAGTGCACTTAGGAAAGGAGAATGGCATAGTCTTGTTGACTTGTGTGGAGTTATTCCTTAGCAATTTGACTTGCAAGTCCATTCACTTGGTGGAGGTCATGTTGGGATCAATAATGTCACACAAGTAAGTTGTGGTTAGATATTACTCTTTCCAATATAGACCTTAGAAGCCAAGGACCTTAGTATACCAAACCCATCTTGACCTATGCTTAGGATGTAGTGCGAAGGTCGTTCAAGTGTAAGATTTGATACGATTGTTACGCGATACTACACTCATAAGAGTCTCTCTTGAGAATATTTTTGGAATACGAGTATTCGTTTCTCCAATAATATCCGAAAGATGGGATGATGACTATGGGAACCTCTTGTAGAACATGTTTGGCAGGTTTAAACCCTAGTACACTCCCTTTGGGTGGTTCTTAACCAAAACTCCATGCTCGTGACTTGCAACAAACCCTTGATTCATGGCTGATCCGTTCATATATCCTTAATATCAATGGAACTTGGGTGTTGATAAGGTGTAAACCACAATCCACCAAAATGGATGATTGATATTAAGGATGATATGATCCATCCCATGACCTTTATTTGGTGTGCTTTGCTTGATCCTTGAGTGTGATTGTTGCATTCATGCATTCATGCACCCATTTGCATCCATATCATCAAATAAATAAGAAGATTTTCAAGGAACTTAAGGGGTTTATTTGCAAAATTTTCAGACATGGAAAGACAAAGAAGGAATACAAAGAAGTACAGCTTCAGGCAACCAAATTTGAAAGAGTTGAGGAATTTGACATCCTATGTATTAGATCCTTTGGGTTTCAAAGCTCGTTTTGGGAAGCTTCTTCCTCTTCTGACTACTCAGGTGGATGAAGGACTGATGAGTGTATTGGTGCAGTTTTATGATCCTTTGTATCGTTGCTTCACTTTTCCGGACTTTCAGCTTTTGCCTACCCTTGAGGAGTATGCCTATCTTGTGGGTATACCTATTCTGGATCAGTTGCCTTTCAGTGGCTTGGAGAGTATTCCTACTTCTCAAGAGATAGCAGACATGTTGCACATAGATGAATCTCTGGTTGGTGCTCATATGACTACCAAAGGTGGAATTCAAGGTCTCCCTTCTGAGTTCCTCATTGCTCAAGCTACTATCTATAGGAAGGCCATGAGTGAGGACGCCTTTGAAGCCATATTTGTACTTCTCATCTATGGGTTATTGTTATTCCCCAACATCGACAAGTTTGTGGATGTGAACGCTATTAGGATCTTCTCATCTCTTAATCTCGTTCCGACTCTGTTGGGTGATGCTTATTTCTCTTTGCATATGAGGAATGCAAAGGGTGGTGGCGCTATTGTGTGTCGTTTGCCTCTGTTGTATAAGTGGTTTATTTCTCACTTACCTCAGATGGTCGCTTTCAAGGAGAACAAGGGATGTCTACGTGAAGGAGAATAGCCATCCAAGGCGCAACGGAATTTAAAAATTTCTCCATTTAGTGATCCTTACGAATGGGCATGATCAGTGATAGAATCGTTACCTCTTGTGGCGATTCAAACCTTTGGTGCAGATCTCTGATAATGATCAAAACCTTTGATACAGATCCACGGGGCGATCACGAACGTTGAACGATGACAACGTCTCTACTCAGTCCACACGAACGGATTCCTTCAATCACAGTGCTAGCTGTTATGAATGAAGACTTTGAGTGAGAGAGAGATACGAAATTCCAACTCTTCAGTTGTGTTTTCTGTCTCAGTAAGTTACTGGAGTGACAATGCTTCTACCCAAGGGGTTCTATTTATAGAACCACTTGTGTGGGCTTCAAGCCAAAAATCCCACTTAAGTGCATTTTGGCCCATATCTCATAATATGCCAAAATCACTTAAGTATTTGGTACCTTACCATATTTCGTATTCCACTTAAGTGCACCGTACCTTACGATGTTCCTTAATTATTCTATCTCTCATCAATCCGTCCTTTGTGTGTGACCCTATAGGTTTTCGCGACGTTGGCAATTATATAAATCACGCATTTAACATAATAAACAGTGAGCGGTATCTAGCAACACATCACTGCTACCCAAGTCACGAAAATGTCATGTGATCTGACAAAACCTCCTGTGATAATAATTATGTGTATAATTACCCCTTTGCCCTTATGTCTATATTGAACACAAGGTATAGACCGTGTCACCCTTGTCCAGTTCAATATTGGGCCCATAGACATTTATCCTATTACGCAGGATGGGCAAATTCCATCTAGGACACTCATGTCCCTCAGCATGCTTTGTGGAGTACCCATCAACTGTCTTTATGGTTATCCAGTTACGGACAACATTGGATCAGCAATAAAGCACTCGACTCTACATCTAGGATCCATAGTGGTTTCAGGTCGAAGAGTGGTATATACTATTATCACCATGAGAATAACTTATGACACTTTGCATAACTTTCTATATAGTATTCGCATAGCGGGTCAATCCGGTATAAATATTACTCCTAATATTCATACCTATGTTTAAGACTTGATAACTCTTTATCCATGATCCATGAGATGTGATCATCAGTCTACAAACATAATAGTCTTAATGCTTTAATGTTATCCCACTTCACATTAAAGCTCGACTACGGATACTTTAAGAATAGTGCCCTTATGTTTAATGTGTTCTCATGATTAAGTCACACTTAATACATTAAACGGACTATCTATTCTAGGGACTTTATTAATCAACCATAATAAAGAAAATGCCTTTAAATAATTCGATACAAGTACCAAAAAGTATTGGCCTCTAGGGCTTAAGCTAGTATCTGAGTTCCTCATTGCTCAAGCTACTATCTATAGGAAGGCCATGAGTGAGGACGCCTTTGAAGCCATATTTGTACTTCTCATCTATGGGTTATTGTTATTCCCCAACATCGACAAGTTTATGGATGTGAACGCTATTAGGATCTTCTCATCTCTTAATCCCATTCCGACTCTGTTGGGTGATGCTTATTTCTCTTTGCATATGAGGAATGCAAAGGGTGGTGGCGCTATTGTGTGTTGTTTGCCTCTGTTGTATAAGTGGTTTATTTCTCACTTACCTCAGATGGTCGCTTTCAAGGAGAACAAGGGATGTCTACGGTGGTCCATGAGACTTATGTCTCTCACTAATAATGATATCTCTTGGTATAACCGCGTGTATGATGTTGTGCAGATTATTGACTCTTGTGGTGAATTCTCCAATGTGCCTCTTCTTGGTACATGTGGTGGGATTAACTACAACCCTGGTTTGGCATGTCGTCAACTTGGGTCCCCCCTAAAGGATAAACCTAATAACATTCTGTTAGAGGGTGTGTTCTTTCAGGAAGGTAAAGATCCCCAAGGCCTGAAAGCTAGGATGGTTCACGCTTGGCGCAAGATTCATAAGAAGGGAAGGAAGGAGTTGGGTCCTAAGAATTGCATCGCTTTGGAGCCTTATACTGCTTGGGTAAGGAAGAGAGCGTCTGAGTATCTCATGCCTTACGAGTATCCAAGACCTACACCTATGATTATGGTTGGGCCTTCAACCCTCCCTAATCAAGGAGTAGAGGAGTTGAGAGACGAAGATCGTTCACGTGCCTGGATCCGTGAACATGAAGAGTTGCTTCAGCAGATCAAGGAGAAGGATGCTCTGATAGAGTTTCTTGAGCATCAGGTTATTGATGATCCTGATGATGCATGGACTTCTCTACTTCCTCAGTCTTTCCGGTTTTGGAAGAGGAAGTACGATCGACTCGCCAAAGAGAAGGCCGATATGGAGGCAGCCTACGAGGAGGAGGTGAGGAGGCTTCGTGCATCTTATCTTCCTGTGTCCCGGGCATTAGATGATTATTTCTAGGGATCCATAGGATGATTACTTTCCTTTTCTCTTGTACATGATTGACAATGCTGTACTTCTTTTCTCTGATATTATTTTATGAGATATTTCCATATGTGATAAAATGCTTAATATTTCCAAAATTCGCAAATAAAACCCTAGAGTTCCTTTGAAATATAAAAACAAATCATGTGCACAAGCATTGCATGCATCATGTGCATAAGCAGGTTTTGTTTTCGGTCTCTTGTCCTGTGGTCTAACTCTGTGCTCTTCATTTATTTTGAATACAAGTTGACTCACCGGTACTACACTAGAGCCAACTCTGCAAAACTGATGGATCATCTCGAGCAAGAAAACCGTGAACTCAAGGAAGAAGTGGCCAGATTGACTGCCCTGATGGAGTCATTCATGGCTGCCCAGAGCCAGTCTTCTCCGACGCCTTCAACTCCTCCCCAGAGGACAGTTATCTCAGAAATTGTCTCTTCAACTGTGCTTGCTGCCAGTGCACACTTCGCTCCGTCATCCATGCCAACCAGGTTTCCGTGGGGGATGCCTCCTAATTTCATGCCTGAGGGTCTTGCTCCGACTTTTGCTTCTATGCCGACATCTAGCCCGGTACTTGCTGTTCCTCCTTCTATCGTGCATACCATGCCCAGGGTAGACGACACCATCTATCATTCTGAGCCGTCTAAGGGCCCAGATATCTATGAGAAGATGGATGCTATAAATGGTCAATTTCTTGAGCTGCGCAAGGAATTGAAGACTCTTAGAGGAAATGACCTTTTCGGAAAGTCTGCTGCCGATCTCTGTTTAGTTCCAAATGTGAAGATTCCTGTGAAATTCAAGGTCCCTGACTTTGAAAAGTACAAAGGAAATACTTGTCCTCTCAGCCACCTGGTAATGTATGCCAGGAAGATGTCTACTCAGACTGATAACGACCAGCTACTCATCCACTATTTTCAGGACAGTCTGTCCGGTGCCGCTCTGAGATGGTATATGGGTCTAGACAGCACGAACATCCGATCCTTCAACGACCTTGGCAAGGCCTTCGTAAAGCAATACAAATATAACATGGATATGGCTCCCGATAGGGATCAATTGAGGGCCATGTCCCAGAAGGACAAAGAAACGTTTAAAGAATATGCCCAGAGGTGGCGAGAAATGGCAGCACAGATCGTGTCTCCGCTAGAAGAGAAGGAAATGACCAAGATCTTCCTGAAGACTTTGAGTTCATTCTATTACCAGCGGATGATTGCTAGCGCTCCTTTTGACTTCACAGAGATGGTGAATATGGGGATGCGTTTAGAAGAAGGGGTTATGAAATTCTAGTTATCAGACTTTGGATGTCACACGGGTTGTTATGACATCCAATTCTGCACAGACAGGAATTATGCAGAACTTAACAGTAAGTGCAGTAAATAACACAAGTAATTGTTTACCCAGTTCAGTCCAACATGACCTACATCTGGGGGCTACCAAGCCAGGGAGGAAATCCATTATTAGTAGTATCAATTCAAAGCTAAACTCACCCGTTTACAACTTATCACTTAATCCCTACCCAATGCAATTTCAATCTTAACCTAAGATCAGAGTTCCTACTCACTCCCCCTCAATCACCTCAGTGATTACTATCTTTAAACAATATTAAAGACAAGTTGAAGTCACACTTCAAACAACTCTTGATTGTGCTTCCCAGCTTTAATCAAGATACACAGCACTCACGCTTAAAAGCTTTGAGCAACACAACACTTACAACTCAATGAACACCCTATGCCACAGCTATCATCTACTTGATAATGGCTTGGCTTACAAGATACGTCTAATACAAGACTCACAAAAATACAGCAGTGAAGTATGATGGACACACAAAATCTTCACGCCTCAAAATCCCTGAAACTGAATGAAGGAACGCCTTCCTTTTATATTGCAGTACCCTGGGCTTTTGCACCTGTATTCTCCTGAATTTAAGGTCACGCGAGTTCCCATAAATTCAACATTTAGGTTACTAACAAATAGGCTATTTGTTAGGTTCATTGAATGTAGCTTGGTTGTTGATTTCCTGGATTTTCTCTCAGTTGTTGAATCCTTGAAGAATAGCCTGAGAAAAAGCTGAAACAGAAAACTGAACAACCTACAATATAGCATATGCTGTCAGGCATGAATGTCACGACATTCAGCTTGACATCAAGGTCCATATGCTGAGTCTGTTTTTCCAGAAAACAGACTGTACAATTTTGCTGACCTGTACATGATCAAAAAGACCATACTACAGTAACAACTTACATTAATAAATGTCAAAGTGTCCAACTTAACATTTACACATTTGGCCTTCAGTTAGTTCTGTTATTCTCTTGAATAACAAACTAAGTTACATGCTGAAGTATAGCAGAACACCACTCTGTCTAATGTTCAGTAGCTGCTGTCAATGAATGTCATAACATCCAGTTTGACATTCAGTCAGTAGGCCTCATGCCAGATCTGGTCTTTCCTTGATAACCAGACTGGAAATAAATACTAAGTTCTAACAGAACACTAGCTGTTCTATTCCTTAGTATCTGTTGACAGGTATGAATGTCACAGCATCCAGTTTGACATTCAATAAATCCTGTGTTAGCTAGTCCTGCAGCAACTACAATGTAGTCACACATACATGTCATGACATCGATCAAGACATTAGTAACCAGCTAGTGTTTTACCATATAATGCAGCCAATTAAGCACCTACAAACTCCCCCTTTGGCAAATTTTTGGCTAAAACACTTTGATCCCCATAACAAAGTTCATGGCAGCGGAATCACACACCTAGCAGGAATTAATACTAGCTAATACACTCAGAGTGGCAGCACACTCACACATATTGAAGTTAAATAAAAACTTCACACAGCAGCACACACATGCAGAAGTTAAATCTAAACTTCAACACACAATCGCTGCAGGGGAGGAATCTGTCGTCATGAGAGTCTGTTGTAGAGACCCACTCTGTTTGTCAGGGGTTACTCCCCCTTTTTGTCAAAAATGTTGCCAAAGCCAACAACATAACCAGAGAATAATGACAGAGTTACAGACTTGGTTTGACTTCACAGTTTCAACCAAGTTACCATCCACTTGATCTTGCTTCACAGCTTTGATCAAGTAATCACCCACTTTTGCTTTACAGTAGGTACCACCATATCAGATGCCATGATTTTGTTTCTGACATCCAGAACCACTCCTGCATGAACAACATCCTTGAACTCCTGCAGGTACATTGGCCTTCTCACAGTAGGGTGTCTCCTTACCCTCTTGTATTCACCCTTGTTGCAAGTAGCATAGCTATGATCTGTTGACCAATCATAGCCTAGTACAAATTGTTTAATAGGCAGAGATATTAAACAATTTATCCCAACCATCAGTGGTTGCTATAAGGTCTCAGAGAGACATATTCCCAGTTTGCTCCTTAAGTTTTCAAACTGAGTAGCATCCAGAGCCTTTGTAAATATGTCAGCCAGTTGAAGATCCGTGGCTACATGTTCCAAAGTGATCACCTTGTCTTCCACCAGATCTCTGATGAAGTGGTGCCTAATGTCAATATGTTTGGTCCTGCTGTGTTGGATGGGATTCTTGGAGATATTGATGGCACTGAGATTATCACAGAACAATTTCATGACATTTTGAGTGACATTGTACTCAGTGAGCATCTGTTTCATCCAAACCAGTTGGGAACAACTGCTTCCAGCAGCTATGTATTCAGCCTCTGCAGTGGACAGAGAAACACAATTCTGCTTCTTGCTGAACCAAGATATGAGGTTGTCTCCTAAGAAGAAGCATCCACCTGATGTGCTTTTTCTGTCATCAGTACTCCCAGCCCAGTCAGCATCACAGTACCCAGATAGGACAGGCTCAGACCCATGTGAATACAGCATCCCATAGTCACAGGTCCCATTGATGTACTTGAGAATCCGTTTGACTTGATTCAAGTGGCTCACCTTAGGCTCTGCTTGATATCTGGCACACACTCCAACTGCATAAGAAATGTCAGGTCTACTTGCAGTTAGGTACAGCAGACTACCTATCATGCTTCTATACAGGCATTGATCAACACTAGGCCCTCCATCATCTTTGGTCAACTTCAGATGAGTGGGAACAGGAGTCCTCTTGTGCCTAGCATTATCCATACCAAACTTCTTAACTATGTTCTTGGCATACTTGCTTTGGGAGAGAAACATAAAGTCCTCCATTTGGTTTACTTGCATTCCAAGGAAATAGGTCAGTTCTCCCACTAGACTCATTTCAAACTCAGACTGCATCTGGTGAACAAATTTTTGAACCATTTGTTCTGACATTCCACCAAAGACTATATCATCAACATAGATTTGAGCTATCATGATTTTGCCTTCTTCATCCTTCACAAACAAGGTTTTATCTATGCCACCCTTTCTGTATCCATTTGAGGTCAGAAATTCGGTTAACCTTTCATACCATGCTCTAGGTGCTTGTTTCAACCCATACAAGGCTTTCCTCAACTTGTATACATGCTCAGGTTGGTTAGGATCACAGAACCCTTTAGGTTGTTCCACATAGACTTCTTCATTCAGGTAGCCATTCAAGAATGCACTCTTCACATCCATTTGGAATAGCTTAAACTTCAGGATGCATGCTACCCCCAACAGCAATCAGTTGGACTCAAGCCTAGCCACAGGAGCAAATGTCTCATCAAAATCTACCCCTTCAACTTGAGTGTATCCTTGAGCTACTAGTCTTGCTTTATTCCTAGTAATTACTCCTTTCTCATCAGATTTGTTTTTGTAGATCCACTTGGTACCAATGATGTTGGTCCCTTCAGGTCTTGGAACTAGCTCCCAGACTTCATTCCTTTTGAACTGCTCAAGTTCCTCTTGCATGGCAGTGATCCAGTATTCATCAGTCAGGGCTTCTTTCACATTCTTTGGTTCAACCTTGGATACAAAGCAGGAATTTGAGTTTATTCCCCGTGACCTGATAGTTACACCACTGGTGGGATCCCCTATGATAAGATCCTTAGGGTGGTCTTTCTGAATTCTGATAGATGGCACTTTGGTGGTTGCATCTACTTCACATTCAGGAGGAGGTTCCTGTACTTCTTCAGACTTGACTGGACTGTCAGTTGAACTGTCAAGGAATGTTTCAACATCCTCCATGACATCGGTTCCTTCCTCTTTATCGTCCACAATGACATTTATGGATTCCATCAGGACATTGGTCCTGTAGTTGAACACTCTGTAGGCTCTGCTGTTAGTGGAGTATCCCAGAAATATACCTTCATCACTTTTGGGATCTAGCTTCCTTCTCTGTTCACGATCTGTGAGAATGTAGCATTTACTTCCAAAGATATGAAAGTACTTCACAGTGGGTTTTTTGCCTTTCCATATTTCATATAGAGTGGAGGAGGTTCCTTTTCTCAAGGTGACTCTGTTGTGAACATAGCATGCGGTATTCATTGCTTCAGCCCAGAAGTGCATGGGGAGCTTCTTTGCATGAATCATTGCTCTGGCAGATTCTTGAATAGTTCTATTTTTTCTTTCAACTATTCCATTCTGCTGAGGAGTTATAGGGGAGGAGAACTCATGACTTATTCCTTCAGACGAGCAAAACTCATCAAACTTGGAATTCTTGAACTCCGTACCATGATCACTTCTAATCCGGACCACACAACTGTCCTTTTCCCTTTGAAGTCTTATGCACAGGTCTTTGAAGACATCAAATGTATCTGACTTCTCTCTGATGAAGCTTATCCACGTGTATCTGGAATGGTCATCCACCACCACGTATGCATATTTCTTCCCACCAAGACTTTCAACCTGCATAGGTCCCATTAGGTCCATGTGCAACAGTTCCAGAACTCTGGAGGTTGTGGGATGTCCCAGCTTCGGATGTGACATCTTGGTTTGCTTGCCCACCTGGCATTCTCCACAGACTCTTCCTTCATCAATCAGAAGCTTTGGAATTCCTCTGACTGCTTCCTTGGATATAATCTTCTTCATTCCCCGTAAGTGGAGATGTCCAAGACGTCTATGCCACAGCTTCACATCCTGTTCTTCCTTGGGTGAGGGGCATGTTGTGGAAAAGTTAGAGACTTCAGGTTCCCACAGGTAGCAGTTATCTTTGGACCTGGTTCCTCTCATAACTTCCTGATTGTCACCATTTGTCACAATGCATAGCTCCTTAGTAAACTGAACATGAAACCCTTGATCACACAGCTGACTTATGCTGATGAGGTTAGCAGTTAGTCCTCTTACTAATAGCACATTATTCAGTTTTGGCACTCCAGAACAGTCCAGTTTGCCCACACCTTTTATTTTTCCTTTGGCACCATCACCAAAGGTCACATAGCTGGTAGTGTGAGGTTGAATATCTACCAGTAGATTTTCCATACCAGTCATATGTCTTGAGCATCCACTGTCAAAGTACCAGTCTTCTCTGGTAGAAGCCCTTAGAGCAGTGTGTGCTATCCTAGCATACCATTGTTGCTTCTTAATGGGAACATAGCGCTTATGTGTTTTATGCTTAGGCCTGACATGCGAGGCTTAGTTAGGGAAACCATGAATCCAGTAGCAGAAGGCTTTTATATGACCAAGCCTACCACAGTGGTGACACCTCCACTCCTGGTATTTCCTCTTCTGATGATCATTCATCCTAGTTCCTCGATGTTGAGACATTGACTTTGACTTCCGCTTGAACTTCTGAACTTTAGCCTTTGGGCGTTTGTGTTCAGTTGAGGATCTTTTCCCAAATCCAAGGCCAGATTTGGTTCCAGACTGCTGTCCCACCTTTAGAATCTCTTCCAAGGTGTCAGTTCCCTTATTCATCATTCTGATGGATTTAGTCATCTGATTCAGCTTGGAGGTCAACAGGGTTATCTCACCATTTAGACCCTCTATGACAGACAGTTGCTTCTGTCTCTCATCTTCCAGTTCCTTGATGAGTTTCTTTTGCTTTTCTCCTTGTGTACGCACTTCTGCACTGGTGGAACACAACTTCTTATAGGCTGCAGCAAGTTCATCAAAGGTCAATTCATCTGCACTTGAGTCATCATCAGAGGCACAAACACTGGTTAGTGCAGTGACATGTTTGGCAGATTCTCCTTCAGATTCACTTTCAGAGTCTCCTTCAGACCATGTGATAGCTAGCCCCTTATTTTGCAATTTGAGGTAAGTAGGGCATTCAGCTCTGACGTGTCCATACCCTTCACAACCATGACACTGGATTCCCTTGCCGTGATTGAACTTCTCATCAGAAGTTGATCTTTTCTTAATGTCAGACGACATGTTCTTGACATTGGGTCTACCTCTTTGATCAATCTTCTTCACGAACTTGTTGAACTGTCTCCCAAGCATGGCTAAGGCTTCTGATATACTTTCATCACCTCCAGTATATCCTGCTTCTGACTCCTCTTCAGCATTAGATACAAAAGCTATACTTTTGTTCTTCTTCTCAGCATACTCACCCAAGCCCATTTCAAAGGTTTGGAGGGAACCAATGAGCTCATCCACCTTCATGTTGCAGATGTCCTGCGCCTCCTCTATGGCTGTGACCTTCATAGCAAATCTCTTAGGCAAGGACCTGAGAATCTTTCTTACAAGTTTCTCTTCAGCCATTTTCTCACCTAGTCCACCAGAGGTGTTTGCAATTTCAAGAATATTCATGTGAAAGTCATGAATAGTCTCATCCTCTTTCATCCTCAGATTTTCAAACTTGGTGGTCAGCATCTGAAGTTTGGACATCTTCACCTTGGAAGTACCTTCATGAGTTACCTTGAGGGTATCCCAAACTTCCTTATCTAGTTCACAGTGGTGTACCAGCCTGAAGATGTTCTTACTGATTCCATTGAACAATGCATTCAAGGCCTTGGAATTTCCAAGAGCTAATGCCTCTTGCTCCTTGTCCCACTCTTCTTCAGGAATCTGCACACTGACTCCATCTTCACCTGTCCTCATTGGATATTCCCATCCTTTGTTGACAGCTCTCCAGACTTTGCTGTCTAGAGACCTTAAGAAGGCTATCATACGAGGCTTCCAGTCATCATAATTAGAGCCATCCAACATGGGTGGTCTGTTTGAGTGTCCTAAATCCTTGTCCATGGTACTAGAAAGTAACTTCCCTAGATCTCACCCAGAAATTCACAGGCAGGGTGCCTGCTCTGATGCCAATTGAAATTCTAGTTATTAGACTTTGGATGTCACACGGGTTGTTATGACATCCAATTCTGCACAGACAGGAATTATGCAGAACTTAACAGTAAGTGCAGTAAATAACACAAGTAATTGTTTACCCAGTTCAGTCCAACATGACCTACATCTGGGGGCTACCAAGCCAGGGAGGAAATCCACTATTAGTAGTATCAATTCAAAGCTAAACTCACCCGTTTACAACTTATCACTTAATCCCTACCCAATGCAATTTCAATCTTAACCTAAGATCAGAGTTCCTACTCACTCCCCCTCAATCACCTCAGTGATTACTATCTTTAAACAATATTAAAGACAAGTTGAAGTCACACTTCAAACAACTCTTGATTGTGCTTCACAGCTTTAATCAAGATACACAACACTCACGCTTAAAAGCTTTGAGCGACACAACACTTACAACTCAATGAACACCCTATGCCACAGCTATCATCTACTTGATAATGGCTTGGCTTACAAGATACGTCTAATACAAGACTCACAAAAATACAGCAGTGAAGTATGATGGGCACACAAAATCTTCACGCCTCAAAATCCCTGAAACTGAATGAAGGAACGCCTTCCTTTTATATTGTAGTACCCTGGGCTTTTGCACCTGTATTCTCCTGAATTTAAGGTCACGCGAGTTCCCATAAATTCAACATTTAGGTTACTAACAAATAGGCTATTTGTTAGGTTCATTGAATGTAGCTTGGTTGTTGATTTCCTGGATTTTCTCTCAGTTGTTGAATCCCTGAAGAATAGCCTGAGAAAAAGCTGAAACAGAAAACTGAACAACCTACAATATAGCATATGCTGTCAGGCATGAATGTCACGACATTCAGCTTGACATCAAGGTCCATATGCTGAGTCTGTTTTTCCAGAAAACAGACTGTACAATTTTGCTGACCTGTACATGATCAAAAAGACCATACTACAGTAACAACTTACATTAATAAATGTCAAAGTGTCCAACTTAACATTTACACATTTGGCCTTCAGTTAGTTCTGTTATTCTCTTGAATAACAAACTAAGTTACATGCTGAAGTATAGCAGAACACCACTCTGTCTAATGTTCAGTAGCTGCTGTCAATGAATGTCATAACATCCAGTTTGACATTCAGTCAGTAGGCCTCATGCCAGATCTGGTCTTTCCTTGATAACCAGACTGGAAATAAATACTAAGTTCTAACAGAACACTAGCTGTTCTATTCCTTAGTATCTGTTGACAGGTATGAATGTCACAGCATCCAGTTTGACATTCAATAAATCCTGTGTTAGCTAGTCCTGCAGCAACTACAATGTAGTCACACATACATGTCATGACATCGGTCAAGACATTAGTAACCAGCTAGTGTTTTACCATATAATGCAGCCAATTAAGCACCTACAGGTTAGAGAAGGACGTCTAACCAGGGATGAAGGCTCTTTTGCCAAATGTTATGGGGCGTTTGCAAAGAAGAAAGATGGAGAGGCACATGCTGTGACTTCCCATGTGAAATCTAGAAGACCCTCTGTGAGGAGGAAGATTGTGCGTCCTGCCAGTAACCAGCACCAGGTGGCTCATATAGCCCCTGTTTTTAGAGAAAATCAACAGTATCAACATCACAACAACAATCAGCAACCACCTCAGCAATATCAGCAACAACAGCACCGTCCGCAGCAGCAGGCCTACCAGCCTCGCAATAGTAATCAAACCAGCAGGAGTTACGAGAGGAAAAGGGTCACTTTCGATCCTATTCTAATGACGTACGTAGAATTATATCCCTCTTTAATAGATAGGAAGTTGATTACTCCGAGAGACCCACCGGCTATACCTGCTAACCCTCAGTGGTGGTATAAGCCCGAGTTGCATTGTGTCTACCATTCTGGTGCTCCCGACCACGACGTGGAGAATTGCTATCCTTTAAAGACCAAGGTTCAAGACCTTGTGAGGTGTGGTATTCTGTACTTTGAGGACATAGGTCCTAATGTTAAGAAGAACCCATTGCCCGAGCATGGGAAATCTGTTAACATGGTCCAGGGTTGCCCTGGCAAATACAAGGTCAAATATGACAGTCATATCCGACACTCTTTGGTCCAGATGCATCGTTTGTTGTGTGACTATAGTCACTATGAGCATGACCATGATAGGTGCCGAGTCTGCTCTGTTAACAGATTGGGATGTCGCCAGGTGCGCAAAGATCTTCAGGAAATGCTGGATGAAGGAGTTATTGAGATCCTTCAAAATAGGAATGTTGACGAAGATGAGCCTGAGGTCAACGTAATTTCCCCAGTATTCCATATACCCGAACCTGTTATTATCAAGTACGATGGTAGCAAGCAGAAGGTTTCCCCCGTTCTGATCATCAAATCGGTCGGTCCAGTGCCTTATTCTTCCGAAAAAGCAATTCCCTTCCGTTACAATGCTGTTTCTGTAGAAGGAGAGAAAGAAGTGCCTTTGCCTTCCTCCTCCGTTGTTAATATTGCAGATGTAAGTGGTTTGACCCACAGTGGTCGTGTATTTTCAGCACTCCCAAGCCCCGGGCTAATGCTGATTTTGCTGAACGCCCGATTGGGAATGCTGTGAATTCTCCAAATCTGGCACTTGTTGTTAAACCCTCCTCTACATTGTTAACTCCTGCTTCTGTTGGCCTAAGTGGAAATGTGAAAGAAGACTGTGATGAGATGCTAAGGCTCATCAAGAAGAGCGAGTACAATGTTGTAGACCAGCTTCTACAAACGCCATCCAAAATATTCGTGTTATCTTTGCTTCTGAATTCAGAACCCCATAGAGAGGCTCTGCAGAAAGTTTTGGATGTGGCATATGTAGATCATGATGTCACAATAGAACAATTCGATAGCATTGTTGCAAACATTACTGCTTGTAACAATTTGAGTTTTTGTGACTCTGATCTCCCTGAGGAGGGAAGAGACCACAACTTGGCTTTACACATCTCCATGAACTGTAAAGACGACGCCATGTCTAATGTGCTGGTGGACACTGGGTCATCCTTGAACGTATTGCCAAAGTCCACTCTTTCTAAACTGTCATATCAAGGGCCTCCCATGAGGCAGAGTGGAGTTGTTGTGAAAGCTTTTGATGGGTCACGTAAGACTGTGATTGGGGAAGTTGATCTCCCAATCAAGATTGGACCAAGTGATTTCCAAATTACCTTCCAGGTTATGGATATTCACCCATCATACAGCTGTCTCTTGGGCAGACCATGTAACACCCTTCTAAAATACCCCAAGTATTTGATTAAAATAATAAAATATCAATCAGAGTAATTATGCCCTGAAGGGTGTCACACAATCATTTCACACCAATCATCAATATATCCTGTCATGCTCATTTATTCAATCAAAATAGGACACCTTTGCATAATTCGCAGCGGATACAAAATAACAACATTCAAATCATGTACTACATTACATGTAAAGTTGTTCAACAACCAAAAGAAAACATAGTAAAACATCCCATCCCGATGTTACATCTACCAGAGCATGACCCACTAAGGACTACACTAGACTCCCAGGACTAGCTTCTATTCAATCACTGCTCGTTACCTGAAAACATAGTTGTAAGGGTGAGTCCTTCAATCGATATAATAAGCATTATAAAATATCATGTAATGCTAAGAAATATAACACATATCATTACCCTAATCAGATTACACATATTCAGCAACGGCAATATCAACTCATAATCATCACCATCATCATACTCAACTCAAAACAACCATAAAACACACGTATAATATTGGAATACATCCATTCATATCATACGCCATACATACATATATTATGCAATGAGACTCCATGCATGCGGTACCGACTATTCGTGAACATATAGTTCAACCTCACCGACCAAATCCAGGTACGGCTACCAAGCTCACTAGTCCCACTCATTTGAGACCTAGTGACTCACATCACTAATTCCTCACCATGGGAATTAGCTACCACCCCAAGGGCTATGCTATGCACGCTAAATCACCTAGCATGCAAACATCAACAACAATCCACAATAACTCATCACTAATTCCTCACCATGGGAATTAGCTACCACCATAAAGGCCACAACATGCATGCTAATCACCTAGCAATGCTACATCATCAACAACAATTCAAGAATAGATATATGCTCACACTCTAAGCCATAAAACAGTCTATTCACCAATGCACACATAACTGATACATTCACAGCATCACGCATACTATCACACATCAGCAGTATTTTATCACATAAGCATATCATATCATGTCAAATAACAACCACAGTATTAGCACACTCTACTAATACCTATACTACTCAAAACAACGGGAAATGATCCCTAATATATCATACATCATCTGCATTACGTTACTCAGCTGAACAGCTAAAAACTGCACAACAACAGCTCAGGAAAATCACAATCCTGCCCATACGCGTATTGCCTAACCCCATACGCGTATGGCCCATCTCCTGACAAAATCCCATACGCGTAACACCATCTCATACGCGTATGCTACGCGTACCACTTCTCCATACGCGTACCAACAGAGACCAATCTACGTTCAAAACATCATCTTCCTCATCCATACGCGTATTGCCTAGTGCCATACGCGTACCATGCCATCTCATACGCGTATTGCCTAGTGCCATACGCGTATGACCAGAAACCAGACTTCCAGATCTGCTATGGCTTTCTCTGCTACGAGATCTATCCAATTCAACCTTCCACAGTCCAATTTTTCACAATAATTGTTCATATCATCTAACACGAATCATACCCTATTCGATTTCACAAAAATCTAACATTTTTACATCTAATTCCTACGAATTCCTCTCAATCATAACCCAATTTCGTTCATCCAATATTTCACAATTTCATCATAATCATCCAATTCAGAGATCAATCAATGGTTTATCACTACCCATGACATATTATCCCATAATACCCATTAAACGATGATAAACCCCCCTTACCTGAGTTAATCCGGCAAATCCTGCAGCTTCGAGCTCTTCCTCTCTCCAACCCTTGTTCTCTGGTTCTCTTTTGCCCTTTTTCCACTTTTCTGCCCCTTTTTCCTTTTCACGTGAAAAATAACTCTTTTTACCAAATGGAACCTTTTCTAATTCCAACTTTTATTCCAATAATAATAATCCAATTAATTAATTAAATTAATAAATATTATATTAATTTAAATTAAATAATTATCCTTATTTCATCGGGGTGTTACAACTCTCCTCCACTAAAAGAGTTTTCGTCCTCGAAAACATACCTCAAGTGAATAACTCCGGATAAGACTCCTTCATCTGACTCTCAAGTTCCCAAGTCACATTGCCACCTGCTGGTCCTCCCCAAGCTACCTTCACCAAGGCAATCTCTTTACCCCGCAACTGCTTCAACTCTCGATCCTCTATCCTCATAGGTGATGTTTCAACAGTCAGGTTATCTCTCACTTGTACATCATCTACTTGGACCACGTGCGACGGATCATGAATGTACCTCCTCAACTGAGACACATGAAAAACCACATGCAAATTCGCAAGTGACGGCGGTAAAGCGATACGATAGGCTACCTCTCCTATCCTCTCCAAAATCTGATAAGGACCAATAAATCGAGGTGTCAACTTCTTCGACTTCAAAGCTCGACCAACCCCAGTTATCGGAGTAACACGAAGAAACACATGATCTCCCTCTTGGAACTCAAGTGACTTCCTCCTCTTGTCGTGATAACTCTTCTGACGACTCTGAGCAATTCTCATCTTCTCCTGAATCATCTTAATCTTTTCCGTAGTTTGTTGAACAATCTCCGGTCCAACCACAGCACTCTCACCGGATTCATACCAACATAAAGGTGTCCGACATCTCCTACCATACAAAGCTTCAAACGGTGCCATACCAATGCTCGAATGAAAACTATTGTTGTAGGTAAACTCAATCAAAGGTAAGTAACAATCCCAAGCACCTCCCTTTTCCAAAACACAAGCTCTCAAAAGATCCTCTAGTGACTGAATCGTCCTCTCAGTCTGACCATCCGTCTGCGGATGATATGCAGAACTCAATCTCAGCTTAGTTCCCAAAGCCCTCTGCAAACCTTCCCAGAACTTCGATGTAAATCTAGGATCTCTGTCCAAAACAATACTCGACGGAATACCATGCAAACTTACAATCTTCTTAATATACAACTCGGCTAATCTCTCTAACGGATAATCCATTCTGATCGGAATGAAATGAGCCGATTTCGTCAATCTATCAACAATCACCCAAATGGCTTCAAAATTCTTATTTGTCCTCGGCAAACCAGACACAAAATCCATACTGATACTATCCCACTTCCACTCTGGAATAGTCAACGGTTGCATTAGCCCAGACGGCTTCTGATGCTCAATCTTTGACTTCTGACAAGTCAAACAAGAATAAACAAAACTCGCAATTTCTCTTTTCATTCCCGGCCACCAAAATAACTTTTTCAAATCATGATACATCTTCGTAGCTCCAGGATGAATACTCAAGCCACTAAGATGTCCTTCCTCCAGGATACTCTTCTTAAGTTCGGTAACATCCGGAATACATACCCGATTACCAAATTTCAAAACACCATTCTCATCAACTCTGAATTCACCACCTTGACCTTGATTCACTAGAGTCAACTTATCAACCAAAAGCACATCGGATTTCTGACCCTCTCTAATCTCATCCAGAATACCACTCGTTAACTTCAACATTCCCAATTTAACACTATTGTGAGTACTCTCATACACCAAACTCAAGTCTCTAAACTGCTCAATTAAATCCAATTCCTTAACCATTAACATAGACATATGCAATGATTTCCGACTCAATGCATCAGCCACCACGTTTGCTTTACCCGGATGGTAATTCAAACCAAAGTCATAATCCTTCAGAAACTCTAACCATCTCCTCTGTCTCATATTCAGCTCTTTCTGATCAAACAAATACTTTAAACTTTTATGGTCACTGAAAACCTCAAATCTTGACCCGTACAAGTAATGTCTCCATAACTTCAGAACAAATACCACGGCTGCCAACTCTAAATCGTGCGTCGGATAGTTCCTCTCATGAACCCTCAGTTGTCTCGAAGCATAAGCTATAACCTGCTTATTCTGCATCAACACACCACCCAAACCCAACAATGAAGCATCACAGAAAACCTCAAATAGTTCTGACGGACTTGGTAATATCAAAATAGGAGCAGTAGTCAACCTTCTCTTTAACTCTTGGAAACCTTCTTCACATTTTGAGTCCCAAACAAACGCTTGCCCCTTTCTAGTCAACATCGTCAACGGTAACGCCAACTTAGAAAATCCCTCAATGAACTTCCTATAATATCCTGCAAGTCCAAGAAAACTTCTTATCTCAGAAACTGACTTCGGAGCTTCCCACTTAGATACCGCTTCTATCTTAGAAGGATCAACAGCAACACCACCTCTTGAAATCACATGACCAAGAAAGCTAATTTCTTCTAACCAAAATTCACACTTAGACAGTTTAGCAAACAACTTCTTTTCTCGTAGAACTCCTAAAACCACTCTCAAATGCTCAGCATGCTCTTCTTCAGATTTCGAATACACCAAAATGTCATCAATAAACACCACAACAAACTTGTCTAGGTACGGATGGAAAATCCTATTCATATACTCCATAAATACTCCAGGCGCATTAGTCACACCAAAAGGCATTACAGAATACTCATAATGTCCATACCTTGTTCTGAAAGCAGTCTTCTGAATATCCTCAGTTTTCACACGTATCTGATGATATCCCGATCTCAAATCTATCTTGCTGAACACACTCGCACCAACCAACTGATCCATCAAATCATCAATCCTCGGCAAAGGATACCGATTCTTGATCGTCACTTTATTCAGTTGCCTGTAGTCCACACACAACCTCATAGTACCTTCTTTCTTTTTAACTAATAACACTGGTGCACCCCACGGTGACACACTCGGACGAATAAATTTCTTATCCAACAGATCTTCTAACTGACTCTTCAATTCAGTTAACTCCACAGCAGACATACGGTACGGAGCCATCGATATCGGCCTAGTACCAGGTACCAAATCAATCGAGAACTCAACCTCACGCTCTGGCGGTAATTCATTCACTTCTTCCGGAAACACATCAGGAAAATCACACACCACAGCTAGATCGCAAATCACCAGTTTATCTTTAGCCTCCAAAGTCGCTAACAACATAAACAACTCTGCCCCATCTGCTACTGCCTCATTCACCTGCCTCGCTGATAGAAACAAACTCTTTCCTTCCTCAATCTCAGGAAAGATCACAGTCTTATCAAAACAGTTGATAGAAACTCGGTTAAACACCAACCAGTTCATACCCAAGATAACATCGATCTGCACTAGTGGAAGACACACTAGGTCCACTCCAAAGTCTCTACCAAAAATACTCAAAGGGCAATCCAAACAAACCGAAGTAGTAGTCACTGAACCCTTCGCAGGAGTATCAATCACCATACTACCACGCATCTCAGATATCTCTAACTTAAGTTTCACAACACAATCCAAAGATATAAAGGAATGAGTAGCACCTGTGTCGATAATAGCTACAAGAGGAAAGCCATTAATATAACACGTACCTCGGATCAAACGATCATCTGCAGAAGTCTCAGAACCCGATAAAGCAAAGACCTTGCCTCCCGACTGATTCTCCTTCTTCGGCTTAGGACACTGCGGACTGATATGACCCACCTCTCCACAGTTGAAACAAGTCATAGTCTTCAACCGGCACTCTGCAGCCAAGTGACCACCCTTGCCACACTTGAAACACTTCTTCTCAGCACTGGTACACTCATGGAAACGATGTCCAGCCTGACCACATCTGTAACACTTGGCAGGGGCACTGGAGTCTCCCCCACTAGGCCTCTTTATCCCACTCTGTCTCTGGAAACCTTTGCCAGCTGCATACGGTTTCCCACGATCATTCTGATTCTTGCCTTTCCTATCAACCCTTTGCTGATAGCTCTCTGCTCTAGCCTTGGAATCCTGTTCAAAAATCCTACAACAGTCAACCAAATCAGAAAACACTCTGATCCGCTGATACCCAATAGCCTGCTTGATCTCGGGACGCAACCCGTTCTCAAACTTCACACACTTTGAAAATTCCCCAGTAGCCTCGTTATAGAGAGTATAATACTTTGACAGCTCTGTGAACTTAGCAGCATACTCAGTAACAGACCTGTTACCCTGTTTCAATTCCAAGAATTCTATCTCTTTCTTTCCTCTGACATCCTCTGGAAAATACTTCCTCAGGAATCTCTCTCTGAACACTGCCCAAGTAATCTCAGCATTCCCAGCAGATTCCAACTCAGTGCGGGTAGCAACCCACCAATCATCTGCTTCCTCTGACAGCATATGCGTACCGAACCTGACCTTCTGGTTATCGGCACACTCAGTCACTCGGAAGATCCTCTCGATCTCCTTCAACCACTTCTGAGCACCATCTGGATCGTATGCCCCCTTGAACATTGGAGGATTGTTCTTCTGGAACTCACTCAGTTGACGAGCAGCTCCCATTCCCACAACATTCGGATTTCCCCCAAGTACTCCAGCTAGCATACCCAGAGCCTCAGCAATTGCAGCATCATCTCTACCTCTTCCAGCCATCTCTATTCTGAAAACCCAACAAGCTAAACAATAAGTACTGATAGGGTTACACAACACCTATCCCGTACAGGGAAAACAGAATAATTACGACTCGACTCGACCGACTATGCTCTGATACCACTAATGTAACACCCTTCTAAAATACCCCAAGTATTTGATTAAAATAATAAAATATCAATCAGAGTAATTATGCCCTGAAGGGTGTCACACAATCATTTCACACCAATCATCAATATATCCTGTCATGCTCATTTATTCAATCAAAATAGGACACCTTTGCATAATTCGCAGCGGATACAAAATAACAACATTCAAATCATGTACTACATTACATGTAAAGTTGTTCAACAACCAAAAGAAAACATAGTAAAACATCCCATCCCGATGTTACATCTACCAGAGCATGACCCACTAAGGACTACACTAGACTCCCAGGACTAGCTTCTATTCAATCACTGCTCGTTACCTGAAAACATAGTTGTAAGGGTGAGTCCTTCAATCGATATAATAAGCATTATAAAATATCATGTAATGCTAAGTAATATAACACATATCATTACCCTAATCAGATTACACATATTCAGCAACGGCAATATCAACTCATAATCATCACCATCATCATACTCAACTCAAAACAACCATAAAACACACGTATAATATTGGAATACATCCATTCATATCATACGCCATACATACATATATTATGCAATGAGACTCCATGCATGCGGTACCGACTATTCGTGAACATATAGTTCAACCTCACCGACCAAATCCAGGTACGGCTACCAAGCTCACTAGTCCCACTCATTTGAGACCTAGTGACTCACATCACTAATTCCTCACCATGGGAATTAGCTACCACCCCAAGGGCTATGCTATGCACGCTAAATCACCTAGCATGCAAACATCAACAACAATCCACAATAACTCATCACTAATTCCTCACCATGGGAATTAGCTACCACCATAAAGGCCACAACATGCATGCTAATCACCTAGCAATGCTACATCATCAACAACAATTCAAGAATAGATATATGCTCACACTCTAAGCCATAAAACAGTCTATTCACCAATGCACACATAACTGATACATTCACAGCATCACGCATACTATCACACATCAGCAGTATTTTATCACATAAGCATATCATATCATGCCAAATAACAACCACAGTATTAGCACACTCTACTAATACCTATACTACTCAAAACAACGGGAAATGATCCCTAATATATCATACATCATCTGCATTACGTTACTCAGCTGAACAGCTAAAAACTGCACAACAACAGCTCAGGAAAATCACAATCCTGCCCATACGCGTATTGCCTAACCCCATACGCGTATGGCCCATCTCCTGACAAAATCCCATACGCGTAACACCATCTCATACGCGTATGCTACGCGTACCACTTCTCCATACGCGTACCAACAGAGACCAATCTACGTTCAAAACATCATCTTCCTCATCCATACGCGTATTGCCTAGTGCCATACGCGTACCATGCCATCTCATACGCGTATTGCCTAGTGCCATACGCGTATGACCAGAAACCAGACTTCCAGATCTGCTATGGCTTTCTCTGCTACGAGATCTATCCAATTCAACCTTCCACAGTCCAATTTTTCACAATAATTGTTCATATCATCTAACACGAATCATACCCTATTCGATTTCACAAAAATCTAACATTTTTACATCTAATTCCTACGAATTCCTCTCAATCATAACCCAATTTCGTTCATCCAATATTTCACAATTTCATCATAATCATCCAATTCAGAGATCAGTCAATGGTTTATCACTACCCATGACATATTATCCCATAATACCCATTAAACGATGATAAACCCCCCTTACCTGAGTTAATCCGGCAAATCCTGCAGCTTCGAGCTCTTCCTCTCTCCAACCCTTGTTCTCTGGTTCTCTTTTGCCCTTTTTCCACTTTTCTGCCCCTTTTTCCTTTTCACGTGAAAAATAACTCTTTTTACCAAATGGAACCTTTTCTAATTCCAACTTTTATTCCAATAATAATAATCCAATTAATTAATTAAATTAATAAATATTATATTAATTTAAATTAAATAATTATCCTTATTTCATCGGGGTGTTACAGACCATGGATTCACGAGGCTGGCGCCGTGACATCCACCCTACACCAGAAGCTGAAATTTATAAAAAATAAGAAACTGGTAGTGTTGATGATATGATTGCTAAGTCAAGAACGGAAGTTGAACATGTAGAGCACCTGTTGAAGCTTTTTCAGCGTTTGAGGAAGTATAAGCTTCGTCTGAATCCCAACAAGTGCACATTTGGAGTCCGTTCTGGCAAGTTATTGGGCTTTATCGTCAGTGAAAAAGGTATTGAGGTTGATCCTGCAAAGGTCAAAGCAATACAAGAGATGCCTGCGCCCAAAACTGAGAAGCAAGTCCGAGGTTTTCTTGGCCGCTTGAATTACATTTCCAGATTTATATCCCACATGACTGCCACATGTGCGCCGATATTCAAGCTCCTCCGGAAAGATCAGTCTCATGATTGGACCGAATATTTCCAGAAAGCTTTTGACAGTATTAAAGAGTATCTATCCGAGCCTCCGATTCTGTCCCCGCCTGTGGAAGGGAGACCCTTGATTATGTATTTGACTGTTCTCGAAGACTCAATGGGTTGTGTCCTTGGTCAGCAAGATGAATCAGGAAAGAAAGAGTATGCTATCTACTACTTAAGTAAGAAGTTCACTGATTGTGAGTCTCGATACTCAATGCTTGAGAAAACATGTTGTGCTTTGGCTTGGGCTGCTAAGCGCTTACGCCAGTATATGATAAATCATACAACTTGGTTGATATCCAGAATGGATCCAATCAAGTACATATTTGAGAAGCCTGCTTTAACTGGGAGGATTGCCCGTTGGCAGATGTTGTTGTCTGAGTATAATATTGAGTATCGAGCTCAGAAAGCTATCAAAGGTAGTATCTTGGCTGACCACTTAGCACACCAACCGATCGAGTATTATCAGTCAGTTCAGTACGACTTCCCAGATGAGGAAATTCTGTATTTGAAAATGAAAGATTGTGATGAGCCTACACTTGATGAAGGGCCAGAGCCTGGTTCCAGACGGAGTATGGTATTTGATGGCGCTGTAAATCAGTATGGAAATGGTATTGGGGCAGTGATCATTACCCCTCAAGGCACACATATTCCTTTTACAACAAGGCTAACTTTTAAATGCACGAATAATATGGCTGAGTATGAGGCATGTATTATGGGACTGGAAGAGTGTATTGATCTTAGGATCAAGCATCTTGATATTTATGGGGATTCGGCCCTCGTTGTTAATCAGATTAAGGGTGAGTGGGAAACGAATCAGCCTGGCCTTATTCCCTATAGGGATTATGCAAGGAGGATTTCAACATTCTTTACTGAGGTTGACTTCCATCATATCCCTCGAGATGAGAATCGAAAGGCAGATGCTCTTGCTACACTTGCTTCAATGATTGTGGTTAAACTTTGGAATGAAGTTCCCAATATCACTGTGATGCGCTTGGATAGACCAACCCATGTATTCTCAGTTGAAGAAGTGAAAGATGATAAGCCATGGTATTATGATATCAAGTGTTTCCTTCAGAGCCAGATTTACCCGCCTGGGGCATCTGTGAAAGATAGGAAGACTTTGAGGAGATTGTCAGGCAGTTTCTACCTCAATGGCGATGTGCTTTATAAGAGAAATTTTGACATGGTTCTGCTCAGATGCGTGGATAGACACGAAGCAGACCTGTTAATGACTGAGGTCCATGAGGGTTCATTTGGTACTCATTCCAATGGACATGCCATGGCTAGAAAGATGTTGAGAGCAGGCTACTATTGGCTGACAATGGAGTCTGACTGCTGCAAATATGTGAAGAAATGCCATAAGTGTCAGATTTATGCAGATAAGATTCATATTCCTCTGACACTTCTGAATGTGATTTCATCACCATGGCCTTTCTCCATGTGGGGAATTGACATGATTGGCATGATAGAGCCAAAAGCGTCCAACGGACACCGATTCATTCTCGTAGCAATTGATTACTTCACCAAGTGGGTTGAAGCGGCGTCATATGCAAATGTGACCAGGCAGGTGGTAGTGAAGTTTATCAAGAATCAGCTCATATGCCGGTATGGTGTGCTAGATAAGATCATTACTGATAATGGATCTAACTTGAACAACAAGATGATGAAAGAGCTGTGTAATGAGTTCAAGATTGCGCATCATAATTCTTCTCCTTACAGACCCAAGATGAATGGGACCGTTGAAGTTGCTAACAAGAATATCAAGAAGATTATCCAGAAGATGGTTGTTACGTACAAAGATTGGCATGAGATGTTGCCATTTGCTTTACATGGATATCGTACATCTGTCCGCACTTCAACAGGGGCAACCCCTTTCTCCCTTGTTTATGGCATGGAGGTTGTACTCCCGGTAGAGGTGGAGATCCCGTCAATGAGAGTCTTGATGGAAGCCAAGTTGACTGATGCCGAATGGGTTCAAAGTCGTTATGACCAACTGAATTTGATAGAAGAGAAGAGATTGACTGCCATGTGCCATGACCAGTTATATCAGCAGAGAATGAAGAAAGCTTTTGATAAGAAGGTCAAGCCTCGTGTGTTCCGAGAAGGTGACCTAGTGCTCAAGAAAGTCTTGTCTTTCGCGCCCGATTCCAGGGGCAAGTGGACTCCAAACTATGAGGGTCCATATATTGTTAAGAGAGCCTTTTCAGGCGGTGCTTTGATACTTACAACTATGGATGGGGAGGATTTCACTCATCCTGTGAATTCAGATGCAGTCAAGAAATACTTCGCCTAAAAATAAAAACAGAATAGCTCGGTAAGTTGAAAACCCGAAAGGGCGGCTTAGGCAAAAATGAGGGTCTCGGTGGATTGAAAACCCGAAAGGGCGATCCAGGCAAAAGTTAGAGACATAAAAAAAAATGTATCCCGCTAGATTGAGTACCTCATCCTGGGGCAATTTAGGCAAAAATTAGGGATTTGGCAAGTAACTGCATCCTGACAAGACTTTCAACTGTCATCCATCAGAGATGCTCGCTCAGTCATCATCAACTGAAGCTTCAAATACATCAGATTCAGAATTGGTGGAGAAATGGTCATTATGTTCAATGTAGCCCTTTTTCCAATATATATCACCAATTTCAAATTTGTAAAGATCTATGGAGTCTTGCCATTTGCAGACTACCATTCCATCAAATAAATTTGAGCCTTTATCCAATTATTTGCACTCTTATTTGTTTCCATTCAACAAATATTTTGCATGTTTTAATTGAGAAAATATCATTGTTTTAAACAAATAATTTTTTCACAAATTGTTTTTAAACAAAGTGAACATTCACAATGATGGAAGGATACTTAAGAGATCCTCAGTGCTCTCCCAAGGGTAGTATGATCTCCAACAGGGTAAGACCTTTGTTCATATTCTTGGCATGACTGTATCCTTTTCCTCCAGAATATTGTTGTGGTTTAGTCCACCGAGTAGAGTGCTTGATGAGATTATTCACCTCCCTTCCCTTTAGCGGAGCAGTGATCTCTCCTCCTCAGCAGATGTGTCCTCTTTGGAAGGTCCGGTATTTGGTGGTTGGTCCCTAGTATTCCTTCTTTTCCTCAGATAGATCCCCAGTAGAGTTGTTGGTATGGTGGACTTTATCTGTAATGATCCATCCCATGCAGAGATATTGCTGTTCTCTGGTATCTCTGATCCCCGACAGATTGGATACTCTCCGTTGATCCTGGTTTTATCTCTTGAGATGTAGTACCGGGTGGTTGATTCCTGGACCTATTTGTGTTAGATATGTCTGTTTGTCAGTATTCATCAAACATAAATCATGCATATGCATGCATAATTATAACATTCAGATTGCATTCTTTGCCATATATCGTTGTTTGTTGTCTCCTGCTATTTGGTAATATATATCTTCCCAAGCAGATGTGTGTGACTGATCTCTCCATATAGAGTCAGCCCCATAAGCAGAAAGCGTTTATCCTTTCTTCCATATTCCCCACTGAGATATATCCTCGTGGATAATGGTTGTTTCTGTCTCCTCCCAACACATATGTTGGGATGGGTTTCCCTATTGAGTTATATCCTCATTAGGACGAGTCTTAATTCAGTTTGCCTCTTTGGTTTGATCCTAAATTGGCATCCTTTGACTGTTTCCTTTGCTTCCCCGCAGTATAAATGAATAATTGCTCAGTAATTAATCATTCATATTATCCCCGGCGGAATCTGTGGTTTTCTACCCTTATACCAGTAGTTGTAAACCCTATTCTTTTTCCTCGCAGAGTTAACCTTTTGTTCATCATAATCGACGACGGTTACTCTTCCGTGGTTTTCTACCCTTATACCGGTAGTTGCAAACCCTGCTCTCTTTTCCCTTTGCAGAGTTAAACTTTTGTTCATCATAATCGATGACGGTTACTCTTCCATGGTTTCCTACCCAGTATCCGGTAGGTGTAATCCCCTAATTGACGGTTATCTTCATCCAATATTCGGTGTTGATATTCCCTCTTTTGCTCAGATAGTTGCCCTGATTATGCAATTTATCCCCCAGCGAGTTATCTCTCGTTTACCCTGTTGTTGGTAACGATTGTTTCTCTCCTGAATTGGTCATCATTATATACCTACTTTCGGTATCCCGATGCCTTTTCTTTTCGGTTGATTTATCCTTTATTAGCCCAGTAACCGGTTGTGGATAATCTTCCATGCGAGTATATTATCTATGTTCTGACGGTAATAGATAATATATCTCATGCACTCTTTGGTTGAAGCCTTTTGTTCTTCCCCAGTCGAGTAAGATTTGTATCCCCTTTACAGAATCGAATATCCATCCTATAATCGAGTTTGCTTTTAGCCCTCTTTCGGATGATGAATGTCTTGGGAATATTCCCCAATTCACGCCTTGGTTGGTCACCTATTATATGCCCAGTAACCGGTATCCCTGGTGTTCCTTCCTTTTTGCTCCCTATTATGACTTTTGTCCCCTGTGGAGTCAGAGTTCCTGAGTTGAAATATACCTTTTAGGTCTTCCTCAGATGTTTTGAAGTTTTGATATCTCTCACCCTTATACCGGTGTTCGGATCACATGTCTGTTTGAGCTTATTACCCAGTAACCGGTAATACCTCATTTCGCTACTTCCCCAGGAGAGTCTTTTAGACATCCCCAGTGAAGTCCCTTAGTGGATTGTTTTTGTCCGGATTTTTTATCCGAAGTATCCATTGCGGAGAGTTTCGTTGTATTGGTATATTCCCCAATACATGCATCTTTGAGTCAGCTCGAGTCTTTCCAATGGATTTATTCCCTTTGGAGACTCTTTTTCCCGAGCTTTGAGTCGTGACCTGCTCATGCGGTTTCAGTCCTTTACTCCCCAGTAGAGTCTCTGCCCCATAGAATGAATTATTCATGGGAGTCGTCAATTTCCTCTTAATCTTTACCGTTGTGGACATATTCCCCACAGGGTTTTAGCTTTTTTGCATACATACATCTGCATCATGAGGTCTCTTAGGGACCAAAATTCGTCTCTTTGTTATTATTTAAGCCCATTCTACCTCGTCGAGACGAAGATTTTAACCTTCCCTTCTCCAGCTAGAATGACCTTAAATAGGGGCATCTGTAAGACCCTAATTTTGTCCCTAAGATCCCTCATGGCATCATAACATTGCATTTGCATAGCCTCAAGGATCATTGAGCATCTTGGTTCCCTTTGCCTTTGGGTGTGACTCTTTGTGAGTGGTTTGAGAACACCAAGAATGATTGAATTGTATATCATTGCTTTTCTCATCTTGTTTAATAACCAAAAGCACAAAAATATGTCACTAACATCTTTTAGTTGTAGCTTGAGCAATCACAAGATCAAAAGCTTCAAGGAGGTCATTGGTACAAAGACATTGGTCAAGAGGAGATGAAAGAAAGCATGGTAATGGTTCCCAAAGCTCTCATCCATCAAATATGCCTCCCTAGTATCTCAATTCATCATGTTTGATCAAGACAAGTCAAAGGATTTGAGGTTGGTTCCCCAGAGAAGCCCTAATTCATCTGTGCACCACAATGCCTTGCTCATGAAGCAACCTCAGCCCATGGTCAAATACAATCAAGGGAAGTTATTTAATTCATCATTTCATTCATATTTAAACTTATTTGAGTATCCTCAATCATCAATTCATCAAGATATGAGGCATGGACTTGAGAAGTTAATCAGTCAATTCATCTAACTATTTTGAAATGCACTGAGACCTAACTTCTTATGTTTTGGTCAAATGGAGATGGTTACAAAATAAAAAATGTTTCTAAGGACAATATGAACAACTTTCATGTTCATCAAAAATTGATTTGAAGCTTGGAAAACCATCTGCCATTCCAATACATTATAGGTCATTTTGACTGAAACCCTAATTTTGGGTCAACTTCCCAAGGACATAACTCACCCATTTTTTATGATTTTTAGGTGGGATCAAATGCATTGGAAATATTAAGATGTCTAGTTAAAATGTTATGTTGGACAAAATTTCAAAATCTCAAAGAAAATACATTTGATAATGCAATACATTATAGGTCGTTTTTGACCAAAGGCATTAAAAGTCAAAAAAGTCCAACTTCAAGTGCCCATAACTCTTTCATAAAAAATCCAAATGATGCAAAATTTAAGTCTATTTTGATTTTCTTGAAAAGATATACAACTTTTATGTTGGAGGTTTTTTCAGTTGAAGCTTGCATCATCAAAACAGAAGGGCTTGAAAGTTGGCCAATTTTAGAAACCTTGCCTTAACATGTTTTGCACATCACACTTTAAACTCAAATTTCATAAATTTCCAAGCTCCAAATGAAGTTTTGATCAACATAGAAAATGATCCTCATGCAAAAAGCTTTCCAACCATTACCATAAGGTTATGTGTCACTTTTGGATATGCCATTTTCGAAAGCATGAACATATTGGTGCATTTTTGGAAATTAATTAAAATTGCATTGCATGAGCTCAACATACACCATCTGCACGTCCATTCTCATTCTATTTGGCATCAGCTTGCAAATCCAAGTGGAATTGGGCCCTCCATGCGCCTGTACAGGCCCATGCATGGAGGCCCTTCCCATCCATGCAACATTTTGATCATGCATTTCAGCCATGCTTTTGCTATAAATACAATGCTCATGCCTCTCATTTGAGCAACCTGAAGGCGCCTGAAACTCTGTTAGATTGAATCCCTACCCTCACACCAAAGGAACTCTCTCTTTTCTTCAAAAATTTCAGATCTAGAATTCAGTTTCCTCGACTATTTTCTTTGATCTAAAAGTTCCTAGACCTCTTCACCTTGATCCATTGCACTTCTGTTTTGATAAAGCAAGCAAGGTTTCATGCTCAATTCACCAGAACTCAAGCTTGCACTCCAACTGGTAATTTCCTCGATTCTCTTCATCCATGGACCTTTTTGCTTGGATCTAATGCTGGCTGAAGTCATCTCAATAGAGGCATTTGATTTGTGCTTTCAATTTTGCAAAAACATGAAGTTCATGATGAACACCATCATACTTCCAGCTCTGATTTCTCCATTTATAGGGATCTAGAGTGGAAGTGCATGGTATAGGAGTGATGTACATCACTTCCTCTTTCGATTGATATATAGATCGCCTCATTTTGTGGCCATTTGCGTTTCTGCATTTTTTTGGACATGGCCGGAATCTGGGAAGCTCGCCGGAGAAGATGAAGTTTTTGGTGGCTTCATCGTGTCCAGTTTGAATTTGGACCGCTTGATCTGATTTCCAGATGTAATCAGGAGCGTTGCTTGTTATGACTTTTAATTTCTTCACGTGTGCACGCTTTGACTATGGACTTCCATGCGCGCGCGTCTCCCAGCCTTGTGATCTGCCAGCTCAATTAATGAGCTCAGATCCAAGGACTGTGGATTTTCTAATTTTTATTTTATTTTCTTTAATTCCAATTATTTTCAAAAATTAATATCTCTCTCATTTTAATTCCAAAAAATATGGGACCAATTGCATTATTTCCCAAATAAATTCTAGTTTTTATTTCTGATTTTTAATATTTTTTATTTCATCATTTGATTTTTTTTTTGTGAATTTTCTCTTTTCTGGTTATTTTTAATTCATTTTAAATAGTTTTTGATATTCAAAAAATGCAAAAATATTTTTCTAACCTATTTGAATGATGATGGATCTATGAAAAATATTCTCATCAATTTTTGAATTTATTTGAGATTTATTTGAGATTTTAGTTCAATTAGGTTATTTTTATTCATTTTTAATTGATTAAAAATAGTTTCTGACTTTTAAAAATGCTGAAATTTTTGTCAAACTTTGTTTGACCTTGTTGAACTTAGGATAAATCACTTGGACCTGTCAAGGTTGATTTGAAGTGATTTTGAAGTTTGACCTTTCCATTTTAGTTTTAATTTAAGTTTATTTTTAATATTAAAAAATGCCAAAAATATTTTATTCTTTTCTTAACTTTCAATCTTCATCTCACTTCTGTTTTTGATTGTTTGACCTTGACTTTCAATGTTATTGGTCAACATATGAGGATTGGTACATTCTATTCCATTTAATGCATTTTATTTTGTCATTTCCATTTTTCTCTTATCCATCTTCTCTTTCTTCTTCTTCTACTTCTTTTCTTTTTGATCAATGAGTTGAAGGTTGATAAGTTAGTATTGATTAGGCAGATTTAACATTCCTTGATTCAAATCTAATACATCTTGATCAATTGATCAAGTGAATAGCTTTGCATTAAGGATATGTTGTCTTCTAAATCATGCAAATAGCTTAAACCAATACAAGATCAATTCTCTTCTCCTTTTTGGCATGGCAAGTTGTTGGGACTTGGTTCACTAATCAAGACTCCTAACTTGTGTTTGTTGCCTACATTATTATTGACCGGCCTCAGATAGTTGTGACTTCTACATAAGTCCAATTACGATTGCTTAACATAGCGCTAAATTTTGCCTTATGGCATACTAATCACTAACCACTAACAACTAACTTTTACTTTATGCAATTTACTTTTATGCAATTTACAATTCTTGCACATATTATTCATTTACTTTTTCCTTTGCTCATTGGAGCACATGTTTATGTTAATGCCATTTGTCTTTTGCCCACTTGGGTCTATAATTGTGAATATATCTTTTGTGCTTGTGTTTGTCTGTTTGTTGTGACCAAATGCCAAGAATTGGACAATATGGACTTAGAATTTAGGACCTTACCCAAGCAAATGGAATTTGAAGAGCAACTAGGCATTGGGCCTTTAGAGTGCTATAAAAGTCAAAGAGCAACTATGTATTAGGCCTTTGAAAGGACCATATTCTAAACTCCCTCTTGTCCATTCTTTGTTTGTATTAGAACTTTTTGGTGTGTGTTTTCTTGTGCTAGGGGATTCCAAACTTGAGCCAAATTGAGGAACCATTACCATGAGATCCTAAGAGAGAGATCCAAGATGCCTTGAAGAACATTATCTCAAATTCATTGCTTGTTGATTGCTTGAAATATTTGCTTGTGATTGTTTATTCCAAAGGATGTGAGCTACTTGGATCATCAATATGATCTCAAGAGAGGAACTCCTAGTGTGGTTCATTTTCTTATCCCTTGCCTTTTTGTTTCATTTAGGACTTAGCCATTCTTCTTCTTCTCTCCACTTTAACCCAAGCCAAAACTTTTTGTGCAAACATTTAACACTTGTTTTCAACATTAGAAACCTAAGCCTTATGCTTTTGATTTTCAAACTTTCTTTTCATAATACTTATTTTGAATTGAATCTTTAAGTCCACTTTAACCATTTTTTTACATACTTTTCATTAGTAAATATAACCCATTCAAATTTCTTTTGTGGTTCCAATGGCCACTTCTTAATCAAATTTTTCCATAACCTTTAGCTATTAGGTTTGAGTTATATTTGTGGTAGATGTAATACTCACCTTTGTCCTTAGTGATGGACAATGAGCCTTCCATGCTTATTATAGGGTTAACCCCTCACTAGCATGTTGAAGCTATCCTCACATGGTGGACTTGTGGTTTTAGGTTGAGTTTTCTCCCTTTGATAACAAAAGACCTTAAGGCTTTTGGACCAATCAATTCACCAACTCATTTTGAAAATTTTATCCCGAACTACGAGGTTTTGATCCTAATCTTTTTTAAGATGGTACGTAGGAAATGGGTTCATCCATTCAAACACAAAATGTAAATAAACTTGTATATTCTCCTCTCATCCCTTCAATCATGTTTGCACAAATAAATTTTCACAAAATACCAACCTTACAACAAAATGTGAAAAGGGCTCCCTAGGAGTACCTAGGATGTTTTGGGTGCCTAACACCTTCTCATTGCATAACCAACCCCCTTACCCAGATCTCTGTTTCTTTTACTAGTTTTTGTTAAAACTTTTAGGTTTTTGTTCGCTTTCTAACCATTCCTTTGGATAAATAGAAGTGCGGTGGCGACTCGACTTATATGATTTACCTTGGATTTAGTCAATATCTCTAATGGTAACGAATACCCCGCTACAACTGCCTTGACTGGAAGATGGGGGTATGATGAAGACTCAAGTGATGATGAAGTGACCTTTGATGAGTTAGCCACTACCTACAAAAAGTTGTGTCACATAAGTGAAGAAGTGTGTCAACAAGTTGCAAGTCAGAAGAAAGTGATAGCACAACTGGAGAATGAGAAGGCAGAACATTTGGAAACCATCTCTAAGTTAAAAACTGAAGTAGTATTCTTGAATTCTAAACTTGATGAGATGACAAAGTATGTCAGAATGCTAAACAATGGAACTGACACCTTAGACAAAATTCTCCAGACTGGACAAATGGCAGGAGATAAGTTTGTCATTGGGTTCAATGAATCTAAACCTGAGTGCAGTCACACTGGTAGTAAACCTAAATCCAAACCTAAGTGCAGTCATACTGATAGCAAACTAGAGATGTCACATCATATGTCACAACATCATAAAGGAAGACAGCAGAAAGGGAAACACCAAAGATGGAGATGTCATTACTGTGGAAAATTTAGCCACATAAAACCATTCTGCTATAAGTTGTATGGCTATCCTAGTCCTTCTCATCATCAACCTAGACCCAAACATCACATACCTGTCAACAGAAAACAATGGGTTCCTAGGACTGGTGTTACAAACCTGATAGCTCACACTTCCTTCAGAGTTTCAGCCAAAGAAGACTGGTATTTTGACAGTGGGTGCTCCAGACACATGACTGGAAACAAAAACCTGCTAACTGGCCTTCATCCTCATGCCACCAGCTATGTAACTTTTGGTGATGGAGCAAAGGGTGAGATCAAGGGAATTGGTAAGCTTAACTGCTCTGGAGTTCCTAATCTTGACAATGTCCTACTTGTTAAGGGACTGACTGCAAACCTAATAAGCATCAGTCAACTGTGTGACCAAGGTCTAAATGTAAACTTCACTAAAACTGAATGTCTGATTACTAATAAATAAAATTAAGTGGTCATGAAAGGAGTCAGGTCTAAGGACAACTGCTACATGTGGAGTTCTCAAGAAACTGGTTATTCTTCAATGTGTACTCTAGCTAAAGAAGAAGAAGTGAAGATATGACATCAAAGATTGGGCCATCTGCATCTTAAAGGTATGAAGAGGATTATATCTGTTGAAGCTGTTAGAGGAATTCCCAACTTGAAGATTGACGAAGGAAGAATTTATGGAGAATGTCAGATTGGAAATTAGACAAAGATGTCACATCAGAAGCTCAGACATTACACCACTTCCAGAGTGCTGGAACTTCTCCATATGGATTTGATGGGTCCCATGAAGGTGGAAAGTCTTGGTGGGAAGAAGTATGCTTATGTAGTGGTGGATGACTTCTCCAGATACACTTGGGTCAATTTTATAAGAGAAAAATCTGATGTATTTGAAGTTTTCAAAGATCTTTGTCTAAGACTTCAAAGAGAAAAAGAAAGTCAAGTTATCAAAATCAGAAGTGATCATGGGAAGGAATTTGAGAACAACAAATTTGCTGAATTCTGTGCATCAGAAGGAATTAGTCATGAGTTCTCATCTCCCATTACTCCACAGCAAAATGGTGTGGTAGAAAGGAAAAATAGAACTCTCCCAGAATCAGCCAGAGCTATGATTCATGCCAAGAAATTGCCCTACCACTTCTAGGCTGAAGCTATGAACACAACCTACTATGTTCACAACAGAGTAACCTTGAAGAAAGGGACTCCTACTACCTTATATGAAGTCTGGAAAGGGAGAAGACCTACAGTCAAATACTTCCATGTGTTTGGTAGTAAATGTTATATCTTGACTGATCATGAACAAAGAAGGAAGATGGATCCCAAAAGTGATGAAGGAATATTTCTGGACTACTCAACAAACAGCAGAGCATATAGAGTCTTTAATTCCAGAACAAAAGTAATGATGAAATCTATCAATGTTGTGGTTGATGATCAACCGAATGATGTCACCGACGATGTTGAGACATCTCTAAATGATGCCCCAACTGATTTACCAGACAAAAATAATGAGAGTGAACCTCCTCAAGCTGAACCTGAAGCTGACAAAATCAACAAGGGACCCTCCATCAGAGTTCAGAAGGATCATCCCAAAGATCTCATTATAGGAGACCCAAATAAAGGGGCCACAACTAGATCAAGGGAAGTGATCTCACATGGCTGTTTTGTATCCAAGATTGAGCCTAGGAATGTCAATGAAGCCTTGACTGATGAGTTCTGGATCAATGCCATGCAGGAGGAGTTAGGCCAATTCAAGAGGAATGAAGTATGGGAACTTGTTCCAAGACCTGGAGGAATAAATGTCATAGGAACAAAATGGGTGTATAAGAACAAATCTGATGAACAGGGGTTGGTTACTAAAAATAAAGCAAGATTAGTAGCACAAGGATATACTCAAGTTAAAGGAGTTGACTTTGATGAAACATTCTCCCTTGTAGCTCGTCTCGAGTCCATTAGACTATTGCTTGGAGTGGCATGTATTCTGAAGTTCAAACTGTTCCAAATGGATGTAAAAAGTGCCTTCTTGAATGGCTACTTAAATGAGGAAGTTTATGTTGAACAACCTAAAGGATTTACAGATCCAAATCTACCAAAGCATATGTACAAGTTGAGGAAAGCCCTCTATGGTTTGAAACAAGATCCTAGGGCATGGTATGAGAGACTCACAGTGTTCCTCACTAACAATGGATACAGGAAATGAGGTATTGACAAGACCTTATTTGTTAAGAATGAAGGAGGAAAACTCATGGTGGCTCAAATATATGTGGATGATATTGTGTTTGGTGGGATGTCTGATCAGATGGTGGAACATTTTGTTAAACAAATGCAGTCTGAATTTGAAATGAGCCTTGTTAGAGAGCTGACCTATTTCCTTGGGCTACAAGTCAAGCAGATGGAAGATTCTATCTTTCTATCTCAAGCAAATATGCCAAAAACATTATTAAGAAGTTTGGCATGGAAAATACGAGTCATTAAAGAACACCTGCTCCTACACATCTGAAAGTCTCCAAAGATGAAAATGGTGTTAGTGTAGATCAAAGTCTCTACAGAAGCATGATAGGAAGTCTGCTATATCTCACAGCAAGCAGACCTGACATTATTTTTGCTTTAGGTGTTTGTGCTAGATATCAAGCTGAACCAAAAGTCAGTCACATAAACCAAGTGAAGAGGATACTAAAATATGTCAAAGGCACCAGTGACTATGGGATGTTGTATACTCATGGATCTGGATCTATGCTGACTAGATATTGTGATGTTGACTGGGCTGGAAGTGCTGATGATAGGAAAAGCACATCAGAAGGATGTTTCTTCTTGGGGAACAACTTGATATCATGGTTTAGTAAGAAACAAAATTGTGTGTCCCTATCCACTGCTGAAGCTGAATACATAACAGTTGGGAGTAGTTGTTCTCAACTGGTTTGGATGAAATAAATATTGACTGAATACAATGTCACACAAGATGTCATGACATTGTACTGTGACAACCTGAGTGCAATAAATATTTCTAAGAATCCTATTCAGCACAACAGGACAAAACACATTGATATTCGTCATCACTTTATTAGAGAACTGGTGGAAGAGAAAATCATAGCCCTGGAGCATGTTCCTACTGAAATGCAATTAGCTGACATATTTACAAAGGTTTTGGATGCTAATCAATTTGAATGTTTAAGAGGGAAATTAGGGATTTGTATCCATGAGAATTTATAGCAATTAATTTGGAGTGAAAAAGGTAATAAAAATATTGTCTGCCCACTTAAAAGAAAGTGCCTTATTTATGGAAAATCATTACCTAGTATTGGAACTACCATCTATAGCATTTTCACACGCAACCTCAACTCAACCACTTCCATCTTCCTCAAACTTTATCGACCATCTCTGTTAGGGCAACAAAAATTCTTTCACAAGCTCAACAAGATGTCACAACATCCTTCATCTTCTGGTTCTAAACCTGCTCACAAAGCAAGAACACCCTCCATGGACTTTCTGCATGAAGACATTTTGGAAGTGATTCCCCTATCAGTCATCCTAGACGACACTTCTGGTCCATCCTCCACTGCTGGACATACTCAAGGTAACAGTTCTGATAACCCTACCTCTAAAGATGACATGCATCATACTGATCGTGTCATTAGAAATCTGGTCATGAGGATCCTAAATGAAGGACACTCAGTCAAGGGAGTTTCGACTCCTCTATCTAGAAGGGACCCCTCACCTGAGGTGGAACCTCACAATGAGAAAGATGATGAATCATCTTGGTCTGAGAAAGATATAGCTGCTGAGGGACTGTGTTCTTTAGGGAAAACCGTGCCTTGTAAGAAATTTGTAGATGCTTCTCAGTCTAATAAGCATGACTCTGGTAAGAAGGTGATTGACTTGGAAGTAGAGAGCTCAGATGATGAAGATGATAGCTTGCTTCATCACTTGGAGCCAAGGGTTGCTAAGAGAATGAAGACTAGGAAGGGTAGGTCTGTGGCTGAGATGATGACATCCAGAACTAGTAAGAAGGCTACTACTATAGGCCCTTCAAAGTCATGGAGTAAAGTGGAGGTAAAGAAGAGAAAGGTAAGAGAAAGCTCTGATTCAGAGGATGATGTTGAAGACGATGTCCCAGACATCTCTCCTGTCAAAAAGCAAACTGTTAGAAAATCTCCAACAAAGGTTGTTGTTGTGCCCCTGGATAACATTTCCTTCCATCTGGAAGATGGTGCAGCCAAGTGGAAATTTGTAATACAGAGGAGAGTAGCTGTGGAAAGAGAACTGGGGAAGGATGCTGTGGAAATTAAGGAGGTTATGGAGTTGATCAAGTCTGCTGGTTTAATGAAAATAGTTAGTGGGTTACCTCAATGTTTTGAAGGTCTTGTTAAGGAGTTTGTGGTGAACATCCCTGAGGACATTGCTGACAAGAACAACAAAGAGTTTTGTAAGGTGTTTGTTAGAGGAAGGTGTGTAAGGTTCTCTCTTACTGTGATCAATAAGTTCCTAGGAAGAGGAACAGAAGGTGCTGCTGAATTAGAGGCCACAGATAATGAGGTCTGTGGGAAAATCACTGCTGGACAGGTCAAGGAGTGGCCAAGCAAAAAGCATCTCTCTGTTGGCAAATTAACTGTAAAATATGCTATCTTGCATAAGATAGGGTCAACCAACTGGGTACCAACAAACCACATCTCAACAATCTCTAATGCTCTTGGAAGGATCATATTTGCTATTGGAACCAAGCTTAACTTTGATTATGGAAGGTTCATGTTTGAAAAAATTGTCAAACATGCTTCCACAAATGCAGTGAAGCTGCCAATTGCTTTTCCCTCAATAATTTGTTGGATAATCCTAAGCCAGCAACCTGGTATTTTGAGCACAAGTGATATCCCTAGTAGAAGAAAACCTCCATTGTCAGTTCATTACAAGTTATTTGAAGGCAGTCATATTAATGACATTGTCATGACATCTGCGATGAAGAAGCCAGCCTCTCAGGGTGGCCTGATTGCTGAACTGAAAGAGACCTGTAAGGAATTGGAGACTGGGTTAGGGTGGCTAAAGCTAGGAAAGAAGATTTGGAGGTTTTGATTAATAGCTTGGAGCAAGGAGACATGGATAATGTTGGTCAAGCCAAGGACACAGATGCCCACACCTCAAGTGAGAGGTCTGAATATCAAGACAAATCAAGTCGCAGTTTTGGATCTGAAGCTGATGAAGATGCTAGCTCCTCAGATTGAGTTGTGGTGAAGATGGTTCCCTTATTATGATGATGTGTTGTTCTGGATGCCTTGATGATTTGATGTTTGACGTTTTTTTGGCAGTCTTGTTTTGATGCCATGATGTAATTTTTGGACTCTTTATGAGTTCTCTGGATTTCTTTTATCTCAACTTATATAGCTCTGTATAATTATGGTTCTGTAACACCTGACATTATGTTTTAACATTCTATATGTTATAACATTCTATGTGACATTCTTTGTTGGACTAATAGACATTTATTTTGTCTCATTGGTCTCTTTGGTATATTTTAACTAAAAAGGGGGAGAAGTTAATATGTGGAGAGCTGCAGTTAATGTATGGAGAGTTGCAGTTAATATGTGTTGAAGTGGCTAGTCTAAACAGATGACAACTGATGTTGAACAGAATAATGTTATGTGTTCTACAGGTGATGTTGAAGGAGATGTCAGATGGGGTGATTCCGAATGTTATAGGTGTTGTTGAAGGAGATTTCTGTGTTGAACAGACTTAGGGGGAGAAGAAGCTCAAATGTGTTTAATGTGTGTTTACTGCTATTATAGCCAGTAAATGTATGGTTTATTACTTCTGTTGCTGCTTAACTGCGGATATGTTTTTACTCTTGTGAACAAATAGACTGATATATGTTTTAGCCAAAATTTGCCAAAGGGGGAGTTTGTTGGTTCTAAGTGTTGGCAACAATTTTGGTAAAACCTAGAGTGTTCACAAGTTGTCATAAGTGTTGCCTTGACATAAGATAACATGTATCTGCAGGATGTTTAAAATGTGATTATGCAGGATTTTACCGAGATGTCAGACCCGATGTCATGACATCTGTATACAGAACATTCAGTCTGAATGTTATGTATTGTGTGATTGCGTTTTTAATGCAGATCTATGTATGATTGATGAGATGATTTAAACGCGCATTCAATCATTAATTACAACCAGATTTACTTATTTTCCAACAAGATATAATCAGCTATCATGAGAAGATTTGAATGGAAAATAGTTTTAGGGTTTTATGATGTCCAAGCCCAGCCAATTGCTTCTATATAAAGGACATGAAAAACCTGGTTTTTTACACAAGAAATAACGAACGAAACGTGGTTGTGTGAATTGTAAGCCATTCAATTCATCCATAAATGATTGAATTGGTCTGATTTTTGAGTTGTAATTTGTCCACTCTAAGCTTTTAAGCATGAGTGTGTGTTTCCTTGATTGAAACTTTTAAGTAAGATCAAATATGTGTCTTTGAAGAGTGTCTTCTTTTCATTGTAATTCTTGTTTTATATCACTGTTGTGATTGAGGGGGAGTGAGTAGGATCTCATATCTAAGAGTTCTTAGGTAGAAGTCACACAGGTAGAGATTAGGTGAAAAGACTGTAACTTGAAGTTGTTTACTGAGAGTCTTTGAACTGATTCTGTTTAGTGGATTTCCTTTCTGGCTTGATAGCCCCCAGACGTAGGTGAGTTTGCACCGAATTGGGTTAACAATTGCTTGTGTCTTACCGTTCTTGATCTTTTATCCTGTTTGTATTGTTCAGATATTAGTGTCGTGACATTACATTCGACATCTCATATCTGATACCAGAATTTCAGTAAGGGCGATATATTTCGCTTTAGTAGTTGATAAGGAAACAACCTTATGAAGTATTGTTTTTCAACTAATTGTTGTGTCAAACATAGTGAACACATATCCAGAAATAGATTTTCCGAAATCCATATAACCTGCATAATCAGAGTCGACATACCCTTCGATTTCTGCTTTACTATTTTTACTACATGCTCCACCATAAATAAGGACTTTGTTCAGAGACCCATTTATGTACCTTAGAATCCACTTTCAATGCTTGACAGTGAGCCTTTCCAGGATTCACCATGTACTTGCTTACAAGATTTACTGCATATGCTATGTCGGGTCTAGTACAGACCATAACATACATCAGAGAACCTACTATGTTAGCATATGGGATGTTATTCATATAAGCTCTTTCGACCTGAGTACTGGGACACTAATATGTACTTATTTTGAATTAAGGGTTTTCGGAGTCACACAGGCTTTGAATTCGACATACCAAATTTATCGAGAATCTTCTGTAGGTATGTCTCTTGAGATAAGCATAATTTTGACAGTTTTCTGTCTTTTCGAATGTCAATCCCAAGAATCTTGGATGCAGCTCCCAAATCCTTCATATCGAACTCTTTATTGAGTTCAACCTCCACCTTCATTACATCCTCAACATTGTTGCTTGCTATGAGAATATAATCCACACAAAGCAACAAAATAAAAATCAAGTTCCAGGTCAAATTCTGAAGTCAACACAGTGGTCAAACTGACTTCTAATAAAATCTATGTGTGCCATGACTTCTAATGAAACAATGTGTTCCGTGAACTGACTTCATCCACATTTATCTTTCTCCATCTATGTCGTCTACAATCCAAGGATGAATATCATCAAACCAGTTTTCGAACCATACTTCATTTTCTTTACCAACATCTCGACTTCACCCGACTCCAAATCTTCAAGGAGTCAAAGATTGGCTCCCATTGGTGTACCTTTAATGTTAAAGAAACCTTCAGAATTTAGAGCTTCTTGTATACCATATGTTGACCCCGTTTTCTTCACCACACCCACATAAGCCTTATCAAACCTAACCATTTTCGATTGGGGCACATTAAATTGGAGATGAACAAATATTGGTTTCTCATTCAGCTTACGACTTCCTTTTTCAACCGCCCTTGCATAAGTTCTATCTATTTTCCTTTCATATCCATCCCTATTTTGAGTTTGACCACAAGAATTGTATGTCGCCTGACCTTTGATTCCCACGTTTCTTTTCGCATTTTCTACACCACGCTGAAATCTTGGTATATTTGCAAAAATCTTCTTCCCTTAAATTTGGATACCGTCTAATTTCGCCGCAATGATTATATCGTCCGTTAGCTTTCTGAATCTTGCAAATCCATACCTCCGACCCCTGCTATCTCTCTTTCCCGGAATGTAGACTTCAACCACCAAACCAAATTCTTTGAAGACCTCCGCCATTTGTTTTGCCTCATAAGATTCCGAAAATTCCGTGAAGAAGAATGATGACACTTCCTCTCCAACATGCTGATCCTTACCTATCGTTGTAGTCCAAACCGATGCTCTTGTTCTTTTTTCAAAAGTTATTCTCTTTCGCACCTCCTTCCATTCAGTTTCCTTCATCGATATGTAACCCTAAATCGAAAAACCAAAATAGATGGTCTCTAATCCTAAGATTAGGAGTTTAAACCATCTATATGGAACTCCAATTAGAATTTGTAAAACTGGACTTGATGAGGTACAAATTGTCGAAGTTTAACACAAGAAACTAAGCGACAATAGATATTTAGGGTGTGTTTGATTTAGTTTTTAAAAACAGTTTTTTTGTTTTCAAAATTTATAAAATTAAAAATTTGTTTGATTACAATGTTTTAGAAAACTGTTTTTAAAAACTCTTTCATTTTTATTGTTTTTAAAAGTGAAAAACAAAAACAGGTTTAACATGTTTTTCATTTTTAATTTTGGATTTTTGGATTTCTGTTTTCATTTGAGTTATCATTTTTTATTTTCTCATTTTTAAAACTGTTTTTAAAAATAATTTACCAAACAAATATTTCTATGTTCTCATTTTTAAAACAGTTTTGAAAAGTCATGTTACCAAATAAATTTTTTAATAGTTCTCTTCTTAAAAATACTTTTTCAAAACAATTTTATAAAACATATTTTAAAAAGTGAAAAGCAAAACTGATTCAAACGAGCCCTTAGTTTTTCATATCAACTAATATATATTAAAAGAAAAGCATCATTCCACTTCATAATAGATCATATCAGAGGAGATTTCATACAAGTTAGCATAATTTGTAACTATTAAAGCAAATGTGCTAAGTAATAATAATCTATAAAGTACATAATTGTTCATTTAAAAATATTAAAGATGGTCTAAGAGCCATTTTTTTTTGCATTATTCAAATCATACTTAAGAAAAAGATTGACTTAACTAATATTTTACAATTTTATTGATTATTTTAAACTAAAAATAATAAGATAAATTTAGTCGTAGCCATACTAATCAACTTTACAAAAGTAATTATATTAAAAACTTGTGATTGTTAAATGCGCACTCAAATAAATGCCAAATCTTCTAGAGAATGTTCATCAATGACTGTCAAAGGTTGCTAAAGACTCCAAAGATAATTTCCATTGAAAATTGATGAAATGTATCTATTCAATTTCAGAAGTGGGAATGGTGCTTATTTGCATTTGAGTCTACTTAGCAATCATTAATGGCACATAAGAGACTAGTTTGGTTGGCATATTTCCTTTAAGTGGTTGAAATTTCACTTATTGGTGGCATTTAACATGCCCAAGAGACCTGTTCACTTATTAGTAGTATTTAATAAATTTTAATAATGATTTTATTTTATTTTATTTTATATAAAAATCACAGAGAATACTTTTACATGGGGAATGTGTGTTTCAAAGATTTATAAGATAAAACTGATTTGGTAATAAATTTAACACTTGAATACTTTTTAAAAGTGCTTGGTATATATTTAATATTCTTAGAAGAATAGACACTTATACTTTCTTTTTCTAAAAAAATATGTGAAATTTTTTAGATATAAATATTCTCTTGAAAATAAAATCATGAGAATTATATTCCTAAACCCATTTTTTTAGAAAACCTATTTTAAATTGATAGTTTCTACTAATTGTTTCCAGAATTGAAAAGTTTGGAAAAATATATTCTCCATCTGAAACTGATAGGTTATCATTGTCCAAATCTAAGATCATTTTCAACCACTGACCGCCGTAAAAAAGTTGCCACCGAGAAGACAGTGGGGAATTCCAATGCTACAAACCTATTTTCCTCTTTCCATCAGTTATTTTGTTTACTCCAATTTGGATTCTTTGAATATTTATCTTTATTTTAGATATTAGTTACTCCCTCCATTCCTTTATAAGTGTCGCTTTCTTGTAAAAAAATTGTTTCTTTTTAATTGTCACTTGCAAAGTTCAAGGTAGTATTAATTGCAATTTTGTCAAAATCACCCCTAGATAATGATTGAAGAGAGAGAAAAAGTAAAGTGAATGTAATAAATAATTAAGGGTATTATAGGTAAGAGAAGAATTATTATTTAAAAAGTAACAATAATGATTAGTTTCTTTAGTATGGGTAAAAAGTCAAAAAATAACACTTAAAAAGGAACGGAGAGAGTAGTATTTATCAATTGCAAAAATTAATACTTGATCAATTTAATCGGTAAGATTAATTAATTTTCTGCTAATAAATTAATTCATTTAAATGAGCTCAATTATAACTGCTATATGTTTTCTATTTGGTCATTGCATCACTTATAGACTAATTAGAATGTTTTTATTTGAGTTTCCGCTATTGCTTCTTATAATGTTTCATAAATATATAATATTGCTCATTGTGATATATATATATATATATATATATATATATATATATATATATATATATATATATATATATATATATATATATATATATATATATATAATATATATATATATATATATTATAACAGTGTAAAATACATTATGGGTTAGAACATGTTAAAGGGTTAGAACCCCAAATGAAAAATATTCTACAGATTTCTCAATACCCCTAAAGCTAATCTAGACAATATACCAGAAGAAAGATATTCTAAATTTGATGTTGAATTGTTTTATAATACACTATTTTTTGAGAATTTGTTGGAAAGAGATCCCAAATTTGTTAGAAGAAATAGATTTTAAATTTGTTGGTTTTGTAATACACACGTTTTTTTTCCAGAAACTAAAGTAATTTTGGTAAATTAATTATTTCTGGATGTTGAACTGAAGTAATCGGTGGATTTTGATTTATTTTTTTTAGTTTTGGAGAAGAAGATTAATAATTAAATTAAAACTCAGAAGAAAAAAATGTAGCATCTGTTTTTTTGTCACTAGATTTATTACAAATATTAAACTTGGGCGGAAAATAATAACGTGACATGTTTTGAAAAGTTGAGGGACCTAAATGGTCGCTTTTAAAATCGAGCGACCAAAATGAATCATGTCCTAAAGATATGGGACTAAATAGGATTTTGCAAAAAAAAAAAAGAATTACTATTTTTTTAAATGCAATTATCATTAAGATACATAACAAGAAATTACAAATGGGCCTTGAGCCCACTTGAACAACTTGATTCATCTAAAGTGTTTTGCTTTTTATTGAGTGCATCTCAACTTAACTCTTTCAAACTTGTTTTTCATCTTCTGTATGGTTTTACAGATCATACCAATGTTGTTTCTAAGAGTTTGTGTTTTTGCTGATGATCTTGTTGTGTTAATTAATAGGCGTCCTACTCAAGAGACCAACATCCAAAGGGGCTTGAATGGTTTTATAAAAGTATCTGAATGATTTCAGAACACTATCATCTACCAACACCTATAGTGAATTGAGTGTTTCTCGTGGTTTGGAGATATGTTTTGGTTTTAGTTTTTATTTGGCGCTCTTTTGATGGGATAAGATTTGTTGACAGTGGATTTGAAGGCTTGGGATCTAACATGTAGCCAAAGACATGGATTTTGTTAGTATATTGATCATATATCTCTGGGACCTTTTCATCAGGAGTGTTGGTTGGGTTGTTTATGTTGTCTCTTTATTTATTAATTGTACTATTTACTTTCTGATTGTAATTTTTTTATCTTTTATTGCTTTCATGCACTTGTACTTAATAGTTCTCTTTGTTGTACTTTTGTGATTATCCACACCCCATTTTTTACTATGTTATATTAATATTTACCATTAAATAAAATAAATAAATTTCATAATTATAATTTTATATTTTTAGTAAGTTTAATTTCTAAATAAATTTAGAATTTATTCTCACAACTTAAGGATTTAAGTTTATCAACAATTAGTAATATTATTTAACATATTTGATTTTAGAGAAATGAGATGTGATTTGAGAATCTTCATACTAATATAGTTATTGTGGTTAATAAAATAAAGTGGAATCTTTTCTTATCCGTATTTGTCTAACGAATATCGAATTCTTGTATTTAAAAATTCAAAATTATAAAAAAAAAATATTTGTAATGCCTTAGTTTCTCATATAATCACTTAAGTTAACTGAATTGATCCTCTTAAATATTGGTTTAAATGTAACATTGATGGTGCATATAGAACATTCTTATGCTCTCCACTTGTGCTCATCTTTTTCACATTTTAAATCTTTTCCATCTTATAAGAGAATGTTTATTTTAAGTTTAAAATTGCATTCTCAATAATACATAATTAAAAAAGGGGTTTGAAATAAGGAGATCCACTAACCCCTTCCTTTTCCTCCTAGTGGTCTAGCTGAAAAACTTAGGAAATTGGTTTGTATTGTGGGTTCAGGGTGTGAATATGTGGGTGAGTGGTGTCTCATCTTCAGTATGTTGAGGATATTCTTCGGTAGATTATCTTACTCTGAAAAATCTATAGAGTATTAAGGATATTCTTAGAGGTTGTTAGCGGGTTTCATGGCTTCAAGCGAATTTCTTCAAGAGTGGACATAATGGAGTTTATGTAGATCTTGCCTTTCTATCATTTATTAGATACTTCCTTCATTGTGAAATTGACTTTCTTCCTTTTAAGTATCTTGGGTTGTAAATGGGGGTTAATCCTCAAATTGAAACCGCTTGGGATCATTTAGTTAAATTGTTGGAAAATAGACTCAATTATTGGAAGCATAAATATGTCAATTTGAGTGGTAGAGTGGTTCTCCCTAATTTTATGTTTAATGTTATCCACATCTTCTTCTTGTCTTTTTGAAGATGCATGTAGAGATTTGGAAGAAGATTGTCAAGTTATAAAGAAGAATCACATGGGGTTGAAAGATGCTTCAAAGAGGTCCTAGATTAAGTGAGAATATGTTTATAAACCAAAGGATAAATGAGGGAGGGGTTAGGAGTCAGGGACATCTGATTGGTTAATCTTTTTTTTTCCAAATGGAGAGGAAGACTATTTACATGGGACCTAAGACTATGAAGGTATATTCTTATTCCTAGATATGGAGCCCACATGATTTCCTCTATTAGTGGAGGTAGGACTGTGGGTTTCCGTTCTACTTCTTCTTGGTGGAAATAGGTGTATTTCTTCTTGGGTCTAAAGATGAGGATATCTTATATTTGTTTGTTGATGGTGTAAAGTTGGGTCAGGTACCCAAATAACCTTTTGAAAGGATCCTTGGCTAGAGTTCATACCCCTAAGGACTAAGCTCCCTGGCTAGTTCTTGAACTCAGGCCAGGCTAATAGGTTGGTGGGAGAGATCAGTGTGGTATCTAATGGGATATTGACTTGCGATCTTAGGTGGCATATACTATTATTTATTAGAGAATTTCTGTTATTGATGAGCTTTTATCTCTTATTTAATATGTCGCCATCTCCCTAGATAGAGATAAGTTAATTTAGAAGCATGGTAGAGAGGGTACTTTCTCAGTGGCCTCTGCTTACCTTGTTTAGAGGGTTAGTTTGATCTCTTCTTCCTCTTCTTCTCTTCTAATAGAAAGTCTAATCCTTCCCCTTATCTCGTTTAGTTGGGCTCCTTCTAAGATATTTGTCTTCTTTTGGTAGCTTTTGCAAGATAGACTCTCGACTAGAGAATATTTATATAAGAGATGGGTGATTCCAGGTCCTAGTATGATCGCTTGTCCCTTTTGTGTGAATTTGGTTGAGATGACTGGCCATCTTCTCGTTACTTGTGAGCTTGCGTTGTATAATGGTATAGAATCTTTAAGTGGTTGGGGTGACACAAGTTATTCCTAATGACTATATGGTGCTTTTTTATTCATTTCTTTCTTTAAAGGGTAGGTGTAAGTGTATGGGTGGTTATATGTTGGTTTGACACATTGTAGTATGGTCCATATGAAAAGTCTATAATGATGTTATATTCAATAGATTCACAAAAACAACAATATAGGTGGATAAGAAGAGTACTTTTGGGGCTTGGAAATTATTTTTCGGTATATTAGGGGTGAACTCTTCCACCTTATCTGAATTGTTTCAGAACATCATCCTCTACCCGTACCTATAATGGATTGAGTGTTTACCATGGTTTGGAGGTAGGTTTTTGTTTTTATTTGGCGCTCTTTTGATGGGATATGACATGTTGATGGTGTATTTGAAGGCTTGAGATCTAACATGTTGCCAAAGACATGGATTTTGTTAGTATATTGGTTTTATATCTATGGGGACCTTTTAATCAACGGTGGTGGTTGGGTTGTTTATGTTATCTCTTTATTTATTAGTTGTACTATTTACTCTCTAATTATTTATTTATTGTACTTTTTGGTCTTTTGTTACTTTCAGGCACTTCATGTACTTAGCGGTTTTCTTTGTTGTACTTTGGTGATTATTCACATCCCAATTTTTACTATATTATATTACTATGTATCATTAAAAACAAAATCATAATTATAATTGGATATTTTTAGTAGTTTAATTTCCATATAAATTTAGAATTTATTCTCACAACTTAAGGATTTAAGTTTATCAACAATTAGTAATATTATTTAATATATTTGATTTTTGAGAAATAAGATATGATTTGAGAATGCTCATAGTAATATGATTATTGTGGTTAATAAAATAAAGTGGAATGTTTTATTATCCCTATTTGTCTAAAGAACATCGAATTCTTGTATTTAAAAATTCGAAATTATAAAAAATATGCTACTTGTTATCGCATCTCGGAAAAATGCGCACACGAAAACAGAGTCTCCACCAATGTTATTTATCCCAAGAGAGGGAAAGGAAACACTGAGTAAACCTACAAAAGGATGAATATGATGGTCTTGCGACCAAGAGATGGGTAAGGGAGTTGATTACACAAGGGGAAGATATTAGCACCCCTCATGTTTGTAGTACTCTACAGGATCCACTCTTGTTGTTCTAATCAAATGGTGCATCAAGTCTAAAACTAGGCTGCGAAGGGAATGCATGAAAATGAATTATTAACCGAGGAAAAGAAAAGGTTTTTTCTTCTTTCGCTCGCTTAGGTTTTGCAACCCAATGCCTATGTATCAAAAAGAATCAGAGCACCGTAGTTCTTCTCAAAAACTTTGGTGCGTTGGTGTTTTTTATGGGTAAAAACCCTTATTGAAATTATTCATAAGAAAAGCCAAGTGACAAAAGGAGTTTTTTTTATTTGTTGAGTGTTTTTGTTGAGCACATCAGGTGGTCCCTCAGAAGGTGGGGGTATCTGTGTATTTCTCTCTTAATTGTGAAAAGAGTTTCAATAGAGTGTTTTTGAATTTGATTAAGAAAAAGGTTTTAATTTTAAAATGGATGTAGAAGGGAAAAAGGACTAACAAAAGGAGAGTCTCAATCCTACTTATTGTCATGTATGGATATCAATCCTAGGGTCTATTTAGTTTAATATTGACCAATAAAGAACTAAAGGATCCTAAGGGGAGCATGCAATCAAACACTTAAACAAGGCAATGAAAGCAATCAAGCATCACATGAACATTTAATTAGGTAAACACCTAGGTAAGTAGAAAACCAAGACCATAGATAACTTAAATATAACTTAAACAAGTAACATTCATGTCATCAAGGCAAAATAAGAGAAGAGATGGCAATTAAACAATCAAACATCAAATGAGAAGTGAACACTTACTCACACATAGGCACTTAAACAAGATACCTAAAACAATACCTACTTAAACAAGCAATCATCAGAGATGAGAAGACATGCAAATAGATGAACACTCAAGCAAGCAACAAGGTAGAAGGAAATATGTTAATATAAAAATCACACATCAAATCATAGGGAGAAAGAGTTAAGGCATACAAGAGATGAACATCTCCTAACCTAAGGATCATCCTACTTGAACAAGTAAGGAGGCAAACACACACAAACAAAGATTAACCAACCAAATGAACATGTTATCAAACAATAATGGGGTAACAACTTATCATCAAAGTAAGAATTTAGACATGTTAATCAAATCCCTAAGGGTCATGCACAAGAGATTTTGGCATTAGAAAACCCAAAAGAAAGCAAACACTTAAACAAGCTAGCATGCAATGCTACAAGTGTGGAGTGCTTAATTTAGCATGGTATAAGAAGGTAAATGGAAGTGAAGGAGATGAGAATACATACAAGTAAGCAACTAAGGTACAATAAACTTATTATCATCATGTAATCATGCTTGGAAAAGAAGTGTCACAAGCATGCACAAAGATAAGGTCACAAACAAACATAATTGGAAACTAGTCCTCTAACCTAGGTGTTAACAAGAAAAGACAAAAGAGAAGGGACATGGTGTATTAATAAGAGACAAACATGAACAATATAATCAACTTAAACATGACTCTATGGCATATCAATACTCCAAACAAGAATTGAATTCAAAACATAAGCATTCAAGTAAGCAAACATCCATTCAAGTCAACAAGAAAAGTCAATAATTCTTAACCAAGAAGGATGAGCACAAGGAAATTAGACAAGAGGGGTCAATAGATTAAACATTGCATTCACATATGAGAGACCTATAATCATCACCCAAGTATCATGTCAAAACACATTTAAAGAGGGAGGCAAAAGATGAACATGGTGAAAACTAAACATGCCTCTAAATGGAAACAAACATCATGTTAAGCAAAAGTGAGGATGGAACATGGAAATTAGGTTTCAAAACCCATAATTCATAAGAAAATGGCATACTATATCAATCATGTAAGCTAACCAAACATTTAGAAGTCATGGCACAAGGTATGCTTAAAGAAAGATCACAAAGTGGGCAAATAAACATCATGAGAAAAAGTCAATTGTAATAAAAAAACAAAAGGCATGGAATGACCTATATAAAAAAGGGAGTAAAAGGGCTCTACCTCATGGTGTCTCAATCAAGAATAAGAGAGAACATTAAATCCTAAATGGTTGCACAAGTGCAATCCCTAAAGAAACAAACAAAGCAAGCAAAATCCAATCAAATAAGCATGCATTGTATCACTCGTAAAAATATTTAGGAGGTTCCAAAAAAGTAAGTGAAAAATTAACAAGACAACAAGAAGTTAGTAACTCATAAGTATCTTAACATGTGTCTAAAGGCGTGGTCAAGAAGCCATTCAAGCAATCAATAATTGTCCACAAATATCCCAACGAGTATGCATGCAATTCAGGCTCAAAAAGACACAATAATCATGCATCAAATTGACAGAAAAAGGTCCTCAAATACACACTCAAATCCTAAGTATATAGGACTTGAAAGTAAAACAGTATTAATAAGAGTTAATCAAATGTTAGTCAAGTGTTAGTGGTGTTTTGCTTTTTAATTGATTAAGTCATTCTTTGGAGAACACATAACCATTCACTCACAAGCATGGATCCTTAAACCAAGACATCTTCCATAGGAATGAAAAAAGGTCAAGTTTCCACACAATACCATGAAGGATAGGAGACTTACAATCTCAATTACTAGAATGATATGCCTTTAAGGTCCAATTTAGCTTTATGTTAAGCAATCGTAATTGGACTTATGTAGAAGTCACAACTATCTAAGGCCAGGCAATAAAAATTTAGGTGTTAATGCATGTTAGAGATTTGGTATAATGAACCAAACTCCTAAAACATACCACACACTAAAAGAAAATATCAAGAGGGATGGACCTGTCTAATCCATACTTGTATTGGTTCATCTGACACAAGGTCATTGATGAACCAATTAGCCTTAAGATATGATCACACTGAATCACACCGTGTTTTTGACTCGGATTTCACATGTTTATTAGGACTTTATTATAATTTTGTTTGTATTATGCTCTCTTTTATGTTGTTTTCAGATATTTAGCTATTTCGAGACCCTTTTTGAAGAAACGAAGCAAAAAGACCTAAAATTAGGGTTTTTCGGCAAATATAGTACACATGGCGTTACACATGGCGGCCGCCATAGGAGAAGCCATGACTCATCAGCCCTCAACCAGGAGGTAACCGCCACGTTCCCATGATCTTACCCATTTCCACACATGGCGGGCGCCATGAAGGGATGGCGGGCGCCATCTTTGTATTCCACATTCCCACTAAGGAGAAGTTGAGGGGCACCATGGTCTTTGCAAGCTGCTGAAATCCTCTATAAATAGTTCATTCCATTTCATTTTCAAAGCATCCAACTTAGTTTACAACACTAAGACTATATTAATCATCTGTAAAAGCGGTAATCTGTCACATCGGGGGGTTATCGCACCTTAGTGAGATTGAGTTAGGTCACTTCGAGTTGCTGTCGTCTTTATCTTCAGAGTCGGAGGCTTATTTTCCTTGTACCAGATTTAAAGCCTCCGTTTGGAGCAGGTTCTTATTTAATTGCTTTTATTTATTTTATTTCTGTCCTGCTTTTATTTATTTTATTTATGTCTTGCTTTACTTTATTTAATTTCTGTCCATGCTTTACTTTATTTAATTTCTGTCTACGCTTTACTTTATTTAATTTCTGTCTTGCTTTACTTTATTTAATTTCTGTCTACGCTTTACTTTATTTAATTTCTATCTATGCTTTATTTTATTTATTTTACACGATTTACTCGTTCTTTACGCCTCACATTCTAAAACAACTTTTCATCATGATTAATATCGTTGTGTTTGTTGGTATTACCATGTCTGGATAAATCTTTTAAAGGTTAGAATGTAAGGATCGCAGTTAAAGAGATGTTTCACATATTGAATCTGTAGAATTACTTTAAAGGCTGTTTTGATTTTTAACTTGAGTTTTCTGAAACAAACTTGGTTAGTTTTAACTATTCAAGGAGTGCGAAAGCACCCTGGCTTAGTTAACTAGGAATTTTTATCACTTTAAGGAAAAACGATTTTTGAAACTGTTTTCAGACGCGTTGATAGATTTAAAATCAGGAAACTCCTTAGGTAAAACTTTCCAAATCAAACGCACTTTTCAACTAAGTTTACGAGTCTTATTTCTTAAAAATAAGTTTACTACTTTAGCGTTCTGCGCACCTTTTATAAGTGACAATAAAAGGCCTTAATTTAAGGGTAAACTCGATTCTGAATACGCGAAAGCAACAGTTCCTGTTAAATGGATTCTTTTCAAGAGTAGAAAATATTGCCTCATAAGTAGTTCTATTTAGACAATCGAAACATCACTTAACTGACGTGAAATACATTCAAACCTGTCTTTACCTGCATTATATTTATTTTCTTTATTTACCGTTATTTTGCTACACCAATATCTCTTTTATACCGCCTTAGATAAACATCATAATGATAGTAATCAATAGATTAACGATTTGGTCTTTATGGGATCAATATTCTTTTATATTACTTTGACGCGATTCGTGCACTTGCGAACATAGCGATCAAGTTTTTGGCGCCGTTGCCGGGGACCAACTTCGTCTGATTTCGTACCCTGTTGTTACACTGTCTAGATTAAGGCATTATTAGCCTGTAAATGTGAAGAACCCATAGTACCAGAAATTTAGTAGATCCTTACGTGGAACCCGAACGTTACACTCGTACACGCCTCTTACTCATCCGAATTAAGAAAGCTATGGCCGAGAATCGCGACCGGAGACCTCTTAAGGAATTCACCCAACCCTCTGACGAGGAACCTAGTTCGAGTATAGTAAACCCCCTTATTCCTGCCAACAATTTCGAACTAAAACCATCTTTGTTGCAATTAGTGCAACAGAACCAATTCGCAGGTCTCGCTTTTGAGAACCCAAATCAACATTTAAAAGTTTTTATCCAACTGGCCGACAATTTTAAATCCAACGGCGCTTCACCTGATGCGATCTGTAACACCCTTCTAAAATACCCCAATAAATAATTAAAACAACCAAACATAAATCAGAGTAAATATGCAATTAAGGGTGTCACACTTGACACTTCACACTGTGTTCCAAAATATCTGGTCATACTCATTTCTTTATCAAAATAAACATTTGCATAATTCGCAGCGGATAAAGTCTAACAACAATGCAAAACATGTAACACATTACATGTAAACTTGTCCAACAATCATCAATGAAAACAAGTAAAACATCCCATCCCGATGTTACATCTACCAGAGCATGACCCACTAAGGAACTACACTAGACTCCAAGGACTAGCTTCTACTCAATCACTGCTCGTTACCTGAAAACATAGTTGTAAGGGTGAGTTCCTCAATCGATATAATAAGCATTATAAAATATCATGTAATGCTAAGTAAACTAACACATTTCATCACCCTAATCAGATCACACATTCAGTAACGGTAATATCAACTCCAAAATCATACTCAACACAATCACCAAAACAACACGTATAATATTGGAATACATCCATTCATATTATACACCATACATACATACATTATGCAATGAGACTCCATGCATGCGGTACCGACTATTCGTGAACATATAGTTCAACCTCACCGATCAAATCCAGATACGGCTACCAAGCTCACTAGTCCCACTCATTTGAGACCTAGTGACTCACTCACTAATTCCTCACCATGGGAATTAGCTACCACCCCAAGGGCTATGATATGCACGCTAATCACCTAGCATGCAAACATCAACAACAATCCACAACAACTCACTCACTAATTCCTCACCATGGGAATTAGCTACCACCATAAAGGCCATAATATACATGCTAAATCACCTAGCATGCAAACATCAACAACAATTCAAAATAGACATATGCTCACACTCTAAGCCATAAACAGTCCATTCACAATTGCATACAGAACAGATACATTCACAGTATTATGCATACCATCATACATCATCAGCATGTTATCACAAAAATCATATCATGTCATGCCAATTAATAATCACAGTATTAGCACACTCTACTAATACCTACACGGCTCAAAACAACGGGAAACGATCCCTACTATATCATACATCAGCTAAAATTACATTACTCAGCTGAACAACCAAAAACTGCACAACAACAGCACAGAAAAATCACAATCCTGCCCATACGCGTATTGCCTAGTCCCATACGCGTATCACCTGTCTCATACGCGTATGCTACGCGTACCACTTCCCCATACGCGTACCAACAGAGACCAAACCACGTTCAAAACATCATCTTCCTCATCCATACGCGTATTGCCTAGTGCCATACGCGTACCAGACCATCTCATACGCGTATTGCCTAGTGCCATACGCGTATGACCAGAAACCAGATTTCCAGATCTGCTATGGTTTTCTCTGCTACGAGATTCCTCAGATCCAACCTCCCACAGTCCGATTTTACACAGTAATCGTTCATATCATCTAACACGAATCATACCCTATTCGATTTCGCCAATTCTAACATTATTCCATCTAATCCTTACGAATTTCTTCAATTATAACCCATATTTCGTTCATCTAATATTTCACAAATTCAGCATACATCATTCTAATCAGAGTCAAATCAATGGTTTATCACTACCCATTACATGTTATCCCATAATACCCATCAAACGACGATAAACCCCCCTTACCTGAGTTAATCCGGCAAATCCTTCGGCTTCGAGCTCTTCCTCTCTTCAACCCTTGTTCTCTGGCTCTTTGCCCTTTTTCCACTTTAGAGTCGTTTCTCTGTTTTCACGTGAAACTCTTTTTACCAAAATGGAACTCTTTTTCCTTATTTCCAACTTATATATATTCTAATAATAAATCCAATAATAATAATAATAATCCAATAATATTCCAAATTATTTAATTAAATTAATAAATATACTATTAACTTAAATTAAATAATTATCTTATTTTTATCGGGGTGTTACAACTCTCCCCCACTAAAAGAGTTTTCGTCCTCGAAAACATACCTTAAGCGAATAACTCTGGATAGGACTCCTTCATCTGACCCTCAAGTTCCCAAGTCACATTGCCACCTGCTGGTCCTCCCCAAGCTACCTTTACCAAAGCAATCTCTTTACCCCGCAACTGCTTCAACTCTCGATCCTCGATCCTCATAGGTGATGTTTCAACAGTCAGGTTATCTCTCACCTGTACATCATCTATTTGGACCACATGCGACGGATCAGGAATGTACCTCCTCAACTGAGACACATGGAAAACCTCATGCAAATTCGCAAGTGACGGCGGTAAAGCGATACGATAGGCTACCTCCCCTATCCTCTCCAAAATCTGATAAGGACCAATAAATCGAGGTGTCAACTTCTTCGACTTCAAAGCTCGACCAACCCTAGTTATCGGAGTAACACGAAGAAACACATGATCTCCCTCTTGGAATTCAAGTGACTTCCTCCTCTTGTCGTGATAACTCTTCTGACGACTCTGAGTAATTCTCATCTTCTCCTGAATCATCTTAATCTTTTCCGTAGTTTGTTGAACAATCTCCGGTCCAACCACAGCACTCTCACCGGACTCATACCAACATAAAGGTGTCCGACATCTCCTACCATACAAAGCTTCAAACGGTGCCATACCAATGCTCGAATGAAAACTATTGTTGTAGGTAAACTCAATCAAAGGTAAATAACAATCCCAAGCACCTCCCTTTTCCAAAACACAAGCCCTCAAAAGATCCTCTAGTGACTGAATCGTCCTCTCAGTCTGACCATCAGTCTGCGGATGATATGCAGAACTCAATCTCAGCTTAGTTCCCAAAGCCTTCTGCAAACCTTCCCAAAACTTCGATGTAAATCTAGGATCTCTGTCCGAAACAATACTCGACGGAATACCATGCAAACTTACAATTTTCTCAATATACAACTCAGCAAATCTCTCTAACGGATAATCCATTCTGATCGGAATGAAATGAGCCGATTTCGTCAATCTGTCAACAATCACCCAAATAGCTTCAAAATTCTTAATCGTCCTCGGTAACCCAGAAACAAAATCCATACTGATACTATCCCACTTCCACTCTGGAATAACCAACGGTTGCATTAGCCCAGACGACTTCTGATGCTCAATCTTTGACTTCTGACAAGTCAAACAAGAATAAACAAAACTCGCAATTTCTCTTTTCATTCTCGGCCACCAAAATAACTTTTTCAAATCATGATACATCTTCGTAGCCCCAGGATGAATACTCAGGCCACTACGATGTCCTTCCTCAAGAATACTCTTCTTAAGTTCGGTAACATCCGGAATACACACCCGATTACCAAATTTCAAAACACCATTCTCATCAACTCTGAATTCACCACCTTGACCTTGATTCACTAGAGTCAACTTGTCAACCAAAAGCACATCGGATTTCTGACCCTCTCTAATCTCATCCAGAATACCACTTGTTAACTTCAACATTCCCAATTTAACACTATTGTGAGTACTCTCGCACACCAAACTCAAGTCTCTAAACTGCTCAATTAAATCCAATTCCTTAACCATTAACATAGACATATGCAATGATTTCCGACTCAATGCATCAGCCACTACGTTTGCCTTACCCGGATGGTAATTCAAACCAAAGTCATAATCCTTCAGAAACTCTAACCATCTCCTCTGTCTCATATTCAGCTCTTTCTGATCAAACAAATACTTTAAACTTTTATGGTCACTGAAAACCTCAAATCTTGACCCGTACAAGTAATGCCTCCATAACTTCAGAACAAATACCACAGCTGCCAACTCTAAATCGTGTGTCGGATAGTTCCTCTCATGAACCTTCAGTTGTCTCGAAGCATAAGCTACAACCTGCTTATTCTGCATCAAAACACCACCTAAACCCAACAATGAAGCATCACAGAAAACCTCAAATGGTTCCGATGAACTCGGTAATATCAGAATAGGAGCAGTAGTTAACCTTCTCTTTAACTCTTGAAAACCTTCTTCACATTTTGAGTCCCAAACAAACGCTTGCCCCTTTCTAGTCAACATCGTCAACGGTAATGCCAACTTAGAAAATCCCTCGATGAACTTCCTATAATAACCAGCCAAACCAAGAAAACTCCTTATCTCAGAAACTGACTTCGGAGCTTCCCACTTAGATACCGCTTCTATCTTAGAAGGATCAACAGCAACACCACCTCTGGAAATCACATGACCAAGAAAACTAACCTCTTCTAACCAAAATTCACACTTGGACAATTTAGCAAATAACTTCTTTTCTCGTAGAACTCCTAAAACCACTCTCAAATGTTCAGCATGCTCTTCTTCAGATTCCGAATACACCAAAATATCATCAATAAACACCACAACAAACTTGTCTAGGTACGGATGGAAAATCCTATTCATATACTCCATAAATACTCCAGGCGCATTAGTCACACCAAAAGGCATTACAGAATACTCATAATGTCCATACCTTGTTCTGAAAGCAGTCTTCTGAATATCCTCAGTTTTCACACGTATCTGATGATAACCAGATCTCAAATCTATTTTGCTGAACACACTCGCACCAACCAACTGATCCATCAAATCATCAATCCTCGGCAAAGGATACCGATTCTTGATCGTCACTTTATTCAGTTGCCTGTAGTCCACACACAACCTCATAGTACCTTCTTTCTTCTTAACCAATAACACTGGTGCGCCCCACGGTGACACACTCGGACGAATAAATTTCTTATCCAACAGATCTTCCAACTGACTTTTCAATTCATTTAACTCAACAGCAGACATACGGTACGGAGCCATCGACATCGGCTTAGTACCAGGTACCAAATCAATCGAGAACTCAACTTCACGCTCTGGCGGTAATTCATTCACTTCTTCAGGAAACACATCAGGAAAATCACACACCACGGCTAGATCACAAATCGCCAGTTTATCTTTAGCCCCCAAAGTCGCTAACAGCATGAACAACTCTGCTCCATCTACTACTGCCTCATTCACCTGCCTTGCTGATAGAAACAAACTCTTTTCTTCCTCAATCTCAGGAAATATCACAGTCTTATCAAAACAGTTGATATAGACTCGGTTAAACACCAACCAGTTCATACCCAGGATAACATCAATCTGCACTAGTGGAAGACACACGAGGTCTATCCCAAAGTCTCTACCAAAAATACTCAAAGGGCAATTTAAACAAACTGAAGTAGTAGTCACTGAACCCTTCGCAGGAGTATCAATCACCATACTACCATGCATCTCAGATATCTCTAATTTAAGTTTAACAGCACAATCCAAAGATATAAAGGAATGAGTCGCACCTGTGTCAATAATAGCTACAAGAGGAAAGCCATTAATATAACACGTACCTCGGATCAAACGATCATCTGCAGAAGTCTCAGAACCCGATAAAGCAAAGACCTTGCCTCCCGACTGGTTCTCTCTCTTCGGCTTAGGACACTGTGGGCTGATATGACCCACTTCTCCACAGTTGAAACAAGTCACAGTCTTCAACCGGCACTCTGCAGCCAAGTGACCACCTTTTCCACACTTAAAACACTTCTTCTCATTACTGGTACACTCATGGATACGATGTCCCGCCTGACCACATCTGTAACACTTAGCAGGGGCACTGGAGTCTCCCCCACTAGGCCTCTTCATCCCACTCTGTCTCTGGAAACCTTTGCCAGCTGCATACGGTTTCCCACGATCATTCTGATTCTTGCCTTTCCTATCAACCCTTTGCTGATAGCTCTCTGCTCTGGCCTTGGTATCCTGTTCAAAAATCCTGTAACAGTCAACCAAGTCAGAAAACACTCTAATCCGCTGATACCCAATAGCCTGCTTGATCTCGGGACGTAACCCGTTCTCAAACTTCACACATTTTGAAAATTCCCCAGTAGCCTCGTTATAGGGAGTGTAATACTTCGACAGCTCTGTGAACTTAGCAGCATACTCAGTAACAGACCGGTTGCCCTGCTTCAATTCCAAGAACTCTATCTCTTTCTTTCCTCTGACATCCTCTGGAAAGTACTTCCTCAGGAATCTCTCTCTGAACACCGCCCACGTGATTTCAGTACTTCCAGCAGCTTCCAACTCAGTGCGGGTAGCAACCCTCCAATCATCTGCTTCCTCTGACAGCATATGCGTACCGAACCTGACCTTCTAGTTATCGGCACACTCAGTCACTCGGAAGATCCTCTCAATCTCTTTCAACCACTTCTGAGCACCATCTGGATCGTATGCTCCCTTGAACATTGGAGGATTATTCTTCTGGAACTCACTCAGTTGACGAGCAGCTCCCATTCCCACAACATTCGGATTCCCTCCAAGTACTCCAGCTAGCATACCCAGAGCCTCAGCAATCGCAGCATCGTCTCTACCTCTTCCAGCCATCTCTATTCTGAGAACCCAACAAGATAAAACAATAAGTACTGATAGGGTTATACAACACCTATCCCGTACAGGGGAAACAGAATAATTACGACTCGACTCGATCGACTATGCTCTGATACCACTAATGTAACACCCTTCTAAAATACCCCAATAAATAATTAAAACAACCAAACATAAATCAGAGTAAATATGCAATTAAGGGTGTCACACTTGACACTTCACACTGTGTTCCAAAATATCTGGTCATACTCATTTCTTTATCAAAATAAACATTTGCATAATTCGCAGCGGATAAAGTCTAACAACAATGCAAAACATGTAACACATTACATGTAAACTTGTCCAACAATCATCAATGAAAACAAGTAAAACATCCCATCCCGATGTTACATCTACCAGAGCATGACCCACTAAGGAACTACACTAGACTCCAAGGACTAGCTTCTACTCAATCACTGCTCGTTACCTGAAAACATAGTTGTAAGGGTGAGTTCCTCAATCGATATAATAAGCATTATAAAATATCATGTAATGCTAAGTAAACTAACACATTTCATCACCCTAATCAGATCACACATTCAGTAACGGCAATATCAACTCCAAAATCATACTCAACACAATCACCAAAACAACACGTATAATATTGGAATACATCCATTCATATTATACACCATACATACATACATTATGCAATGAGACTCCATGCATGCGGTACCGACTATTCGTGAACATATAGTTCAAGCTCACCGATCAAATCCAGATACGGCTACCAAGCTCACTAGTCCCACTCATTTGAGACCTAGTGACTCACTCACTAATTCCTCACCATGGGAATTAGCTACCACCCCAAGGGCTATGATATGCACGCTAATCACCTAGCATGCAAACATCAACAACAATCCACAACAACTCACTCACTAATTCCTCACCATGGGAATTAGCTACCACCATAAAGGCCATAATATACATGCTAAATCACCTAGCATGCAAACATCAACAATAATTCAAAATAGACATATGCTCACACTCTAAGCCATAAACAGTCCATTCACAATTGCATACAGAATAGATACATTCACAGTATTATGCATACCATCATACATCATCAGCATGTTATCACAAAAATCATATCATGTCATGCCAATTAATAATCACAGTATTAGCACACTCTACTAATACCTACACGGCTCAAAACAACGGGAAACGATCCCTACTATATCATACATCAGCTAAAATTACATTACTCAGCTGAACAACCAAAAACTGCACAACAACAGCACAGAAAAATCACAATCCTGCCCATACGCGTATTGCCTAGTCCCATACGCGTATCACCTGTCTCATACGCGTATGCTACGCGTACCACTTCCCCATACGCGTACCAACAGAGACCAAACCACGTTCAAAACATCATCTTCCTCATCCATACGCGTATTGCCTAGTGCCATACGCGTACCAGACCATCTCATACGCGTATTGCCTAGTGCCATACGCGTATGACCAGAAACCAGATTTCCAGATCTGCTATGGTTTTCTCTGCTACGAGATTCCTCAGATCCAACCTCCCACAGTCCGATTTTACACAGTAATCGTTCATATCATCTAACACGAATCATACCCTATTCGATTTCGCCAATTCTAACATTATTCCATCTAATTCTTACGAATTTCTTCAATTATAACCCATATTTCGTTCATCTAATATTTCACAAATTCAGCATACATCATTCTAATCAGAGTCAAATAAATGGTTTATCACTACCCATTACATGTTATCCCATAATACCCATCAAACGACGATAAACCCCCCTTACCTGAGTTAATCCGGCAAATCCTTCGGCTTCGAGCTCTTCCTCTCTTCAACCCTTGTTCTCTGGCTCTTTGCCCTTTTTCCACTTTAGAGTCGTTTCTCTGTTTTCACGTGAAACTCTTTTTACCAAAATGGAACTCTTTTTCCTTATTTCCAACTTATATATATTCTAATAATAAATCCAATAATAATAATAATAATCCAATAATATTCCAAATTATTTAATTAAATTAATAAATATACTATTAACTTAAATTAAATAATTATCTTATTTTTATCGGGGTGTTACACGATCCGTTTGAGATTATTTCCTTTCTCCCTCAGGGATAGAGCACGTTCATGGTTAGATTCACTTCCAGCTAATTCAATAACTACCTGGGAAGACCTTAGAAGAGTATTCCTTGCTAGATATTTTCCCTTAGTAAGACTGTTGTTCTTCGAAACCAAATAAGTAGATTTACTCAAAAACAAGGAGAATAGCTTTTTGAAGTTTGGGAGAGATATAAAGAGCTATTAAGAGTCTGTCCACACCATGGCCTAGAACAATGGTTGATCGTTCACACCTTCTACAATGGACTCCATTATAACACCAAGATGAGCAACGATGCTGCCACAGGTGGCACGCTGATGAACAAACCTTACCCTGAAGCTTGTGACCTAATTGAGGATATGACCCAAAACCATTACCAATGGGGAATTGAACGAGCATCAATAGAGAAAAAGGAGACCCAAGGTGGAATACACGAGATAAGCTCTCTGGACATGATGTAGGCAAAAATGGACGATTTAGCCCTTAAGATAGAACATATGTCTACAAACACTAACACCACAGCGGTAGTCCACACAGAGTGCGAACTTTGTGGATATAAAGGACACGAATCAGCAGAGTGTAACCTTTTGAATGACCTGAACACAGACCAAGTGAATTACGCCCAAGGTAACCAATTTTCGAACACCTACAACCCTGGATGGAAGAATCATCTGAATTTTTCCTATAAAAACCAGAACCCTATCCAAAATTATGCACCTCAAAGACCACAAGGTTATCAATCCCAAAAACCAAATCAACCTATGCAAGTTGTGCCTCAGAAGTCTAACCTTGAGAAGATCATGGAGAGCTTTATATCGGGCCAGACTCAGCAAAATAAAGAATTCCTAAACCAGAACATTCACGTAAACGAACTGATAACACAATTAGGAACCAACGTTGATCAGATAATCACTCACAACAAGATGCTTGAAACCCAGATCTCATATGTAGCACAAAACCAAGCCCCACAAACTACACCTGGAGGACAATTCCCGGGACAACCTCAACCAAACCCTCGAGGGCAAGCTAACGCTATCTCGTTATGAAGTGGGACCGCTTACGAAGGGCCTCATAACCCAGCAATAAGCGAGTCCAAAACTTCTAAAGTAAATATACCTACCAACCAAGAAGAGGAACCGGTGGAACCCGAAAAACAAGCCGACCAAGAAGGTGAAGCCAAGGATACAACTTACAAACCACCACCCCCGTACAAACCACCAATCCCATATCCGTAAAGACTTATACAAACCAAATAAAATAACCAATACCAAAAATTTATAAAAGTAATGGAGAAGCTTCATGTAGAGATTCCTTTCACCAAAGCTATCACCCAAATTCCGTCTTACGCCAAATTTCTCAAAGACATCTTAACCAACAAGCATAGGCTTGACGACCCAAAACCCTTGGAATGCAACTTTATTTCCGAGGATAAACTCTCTAAGAAGGAGAAAGACCCTGATAGTTTTTCTATACCTTGCATTTTAGGGAGTCACGTGATCGACAAAGCTTTCCTAGACTTAGGCGCTAGTGTAAGTTTAATACCCTTAGCTGTGTGTAAAAGGTTAAACTTAGGAGAGTTACAACCAACTAAGATGTCCCTCCAATTAGCCGATAGGCCTGTTAAGTACCCTGTAGGCATTTTAAAAGACATCCCAGTTAGGATCGGTCAACTTTATATCCTAATAGACTTTATGGTCATGGATATCAAAGAAGACGAAGATATCCCTATCCTTTTAGGTAGACCATTTTTATCAACAGTCAGAGCTATAATAGATGTTAAAAGAGGAAAATTAACTTTCGAAGTAGGGGATGAAAAGATCGAGTTTATTCTTTCAAAATTCCTGATGGTACCAATACTAGGAGACGCATGTTATGCGATCGATATCATAGATGAGTGCATAAGGGAATTTGATCGAGAAGAACCCGTGATCGAACCATTTTCAAACCCGAATGAAAAGGATGACGAGCTAGAGGAAACGGAACCTCACACTAACGAATGTTTGGATCTTACGCCAGACCTTTCACCAAATTCTCAAAAACCAGCTCATGATGCCTCATCTGAGAGCATTGTCACTCTTCACCCTATGGTGGACATTCAAGCACATCCAAGACATACACTAAGATCCTTCAAGCTGGTCTTTATTGGCCAATATTATGGCGTGATGTCCATACTTATATTGTCCAATGTGACCGGTGCTAGCACGCTGGAAACATTTCAAGACGTGACGAAATGCCTTTCAAGAACATCCAAGAAGTAGAACTATTTGACGTTTGGGGTATTGATTTCATGGGACCTTTCCATCTTCGATGAGAAACAAGTACATTTTGGTAGCCGTTGACTATGTGTCCAAATGGATAGAAGTTATAGCCGCACCCACCAACGATACAAGAGTAGTCATCAAGATGTTCAAGAATAATATTTTTCCCAAATTTGGAGTACCACGACTTGTCATAAGTGATGGTGGATCACATTTTATATCCAGGATATTTGATAATCTCTTAAGAAAATATGGAGTAAAACACAGAGTAGCAACACCATATCATCCCCAGACTAATGGTCAAGTGGAAGTATCTAACAGAGAGATTAAGCAGATCTTGGAGAAAACTGTTTCAATATCCAGAAAAGATTGGTCTGAAAAGCTAACAGAAGCATTGTGGGCTTACATAACTGCTTACAAAACCCCTATTGGAACTACACCATACCAGTTGGTCTACGGGAATTCATCCCAATTACCTTTTGAACTCAAGCACAAGGGATATTGGGCCATCAAGACCCTGAATTTGGATTACCTAGCATCTGGCAAGAAGTGAATCCTTGATATCCACAAATTGGAGGAACTCCGCCAGAACGCTTACGAGAATGCCGTTATATACAAAGAAAGAACCAAAGTTTGGCATGACAAAAGGATTGTGAAAAAGGAATTTAATATAGGATATTTTGTTCTCCTCTTCAATTCGAGATTATGACTTTTTCCAGGTAAGCTACGTTCGAGATGGACAGGCCCCTTATAGGTTTCCAAAATCCTAAAATCAGGAGCAGTTGAAATCCGAAACAATTCCTGTAATTCGTTTGTGGTAAATGGACAAAGACTGAAGCAATATCAAGGAGGTTACATCCCCATAGAATGCCCTGACCAAACTCAGATCGACCCTCTAGTTCCTACGTCTAACATATAAAGTTCGAATCGTCAAGCTAACGATGTTAAACAAGCGCTGCATGAGAGGCAACCCATGATTTCTTTTCCTTTACTTTTTACTATTTAAATTTATGTTTTTATTTGTTTTATATGTATGTATATCTATGTGTAGACTAACAGTTATAATATTTGCGATTTCAGGTGTCCTCTGTTTCTAACCTAACTTTTCAGGATGGAAAATTGTGACACTATGCCAGTAATCTTTCGTGACCCAGTTCAGGAGCAGCGCTACGCCATGCTTTCCCAACGTCCAATGCTACCCACCAGATATTCTGACTCGAGTTGCATGGAGGCATTAGGCATTGAGCCTAGTGTCAGGAATTTATGCAATCAGTTGCAATGGGATGAATATACTGATGCGATGCATGTGACTTACAGGAACCTGACTTTGGAGTTCTTGAGCTCACTGACCTACGAGCCCTATGTTGGTCACGCTAGTGATGGTGGCTACATTAATTTCAGGTTGTTTGGGACAAAATACACCTTCAACCACAAGCGCTTCGGTGACTTACTTGGATTTCAGACTGCTTATGATGCCTCATCTGAGCTCCCCATGAGCTATTTCCTGAGCAGAGACATTGAGAAGTTTTGGAGTGACATTACATGTAGAGGTAGCCATGACCCTTCCATCCAAATCTCTAACAAGATCCATAATCCTACTTTCAGATACTTTCAGATGATCATTGCCCACACCTTCATGGGGAAGAGTGGCCCTGATACGCATGTAAATGCTGAAGAGATCTTCTTCATGTACTGTACTACTCAGTCACGCCCAGTAGATTGCGGAGCTTTCCTGATCGGGAGTCTATATCTTAATGCTCGATCCGCTGTGAGCTCTATACACGTTGGAAGCACAGTGACTCATATAGCCTCCACCCCGGGACTTGATAGAAGACTATTTCATCTGACGTCTTACTGCAGCTACACCTTGATGGATATTGACTTCTGTCTGGACCGTGGCCTTATTAGGAGATCTTCTTTCCAACCGGATCAATACAGGCTCTTAATCGAGGGTGAGACTATTCACTACTTCACTTTACCTAACCCTTAGGTAACTTGTGTTATTGATCAAGCCAACTGGGCCTACACCATAGAAGGCCAAGGCAAGACAGTAGACGAGCCGAAAATCGCATCTATCAGAATCAAAGTCCGTACCAATAATCCAAATCTCCAGAGTCCAAGCATGCAGTCTGAACTGGTTAAGCTTCGTATGGAGGTAGCCCAGCTTTTCTAGGAGCTCGCTGACGTTGCTTTGCAGGTCGAAGTATCAGTCACCACACATGCCGCTGAAGCTGATATACTGAATGATGAGATCGCGGACCTCCGACACGAGATCGCAGAGCTTCGAGGATACAAAGTCGAGGAGACTCCATTATACCCTGAGCATTGATGCTATCACCAACCGATAGATTCCGTTTGATTTTCCTATTTCCCGTCATTTATTATTTATGCTTATTTTTATTGTTCCTTTTGACTTTATGCTTGCTTTTTCTTTCCTAGGATCTCTGGACCCGTGACTTATTATTAACTCTTGACACACACACACACACACACACGCGCGCGCACACACACACACACACACACACACACACACACACACACACACACACATATATATATATATATATATATATATATATATATATATATATATATATATATATATTATATATATATATATATATATATGCATTATTATTATTATTATTATGTTTTTATATCCGTTTTATTTTATTTTATTTATTCTCATTTTACTATTTTATTTTGTTTTGTCAAGCTTAAATAAAAAAAACAGCATACCATAGAAACCTATATGCACCCCCCTTTTTGCAAAAATGAAGACAAAAAGATGTGGCCCAAGAAGAAATCTGGCCCAACCAATTCCGAAGACATCGCGGGCGCCATAAGCCTCATGGCGGGCGCCATGATGTCTGAACCTTTAACGGGACAAAATCCCTAATTTCACCATTTTCACCTTCTTCAACCTCTCCAAACCCATTTTCTCCTCTTCCAAACTCAATCAAAGTCCACAAAAAATCCCAACTTTCTCATTTTAACTCCAAGCCATTACCATCTCCAAACTTCACTCATCCATTTCTCCAACAAAAACCCACTAAAACTACATTTTTTACTCCCTTTCCATAAACACCCATTTTTCTCTTCACTCACCATTAATGGCCGGAATGGAGTTCAACAATGATCGGTCACCATTTCCATTGAATTCCCACCATTAATCCGACGTATTTTCATCACTTTGGTAAGATTTGTGTTTGTTTATAGTTGTTTCAGAGTCATTTATCATGTTTTGTTAGTTTGGTATCGCATTTCATTTTATTACATGTTTATGTCAAAAAGGTCTCTTTTACGCTTCATTTTAGTAGTGTTATTGTTACAGGCCGTTGCACAGGTTTAAAAGCACTAATAGTGGAGTTGAGGATACTCAGAAAGGCAAAAATATGAAAATACAGCAGTCCAACACGGGCACCCGTGTGCCACAACACTGCCCGTGTTGTTGGTAAGGCAAAATAAGCTTGGAGAGGAAAAAACAGAGAGTTAACACGGGCACCCGTCTGTAGGAACACAATCCATGTTGATGCCCCTATAACTTTATTTGAAAATAATCATGTTGGAAAGCACACATGGGCACCCGTGTGTACGCACACGGCCCGTGTTGATGGGCGCGGCTTGGAAACTTCAATTTTTGCCATGTGAATCTATTCTGCTCATTAAGGGTAGTTTGGACTTTTTGCTTTGGGAAAATCCATCTGAAACTATTAGAAGGCTTGTGAGAGAAAGGAGAAGACACTTTTTGACGTACGAAAGAAAATATTGCACTGAAAAGATAGCTACTACGGAGGATTCGAAGACGGCGAGATTCAAGGGCATCGACCATTGAAGATCAAAATCTCCTAATTCTTTGTAATGTCTAATTTTCACATTATAATTTCTGTGAATACTATGAGAGGCTAAACCCCCTATGTTAGGGGGGTGGTCCTGATTTTATCGTATGTTATGAATTTGAACAAATGATTTCCTTATTACCATGTTACTTATTTCAATTCAACTATGTGATGTTATTATGCTTTTGTATCGGACAAATACAAATTGATCTATGAATTTCAATAACAGGATTGTGATTGTTAGGGTTTTCACACAATTGGGTTTATGAATGCATTATCTAGGACTAGTAACTTTTGTAAATCACCGCAAACCTCGATTTTATTTATGATTAAAACCAAGGATTTATTGAATGGACATTTGATAAGAACTGGTAGTTTAATAGTTTCTTTCTTAAGGACTTAAGGAAGAACATTATGAGGTTAGGTAACTGAATGTTTCATGCATATTAAGGAAATCTTGACTGAATTCTTAACTAGTTAAATCAACCACTCACCCTAGCATGTTTTATCTTAATCACTTATATTTTTACTGTCTTTTGTGTTTATTACTGAAATTCCGAAAACAACCAAACCATTATCTTTTTGTTCTGATAGAATCAAAGTAAAATAAGTATTTCCTACGCAATCCCTGAGATCGATACTTGGAAATAAAACTCCTTATTACTACATCCGTGAAAATAGTACACTTGCTATTTTTCCGATCAAGTTTTTGGCGCCGTTGCCGGGGATTGCCAAAATACGTATTTTAATTTTTATTCTATTTAAATTTTGTTGCTCGTCAACCAAAATTTTATCTGTGAAAATCTTGTTATTCCATTCTAATATCTGTCTAACTTGTTTATGCGAGGTAAGGCCTCATCGGATTTTTCTTTTGACGCAGATCCCGAAAGAACTCTTCGCGCTAGACTAAGACAAGTTAGGAGAGAAAAACTGGAATTAGCAGAGAAAGCGGAGGAGGAAGTTGTTTCAGTGCACTCAGAAAATTCAGATTCAGAAGCAGAAACAACTCCCGAGGTCATGGTTGTAGAACCACCACCACCAGAGAGACTTCTCGATGACTATGGTGGAAACAACACTGCGGGTGGTTGTATGACAATCGTCAACCAACCGGTTACTGTAGAATAATTTCAGCTGCATCCCAGCACGATTAATCAACTCGAAAGGTGGTCCTTTTCTGGAAGGGTGAATGAAGATGCCAACAAGCATCTCCAAAGGTTTTTGACTATGAGCACAACACTGAAAATGCTTGGACATAACGAAGAAGCAATAAGGCTTCGTATGTTCCCATTCACTTTAGCTGATGAAGCCGAAGAGTGGTTCTATTCCTTACCTGCTGGTAGTATCACTACATGGGAGCAGATGGAAACTGCATTCCTGCAGGAATATTTTCCCGTATCTGTGTCACTGAGGAAAAGATACGTGATCCTTAACTTCAAGCAGAAGGAGGGTGAGTCACTAGGAGATGCCTATAAAAGATTCAAGAGAATCCTAGTGGCTTGTCCTACTCACAACATGGATGAAACTGAGCAGATGCAAATGTTTGTTAATGGTCTTCGAATACAAACAAGACAAATCCTTGATTCAGCAGTTGGTGGCTCAGCTAACTTTGCAACAACCACCGGTATGAAGAAAATAATTGAAGCAATTTCCTCGAATGAGCATTTTGAGTTATATGATAGGGTGTCAAGCAAATCTGCAGTTATTGACTTGAAGCTTGAAACAAACAAACAGGTGAAAATTGAAGAAGCTGTTGCTGCGGAGGTAGAGAAAAGGTTGAAAGCACTAAACATAGGTGCTCAGAAAGTGGCTCAAGTGCAATAGGCACCGAATGATGTGTGTGGCATTTGTAATGGACCATACAATACTGTTCATTGTTTTGCCACACCGCAGCAGATAGAAGATATCAAGTTTTTAAAGCAAAACAATCCCTACTCCAACACATACAATCCGGGGTGGAAGAATCATCCCAACTTTGCATGGAAAGATCAGAAAGGGAACGTGCAACAACAGGCACAAGGTCAATATCAAAATCAATATCAGCAACAGCAACAACAAGTCCCTAAGAAGGCAGATTGGGAGATCGCAATTGAAAAGATGGCAGCTCACAACATTCAATTCCAAGAAGAGACTCGAAATAATCAGAAGAACACTACAACATCCATAAAAAATCTCGAAATTCAGATGGGTCAAATTGCTCAACAGTTAGCTTCCAATTCCCAGGTGCCTGGCACGCTTCCCAGTGGGACAGTTGTTAACCCACGTGATCAAAGTCACATTAAAGCTGTGGTAACCAGAAAAGGAAGAGCCAAGGAACAACAAGTTGACGAACAGGTTGAAGAAGATGGGTTGCTGGAAGTTGACTTGGAGATTAGAGAGGATTCAAAACAAACTGAAAAAGAGGTGGTGAAGCCGGCAAGCCAGCAAGATAAACAAAAACCAAAGATCATTCTTCCCTTTCCGACAAGAAGAAAGAAGAAAGATCTCCATGATTTTTTTTTGAGAAGTTCTTAGAATTATTCAAGAAGCTCGAGATCAACATACCTTTTGCTGAAGCTCTTGAACAGATGCCGATCTATGCCAAATTCATGAAAGACATCATATCGAAGAAAATGTCAATTGACGGCGAGCCAGTTATGCTAACTGAAACTTGTAGTGCTATTTTGCAGGGTCTAAAAATTCCGGTGAAGAAAAAAGATAGAGGTGCAGCCACTATTCCTTGTACCATTGGAGACAAATCATTCAAAAAGGCACTGATCGATTTGGGAGCAAGTGTTAGTCTAATGCCCCTCTCGACTTGCAAAAAACTTGAGTTAGGGGAAGTGCAAGACACTCGCATGACACTGCAGTTTGCGGATCATTCTATGAAGAGACCCTATGGTATATCAACAGATGTTCTGGTGAAGATTGATAAATTTGTTTTCCCAGTGGATTTTGTGATACTCGAGATGCCAGAAGATGAGGAAATCCCTCTCATATTGGGAAGACCTTTTCTTGAAATTGGAAGATGCATGATAAATATTGAGGAAGGAACCATGACCCTCAAAGTCTATGATGAAAAGCTAAAAATTGATGTGAGGGATGCTATGAAATTCAAGGATGACGAAGGTGCGAGTAAAAGTATTGAAGTGTTGGATACATTGTTTGCTCAATCTATGCATATTACAACACCTAAGCTTCCCTTGGAAAGAGTTTTGAGCTTATCTATCATTGAGGATACTGAAGGAATTGATGAGAAAGAATCTGAAGTGGTGTCGATGTTAAAGGCACAACCTCCTTGGGTTCATTCCCGACCACAACAGTGGGAAGAGCTTCGACCTAAAACATCTCCGAAATCAAAGCAAGATATAAAAAAGGGGATGGAGTTGAAACAATTACCAGAACATCTCAAATATGTCTTTCTTGACAATGAAGAGAAATGTCCAACTATCATCTATTCATGTTTGAGAGAGATCCAAGAAGAAGAGCTAATCAAAGTACTCAAGAAATACAAGAGTGATATTGGGTGGGCTATGGACGATTTGAAGGGAATCAGTCCAACACTGTGTATGCACAAGATTTTGATGGAGGATGATCAGAAACCGGTCGTCCAACCTCAAAGGAGACTGAACCCAGCTATGAAGGAAGTCGTTCGCAAGGAGGTTGTTAAACTTTTAGATGCGGGGTTGATTTACCCTATATCTGACAGTTTGTGGGTGAGCCCAGTTCATGTGGTACCGAAGAAGGGAGGGACAACTGTGATAAAAAATGAGAAAAATGAGTTGATCCCCACCCGTACTGTAACAGGTTGGAGAGTTTGCATTGATTACAGAAGACTGAACACTGCAACCAGGAAGGACCATTTTCCCTTACCTTTCATTGATCAGATGTTGGAAAGATTGGCAGGTCATGATTTCTATTGTTTTTTGGATGGGTACTCAGGGTACAACCAAATTGCGGTGGCACCTGAGGATCAAGAGAAAACGGCGTTCACACGTCCTTATGGAATCTTTGCTTATAGAAGAATGTTGTTTGGTTTATGTAACGCACCAACAACATTTCAGAGGTGCATGACATCCATATTTTCCGATATGCTTGAGAAGCATATGGAGGTATTTATGGATGATTTTTCGGTTTTCGGATCTTCTTTCGAAAATTGCTTGTATAATCTGTCACTTGTGCTGGAAAGATGTCAACAAACCAATCTGATCCTGAATTGGGAGAAGTGTCATTTCATGGTGAGAGAAGGGATAGTGCTAGGCCATAAAATCTCCCATAAAGGAATTGAAGTTGACAAAGCAAAAGTGGAGGTGATCGCCAACCTCCCTCATCCGGTGAATGAGAAAGGTATACGGAGTTTCTTAGGACATGCAGGATTTTACCGTAGGTTCATCAAAGATTTCTCCAAGATCGCAAAACCGTTGACTAGTCTGCTGGTGAAGGATACTCCATTTCTGTTTGACAAAAAGTGCAGCGAGGCATTCAATACTCTGAAGAATAAATTGGTAACTGCTCCTATAGTGATCTCGCCTGACTGGTCTCTACCCTTTGAAATAATGTACGATGCGAGTGATATAGCAGTAGGGGCAGTCTTGGGGCAACGAAGAGACAAACTCCTCCATGTCATCTACTATGCCAGCCATGTGTTGAATCCAGCTCAGATGAATTATGCAACCACAGAGAAGGAAGTATTAGCTGTTGTTTATGCCATTGACAAATTCCGGCAATACTTGTTGGGAACAAAGGTAATTGTTTATACTGACCATGCTGCTTTGAAATATCTTTTTTCTAAACAGGACTCGAAGCCAAGGCTTCTCAGGTGGATTTTGCTGTTACACGAATTCGACCTAGAAATTCGAGACAAAAAAGGGTGTGAAAACACCGTTGCTGACCACCTATCTCGAATGTCCCCGATTGAAGAGACGGAAGAAGAACACCCCATAAAGGACGAGTTTATAGATGAACGAATCCTCGCGGTGATGGGTGTTCCATGGTTTGCTGATTACGCAAACTATCTGGTGGGTGGCATAATCCCTGAAGAATTTGATTATAACAAAAAGAAAAAGTTTCTTCATGATTGCAGGTTTTATTTATGGGACGAACCATTCTTGTATAAGAAAGGGGTAGACGGACTGATCCGTCGATGTGTCCCTGATGAAGAACAGAACGAAGTCTTAAAGGCATGTCATGACTCAGATTATGGGGAACATTTTAGTTGAGATAGAAAAGCTGCAAAAGTCCTCCAATCAGGGTTGTACTGGCCTACATTGTTTAAGGATGCCCAAGTCATTGTGAAGGAATGTGACAGATGCCAACGGACAGGGAATATTTCCAGGAGGAATCAAATGCCCCAAAAGGGCATGCTTGAAGTGGAACTATTTGATGTTTGGGGGATAGACTTTATGGGGCCATTCCCACCCTCATTTGGGAAGAATTATATTCTGGTGGCTGTGGACTATGTCTCCAAATGGGTGGAAGCCGTTTCCCTCCCTTCTAATGATGCGAGGGTAGTGGTAAACTTTCTTAAGCAAAACATCTTCTCACGGTTTGGTGTACCAAGGGCATTTATCAGTGATGAAGGGACACATTTCTTGAATAAGCTCATGGAGAACTTATTGAAGAAATATAATGTGAAGCACAAGATTGCCACTCCGTATCATCCTCAAACGAGTGGGCAAGTTGAAGTGTCCAATAGATAAATTAAACAGATTTTGGAAAAGACAGTGAGTGCTTCAAGAAAAGATTGGGTGATCAAATTAGATGACGCACTATGGGCGTACCGCACCGCTTTCAAAACCCCAATCGGCATGTCTCCGTATCAACTGATTTATGGTAAGGCGTGTCATCTTCCTCTGGAATTAGAGAACAAAGCCTTTTGGGCATCCAAGTTCTTAAACTGTGATCTTGCAAAAGCCGGTGAATCCCGAATTCTTCAACTTCACGAGTTAGAAGAATTTCGTAATCAGGAATATGAGAATGCAAAGATGTATAAGGAGCAAACACGGAAGTGGCATGATCAGAGAATCATCAAGAAAGATTTCTGGGGAAGACAACTGGTATTGTTGTTCAATTCAAGGCTCAAGTTGTTTCCTGGCAAATTGAAATCAAGATGGTCCGGGCCATTTGTCGTGCACAAGGTATCTCCCCACGGAGCAATAGAGATTAAGAACCAAAACAATGGGGATATATTCAAGGTGAATGGCCAGAGGTTGAAGCCCTATTACATAGGCCAAGAGTCTGGATTGATTGACCATGTGCGCCTCACCTAATGAGGTGGAAAACCGTCGAGCCATGCGACGTTAAATGAAGCGCTTCGTGGGAGGCAACCCACGCGTTTGATTTCTAACTTATTTTTGTTCGCCTTTTCCTTTGTGTGCGTGAAACGTTGTTGTAGGTAAGGAGAAGAATTTGGAGCGTAAAGTCAAAATCACCTCTGAACGGAAGGAGACCATACCCATGAAGCAAAACAAATTTCAAAATTTGAGAAAACAGGTCATTCACACGGCCGCCCGTGTTGTGACACACGGCCCGTGTTGATTGTGCAAGAGGAGGAAACAGGGCATAAACACGGCCACCCGTATTGTGACACACGACCGTGTTATTTAAAACAGTGCATTAACGCGGGCGCCCGTGTGTAGGAACACGGCCCGTGTTGTTCTATACGGGTTGGATTTTGAAATTTTTTGAAGTTTGGTGCTTTTAATGATGGGACCCACTTGGCTTTATATCTCTTCCCCACCACTTATTCTCATTCATTCTGATTTTGCAAGCTTCTCTCACCCTCTTCCTCCATTGTTAACCTAGCCTCCATCACCTAAAACTCCACTCATTAAAACCCCATCTTCCCTTCACGAAAATCGTTCCTCTCTCTGTCCTCTACGCAGTGTCGGTGGCCGTTTTCACTAATCTGTTATTTGGGTTTTTAGAAATTTTTGCAGGTACCCATTATGCCCCCAAAGCGTGTAAGCAAAGGAAAGGATGTTGCCACATCCTCCCGGCCGAAGCAACGTGCTAGACGCACTCCGAATCCTCATGGCATTTTATTTGAACAACCGGATCACCAAGATAGGTATGTGATTCTTGCTCAACGTAAGCTCATTCCTACACGTTATATGTGTGATGCTACACTTGCTGAGTTAGGCTTAAGGGAAGAGGTGCATCGCATGTTTCACAACATCGGTATGTTAGAATTCATGCAATTCGAAGCACCGACCTTCGCACGTATCACACTTGAATTCTTAAGTACGGTTGAGTTTAAGATGAGACGAAGGTGGATAGGTTCAGAGATGGAATTTTATGGTCAAATGACTTTACGGTTGTTCGATGAGGATCACGAGTTATCTGTTGAGGAACTTGGGAGTATTCTGAGACTCCCGGTATCTGGACCCGGAACCCCTCCAGACACTTTTTCAGCAATTGATTTCTGGAGGGCTATTACAGGTAAAAATGGGTACAACCCAAGTTCGGGAAAAGCTTCTGGGATTCATAACCCTTGCTTCAGATATGCACAAAAGGGGTTAGCCTACACCTTGTTCGAACGGGGTGATAGCACCGGGGTAGCCGCAAAGCGAGAGTTATTTTTCCTTCACTGCATGGCCAATAATGAGCGAGTCAATGCAGTTGCTTTTGCCGCCAATCATTTGAAGCAAGTTGGCCACGCAAGTACCGGTGATATTTCTGTGGGTGGTATGATCACACAGATTGCGGACTACTTTGGGTATGGTTAACTCTTGTTGGAAGAAGCTGCAGTGGTGGGTAAGACTAAGATCGACATGAACACTCTCGTCAATCAGCAAATGATTGCCATCATGCCGACTCATTACTCTCTTGTGAATCATAATGTGGAAGTGCTTGCATTACCAACACCTGGTTCCATTAGCATTGCAAATGTTGCTAACTGGTTGTATACAGGTTCAGCCCCATCTGTAGGGGACGATGCTCAATATGACCAGGATTTTTCAGGTGATGAAATGGAAGATGATGAGAGGCCAGAAGCACAAGGTATGCCACCCCCACAGGATTCCAATCTACATGGTGAAGGATCCTCTTTTATGTCTTAGGACCAGTGGGGTTGGATCCAAACTGAGATGGGAACTCTCCGCACTGAGCAAACCAGACAAGGTGCGGAATTAGCCAGACAGGGTGTGGAATTGTTCCGACAAGGGACAATCATGGATGACATGCAAGCCATGATGCAACGTCTAATGTTGCATTTCCCGCACGATCCTCCGCCTCCTCCACAACAATAATCATTGTAAGTCCCCTTTGTGTTTGAATTTAAACATTGAGGTCAATGTTTAGTTCAAGTGTGGGGGGGTTTTTCCTTTCATGTTTTAATTCACTTTCAATTTGTTTTGTTCTTGTTTTGTTCTTGAGCTTTTGTTTTTGTTGTATTCGTATTATTTTGTTTTTTTTTTGTTGTGGTTTACTTGTGTGGACAGAGTGATGAGAAATGGTTGGACGAATCCGGGATCAATGGTAGTGGATGAAAGACACCCCTCATACTTATTCTGATAAGGCACCCCGGAAGTTGATGCAACCATGAGAAAGTAAAGTCGGACACAATTTGGTGACACCGGACCAAGAGAGCGGTATGGTAGAACCGAGTCGGAAAAGAAACCACATAACATGAGGAGGCTTCAGAGCTTGTAAGGCTAACCAACATGGTGAGATTACAAAAATCCAGACACTAAACATCAACATGAGAGTTCAGCCAGGTATGACTCTACCACTCTGATTTTGCGTATGTCCTTATGACACTTCACAACATGACAACACACATTGAGGCAAGTTGTTTGTTTAGCCAGGGCCTTTCTAGCCATCCCTATCTGTATGTTTCCCTTCGTGAACCCCGTTGAGCCTTAGCCATTTTATTCATAATAAACCCCATGTTAACCACTAATCATTCATTTCTTCCATCACTCGGCATGATTGTTGTGAGTTATTAGATGTGCATAAAGCTAAGTTTGGGGTGGTAATCTTGAAAGATAGGGCAAGTGCATAATAAGAAATCATACAAAAAGAAGAGATTTGTGTATGTTCAAAAAACAAAGAAAAAAAAGAAACAAAAGAGAAAAAATGCACTTGCCGAGACTTCAGACTCTAACACCTATAAAATGCTCGCAAAGAATTGAGTGGAAAAAGAGTCAAAAGAGTGAAATTAACACCCAGAGTTTAAGTGATGCACGAAAAAAGAGAGAAAGAAAAACCACACAACATGAATGCCGAGTTTTAAACCCTTTGTTATCCATTTTTGTGTTTATCCCACCGTACCCAAGCCCCGTTACAACCTAAAAGACCTCATAAAGTGTGTGAAATCTGCTGTTGTCGTGAAATTAGAATATATTCAAATTTAAGAGTTTGGTATTGTATACTGTGCTGAGAGTGTACACACCCTAACCATGAGAGATGTTGTGAGTGTGTGAAAAAGCTTGCAGGTAACGAGGCTTCTGATGTGGAAATGTGGCGAATTGTCTGAGTCGGAGATACCGGAAACTTGATTGGAAAGGAAGAACACAAATTGTGAAGGACAAGGTTGCATTGTGGGAAATGAATTCGTGGGTGACCTTTGTTTGGACTCAATACATCACTTGAGGACAAGCAATGAGACAAGTTTGGGGTTGTGATCGGTCACCATTTCCATTGAATTCCCACCATTAATCCGACGTATTTTCATCACTTTGGTAAGATTTGTGTTTGTTTATAGTTGCTTCAGAGTCATTTATCATGTTTTGTTAGTTTGGTATCGCATTTCATTTTATTACATGTTTATGTCAAAAAGGTCTCTTTTACGCTTCGTTTTGGTAGTGTTATTGTTACAGACCATTGCACAGGTTTAAAAGCACTAATAGTGGAGTTGGGGATACTCAGAAAGGCAAAAATATGAAAATACAGCAGTCCAACACGGGCACCCGTGTGCCACAACACTGCCCGTGTTGTTGGTCAGGAAAAACAAGCTTGGAGAGGAAAAAACAGAGAGTTAACACGGGCACCCGTGTGTAGGAACACGGCCCGTGTTGATGCCCCTGTAACTTTATCTGAAAATAATCATGTTGGAAAGCACAGACGGGCACCCGTGTGTACGCACACGGCCCGTGTTGATGGGCGCGGCTTGGAAACTTCAATTTTTGCCATGTGAATCTATTCTGCTCATTAAGGGTAGTTTGGACTTTTTGCTTTGGGAAAATCTATCTGAAACTATTAGAAGGCTTGGGAGAGAAAGGAGAAGACACTTTTTGACGTACGAAAGAAAATATTGCACTGAAAAGATAGCTACTACGGAGGATTCGAAGACGGCGAGATTCAAGGGCATCGACCATTGAAGATCAAAATCTCCTAATTCTTTGTAATGTCTAATTTTCACATTATAATTTCTTTGAATACTATGAGAGGCTTAACCCCCTATGTTAGGGGGGTGGTCCTGATTTTATCGTATGTTATGAATTTGAACAAATGATTTCCTTATTACCATGTTACTTATTTCAATTCAACCGTGTGATGTTATTATGCTTTTGTATCGGACAAATACAAATTGATCTATGACTTTCAATAACAGGATTGTGATTGTTAGGGTTTTCACACAATTGGGTTTATGAATGCATCATCTAGGACTAGTAACTTTTGTAAATCACCACAAACCTCGATTTTATTTATGATTAAAACCAAGGATTTATTGAATGGACATTTGATAAGAACTGGTAGTTTAATAGTTTCTTTCTTAAGGACTTAAGGAAGAACATTCTGAGGTTAGGTAATTGAATGTTTCATGTGTATTAAGGAAATCTTGACTGAATTCTTAACTGGTTAAATCAACCACTCACCCTAGCATGTTTTATCTTAATCACTTATATTTTTACTGTCTTTTGTGTTTATTACTGAAATTCCAAAAACAACCAAACCATTATCTTTTTGTTCTGATAAAATCAAAGTAAAATAAGTATTTCCTACACAATCCCTGAGATCGATACTTGGAAATAAAACTCCTTATTACTACATCGGTGAAAATAGTACACTTGCTATTTTTCCGATCAAACAACATCATTCTTCGCGGAGGAAAACCCGGAGAGCGACAAAACAAGATTTTACAAAAATTGCAAACTCGGGAAATCCTCGCTACCAGGTATGTAGACGAATATTGTTTGTACACTTTAGGGACATACCATAGTGTTTTCCACATGCTTGATACTTTAGGATTACACGATATTTTTGCTAGTAAAGCACCCACCTATAATATGCTGACTAGGGAATTTTTAAGTTCCCTAATTTACACTGTTTACCCTGGCACTGCTAGCATCGTAGGTACCATTTATTTTAGAATGTTTAACCCGACCATACGTATTTTTCGATACCTTTTGGCATGTACTATATTTGGTCGGGAAAATTCTAACAAAGTAAATGCTCGTGAGTTGCTATTTTTACAGGGTTGCCTCACTAATTGCAGGATTAATCCTGTTCCTTTTATGCTTGCACATATGTCTGCCATTCTTAAAAAGGGAGGAACCATCTCTTTTGGTGGTTTAATTACTTCTATTGCTAGAGCATTAAATCTCAACGCTGAGTTAGCCACCTTGGAACAACTCCCTCACCGCACCGTTAACTTAAATTTTTTGAAAGATATGAAATTATGCAAGGTGCGGCGAGCAGGCGGTTTTCGCCTTATGATCCCTGGTGTAGCTATACCCAGTGTTGTTTTACCTTGCTCTCAGCGTACAAATGTGCGACATGCAAGGAACTGGACGTATGATATTGATTCTCCACCTTTTACCGGTCCTTTGCCACCTAACGTTCCTATGGACGATAAGCAAGGGATCGATGATGAGTATGACCGGCGTGACCAGTCACCTGCTCATGATATTCCTACTACATCACCTGCACACACTACACCCTTCTGAATACCATAAACCAACAACTGATAGATAATATGAGTTTTATGGTAGCTTCCCAGTAGCGTAGTGAGAAAGCACATCGGACTATCACTGAGTCCTTACTTGCGATCAATAATGAGCAGCATCGCCAGCGACAGGCTAATGAGCATCACTTCACACTTATCGAGGCCACCCAAGGGTCTCTAGGTCGCTCTCAGCAGATGTTGGAAGGAGTTAATACTCGTAGCAGACGTCGTCGACCCAGACATCCTGACCAGGACGGTGATGGTGACAGTACCGGTGATCACCCATAGTTCTCTCTCTCTCTCTCTTCCAGGTTACTCCTACCCTATCTCATATCGTAACATTGAGGACAATGTTCGGTTTAAGTGTGGGAGGAGATTTTTATCGCTTTTTATCGTTTTCCTTTATTTTTATCGCTTTCCTTTTTTTTAGTATGTTTTGTGTGTTTTAGTTGTTTTCTTTTCCTTTCAATAAAATAACATGTGTTTGACGAGTCATCTGTGTAGTGTATCCATATTTCTCCCATTTCTTTAAACTTACCAAAAAAAATTGTGAGCAAAGAAAATAGTGCATCTTGAATATTCAGGCTATAAGACAGGTTTATAACGGGATGTAAAAGACTTGGGAAAACTTTTTCTAAAAATTGGTATTGTCTTAACCCTGTAGGTTTCATGATTATAAGAGTCGATCCCGATACCCCATATGCTGTGACCCCAATTTTTGTTCCAAATAAGTCATTCAGTAGCTTATCCTTGCAGTCAGCTCCGGCTTAAGCATGCTCTACGTAGGGGACCGATGAAAATAAGTGAATGATCACAAAAACTCCTGCTTTGTTCTCAAGTCGTATGAAAATCCGGGCTAGGTGACTCTCACACGGTCATTTAACCCAGCAAAATAAAGACATATGCGAAACATGCAGAAGAAAAAGAAAAAAATTATATATATGCCTATTGTTGGTTGGTTCAGAGGTATCTGGTGTTGAACTTGGTAGGGTGGATTACGATCCAATCCCCCACAACTTCAAATTGGTTTAAATAAAGGGGTTACACCAACTTATGTACCAAAGCCCCATGCTTAGAAAAATAAAAAATAATAAGCCTATTTGTTGGTTGGTTCAGAGGTATCTGGTGCTAAACTTGGTAGGGTGGATTACGATCCAATCCCCCACAACTGCAAATTGGGTTAAATAAAGGGGTTACACCAACTTATGTACCAGAGCCTCATGCTTAAGATCATAATCACTAACCGGTCCCTTTACTATGAGTATGTACGGATAACGGGCTTAATGTGATTGCACCTGAATGAAAAGGACTTGAAGAAAACGAAAAGAAGGCCTAGGCATGGTGGGGGTAATGTGGATTGATTTGTATAACAACGAAGCCTATGACCGCGTTTGCGGGAAGTGTCACTACAATATCCTTAGTTCGATTCGTTAGTACCTATCGATACATTCCTTGAATGAACTTATAAGTCTTTTTGCCTTGAATTAACTCTAGTTGATACTGTTTTTCTTGCATAAACTATAAAGAGTTTTGCTTGAGGACAAGCAAAGGTTTAAGTATGGGAGAATTTGATCACACTGAATCACACCGTGTTTTTGACTCGGATTTCACATGTTTATTAGGACTTTATTATCATTTTTTTTGTATTATGCTCTCTTTTATGTTGTTTTCGGATATTTAGCTCTTTCGGGACCCTTTTTGAAGAAACGAAGCAAAAAGACCTAAAATTAGGGTTTTTCGGCAAATATTCTACACATGGCGTTGCACATGGTGACCGCCATAGGAGAAGCCATGACTCATCAGCCCTCAACCAGGAGGTAACCGCCACGTTCCCATGATCTTATCCATTTTCACACATGGCGGGTGCCATGAAGGGGTGGTGGGCGCCACCTTTGTATTCCACGTTCCCACTAAGGAGAAGTTGAGGGGCACCATGGTCTTTGCAAGCTGCCGAAAGCCTCTATAAATAGTTCATTCCATTTCATTTTCAAAGCATCCAACTTAGTTTACAACACTAAGACTATATTTATCATATGTAAAAGTGGTAATCCGTCACATCGAGGGGTTATCGCACCTTAGTGAGATTGAGTTGGGTCACTTCGAGTTGCTGTCGTCTTTATCTTCAGAGTCGGAGGTTTATTTTCCTTGTACCAGATTTAAAGCCTCCATTTGGATCAGGTTCTTATTTAATTGCTTTTATTTATTTTATTTTTGTCCTGCTTTTATTTATTTTATTTCTGTCTTGCTTTACTTTATTTAATTTCTGTCTACGCTTTACTTTATTTAATTTTTGTCTATGCTTTACTTTATTTAATTTCTGTCTTGCTTTACATTATTTAATTTCTGTCTTTGTTTTACTTTATTTAATTTCTGTCTGCGCTTTATTTTATTTATTTTACACACTTTACTCGTTCTTTACGCCTCACATTCTAAAATAACTTTTCATCATGATCAATATCGTTGTGTTTGTTGGTATTACCATGTATGGATAAATCTTTTAAAGGTTAGAATTTAAGGATCGCGGTTAAAGAGATGTTTCACATATTGAATCGTAGAAATACTTTAAAGGCTGTTTTGATTTTTAACTTGAGTTTTCTAAAACGAACTTGGTTAGTTTTAACTATTCAAGGAGTGCGAAAGCACCCTGGCTTAGTTAACTAGGAATTTTCATCACTTTAAGGAAAAACGATTTTTGAAACTGTTTTCGGACGCGTTGATAGATTTAAAATCAGGAAACTCCTTGGGTAAAACTTTCCAAATCAAAATCACTTTTCAACTAAGTTACGAGTCTTATTTCTTAAAAACAAGTTTACTACTTTAGCATTCTGCGCACCTTTTATAAGTGACAATAAAAGGCCTTAATTTAAGGATAAACTCGGTTCTGAATACGCGAAAGCGACAATTCCTATTAAATGGATTCTTTTCAAGAGTAGAAAATATTGCCTCATAAGTAGTTCTATTTAGACAATCGAAACATCCCTTAACTGACGTGAAATACATTCAAACTTGTCTTTACCTGCATTATATTTATTTTCTTTATTTACTGTTATTTTGCAACACCAATATCTCTTTTATACTGCCTTAGATAAACATTGTAACAATAGTAATCGATAGATTGACGATTTGGTCTCTGTGGGATCAATATTCTTTTATATTACTTTGACGCGATTCGTGCACTTGCGAATATAACGATCAGGATATTTGAGATTTCATTGGTCAATGAAAGGAATTGGAAAGAATAGGGATGAAGAAGAAGGGGGGGGGGGGGGATGATAGAAACATAAATTGGTCATGGGAGGAATTTTATCAATCCCCTAAATCCAGTGATTTTAATCCAAAAAAAAGTCAAATCAACCTTGACCAAGTCCCAAACAAATAGTCAAACATCACAAGACCATAAAAATGGCTCAACATAATTTTTACACATTTAATCAATTAAAAATCCAATTAAAAATGCATTGAAATACAATTTAATTTGGTCAAACCCTAAAATCTCTTCAAAACACCAAATAAATGGCCAAGAGATTTATCCTAGGTCAAAAAAGGTCAAAGGACCTTATACAAAAAATTTCATAATTGTTGAAAAGTTAGAATTATTTTTAAACAAATAAAAATATGCACAAAAACATTTAATTCATGAAAAATATCAAAATTAATCCAAAAAATAATTTTAATTCAGAAAATGAAAGAGAATTTTTTTTAAAGATTTTTGGTGAAAGTTCCATATTTTTTTGGATTAAAAATGAAATTAATATGAATTAAACAAAATAAAAGGATCAAACATAAAACCATAAAATAAAAAGAAATTCAAAAAAATAAGGGCCCTCAGATCTCCCTCATTAATTGAGGTGGCAGATATGATGGCCACACGTTACGATGTATGATGCGCTCAAGTCAAATGCGTGGCAAAAGTGGTAATCACAATGGAGGATCAGGATTAGAACGTGGAGGGAATATCTGATGGATAAGAGCAAGCCACCACACCACCGAAGCCCTAGCTCCGGTTGTCTTCTCCGGTGGACCTCACCGGACTGGTCCACCACCAACCACCATGGAAATGAAAAACAAGGACATGGATTTAATGAAAAAATGCTCAGGAGCTCGAATATGGCCTCAATTTTCTCCAATTCCAAGTATATCAAGAGATACAGGGATTTGAATTTTGAGGATCATGAACTGAGTTGCTTCGATTTGATCTCAAAGCAACTCAATCTTGTTGCCTACATTGGTAGGACATCAGCCAACCAAAAATAAATCAAAATAATTGAGAAATGAGGGAGAATCGGAAAAGAGAAGTTTCTGAAATTTCACCTTCGAGTAGCTTCAATTCATCTTGATCTTGATCTGGATTTGCTTGATTCTTTCTCCTCTTGCTTGCAGTATTCAATTGAGATGAAAAAGACAATGAATCCTTGGAGTTTGAACTTCAAAATAGAAGGTGAAATTCAAACTTGATTTCAAAAAAATCTTCAAGGAATTCTATGGTGTGAGGTTCTGAGTTCTCTTGGCAAAGCTTGGGCAAGGTGTGTGTGATTTCTGAGGCCATGAGCTTGTTTAAATAGGCAAGGGAATTGATTTTTCCACCACTTAATTTTTTTCTAAAATTGGAAACCATAGTGCATGGTGTCATACCCCAATTTTGTCCGGCCATTTGTGGGTTACCCATGAGATCCCTTTGTTTCAAAAAACCCATTTGCATAAGTGTGTTCATAATCTAAAATGTGGTTTGAATCTTTTTACATTACTAATCCAAAATCTATTTTTCTTATTAGTAAGTATTAAGAGCCATGTTATTTTGATTTACTAGTCCATTTACACATTCCACCTTATATAATTCCATCACATTTGTTGACAAAATCAACATGCTTTATGTATCATAGTTATTCATTTCTTTAAAAAAAAACCAATTCTAGGCCAAACTACACTTCATAATATGTTAAACCATTCACTTTCTTTTCATAAATCAATGCACATCTCATTGTCTTATACAAGTAATGATTCAATTCTTTTCAAGTTTTCCATGGAAATTTTCAATCATAAGTCAACCACATTCATAATCATCATCTTTTCACTTCGTACATACCATATATTTTTTGAATTAAATTTATTTTATGCCACTTGTTCATGCTTGGTTAAGAATGCACTTTGAAGTTTATAACTCCATATATTTTGAATTAGATTTGTTTCATGCTACTTGTTCATGCTTGGTTAAGAATGCACTTTGAACTTTATAAATCCATTCAGATTCATACACCTACTTCGTTAGAACATGATTAAAGAGGTGCATTCAAATATTTGAATTTACTAATCCATTTCCAAGGTCTGTTTTATTTTCATACATAAAAGTTCTACATTCATACATAGATAATATGAAATTAATATGGAGAAATTGTTTGAAATAATTTTAAAATCATGTTGAATACACAGTTATTAATGGCCATTAGACTTCAAATCCAACAAGTTACAAATAGCCCAAATACACATTTTGTCTTTAAAAAAACTAAACTAAGTAATTACATTTTAATTAAGTGGAAATTGCTACAGATGGAAACAAATCCTAAAGACCAAAATCAATGGACTGGTTAAACCCTCCTTTGGACCTAGGCGCGAAAACATGTTGTCTTGAAGCTTGGAGCAGCCACTTTTCCATTCCATCAAAGTCACTTCATTCCTGTAATCTGCAAAGAGAAAAAATAACTTAAATAAAAAGCACTTTTCAGAAGCGCTTAAGAAACTGAAAAACAACTAAATAAACTACTTGGCTCAAAACTTTACCCAGCAGGTTAACATGAATACTCAAAAAAGCATTTTGGCAATAGCTTAAAACAGTAACAAGTTATCAAAAGTAGAACCCCATATAATCTGGAGAAAAAGGGTACAACAGGAGGGAGTTTTTAAGACTTAAAAAAATTCTTCATAAAGAGATTGAGAAGTTAACAGAAGACAGTAAGATTATTTCTCAAAAAAAAAAAAAAAACAAGAACAACAGAGCAATTGGTTTTTTCAAACCCAAACAACAGAGCAATATTTTCTGAAAGTCCTAAAAAGCTAACAGCAAAACACAACAGCAAGAAATTTCTCAAAAAACCTAAAAACTTAAGGAAAAGCAAAGGGAAGGTGGTTTACCTCATTGAAGAATCGCTCGTCGAAGAGAACCGATGCCGGCATCCGGAGGATGTCACCGAACCCGAAGATTTTCCGAACATCCGATTTGGTAAACGATTCACACCTATCTTCTTCCATGAGTTTCCCTTTTTGTAGATATTTTCCATCACACTTTACTGCAACCGTCATCCTTCCGTGTCGAACTAAACCCGTGGTAGTTGATAACTAGTTTTCCTCTGAAATTTTATGTGATTTTACTGTGTGCGTGTTTGAGAATCATTTTTCGGTTGAGTTTGTTTTCGCATGATTTTATGTTGTGTGGCTCGAAATTATGAGAAGGAGAAAGAGGGAAGTGGTTCATGAAACAGAGTTAGGGAAGAGAGAGAGTGAAGCGACAGAGAATAGCGGAGGCTCTCTCATGAGCCGCCGCCTCCGATCGTCTTCTCCAAGAAAGAAGAAATTTAGGGTTTGCGGAGGGAGGCGCTCTGTACAGAGCCCTTTCGTTTGAGTTTGGTTTGAAGAGAGAGAAAAGCTTTTGAATAATGACGTTTTATTTTCCTATTTTCTTTTTTTTAACCGTGTTTGGTATGGGTGACGTGGCGGTGACAAGTGTCACCAACCCCAGACACTTGTCACCGTTCAGAAGATGAAGCCTCCTAGGTCAACAAGTTTGACCAGACCCTTCATGGGTTTTCCTTTGCTCTTAGGCCCATGTTCCTTGATTGTTCACACCCTCACAGTTTAGAATAGAACAAATGCTTTGATTGTTAATATTATTTTATTTTATTTTCGAAATTATAATTATACCATTGTTAATATTATTTTATTTTATTTTCGAAATTATAATTATACCATTATTAATATTATTTTATTTTATTTTCAAAGTTATAATTATACCATTGTTAATATTATTTTATTTTATTTTCGAAATTATAATTATACCATTGTTAATATTATTTTATTTTATTTTCGAAATTATAATCATACCATTGTTAATATTATTTTATATTATTTTCGAAATTATAATTATACTATTGTTAATATTATTTTATTTTATTTTCGAAATTATAATTATACTATTGTCAATATTATTTTATTTTATTTTCAAAATTATAATTATACCATTGTTAATATTATTTTATTTTATTTTCGAAATTATAATTATACCATTGTTAATATTTTTTTATATATATAGTAAATATGTAATTATATTACTATTATTGTTATTAAAAAAATAAATACACAATTATATGGTTGTTATCATTATTAATATTTAATTATTTGGTTATATTCATTTTTTATTACTACTTACTATTTAATTAAAATAAAATAATTAGTTAAACATCCAATTAATTAATTGACTATAGAATCACAAATGACCTTCATAATTTAGATGTTTATTTATCTTAAGGAGTGCATGTGCATGATTATTCTTTATCTATTTGTTTATATTGAACCTTGAGTGTACACGAAATGATATGTTATAATTGTGACAAACTCACGTCGCTTTCATCGATTTTAAAATAATCCGAGCCGATTTCAAATCACATACTTCTCGATTCAAAGTCAAGCCTATTTTCAAAACACCTCTGTAAGTCGATCGCTTGTAAAAGCATCGTCATCAACCTCACATGGCTTACTCTTGGGCCTTCTTACAATGAGACCTATTCGGTTTTAATTAATCGATTAGATGGATTATTCACTAAATAAGTTCAATTCATTCACAAGAATGCAAATTTTAAAACCTCGATCCGATATCGAAAGTTAAATTAAAATACTTAATCACATCTAAACAACACTTCATTTGAAAATGAAAAGGGGGATGGTTTTGAGTTTTCAACTCCTCTCCTCGATTATTTGAATACAGGTTTTCTTACTCGGTAGTCAAATGGTCGTCATTTCTAAATCATTTAAGTACAAACAAATCAAATCTTTTTATAACAAGAAATCGAAAGGGAGATAACTTTGAGTCTTCAATTTTTCTCCTCGACTATTTGAATACAAGTTCTCTTACTTGGTTAGTCAAATAATTGTCGTTCCTATACCAACTTCCAAACTCCGATTAAATCGAAATATTTTCACAATAAGCTAAATAAAAAGGGAGTTGATTTTGAGTTTTCAACTTCACTCCTCAATTGTTTGAATACGAGTTCTCTTACTCGGTCAGTAGAACAATTTTCATTTTTCACCAATTCATACCATAAGTCAAGTCATTCTCAATCAAAACGATACGAAAAGGAGATGGTCTTGAGTTTTCAATTCCTCCTCTCAAATGCTTGGATATGAGTTGTCTTCCTCAGCCATTTGAGTACTTGTCGTCTATTCTAAAATACATCGACCATACATAAACCTATAATTCAGATGAAACAGAAAGCGGTCTAGAGTCTTTTATTCCTTTTCCCGATTATTAGGATACGAGTTCTCTCACTCAATTATCCGAGTATTCGTCATCCGTTTAAAATACCTTAATCGTCATTAAGATCCTTTCACAATTAAGGATGAAAAAGAAAGCGGTCTAGAGTCTTCTATTCCCTTTCCCGACTGTTAGGATACGAGTTGTCTTACTCGACCATCCGAGTAATCGTCATCCAACAAAAAATCTCAACACAACCAATCTATCTTTTCTCGCCCTCGTGCGATCGAAACCAATCAAAACGTCAAACATATTGATCCAACTTATCACCCCCGTGTGACTGAAACTCTTTTCAAAAAGAACACTATTTAATCCTTTCTAATGCGTACAACAAGCCAATGCTTAAGCCTCCGCCAAGAGTAGACAAGCCAACGTTTAGCCTTTAGGATTCGATCTAAACAGTCGTTCATTAAAAGACACTAACCAACCATAGTTCCCCGAACTACGAATGCTCTGATTTCCTTATTATACCATAAGGATACGTAGGCAGGAGATTGCTGTATCTTCGCGAGCACACTAATAAAAAACCTCCCCTTTCCTTTTCTGAGGTTCTCATCCATTTTAATTTCTAATATTTTATAACCCAAAGGTAACAAACAAACATAAATTAACACTCGAAACGCAAATTAGAACTAAAAGGTTCCCGTTGAGTACAACGGACGTAAGGGGTGCTAATACCTTCCCCTTACGTAATCCACTCCCGAACCCGAATATGGTTGCGACGACCATTATTCCATTTCCTAAAGGTTTTATCGATATTTTCCTATCCCTTCATTGGGATAAATAAAGTTCGGTGGCGACTCTGTTTGAACATAAATTTTTTCCACGACCATCGCGAAGAATCTTATTTTTCGAGATGCGACAGATGGCGACTCTGCTGGGGAATAACTCTAAGCAAAAGAGAGTGAAGCCTAACTTAGTGCAGTTGATGTATTGGGTGATAATTTTATCTGTTTGTTATTTATCCTGTTATTATTATACTGTCACAATTATTGTATTGTGATTTATTGAATATGTTTTATTTGGGGTTCTCTGGTCAGTGATACTTTGTGAGATAGGCTCTTCACCCGAGTCTGAGAAAAACCATAAGATTAAGTTGGTGGTTGCGTAGTGGGAGCCCACAAGGAGTCTTCCTTGTTGGGAAGAAATGAAGACCCCGCCTAGAGGATATTCTCTTGAAATATTATTGTCCGACGAGTTTTCGTCACGACGATAGTATTCTCAAGTTGGATCAATGACTCTAGGGATCTTTTAACCCATTATATCTGGTGGTTATGTAGTATTTACCTAAAAAGTCTCAGACTTATTAGGTTAATACGAAAGCCCCAATCAGATGAGATCCCTTGGGCGTATTACTACCTTACGGTGGTATTCCCAGCCTTGATCTATGACTCTGAGAACCTTATTAGAACCTTGGACTCGAGATTTGTGTAGTATGGGCCCACTAGGAGTTTTCCTCTTTGGGACCATACGAAGGCCTCACCCAGATGAAACTTTGTTTGGGGATGTTATTTGCAGATGAGTTTTCATCATGACAATAACTTTCCTAGATATTAATTGATGACTTTGGGAACCTTTTAACTTTAGCATCCTCCCAAAAGGGTTTTGTTTAATAACCAAGAATACCCGCCCTCACGACCTGTATATTAACCTACATGTGACACACATAATATCATTCATAGCATATCATTCATATTATTTTATTTCCAAGGAATCTGAGTATCATGAGTTGCAGGAATTCAAGAAACATGGAATCAAGCAAAAGAAACATTTACTCCTTCAAGTTCAAGGATCCCGATCTAAAGAATTTACATAACTTGGTTTCTCAGATGCACCCTGTATACAGAATCAACTTTGGAAAGAATTATGGAAATTTGCTCAGCATCCTCAATCAACAAGTGGACCATACATCCTTGATCGCTTTAGCCCAATTTTATGATTTACCTTTAAGATGCTTCACATTCCAAGGCTTCCAGCTAGCACCAATGCTGGAAGAATTCGAGCGTCTTGTTAGGATCCCTATAAAGGACAAGTCACTATTTGAAGGGACAGATGAATCTTTGCCCTTTGAGGTCATTGCTAATGCGCTTCACATGGATGAAAAGGAAGCAAAAGACAACTTAGACACCAAAGGGAATACCAAAGGGTTTTCACTAAGTTTTCTTTTGGAAAGAGCTCATACCCTGTTGAAAGCAGAAAGTTGGGATGCTTGTTACTCTGCTATTGCATTGGCTATCTATGGCATCGTCCTATTCCCGAATATGGATGGTTTTGTAGACATGACTGCCATTTGTGTTTCCTTACTAGGAACCCAATACCCACTTTGTTAGCCGATGTCTATTATCACATAAGTCATAGGTATACTAAGAAGAAGGGATTGATTGCTTGTTGTGCTTCTTTATTGTATCAGTGGTTTCTAGAACATCTTCCGAAGACAGGTACTTGGGTTGAACAGACAGATGTTAGTTGGCCTCAGAGATTGGGATGACTCCGATCTGAAGATCTCTCTTGGTACTCCAAAGAATATATCAACGTAGACATCATATTCAGTTGTGGAGATTTCCCAAATCTACCGCTCATTGGAACTCAAGGATGTGTAAATGCTAATCCAGTTGTATCTCTCAGACAACTTGGCTACCCAATGGAAGGCCCTCCAGAGGAAAATTCTTTGGAAGCTTTCTTGTTACTTGACTTTGGGGCTGAGAATCCTAGCTTATTCCAGCGAATCAAAGAAGCTTGGGGCTCAGATAAAAGAACTCACCAATTTTGTTCATCAGGCAAAAGTTGAAGTAGATCAGGAGCGCCGACTCAAGAAAATAGCCATTGAAGCTTCTAGGGTGTCACCCATGGTATAGGAGGAGAAGTGTCGAGAAGTAAGAGATGCCAGGGAGTCTGTAAGCTATTGGAAGAACCAGCTAGAGTCATTATGCCAAGACAACTCCATATGGTTGAAAGAGCGAGACTATGTGATTGAAGATTATGAATCCTTTAAGAAGACCATAGACTTCTTACAAGGAGATAGGGATAAGTTTCGTGCAAAACTTGATGGGCTAGTAGGATTCTGCAATTGGGCAGCTAAAGAATTGCCATGGAGGTTGAGAGACGCAGTCGAAGAGTTGAAAGAAGATAACACCCCTCCAGCCATAATCAATTTCGTTCTGCTTTGCAAAGGGTTGTTGAAGAGATTCAATGAGGAACTAGAAGAGCTTCAGGCCAGAAAGCCAGCTGTTTAATTTGCTTATGTCTTGTATTTTGTTTCTTTAACAAATGTACTTTTGAACTATGACTTTTTTGGACCTTTATGTTATGTATTGGAATGAATGACGTTTAAAAATTACTCCATTATTGCTATTCTAAGTATTTTTTGTTTCTTCGAATTACTAACAACTAATGAAACTCGAATAACTCCCTGGAAATGAAATATACATAACATTGGCATCTTCATTATACATAACACTTCATGAAAATGAAAAAAACTTACCCAACCTTTTTACCCTTTATCCAGCCACACTGACTAATCAACACCAGTACGAGACGCGAAGCAAATACAAGATGACATTAGAACAAGTTGAGGCCAACCAGGTTACCATGAGGACAGACATCAATACGATCCAGGAGAAGATGGATCAAATGTTGGAGACAATGCTGGCGATCGCTCAGACAGAGAGGAGCGAGGAGGAAGAAGCTAGGGCAAAAAGGAATGATGGCGCGCCAGGTGCGAATCCCCAAGACGAAAGTTACGTCCCCTCCAAGAAGAGATTGGTTCAGATACCGGTAGGAGGAGATCATGCAGAACCTTCTGATACGTCTACTCATCATGGATCTGAAATTGGAGATGACCAGTATGATGCATTCTATATGCCTGATCAACCAAAGCCTAAGATACTTTCAGATCCTGCTGTAGATAGGCTCCGTGCCCTGGAAAAGAAAATCAAAGCCATAGAAGGAAACAACATCTTTGGTGCTTCTGCCATGAACATGCGTTTGGTATCGAATTTAGTCATCCCGACTAAATTTAAAACTCATGATTTCGAGAAATACAAAGGACATACTTGTCCAAGAAGTCACTTGGTGATGTACTTCAGAAAAATGGCTGCTCATACCGAAAATGACAAACTACTTGTACACTATTTCCAAGACAGTTTGAGTGGAGCATCTCTGAGATGGTATATGAGTTTAGAACAGGGCCGAATTCAAAGTTGGGAGGATTTGGCTGACGCATTTCTCCGTCAATACAAATACAACTTAGATATGGCACCCGACCGAATGCAGTTGCAAGGGATGGCTATGAAGGACAGTGAGTCATTCAAAGAATACGCCCAGCGATGGAGAGAATTGGCTGCTCAGGTAGAGCCACCATTGTATGAGAAAGAAATGACCGGGATATTTGTGGACACCTTAAAGGACCCATTCTTTGATCGATTAGTGAGCAGTGCTGCATCTGACTTCGCACATCTAGTTACAATTGGAGACCGCATAGAGAAGGGGTTGAGGGATGGAAAGATTCCTGGAGCAGTGACAGCATCTAGTGCACCAAAGAAATATTCTGGAGGCTTCCCGAAGAAAAGAGAAGGCAAAACAAACGCCATATCCAGGAACTATAAAGGGAAGCAACAAGCTTCATATGGTCAAGTCGCCGCCGTGGTACCTATACCCTATCAACAGCCAATGCAACAACAACAAATGTATCAACCACAACATCAACAACATCAGCAAAATACTGCACCGCCAAGACAGTTCAAGCCAAGACCTCCAAGAAGGCAACTTGATCCTTTACCAGTACCTTATAGTCAGATATTCCCATATCTGTAGAAGGAGGGCCTTCTAACATTGAGGGAGTTAAAACCAGCTGTTTTTCCATATCCACTTGGATACAACGCTAATGCCCATTGCGAATTTCACATGGGAGCACCTGGTCATACCTTGGAAAATTGTTTCGCATTTCAGAATCGGGTACAAGACCTGATCGAAGCCAAGGCCGTTTCTTTCACTCCAAGACGCCCGAACGTGAACACCAACCCTATGCTGACGCATAAGGATGCTTCTGCCAGTGCCATTGAGGAGAGTGATCAAGGCAAATTGATCCGTAAGGTTGAAGAGATTCAAACCCCTATCACCATGATAGGAGCACAATTGCTAAAGAATGGTCTGATCCCGGAAGAGATGGTAGAGGAAGAGAACAATGAAGAGTTGAGGAGTTTTATACAATAAATGCTGGATCGAGGCGAGTTACAGATGACTTACCGTGTCAAGAGCAAGCGCCAAGAAGAGATAGCCGTGGTAGATATCCCTTATGATGAGGTCAAAGTAGAAATACCTATAATCCCGTTGGTGATAGAGTTCCCAACACCATTCGAATATAAAGATGAGAAGGCAGTCCCATGGATATATCAGCCCAGAGCTTTTAAGCAGGGGCAGGAAGATAAACCTTTAATGATTAACGAACCAAATGTCACTTCAATTGTGGGGCCAGCAGGAATGACGCGTAGTGGCCGGGTATTCGCACCAAGAACTGCTGATACTTCTGAGAGAGCTAAAGGGAAGGAGGCTGCTGTCCAGATCCCCATCCCTAATCAGGGGATGCAAGACTTGCACCTATCTCCTAAAGCTGTTGTCACTCGTGAGGAGGCTGAGGAGTTTTTGAGAATAATCAAGAAGAGCGATTATAAGGTGGTAGACCAGCTAAACCAAACACCTTCCAAAATTTCCATGTTATCTCTCCTACTTAACTCAGAAGCACACATGAATTCGCTGTTGAAGGTATTGAGCTCCGCTCATATCACCAAGGACATAACAATAGAACAGTTTGATGACGTGATAGCCTATGTGACTACTGGAAATTTCTTGGGTTTTAATGATGACGAACTACCGATTGAAGGAAAGAACCATAACAAGGCTCTCCACATCTCCTTGAAGTGCATGGATACTATACTGTCAAGGGTGTTGGTAGACACGGGATCCTCATTAAACGTCATGCCAAAGACGACTTTGATAAAGTTGCCAGTCGAAGGGATAAGTATGAAGCCCAACACCCTAATCGTAAAGGCATTTGATGGCTCAAGGCGAGCAGTGATAGGAGAGGTTGACTTACCAACCAAGATAGGTCCAACTATTTTTAATATCACATTCCAGGTCATGGATATACATCCTGGTTACAATTGCCTACTTGGGAGACCCTGGATTCACTCCGCAGGTGCTGTCACCTCCACTCTGCATCAAAAACTAAAATTCATTACAAATGACAAGATGATTGTGGTTGGAGGAGAAGAAGATATCTTGGTTAGTCACTTGACATCTTTCCGATATATCGAGGTGGATGGTGAAATCGCTGAGACTCCCTTCCAATCCTTGGAAGTAGTAAACATGATGGCCATTCAACGGACCGTGGAGGTCCCGAAATCTGGACCATCCATGGCCTCGTGGCAAGGAGCTAAAGTTGTTATGGAAAGTGAAGATGCACAAGATTGGGACAAAATGGTGGAATTGAAAGAGAAACGAGACAAGTTTGGCTTGGGGTATGACCCATCATCATGCAAAGTTGGTAACCAAACTGACAAAGAGAAGATTCCTTCTATGGAGAAAACGTTCACCAGCGTTGGCCACATCTTTGGCAAGCAGGTGGCAATGATCAGTGAAGAAGACCGCAAGGAGGGGCTGTCCAGCTGGATGCGTCAAGCCGCACCTAATGAAGAACTAACAAACTGGAAGGCTGTGGAAGTTCCCCAAATATTTCAAAAGTAAGTTTATCATTTTTAGACAAAACCCTGTGCTCTGCCCAAGGCACAGTGGCATGTTGTAGGGCCTCCTTTATCTTTTTCAAGAGTTTTTATCATTAATGAAATGACGTTTTGCATTCAAATTTTTGTTCCTTTTCTTTCGTTTTGATCTATTTACGAAAATGACAATCAATTTTTATGCACGCACTTTCTAAATAAATTGCATAAATCATAACATGCAGAAACACCATCGAGGCCATTGATAACGACACTGCTATGGTCCAATATGACTTTGATTGTCCAATCTACCAAGCTGAAGATGAAGTGGGGGAAGATTGCGAACTCCCTGAAGAGTTGGCTAAATTACTCAGACAAGAAGAAAAGGTTATTCAACCACACCAGGAAGACGTTGAAGTTATCAATCTGGAAACATAAGAAGATAAGAGAGAAGTAAGGGTAGGCGCAGCGCTTCAAGATACAGTGAAGACAAGACTGATAGAGCTCCTCCACGAATATGATGACATGTTTTCTTGGTCATACCAAGACATGCCTGGATTAGACACTGACATCGTGACCAACAAGAATCCCCTTAAAGAAGAATGCACTGCTGTCAAACAAAAGCTAAGAAGGATGCTACCTGATATGGCTCTCAAGATCAGAGAAGAGGTGAGAAAGCAGTTTGACGTTGGTTTCCTGGAAGTCTCTAAATACCCACAATGGGTTGCTAACATTGTACCAATGCCGAAGAAAGATGGAAAAGTCCGCATGTGCATAGACTACCGAGACTTAAACAGAGCTAGTCCTAAAGATGATTTCCCATTACCTCACATTGATGTATTGGTGGATAACACAACTCAGTTCTCCATGTGTTCCTTTATGGATGGTTTCTCAGGATACAACCAAATTAAAATGGATCCCGAAGACATGGAGAAGACCATGTTCATTACCCCTTGGGGAACCTTTTGTTACAAAGTAATGCCGTTTGGGTTAAAGAATGCTGGGGCAACATATCAACGCGCCATGGTGACTCTCTTTCACGACATGATTCATGAAGAGATTGAGGTGTATGTCGATGACATGATTGCCAAATCCCAGACAGAAGAAGAGCACGTCACCAACCTGGGGAAACTATTCACTCGTTTGAGGAAGTTTAGGTTGAGACTTAATCCTAATAAATGCACATTTGGGGTTCAATTTGGGAAGCTTTTAGGCTTTATTGTAAGCCAAAAGGGAATTGAAGTAGATCCTGACAAGGTTCGAGCCATTCAGAACATGCCTGCACCAAAGACTGAGAAGGAGGTTCGTGGTTTCTTGGGAAGACTAAATTACATCGCCAGGTTTATCTCTCACCTTACTGCAACATGCAAACCAATATTCAAGCTTCTGAGGAAGAATCAAGGCGTGGAGTGGAATGAGGACTGTCAGATAACCTTTGATAAAATCAAAGAATACTTGCAAGAGCCACCGATTCTAATGCCCTCTGCCGAAGGAAGACCTCTCATCATGTATCTAACCGTGCTCGATGAATCCATGGGTTGTGTATTGGGACAACAAGATGAGACTGGTAGGAAAGAGCATGCCATCTATTATCTGAGCAAGAAATTTAATGATTGTGAGACCAAATATTCATTACTCAAGAAGACTTGTTGTGCACTCGCATGGGCCACTAAGCGTCTCAGGCAGTACATGCTAACTCACACAACTTTGCTGGTATCTAAAATGGATCCCATAAAGTACATATTCGAGAAACCAGCTTTCACTGGTAGGATTGCCCGATGGCAGATGTTGTTGTCAGAATATTATAACCAGTATGTTGCACAAAAAGCGATCAAGGGAAGCATACTAGCAGACCATCTTGCTCACTAACCACTAGAGGATTACCAATCTTTGAAATTTGACTTTCCAGATGAGAACATCATGGCTGTTAAGGATGTTGAAAACTCCAAACTAGAGGAAAGCCTCGAGCCAAGAGCAGGCTGGACGCTCATGTTTGATGGTGCCTCAGATGCAATAGGCCATGGAATTGGGGCAGTACTGATGTCTCCCAAGAATTTCCATCTACCATTCACCGCAAAGCTCTGTTTTACCTGCACAAATAACATGGCCGAGTATGAAGCTTGCATACTAGGGTTGGAAGAAGCTATTGAGTTGAAGATCAAGATACTAGAAGTATTCGGGGACTCCGCTCTAGTCATACATCAGATCAGAGGCGATTGGGAAACAAGACATGGTAACCTAATTCCATACCGGGATTATGTGCTGAAGTTACTCCCAAAGTTTGACAAAATCACTTTCTCTCATATTCCTCGAGAAGAGAATCAGATGGCAGATGCCTTAGCAACTTTGGCTTCCATGTACAAATTAATATCGCCCAACCATCAGCCTCATATTGAGATTAGGCGTTTTGACGAACCCGCTCATTGCCTGACAACAGCAGAAGAACCAGATGGTAAACCCTGGTTCTTTGATATCAAACAGTATCTGGAAAAGAGGGAGTATCCGGCAGAGGCTTCCAGCCTTGACAAAAGGAACCTCCAGAGGTTGGCATCAAAGTTCCTCTTAAATGGAGAGGTATTGTACAAGCAAAAATACGACATGGTTTTGTTAAGGTGTGTGGACAAACATGAAGCAGATCAGCTTATGAGGGACATACACGAAGGTTCTTTCGGTACGCACGCCAATGGGCATGCCATGGCCAAAAAAATTCGAAGGGCAGGTTACTACTGGTTAACGATGGAAGCTGACTGTTACCATTACACCAGAGCATGCCACAAGTGCCAAATCTATGCTGACAAAATACATGTATCGCCTACCCCGCTGAATGTCATAGCATCACCTTGGCCTTTCGCTATGTGGGGCATCGACATGATTGGAATGATAGAACCCAAAGCATCAAATGGACACAGATTTATCTTGGTGGTCATAGATTATTTTACCAAATGGGTGGAAGCTGCGTCTTATGCGAATGTCACAAAACACGTAGTCACCCGTTTCTTGAAAAATAATATCATATGTCAATATGGTATTCCCAACAAAATCATCATTGATAATGGGTCAAATCTCAACAACAATACCATGGATGAGTTATACACAACATTCAAGATCGAGCACCACAACTCATCACCCTATCGACCTAAGATGAATGGGGATCTTGAAGCTGCAAATAAAAATATCAAGAAAATCATCCAAAAGATGGTTGTTACGTACAAGGATTGGCACAAGATGTTACCTTTTACGTTACATGGCTATTGCACGTCGATACGAACTTCAACAGGGGCAACCCCTTATTCCTTGGTATACAGTATGGAAGCAATTCTCCCTATAGAAGTAGAGATCCCCTCGATGAGAGTCCTAATGGAGGCTAAGCTAGACGAGGCGGAATGGGTTCAATCAAGGTATAACGAGCTCAACCTTATTGAGGAGAAACGCTTGAAAGCATTAGGTCATTGTCAACTCTATCAGAGGCGTCTTAAAAAGGCATTCGATAAGAAAGTTCGCCCCGGGGTGTTTAAAGAGGGAGATTTAGTGCTGAAGAAAATCTTGCCCATTCACAAAGACTCTAGAGGGAAATGGACACCAAATTATGAAGGCCCATTTGTGGTGGTTAGAGCCTTCTCCGGAGGCGCTCTAATTCTAGCAACTATGGATGGTGATGAGTTGCCGCTTCCCACCAACACTGATGCTGTTACAAAGTATTTCGCCTAAAAAAGTGGAATAATAAAAGCCGCTAAATCGAAAACCTGAAAGGGCGATTTATGCAAAAAATGGCTATCCCGGTGGATCGAAAACCCGAAAGGGCAATCCAGGCAAAAATTAGGGATAAAAAGAAAAGAATTTGACCCGCTGAGTTGAAAACCCGAAAGGGCGACTCAAGCAAAAATGGGTATCCCGGTGGATTGAAAACCTGAAAGGGCGACCCAGGAAAAAGTTAGGGATCAATTCCAAGGTAAATAGTTGTACTTATAGACATCTAAAATACCCTCGAAGACAAAGAATCAATCTACCTTACTTTTCACAAGTGAAGTGCTTGAACTATCAAAGACATAAGGATCATAGCAGTGTGGAAACTCAATAAGAACTCAATTCTCATTGCCATTTTGTTTCTATGCACAACAATTACCTCATCAAGGAATTGCGTCTTTATGTACAATCACCCATTTAAGGGTCAAATCAATAAAAGAGAATTTTTCTCAACAAAGTGTGCCCAAATCATTTTTTTATTTTATCTGTTTGTTTGCAAAGAACCTTTTATTTTTGATAAACATCACTTTTAAAAACTATTGGAGAAAATAAAATGCATGTTTGAATAAAGTGGTAAAATTGCTTTTGAAACAGTAAGCGGACGAATCCTTTAGCCCCCAAGATTCACTCTTGTTTTTCATAAAGGTGCAAGACTGATTGCAGACGGTTGTGTTCCTTTCAACTACTGATTCATACCTCTCATAAATGTACTCATGGTATAGCCAGACCGGGGCAAGGCTCCATCACATTTCCAACAGAAACATTGATAAATCAAGGACGGAGTATCGCGTGTTGAAAAGTCTGAACCTTTCAATGACTCAGAACAACCCAAATATATTCCCAAAACCACCTAGCAGGGGCATTAAAATTTGATCTCCATTGATCGCCCCAATGATAAAAATCCATACTGTTGGCATCATACCTCAAAGCGAAATGTCTTAACCGGGGCATATCCAATTACCCAGTTGCATTCCTACATGCATCACAGACATCATTTCATGCATAATTTCCTGCCAAACAAGAAGATTCATCAAACACAGTCATATCAATCATCAACATACTCATGCATAATGTCGCATTACGCGAAAAACCGGCGGGAAACGAAAACAACAGAGCCGCCACCGTGCGTTATTTATCCCAAAAGAGGGAAAGGAAACGCTTAGAGTAAACCTGGAAAAAGCATGGTCTCGCGACCAAAGAGAATGGGATCGGGAGTCGGTTATGCGAAGGGAAGGTATTAGCACCCCTACGCATCCGTCGTACTCGACGGGATCCACGCACAAAAGGAAGGAAAATGGTTGCTAAAACACTGCTCATAAACAAACAAACACTGGCTGAAAGAGACACCAGAAAACAAACAAGACTGACTCGGCAGGATATCGCATCCTGGGCCTACTTAGTCTATCAAGCATAGACATCAGAGTCGAAGTAGTTCGGACTGGGGGGAAACACATGCTCGCTAGGATGTCGCATCCTATGCATACGTATCTTCTTGGACTAAGAAGAATCAGAGCATCCGTAGCTCGGCTCACGCACGCAAGACAAAACAACACAGGAAATCGACTGCCAATCGCTGGGCTTACGTCAAACTCCTACACAAAACACGGGCAAACATGGAACCCGAATGCCAATCGCTGGACTTATATCAGCTTCCGAACCAAACACACGCACACTGGAAACCAGATGCCACTTGATGGACTTATACCGGACTCCAAGCACACAACAAGAGGATACGGAATGCCAATCGTTGGGCTTACATCCATCTCCTAACACACACAAAGACAAAACAAAAAGGGCGCCCAGAGAGATCTGCTCATCTCCTGCCTACGTACCTCATCTGGTATGAGGATCAGGGCGACGTAGTTCCCCTACGAAGGGACACAGGACTAGCCTAACCAGATAACAGAGGGAGACACGACTAGGGAGACTACGACTCGAACCTAGATGTTATCATGCAAATCATCCCTAAGTTAAGGTTGCTATCTAACTTGCACAGGAAGCAAGCTATCCTAAACATGACTTGCACAGGAAGCAAGCCACACTAACCTGAACTAGAAAGCACAAGCAATCAATCAAAAGCACAAAGCAAGCACACACACTATATACACACAAAGTGGGGCTCAAACAAGGGCTAGGTCTTAGTTGAGGGGTCATATCAACCTCAACAAACAGACACTGTAATCAGGTGAAGTTTGCTCTTAACCCTAACATTGAGAGTTAGGGTGAAGCAGATGAAATGGTGAGTGAAGATGAGACTTCACAGCTCTTATCCCTGGCCAGGGAGAGCTTCAAGACAATGCAAGTGTGGGTTCAGAAAGTGGGAACCCTTCTACACTTATGACTGATGTAACACCCTTCTAAAATACCCCAAATATTTAATTAAAATAGCAATATTTCAATCAGAGTAATTATGCAATTAAGGGTGTCACATAATCATTTCACACCATTCACCAAATAACTGTCATGCTCTTTTATTAATTCAAAACATAAAGCATTTGCACAATACGCAGCGGATAGAAATCAAATCAATCATGCAAAACATGTAACACATTACATGTAAAATTATTCAACAAGGTAAAACATCCCGTCCCGATGTTACATCTATCAGAGCATGACCCACTAAGGAGACTACACTAGACTCCAAGCACTAGCTTCTACTCAATCACTGCTCGTTACCTGAAAAATAGTTGTAAGGGTGAGTTCCTCAATCGATATAAAAAGCATTATAAAATATCATGTAATGCTAAGTAAATAACACATTAATCACCCTAATTACATCACACATTCAGTAACGGCAACATCAACTCATACTCATAATCATACTCAACATAAACATCAAAACACACGTATAATATTGGAACACATCCATTCATATTATACACAATACATACATTATGCAATGAGACTCCATGCATGCGGTACCGACTATTCGTGAACATACAGTTCAACCTCACCGATCAAATCCAGATACGGCTACCAAGCCCACTAGTCCCACTCATTTGAGACCTAGTGACTCACTCACTAATTCCTCACCATGGGAATTAGCTACCACCCCAAGGGCCATGCTATGCACGCTAATTCACCTAGCATGCAAACATCAACAACAGTCCATAATGACTAACTCACTAATTCCTCACCATGGGAATTAGCTACCACCATAAAGGCCATAATATGCATGCTAAATCACCTAGCAATGCAAAATCATCAACAATAATCCACAATGGACATATGCTCACACTCTAAGCCATAAACAGTCCATTCACAATTGCATACATAACATATACATTCACAGCATTATGCATACCATCATACATTCATCAACACACGTATTAAAACATCATATCATGTCAAATAATTAATCACAGTATTAGCACACTCCACTAATACCTATACTGCTCAAAACAGCGGGAATTAATCCCTATTACATCATACGCCAATATAGGCCAAACACCAATTATGCACACATTATTCAAATATTAATTTTTTCCAATTTCCAACAGTGTTAACCGGTTAACGCCCTGGGTTAACCGGTTAACGCAACACAGAACACGCTTTCTGGCAAAACTCAACAGTGTTAACCGGTTAACGCCCTGGGTTAACCGGTTAACGCAGACAGAACAACAATATTTTCACAACTCACAACAGTGTTAACCGGTTAACGCCCTGGGTTAACCGGTTAACGCAAGCAAAACAGCAATACCTCACAATTCCTAACAGTGTTAACCGGTTAACACCCTGGGTTAACCGGTTAACGCAAGACAGAAAGCTGTTCCTGCGCTAACACGAAGCAGAATGCAGAATTATCCGCATTTTCCGCCGTTGGAGGACTTCCGGACCTCCGATTCCGATTCCGTAAAAAGCTATACGTTCGGGAAATCACAACTCACACAAATACAGATTCAATTACAGCTTTAACACAACTTATCCAACACAATTTTTCAGCATTCAACATCCCAATTAGGGTCAATTCAACGGTTTATCACTACCCATTACATGTTAACCCATAATACCCATTAAACGACGATAAACCCCCCTTACCTGAGTTAATCCGGCAATCCTTTAGCTTCAAGCTCTTCTCTTCTCCAACCTTCTTCCTCTTGCTCTGCCTCTTTGCCCTTTTCCTCTTTTTGAGCCGCTTCTCTGTTTTCACGTGAAAACTCTTTTTACCAAAATGGAACTCTTTTTCCTTATTTCCCACTTATATATATTCCAATAATAAAATCCAATAATAATAATAATAATCCAATAATATTCCAAATTATTTAATTAAATTAATAAATATAATATTAACTTAAATTAAATAATTATCTTATTTTTATCGGGGTGTTACAACTGACACAATGTACAATGATCTTGGGTTAGTATCTGCAATGCATCAACACAGTGGTGTGAGCAAAGCAGATGACACACAGAATAGCAGGGGATGGATTGCACATCCCTGGTATCTGCCCATGCCTCTTCACTTAGGAGGTCTTTGGATATGTACAAGGACAAATATAAACAAACACAAACATTGCCTCTTAAGGAGGACTTCAGACAGGTGCCTGGCCAAGTAACAGGCCAGGTCTTCCAGACTACATGGAGAAGAGATCATTATACCTCAATGCTCAAGCTAGCAAGCAAAGCAAGAGCAAGTTCTCAAGGGAACTAAAGCAACTAAAGTACCTGAAAACAATCCAAGATAATCAGTAATCAACTCAAACAGAAATCAAACAGCAAAGGTTAACAGTTAACTGTACAACTGTACACAAGCAAGCAATAGTCAATGCACAAAGGTGCAAGCCATAAGGCACAAGGTACAAGTCTCAAACCCTACAAAATACACCAAAGTTAGTCATCAACAATCAACAGGTCAACTCCAATTGAGTAAGCATCATTAAGCATGGCAATTGTGCCCTTTGACCTGAAACAAAGCTCAAATGTGAGAGCACAAACCACTAGTACAAGACTAGGGTCAAAATAAGAGCAAAAAGTCAAAACAGAACATGAAACTTATCCAAAATCAAGATCAAACAATTAAGAATCCAATCCAAGTGATTGCACATTCATATCATTCATCAATATCATTTCATGAATCAAAGAGTACAAAACATGCAATTAGAAGCTCATAGAAGTCAACAGAATGGTTCAACTCAAATCAACTCACAAACATTTTAATAAATCCTCAAAAAATTCATGGCTAAACAGCACTCATTCAATGATCTACACACCAAATTTCAGCTCATTTGGATCAAGGGAAGCAAGTCAATGAAATTCATCAAGTCAACACATCATCAAGCAAGCTCATACAAGGCATCAAAACATGCATCCACTTCAAGCAATCATAAAACAGAGACAAAACATGATAAATGAATGAGACCAAAGCTATGGTGAACTTCAAAATGTCTACAACTCACATGCCAAATTCCAAGTCCATCCAACTAATAACCAGAATTTCACAAATCAAATAAAAACATGTCTCACAAGAAGTCAACAATTGGTCAAGCTGGGGAGAAAATCTTAATAAAATAGAAAATGCATTCAAAAATTCCAGAAAAATTCACATTCATTCCCAACATTCATAAGTATCCTCATGCAAAAATTCAAACCATTTTGAGTTCAATAAGCATGGTAATTAAAATCAAGAAGTTGCACAAAAATTAATGTGACACACATTGTCACACTCACAAAGATTACATCAGATCTCTCAATCCAGGAACTCAAAAAATACAAACCACATACCAAAATGACCAGGAACAAGTCTAGTTTAAGCACAAAAATTTTCATGAATTTCTAATGAAGCATCATCATTTTATGATCAAAAAAGTGAGCATGGTGCACAAAATGACATGTCAAAGCAAACCCTAAGCATTTTCAAAATCTACCCGTGCACAATATTATTAAAAATCCCCATAAAATAAAGCACATCACAAGGAGAATGGCACAAAAAATTGCATCAAATTTGGATTAAAATTGAGTGAGTTATGGATTTTTGATTATGGAAAGAAAATAAAAAATGAGATGGAAGCAAGGCATGTCACATGTGAATCAAATGAAGAAATAATGGATTTAAATATTTGATGTTATTTAAATGGTAAAGGCGCCCCTTGCTGAGTACAAAACTCAGCGTTTCATTAAAAAGGGGGGGTCAACGCCCAGTCAACTGGAGCAAAGGGCCAATCGCGCGCTAGCATGGCCCATACAGCATGACCAATCACAGCTCATCTGCTACAAACACATGCAAACCCTAAGTTATGCTACAGGAAAATCAAAACCAATTCTGGGCAGCGCGTTCAACAAGTTCATCCATGAAACCCAGGTTCAAGAACAAATTTCTGGTAAATCGAATTTAAGCACATCATCGTGTAGCTCTCACTTCATACATCATGAATCCACATTCCATTCATCAAGAAACAAAAAGGTAAGCATGGATCGAAGCAAATAAATTCAGCATCACAAGATTAAATCAATGATATCTCACTCAATACTCAACGAAAATCAAAAACATAAAGTTCAGTGTACTCATGGCAACAAGATCTACAAAAACCATAGCAACATTTCATGAATCGTGAAGATCGATTTCTGACCTTTGAAGAATTGCAGAAATGGAATCGTGACTTTTGAGCTTTGAAAGGTGAAAACAGAAACTCTACAAGGTCCAGGTTGATAAATGGATGAATGATTTCAGCTCAACAATGCTCCAGCTTGAAGAAATATCCAGCTGCCATGGATGAACCTCTATGCAACAGTGCTTGAAACAGCCTGAAATCCTTGCTCTCTTGCTTCAATCCAGCTCAGTATTGACTGCAGATGATGGTTCAATCGTGGAAATGGCAAGGGATTGGAAGAAACTTGCAGAAAAAGTGAAGAGAAAAATGGAGAGAAAATGCAATTCTTAGATCTAGATCTGAGTTTGTGATGAATGCTAATGTGTTTTCTGTTAGAATTATCCATTTATACCATCTGTTAATGCTCCTTGCTAAACCAGTTTAAGCCAAACCAAAAGAATTAATGAAATGAGTGTTTGTGCAAATTGCTATTTCATCTTCATGTGCATGGGGTGCATGCTACAGTGCACGAAATTGGGCCTAAATCCCCTTAAAACTCTGTTTGTAATCCAATGGGAATGTTCCTAAGTGTAAACAATGCAATACTTTAATATTTGAAAATTTCAACCAAAAAGTCAAGTGAAAAATCAAATAATTTTGTGATGGGATTTGATGAAATGTGATGAAGGATTTGGATAGAACATGTCAAATGTGACTTGTAGCAAAAAACCTCACTCAATTTGGCCAAATGGTTCAAGAGTTATGCCACTTTGAAGTTCAAAAATTCTTGACAACGAATTGATCATAACTTGCCAACCACACATGAGAAATGAGTGTTCTTGGACTTTTTGGAAATGGGAGAACAAGAACTTCAACTTTGATGTTGGACAAAAATTCATTTGAAGCTTTTATGATGATGTAAATTTGAGGAGAAGAACTTTCCATTTTTGGCAGTTTCCAATTACAGGTCGCCTGCTATTTTTGGCAAGTTTTCATCTGACCTCAAATTCTTCAATCTTGATATTTGAAATGTTAAATGAGATTTGTATGGACATGAATGAAGCCTTTCAAACCATCTCCCACCTTCAAATCCATAAAATCAGGCACAGTTGACCACAGTTGACCCTCTAGGGTTTTAGATGAAATTCAGCTTGACTGATGACTTCTGAACATCCAGTCTTTGGCCAAGTCACTTCAAAAGGACCCCTAGGTCATGTGAACATGTTGAACCAAACCTAGGGCTTTGCTTCCTTGGGAAATACACTTGCTTGCTTGATTAACTAATCCTCCTAACCAGTTGACCTAATCTTGTCTGATGACTTGCACTTGGGCAAAGGACAATGCAATGCTATGCAGTGGACTATGCTATGTTAATGACTTAAAAAGAAAATGAATGTACAAAATGGGAAGTGCAAATTTGAGGTGCTACAGCTGCCCCTATTCAATCAGCTGGGAACCTGAACGGATGAGAGCAACGGCTGTCAGACTTTCAAGGTACACAGGGATTGAATACCAAAGAACCGTAGAAATTTGCACTCTGCTGGATATGATACAAGAAAAACCAAGTCATTTACCGATGACGGCTGCACGACAACTTCAGGAAAGCGAAACCATTTACTGATGGCCAACTACTGGAAATTTGATATTTACCGATATCAACTTCAGCGAGACCATTTACCGATGGCTGCTGGGAAACATCTTGATATTAAAAGGAAGCAAGACCATTTACCGATGGTGGCTTCAAAGCAACTTGATATTTACCGATATCAACTTCGGCAAAACCATTTACCGATGGCTGCCTCAACTGGGGACTCGATATTTACCGATATCGAAAAAAAGCGGGGCCATTTACCGATGGCGTCTCCACCTGGGGAGGAAAAAGATATTTGCATATGGGATCAGACAAGACGTTTACCGACGACTCCTGGGGATTTTTTTTTATCGAAAAGGAAATACGCACGACCAGACATTTACCGATGACTGGGGTGAAATACACCAACGGAAAGGTGAGCACTTTACTGGGGAAGACAAATCCTTGCAACCGGAAACCAGACAGAACGTTTACCGACGACTCTACTGGGGATCTCTAGCTGGGGAATTATCAGACATTTACCGATGACTGGGATGAGATTCAATGTTGAACGACATCGAAAGATGATGTTTACCGACATCCAAAAAATGACCAGACATTTATCGATGACTGGGGTGAGACTCGATGTTTACCGACACCGGAACAATGGTGCTTACCGACACCGAAGAAGGAACACACGCGGGTGCTGACCACTTGCTGGAGATCTCACTGGTGAGAAACAAGCTTTCCGTTCGCGGACGGGTGAGGAAATAAACCTCTCTGGGGAATATCAATCCTGAATGCTGTCAGGAGCAACTGTAGCAAACGTGCTGTACAGATGTTGAACAACGATCCGCCTTTGACGGGGATACGATCTGGTTGGGTTAACACACGAATGCCTATGTTTGAATTTTTCTATGGCGTAATGCTCCATATTGAATGGAAATGCTACGCAGTTTGAGGATGCAATGATCACTACATGCAAAATGCAAAGGATGAACAACTCCGGCTTAGGAACGAAAACTAATCGGATACTCCAACTCTGCGGGGAGACTCTGCTGAGGAGTACTCTGCGGGGAGAGCACCAACTTCTCGCTCATGCTGGAGAAAAGCACAGTTGCCGGGGAAAGGTAAACTCCACTGGGGAGATCCTTCAGGACCCAATCCACTCGGGGACTCCGCTTGGGGGAACAACCAATACAACTCGCTGTGGACGAACCAAGGCGACTGCGCTGAGGAGTAAACAAAACAACTCGCTGGGGAGTAAAAAGGCGACTTGCTAGGGACAACCTGGTGACTTCACTGGGGAGAGCCAACCAATCCACAGGTAGGAAAAACTCTGCTTTGGGAAATAAATGCTACTCCGCTGGGGACGACCCATCTAATCCACAGATAGGATAACTGCTGGTGATAAATTTCATTGAACCCGCTCCACTCGGGGATTCGCTGAGGAAAATCATCAATACCAATCTCTGCTCGAGTGCTAGGGAAAGCAACCCTGTTGGGGATAACACGCCACTCTGCTGAGGAAGAGTACAACTCTGGTGGGGAATAAACTACCGACACCTCCGCAGGGGAACATAGCTCTGATAGCTTCCACTTGCTTAGGGAAATATCTGCTGGGGGACACGTCCTTACAAATGACGACCTGCAAAATAGCACAACAAAATGCTCCCAGGGGATACATGGACAAGATACGCTCAAGTGTCCTCGACATTAAAAATGATTTTCAAATGTTTTATCTTTTTGCACGTTATTGTTTAGCCTTCATGTTCTTATATGCAATGCTTATCAAAAATTCGAACGTTTTTGCAAACAAAACAGTAAAAATAAAAACAAGAGAGCTATTTATCTGAATGACGACTTTTATTGATTGAAAATGTGCCTGAAAAGGCAAATACATTGGGAAGCAATTCCTAGAAAGAGGCAATTGCGCACAAAAGGAAAATAAACTATCCTAATGGCAATGTGAACACGGCATCCACTATTTCCCAATTCTGTTATAACTCACAGATCATCAGTTTTTCTCCCAACTCCTTGCTTTCTGAGAAGAATGACTGGACCGATCACATCTTTCGAGATGGCAGACGACGAAGCGCGATGAAGTACAGATAACTCAGATTGTAGTCTTCGCTCTAATCCCTCTTTTGCCTGGATCGCCCTTTCGGGTTTTCAATCCACCGGGATACCCATTTTTGCCTAAGCCGCCCTTGCGGGTTTTCGACTTACCGGGTGTACATATTCTTTTTATTCTTTATCCCTAACTTTTGCCCGAACCTTTTCTTTCTGTTTCTTGATTCGCCGGGATGCCCTTTTTTGCCTGGACTCTTTTATTCTTTTTGTCCAGCGGGTCAATTTATGCGAAGTATTTTTTGACTACATCTGAGTTAACAGGGGACGGAAAATCTTCACCATCCATAGTTGTAAGCATCAAGGCTCCACCGGAGAAGACCTTTTTCACAACATATGGACCTTCGTAATTAGGAGTCCACTTGCCCCTGTTATCTGTACCGGGAGGAAGGATCCTCTTCAAAACCAGATCACCAGTCTGATAGCTTCGAGGACGCACTTTCTGATCAAAGGCTCGCTTCATCCTTCTCTGATACAACTGCCCATGGCATACAGCTGCTAGCCGTCTCTCTTCAATAAGGCTCAACTCGTTAAACCTTGTCCGAATCCACTCGGCTTCGTCCAGCTTGACATCCAACAAAACCCTCAGAGAAGGTATCTCCACTTCAACTGGTAGGACTGCTTCCATACCATACACAAGGGAGTACGGGGTTGCCCCGGTCGACGTACGCACTGAAGTACGGTACCCATGCAAAGCGAAAGGCAGCATCTCATGCCAATTCTTGTACGTCACGACCATTTTCTGCATAATCTTCTTGATATTCTTGTTTGCCGCCTTTACAGCACTATTCATCTTTGGTCTGTAAGGAGAAGAATTGTGATGTTCAATCTTAAAATCTTTGCAAAGCTCTTTCATCATCTTGTTGTTGAGATTCGAACCATTGTCAGTGATGATTCTCTCGGGAACTCCATAACGACATATGATTTCTTTCTTGATGAACCGGGCAACCACTTGTTTGGTAACATTAGCATAGGAAGCTGCTTCCACCCACTTGGTGAAGTAATCAATCGCAACCAAGATGAAGCGATGTCCATTCGAAGCAGTAGGCTCAATCTTCCCAATCATATCAATGCCCCACATGGTGAACGGCCAAGGCGAGTTCATGACATTTAGAGGGCTTGGTGGTACATGCACCTTATCAGCATAGATTTGACACTTATGGCACTTCCGAGCATACTTGAAACAATTGGATTCCATAGTCATCCAGTAATAACCGGCTCTCAACAGTTTCTTGGACATCGCATGACGACCAACATTGGTACCAAACGAACCTTCATGCACTTCTTGCATCAACATGTCTGCTTCGTGTCTGTCCACGCATCTGAGCAGGACCATGTCGAAATTCCTTTTATACAACACATCATCCTGATTCAAGTAAAAGCTTCCAGCTAGCCTTCTCAGGGTTTTCTTATCATTCTTTGATGCACCTTCAGGATACTCCTGAGTCTTGAGGAAGTTCTTGATATCATGATACCACGGCTTCTCATCAATCACAACAGACTCGGCTGCAAACACATACGCAGGCCTCTCGAGTCGATTCACCGCAACATGTGGCACATGATTCCACCAATGAACTTTGATCATAGAAGACAAAGTAGCCAAGGCATCAGCCATCTGATTCTCATCCCGGGGGACATGATACAACTTCACCTTCTTGAAGAACATCAGTATTCTTCTGGTGTAATCTCTATAAGGAATCAAATGTGGCTGATTCGTATTCCAATCTCCATTGACCTGGTTGATCACTAGAGCGGAGTCTCCAAAAATGTCAAGCGTTTTGATTCTCAAATCAATGGCTTCTTCTATCCCCATGATACAAGCCTCATACTCAGCTTCATTGTTGGTGACGTCAAAAGTCAATCTAGCAGAAAAAGGTATATGTGCACCTTTAGGATTAATGAGCACTGCCCCAACACCGTTACCGTTCATATTCACAACCCCATCAAACATCAGTGTCCACTTGTCATCAGGATCCGGGCCTTCCTCGACAAGAGGCTCTTCGCAATCTTTCATCTTAAGATACATGATGTCTTCGTCAGGGAATTCAAACATCATTGGCTGATAATCCTCAAGCGGTTGCTTAGCAAGGTAGTCTGACAGAATACTACCTTTGATAGCCTTCTGAGACGTGTACTGGATATCATACTCTGTTAAGATCATCTGCCAACGGGCAACACGTCCGGTGAGAGCCGGCTTCTCAAAGATGTACTTCACTGGATCCATCTTAGAAATCAATAAGGTAGTATGGTTCAACATATACTGCCTCAGTCGGTGAGCAGCCCAGGCCAAAGCACAACAAGTTTTCTCGAGCAGTGAATATCTTGTTTCATAGTCGGTAAACTTTTTGCTAAGGTAGTATTTGGCATGCTCTTTTTGACCAGACTCGTCATGCTGTCCCAGTACACACCCCATCGAGTTCTCGGTCACTGATAGGTACATTATCAATGGTCTCCCTGGTACTGGAGGGATCAGGATTGGAGGTTTCTGTAAATACTCTTTTATCTTGTCAAAAGCTTTCTGACAATCATCATTCCACCTGATTGCTTGATTCTTTCTTAGCAATTTGAAAATTGGTTCACACGTGGCAGTTAGGTTAGATATGAACCTTGCAATGTAGTTCAACCTCCCTAAAAACCCACTGACTTGCTTTTCCGTTTTCGGTTCAGGCATCTCTTGAATAGCTTTGACTTTCGCTGGATCAACCTCAATCCCTTTCTCACTGACAATGAAGCCTAACAACTTACCGGATCTCACCCCAAACATACACTTGTTCGGATTCAGCCTCAGCTTGAACTTTACCAATCTGTCAAACAACTTCTGCAAATTAACCAGGTGCTCCTCTTCTGTCTGCGACTTCGCAATCATATCATCCACGTACACTTCAATTTCTTTGTGCATCATGTCATGAAAGAGAGTCGTCATAGCCCTCTGATAGGTAGCACCGACATTCTTCAGCCCAAATGGCATCACCTTATAGCAGAAAGTGCCCCAAGGTGTAATGAATGTCGTCTTTTCCATGTCCTCTGGCGCCATTTTAATCTGGTTATAACCCGAGAAACCATCCATGAAAGAGAAGACCGAGGATTGAGCCGTATTATCAACCAATACATCAATGTGAGGTAATGGGAAGTCATCTTTCGGACTCGCTCTGTTCAAATCCCGGTAGTCGACGCACATTCTGACTTTGCCATCCTTCTTCGGCACGGGAACGATGTTGGCCACCCACGGGGGATAACTGGTAACAACCAGAAAACCCGCATCCCACTGCTTCTGAACCTCTTCCTTGATCTTGACGGCCATATCAGGACTAGTTCTACGAAGCTTCTGCTTGACTGAAGGACACTCTTCTCTAAGAGGAAGCCTATGCACCACAATATCTGTATCCAACCCAGGCATATCTTGATACGACCAGGCGAATATCTCCACATACTCTCTCAGCATTTCAATCAGCCTCCTCTTGACAGAGTCCTCTAAAGCATCCCCAATCTTGATCTCTCTTCTGGCGTCCTCGGTACCCAGATTAACAATCTCCAATTCCTCCTGATGAGGTTGGATGACCCTTTCCTCTTGCTTCAGCAATCTGACCAATTCTACGGGGAGTTCACAATCTTCCTCACTCTCCTCTTCAGCTTGGTAGACGGGGATATCAAAATCATACTGAGCCATAACAGAATTGTTCATAGTGGATTCCGTGATATCACTTCTGCATGTTGAATGCTTTATTTTAGAAAAAGAGTTCAAGAAAGTCACAAAAGAAAACAAAAAACATTGCCATTTTTATTGTTTTGAAAAAAAGAAAACAAAAATAGAAAGACAGGGATCACAAAATTTGATTGCAAAACGTCCTTTATTAATGATAATCATTGAAAATTCAAAACATGATGTGGCCCTACAATGAACCACTACGCCTTGGGCAAAGCGTAGGGCTTTCATGCAAAATGAAAAACCAAAAGAAAATTACTCTGTCTGAAGAGTAACTTGGACCACTTCTTCAGCCGTCCAGTTGTTGATAGACTCCCCTGGTGCACACGGGCGAACCCAGTTGTCTAAATCACAGTTGCTGTCACAGTCTTCACTACCGGTTGCAAAGACGTCGCCATGATTCATCAGCCCCGTGCTGGTAAAGGTACTCGGACCCGCTTGACCACTCTGCTCTGCTTGGAGAGGCTCATAACCAATGCCAAATTTGTCTTCTTTGACAGGCAATTCCACCATCTTGCCCCAGCCCTCAGCTTTGCTGGAATCAACAACCTCCTTGGCTTGCTTGTACGAAGCAATCGAAGCACCTGGCTTTCTCTGATCAGCGTACGCCACTTTCTCAAGAGCCACAGTCTCAAATGCCTGGCACAAGGTTTCGTGGATCTCGCCATCCACCTCGACATACTTGAACGAGGATAGGTGACTCACCAGAATCTCTTCTTCGCCACACACGGTCACAATCTGACCGTTCCAGACATACTTGAGCTTTTGGTAGAGAGTCGACGAGACTGCCCCTGCTGCGTGAATCCACGGACGCCCCAACAAACAACTGTAGGCGGGCTGAATGTCCATAACATAGAAGATTATATCAAAAACCTCCGGACCTATCTTCACCGGCAAGGTAACTTCACCAAACACAGAACGTTTGGATCCGTCAAATACGCGCACAATAAGGTCACTAGGAGTGAGCACAACCCCTTCAACATCAATCTTCTTCAGAATCTGCTTAGGCAGCACATTCAGCGACGACCCGGTGTCTACCAATACGTGAGACAACACTGCCCCCTTACACTCCATGGTGATATGCAAGGCTTTGTTATGATTACATCCTTCAGGCGTTAAGTCTAGGTCAGTGAATCCTACACCATGCCTGGTACTCACATTGGCCATCACCCCCTCCAGTTGGTTGACAGAAATCTCTTGAGGTACGTAAGCCATGTTCAGCATCTTCAATAAGGCATTACGATGCGCCTCAGAGCACAGCAGCAAAGAGAGTATTGAAATCTTGGACGGAGTTTGATTAAGTTGATCTACAATCTTATAATCACTCTTCTTTATGATCTTCATAAACTCCTCCGCGTCGTTTTCAAACGAACCCTCGGGCACCTCCTTCTGAGCCGGTTCCTCGTCGACAACAACCTGTTTGCCCTTTGACTTGGCAGAAGCCTCAGCATTAGCATCTCTCAACGGCTGAGGAGCAAACAGTCGTCCACTACGGGTAAAACCTCCTGGTCCACCAACGTTGTCCACATCGGGACTCACACCCACAGGAGTTTTAACCGGTGCACTGATCGTCACAGGTGCTTGATTTGCTGGCCTTGTCTGATTATCAGCCCTTCTGTTGCTGCGGTAGGCATTATTATAACTCCATGGCACAACCCTACTATTCTCAACTGGTCTTCTTCCAGACGCCACGATAGTAGTTGGAGCACTGATGGTTATAGGCGCGGAAATGGTAACTGGGGTACCACTTGTTGCAGGTGCACTAACAATTCTTTGGCCTCGTCCTTCAGACGGTTTAAAGTAGATAGTGACAGTTGACACTGTCCCACGACCTCTATTATCAGCCCGGCCAAACTGAACACAACCCTCGTCTACTAGCTTCTGAATACCAGCCCTCAACCGTGAGCAACCATTATCAGATTCTGCACAGCCCAAACAGTCTTCATCACAGCCCGGGTGAACACCACTCCTCAACAGACGGCCCTTTACCACAAGCAGAGAAATCTGGATCTCATCAACACTGACAACAAGATCTTCAGCTTCTTCCCTCTCAACACAGTTCACCCTATGCCCACCATGCTGAGGCATAGGATTGTTCACAACGTTAGGCACAGGAGAGAAATTGATTGCCTTGGCATCGATCAAATCTTGGACCTTGTGCTGGAAAGCCCGACACTTCTCAGTATGCTGGCCTGGTGCCCCAGAGTGAAAGTCACAACGGACGTTGGCGTCGTACCCAGGAGGCAATACTGTAGGAGGAGCCATTGTACGCAACTCAACAAACCCCAACCTGAGTAGTTCGGGCAGCAGTTCGGCGTATGACATGGGAAGCGGATCAAAACGGCGATCAGGCATCCTTTGTCTGGGCTGATACTGACGTTGCTGTTGTTGCTGTTATTGTTGTTGTGGTTGTTGAACTCTTTGTTGTGGTTGTTGACGAGGTTGAGGTGTCGGGATGGTTACAGCAGCCACCGGGCGATACTGATTTCTGTTCTGATTTCCTCGGTACACATTCCCTCGGTGTTGTACAGCATTAGTTTCACCTTCTCTACGGCGAGGTGCCCCAGAGAAAGGTTTCTTAGAAGGGGAGGAACTAGCATCATTGATCTTTCCAGCCTTGATCAAACTTTCAGTTCTCTCACCACAGATGACGACATCAGAGAAACTACCGAATGGGCAGCTCCCCATCCGGTCCATGAATACTCCTTGTAGCATGCCAATGAACATATCCGTTAACTCCCTCTCCAGCATAGGGGGTTGAACTCTCGCAGCCAGTTCACGCCACCTCTGGGCGTACTCCTTGAAGCTTTCATTGGATTTCTGACAAAGACTCTGCAGCTGAGTCCGGCTCGGTGCCATATCCATGTTGTGCTTGTATTGCCTCAAGAAGGCCTCACCCAGATCCCTCCAACAGCGGATAGAATCTCTCTTCAACTCCATGTACCAGTCCAAAGATGCCCCAGATAGACTATCTTGGAAAAAATACATCCACATCTTTTCATCATCCGTGTAGGCAGAGATTTTCCTGTAGTAAGCCTGCACATGGGTGCGAGGGCAAGAAGTACCGTTGTACTTGTCGAAGGACGGTGCTTTGAACTTGTAAGGGATTCTCAAGCCTTCCACTAACCCCATATTGGTAACATCAAAACCGAGAGAATTATGACATTCCATAGCCCGGATCTTCTCAGCAAGGGCATCAACCTTACGATCCCTCTCATCAACCCTTCCCAGAACGTCTTCGTCTTCACTGAGCAGAGTGAACATATCCTCTTGTCTGTCAACAATCGGAGCCTGATTACGGGCCGGAGCATGGACTGCTCTGGCATTAACAGTCTCTGGAGCAATCGGTTGACCGTTGACTCTAATACCCCTCAACTCATCACCTACAGCATAGTTGTTGATGGGAACAACAGCAGTAGCGTTGTCATTGATCGGGCCTCCCTCTGGCAGAGCTTGGTTGGCCGATGGAATTACAGCTTCTTGTCTCTGAACCAGAGCTCGAAGTTCTTCTTGTCCTTGCGCAACCCCTTGCATCATATGCATGAACTGGGCCATGTTAGCCCTCATCTCTGCTAACTCAGCTTGCACCTGATCCATGTTCCTTTGATGATTCAGTCTCGTTGAGTAGCGATGCGGTCTCTGATCAGCTATCCTTCCTGAACACAGGAATCAAAGTGAGAAGTCACGAACAAGAACACCTGCTATGCAAAATGATATGAGTATGATATTAATGATGCGTATGATGCACATGATATGTTCATCTCTCAGGCATTCAAAGAGCCTAACTCATCCTCAAAAGATGGCAACTTGCAGCAACAAGAGAACAACATACAAGATAACTGAGAACAAAATGAAACACCAACAACCTTATCTATAGATAAGAGCAATAGGCTCATACAACAGAGTCAACAAGGATCCAAATAAAAGGAGTACAACAGTGAATCCCATCCAACAAGCCTGGAGGTGATTCTCAACATACACATCAAAGATACAAGCTAAGACAAACGGTCTCCCGGAATGAGAGTCTTCAGGTACTGGCACTGGTCTATCAACAGGGCGCATTCTGAACATTCTGGTAGAGGGGTGATCTTCTCCTTCAGTTGTCTTCTGAGCTGTACCACTTCTCCTCCAAGATGGTTCTCTAATGCCTGTCTCGAGTCAACCTCCTTCTTCAACTGGATGTCCTTGTCTCTGAGTTGCTTCTCCAGGTCTCTGATCTTCTTTTGGTAACTGGCTTCAGCTCTCTGCAGCTTCAAGCACTCCCGGTGTTCTGCATCTAACATGGATTCCATCTCCTCGTAGGATCTCTTCTTGCTTCTCAGTCTACTAGCATCTTCTCCCTGCACTTCTCTGAGTTGATGAGCCAAGTTCAACCCATCAGCTTTGGCTTTGTACAACTCCATCTGGGTATCTTGCTCCTTCTCTCTTAACCGGCGATTCTCCATCAGGGCTTGCTTGTAGTGCTCAGCAGGCACACTCTCAGCAAGGACCAAAGGTGGTTGCTCCTGCAACGGCTCCATCCTATCATAGGGTAACAACAATGTTTCCACTCTCTTCTTGACCCAATCAGTGTAATCAGGCATAGCAATGGCAAACTTCTTCCCTAAGACAGATCCATCCTTCACACCAATAGCCTCCCAAGCTCTTCCTATCTGCTCCAATCTAGCCGGGTCACTCTGCTTCTCAAAATACACACTTTCAGCTACCTCAGCCTCAAGTGGTTATCCCTTCAACACGAACCCCAACTGGCGAAGAGAAAGAACTGGATTGTAATTGATGCAACCCTTAGTCCCTACGAGTGGCACATTCCGGAACTCTCCACAGCTCATAATAACACTCCGCACATCCATCCGGTATGACTTCCATCTGATATCATAGGAGGTAAGAGACATAACCCTCTGAGTCCACTTATGAGTGCTCTGAGCATCTACAAAGGGTCCACTGACTGGCAGAAGAGACATGAACCATCTGAGCAAAAGTGGGAGACAGCATCTGATAGCTCCACCCTTACCATGCCTACTGTGAATAGCATAGTAAGTGTCAGCTAACAGAGTAGGAACTGGATTTCCTCCAAGAAAGATAATAACTGCGGCATAGTCCACAAAGTTGGGCATGCTCGGGAACAAGACAATCCCATAGATCATGACAGCAAGCTGAGCATGAAAAGCTTCCCAATTCCCCTTCTCTGCTTCTTCTCTAGCTACCCTCAACAGAAACTTCAAAGGCAATCCTACAACATCCCCACTGGGCTTCCAACTACCACTGATCTCCTTGACACTCAAATGAAGAGCTCTAGCAACGACTCTGAAATCGACCTCCTTGGGCACGTCCAAGAAAGGAACCTGATGCTGAATCGGGACACTCAGCTGAATAGAATACTCCTCGAGAGTAGGTGCCAACTGATAATCTTGAAAGGTGAAACAATGAAGCCCTGGGTCGTAGAACTGAAGAAGAGTCTGCAACGGTACCGGATCGACTACCATCTTCAACAGCGTCAGAATATCCCCATACTGGTCAACAAACCCCTTCTGGTTACCACTGGTCATAAGGCTACTCAACTCAATCAGAGGCGTCAAAGGCTCACGGTGAAATCTGTAGGAACAAGTCTTCCGCTTCAACTCTGGGACTGTCGCCATCTCTCTCAGTGAATAGACTCTGGAATGTACCTGAGAAATGATATGCATGCAGAGATTAGCTTTTTTTCTTTTTTTTTCCAATTTTTTTTTATTGCGTATTTTTTTTAAAATAGACATGCTATGATGCAAATGATGCAGACAAGACTGGCTGGCGGTGCATCTCAGAACGCAGGATCGAAGCTTCGGTTTAAACTCAGAACCCCAAATCCATCTGAAACCCAAAGTCAACTGAGAAACTGTCATCTGAACCCAAAGTCACCAACAGGACCACAAGTCACCAACGGTACCTGTAATAATGATCAAACCCTCCCCACTCACAGGTGTCGTCTAGGCCAGGGTAAGGTCGAGAAAAACGCAACATAAATAACCTTTCGCAGAATATCATCATATAAACACCCGAAGTATGCAACGATAATATCCCACCAGGGTCTGAACTGCTCGTGATATCAATGTTCCGCTAAGTGGCGCAATACCACCCGCTTCCCATGAATCACTCTATTCCTAAGTATCCTAGATTTCACTCATGGCCTGGGTATTGGGCCTTTTACCTCAAGTAACTCCCACCCCAACAGAGAGAAACAGACAACCAGCCAGCCAGATGAACAATGAATATGAATGAATGCAAACATAAATGCAAACAATAAATGCAAACAATAAATAATGAATGCAATAAATAACAGCAAAGAGCAACCAAAACCCTAACCTAGAGAGCGCTAGGACTGACTCGCTTAGGGAAGATGGACCAGCAAGAGGTCAACTTCTCTGGTTCCCCAGCAGAGTCGCCAGCTGTCGCATTACGCGAAAAACCGGCGGGAAACGAAGACAACAGAGCCGCCACCGTGCGTTATTTATCCCAAAAGAGGGAAAGGAAACGCTCAGAGTAAACCTGGAAAAAGCATGGTCTCGCGACCAAAGAGAATGGGATCGGGAATCGGTTATGCGAAGGGAAGGTATTAGCACCCCTACGCATCCGTCGTACTCGACGGGATCCACGCATAAAAGGAAGGAAAATGGTTGCTAAAACACTGCTCATAAACAAACAAACACTGGCTGAAAGAGACACCAGAAAACAAACAAGACTGACTCGGCAGGATATCGCATCCTGGGCCTACTTAGTCTATCAAGCATAGACATCAGAGTCGAAGTAGTTCGGACTGGGGGGAAACACATGCTCGCTAGGATGTCGCATCCTATGCATACGTATCTTCTTGGACTAAGAAGAATCAGAGCATCCGTAGCTCGGCTCACGCACGCAAGACAAAACAACACAGGAAATCGACTGCCAATCGCTGGGCTTACGTCAAACTCCTACACAAAACACGGGCAAACATGGAACCCGAATGCCAATCGCTGGACTTATATCAGCTTCCGAACCAAACACACGCACACTAGAAACCAGATGCCACTTGATGGACTTATACCGGACTCCAAGCACACAACAAGAGGATACGGAATGCCAATCGCTGGGCTTACATCCATCTCCTAACACACACAAAGACAAAACAAAAAGGGCGCCCGGAGAGATCTGCTCATCTCCTGCCTACGTACCTCATCTGGTATGAGGATCAGGGCGACGTAGTTCCCCTACGAAGGGACACAGGACTAGCCTAACCAGATAACAGAGGGAGACACAACTAGGGAGACTACGACTCGAACCTAGATGTTATCATGCAAATCATCCCTAAGTTAAGGTTGCTATCTAACTTGCACAGGAAGCAAGCTATCCTAAACATGACTTGCACAGGAAGCAAGCCACACTAACCTGAACTAGAAAGCACAAGCAATCAATCAAAAGCACAAAGCAAGCACACACACTATATACACACAAAGTGGGGCTCAAACAAGGGCTAGGTCTTAGTTGAGGGGTCATATCAACCTCAACAAACAGACAATGTAATCAGGTGAAGTTTGCTCTTAACCCTAACATTGAGAGTTAGGGTGAAGCAGATGAAATGGTGAGTGAAGATGAGACTTCACAGCTCTTATCCCTGGCCAGGGAGAGCTTCAAGACAATGCAAGTGTGGGTTCAGAAAGTGGGAACCCTTCTACACTTATGACTGACACAATGTACAATGATCTTGGGTTAGTATCTGCAATGCATCAACACAGTGGTGTGAGCAAAACAGATGACACACAAAATAGCAGGGGATGGATTGCACATCCCTGGTATCTGCCCATGCCTCTTCACTTAGGAGGTCTTTGGATATGTACAAGGACAAATATAAACAAACACAAACATTGCCTCTTAAGGAGGACTTCAGACAGGTGCCTGGACAAGTAATAGGCCAGGTCTTTCAGACTACATGGAGAAGAGATCATTATACCTCAATGCTCAAGCTAGCAAGCAAAGCAAGAGCAAGTTCTCAAGGGAACTAAAGCAACTAAAGTACCTGAAAACAATCCAAGATAATCAGTAATCAACTCAAACAGAAATCAAACAGCAAAGGTTAACAGTTAACTGTACAACTGTACACAAGCAAGCAATAGTCAATGCACAAAGGTGCAAGCCATAAGGCACAAGGTACAAGTCTCAAACCCTACAAAATAAACCAAAGTTAGTCATCAACAATCAACAGGTCAACTCCAATTGAGTAAGCATCATTAAGCATGGCAAGTGTGCCCTTTGACCTGAAACAAAGCTCAAATGTGAGAGCACAAACCACTAGTACAAGACTAGGGTCAAAATGAGAGCAAAAAGTCAAAACAGAACATGAAACTTATCCAAAATCAAGATCAAACAATTAAGAATCCAATCCAAGTGGTTGCACATTCATATCATTCATCAATATCATTTCATGAATCAAAGAATACAAAACATGCAATTAAAAGCTCATAGAAGTCAACAGAATGGTTCAACTCAAATCAACTCACAAACATTTTAATAAATCCTCAAAAAATTCATGGCTAAACAACACTCATTCAATGATCTACACACCAAATTTCAGCTCATTTAGATCAAGGGAAGCAAGTCAATGAAATTCATCAAGTCAACACATCATCAAGCAAGCTCATACAAGGCATCAAAACATGCATCCACTTCAAGCAATCATAAAACAGAGACAAAACATGATAAATGAATGAGACCAAAACTATGGTGAACTTCAAAATGTCTACAATACACATGCCAAATTCCAAATCCATCCAATTAATAACCAGAATTTCACAAATCAAATAAAAACATGTCTCACAAGAAGTCAACAATTGGTCAAGCAAGGGAGAAAATCTCAATAAAATAGAAAATGCATTCAAAAATTCCAGAAACATTCACATTCATTCCCAACATTCATAAGTATCCTCATGCAAAAATTCAAACCATTTTGAGTTAAATAAGCATGGTAATTAAAATCAAGAAGTTGCACAAAAATTAATGTGACACACATTGTCACACTCACGAAGATTACATCAGATCTCTCAATCCAGGAACTCAAAAAATACAAACCACATACCAAAATGACCAGGAACAAGTCTAGTTTAAGCACAAAAAATTTCATGAATTTCTAATGAAGCATCATCATTTTATGATCAAAAAAGTGAGCATGGTGCACAAAATGACATGTCAAAGCAAACCCTAAGCATTTTCAAAATATACCCGTGCACAATATTATTAAAAATCCCCATAAAATAAAGCACATCACAAGTAGAATGGCACAAAAAATTGCATCAAATTTGGATTAAAATTGAGTGAGTTATGGATTTTTGATTATGGAAAGAAAATAAAAAATGAGATGGAAGCAAGGCATGTCACATGTGAATCAAATGAAGAAATAATGGATTTAAATATTTGATGTTATTTAAATGGTAAAGGCACCCCTTGTTGAGTACAAAACTCAGCGTTTCATTAAAAAGGGGGGGTCAACGCCCAGTCAACTGGAGCAAAGGGCCAATCGCGCGCTAGCATGGCCCATACAGCATGACCAATCACAGCTCATCTGCTACAAACACATGCAAACCCTAAGTTATGCTACAGGAAAATCAAAACCAATTCTGGGCAGCGCGTTCAACAAGTTCATCCATGAAACCCAGGTTCAAGAACAAATTTTTGGTAAATCGAATTTAAGCACATCATCGTGTAGCTCTCACTTCATACATCACGAATCCACATTCCATTCATCAAGAAACAAAAAGGTAAGCATGGATCGAAGCAAATAAATTCAGCATCACAAGATTAAATCAATGATATCTCACTCAATACTCAACGAAAATCAAAAACATAAAGTTCAGTGTACTCATGGCAACAAGATCTACAAAAACCATAGCAACATTTCATGAATCGTGAAGATCGATTTCTGACCTTTGAAGAATTGCAGAAATGGAATCGTGACTTTTGAGCTTTGAAAGGTGAAAACAAAAACTCTACAAGGTCCAGGTTGATAAATGGATGAATGATTTCAGCTCAACAATGCTCCAGCTTGACGAAATATCCAGCTGCCATGGATGAACCTCTATGCAACAGTGCTTGAAACAGCCTGAAATCCTTGCTCTCTTGCTTCAATCCAGCTCAGTATTGACTGTAGATGATGGTTCAATCGTGGAAATGGCAAGGGATTGGAAGAAACTTGCAGAAAAAGTGAAGAGAAAAATGGAGAGAAAATGCAATTCTTAGATCTAGATCTGAGTTTGTGATGAATGCTAATGTGTTTTCTGTTAGAATTATCCATTTATACCATCTGTTAATGCTCCTTGCTAAACCAGTTTAAGCCAAACCAAAAGAATTAATGAAATGAGTGTTTGTGCAAATTGCTATTTCACCTTCATGTGCATGGGGTGCATGCTACAGTGCACGAAATTGGGCCTAAATCCCCTTAAAACTCTGTTTGTAATCCAATGGGAATGTTCCTAAGTGTAAACAATGCAATACTTTAATATTTGAAAATTTCAACCAAAAAGTCAAGTGAAAAATCAAATAATTTTGTGATGGGATTTGATGAAATGTGATGAAGGATTTGGATAGAACATGTCAAATGTGACTTGTAGCAAAAAACCTCACTCAATTTGGCCAAATGGTTCAAGAGTTATGCCACTTTGAAGTTCAAAAATTCTTGGCAATGAATTGATCATAACTTGCCAACCACACATGAGAAATGAGTGTTCTTGGACTTTTTGGAAATGGGAGAACAAGACCTTCAACTTTCATGTTGGACAAAAATTCATTTGAAGCTTTTATGATGATGTAAATTTGAGGAGAAGAACTTTCCATTTTTGGCAGTTTCCAATTATAGGTCGCCTGCTATTTTTGGCAAGTTTTCATCTGACCTCAAATTCTTCAATCTTGATCTTTGAAATGTCAAATGAGATTTGTATGGACATGAATGAAGCCTTTCAAACCATCTCCCACCTTCAAATCCATAAAATCAGGCACAGTTGACCACAGTTGACCACAGTTGACCCTCTAGGGTTTCAGATGAAATTCAGCTTGACTGATGACTTCTGAACATCCAGTCTTTGGCCAAGTCACTTCAAAAGGACCCCTAGGTAATGTGAAAATGTTGAACCAAACCTAGGGCTTTGCTTCCTTGGGAAATACACTTGCTTGCTTGATTAACTGATCCTCCTAACCAGTTGACCTAATCTTGTCTGATGACTTGCACTTGGGCAAAGGACAATGCAATGCTATACAGTGGACTATGCTATGTTAATGACTTAAAATGAAAATGAATGTACAAAATGGGAAGTGCAAATTTGAGGTGCTACACATAACACTCCCACAAAATGGGAATTTCAGCAAAATAAAAATCATTCGCATTCCTACATGCACAGCCAAATATCCCCAACAAAATTGCATACTTGCGTGCATTCCATGCATCATCCCATACATGGAATTCCCACCTAAAGTGGAACATCATACAAAAATCAAAATATAAAATAACAGGATCCAAGGTCACTCGTATATGTCTCGGACACTCCTCATTTCCAAATGAAGTTATTACCCTACATAGGCTCGTAGGGTTATTTCTCAGCAAATCTTTTTTTCAACTTTTTTTTAATAATGATATTCCCAGCATTTTTCTTTATAGTCATTGCTCCCCAAGCAGAGGTTACCCTAAAAAGCCTCTCATGAGCTTTTCCCCTGCAGAGCATTTCTAGTAAATCTCCCTCAGAAGGAGTATTTTCTTAAAAATTCCCCCAACAGACGAATATTCGAGATACTGCTTCATTTATCTGAAGAATCTCATTTCTCTATTTGAGATACTGCTCTAATATCCTCGGAGAGTCTTAGATTCAATTAAAGTATTTTTCCCTTGTTGGAATATTTTAATTCTATCATATAAGATGCTGTTTCGACTCGATAGAGAGAATCTCACTTTTACTGTTTGAGACTTTGCTTCATCGATATCAAGAGTCTCATTTCAGATATTTTTTTAGAGATACTGCTCTAAATATCCTCGGAAAGTCTTAGATTCAATTAAGGTATCCTTCCCATGCTGGAACATCTTAATTCTATCATATAAGATGCTGCTTCGACTCGATACAGAGAATCTCATTTTTACTGTTCGAGATACTGCTTCATCAATATGAAGAACCTCATTTTAGATTTTTTTTAGAGATACTGCTCTAATATCCTCGGAGAGTCTTAGATTCAATTAAAGTATTTTTCCCTTGCTGGACTATTTTAATTCTATCATATAAGATGCTGTTTCGACTCGATATAGAGGATCTCACTTTTACTGTTTGAGATGTTGCTTCATCAATATGAAGAGTCTCATTTCGGATTTTTTTAGAGATACTGCTCTAATATCCTCGGAGAGTCTTAGATTCAATTAAGGTATCTTTCCCTTGCTGGAACATCTTAATTCTATCATATAAGATGCTGCTTCGACTCGATACAGAGAATCTCATTTTTACTGTTTGAGATACTGCTTCATTAATATGAAGAGTCTCATTTCAGATTTTTTTTAGAGATACTGCTCTAATATCCTCGGAGAGTCTTAGATTCAATTAAGGTATCCTTCCCTTGCTGGAACATCTTAATTCTATCATATAAGGTGCTGCTTCGACTCGATACAGAGAATCTCATTTTTACTGTTTGAGATACTGCTTCATCAATATGAAGAGTCTCATTTTAGATTTTTTTAGAGATACTGCTCTAACATCCTCAGAGGGTCTTAGATTCAATTAAAGTATTTTTCCCTTGCTGGAATATTTTAATTCTATCATATAAGATGCTGTTTCGACTCGATATAGAGGATCTCACTTTTACTGTTTGAGATGTTGCTTCATCAATATGAAGAGTCTCATTTCAGATTTTTTTAGAGATACTGCTCTAATATCCTTGGAGAGTCTTAGATTCAATTAAGGTATCTTTCCCTTGTTGGAACATCTTAATTCTATCATATAAGATGCTGCTTCGACTCGATACAGAGAATCTCATTTTTACTATTTGAGATACTGCTTCATCAATATGAAGAGTCTCATTTCAGATTTTTTTAGAGATACTGCTCTAATATCCTCGGAGAGTCTTAGATTTCAATTAAGGTATCCTTCCCTTGCTGGAACATCTTAATTCTATCGTATAAGATGCTGCTTCGACTCGATACAGAGAATCTCATTTTTACTGTTCGAGATACTGCTTCATCAATATGAAGAGTCTCATTTCAAATTTTTTTAGAGATACTGCTCTAATATCCTCGGAGAGTCTTAGATTCAATTAAAGTATTTTTCCCTCGCTGGAGTATTTTAATTCTATCATATAAGATGATGTTTCGACTCGATATAGAGAATCTCACTTTTACTGTTGAGATGCTGCTTCATCGATATGAAAAGTCTCATGCCGGATTTTATTTATATTGCTCTAGCGTCCTGAAAAATCTTGAGTTTTAGCTAGGGATGTCATTCCATTGCTAACATATCTCGACTATGACGTCCAAGATATTGTTCTGACGATTCCCAGAAAGTCTTGACTGTTCCATTTTACTGTGGGATGATGTTTTTTGCCATTTCTCATGGCATTTTCTTCCTGTATTTTCTTCCTTTCATTTCCTAGGACAAAATTTGGGCCTTCTTGTATTTAATTATCTCCCACCGTGAATGCGTAAAGACTACTATCATTATCACTTACCGGTTTGAGGTAATTAAATAGGGGCAACTGTCATACCCCAATTTTGTCCGGCCATTTGTGGGTTACTCATGAGATCCCTTTGTTTCAAAAAACCCATTTGCATAAGTGTGTTCATAATCTAAAATGTGGTTTGAATCTTTTTACATTACTAATCCAAAATCTATTTTTCTTATTAGTAAGTATTAAGAGCCATGTTATTATGATTTACTAGTCCATTTACACATTCCACCTTATATAATTCCATCACATTTGTTGACAAAATCAACATGCTTTATGTATCATAGTTATTCATTTCTTTCAAAAAAAAACCAATTCTAGGCCAAACTACACTTCATAATATGCTAAGCCATTCACTTTCTTTTCATAAATCAATGCACATCTCATTGTCTTATACAAGTAATGATTCAATTCTTTTCAAGCTTTCCATGGAAAGTTTCAATCATAAGTCGACCACATTCATAATCATCATCTTTTCACTTCGTACATACCATATATTTTTTGAATTAAATTTATTTTATGCCACTTGTTCATGCTTGGTTAAGAATGCACTTTGAAGTTTATAACTCCATATATTTTGAATTAGATTTGTTTCATTCTACTTGTTCATGCTTGGTTAAGAATGCACTTTGAACTTTATAAATCCATTCACATTCATACACCTACTTCGTTAGGACATGATTAAAGAGGTGCATTCAAATATTTGAATTTACTAATCCATTTCCAAGGTCTGTTTTATTTTCATACATAAAAGTTCTACATTCATACATAGATAATATGAAATTAATATGGAGAAATTGTTTGAAATAATTTTAAGATCATGTTGAATACACAGTTATTAATGGCCATTAGACTTCAAATCCAACAAGTTACAAATAACCCAAATACACATTTTGTCTTTAAAAAAACTAAACTAAGTAATTACATTTTAATTAAGTGGAAATTGCTACAGATGGAAACAAATCCTAAAGACCAAAATCAATGGACTGATTAAACCCTCCTTTGGACCTAGGCGCGAAAACACGTTGTCTTGAAGCTTGGAGCAGCCACTTTTCCATTCCATCAAAGTCACTTCATTCCTGTAATCTGCAAAGATAAAAAATAGCTTAAATAAAAAGAACTTTTCAAAAGCGCTTAAGAAACTGAAAAACAACTAAATAAACTACTTGGCTCAAAACTTTACCCAGCAGGTTAACATGAATACTCAAAAAAGCATTTTGACAATAACTTAAAACAGTAACAAGTTATCAAAAGTAGAACCCCATATAATCTGGAGAAAAAGGGTACAACAGGAAGGAGTTTTTAAGACTTAAAAAAATTCTTCATAAAGAGATTGAGAAGTTAACAGAAGACAGTAAGATTATTTCTAAAAAAAAAACAAGAACAACAGAGCAATTCATTTTTTCAAACCCAAACAACAGAGCAATATTTTCTGAAAGTCCTAAAAAGCTAACAGCAAAACACAACAGCAAAGTACAACAACAAGAAATTTCTCAAAAAACCTAAAAACTTACGGAAAAGCAAAGGGAAGGTGGCTTACCTCATTGAAGAATCGTTCGCCGAAGAGAACCGTTGCCGGCATCCGGAGGATCTCACCGAACCCGAAGATTTTCAGAACTTCCGATTTGGTAAACGATTCACACCTATCTTCTTCCATGAGTTTCCCTTTTTGTAGATATTTTCCATTACACTTTACTGCAACCGTCATCCTTCCGTGTCAAACTAAACCCGTGGTAGTTGATAGCTAGTTTTCCTCTGAAATTTTATGTGATTTTGTTGTGTGCGTGTTTGAGAATCGCTTTTCGGTTGAGTTTGTTTTCACATGATTTTATGTTGTGTGGCTCAAAATTATGAGAAGGAGAAAGAGGGAAGTGGTTCATGAAACAGAGTTAGGGAAGAGAGAGAGTGAAGCGACGGAGAAGAGCGGAGGCTCCGCCGTGAGCCGCCGCCTCCGATCGGCTTCTCCAAGAGAGAAGAAATTTAGGGTTTGCGGAGGGAGGCGCTCTGTACAGAGCCCTTTCGTTTGAGTTTGGTTTGAAGAGAGAGAAAAGCTTTTGAATAATGACGTTTTATTTTCCTATTTTCTTTTTTTAACAGTGTTTGGTATTGGTGAGGTGGCGGTGACAAGTGTCACCAACCCTAGACACTTGTCACCGTTCAGAAGATGAAGCCTCCTAGGTCAACAAGTTTGACCAGACCCTTCATGGGTTTTCCTTTGCTCTTAGGCCCATGTTCCTTGATTGTTCACACCCCCACAGTTTAGAATAGAACAAATGCTTTGATTGTTAATATTATTTTATTTTATTTTCAAAATTATAATTATACCATTGTTAATATTATTTTATTTTACTTTCAAAATTATAATTATATCATTGTTAATATTATTTTATTTTATTTTCGAAATTATAATTATACCATTGTTAATATTATTTTATTTTATTTTCGAAATTATAATCATACCATTGTTAATATTATTTTATTTTATTTTCGAAATTATAATCATACCATTGTTAATATTATTTTATTTTATTTTTGAAATTATAATTATACTATTGTTAATATTATTTTATTTTATTTTCGAAATTATAATTATACTATTGTTAATATTATTTTATTTTATTTTCAAAATTATAATTATACCATTGTTAATATTATTTTATTTTATTTTCGAAATTATAATTATACCATTGTTAATATATTTTTTTATATATATAGTAAATATGTAATTATATTACTATTATTATTATTAAAAAAATAAATACACAATTATATGGTTGTTATCATTATTAATATTTAATTATTTGGTTATATTCATTTTTTATTACTACTTATTATTTAATTAAAATAAAATAATTAGTTAAACATCCAATTAATTAATTGACTATAGAATCACAAATGACCTTCATAATTTAGATGTTTATTTATCTTAAGGAGTGTATGTGCATGATTATTCTTTATCTATTTGTTTATATTGAACCTTGAGTGTACACGAAATGATATGTTATAATTGTGACAAAATCACGTCGCTTTCATCGATTTTAAAATAATCCGAGCCGATTTCAAATCACATACTTCTCGATTCAAAGTCGAGCCTATTTTCAAAACACCTCTGTAAGTCGATCGCTTGTAAAAGCATCGCCATCAACCTCACATGGCTTACTCTTGGGCTTTCTTACAATGAGACCTATTCGGTTTTAATTAATTGATTAGATGGATTATTCACTAAATAAATTCAATTCATTCATAAGAATGCAAATTTTAAAACCTCGATCCGACATCGAAAGTTAAATTAAAATACTTAATCACATCTAAACAACACTTCATTTGAAAATGAAAAGGGGGATGGTTTTGAGTTTTCAACTCCTCTCCTCGATTATTTGAATACGAGTTTTCTTACTCGGTTAGTCAAATGGTCGTCATTTCTAAATCATTTAAGTACAAACAAATCAAATCTTTTATAACCAGAAATCGAAAGGGAGATAACTTTGAGTCTTCAATTTTTCTCCTCGACTATTTGAATACAAGTTCTCTTACTTGGTTAGTCAAATAATTGTCGTTCCTATACCAACTTCCAAACTCCGATTAAATCGAAATATTTTCACAATAAGCTAAATGAAAAGGGAGTTGATTTTGAGTTTTCAACTTCACTCCTCAATTGTTTGAATACGAGTTCTCTTACTCGGTCAGTCGAACAATTGTCATTTTTCACCAATTCATACCATAAGTCAAGTCATTCTCAATCAAAACGATACGAAAAGGAGATGGTCTTGAGTTTTCAATTCCTCCTCTCAAATGCTTGGATATGAGTTGTCTTCCTCAGCCATTCGAGTACTTGTCGTCTATTCTAAAATACATCGACCATACATAAACCTATTATTCAGATGAAACAGAAAGCGGTCTAGAGTCTTCTATTCCTTTTCCCGATTATTAGGATACGAGTTCTCTCACTCAATTATCCGAGTATTCGTCATCCGTTTAAAATACCTTAATCATCATTAAGATCCTTTCACAATTAAGGATGATAAAGAAAGCGGTCTAGAGTCTTCTATTCCCTTTCCCGACTATTAGGATACGAGTTGTCTTACTCGACCATCCGAGTAATCGTCATCCAACCAAAAATCTCAACACAACCAATCTATCTTTTCTCGCCCTCGTGCGATCGAAACCAATCAAAACGTCAAATATATTGATCCAACTTGTTACCCACGTGTGACTGAAACTCTTTTCAAAAAGAACACTATTTAATCCTTTCTAATGCGCACAATAAACTAATGCTTAAGCCTCCGCCGAGAGTAGACAAGCCAACATTTAGCCTTTAGGATGCGATCTAAACAGTCGTTCATTAAAAGACACCAACCAACCGTAGTTCCCCGAACTACGAATGTTCTGATTTCCTTATTATACCATAAGGATACGTAGGCAGGAGATTGCTGTATCTTCGCGAGCACACTAATAAAAAACCTCCCCTTTCCTTTTCTGAGGTTCTCATCCATTTCAATTTCTAATATTTTATAACCCAAAGATAACAAATAAACATAAATTAACACTCGAAACACAAATTAGAAATAAAAGGTTCCCGCTGAGTACAACTGACGTAAGGGGTGCTAATACCTTCCCCTTACGTAATCCACTCCCGAACCCGAATATGGTTACGACGACCATTATTCCATTTCCTAAAGGTTTTATCAATATTTTCCTATCCTTTCATTAGGATAAATAAAGTTCGATGGCAACTCTGTTCGAACATAAATTTTTTCCGCGACCATCGCGAGGAATCATATTTTTCGAGATGTGACACATGGATGTATGAGAAATGATTTGGGCCTAAACAATGATGAAATCCAACTTCAATTCGTTCACAAAGAGTACTGAGGTCATCACATGGAAGCATGCAAAGAGGAATGATCATTTGAATCCAAAACTTGCCAAAACAAATCCCATAAAGGAGCCATTCGCAAGTCCCTCAATTTTGGTCCAAATGAGGTGATCTTGGACTTTTTGGAAAGGTGAGATCAAGGGGAATAACTTTCATGTTGAACACTTTTCCATTTGAAACTTGTATCATGATTTTGAGGTGGAAGTTTGGAAAATCAAACATATTTGAAAATTTTCTAAGTACCAAGTCAAATATTCACTTCTTCCACCTTGAATAACTTTTGCTATGGACTTCAACTGGAAAAAGTTCCTTCATAAAAGTTGTATACCTTTCAAATATTGTCAACTTGGTAACAAATATGACCTCATTTGGGTTGGGCGTGAAGGCGTTATAAATTTTAGAAGTTGAATTTGAAATCACTTGTTCAATGGTAATGGCCCAAAATGACCTATAATGTTTCCTCTTGAAACATGCATTTTCAAGTTGAATTTGAAAATTTTCCAAACATAAAATTTGAAAAGGGCATATTTAATTTTATCATGGAACTTGAATGGATTTCATATCCTAAAAATTGAGGGTGTTATGGTCCTTGGAAGTTGACCTTCTAACCAGGGTTCGGACGAAATGACCTATAATCTTTCACTATAGAAAATGACTTTCAAAGCAAAATTAGCTCTTGACTTCAACATCAAAGTTGTTTGGAATGTCATAAGGAGTAAAGTTTCTCTTGGAATACTTTTCATATGATAAACAATGTAGGAGATAGGGTCTAGGGAACCCTAGTTTTGACCAATTGACTTTCTCTAGTCAACCATCATGAACCATCTTGCAAACTTGAGATTGTCTTGATATTTAGGACTCATGGAGGATCATATATGTGTAAGATGATGTAATATGAAGTATCCATTGAGATATTTGATCAAATGTTGAAGAAACTTGTTGAGGAAGTCACACAAGATACCCAGATGAATTAGGGCTTCCAAGGAAAACAAACTTCAAACTCTTGATGAATTTTTTATCAAAATGATATGTGAAGGTCATGGGGACCCATATATGATGTCTATAGTCAATTTAAACCATCTCTTGATTTATCTCCTTGCATTGAGGGTCTTAAACCCTAGATATGAGCTTGATGGAGCATGGGTGAACATACATACTACCTACAAAAGCAATAAACCATACATTGATATATTTTTGGTATTTTGGTTAGTAATGTTAGACTATGGCACGGATCTAGAAGGGGGGGTTGAATAGATCCCAGTTAAAAACTTGAGTCGGCGCTACCAATTTAAAAATTGGTTTTGAAAAATTGTTTTAAGTGCGGAAGCGGCCGAGGAAAATTTTAGTCTAAAACGAACCGTTATTGGAAAACCGGATATGCGTTAAGCTAATGGAATAGAGATAAAGTGAAATACGAATCACTACACTATTTGCACAATCAATGATATGTTTCACTTACTAGCAAGCCTAGTTCCAATGATCCAAAATACCAAATTAAACTAGATGCAAACTTAAGACAACTTTGGCTTATGCAAATTAACAAACACTTGGTGTGCATAAACACTCCAAGTGATATTTGAGTTGAGTAAGTAATTCAAATTGACCTAGTACAATATACTATTGTACTTTGTATTCAAACAGCAGTTTTAATCTCTTACTCAACTTATATCAATGTTTGGTAAAATTGCTTAAACTAAAATCACTTAATTTTTAAGCTGAAAAACACTTATGCAGAAAATTAAAGAAGACAGAGATTTGATGAGGCAGTTCCCCCGCCGTCCTCGCTTCGGGGTACGTCTGCCCTCAATTCTAAAATTAGAATTGAGATGATTAATTAGATATCACCTGTGAAATTTAACCGTTTATACAAGGATTGCAGAGCAAGTAAACAACAAAACTCTTAAGGTGTTGAATGCTGCTTCCTATCCTTGTTCCTTGATTCAAGATGAATCAAGACCTTCGATCGTTGTTGCTAGACCTCCGATTCCAGCCCCTTTGCTGAAGAATCTTCCGTTCTTCAAACCCTCGGCCCGGCTGATCTCAAACACAACGAATCGAACCCGAATCCTTCACTTCAATATCACCGAATCCGCTACTAGACTGAAGAAGACTACCTCTTCTCAATCACCTTCGCTCGGCTGAATATTGATGAAGCAATTCGTCCAAAAACCCCAAACACAAACCGGTATTGGAGGACAAAACCCTAACGGTTTTATTCAAGAAAGAACCTGCTACAAGCTTTAACCCGAACCGGATTCTCCAATCACATCTTCGAACCTTATCACCTTTAACCGAACACGAAGCACATCAAAAATGGTTGTGTGTAGTTGATGTGTTGTGAGATGTTGAAGATGAAGATGATGAATCTTGGACACCTATTTCACTCTTTCTTGTTTCCTTGAACACTTGAATTCAAATTAAAAAATGTTAGTTGATAAAAGTGATTTTACTTCTATTTATAGTAACAGCTTACCAACCAAAAATAACAGCTTTTCAAACAGTGGAAAATACTCAGAAAACTGAGTTTACGCCCGAGCGGTCGACCATAGGTCGGCGTGCGCTGACCCGTGGGAAAATGAAAGTTTCATGCGCCGACCCTATGGTCGACTCAAGTCTTCCATGCGCTGACCCGCGGCCAACTGCATTATGCCATGCGCCGACCTGTGGTCGACTCAAAGCCATCATGCGCTGACCAGTCACCAACTGGTCTGTGTTATGCGCTGACCCTTGCGGTCGACTCAAAGCTTCCATGCGCTGACCTGTGGTCGACTCAAAGCATCATGCGCTGACCCGTGGTTTATGTGCTGACCCGTATGGTCGACTCAAAACCTGCACATCTGCACAATTTCATATTTTTGTGATTTTCATGCATTTTGTCATGATCACATCTTGTCCACATATGTTTTTAAGAATTATAACAGATTTAGATAATCATAGGAAAGGATACGATAGGTGATGTGTTGCATTTGTTTGTAGACGTGGAATCGACAATGCCGATTCATCTATGATGGTCATTTGTCATCATCGAAACTTGTGATTGTATGTTGTCTGACAATTTGCCCTTACATACTCCCCCTTTTTGATGATGACAACCTGTGCAAAGCCAACGAGACAAACAATATGCAGTATTTACACATTGTGCACACTCCCCCTTTCTTTTGTAATCTAAGGCTATCTATCTGCAAAACCGACTGTTAATTGTGGTGAACATTTTGGCTCTGGCTGCTTGTACTCTTCTCCCCCTTTGACAACATCAAAAAGAGACAAGGTATGATTATTCAACGTAACACAAAATTCAACAGGAAATAACACTATCAGATAATAATATCACACCAAATATCATTACTGAACGATAATCATTAATTAAGAGAAGATAAACATTAAAATTAATGTTGCACAAACAAGCATTACAGAGAATTCAGTCAAACAACAAACAAATTCAGATGCATATGCAGTTTTATGTCCTAATGACTTCGTCCTCGACGGAAACAACCATCCGTTATTTTGTCAGCAATACACAATGAGAATTTTAATGTAAATGCATGAGAAATTTGCAGTTTTTCACTGTTCTGCACATATGCTCACATGTTTGATGCATAATTAGAATGCCATACAACAATAAACATCCAAAGAGATACATCATGCATATATATACAATATTATTATGTAGTATAGCTATTTAACCATGAAACTTTCCAGAGAGAGAGAGAGAGAGAAGGGAACAGTATCACCTTGATGCCGAAGTAACTTGATGAACAATAAACTTGTGCTTGCAACAACATCAACTTGTTAGAAGTACAAGATTATAGTCTTAAATGGAATAAGGTAAAACAACAGATTATAGTGTCCGTTCCGAAATATCAAGAATACCAAGTTCTCGGCGGATATGAAAGAAAGGTTCCGCTAATTGATTTTCAGTATTAACATGTTCAAATACAATGTCACCTTTCTCTACATGATCCCGAAGAAAGTGGTGTCGAATTTCGATATGTTTGGTGCGAGAATGTAGCACAGGATTCTTGGTCAGGTTAATGGCACTTGTATTGTCACAAAAAATGGGAATACGTTCAAGTTTGAGGTTAAAGTCCAATAGTTGTTGCTTAATCCATAGGATTTGAGCACAACAACTATCGGCGGCAACGTATTCCGCTTCGGCGGTTGACAGAGCGACTGAAACCTGTTTCTTGCTATGCCAACTGACCAAAGAGTTTGAAAATAAGTGACAAGTGCCACTGGTGCTTTTCCTATCCGATTTGCAACCGGCAAAATCGGAATCGGAGAAACCTACTAATGAACAATCATTACCTTTGGAATACCATAGTCCATACTTCGGAGTACCGGATAGGTATCGAAGTATTCGTTTGGCGGCTTTTAAATGGGATTCCTTGGGACATGATTGATATCTTGCGCACATGCATACGCTAAACATAATATCGGGACGAGAAGCAGTAAGATAAAGGAGTGAACCAATCATACCTCTATACCGTTTTACATCTACTTCCTTACCGTCTTCATCTTTGTTCAAGTTTGTACAAGTAGGCATGGGGGTGTCTATGGCCTTAGCTTTTGCCATGTCAAATCTCTTGATAAGGTCCAAAGAGTACTTTGTCTGGCTCACGAAAGTTCCTTCTTTGAGCTGTTTAATTTGCAGACCGAGAAAGTATGTGAGCTCCCCCATCATACTCATCTCGAATTCTCCCTGCATAAGGTCTGAAAACTCTCTCACAAGATTCATGTTAGTAGACCCAAATATGATATCATCTACATAAATTTGCACTAATATCAAATGCTTTCCTTGACGTTTAATGAAGAGGGTTGTGTCAACCTTTCCTCTTGAGTAACCTTGATCGAGTAAGAATTTGCTTAGTCTCTCATACCAAGCTCTAGGAGCTTATTTGAGGCCATACAAAGCCCTTTTCAGTTTATAAACATGATCAGGATACTCATGGGATTCGAAACCCGGAGGTTGTGCGACATAAACCTCTTCATTTATGTGACCGTTAAGGAACTCACTTTTAACATCCATTTGGAATAGCTTAAAGTCTTTCGCACAAGCGAAAGCAAGGAGAAGGCGTATAGCCTCGAGTCAGGCAACCGACGCATAAGTTTCCTCATAGTCGATGCCTTCCTCTTGGTTATACCCTTGCGCGACTAAACGTGCCTTATTACGGGTTATTACCCCGTTTTCGTCCAGCTTGTTCCTAAACACCCATCGGGTGCCGATTACTCGATGATCTCGCGGAGGAGGGACAAGGTCCCAAACCTCATTTCTGGTGAACTGATTAAGTTCCTCCTGCATTGACAAAAACCATTGTTCATCGAGTAGGGCTTCTTTAGGGTTTTTAGGTTCCATTTGCGAAACGAAAGCGAAGTGATATCAGAAATTACTTAGCTTAGATCGAGTTATTACACCCTTTGAGATATCTCCGAGAATGTTGTCGATTGGATGGTCTTTGGAAGACTTCCAAGCTTGAGGGAGATCATCGTTTGAAGGCGGATGAGCTACCTCGGTTTCCTTATGGTGTACATCTTTGTCCTCCTCAATTTTGACTATGTCGGGTTGATCAATCCCCGGCTCGCAACCTTTGAGTATGTCTTTAGTAGATGTACCTGCACCATGAAAAACACTACCCTTTCCGACGTTTCTCGGATTGGATTCATCAAAAGTAACATGTACAGACTCTTCTACAGCAAGTAATCGTTTGTTGTAAATTCTATATGCTTTGCTAGATTGAGAGTATCCGAGGAAGATACCTTCGTCGGCCTTGGAATCGAATTTCCCAAGTTTTCCTTTCCATTGTTCAATACAAAACATTTGCAACCAAAGACATGTAAGTGAGAAACATTTGGCTTTCGCCCTTTTAAAAGTTCATACGGTGTTTTGTTTAGAATGGGGCGAATGAGCACCCTATTCAGAACATAACAAGCCGTACTAATGGCGTCGGCCCAAAAATATTTCGGTAAGCCACTTTCGTTGATCATTGTTCTTCCCAATTCTTCCAAAATTCGATTTTTACGCTCCACAACCCCATTTTGTTGAGGAGTACGTGGAGCGGAGAAGTTATGATCAATACCATGGTTACCGCAATATTCTTCAAATAAGTGATTTTCGAATTCACCCCCATGATCGCTTCTAATTGCAACAATGTTTGTATTTAGTTTATTTTGGGAAAGCTTAGCAAATCTTTCAAAGGCGGCGAACGTATCGCTCTTGCTTACTAAGAAAATAGTCCAACAAAATCGAGAAAAGTCGTCCACTATTACGAAACCGTAATAGTTTCCTCCTAGACTTTTAATCCTAGATGGCCCAAATAAATCCATATGAAGAAGCTCGAGAGGTCTCGTTGTTGAAACGATATTTTTGGATTTAAATGAGATCCTCGTTTGCTTCCCCTTTTGACAAGCATCACAAAGGTGATCCTTGGTGAACTTAATTTTGGGGAGACCTAGGACTAGATCTTTTGAGACTACTTTATTTAGTAAATCGAAATTAACATGTGCTAAACGCCTATGCCATAACCATGAATCTTCACTCATTGTTACAAGGCATTTGTCACTTGTTAACGATACTTCATTTAAGTCAAGCATATAGACATTGTTCACACGCAGGCCATTAAACATACTCTTCTTATCATCATTATGTACAATTTTGCAACAATCTTTTGAAAACGATACATTGTATCCTTTGTCACATAATTGATTGATGCTAAGTAGATTGTGTTTAAGACCTTCGACAAGCAATACATCAGAAATAGTAGTGGAAGAAGGGTTACCTACACTACCTTTACAAAGTATTGCTCCACGGTTGTTGTCACCATAAGTTACATATCCCTTCTTCTTAGCCACAAAGTCAATGAAGAGAGATATGTCACCTGACATGTGCCTTGAGCATCCACTGTCGAGAACCCATCTTCTCTCAGTAGTCTCGAGGCATTGTACCTGTGACAAGATAATTAACAAGAGAAGGTACCCAATGGCTTATTGGGTCCTGAGTGGTGAGGAACGAAATGGTTGCATTTGGGCAGCCATTGATAAATGCCTTTAGGAACTAAAAATCTCCTAAACCTACATTTAGCAATGGAGTGGCCTTTCTTGCAACAATAAAGACAAGAGAACTTTTCATTTTGATTACTTTTGCTATCTTCATCCTTTACAACGTATTTATATTTTTGATATGGATTAACCATACTTTTTCGAAAATTTGATTTATTGATAGCAAAGGTAATCTTGGGCTCAAGATCCTTGTCAAGTTTGGCTTTTAGGTTTCTTACTTCACCTTGCCAAATGTAACAAGTATCACACCCAAAGTTCATTCTTCTACTCCTAAGGTCCTCATAACTTGTTTTTATGCTTTCCACTATAGAAGCTTTAAGTGCCTCAAGTTTCCTTTCGGATTCTTGAATTTTATGTTCCAAATGAGAAAAAAAATTCTTATTTGAGGCAAGCCTTTTAAAGGCCTCTTTCGCTTCATAGTGTAAAGTATCAAAAGCAGTTTGCAATTCGTGATGAGACATACTAGAGGATTTTTCATATTTAGCATGTCATACCTGTTTCTTCTTGTTCTTTTGATGAGCAGAGAGACATAGATTTGCATTTTCATCTTCATCACTAGAACTTTCATCATCGGAGGAGTCGCTATCGCTTTCCCAAGCTATGTATGCCCTCCTTGGCTTTGATGGTTTCTTGTGTGATTTGTATGATTCTTTTTCTTTTGTCTTCTTGTTCATCGGACAGTCCGGTTTGTAGTGACCCGGCTTTCCACACTTATAGCACGACCCTCTAGTTATTTTTCCTTTTGAGTCATCATTTTTGGAGTACCTAGATTGCTTCCGGAAGTTTACCAAGTTCTTCTCGGAATGTTGGATGTCGTTCTTTCTCACGTAACGGTTGTAGCGTTTAACGAACAACCCCATATCTTCACTCTTGTCCTCTTCTTCTTCGTCGCTCGATGAATAATCACTTTGCTCTTTTGCTTGAGACTTTGAGGAGGAAGTCTTTAGAGCTATTGATTTCTTTTCACTCACCTTTGCTTTGTCCTTCTTATCTTTCTTTTCGTGTTGTTCCAAGCTTAAGAGAACTTGTTCGTGCTCTTGTAGTTTACCAAACAATGTTGTCAAGTCCAATGTGGTAAGATCATTTGCCTCTTTGATGGCGGTCACTTTCGGCTGCCATTCCCTGTTAAGACATCTCAAGATCTTATTAGTAGCAATATCATTGGAAACATGCCTACCAAGTGAATGCAATCGATTGATGAGATGAGTGAATCTCTTTTGCATGTCAGCAATGGTTTCCCCTTGCTCCATGAAAAAGAGATCAAACTCTTGTGTTAGTGTATTGATTCTAGCCAACTTAACATCATTCGTCCCCTCATGGGCAATTTGTAGTGAATCCCACATGGCCTTAGCAGTAGGACAATGGGATACACGATAGTATTCATCTACACCTAATGAGGAGATTAGGATATTTTTGGCTTTCCAATCATAATTGTATTTCTTTTCATCATCATCGGTCCATTGTGCTTCGGGCTTAGGCACCAATTCGTTGTTCTCATTGGTCATGGTGATTTGAATTGGACCATTGAGAATAACGTTCCATATTTTTCTATCTATGGAATTTATGTGCACCCGCATACAGTCTTTCCAATAACTATAATTTTCACCATTGAAAACAGGAGCTCTATTGTAAGCCCCTTTAGGTTCGTTAGCCATTTTCTATCAAAGTTATATTTTGAAGCACGGAGTGAACCGGAGCTCCTGATACCACTTGTTAGACTATGGCACGGATCTAGAAGGGGGGGTTGAATAGATCCCAGTTAAAAACTTGAGTCGGCGCTACCAATTTAAAAATTGGTTTTGAAAAATTGTTTTAAGTGCGGAAGAGGCCGAGGAAAATTTTAGTCTAAAACGAACCGTTATTGGAAAACCGGATATGCGTTAAGCTAATGGAATAGAGATAAAGTGAAATACGAATCACTACACTATTTGCACAATCAATGATATGTTTCACTTACTAGCAAGCCTAGTTCCAATGATCCAAAATACCAAATTAAACTAGATGCAAACTTAAGACAACTTTGGCTTATGCAAATTAACAAACACTTGGTGTGCATAAACACTCCAAGTGATATTTGAGTTGAGTAAGTAATTAAAATTGACCTAGTACAATATACTATTGTACTTTGTATTCAAACAGCAGTTTTAATCTCTTACTCAACTTATATCAATGTTTGGTAAAATTGCTTAAACTAAAATCACTTAATTTTTAAGCTGAAAAACACTTATGCAGAAAATTAAAGAAGACAGAGATTTGATGAGGCAGTTCCCCCGCCGTCCTCGCTTCGGGGTACGTCTGCCCTCAATTCTAAAATTAGAATTGAGATGATTAATTAGATATCACCTGTGAAATTTAACCGTTTATACAAGGATTGCAGAGCAAGTAAACAACAAAACTCTTAAGGTGTTGAATGCTGCTTCCTATCCTTGTTCCTTGATTCAAGATGAATTAAGACCTTCGATCGTTGTTGCTAGACCTCCGATTCCAGCCCCTTTGCTGAAGAATCTTCCGTTCTTCAAACCCTCGGCCCGGCTGATCTCAAACACAACGAATCGAACCCGAATCCTTCACTTCAATATCACCGAATCCGCTACTAGACTGAAGAAGACTTCCTCTTCTCAATCACCTTCGCTCGGCTGAATATTGATGAAGCAATTCGTCCAAAAACCCCCAAACACAAACCGGTATTGGAGGACAAAACCCTAACGGTTTTATTCAAGAAAGAACCTGCCACAAGCTTCAACCCGAACCGGATTCTCCAATCACAGCTTCGAACCTTATCACCTTTAACCGAACACGAAGCACATCAAAAATGGTTGTGTGTAGTTGATGTGTTGTGAGATGTTGAAGATGAAGATGATGAATCTTGGACACCAATTTCGCTCTTTCTTGTTTCCTTGAACACTTGAATTCAAATTGAAAAATGTTAGTTGATAAAAGTGATTTTACTTCTATTTATAGTAACAGCTTACCAACCAAAAATAACAGCTTTTCAAACAGTGGAAAATACTCAGAAAACTGAGTTTACGCCCGAGCGGTCGACCATAGGTCGGCGTGCGCTGACCCGTGGGAAAATGAAAGTTTCATGCGCCGACCCTATGGTCGACTCAAGTCTTCCATGCGTTGACCCGTGGCCAACTGCACTATGCCATGCGCCGACCTGTGGTCGACTCAAAGCCATCATGCGCTGACCAGTCACCAACTGGTCTGTGTTATGCACTGACCCGTGGCTCATGCGCTGACCCTTGCGGTCGACTCAAAGCTTCCATGCGCTGACCTGTGGTCGACTCAAAGCATCATGCGCTGACCCGTGGTTTATGTGCTGACCCGTATGGTCGACTCAAAACCTGCACATCTGCATAATTTCATATTTTTGTGATTTTCATGCATTTTGTCATGATCACATCTTGTCCACATATGTTTTTAAGAATTATAACAGATTTAGATAATCATAGGAAAGGATACGATAGGTGATGTGTTGCATTTGTTTGTAGACGTGGAATCGACAATGCCGATTCATCTATGATGGTCATTTGTCATCATCGAAACTTGTGATTGTATGTTGTCTGACAATTTGCCCTTACAAGTAAATAATGAAAAACAAAGTATGATACAATCAAATGTGCTTGGTGACCTTTCCCAATGTAAACCCAATGAATAAGGGGTAAGGAGGATGCCAATGTGTGATCCCAAAGCCAATGCATATGATGAGATAGCATGAGGGATCTTAGGGTCAAAATTGGGGTCTTACACAGTCCGCTAAATGTTTTTAGGGTTTTTCTTGTTATTAAATGTTTTAAGGTCCTAAGACCACAAACAAAACAAAAACAAGCAAACAATATATACAATCACAAGATATGACTCAAATGAGCAAAGTAAAAATGGCTTGAAACATAAATAAGTTATATGAAATGTAAATGACAATGAATGATAAAGGACTGAAATTTAAATTGCATAAAGTAAATGACTTGAAAGTAGAGCAATATTAATAAGAGTTAGTCAAAGGTTAGTCAAATGTTAGTGTTGATTTTTAATTGATTAAGTCATTCTTTGGAGAACACTCAACCATTCACTCACAAGTATGAATCCTTGAACCAAGACATCTTCCATGAGAAGGGCTCCAACTTAGATAAATCAACAAGTATGCCACTAGCTCCCATGAAAGTAAAAAAGGCCAAGTCTCCATATAATTCCATGAAGAATGGAAGACTTACGATCTGACTTACTAGAATGATATGCCTTGAGGGTCAAATTTAGCTCTATGTGAAGCAGTCGTAATTGGACTTATGTAGAAGTCACAACTATCTGAGGTCGGGCAATAAAAATATAGGTGTTAATGCATGTTACAGATTTCGTACAAAGAACCAAACTCCTATAACATACCACACACTAAAAGAAAATGGGAGAGACCTATCTCAGTCACACTTGTATTGATTCATCTGACACAAGGTCATTGATGAATCAGTTAGCATTTAGACATTAGAGATTTCATTGGTCAGATGGGGGAATGGGGAAGAATATGGATGAAGATGAAGAAGGAAGGGGGAATAGAAACAAAAATTGATCATGAGAGGAATTTCATCTGAACAAAACCATCCATTTATTTTGGGAGATGAAACAAAATAAGGCAATTAAATAAAAAATCAGAAAAACCAAAAATCAAGGGCCATTAGATCTCCCTCATTAATTAAGGTGGAAGATCGGATGGTCAAGCATGCGTTATCCATGATACACCTTAGTCAAAGTATCACACGCGTGGTAATCAAAAGGAAAGGTCATGATTAAAACATTTCGAAGGGATCTGATGGTTTGGAAGATGCCAACGCATCACCGGAGCTCTAGCTCCGGTCATCCTCTCTGGTGGACCTCACCGGACTGGTCCACCACAAACCACCACAAAAATGAAAAGTAAGGACGTGGTTATAAAGGAAAAATGCTCATGAGCACGAATCTGACCTCCATTTCTTCCAATTCCAAGTATATTGAAAGATACATGGATTTGAAATTTGAGGTTCATGATCTAAGTTGCTTCGATTTGACCTCAAAGCAACTCAATTTTATTGCCTATATTGGTAGGACTTAATCAAACCAAAAATCAATTAAAATAGTTGAGAAATGAGGGAGAATCGAAGAAGAGAAGTTTCTGAAATTTCACCTTCGGATAGGTTCAATTCAGCTTGATCTTGATCTGAATTTGCTTGGTTTTTCCTCCTCTTGCATGCAGTGACCAATTGAGATGGAAAAGGAAATGAATTCTTGGAGTTTTAACTTTAAAATAGAAGGTGAAATTCAAACTCGATTTCTAAGAAATCTTCAAGGTATTCTATGGTGTGAGGTTCTGAGATCTCTTGGCAAAGCTTGGCAAGGTGTATGTGTTCTTTCTAAAGCAAAAGACTTGTTTATGTAGGCAATTGAATTCATTTTTGCACCCTTTGAAAATTTGCCAAAATTAGTAACAATGGTGCATGGATGCATGGGCAACGATTTGGGCCTAAATAATGATGTAATCTCACTCGAATTCGTGCACAATGGATCCTGAAACAATAACATGTAAGTATGCAAAAGGAAATGGACAATTGAATTCAAATCTTGCCAAAACAAATCTATGAAAGGAACCATGCGCAAGTTCCTCAATCTTGGTCCAAATAAGGTGATCTTGTACTTTTTCGAAAGGTGACATCAAGGGGAACAACTTTCATGTTAAACACGTTTCCATTTGAAGCTTGTATCGTGATGAATTTTGAGGTGGAAGTTTGATAAACAAACATATTCGAAAATTTTCTAAGTACCAAGTCAAATAACCACTTCTTCCACCTTGAATAACTTTTTTTATGAGCTTAAAATGTAAAACATTCCTTCATAAAAGATGTAGCTCTTTCATCCCTATTCAATTTAGTCACAAATTTGACCCCATTTGGATTTGTCATGAGGGAGTTATGCATTTTATAAGTTGGGGAAAATTGTTTGTTCAATGGTAATGGCCCAAAATGACCTATAATGTTTCCTCTTGGAACATGTCATTTCAAGTTGATTTTGACATTCCTAAAAGAATAAAAGTTGGAGGGGACATCTTGAAATTAATCATGAAACTTGAATGGCCTTCATATCATAAAAATTGAGCAAGTTATGGTCCTTGGAAGTTGACCTCCTAACTAAGGCACTGAAAAAATGACCTGTAATGTCTCACCATACAAAATGACTTTCCAAGAAAAACTAGCTCTTGATGTCAACATGAAAGTTCTTTGGAATGTCATAAATATAAACTTTTATCTTGTAATAATTTTCATATGGCAAAAATTGTAGGAGATAGGGTCTAGGGAACCCCGGTTTTGACCTGTTAATTTTCTCTGGTCAACCACCTTGAACCAACTTGCGAACTTGAAGTTATCTTGATCTTTGGGACTCATGGAGGATCATATATGTATAAGATGATGTATGATTAAGTATACCTTGATATATTTGATCAAATGTTGAAGAAACGTGTTGAGGAAGTTACACAAGATACCTAGATGAATTAGGGTTTCCAAGACAAACAAGCTTCAAACTCTTGATGATTCTTGATCAAAATGATAAATGAAGATCATGGGGATCCATATATGGTGTATAGGACCAATGTGAACCATCTCTTGATTGATCTCCTTGTACTGAGGGTCTCAAACCCTATTTGTGAGCTTGATGAGGCCTAGGTGGATACAGACACTACCTACAAAAGGAACAAAGCTATACATTGATATATTTTTGGTATCTTCGGTAATAAACAAAGAAAACTAACGCATGATACAATCAAATGTGCTTATTGATCTCTCCGAATGAAAACCTAATTAATGAGGGGGTAAGGAGGATGCCAAGGTATGATCCCAAAGCCAATGCAAATGATGAGATGGCATGAGGGATCTTAGAGTCAAAATTGGGGTCCTACAAGTGTTAGCTTAGAAATGTTAGGATTCTCAAGTTATTATGAGGGAAATAATAATAGGATAAAAAGAAAAGAGAAAATGTTTTTTGGATTTTTTTGCAACGAATGGGACTAAACCAAAGTTTTTTTATTAATGGGCCTGACAAGATTTCGCAATCCTGCTCCTACGTATCTCAATAGAGAACTCAAGGCATACGTAGTTTTGTTTGTTGGTCGATTTTAGCAAAAGTTATCTTGTATTAACCGACGAGAAACATTGATTTACCCAAAACACATGAGGAGCAAACGTATACAACACATCGAATGGATTTACAAATCAACATTCGAAAAAACGTCACTTATCTCAACTCAACAATTATGGATGAAGCATTGCTTTGCATCATCTTAAGACAAAATTTCTTTCGTTTTTGAAAAGGTTTTAAAGATTTCACAACGGCGAGAAAAAAGAGTTTGATTAGTTGAAAGTCTTTTTAGGTTGGAAAGACGAGTGTTTATGACTTGCAAGCTTTTACGACTTGGGTCTAATACTCAGAACTATGTATGGACCTTTTGCCTAGGGAATATTTTTCTTCCAATTTTATTAAGAAAAGGGTTTGAAGATTTACAAGTAGTTTGAAGAGAAGACGAACATTTATGGCATGCAAGCTCTTACAACTTGGACCTAGCATTCGGGACTACATCCGGACCTTTCACCCAAGTAGTCTTTTTCTTCCAATTTAATTATGAAAATAGTTTGAAGTGATTTTACGGTGATTGAAATGCAGACAAGTAAATGCGAGCACGCAAAAAGAAAGGAGCTCATTGTAACAACACCCAAGAGTAAGCCACAGGACCGGAAACCAACCGAAATAGAAAGTAACTGAATTTAACTCCAAACTAACTTAGAGTAGATTCATGTATGAATCATTCTATAAGAAGCCGAGCAACAATCTATGCGTCCAAGCAATTTTTGGAAGTTAAATTGGATTTATAATCCAAAACTGCGATGCAAAAATACACCAAACAACAACAACCAAGCATATTATTATTATTACAGTATTGTCACAATATTTTACATAAACTCAAAGTAATCGAAAAATAGAAAACTAAACACAACACACACGTGTTATCCACAATGAATTTGTAGTGCTACAAAATCGACAAAATACTAAAAATAAAATAAAATATGAAAATAATATTAGCACACTACAAATATATGTCTATATATAAAAGTCACAAAACTAAAAAGTATATATATATATATATATATATATATATATATATATATATATATATATATATATATATATATATATATATATGTATATATCGAGAGAAAAAATAACTATATATGTATATTACTGAAACATTAGCACATACATGCTTATATAAAAGAAATTGAAATATATCTATATATATATATATATATATATATATATATATATATATATGTGTGTGTATATATATATATATATATGTGTGTGTATATATATATATATATATATATATATATATATATATATATATATATATATATATATATATATATATATATATATATATATATATATATATATATATATATATATATATATATATATATATATATATATATATATATATATATAAACTATCTTATTTCATATGAAAATTCAAAGAGACAAACCTCCTCTCTCACTCTCTATTCTCTCTCTATTTTTATTTTTTAAAGATATATCTGAAGGAGAATTGCCATCCAAGGCGCAGCGGAATTTAAAAATTTCTCCATTTAGTGATCCTTACGAATGGGCATGATCAGTGATAGAATCGTTACCTCTTGTGGCGATTCAAACCTTTGGTGCAGATCTCTTGCAACGATCAAAACCTTGGATACAAATCCACGGAGCGATCACGAACGTTGAACGTTGACAACATCTCTACTCAGTCCACACGAACGGGTTCCTTCAATCTCAGTGCTAGCTGGTACGAATGAAGGCTTTGAGTGAGAGAGAGAGGGAAACGAAATTCCAAGTCTCTACTTGAATTTCAGTATGAGTGGAGTGACAATGCTTCTACCCAAGGGGTTCTGTTTATAGAACCACTTGTGTGGGCTTCAAGCTAAAAAGCCCACTTAAGTGTATTTTGGCCCATATCTTATAATATGCCCAAAATCACTTAAGTATTTGGTACCTTACCATATTTCGTATTCCACTTAAGTGCACCGTACCTTACGATGTTCCTTAGTTACTCTATCTCTCATCAATCCGTCCTTTGTGTGTGACCCTGTAGGTTTTCGCGACGTTGGCAATTATATTAAATCACGCATTTAACATAATAAACAGTAAGCGGTATCTAGTAACACATCACTGCTACCCAAGACACGAAAATGTCATGTGATTTGACAAAACCTCCTGTGATAATAATTATGTGTATAATTACCCCTTTGCCCTTATGTCTATATTGAACACAAGGTATAGACCGTGTCACCCTTGTCCAGTTCAATATTGGGCCCATAGACATTTATCCTGTTACGCAGGATGAGCAAATCCCATCTAGGACACTCATGTCCCTCAGTATGCTTCGTGGAGTACCCATCAACTGTCTTTATGGTTATCCAGTTACGGACAATGTTGGATCAGCATTAAACCACTCGACTCTACATCTAGGATCCATAGTGGTTTCAGGTCGAAGAGTGGTATACACTATTATCACCATGAGAATAACTTATGACACTTTGCATAACTTTCTATATAGTATTCTCATAGCGGGTCAATCCGGTATAAATATTACTCCTAATATTCATACCTATGTTTAAGACTTGATAACTCTTTATCCATGATCCATGAGATGTGATCATCAGTCTACAAACATAATAGTCTTAATGCTTTAATGTTATCCCACTTCACACTAAAGCTCGACTACGGATACTTTAAGAATAGTGTCCTTATGTTTAATGTGGTCTCATGATCAAGTCACACTTGATGCATTAAACGGACTAGCTATTCTAGGGACTTTATTAAACAACCGTAATAAATAAAAAGCCTTTTATTATTAATAAATAATTCGATACAAGTACCAAAAGTATTGGCCTCTAGGGCTTACACCAACAATCTCCCACTAGCACTAGAGCCAATCAGGCATACCCCGTATGCCCATTTATCTAGTATGGCCGTCATGCTTCTGCTGCGCAAGAGGCTTTGTCAGTGGGTCATCTATATTGTCAAGTGTAGGTACTTTACATATTTTCACATCTCCTTTATCTATTATCTCTCGAATGAGATGATAACGCCTGAGTATGTGCTTGGATTGTTGGTGAGATCTAGGCTCCTTAGCTTGTGCGATAGCACCATTGTTATCACAATAGAGACCAATGGGATCCACAATGCTAGGGACTATGCCAAGTTTCACTAATGAACTTATTGATCCAAACAGCTTCCTTTGCTGCACTTAAGGCAGCAATATACTCGGCCTCGGTTGTAGAATCAACAATTGTATCTTGCTTTGAACTTTTCAAGCTCATAGTGCCACCATTTAAGCAAAACACATAACCATTAAAATCATGCATATTAAAGCGTCTCAGCACTTTGTCTATGTATGTACTCTGACTTAGGCCAAGCAGTTTTTGTGATCTATCTCTATAGATTCTGATTCCTAATATATAGGCTGCTTCACCTAGGTCCTTCATAGAAAAGCATTTCCCCAACCAAGTCTTTACTTGTTGCAGGGTAGGGACATCATTTCCAATGAGTAATATGTCATCTACATATAACACCAGGAACACGATCATGCTCCCACTAACCTTCTTGTAGACACAAGGCTCATCTTCGTTCTTGATGAATCCATATTGTTTTACCGTTTCATCAAAACGAAGATTCCAGCTTCTGGAAGCTTGCTTCAATCCATAGATTGATCTTTGTAGCTTACATATCTTATGGGCTTCTTCTGGTATGTCAAATCCTTCAGGCTGTGTCATGTACACATCCTCAAGAAGATTCCCATTAAGGAAAGCAGTTTTGACATCCATCTGCCATATTTCATAATCATGATATGCAGCGATAATAAGTAAAATCTGAACATATTTAAGCATTGTAACTGGTGAAAAGGTTTCATCATAGTCAACCCCATGAATTTGTTTATATCCTTTTGCAACCAGTCTTGCCTTATAGGTATGTACCTTACCATCCATGTCAGTCTTCTTTTTGAAGACCCACTTGCATCCTATAGGATTAACTCCTACAGGAGGCTCTACCAAGGTCCAAACTTGGTTTGTGTACATGGAATCTATTTCGGATTTCATGGCTTCTAGCCACTTCTCAGACTCGGGACCAGTTATGGCCTCTTAGTAGGTCACAGGCTCATCTTAATCCATGAGTAATACATCACCTTGATCTGTTATGAGATATCCATATCTCTCAGGTAGGTGACGTATCCTGCCTGACCTACGCTGGTCTTGTTCTACTTGAGCAGGTTGCTCTTCCACAACCACTTGTGTTTCCTGCTCTAATTCCTCCATAGGTGTATCGATGCTTTGTGATTCTTGAATTTCTTCAAGCTCTACTTTCCTCCCACTGGTTCCTTTGGAAATAAAACCCTTTTCTAGGAAAACTCCAGTTCGAGCGACAAACATTTTGCCCTCAGAAGGATTGTAGAAGTAATATCCTCTTATTTCTTTACGATACCCCACAAATAAGCATTTGTCAGATTTGGGCTCAAGCTTAGTTGAAATTTGTCGTTTCACATAAACTTCGAAACCCCAAATCTTCATGTAAGACATATGTGGTCTCTTACCACTCCATATCTCATATGGTGTCTTATCAACCTTTTTGGATGGAACACGGTTAAGTGTGTAAGCTGCTGTCAATAGCGCATGTCCCCAAAAGGAGTTTGGAAGATCGACGTGACTCATCATGGATCGGACCATGTCCAACAGGGTTCGATTTCTTCTCTCGGACACACCATTCCATTAGGGTGTTCCAGGAGGGGTGAGTTGGGATAGGATCCCACACTCTTTCAGATGGTCATCAAACTCTAGGCTTAAATATTCACCACCTCGATCTGATCGAAGAGCTTTAATATTCTTACCTAGTTGGTTTTGTACTTCATTCTTGAATTCTTTGAAATTTTCAAAGGACTCTGATTTGTGTTTCATTAAATACACATAACCATATCTACTGAAATCATCAGTGAATGTGATGAAGTACTGAAAACCTCCTCTGACTGGTATGTTCAGTGGACCATATACATCAGTATGTATGAGGGCCAAAAGATCATTAGCTCTTTCACCTTTTCCTGTGAATGGAGACTTTGTCATCTTTCCAATTAAACAAGATCTGCATGTCTCATATGATTCATAATCAAAAGAGTCCAACAGTCCATCTTTATGGAGTTTGGAAATGCGTTTCTCATTTATGTGGCCTAATCGACAATGCCAAAGGTAAGTTGGATTTAACTCATTAGGTTTCATCCTTTTAGTATTAATGTTATAAATAGGCATTTCAAGATCAAGGACATATAGTCCATTGTTCATTTGTTCAGTAGCATAGAATATATCATTCAAATAAATTGAACAACAATTGTTCTTTATTATGAATGAAAAACCAATCTTATCCAAACAAGAAACGGAAATAATATTCCTGCTAATTGCTGGTACATAATAACCGTTCTCTAACTGAATTATTAAACCACTAGGTAAAGTCAATTCATAAGTTCCTACGGCTAAGGCAGTAACCTTTGCTCCATTACCAACTCGTAGGTCGACTTCACCTTTTGCCAATTTTCTACTCCTTTTTAGTTCTTGCACATTTGTACAAATGTGAGAACCGCATCCAGTATCTAATACCCATGATGCAGAAGTAGATAAATTAATTTTAATGACAAAAATACCTGAAGTTGGAGTCTCCACTCCATTCTTCCTATCTTCCAGGTACTTTGGGCAGTTCCTCTTCCAGTGTGCGGTCTTACCGCAATGGAAGCAGGTGCCTTCTTTTTCTATGCTTCCACTAAGCTTCAAAGCAGAAATAGTGGGTTTGGGTTCGGCAACTTCCTTGCCTTTCCCTTTATCATGTTTGAGGACAATCCTCAGGTTTCGGTACCAATCAAGAAAATTTGTCCTAGACAATTTTTCTTTGTCAAGGATTGATTGCAAGATGTTGTTAGAGGTGTTTGTTGTCATGGTTATCTACACAAGGATTAATGAAAATATAAGTATCATTGACATATTTAATTAGGCCTTTAATTAAATATGCTCCCACTATTTTACTCAAAACAAATGACCCTCATCATTTGATTCGTAAAATCCCGTTGGAAGATTTTCTAGTGGGTCGAGATCCATATTTCACTTCGTTCTAAGTCCGCGTAGGCGGATTATACAAAACTAGGTTATTTAGGTAGGAACTCCTTCCAATTGTATCTCATACAACTCTCGAAAATTTCAGTTGGGTGAATAACTCCTTATTCCAATCCATCATATGGATAATTCCCAACTCTTGCTTCTAAACATATATATAATCTTATTATAATTTGTTTAGTTAGTTTGACCCATTGTTTTAACAGTTGGATATTACAATTATCCCATCGCACCTTACTAATATATAGATCATGCACCTCGCGTAGGCGAAACCTACATTATCCATTACTAGTCTTGATGAGTGTTAAAACTTGGAAAGCAAAAAATTAATATTTAATTTGAGGGAATTGCAATTTTTCTGATCTCACCGGCTTGTTTATCATATAAACCGTCTCTCACATGCATCAACATACATTCACATGCATCAACATACATACATACATAATGAAACAGTTATGGCCCCTAGCGCAATTGTTCTCCCAAGCCAATGAGAGAACTTAAGCTAACCTAACAACGATCTAAGCTTCTCCAAGCAAGATCTTCAAGGTTGTCCTCCTTTGGCACTGACTTCTTTGCTTTCTTCATATCATTACATTACATGAAAGAAACTCGTTTTACATACGAGGGAGTGAGATGAGAAAAGAAGTTACATTTGGGAGATTAAGAGAGAGGCACGACACGCAGGTCGTATTTAAAACCCAAAACAAAACAAAGGAAAACTAAGGCCATAACCGATCACCACAAGACAATAATAAACACTTTATTATTATTATTAATTCCTTTAATTAATTAAAATCAAATTAAATCTCGACGACCGATCACCACATTTTAATGAACAATTCATTTAAAATCGATGTCGTTTTTCGTATCAACACTTGATACTTTTAAAGCACTGAGTTAGTCGAACGGGTGAATTTTTCCTTGCGTTAACCGGTTAACCATATGCGTTAACCGATTAACACTGTTTGAAATCTGTTCAAAAATTGTTTTCTGCCTTGCGTTAACTGGTTAACCATATGCGTTAACCGGTTAACACTGTTGAAAAATCTCTTGGAAAACTGTTTTCCATCTTGCGTTAACCGGTTAACCAAATGCGTTAACCGGTTAACACTGTTTGAAAATTAAAAAAAAAATTATTTCGTATTGCGTTAACCGGTTAACCATACGCGTTAACCGGTTAACACTGTTCCAAAAAGTGTTTAGAAAGCACAACTCTTGTGCATTCAAACCCCAATCGCATAACTCTCTAACAACACAACCCTTGTGCCGTCACTAACCCTGATGCACCAATTTCAGACCGTCAAACACATCTCGATTGTTAATTCAGTATGATTGATCAACACGTCATTGCTTCACCATACTAATGTCGGATCAAGAAGCAAATGACCATTGATCGCTCAAAGGAAAACTATCATTGAGTGTTTGAATGAACGAAACGAGAACACTATATCATATATAATGTATTTTGCATCAGGATTACATATATCATATATATGTAACTTGATCGATCTCAATTTAATCTTTGATTCATTCTGTCTTTAATCATATTATTACAGAACAAAAATAGTTATCAGATTCATGGTTTTGTAAGTGTAGCGGTGTATTCGTTACCATTGGAGATATTGACTAAATCCAAGGTAAATCATACAAAGTCGAGTCGCCACCACACTTCTATTTATCCAAAGGGAAGGTTAGAAAGCGAACAAAAACCTAAAAGTTTTAACAAAAACTAGTAAAAGAAACAGAGATCTGGGTAAGGGGGTTGGTTATGCAATGGGAAGGTGTTAGGCACCCAAAACATCCTAGGTACTCCTAGGGAGCTCTTTTCATACTTGTTGCAAAGGTTATTGTTTTGTGAAAATTTATTTTGTGCAAACATGATTGAAGAGATGAGAGAAGAATATACAAGTTATTTACATTTTGTGTTTGGATGGATAAACCCATTGCCTACGTACCATCTTATAAAAAGATTAGGATCAAAACCTCGTATTTCGGGGTAAAAATTTCAAAACAAATGAGTGGATTGATTGGTCCAAAAGCCTTAAGGTCTTTTGTTATCAAAGGGAGAAAACTCAACCTGAAAAACCACAAGTCCACCATGTGAGGATAGCTTCAACATGCTAGTGAGGGGTTAACCCTATAATAAGCATGGAAGGCTCATTGTCCATCACTAAGGACATAGATGAGTATTATATCTACCACAAGGATAACTCAAACCTAATAGCTAAAGGTTATGGAAAAATTTAATTAGGAAATGGTCATTGAAACCACAAAAGAAATTTGAATGGGTTATATTTACCAATTAGAATTATATACAAAAATGGTCAAAGTTGACTTAAAGATTCAATTCACAATGAGTGTTATGAAAATAAAGTTTGAAAATCAAAAGCATAAGTCTTAGGTTTCTAATGTTGAAAGCAAGTCAAATGTTTGCACAAAAAGTTTTGGTTTGAGGTTGGATGGAGAAGAAAGGTTATGTTCTGAAGAGAACAAAAAGGTGAGGGTTAACAAATGAAACCACACTAGGAGTTCCTCTTTTGAGATCTCGCAGATGATCCAAGTAAGTTCCCATCCTTTGGAATAAAAGAAAGCACAAAGCATAAGCAGTCAACCAAATCTCATAAGAGATCCTCAATAAAAGGAAACAAAATTCCAATACATGGACTTATATCCGACTCCTAACAACAAAACGGAAACAAAATGCCAATACATGGACTTATATCCGACTCCCAACCATAAAACGGAAACAGAATGCCAATACATGGACTTATATCCGACTCCTAACAACAAAACGGAAATAGAATGCCAATACATGGACTTATATCCGACTCCTAACAACAAAACGGAAACAGAATGCCAATACATGGACTTATATCCGACTCCCAACCATAACAAACAAATATCAAAAACAAACACATCAAAAGTTCATAAGTAAACAATCATCACACAATATATACATACAAGAGGCTCAAACAAAAGGGTAGGCTTTAGTCAAGAGGGGTCATATCAACCTCGACAAACAAGCCAAACTGTACAAGGGTAGTCTGTAGCTCTTAACCACTAACATTGAGAGTTAGGGTGAAGCTGATCAAAATGGAAATGAGGATGAGACCTCATGCTCTTAACCCTGGCCTGGGTGAGCTCATGATAAAGAAAGCGTGGGGATCTAGAAAGTGAGATCCTATTCCACTTGACATACACTGGACAAAGATCTTGGGTACACGCTAAAAAGCATCAGCACGTAGTGCGAGCATAATGAACGACTCACTGAATAACGGGGGATTGGCTACTAATCCCTTTTATCCGTCAATTGCCTCAACTATTGGAGGTCTTATCAAGTAACACATGCCTTATCTTGGAGGTCTTTGGCACAATTGTAAACAAACACAAACAGAGCCTCTGAAGGAGGACTTGCCAGCAAAATGCCTGCCAAAAAGGTGACAGGACTTCCAGACTACATGGAGTAAGAAGATAACTACCTAAGTGGTGTATCAAACACAATCCAAAGCTCAGGAAAGAGCTAAAAGCAAGCAACTAATGTACCTGTACAAAAGCTAAACAGTTAATATTTCAGTCAGAAAACAAACAGACAAACAGTGGAACCATTCACAGTTACACAACTCAATGAACAATGCTCAAGCATTCATGAGCTCCAGAACTCAAGCACATAACTTAAGATCCTACAAAACAATCACAAGTTAGAATTCAAATCATTTTCATCTCACAAAGTGAGAACAAATCAACCATCAATGCTAAATGTCCAAACCTGAAACACAAAGCACAATTAGTTCATGTACAAAACACTAGTACAAAGACTAAGTTCAAAACCAAACCAAATGATCAAAACAGAACTTAATCTTCCGCATAATGCACATTCAAACATGTCACAAAATGTCCTCAAAAGGACCATCATCAATTCAATAAGCAAATATCTCAAATGGCCTATGCTATGCAATGATCACAAAATGTGCACAAAGTGAACTTCCAAATTAGAAAATCCAAATCAAATCAGAAATGTATGCAATGGCTTTGAAATTTTTTATGCAAGTTCCTCATGTTATGAATGATCAATATGCAAAATATCAAATCCAGAAAGATGCAAATGCTATGTGAACAAAAATGTAACAATCCAATGTCAAAAATGTGACACAAATTGTCACATCTTTTTGCATGTGTCCAAAATGATGATAGCATACGAGAAAAATTCCAAACCAGTGATCAAAAATTCAAATCATGTATGAACATTAAGCACACAAAAAATTGGATCAATTGGATCAAAGATGAAGATTTTACAAAGCATTGAATGCAACATATCAAAATAGCATGGCATGGATCAAAAAATTCACACATTAAAACTCAGACATCAAAAAATCATGAAAATAATTCCTAAACAAACTAGACATCAAAACAAATCTATGAAAAAAATTGGAGTTAATATGGATCATTTTTCAATTTTTTATGATTTTTTCAATATGAACAAAATAATATGAAATAACAAAATAAAATGGAGGGAAAAACAAAATTCAAATTAAATCAGAATATTCTCATCCACAGGATCGAACGCGCGCAAAGCAATCCAATGGATCATATTCAAAGCCTGAAACGTTGCGTTTCATTTATTACATGGCAAGCATAGTCAGCATTCAACAGCATGCGTGGCACAGTCAAATAAACACGGTCCAATCATTCAGACACGCAATGGCACACGAGGCAGGCACAGTCACACAAACCCTAAGACACATCAGACGCCGGAGCTGTAGCTCCGGTCGTCTTCCCCGGCTAGCTCCGGTGGATCTCAGGCCAAAATCTTCCAGAATTTTACAAACCATACATCAATCGAACCGTCAAGCCATGCACATTCCAAATATCATGTTCATTAATCCTAATTCATCCTAGATTTTGCAGATCGAACATAAACATTATTGAGATCCAAACTTTAAGTTCATCATACATGCTCGATATTCGTCCATTTTTAATTCTAATCATATCTACGTTCTCTACACAATGAGATCTACAATTCTATGGTCTTTAAACAGCAAAAAGAGATGACGAAATTTTGACTTACTTGAAATGGAGGTTGCTGAAATCGTGCTATCAACTGCTCTAGAGCTCCAGATTTACTCAACTACAATTACCTTGAAGCTTTAAACAAGAAGCAATGGTTGAAAACAACTGGATCCACTTCAATTTCAGAAATCCATCGCCATGTTCATGCACTTGATCTGCTCGAAATCCAGCTCAATTGTCCAAAATAGAGGATGATTCTTGATCAGTGAAGGATGATGATCAAGAATCTTGAAGATTTTCTGGTGTTTGTGTGAAGAAAAGTGAAAATCGAAGAGAGAGAATTTGGAGGGAGTTTTGAAATTCTAGATCTGAAATGCTTCTCTTTTTCTTTATTATGGTTAGGGTTTGGTATTTATATGATGCACTAATCACACTGAAATCCAAATTAGGCCTTGACTAAACATGATTAGTGAAATGTGGATCAATTTGCAAAAATGCACATTAAGCTCTCATGCACATGCTACACGTGCAAAGTCTCATGCAAGGCTTCAAATTTACTCAAAATCATCCAATGGTCATGATGGAATGGTTGTTTTGCTTGTATCATAAGCCAAATTTGAATTGTGGAAAATTGCTTCAAAATGATCATGTGAGAAATGATGAACATACACACTCTTTCCATGCATGGCAAAGGCTATTTTGGGATGTCTTGATCAAGAGAAGCATTTTGCAAAAAGAATGGACCAAATTGGAGCTTTGTATCAAAAGTTATGCCATTTTGAACTTCCATGCACACCTTGTGCTCAAATGGCCATAACTTCTCAACCATTCATCATATTGACATGAATTAAGACTTTTTGGAAAGGGGAGACAAAGATCTACAACTTTAATGTTCACCAAAAATCCATTTGAAACTTATTTGACATTGACAAGTCAAGTTGAAAGTGGACCAAAAACTTGTCATTTTTGGAAACTTTGAATTACACGTCATTTTCCATTTTTAGTAACTTTTGCCTTGACCTATGAATCTTCAAGATGGATGTTTAGAATGATGAATAGACCCTATTTGAACATGATTGAGGTGTCTCAACTCATTTCCCCACCTCATAGCCCTCAGTTGACTGCACAGTTGACTTTTGGTCCTCAGATGACCTTTAAATGTCTTGTTTAACTTGAGCCTCCACCACTTGGGGAAATTGCTCAAAAATGAAAACCTAGCTCATGTAAGCTCCTTATAATAATCATGTGATCCTTATCTCAAGAAAATACCTCATCTCTTGCACAAAGGATCCTCTGGAAGTGCTTGACCTGATGATTGCTTAAACTGCAAACAAAAATGTTAATGACATATTTTTGTGCTTTTGGTTAGTAAACAAAATGAGAAAAGCAATGATATACAATCCAAGCATGCCTGGTGATCTCAAACCACTCACAAGAAGACCTCATGATGCAAATGTATGTATGCAAAACAAATAAACCCTGTGGGGATATGTGTCCACAAAGAAGAAAAGACATCCGGAGAACTTGACAATCCATAGGAGTAATACGCTCGCTAGGGATAGAGACTCTATTGGGGAGTAAAAGACTGAAACTGCGTGAGCAGGTCACGACTCGAAATTGGGGAAAAAGAGTTTCCAAAGGGAACAAATCCATTGGAAAGACTCGAACTGACTCAAAGATGCGTGTATTGGGGAATATGCCAATACAGTGAGACTATCCACAATGGATACTTCGGATAAAAATCCAGACTCAGGCTGGGGAAAGATTTGAACAAAATATCCCTGCCGGGGAAAATGCATGTATTGGGGAATATGCCAATACAGCAAAAACTAACCATAACGGGTTCTTCGGATAAAAATCCGGACAAAGACAATCCACTAAGGGACTCCACTGGGGATGTCTAAAAAGACTCTCCTGGGGAAGCAGCGGGATGAGGTGTTACTGGTTACTAGGTAACAAGCTCAAGGAGACATGCGATTTGATCACCGGTATAAGGGTGAGAGAACAACAAGCTCGGGAAGAATGAATATCTAAGACCGGTATAAGGGTGAGAGATATCAAAACTTCAAAACATCTGAGGAAGACCTAAAAAAGGTATATTTCAACTCAGGAACTCTGACTCCACAGGGGACAAAAGTCATAATAGGTAGAAGAAAGGAAGGAACACCAGGGATACCGGTTACTGGGTATATAATAGGTGACCAACCAAGGCGTGAATTGGGGAATATTCCCAAAACACTCATCATCCAAAAAGAGGGCTGAAAAAGCAAACTCGATTATAGGATGGACATTCGATTCCGCAAAGGGAATACGAATCTTACTCGATTGGGGAAGGACAGAAGGCTTCAACCAAAGAGTGCATGAGATATATCATCTATTACCGTTAGAATGTAGATAATATACTCGAAAGGAAGGAACACCAGGGATACCGGTTACTGGGCATAGAATAGGTGACCAACCAAGGCGTGAATTAGGGTTTATTCCCAAAACACTCATCATCCAAAAAGAGGGCTGAAAAAGCAAACTTGATTACAGGATGGATATTCGATTCCGCAAAGGGAATACGAATCTTACTCAATTGGGAAAGGACAGAAGGCTTCGACCAAAGAGTGCATGAGATATATTATCTATTATCGTCAGAACATAGATAATATACTCGAAAGGAAGGAACACCAGGGATGCCGGTTACTGGGCATATAATAGGTGACCGACCAAAGCATGGATTGGGGAATATTCCCAAAACACTCATCATCCAAAAGAGGGTTAAAAGCAAACTCGATTTTAGGATGGACATTCGATTCCGCAAAGGAAATACGAATCTTACTCAACTGGGGAAGAACAAAAGACTTCAACCAAAGAGTGCATGGGATACATTATCTATTACCGTCAGAACATAGATAATATACTCGAAAGGAAGGAACACCAGGGATACCAGTTACTGGGCATATAATAGGTGACCAACCAACGCGTGAATTGGGGAATATTCCCAAAACACTCATTATCCAAAAAGAGGGCTGAAAAAGCAAACTCGATTTTAGGATGGATATTCGATTCCAAAAAGGGAATATGAATCTTACTCGATTGGGGAAGGACATAAGGCTTCAACCAACGAGTGCATGAGATATATTATCTATTACCGTCAGAACATAGATAATATACTCGCATGGAAGATTATCCATAACCGGTTACTGGGTTAATAAAGGATAAATCGACTGAGGCGTGAATTGGGGTTTATTTCCAAGACACTCATCATCCAAGAAGAGAGCAGAAAGCAAACTTGTTTATAGGATGGACATTCGACTCCGCAAAGGGAATACGAATCTTACTCAATTGGGGAAGGACAGAAGACTTCGACCGAAGAGCGCATGAGATATATTATCTATTGCCGTCAAAACGTAGATAATATACTCGCATGGAAGATTATCCACAACCGGTTAGTAGGTTAATAAAGGATAAATCAACCGAGGCGTGAATTTGGGTTTATTTCGAAGACACTCATCATCCAAAAAGAGGGTTGAAAAAGCAAACTCGATTTTAGGATGGATATTCGATTTCGCAAAGGGAGTATGAATCTTACTCAATTGGGGAAGGACAGAAGGCTTCAACCAAAGAGTGCATGAGATATATTATCTATTGTCGTCAAAACGTAGATAATATACTCGCATGGAAGATTATCCACAACCGGTTAGTAGGTTAATAAAGGATAAATCGACCGAAAAGAAAGGCATCGGGATACCAAAACCAGGTATATAATGATGACCAATCAAGGGGGAGAAACAATCATTACCAACAAAAGGGTAAATGAAGGATGACTCGCTGGGGATAAAATTGCTTAATCAGAGCAATTATCCACAAAAAGGGAGGGAATATCAATACCGAATATTGGATAATGATAACCGTCAAAGAGGGGATTACATCTACCGGATACTGGGTAGAAAACCATGGAAAAGTAACCGTCATCAACTAGGATGAACAACAATGGTTAACTCTGCAAAGGGGATGAAAATAGGGTTTACAACTACCGGTATAAGGGTAGAAAACCAAGGAAATAGGACTTATAACTACCGGTATAAGGGTAGAAAGCCACAAACTCCGCTGAGGATAAGGTGAATAATTATTGATTACTGAACAATTATTCACGCAAAAGAGGGGATATCAACACCGAATATTGGATGAAGATAGACACCAAGGAGGGGATTACACCTACCGGATACTGGGTAGGAAACCACAGACTCCGCCGGAGATAATATGAATGACTACTAAATACCGAGTAATTATTCATTTATACCACGGGGAAGCACTAGAAACAGTCACAAGAAGCCAATTTAGGATCAAACCAAAAAGGCAAACTGAATCGAGACTCATCCTAATGAGGATATAACTCAATAGGGGAACCCATCCCAATATATGTGTTGGAAGGAAGCGGAAACAACCGTCGTCCACGAGGATATAACTCAGTGGGGAAATGGCAGGAATGATAAACACTTTCTGCTTATGGGGATGACTCTATATGGAGAGATCAGACGCACACATCTGCTTGGGGAAATATATATCACCAAAAAGCAGGAGACAACAAACAACGATATATGGCAAAGAATGCAACATGAATATCTGAATGTTATGATTATGCATGTATATGCGTGATTTATGTTTGATGAATGCTGACAAACAAACATATCTAACACAAACAGGTCCAGGAACCAACCACCCGGTACTACATCTCAGGAGAGAAAGCCAGGATCACCGGAGAGTATCCAATCTGCCGGGGATCAGAGATAACAATATCTCTGCAGGGATGAATCATCAGTCTCAGCTGGGGAAAGGAGTTCATTGCACAGGCAGAAACTGCCACAAAAGCAACTCTACTGGGGAATCCAACTGAGGGAGATAAGGGGGGACTGGTGATCCGACACCAAGTACCAAACTTACCAAGGAAATCACACCTGCTGAGGAAAAAAACGCTCTTCCGATGAAGGGGAGAGTGGTGAACATCTCAACAAGCATACCACTCGGGGATGAACCATCACAGATAAAATCCATCATACCAGTAACTCTACTGGGGATTTATCTGAGGAAATGAAGGAATACTGGGGACCAACCACCAAATATCGCATCATTCCAAAGAGACCACATCTGCTGATGAGGAAAGATCACTGCTCTGCTGAAGGGAGGGGAGGTGAATAACCTCAACAAGCACTCTGCTCTGGAGAAATCACAACAATATTCTGGAGAACGAGGATACAGTCATGCCAGGAATATGAACAAATGTCTTACCCTGTTGGAGATCATACCACCCTTGGGAGAGCATTGAGGATCTCTTAAGTATCCTTTCATCATTGTGAATGTTCACTTTGTTTAAAAACAATTTGTGAAAAATTTATTTGTTTAAAACAATGATATTTTCTCAATTAAAACATGCAAAACATTTGTTGAATGGAAACAAATAAGAGTGCAAATATTTGGATAAAGGCTCAAATTTATTTGATGGAATGGTAGTCTGCAAATGGCAAGACTCCACAGATCTATACAAATTTGAAATCGGTGATATATATTGGAAAAGGGCTACATTGAACATAATGACCATTTATCCACCAATTCCGAATCCGATGTATTTGAAGCTTCAGTTGACGATGACTGAGCGAGAATCTCTGACGAACGACAGTTGTAGATCGAAAGTCTTGTCAAGATGCAGTTACTTGACAAATCCCTAATTTTTGCCTAGATTGCCCTAGGATGTGGTACTCAATCTAGCGGGATGCATATATTCATTTTTTATGTCTCTAATTTTTGCCTGGATCGCCCTTTCGGGTTTTCAATCCACCGAGACGCTCATTTTTGCCTAAGCCGCCCTTTCGGGTTTTCAACTTAGCGAGCTATTCTTTTTATTTTTTAGGCGAAGTATTTCTTGACTGCATCTGAATTCACAGGACGAATGAAATCCTCCCCATCCATAGTTGTAAGCAACAAAGTGCCGCCTGAAAAGGCTCTCTTAACAACATATGGACCTTCATAGTTTGGAGTCCACTTGCCCCTGGAATCGGGCGCGAAAGACAAGACTTTCTTGAGCACGAGGTCACTTTCTCGGAACACACGAGGCTTGACCTTCTTATCAAAAGCTTTCTTCATTCTCTGCTGATATAACTGACCATGACACATGGCAGTCAATCTCTTTTCTTCAATCAAATTCAGCTGGTCATAACGACTCTGAACCCATTCAATATCAGTCAACTTGGCTTCCATCAAGACTCTCATTGATGGGATCTCCACCTCTACTGGGAGTACAACCTCCATGCCATAAACAAGAGAGAAAGGGGTTGCCCCTGTTGAAGTGCGGACAGATGTACGATATCCATGCAAAGCAAATGGCAGCATCGCATGCCAATCTTTGTACATGACAACCATCTTTTGGATAATCTTCTTGATATTCTTGTTAGCAGCTTCAATAGCCCCATTCATCTTGGGTCTGTAAGGAGAAGAATTATGATGTGCTATCTTGAACTCGCTACACAGCTCTTTCATCATCTTGTTGTTCAAGTTAGATCCATTATCAATAATGATCTTATCTGGCACACCATAACGACATATGAGTTGATTTTTGATAAATTTCACGACCACCTGCCTGGTCACATTTGCGTATGATGCAGCTTCAACCCATTTGGTGAAGTAATCAATTGCTACGAGAATGAATCTGTGTCCATTGGTCGCTTTCGGCTCTATCATGCCAATCATGTCAATTCCCCACATGGAGAAAGGCCATGGTGATGAAATCACGTTCAGAAGTGTTGGGGGAATATGAATCTTATCCGCATAAATTTGACACTTGTGGCATTTCTTCACATATTTGCAGCAGTCAGACTCCATTGTCAGCCAATAGTAGCCTGCTCTCAACATCTTTCTAGCCATGGCATGTCCATTGGAATGAGTACCAAATGAACCCTCATGGACCTCAATCATTAACAGGTCTGCTTCGTGTCTATCCACGCATATGAGCAGAACCATGTCAAAGTTTCTCTTATAAAGCACGTCGCCGTTGAGGTAGAAACTGCCTGACAATCTCCTCAAAGTTTTCCTATCTTTCACAGATGCCCCAGGTGGGTAAATCTGGCTCTGAAGGAAACACTTGATATCATAATACCATGGCTTATCATCTTTCACTTCTTCAACTGCAAATACATGAGCTGGTCTCTCCAAGCGCATCACAGTGATATTGGGAACTTCATTCCAATACTTCACCACAATCATGGAAGCAAGTGTAGCAAGAGCATCTGCCATTCGATTCTCATCCCGAGGAATATGATGGAAGTCAACCTCAGTAAAGAATGTTGAAATCCTCCTCGCATAGTCCCTATATGGAATGAGGCCAGGTTGATTCGTTTCCCATTCACCCTTAATCTGATTAACAACGAGGGCCGAATCACCATAAACATCAAGGTGCTTGATCCTAAGATCAATGCATTCTTCCAATCCCATAATACAGGCCTCATACTCAGCCATATTATTCGTGCATTTGAAAGTTAGCCTTGCTGTAAAAGGAAAATGTGTGTCTTGAGGAGTAATGATTACTGCCCCAATACCATTTCCATACTGATTTACAACGCCATCGAGTACCATACTCCATCTGGAACCAGGTTCTGGCCCTTCATCGAGTGTAGGCTCATCACAATCTTTCATTTTCAAATACAGAATCTCCTCATCTGGGAAGTCATACTGAACTGACTGATAATCTTCGATCGGCTGGTGTGCCAAATGGTCAGCCAAGATACTACCTTTGATAGCTTTTTGAGCTCGATACTCGATATCATACTCAGACAACAACATCTGCCAACGGGCGATTCTCCCAGTTAAAGCAGGCTTCTCAAATATGTACTTGATTGGGTCTATTCTGGATATCAACCAAGTTGTATGATTTATCATATACTGGCGTAAGCGCTTAGCAGCCCAAGCCAAAGCACAACATGTTTTCTCAAGCATTGAGTATCGAGACTCACAATTAGTGAACTTCTTACTCAGGTAGTAAATAGCACATTCTTTCTTCCCTGATTCATCTTGCTGACCAAGGACACAACCCACTGAATCTTCAAGAACAGTCAGATACATGATCAAAGGTCTTCCTTCTACAGGCGGAGACAAGATTGGAGGTTCTGACAAATACTCTTTGATACTATCGAAAGCTTTCTGGCAATCCTCGGTCCAATCATGAGACTGATCTTTCCAGAGGAGCTTGAATATTGGCGCACATGTGGTAGTCATGTGGGATATAAATCTGGAAATGTAATTCAAGCGGCCAAGAAAACCTCAGACTTACTTCTCAGTTTTGGGCGCAGGCATCTCTTGTATTGCTTTGACCTTTGCAGGATCAACCTCAATACCTCTTTCACTGACGATAAAGCCCAATAACTTGCCAGAACTGACTCCAAATGTACACTTGTTGGGATTCAGACGAAGCTTGAACTTCCTCAAACGCTGAAAAAGCTTCAACAGGTGCTCTACATGTTCAACTTCCGTTCTTGACTTAGCAATCATATCATCGACATATACCTCGATCTCCTTGTGCATCATATCATGGAACAAAGTGGTCATAGCTCGTTGATACGTGGCTCCGGCGTTCTTCAAACCGAAGGGCATCACTCGATAACAGAATGTTCCCCAAGGTGTGATGAATATTGTCTTCTCCATATCCTCGGGTGCCATTTTAATCTGATTATATCCGGAAAATCCGTCCATAAATAAGAAGACATTGAATTTAGCTGTATTATCTACCAACATATCAATATGTGGTAAAGGAAAATCATCTTTCGGACTATCTTTATTCAAGTCTCTATAGTCCACGCACATTCAGACTTTTCCATCTTTCTTAGGCACGGGCACAGTATTGGCCAGCCATTGAGGATATGTAAAAGTCACCAGAAACCCCGCATCAATTTGCTTCTGAACTTCCTCTTTGATCTTCACTGCCATATCAGGATGAGTTCTTCTGAGCTTCTGCTTCACAGGCACGCACTCAGGCTTTAAAGGCAGGAAATGTTGCATGATATCAGTATCTAGACCAGGCATGTCTTCATATGACCAGGCGAAGATATCAGCATATTCTCGTAGCAACTCAATCAACCCCTTCTTAATAGATTCTTCCAGGAGTGCCCCGATCTTCACCTCTCGCACAAAATCTTCAGACCCCAAGTTGACTGTTTCCAGATTCTCAAGATGCGGCTGAATGATCTTCTCTTCATGCTCAAGTAGACGGGTGATCTCATCATGAATCTTTTCAACCTCATCTTCCTCTGCCTCAAATACAGGGAATTCAAAATTGGGAGATGACGTTGGATCATTATGTTCAATGGGTTTAGAAATCAACCTGCATAATGATTTTGGATATGGAAGCTTTAGAATTCAAACAAGGCACATCATTATGCAGATGAAAAGACTGATTTTATTCTATTTTTAGGGTTTTATGTGATCACCAATTTCATGCAAAAAAGCAAAAAGTGAAAATAATTGGAAAAACAAACATTTAGCATGAATTTATTGAATGAAAATATCATTGTATTTATGTTGCCAACAATGTCATCACTCCTCCTTTTGGCATGGGAGAAGGGTTTTTAAACAAAGTGATCATTATGCTGACTTGTGGATAACTGTAGGAACATCCACGGCGACCCAATTGTTGCAGATCCCACCAGCGATAACAAAATTGTCAGAGTCTTGTGCATCCTCTTCCAAGACGGCAACAGCTTCTTCATCCTGACCAGCGTGGATGAAACCTCCACTCTTGAACAACCCTTGCTCGTTGAAGACCCCAAAAGAAAAGGCAATGCCAGCCCGAGACTTATTGTCTTCCAGCTCAATCATTTTTCCTAAACCAGCAATTGCACCACATTCGATGGCCAACTTCGCATCTCTATAGGAAGTAATTGAAGGAGTTCACTTCTCAACAGACTCAACTATAGATAAAGCTTGGAAAGGAGTTCCAACTTCATCCTCAGCATCAATGTATGAGAAGGAAGACAAGTGGCTAACCAGGAGAGCCTTTTCTCCCCCTACCACTACCAGTTTCTTATTCTTCACGAATTTCAGCTTCTGGTGTAGGGTGGATGTCACGGCGCCAGCCTCATGAATCCATGGTCTGCCTAAGAGACAGCTGTATGATGGGTGAATATCCATAACCTGGAAGGTAACTTGGAAATCACTTGGTCCAATCTTGATTGAGAGATCAACTTCCCCAATCACAGTCTTTCGAGACCCATCAAAAGCTTTCACAACAACTCCACTCTGCCTCATGGGAGGCCCTTGATATGACAGTCTAGAGAGAGTGGACTTTGGCAATACATTCAGGGATGACCCAGTGTCCACCAGCACATTGGACATGGCGTCGTCTTTACAGTTCATAGAAATGTGTAAAGCCAAGTTGTGGTCTCTTGCTCTAGATGATCCATCAGTCTTGCAGAGTTGGCTCTAGTGTAGTACCGGTGAGTCAGCTTGTCTTCAAAATAAATGAAGAGAACAGAGTTAAACCACAGGACCAAAAGTCGGGAACAAAACCTGCTTATGCATATGATGCATGCAATGTGTAACACCTCAAAATTTGCCCTTCTCTCTTGGGACTGGCTTAACATATTTGCATTGCATTTTTAGGTCATTAGGCATTGCATAATTGCATATCATGTGGTTACATTGTGCAAATCATCCTCCTAGGTCTTGGTCAGAAGATAAGAGGTTATGATGCAAGCTAGGGTTTCATTGGACTGGATCACTAGCCATCTGAGGGTTGTGGTCCAAATTAGGGTTTCTCAAGGAGATTGGTCTTGATCTTGGTTGAAATGATCCATCATCATCATCATGGTCTTGTTATCATCCAAGAAGTTCAAGAGTTTGATCAGATATCTTGAGATTAGGGTTTTGACCACTGGTCAACCCTAATCAGTTGTATTAGGCCAATCAGGGCATGGCAAGGAGATGGGGTCTATAATGGATATGGGGATCATTTCATGCTTGTATTGAGCTTATGGAGGCTAGGGTTTCATCCTTGAGACATTTCATCAGAGAATTGGGGCTCAGATGGATCAGTGCATTGCCAAATTCATCTATCAGTCAGAAAAGTCAACTGTGGTCAACTGTGCTTGATTTTATGGATTTGGAGGTGGGAGAGAGTTGGATACACTTCATTCATGTTGAAACAAGTTTCATTTGACATGTCAAAGCTCAAGAATGAAGAAAGTAAAGTCAGGACAAAAATTTCCAAAAATAGAAAGTGACCTGTAATGGAAGTTTCCAAAAATGGAAAGTTTTTCACTACAAAATTACATGTCCAAAAAAGCTTCAAATGAAAATTTGTTCAACATGAAAGTTGTAGATCTTGCTCTCACCTTTCCAAAAAGTCCAAGAACTCGAAATTCCCATGTATGGTTGGCAAGTTATGGTCCATTCATTTTCCAAAAATGCCTATAATCAAAGTGGCATAACTTTCACATGGAATGTCCAAATTGAGTGATCTTTTTATGAGCAAACCCCATTTCACATGTAATTTCATGATGTGTGGTCCAAAGTCATCAAAAATGGTCAAGGCAAAAAGTCAATTTTCAAGTGGACTTAAGTGCATTTTTGGTGTGAATATGTGATTTTGAGCAATACTTCGAATTTGAACATGAGAACCATTCCAACACACTCCAAATACCATTTAGAAGTTGTGTGAACTGTCATGAGCTGTCACATTGCAATATTTGGCAAGGTCATTTTTGACATAGCACCTAAAAATGCAATTACACTAATCTTCCAAATTTTGGATAATTGAGATTAAGAGATGGATTAGTGTGAGGTATAAATGGTTAACTGTAACAGAAAATGCTAATCACAATCACAATTCTCAAGAATCATAACAAACTTTCCCTCCAAAATTGCAAAATCCTCTCAAATTTCATCAAGTATTTTTCAAGATTTCTTCACCAAATCTTCATCAAATTGCATGATTCTTCTTGATTCATCTTCCACAAGCCAAGATCTACATCTGTTTTGACAAATTCGTAGAAGAACCTTCAAGATCAAGGACTGTTCATACCTTGCACATCAATGGAGTTTTGAGAATTCTCACACCTGGAGCATGCTGGAGCTAAGAAACCTTTTCTAGTCAACTTCCTATACATCAATCTCAATCTGTTTGGAGCTTTTACACGTGGAAACAAGCGGATTCTCCACTGCCATAATCACAAGGTGTTTTTTCGAATCTCATCATTGCGTGAATTGTTATGTGCGTTTTGTAGGTCTTTCAACGTAGATTAACATGATATTCGTGGTTTGTGATTTGGTTAAGCGTAGAGAGAGATATATCGATTTAAAGTTTGGTGATCGTTTCTTTTCTTGATCGATCTCGTCGCTACAGTGAGAGTTAGGTTAATTGCTTTGCATATTCGTTATGTACATGTTAAGACGGTCACGATGATGTATGATTTGTTGCATTTGGTTGAGATTTGTGTATTTTCGATTTTTCTGGAAATGTTGTTGTTGATGAACGATGAAGACAGTGCAGAACACGTGTTTTGATCTGAATTTCGTTGGCCTGGCTTTCAAAAAGTGTTTCCCGCGTGCCTTAGCCTATCAGCGCTTGCCAACGCTTCTAATTGAAGCGGCGTCGTTTTGGCCAGACGCTTTAATATTACAAGTTTGCCATTCCTGATTTAATTAATTATATTTTTTCCTTTTCTTTTTCTTGTTTTATTTCATTTGATGCCATGAACTTGTAAAATTCATAACTCACTCATTTCTTATCCAATTTTGGTGAGATTTTTTCCATGATACTCCTGATGATGTGTAGAATTTAATCATGATTTTTGTGGAATTTTTGCACGTGTAGAAAATTAATTGGCTTAGGGATTGATTTAATGTGTTCATTTTGTACATGTTTTTCCAAATCTCTCATGAAATGATGATGCCTTCAAATAAATGAATGAAATTTTTTGTGTTTGTTCTGGACATTTTGATGGTGATTTTCATGTATAGTTTGTGATTTTTGGATACTTGGTTGTTGAGATATGATTTTTTTGATTAGAGGTGTGACAATTTGTGTCACACCAAGCTAGGTCAACTTAATGATTTTATTTAAAATGCTTAGGGATGTTGATTTGAGCTGAAATTTTGTGTGTATGATCATTGATATGTCAAGATTACATGTGAATTTTGCTGGATTTATTGGTTGCATTTTCTAATTGATTGAATATTTTCTTCCCTGTGTGCTCATTTGGTAACATTGTGTGACACATGTTGGCATTTTGTTTGTGAAATTCTCATGGTGTATTGGATGAAGATGAAATTTGACATGGGGATTGTAGACACATTATAGGACATTGTGGTTTTGATCCCATTCATTTCTTAATTGTTGTCCCTGTTTTATGATTTATGGAAGTTAATGCTTGTTTGGATGCCTTGTTTTGGCTTGTATAAATGTGTCTGGACTTCTTGATTTTCATTGACCTACTTCCTTTTGTCTAATTTAGCTGAAATTTGACATGATATTCATTTAATGTGTCCTGTTTAGGTGTGAATTTTTGTGGACTTAATTGAATTGTTTTGATATGGATTTGATTGAGATCTTTCTGTTTGGACTTTTGGTGTTGCAAATGACCTAGTTTGTGATAAATTGTGCATGAAATGATAATGGTGATTGATATGAGCATGGGGCCAATTGAATTTGCTTCTAATTTGTTTGAATGTGATTTTGGATAATTTTCACTTGCTTTTTAGGATTTTTTATCTCCTTTGGACCCTAGGCTTGGCCTAGTGGTCTAGTTTCTCACATTTGGTTTGGATTTTCAGGTTGAAATGCAAAAGGCATAAGGAGAACAATGCAAGTTGTAAATTGAGTTTGTTTGATGTTGTCAACTAACATTGATTTTGTGTTGTAGGATTTGATGCTTGAGTTTGAGCTCACGGCTTGCACTTGTGTGCATTAACTTGTGTTTGACTGTATAGATTAACATTTGCTGTTTACTGTTGGTTTGTCTGAGTACTGATGATACTTGATTGATTTCAGGTACATTTAGTTGCTTACAGTTCTTTAAGAACTTGCTTGCTGCTGCTTGGTTTTATAAACCAGTTGAGGTAGACTCTCTTGTCTCCATGTAGTCTGGAAGACCTGGCTTGTTATTTAGCCAGGCAACTGTCTGAAGTCCTCCTTAAGAGGCGATGTTTGTGATTGTTTACTTTTGTGCCAAGCAGGTAAAGACCTCTATGAGGTAATTGGCGGAACCCAAGGGATATGCAATTGGCGGAACCCAAGTAGATAGAAACCACAACATAGGGCAATGATGCATGATAACACTAGGCTCGAGTCCAGCTCCCTAGTAGTGTGTCTCCCTTGGTTTCTGGCTAGAATTTCTTTCCCTTTCAGGGGAACTACGTCGCCCTGATCCTCATACCAGATGAGGTACGTAGGCATGAGACCGTGCGAGGTCTCTCCGGGCACTTTTCTTTCTTTTTGTATGTGTGCTTGACGGTTATAGGCTCGAGTTCCCGACTCCCTATTAACTTGTTTGGTTGTTGTGTGCTTGGAAGCTGATGTAAGTCCATCGAGTGGCATTCGGGTTCCAGTGTGCGTGTGTTTGGTTCGGATGCCGATGTAAGTCCAGTGATTGGCGTTCGGGCTCCACGTTTGCTTTTTTGTGTTTGTTTGGTTCGGAAGCCGATGTTAGTCCAGCGATTGGCGTTCGGGTTCCAGGTTTGCCTGTGTTTGTATGTGTCTTGTTTGGCGTGTGTGAGCCGAACTACGGCAGCTCTGATTCTTGTTCCAAACGAGATACGTAGGCATAGGATGCGATGTCCTAGCGAGCCCTCTTCCTCTTAACCCCACCTGTGTTGTTTTCGGTGCATGTGTGTGTGATGTATGTTTTGTTTAGCAACCTTTTCTTTCTTTAGAGCGTGGATCCCGTCGAGTACGACGGACGTGAGGGGTGCTAATACCTTCCCCTTACGTAACCGACTCCCTTACCCTTTCTCTTTGGTCGCGAGACCATGCTTTTTCCAGGTTTACTCTGAGCGTTTCCTTTCCCTCTTTTGGGATAAATAACGCACGGTGGCGGCTCTGTGTTGTTTTGTTTCAGCCCGCCGGTTGTTTTTCGCGGATGCGACAGCTGGCGACTCTGCTGGGGATTTAGAGATGTTGACCTGTGCTGGTCCATCTTCCCTAAGCGAGTCTCTCCTAGTGTTCTAGGATAGTTTAGGTTGTTTGTGCCGCTTTATTTATTGCATTTATTATTCTGACTGTGTATATATTTGCATAAATATTTGCATGCATCATACTATCATGTTGTTGCCGTCCTCTGTGCAGGTGGTTCCGTTGTTTGGGGTGGGTGTTCTGAGTGGGGCTAAAACCCAGGCCCGAGTATACACCTAGGATTAGTGTGGTCTCACGTTCCTCATTTGCTTTATCAGCATATTGTTGTAATGTGACATACCACAAGCCGGACGAGGTTCATTTGATAGTGCTTTCCTCTGTGGGGTACTCCACTTTGGTTGAGTTACTTCATCTGAACTATTGACTCTGGTGACCGATCATTTCCCGGATCTTTGGTTTAGACGATCTTAAGGGAGCTACAATGGCACACCCGAAAGGGCAAACCCATTGAGTATCTTTGCCCGATTGTCGAGACCATTGTCCGCCTTAGGATGACCTGATTAGAATTTACCTGTGAGGGGAGGGTGGTTCTTTCAGATGCATGTTCAGATGGTGACTTTGATGGTGACTGTTGGTTCCGTTGATCAGAGTCCTATTTATAAGTCGGATTTATGGCCGTTTATTTCCGAGACGCCGGAGTGCTGTCCAAGTTATTTATCAGTGGGGATCCGTTTATTTCAGGATTCCCCGGGCCGATTCAGAGGTTGTGGTTATCTGTGCAGAGATTGTCAGATGATGATGATGATGATGTATCTGTCTTCCGTTTATTTCGGAACTCTTGAGTCGGATTTGTGGTTACATATTCCCTCAGATGGTTGTGATCGGTTCAGAGATCAGGGCTGTGACTCAGAGCAACAGATGATCAGAGGACTTGGAGGATGGCAATGCATTGCATTCATACATCTGCATCATTCTCATTTTGCATTCATCTGCATCGAACCTATGTCTAGCCATATGGGGAGTATTATTGATTGAGAATCTGGTTGAGAGACATCTTGAATTTCAGAATGTGGATGTCAAAATATTATCTGTCTCGATGAAACCAGAATCAAAGGACAGAGTTTTCCTCATATGGATAGATGGTGCATGCGTGAGTCATACTAACCCATTTGCTGTTTTGTAGGTGCCAACCGGTGCGCATAGCTTGTTTGCTCAGATATCCTGCTAGGGGCAACAAATCCAAACTGATGGATTCTCCCAACGCCGACATCCTCGAACTGAAAGAGATGGTGAGGGATTTGTTCAGTGTTGTGCAAGGGCTTGCCTTGGGGCAGAAAGCCATGGCCGAGAGATTGGAAAGGATTGAGGGCTGGATGATCAAGGAGAAAGTTCAGGGAAAGGCTCCGTCATCCGAAGTAACAAATCCCTCTGGCTCTGTAGCAAAGAAGCCCTCTGGCAATGGTCATCTCGAGAAGGAAGTTGAATCAGGTGGTGTGCAGGCCAAAAGAGAACGCGATAAGGATCGTTATCACCCATATGCTGATACGGTAACAATCCCTACTAGTAATCAATCTGCACAACAACAGCAACCACCACCTCAATTGAGAACACAAAGAGCTGGGGGCCAAATGAGAAGGAGGACGACAGGTCGTCATTTCGATAAACCGCCCGTGACTTATGCCTCTCTGTTTAAAAGGTTGATGGACCTCGGGTTGGTGCAGCTAAGGATGTTGACTCTATTGAAACCTGATCAGAGGCCTGCCAGTTACGATGAGAATGTCAGGTGTGAGTTCCATGCTGGGGCACCCGGATATCATGTTGAGGATTGCAAAGCTTTTAAGCATGTGGTCCAGGACTTGGTGGATTCTAAGGCAATCAATTTTGCACCGACGACAGATGATAGTGCTAACCCCGTGACAAGGCATGGTCCTGTAAAAGTGGAGATGATGTCGAAGGACAAGAAAGGGATAGAGGTGACTGAGAAGGATCAGTTAAGAATGCCCATGTGTGTGGTCCCAAAACGCCCGACGAAAAATGGAGCTTTCCCTCGTGTTGATGATTGTTGTGCGGCCATCGCTACAAAGGGGTGTGTAGTAATTGGGGAATCGGTCCAGAGAAAGATGAAAGTAGAAATGGATGATGTGAGGTGTAAAGCACCCAGTCTGGCAGCTGAAACCATCAAGGTGAAAAATGCCATTGGTATTGAGAAAGAGAAAAAGCCGTCCATTTCTTCTTACAAACAGGCGGTAGAAGTGGTGAGAAATGGAGGGATCCCAGGCTGGGGACAGATCATAGGCATTGTGGTAAAGGCGGATATGTTTGGGATTGGTTATCATCCAGGTCAAGACTCGTCTGAGCAGAACAGAGGACGTCGTCCGTCGTTCACCTTTGTCAGTGCTGGAATGCTAGATTCAGATCACGCCTATACAGCGGGTGAAGAGATTGATAGCGACCGCGAGCTGGAGTCGTGGATAAAATCGTGCGTACCAGGAAGCTGGAAGGCCTGAAAAATCAGCACTGTCACTCATCCGGAAGAGTAATGTTTCTTGTTTCTCAATTTTATTTGCATGAAAGCCATACGTGTTTCCCGACACGTAATGGTTCATTGTAAGGGCCACCTCATGTTCATAATTTGCAACATTTCTGCATCATTAATAAATGGGTGTTTTTCAATTAAAAGCGGTGTTCCCTGTTTTTCATTTATTTTTACAGTTTAAAAACAAATAAAAATGGCAATGTTTGTTTTCATTTTGTTTTCTTTTTGATTCATATCGTTCCGACTTCAAAAAAAATATATATATATAATTCTCCGGATCTCATTGATAACAATTTGGTTACACCTCATATGACTTCGACAATCCGATCTATCATGCCGAAGAAGAAGGTGAAGAAGATTGTGATCTGCTGGAATTAGCCAGGTTGTTGAAACAAGAGGAGAAGGTGATTCAGCCGCATGAGGAGCGGATTAAGATTGTTATTCCAGGCACCGCCGAGGTCAGAAAGGAAATAAAAATTGGGGCCGCTTCAGAGGCGAGTTGAAAGCAGAATGATAGCCCTGTTGAAAGAGCATGTGGATACCTTCGCCTGGTCATGTCAGGATATGCCAGGGTCGGATACCGATGTCGTTGTGCACAAGCTGCCATGGAGAGAAGATTGTCCTCTAGAGAAGCAGAACGCCGATGCCACGTATCATGATGACTTTGTTTCATGATATGATTCATCATGAAATTGAATGCTATGTTGATGACATGATAGCAAAGTCCCAAGCAGAAGAGGGGCATCTGGCAGACTGGGGCAAGTCGTTTGACCGGTTGAGACAATTCAAACTGAGGTTGAATTCAGATAAGTGCACTTTCAGAGTGCGGGCCGGTAAGCTGTTGGGGTTCATTGTAAGAAAGGAATCAAGGTTGATCCTGCTTAAAAAAAAAATAAAAAAAAAAAAAAATAAAAAAAATAATACCTGAACCGAGGATGGAAAGAGGTTCGTGGTCTCCTAGGTAGATTGAACTACATGTCATGGTTCACATCTCACCTAACAGCCACGTGGGAACCCATTCAAGGAAAAAGAAAGGATCAAACGGTCAGGTGAAATAATGATTGCCAAGGGGCATTGAGAAATAAAAGAATAAGTTGCAGGAACCTCCGATTCCGATGCCTCCCTATGGAGGGACGACCATCAATTCTGTACTTGACGGGCCTCGAGGGGTCTATGAGGTGTGTACTGGGGCAGCATGACGAGTCTTGTCGAAAAGAGCATGCAATTTACCTTAGCAAAAAGTTTACCGACTGTGAAACAATACATTCACTGTTCGAGAAAACATGATGTACTTTGGCATAGGCTGCTCGCCGATGGAGACAGTATATGCTGGTTCATACCACTTTGTGGATTTCGAGATGGATCTGATCAAGTACATATCCGAGAAGCCAGCAATGACCAGACGGGTTGCGAAAGGGCCAATGATTTTGATTGATACGATTTGTGATACCCTCAGAAAGCAATAAAGGGGAGTGTATGGCCGATTACCTCGCCCAGCAACCCGTAGAGGATTATCAACCAAGGAAGTTTGAGTTCCCTGATGAGGACATCTCGAGGTACTCTAATCGAAAGATTGAGAGTAACTGATCCCGGAGGAGGGGCCTGACCCTAAATCCGAACGGATTCTGATGTCTGATAGGGCCATTAACATGAATGGAAACGGAGTTGGTGCTGCTTTGCTTATGCCAAAGAGATCCCCACATTTCTTTTGCTACCCAACTAGCATTTGAATGCACCAGCAATGTGATTGAGTATGAGGCTTGTATCCTGGGTATCGATATTCGGTGAGTGTGCCTACTGGGGCAAAGCCTTTCTCGTGGGTATATGGAATGGAGGCCGTGCTACCGGTTGAGGTTCAGATTCCCTCTTTTGAGAGTCCTGATGGACGTAAAATTGCAAGAGGCTGAATGGGTGAGGACCCGGTATGAAGAGTTGTGCCGATTGAGGAAAAGAGGCTGGCAGCCATCTGTCATGGGCAGTTATATCAGCAAAGGATGAAACGTGCTTTTGACAGAAAGGTGCGACCTCGGGTATATCACGTAGGTGATATGGTGCTGAAAAGGATCTTTCCTCCTCAAAACGATCGAAGGGGCAAGTGGACACCCAATTATGAAGGTCCGTTCGTGGTCAAGAAGGTTTTCTCTGGCGGAGCCTTGTTGTTAATGACCATGGATGGCGAAGATTTTCCATCCCCTGTGAATGCGGACTCAGTTAAAAAATACTTCGTATAAAGAGACCCGCTGGACGAAAAGAATAAAATAGTCCAGGCAAAAATGGGCATCCCGGCGAACCAAAAAAAACAGAAAGAAAGGTTTGGGCAAAAATTAGGGATAAAATGAAAAACTGTACACCCGGCAAGTCGAAAACCTGAAAAGGCGACTTGGGCAAAAAGGGGTATCCCGGTGGACTGAAAACCCGAAAGGGCGGTCCAGGCAAAAGAGGGATTGAAACGAACAACTGCGTCCGGCGTGATCGTTCGCTTTGGTTAAAGCATCATGGATAACACCCGGTAGAGCTCAATCAGAAGCGTCTTGTTTAGAAGGCAGAAAGCATGGAGAGTCTGAGGACATATGGGGTGTAACCGAGTTGGAACTCGATGAGATCACGGGTTTCACATTGCCATTAGGATAGATTTTTTCCTTTTGTGCGCAATTACCTCTTTTCCGGAATTGCTTCCTTTGTATTGCTCAATTTGAGCCACACAATTTTCAATCAATAAAATGCATATTCAGTCAAATAATTTTGTTTTTTGTTTTCATTACCGCTTTGATTGCAAAAACATCCAATATTTTTGATAAAGAATCTTGCATTTTAAGACATACAGGTCCCTTCCAATGCATGCTTATAAGATTGAAAGCTTGAAATCTTATTCGGAAGGTTGAGTGGCCCATGTGTTGAAATCTTGACACGCCTGGGGCACGGTTTTATCTGACGGTCTGTTTTGCAGGTGCTGTTAGGTATTTTCACTCACTTGCAGGTTGTGATGGAAAACAAATCCCCAGGGAGTCCGATCAGGGACGAATGAATATGAAGGAATGACGAAGAGACGTTGAGACGTACGACGATCCTTGGAATTAATCAAGAAGACTCTTCAAAGTCGGAAGACTGGAAAGTCTGTAGAAATTCCCCGCAGACCAATCAGGGATAAGCGAGATAGAGAAACGACGGGAAGACGACGAAGGATGTACGACGATCCTTGGAATTAATCAAGAAGACTCTTCAAAGTCGGAAAATTGAAAAGTCTGTATAGTCCCCAGGAGTTCGCTCTCCGTCGAGCACGGAGCGGTTGGGAGTACAAGATGATGGAGCAGAAAAGGTCCAGACGAGTCTGGGAGTTCTCAAAAGTGGAAAGCTGATACGAGATTGGGAGGTGGATACCGTGGTTTGACGAGTCGACGGGTGTTCTGTACCAACTTTTCTCATTTCCCCCAGCTAGGTCCCCAAGCAGAGTTGTGAGGACTAACTCCCCAGCAGATCTAAGGTTTGTGGATCCCCTAGCTGAGTCAGGATGGTTATCCCCGGCAGGTTTAAAACGGTGTTTCCTCAGCAGCCAGGCCTGGAGGTTGCTATTCCCCGAGTGGAGCGGGTTTCAATGAAATATATCTCCAGCAGTGTATCCTATGTGTGGATTGGAGGGGTCGTCCCCAGCGGAGTAGCATTTGTTTCCCCTGGCAGGGTCAGGATGGTTATCCCCAGCAGGTGTCAAATCAATGCTTCCCCAGTCACCAGGCCTGGAGGTTGCTGTCTCCCCAGCATAGCTATCTGTGAGCATTTCCCCAGTGAAGTCGACAGGTATCTGTGAGGGTTCCCCAAAGCAGAGTCGGGATTGACATCCCTAGCAAGTCGAAGACTGTTGTATCCCCACAGAGAGCGTTGGTGGCTCTTATCCCCTGCAGTTTCCCGAGCGGATTGGGTGCAAAGGAGGTTCTTCCCCAGCAAGGGTTACCTTTTCCAGCAGCAGCAGTGCTATTCCCCAGCGGGGTGGAGATCGGAGTATTGACGAGTTCCTCAACGGAGTGACTCGTGCTCCCCAGTAGAATCCCTTGAGGGGGACGCTTTTTATGCATTCATCATGTAGAATAAGCATAGCATGTTGCATAGAAAAATAAACCGCGTAGCATTTCCATAATTATGGAGCATTACGCAAAAAAAGTCATTCATCATTGCAAGCATAAGCTAGTCTCAAGCCGTGGTTATCGTTTGAGAAGTGGTTTTGCCCAAAGGTGAAGAGGTGTTACTCCGAGGAGTTTAGCATCATGATTTAATCAAAGGTATTTCCCAGTAGTGCGATACTGGAAGGATTTGTTTCCGTCAAGCAGAGATGGGAGGTGTTATGTGATCAGCACAGTTCAACCCGTGGTTACCGCTTGAAATTTTATTTCGCCGAATGGTGAAGATGTTACTCTAAGGAGTTTAGCATCGTGATGTCAGATCAACAATGTTCTCCAGTAGTGTGATACTGGATGAGTTTTTTCCGTCGGACGGAGAGGGAAGTAAAATCGAAGGATGTTACGCGATCAGCGCAGTTTCGGGGTTCAAATGGAGAAAAGGAAGTGTTGAGGCATTTTCTGGGGTTCATATGGAGATTGGAGATGAAGATACTATCCAGGATGAGGTCCTTAGGATTATCTTCTGTTCATGTGTCACCTTAGACTTTGGCAGAGGCCAACAGAAGTCGTTAGGGGTGTCTTCTGAAGAAGAGATGCACATGTTACCTTCCTTTTGTGAAGGTGTACCCTCTGATATGTCGCCCTCAGAGTGGTTTGGTGTTATTTCCGATGTTGCCAGCGGAATTATCACGAGAGATGGGAGAACGGGGTTCAAATGGAGAAAAGGAAATGTTGCGACATTTTCTGGAGATCGGGGTTCAAATGGAGAAAAGGAAATGTTGCGACCTTTTCTGGAGATCGGGGTTCAAATGGAGAAAGGGAAATGTTGCGACATTTTCTGGAGATCGGGGTTCACAATGGCGATCGCAAGTTATCGTCAGGCGACTGGGGTTCAAATGGAGAAAAGGAGACACGAGGTGTTTTCTGGAGATTGGGGTTCATTATTTTGGCAAACAGTATCGGGGTTCAAATGCAATGATCGGGGATCATTTGCGCGAAAGAAAATTTCGGGGTTCAAGAAAATGAAGAAAAAGAGCAATTATCAGAAAATTTCGGGGTTCAAGAAAAGCATAAAAAGAAGAGATAATAATCCCCAGCGGATGTGTGGTGTTCAGGCCATGGGTATCCCTGTATTACCATTTATTTTGGTATCCAGGTTGATGTTGTTGTTTCGCTGATCAGGCCGACTTTCTCCGTTCCAGACGGATTTTTCTTCAAGATTGTGTTCTTCGCCGATTCTGGAAGGCGTTGTTAATTATTTTCCCATCAGAGTGCAAATTGTTCGTCTGTTCTTGGTATTCAATCACTCTTCATCCTGGTCATCTGAAAGCCGAGGCTATTCATATCAACAGGTTCACAGTGGATTGAATAGGGGCAGCTGTAACACCTCAAAATTTGCCCTCCTCTCTTGGGACTGGCTTAACATATTTGCATTGCATTTTTAGGTCATTAGGCATTGCATAATTGCATATCATGTGGTTACATTGTGCAAATCATCCTCCTAGGTCTTGGTCAGAAGATAAGAGGTTATGATGCAAGCTAGGGTTTCATTGGACTGGATCACTAGCCATCTGAGGGTTGTGGTCCAAATTAGGGTTTCTCAAGGAGATTGGTCTTGATCTTGGTTGAAATGATACATCATCATCATCATGGTCTTGTTATCATCCAAGAAGTTCAAGAGTTTGATCAGATATCTTGAGATTAGGGTTTTGACCACTGGTCAACCCTAATCAGTTGTATTAGGTCAATCAGGGCATGGCAAGGAGATGGGGTCTATAATGGATATGGGGATCATTTCATGATTGTATTGAGCTTATGGAGGCTAGGGTTTCATCCTTGAGACATTTCATCAGAGAATTGGGGCTCAGATGGATCAGTGCATTGCCAAATTCATCTATTAGTCAGAAAAGTCAACTGTGGTCAACTGTGCTTGATTTTATGGATTTGGAGGTGGGAGAGAGTTGGATACACTTCATTCATGTTGAAACAAGTTTCATTTGACATGTCAAAGCTCAAGAATGAAGAAAATAAAGTCAGGACAAAAATTTCCAAAAATAGAAAGTGACTTGTAAAGGAAGTTTCCAAAAATGGAAAGTTTTTCACTACAAAATTACATGTCCAAAAAATCTTCAAATGAAAATTTGTTCAACATGAAAGTTGTAGATCTTGCTCTCACCTTTCCAAAAAGTCCAAGAACTCGAAATTCCCATGTATGGTTGGCAAGTTATGGTCCATTCATTTTCCAAAAATGCCTATAATCAAAGTGGCATAACTTTCACATGGAATGTCCAAATTGAGTGATCTTTTTATGAGCAAACCCCATTTCACATGTAATTTCATGATGTGTGGTCCAAAGTCATCAAAAATGGTCAAGGCAAAAAGTCAATTTTCAAGTGGACTTAAGTGCATTTTTGGTGTGAATATGTGATTTTGAGCAATACTTGGAATTTGAACATGAGAACCATTCCAACACACTCCAAATACCATTTAGAAGTTGTGTGAACTGTCATGAGCTGTCACATTGCAATATTTGGCAAGGTCATTTTTGACATAGCACCTAAAAATGCAATTACACTAATCTTCCAAATTTTGGATAATTGAGATTAAGAGATGGATTAGTGTGAGGTATAAATGGTTAACTGTAACAGAAAATGCTAATCACAATCACAATTCTCAAGAATCATAACAAACTTTCCCTCCAAAATTGCAAAATCCTCTCAAATTTCATCAAGTAGTTTTCAAGATTTCTTCACCAAATCTTCATCAAATTGCATGATTCTTCTTGATTCATCTTCCACAAGCCAAGATCTACATCTGTTTTGACAAATTCGTGGAAGAACCTTCAAGATCAAGGACTGTTCATACCTTGCACATCAATGGAGTTTTGAGAATTCTCACACCTGGAGCATGCTGGAGCTAAGGAACCTTTTCCAGTCAACTTCCTATACATCAATCTCAATCTGTTTGGAGCTTTTACACGTGGAAACAAGCGGATTCTCCACTGCCATAATCACAAGGTGTTTTTTCGAATCTCATCATTCCGTGAATTGTTATGTGCGTTTTATAGGTCTTTCAACGTAGATTAACATGATATTCGTGGTTTGTGATTTGGTTAAGCGTAGAGAGAGATATATCGATTTAAAGTTTGGTGCTCGTTTCTTTTCTTGATCGATCCCGTCGCTACAGTGAGAGTTAGGTTAATTGCTTTGCATATTCGTCATGTACATGTTAAGACGGTCACGATGATGTATGATTTGTTGCATTTGGTTGAGATTTGTGTATTTTTGATTTTTCTGGAAATGTTGTTGTTGATGAACGATGAAGACAGTGCAGAACACGTGTTTTGATCTGAATTTCGTTGGCCTAGCTTTCAAAAAGTGTTTCCCGCGTGCCTTAGCCTATCAGCGCTTGCCAACGCTTCTAATTGAAGCGGCGTCGTTTTGGCCAGACGCTTTAATATTACAAGTTTGTCATTCCTGATTTAATTAATTATATTTTTTCCTTTTCTTTTTCTTGTTTTATTTCATTTGATGCCATGAACTTGTAAAATTCATAACTCACTCATTTCTTATCCAATTTTGGTGAGATTTTTTCCATGATACTCCTGATGATGTGTTGAATTTAATCATGATTTTTGTGGAATTTTTGCACGTGTAGAAAATTAATTGGCTTAGGGATTGATTTAATGTGTTCATTTTGTACATGTTTTGCCAAATCTCTCATGAAACGATGATGCCTTCAAATAAATGAATGAAATTTTTTGTGTTTGTTCTGGACATTTTGATGGTGATTTTCATGTATAGTTTGTGATTTTTGGATACTTGGTTGTTGAGATATGATTTTTTTGATTAGAGGTGTGACAATTTGTGTCACACCAAGCTAGGTCAACTTAATGATTTTATTTAAAATGTTTAGGGATGTTGATTTGAGCTTAAATTTTGTGTGGATGATCATTGATATGTCAAGATTACATGTGAATTTTGCTGGATTTATTGGTTGCATTTTCTAATTGATTGAATATTTTCTTCCCTGTGTGCTCATTTGGTAACATTGTGTGACACATGTTGGCATTTTGTTTGTGAAATTCTCATGGTGTATTGGATGAAGATGAAATTTGACATGGGGATTTTAGACACATTATATGACATTGTGGTTTTGATCCCATTCATTTCTTAATTGTTGTCACTGTTTTATGATTTATGGAAGTTAATGCTTGTTTGGATGCCTTGTTTTGGCTTGTATAAATGTGTCTGGACTTCTTGATTTTCATTGACCTACTTCCTTTTGTCCAATTGAGCTGAAATTTGACATGATATTCATTTAATGTGTCCTGTTTAGGTGTGAATTTTTGTGGAATTAATTGAATTGTTTTGATATGGATTTGATTGAGATCTTTCTGTTTGGACTTTTGGTGTTGCAAATGACCTAGTTTGTGATAAATTGTGCATGAAATGATAATGGTGATTGATATGAGCATGGGGCCAATTGCATTTGCTTCTAATTTGTTTGAATGTGATTTTGGATAATTTTCACTTGCTGTTTAGGATTTTTTATCTCCTTTGGACCCTAGGCTTGGCCTAGTGGTCTAGTTTCTCACATTTGGTTTGGATTTTCAGGTTGAAATGCAAAAGGCATAAGGAGAACAATGCAAGTTGTAAATTGAGTTTGTTTGATGTTGTCAACTAACATTGATTTTGTGTTGTAGGATTTGATGCTTGAGTTTGAGCTCATGGCTTGCACTTGTGTGCATTAACTTGTGTTTGACTGTATAGATTAACATTTGCTGTTTACTGTTGGTTTGTCTGAGTACTGATGATACTTGATTGATTTCAGGTACATTTAGTTGCTTACAGTTCTTTAAGAACTTGCTTGCTGCTGCTTGGTTTTATAAACCAGTTGAGGTAGACTCTCTTGTCTCCATGTAGTCTGGAAGACCTGGCTTGTTATTTAGCCAGGCAACTGTCTGAAGTCCTCCTTAAGAGGCGATGTTTGTGATTGTTTACTTTTGTGCCAAGCAGGTAAAGACCTCTATGAGGCAATTGGCGGAACCCAAGGGATATGCAATCTATCCCCCGCTATTCTGTTGAGTCGTCCCTCTGCTCACACCACTGTGTTGATGCATTGGGACACAAACCCAAGATCTTGTGCTGTTGCACAATCGAGTCAGAGTCTTGAGCGTAGAAGGGTCCCTCCATTCTGGACCCACGCTCCTTTGTCTGAAGCTCTCCCTGATCAGGGATAAGAGCGGTGAAGTCTAATCTTCACTCACCTTTCATCAGCTTCACCTTAGCCTCTCAATGGCAAGGTTAAGAGCTAACTCTACCTTGTACAGATGACTTGCCTTGGCAGTCCACCCTTGTTTGAGCCTCACTTGACTGGATATAGTGTGTGCTATGTGAAATGTTTGTTTTATTTTGATTGATGCTTGCATGCTTGTTTTTCCTAGTTAGGATTAGCTTGCTGTTGTGCAAGTAGATAGAAACCACAACATAGGGCAATGGTGCATGATAACACTAGGCTCGAGTCCAGCTCCCTAGTAGTGTGTCTCCCTTGGTTTCTGGCTAGAATTTCTTTCCCTTTCAGGGGAACTATGTCGCCCTGATCCTCATACCAGATGAGGTACATAGGCAGGAGACCGTGCGAGGTCTCTCCGGGCACTTTTCTTTCTTTTTGTGTGTGTGCTTGACGGTTATAGGCTCGAGTTCCCGACTCCCTATTAACTTGTTTGGTTGTTGTGTGCTTGGAAGCTGATGTAAGTCCATCGAGTGGCATTCGGGTTCCAGTGTGCGTGTGTTTGGTTCGGATGTTGATGTAAGTCCAGTGATTGGCGTTCGGGCTCCACGTTTGCTTTTTTGTGTTTGTTTGGTTCGGAAGCCGATGTTAGTCCAGCGATTGGCGTTCGGGTTCCAGGTTTGCCTGTGTTTGTATGTGTCTTGTTTGGCGTGCGTGAGCCGAACTACGACAGCTCTGATTCTCGTTCCAGACGAGATACGTAGGCATAGGATGCGATATCCTAGCGAGCCCTCTTCCTCTTAACCCCACCTGTGTTGTTTTCGGTGCATGTGTGTGTGATGTCTGTTTTGTTTAGCAACCTTTTCTTTCTTTAGAGCGTGGATCCCGTCGAGTACGACGGACGTGAGGGGTGCTAATACCTTCCCCTTGCGTAACCGACTCCCTTACCCTTTCTCTTTGGTCGCGAGACCATGCTTTTTCCAGGTTTACTCTGAGCGTTTCCTTTCCCTCTTTTGGGATAAATAACGCACGGTGGCGGCTCTGTGTTGTTTTGTTTCAGCTCGCCGGTTGTTTTTTGCGGATACGACACAATGCTTGTGCATATGATTTGTTTTTATATTTCAAAGGACTCTAGGGTTTTATTTGCAAATTTGGAAATATTAAGCATTTTATCGCATATGGAAATATCTCATCAAATATATCAGGGAAAAAGAAGTACAGCATTGTCAATCATATACAAGGGAAAAGGAAAATAATCATCCTATGGATCCCTAGAAGCTCGGGACACAGGAAGATAAGATGCACGAAGCCTATTCACTTCCTCCTCATAAGCTACCTTCATATTTGCCTTCTCTTTGGCGAGTCGATCATACTTCCTCTTCCAGAATTTGGAAGACTGAGGAAGTAGAGAAATCCATGCATCATCAGGATCATCAATGACTTGATGCTCAAGAAACTCTATCAGAGCATCCTTCTCCTTGATCTGCTGAAGCAACTCTTCACGTTCACGGATCCAAGCACGCGAACGGTCTTCATCTCTCAACTCCTCTACTCCTTGATTAGGGAGGGTTGAAGGCCCAACCATAATCATAGGTGTAGGTCTCGGATATTCGTAAGGCATGAGATACTCAGAAGCTCTTTTCCTTACCCAAGCAGTATAAGGCTCCAAAGCGATGCAATTCTTCGGACCCAACTCCTTCCTTCCTTTCTTATGGATCTTGCGCCAAGCGCGAACCATCCTAGCTTTCAGGCCTTGGGGATCGTTACCCTCCTGAAAGAACACACCTTCTAACAGAATGTTATAAGGTTTATCCTTTAGGGGGAACCCAAGCTAACGACGTGCCAAAACAGGGTTGTAGTTAATCCCACCACATGTACCCAGAAGAGGCACATTGGAGAATTCACCACAAGAGTCAATAATCTGCACACCATCATACACGCGGTTGTACCAAGAGATATCATCATTAGTGAGATACATAAGTCTCGTAGACCACCGTAGACATCCCTTGTTCTCCTTGAAAGCGACCGTCTGAGGTAAGTGAGAAATAAACCACTTATACAACAGAGGAAAACAACACACAATAGCGCCACCACCCTTTGCATTCCTCGTATGCAAAGAGAAATAAGCATCACCCAACAGAGTCGGAACGGGATTAAGAGCTGAGAAGATCCTAATAGCGTTCACATCCACAAACTTGTCGATGTTGGGGAAAAACACTAACCCATAGATGAGAAGTACAAATATGGCTTCAAAAGCATCCTCACTCATGGTCTTCCCATACATAGTAGCTTGAGCAATGAGGAACTCAGAAGGGAGACCTTGAATTCCACCTTTGGTAGTCATATGAGCACCAACCAGAGATTCATCTATGTGTAACATGTTTGCTATCTCTTGAGAAGTAGGAATAATCTCCAAGCCATTGAACGGCACCTGATCCAGGATAGGTATACCCACAAGATAGGCATACTCCTCAAGGGTAGGCAGAAGCTGGAAATCCGGAAACGAGAAGCAACGATATAGAGGATCATAAAACTGCGCCAACACGCTCATCAACGCTTCATCCACCTGAGTAGTCAGACGAGGAAGAAGCTTCCCAAAACGAGCTTTGAAACCCAAGGGATCTAGTACATAGGATGTCAAATTCCTTAACTCTTTCAGATCTGGTTGCCTGAAGCTGTACTTCTTTGTATTCCTTCTTTGTCTTTCCATGTCTGAAAATTTTGCAAATAAACCCCTTAAGTTCCTTGAAAATTTTCTTATTGTTTTGATGATATGGATGCAAATGGGTGCATGAATGCATGAATGCAACAATCACACTCAAGGATCAAGCAAAGCACACCAAACAAAGGTCATGGGATGGATCATATCATCCTTAATATCAATCATCCATTTTGGTGGATTATGGTTTACACCTTATCAACACCCAAGTTCCATTGATATTAAGGATATATGAATGGATCAACCATGAATCAAGGGTTTGTTGCAAGTCACGAGCATGGAGTCTCGGTTAAGAACCACCCAAAGGGAGTGTACTAGGGTTTAAACCTGCCAAACATGTTCTACAAGAGGTTCCCATAGTCATCATCCCATCTTTCGGATATTATCGGAGAAACGACTACTCGTATTCCAAAAATATTCTCAAGAGAGACTCTTATGAGTGTAGTATCGCGTAACAATCGTGTCAAATCTTACATTTGAACGAGTTTCGCACTACATCCTAAAAATAGGCCAAGATGGGCTTGGTAAACTAAGGTCCTTGGCTTCTAAGGTTCATATTGGAAAGAGTAATGTCTAATCACAACTTACTTGTGTGACATTATTGATCCCAACATGACCTCCACCAAGTGAATGGACTTGCAAGTCAACTTGCTAAGGAATAACTCCACACAAGTCAACAAGACTATTCCATTCTCCTATCCTAAGTGCACTCGAGTTCGGGTATAGAACTCATCTCACAAAGATCACCAAGCACACAAGCAATTAATATATCAAGCAATTCAATCATTACAAACAATACAGTAATCCCAAATTGCACAAAAATATGTCACAAAACAATATAATACAACAAGCATAAAAAGTTGGCAAAACCCACTAGGGAACAATTTAACTATTTCCCCAGCAGAGTCGCCACTTTTCTGTTGCGGTGTATTCGTTACCATTGGAGATATTGACTAAATCCAAGGTAAATCATACAAAGTCGAGTCGCCACCGCACTTCTATTTATCCAAAGGGAAGGTTAGAAAGCGAACAAAAACCTAAACGTTTTAACAAAAACTAGTAAAAGAAACAGAGATCTGGGTAAAGGGGTTGGTTATGCAATGGGAAGGTGTTAGGCACGCAAAACATCCTAGGTACTCCTAGGGAGCCCTTTTCATACTTGTTGTAAAGTTTATTGTTTTGTGAAAATTTATTTTGTGCAAACATGATTGAAGAGATGAGAGAAGAATATACATGTTATTTACATTTTGTGTTTGGATGGATAAACCCATTGCCTACGTACCATCTTATAAAAAGATTAGGATCAAAACCTCGTAGTTCGGGGTAAAAATTTCAAAACAAATGAGTGGATTGATTGGTCCAAAAGCCTTAAGGTCTTTTGTTATCAAAGGGAGAAAACTCAACCTGAAAAACCACAAGTCCACCATGTGAGGATAGCTTCAACATGCTAGTGAGGGGTTAACCCTATAATAAGCATGGAAGGCTCATTGTCCATCACTAAGGACATAGGTGAGTATTATATCTACCACAAGGATAACTCAAACCTAATAGCTAAAGGTTATGGAAAAATTTGATTAAGAAATGGTCATTGAAACCACAAAAGAAATTTGAATGGGTTATATTTACCAATTAGAATTATATACAAAAATGGTCAAAGTTGACTTAAAGATTCAATTCACAATGAGTGTTATGAAAATAAAGTTTGAAAATCAAAAGCATAAGTCTTAGGTTTCTAATGTTGAAAGCAAGTCAAATGTTTGCACAAAAAGTTTTGGTTTGAGGTTGGATGGAGAAGAAAGGTTATGTTCTGAAGAGAACAAAAAGGTGAGGGTTAACAAATGAAACCACACTAGGAGTTCCTCTCTTGAGATCATACAGATGATCCAAGTAAGTTCCCATCTTTTGGAATAAAAGAAAGCACAAAGCATAAGCAGTCAACCAAATCTCATAAGAGATCCTCAATAAAAGGAAACAGAATGCCAATACATGGACTTATATCCGACTCCTAACAACAAAACGGAAACAAAATGCCAATACATGGACTTATATCCGACTCCCAACCACAAAACGGAAACAGAATGCCAATACATGGACTTATATCCGACTCCTAACAACAAAACGGAAATAGAATGCCAATACATGGACTTATATCCGACTCCTAACAACAAAACGGAAACAGAATGCCAATACATGGACTTATATCCGACTCCCAACCATAACAAACAAATATCAAAAGCAAACACATCAAAAGTTCACAAGTAAACAATTATCACACACTATATACATACAAGAGGCTCAAACAAAAGGGTAGTCTTTAGTCAAGAGGGGTCATATCAACCTCGACAAACAAGCCAAACTGTACAAGGGTAGTCTGTAGCTCTTAACCACTAATGAAATTCTAGTTATCAGACTTTAGATGTCACACGGGTTGTTATGACATCCAATTCTGCACAGACAAGAATTATGCAGAACTTAAAAGTAAGTGCAGTAAATAACACAAGTAATTGTTTACCCAGTTCAGTCCAACATGACCTACATCTGGGGGCTACCAAGCCAGGGAGGAAATCCACTATCAGTAGTATTAATTCAAAGCTAAACTCACCCGTTTACAACTTGTCACTTAATCCCTACCTAATGCAATTTCAATCTTACACTAAGATCAGAGTTCCTACTCACTCCCCCTCAATCACCTCAGTGATTATTACCTTTAATCAATATTAAAGACAACTTTGAAGTCACACTTCAAACAACTCTTGATTATGCTTTACAGCTTTAATCATGATACACAACACTCACGCTTAAAAGCTTTGAGCGACACAACACTTACAACTCAATGAACACCCTATGCCAAAGCAATCATCTACATGATAATGGCTTGGCTTACAAGATATGTCTAATACAAGACTCACAAAAATACAGCAGTGAAGTATGCTGGACACACTAAATCTTCACGCCTCAAAATCCCCAGTTCTGAATGAAGGAACGACTTCCTTTTATATTGCAGTACTTGGGCCTTTGCACTTGTATTATCCTGAATTTAAGGTCACGCGAGTTCCCCTAAATTCCACATCTAGGTTACTAACAAATAGGCTATTTGTTAGGTTCATTAAATGTAGCTTGGTTGTTGATTTCCTGGATTTTCTCTCAGCTGTTGAATCCCTGAAGAATAGCCTGAGAAAAAGCTGAAACAGAAAACTGAACAACCTACAATATAGCATATGCTGTCAGGAATGAATGTCACGACATTCAGCTTGACATTAAGGATCATATGCTAAGTCTGTTTTTCCAGAAAACAGACTGTACAATTTTGCTGACCTGTACATGACCAAAATGACCATTCTACAGTAACAACTTACATTAATAAATGTCAAAGTATCCAATTTGACATTTACACATTTGGCCTAAAGTTAGTTCTGTTATCCTCTTGAAGAACAAACTAAGAAACATACTGAAGTGAACCAGAACACCACTCTGTCTATTGTTCAGTATATGCTGTCAATGATGAATGTCATAACATCCAGTTTGACATTCAGTCAGTAGGCCTTATGCCAGGTCTGGTATTTCCTTGATAACCAGACTGGAAATAAATACTAAGTTCTAACAGAACACAAGCTGTTCTATTCCTTAGTATCTGCTGACAGGAATGAATGTCACAACATCCAGTTTGACATTCAATAAATCCTGTATTAGCTAATCCTGCAGTAACTACTCAAGTGTGTCATGACATCAGTCAAGACATCAGAGTACATTCAGATATTCTAACCTACAATGCAGTCACACATACACACCATGTCATGACATCAGTCAAGACATTAGAATCCAGCTAGTGTTTTACCATATAATGCAGCCAATTAAACACCTACAAACTCCCCCTTTGGCAAATTTTTGGCTAAAACACTTTGATCCCCATAACAGAGTTCATAGCAGCGGAATCACACATCTAGCAGGAAATAAACCTAGCTAATACACTCAGAGCGGCAACACACTCACACACATGGAAGTTAAGTAAAACTTCTCATAACAGCACACATACAGAAGTTAAATAAAAACTTCAACACACATTAGCTGCAGGGGAAGGAATCTTCGAATCTGTCATGAACGTCTGTTTTTAACAGACCAATCTATTGTCTGGGGTATCACCACTGTTATTAACTCCCCCTTTTTGTCAGAAATGTTGCCAAAGCCAACAACAGAAACAAATGACAGACTTACAGACTTGGTTTTACTTCACAGTTTCAACCAAGTTGGCACCCACTTGATCTTGCTTCACAGCTTTGATCAAGTAATAACCCACTTTTGCTTTACTGTTGGTACAGCCATATCAGATGCCATGACTTTGTTTCTGACATCCAGAACCACTCCTGCATGAACAACGTCCTTGAATTCCTGCAGGTGCATAGGCCTTCTCACGTTAGGGTGTCTCCTTACCCTCTTGTTGCCACACTTTTTGCAAGTGGTATAGCTATGATCTATTGACCAATCAGAGCATAGTTCCAATTAATATATTCCAAACATCATTGGTTGCTATAAGGTCTCAGAGAGACATATTCCCAGTTTGCCCCTTAAATTTTCAAACTGAGTAGCATCCAGAGCCTTTGTAAATATGTCAGCCAGTTGCAGTTCAGTGGCTACATGTTCCAAAGTGATCACCTTGTCTTCCACCAGATCTCTGATGAAGTGATGTCTAATATCAATATGTTTGGTCCTGCTGTGTTGGATGGGATTCTTGGAAATATTGATGGCATTGAGATTATCACAGAATAATGTCATGACATTTTGAGTGACGTTGTACTCAGTGAGCATCTGTTTCATCCACACCAGTTGGGAACAACTGCTTCCAGCAGCTATGTATTCAGCCTCTGCAGTGGACAGGGGTACACAGTTCTGCTTCTTGCTGAACCAAGATATGAGATTGTCTCCCAAGAAGAAACATCCTCCTGATGTGCTTTTTCTGTCATCAGCACTTCCCGCCCAGTCAGCATCACAGTACCCAAATAGGACGGGCTCAGACCCATGTGAGTACAGCATCCCATAGTCACAAGTCCCATTGATGTACTTGAGAATCCTTTTGACTTGATTCAAGTGGCTCACCTTAGGATCTGCTTGGTATCTCGCACACACTCCAACTGCATAAGAAATGTCAGGTCTACTTGCAGTTAGATATAGTAGACTGCCTATCATGCTTCTATACAAGCATTGATCAACACTGGGCCCTCCATCATCTTTGGTTAACTTCAGATGAGTAGGAGCAGGAGTCCTTTTGTGCCTAGCATTATCCATACCAAACTTCTTAACAATGTTTTTGGCATACTTGCTTTGGGAGAGAAACATAAAGTCCTCCATTTGGTTGACTTGCATTCAAAGAAAGTAGGTTAGTTCCCCAACCAGACTCATTTCAAACTCAGATTGCATCTGTTGAACAAAATGTGTTACCATTTGTTCTGACATACCACCAAAGACTATATCATCCACATAGATTTGAGCAATCATGATTTTGCCGTCTTCATCCTTCACAAACAAGGTTTTATCTATTCCACCTTTTCTGTATCCATTTGAGGTCAGAAATTCGGTCAACCTATCATACCATGCTCTAGGTGCTTGTTTCAACCCATACAAGGCTTTCCTCAACTTGTATACATGCTTAGGTTGGTTAGGATCACAGAACCCTTTAGGTTGTTCCACATAGACTTCTTCATTCAAGTAGCCATTTAAGAATGCACTCTTTACATCCATTTGGAATAGTTTAAACTTCAGAATGCATGCTACCCCTAACAGCAATCTGATGGACTCAAGCCTAGCCACAGGAGCAAATGTCTCATCAAAATCAACCCCTTCAACTTGAGTGTATCCTTGAGCTACTAGTCTTGCTTTATTCCTAGTAATTACTCCTTTCTCATCAGATTTGTTTTTGTAGATCCACTTGGTACCAATGATGTTGGTCCCTTCAGGTCTTGGAACTAGCTCCCATACTTCATTCCTTTTAAACTGCTCAAGTTCCTCTTGCATGGCATTGATCCAGTATTCGTCAGTCAGGGCTTCTTTCACATTCTTTGGTTCAACCTTGGATACAAAGCAGGAATTTGAGCTTATTCCCCGTGACCTGGTAGTCACACCACTATTAGGATCCCCTATGATAAGATCCTTAGGGTGGTCTTTCTGAATTCTGATAGATGGCATTTTGGTGGTTGCATCTACTTCACTTTCAGGAGGAGGTTCCTGTACTTCTTCAGACTTGACTGGAATGTCAATTGAACTGTCAAGGAATGTTTCAACATCCTCTATGACATCGATTCCTTCCTCTTTATCATCCACAATAACATTTATGGATTCCATCAGGACATTGGTCCTGTAGTTGAACACTCTGTAGGCTCTGCTGTTAGTGGAGTATCCTAGAAATATACCCTCATCACTTTTGGGATCCAGCTTCCTTCTCTGTTCACGATCTGTGAGAATGTAGCATTTACTTCCAAAGATATGAAAGTACTTCACTGTGGGTTTTCTGCCTTTCCATATTTCATATAGAGTGGAGGAGGTTCCTTTTCTCAAGGTAACTCTGTTGTGAACATAGCACGCGGTATTCATTGCTTCAGCCCAAAAGTGCATGGGGAGCTTCTTTGCATGAATCATTGCTCTGGCAGATTCTTGAATAGTTCTATTTTTTCTTTCAACTATGCCATTCTACTGGGGAGTTATAGGGGAGGAGAACTCATGACTTATTCCTTCAGACGAGCAAAACTCATCAAACTTGGAATTCTTGAACTCCGTACCATGATCACTCCTGATCCGGACCACACAGCTGTCCTTTTCCCTTTGAAGTCTTATGCACAGGTCTTTGAAGACATCAAATGTATCTGACTTTTCTCTGATGAAGCTTATCCACGTGTATCTGGAATGGTCATCAACCACCACGTAAGCATATCTCTTCCCACAAAGACTTTCAACCTGCATAGGTCCCATTAAGTCCATGTGCAATAGTTCCAGAACTCTGGAGGTTGTAGGATGTCCCAGCTTCGGATGTGACATCTTGGTTTGCTTGCCCACCTGGCATTCTCCACAGACTCTTCCTTCATCAATAAGCAGCTTTGGAATTCCTCTGACTGCTTCCTTGGATATAATCTTTTTCATTCCCCGTAAGTGGAGATGTCCAAGACGTCTATGCCACAGCTTCACCTCCTGTTCTTCCTTGGCTGAGGAGCATATTGTGGAAAAGTTAGAGACTTTAGGTTCCCACAGATAACAGTTATCTTTGGACCTGGTTCCTCTCATAACTTCCTGATTGTCACCATTTGTCACAATGCATAGCTCCTTAGTAAACTGAACATGGAACCCTTGATCACACAGCTGGCTTATGCTGATGAGGTTTGCAGTTAGTCCTCTTACTAACAACACATTATTCAGTTTTGGAACTCCAGAGCAGTCCAGCTTACCCACACCTTTTATTTTTCCTTTGGCACCATCACCAAAGGTCACATAGCTGGTAGTGTGAGGTTGAATATCCACAAGTAGATTTTCCATACCAGTCATATGTCTTGAGCATCCACTATCAAAGTACCAGTCTTCTCTGGTAGAATCCCTTAGAGCTGTGTGTGCTAACCTAGCATACCATTGTTGCTTCTTGATGGGGACATAGCGCTTATATGTCTTATGCTTCGGCCTGACATGCGAGGCTTGGTTAGGGAAACCATGAAGCCAGTAACAGAAGGCTTTTATATGTCCAAGCCTACCACAGTGGTGACACCTCCACTCCTGGTATTTCCTCTTCTGATGATTATTCATCCTAGTTCCCGGATGTTGAGACATTGGCTTTGACTTCCGCTTGAACTTCTGAACTTTAGCCTTTGGGCGTTTGTGTTCAGCTGAGGATCTTTTCCCAAATCCTAGGCCAGATTTGGTTCCAGACTGTTGTCCCACCTTTAGAATCTCTTCCAAGGTGTCAATTCCCTTGTTCATCATTCTGATGGATTTAGTCATCTGATTCAGCTTGGAGGTCAGCAAGGCTATCTCACCATTTAGACCCTCTATGGTTGTCATATGCTTCTGTCTCTCATCTTCCAGTTCCTTGATGAGTTTCTTCTGCTTTTCTCCTTGTGCACGGACTTCTGCACTGGTGGTACACAGCTTCTTATAGGCTGCAGCAAGTTCATCAAAGGTCAGTTCATCTGCACTTGAGTCATCATCAGAGGCACAAACACTGGTTAGTGCAGTGACATGTTTGGCAGATTCTCCTTCAGATTCACTTTCAGAATCTCCTTCAGACCATGTGATAGTTAGCCCCTTCTTTTGCATCTTGAGATAAGTAGGACACTCAGCTCTGACGTGTCCATACCCTTCACAACCATGACACTGGATTCCTTTGCCTTGGTTGAACTTTTCTTCCGAAGTTGATCTTTTCCTGATGTCAGACGGGATGTTCTTGACATTAGGTCTCCCTCTTTGATCAATCTTCTTCACGAACTTGTTGAACTGTCTCCCAAGCATGGCTAAGGCTTCTGATATACTTTCATCACCTTCAGTATATCCTGCTTCTGACTCTTCTTCAGCATTAGATACAAAAGCTACGCTTTTGTTCTTCTTTTCAGCATTCTCACACAAGCCCATTTCAAAGGTTTGGAGAGAACCAATGAGCTCATCCACCTTCATATTGCAGATGTCCTGCGCCTCCTCTATGGTTGTGACCTTCATAGCAAATCTCTTAGGCAAGGACCTGAGAATCTTTCTTACAAGTTTCTCTTCAGCCATTTTCTCACCTAGTCCACCAGAGGTGTTTGCAATTTCAAGAATATTCATGTGAAAGTCATGAATAGTCTCATCCTCTTTCATCCTCAGATTTTCAAACTTGGTGGTCAGCATCTGAAGTTTGGACATCTTCACCAAGGAAGTACCTTCATGAGTTACCTTGAGGGTATCCCAAACTTCCTTAGCTAGTTCACAGTGGTGCACCAGCCTGAAGATGTTCTTGCTGATTCCATTGAACAATGCATTCAAGGCCTTGGAATTTCCAAGAGCTAATGCCTCTTGCTCCTTGTCCCACTCTTCTTCAGGAATCTGCACACTGACTCCATCTTCACCTGTCTTCGTTGGATGTTCCCATCCTTTGTTGACAGCTCTCCAGACTTTGCTATCTAGAGACCTTAAGAAGGCTATCATACGAGGCTTCCAGTCATCATAATTAGATCCATCCAACATGGGTGGTCTATTTGAGTGTCCTATATCCTTGTCCATGGTACTAGAAAGTAACTTCCCTAGATCTCACCCAGAAATTCACAGGCAGGGTGCCTGCTCTGATGCCAATTGAAATTCTAGTTATCAGACTTTAGATGTCACACGGGTTGTTATGACATCCAATTCTGCACAGACAAGAATTATGCAGAACTTAAAAGTAAGTGCAGTAAATAACACAAGTAATTGTTTACCCAGTTCAGCCCAACATGACCTACATCTGGGGGCTACCAAGCCAGGGAGGAAATCCACTATCAGTAGTATTAATTCAAAGCTAAACTCACCCGTTTACAACTTGTCACTTAATCCCTACCCAATGCAATTTCAATCTTACACTAAGATCAGAGTTCCTACTCACTCCCCCTCAATCACCTCAGTGATTATTACCTTTAATCAATATTAAAGACAACTTTGAAGTCACACTTCAAACAACTCTTGATTGTGCTTTACAGCTTTAATCAAGATACACAGCACTCACGCTTAAAAGCTTTGAGCGACACAACACTTACAACTCAATGAACACCCTATGCCAAAGCAATCATCTACGTGATAATGGCTTGGCTTACAAGATATGTCTAATACAAGACTCACAAAAATACAGCAGTGAAGTATGTTGGACACACTAAATCTTCACGCCTCAAAATCCCCAGTTCTGAATGAAGGAACGACTTCCTTTTATATTGCAGTACTTGGGCCTTTGCACTTGTATTATCCTGAATTTAAGGTCACGCGAGTTCCCCTAAATTCCACATCTAGGTTACTAACAAATAGGCTATTTGTTAGGTTCATTAAATGTAGCTTGGTTGTTGATTTCCTGGATTTTCTCTCAGCTGTTGAATCCCTGAAGAATAGCCTGAGAAAAAGCTGAAACAGAAAACTGAACAACCTACAATATAGCATATGCTGTCAGGAATGAATGTCACGACATTCAGCTTGACATCAAGGATCATATGCTAAGTCTGTTTTTCCAGAAAACAGACTGTACAATTTTGCTGACCTGTACATGACCAAAATGACCATTCTACAGTAACAGCTTACATTAATAAATGCCAAACTATCCAATTTGACATTTACACATTTGGCCTAAAGTTAGTTCTATTATCCTCTTGAAGAACAAACTAAGAAACATACTGAAGTGAACCAGAACACCACTCTGTCTATTGTTCAGTATATGCTGTCAATGATGAATGTCATAACATCCAGTTTGACATTCAGTCAGTAGGCCTTATGCCAGGTCTGGTATTTCCTTGATAACCAGACTGGAAATAAATACTAAGTTCTAACAGAACACAAGCTGTTCTATTCCTTAGTATCTGCTGACAGGAATGAATGTCACAACATCTAGTTTGACATTCAATAAATCCTGTATTAGCTAATCCTGCAGTAACTACTCAAGTGTGTCATGACATCAGTCAAGACATCAGAGTACAGTTAGATATTCTAACCTACAATGCAGTCACACATACACACCATGTCATGACATCAGTCAAGACATTAGAATCCAGCTAGTGTTTTACCGTATAATGCAGCCAATTAAACACCTACAACTAACATTGAGAGTTAGGGTGAAGCTGATCAAAATGGAAATGAGGATGAGACCTCATGCTCTTAACCCTGGCCTGGGTGAGCTCATGATAAAGAAAGTGTGGGGATCTAGAAAGTGAGATCTTATTCCACTTGACAGACACTGGACAAAGATCTTGGGTACACGCTCAAAAGCATCAGCACGTAGTGCGAGCATAATGAACGAATCACTGAATAACGGGGGATTGGCTACTAATCCCTTTTATCCGTCAATTGCCTCAACTGTTGGAGGTCTTATCAAGTAACACATGCCTCATCTTAGAGGTCTTTGGCACAATTGTAAACAAACACAAACAGAGCGTCTGAAGGAGGACTTGCCAGCAAAATGCCTGCCAAAAAGGTGACATGACTTCCAGACTACATGGAGTAAGAAGATAACTACCTAAGTGGTGTATCAACTACAATCCAAAGCTCAGGCAAGAGCTAAAAGCAAGCAACTAATGTACTTGTACAAAAGCTAAACAGTTAATATTTCAGTCAGAAAACAAACAGACAAATAGTGGAACCATTCACAGTTACACAACTCAATGAACAATGCTCAAGCATTCATGAGCTCAAGAACTCAAGCACATCACTTAAGATCCTACAAAACAAACACAAGTTAGAATTCAAATCATTTGCATCTCACAAAGTGAGAACAAATCAACCATCAATGCTAAATGTCCAAACCTGAAACACAAAGCACAATTAGTTCATGTACGAAACACTAGTACAAAGACTAAGTTCAAAACCAAACCAAATGATCAAAACAGAACTCAATCTTCCACATAATGCACATTCAAACATGTCACAAAATGTCCTCAAAAGGACCATCATCAATTCAAAAAGAAAATATCTCAAATGGCCTATGCTATGCAATGATCACAAAATGTGCACAAAGTGAACTTCCAAATTAGAAAATCCAAATCAAATTAGAAATGTATGCAATGGCTTTGAAATTTTTTATTCAAGTTCCTCATGTTATGAATGATCAATATGCAAAAAATCAAATCCAGAAATATGCAAATGCTATGTGAACAAAAATGTAACAATCCAATGTCAAAAATGTGACACAAATTGTCACATCTTTTCCCATGTGTCCAAAATGATGATAGCATACGAGAAAAATTCCAAACCAGTGATAAAAAATTCACATCATGTATGAACAATAAGCACAAAAAAAATTGGATCAATTGGATCAAAGATAAAGATTTCACAAAGCATTGAATGCAACATATTAAAATAGCATGGCATGGATCAAAAAATTCACACATTAAAAATCAGACATCAACAAATCATGAATATAATTCCAAAACATACTAGACATCAAAACAAATCTATGAAAAAAAATTGGAGTTAATTTGGAGCATTTTTCAATTTTTTATGATTTTTTCAAAATGAACAAAATAATATGAAATAACAAAATAAAATGGAGGGAAAAACAAAATTCAAATTAAATCAGAATATTCTCATCCACAAGATCGAACACGCGCAAAGCAATCCAATGGATCACATTCAAAGCCTGAAACGCTGCGTTTCATTTATTACATGGCAAGCATAGTCAGCATTCAACAGCATGCGTGACACAGTCAAATAAACACGTTCCAATCATTCAGACACGCAATGGCACACGAGGCAGGCACAATCACACAAACCCTAAGACACATCAGACGCCGGAGCTGTAGCTCCGGTCGTCTTCCCCAGCTAGCTCCGGCGGATCTCAGGCCAAAATTTTCCAGAATTTTACAAACCATACATCAATCGAACCGTCAAGCCATGCACATTCCAAATATCATGTTCACTAATCCTAATTCATCCTAGATTTTGCAGATCGAACACAAACATTATTGAGATCCAAACTTTAAGTTCATCATACATGCTCGATATTCATCCATTTTCAATTCTAATCATATCTACGTTCTCTATACAATGAGATCTACAGTTCTATGGTCTTTAAACAACAAAAAGAGATGACGAAATTTTGACTTACTTGAAATGGAGGTTGCTGAAATCGTGCTATCAACTGCTCTAGAGCTCCATATCTACTCCACTACAATTGCCTTGAAGCTTTACACAAGAAGCAATGGTTGAAAACAACTGGATCCACTTCAATTTCAGAAATCCATCGCCATGTTCATGCACTTGATCTGCTCGAAATCCAGCTCAATTGTCCAAAACAGAGGATGATTCTTGATCAGTGAAGGATGATGATCAAGAATCTTGAAGAATTTCTGGTGTTTGTGTGAAGAAAAGTGAAAATCGAAGAGAGAGAATTTGGAGGGAGTTTTGAAATTCTAGATCTGAAATGCTTCTCTTTTTTTTTTATTATGGTTAGGGTTTGGTATTTATATGATGCACTAATCACACTGAAATCCAAATTAGGCCTTGGCTAAACATGATTAGTGAAATATGGATCAATTTGCAAAAATGCACATTAAGCTCTCATGCACATGCTACACGTGCAAAGTCTCATGCAAGGCTTCAAATTTACTCAAAAGCATCCAATGGTCATGATGGAATGGTTGTTTTGCTTGTATGATAAGCCAAATTTGAATTGTGGAAAATTGCTTCAAAATGATCATGTGAGAAATGATGAACATACACACTCTTTCCATGCATGGCAAAGGCTATTTTGGGATGTCTTGAACAAGAGAAGCATTTTGCAAAAAGAATGGACCAAATTGGAGCTTTGTATCAAAAGTTATGCCATTTTGAACTTCCATGCACACCTTGTGATCAAATGACCATAACTTCTCAACCATTCATCATATGGACATGAATTAGGACTTTTTGGAAAGGAGAGACAAAGATATACAACTTTCATGTTCACCACAAATCCATTTGAAACTTCTTTGACATTGACAAGTCAAGTTGAAAGTGGACCAAAAACTTTCCATTTTTGGAAACTTTGAATTACAGGTCATTTTCCATTTTTAGAAACTTTTTCCATGACCTTTGAATCTTCAAGATGGATGTTTAGAATGATGAATAAACCCTATTTGGACATGATTGAGGTGTCTCAACTCATTTCCCCACCTCATAGCCCTCAGTTGACTGCACAGTTGACTTTTGGTCCTTAGATGACCTTGAAATGTCTTGATTAACTTGAGCCTCTACCACTTGGGGAAATTGCTCAAAAATGAAACCCTATCTCATGTAAGCTCCTTATAATAACCATGTGATCCTTATCTCAAGAAAATACCTCATCTCTTGCATAAAGGATCCTCTGGAAGTGCTTGACCTGATGATTGCTTAAACTGCAAACAAAAATGTTAATGACATATTTTTGTGCTTTTGGTTAGTAAACAAAATGAGAAAAGCAATGATATACAATCCAAGCATGCCTGGTGATCTCAAACCACTCACAAGAGATGCCTACCCAAAGGGAAAGGGAACCAAGATGCTCAAAGATCCTTGATGCTATGTAATGCAATGTTATGATGTCATGAGGGATCTTAGGGACAAAATTGGGGTCTTACAGTAAGTGGCGCTGATACCACTGAAGGAGAATTGCCATCCAAGCCGCAGCGGAATTTAAACATTTCTCCATTTAGTGATCCTTATGAATGGGCATGATCAGTGATAGAATCGTTACCTCTTGTGGCGATTCAAACCTTTGGTGCAGATCTCTTGCAACGATCAAAACCTTGGATACAAATCCACGGAGCGATCACGAACGTTGAACGTTGACAACGTCTCTACTCAGTCCACACGAACGGGTTCCTTCAATCTCAATGCTAGCTGGTATGAATGAAGGCTTTGAGTGAGAGAGAGAGGGAAACGAAATTCCAAGTCTCTACTTGAATTTCAGTCTGAATGGAGTGACAATGCTTCTACCCAAGGGGTTCTATTTATAGAACCACTTGTGTGGGCTTCAAGCTAAAAAGCCCACTTAAGTGTATTTTGGCCCATATCTTATAATATGCCCAAAATCACTTAAGTATTTGGTACCTTACCATATTTCGTATTCCACTTAAGTGCACCGTACCCTACGATGTTCCTTAGTTACTCTATCTCTCATCAATTCGTCCTTTGTGTGTGACCCTGTAGGTTTTCGCGATGTTGGCAATTATATTAAATCACGCATTTAACATAATAAACAATGAGCCGTATCTAGCAACACATCACTGCTACCCAAGACACGAAAATGTCATGTGATCTGACAAAACCTCCTGTGATAATAATTATGTGTATAATTACCCCTTTGCCCTTATGTCTATATTGAACACAAGGTATAGACCGTGTCACCCTTGTCCAGTTCAATATTGGGCCCATAGACATTTATCCTGTTACGTAGGATGAGCAAATCCCATCTAGGACACTCATGTCCCGCAACATGTTTCGTGGAGTTCTCATCAACTGTCTTTATGGTTATCCAGTTACGGACAACGTTGGATCAGCAATAAACCACTCGACTCTACATCTAGGATCCATAGTGGTTTCAGGTCGAAGAGTGGTATACACTATTATCACCATGAGAATAACTTATGAGACTTTGCATAACTTTCTATATAGTATTCTCATAGCGGGTCAATCCGGTCTAAATATGACTCCTAATATTCATACCTATGTTTAAGACTTGATAACTCTTTATCCATGATCCATGAGATGTGATCATCAGTCTACAAACATAATAGTCTTAATGCTTTAATGTTATCCCACTTCACACTAAAGCTCGACTACAGATACTTTAAGAATAGTGTCCTTATGTTTAATGTGGTCTCATGATCAAGTCACACTTGATGCATTAAACGGACTAGCTATTATAGGGACTTTATTAAACAACCGTAATAAAGAAAAAGCCTTTTATTATTAATAAATAATTCGATACAAGTACCAAAAGTATTTGCCTCTAGGGCTTACACCAACAATATCAAACTAAATCAACTTTCTCTCTCTCAACACTATATCACATAAAGTAAAACCAAAATTGTAATAACAAAAAAAATTCATAACACCAAGAAAGAAGCTACCTGCTGGAGTCGAGGAGTTACGTAAGGTTGTTCACGGTGGTGTCGAAGGTGTTGCTGCAAAGCGTGATGACGGAGGTTGTTTTGGATGGAGTTTGTGTTATCGTTGGTGTATTTAGAGCTTGGTGGTGAGTATTTATGGAGTCTTATGGTGATATTTTGAGAGGAGAGTTGAAGATGATGCAAGTAGATGTTTGTGTGAGTGTGGTTTATTTATAAGAGAGATAAAGTGATATGAGGTTTCTATCTTTGTGTCATGAATTAATTACATTTCTTGTGAATCATTTCATTTGAAATTGATATGAAATTGAGAGAATGGTTAAGAGGTGCAAGACTTTTTGCTTTGCTATTTGTAGAAAGTGAAAAAAGATCTTAATTTTTTTTTGCAAGTGCCAACCACCCTTTATTTTTTTGAAATTGAAAACGAGAGAGAGGATTTATTAGGGAGGCGTCTTTTGAATGATGTCTCTGTTTTACTCTCCTCATATATTGGCTTATATAATGGTAACTAGGGTTTTAATAATTTTAAAAATAACAACATTGCCCTTTTGGATAATTTCAAGATAAAAATAAATTGAAAACTAATTAATTCAAATAAAATCAAACACTTAGAGTTAATCAAAATAAAATTAAAATAAAATCACATTTAATGCTACTTACTTTTTATGAACACATTGCTAAAGAGATAAAAATAAACATACTGAAAATGAATAAAAATCGGGTGCAAAAGTGCTCAAAAAATTAAATTGAATGCACCAAAATGACCAACGCGAAATAAACCTCTCGAAAATATATAGATTTTTGTCAAATTTTGAAATGGAAAATGTCGGGTTAAAACGCTCAGACGGACCAAAGTTAGCCGAAAAATAAATCGAGCGCACTAGGTTAAACTAGGTGAAACATAAATTAATAAAATTGATGTCTGCAAGGTTGATTTTGAAATTTTTTCGCCCGCTGATTTTACGTGCAATTGAAAAATGATTCAACCGATTTACCTGTAGGTCCAAAAATTTATTTCGACTGACATTCTAGGCATTATGTGGTATGGCATGCATGTTATGCTATGCAGAGGTGCAATAGCTATGATGAATGTATTGAATCGAGATTCAGGGTCAAAATCGGGGTGTGACAGTTGCCCATATTTAAGTATCTTCAACAAGAGAATATGAAGTAGGACACTCTTCATATCATTATAGTGGAAGATAGTTAAATACTAAGAAGTCTCAGATTTTGATTCTGAAAGTAAAATAATATGATATTACATAAGATGATATGAATGTATGAATGACTCTTTTTATTTTTATTTTGGTGTACTGAGGATATGATGTGATATGAAATGAACCCTAACATAATTTTTTATGATAGATGATAAGCAGACATGTGGGGAATGACGGAGACATGTTATAACGGTGGCCCACAGGAAACAAAAATGAAGGTGAAAACTTGTTGGGGATAACAATCTTGCTGGAGGAAAGACAACTGGGGAATATGCAAAGAGATTTTAACAATAGGTTCGTACATGACCTGACAAACACCGAAATATTCATGGAATTTTCAACAATAGGTTCAAACATGACCTGACAACACTTAACTATTCAAAGAGTGCCCAATTCACATGTTCAAACATGACCTAGCAGCATTAGGGAACATGCAAATAATGTTTGAACAATAGGTTCAGACATTGACCTGATGACAGCCTGAATATCAAGGAAATTTTAGTCAACGGGTTCATAAATGATCTGACAACACCAAAAATAAATCAAAGAATTCCATCAATAGGTTCATACATGGCCTGGCCATTTGGAATATTCAAAGTGTTTCAATAACAGGTTCAAACATGACCTGACAATGTTGGGGGATATAAAAAGGTTCCATCAACAAGTTCAAACATGACCTGACAATACTGGAAAACATACAAAAAAAGTTCCATCAACAGGCTCATACATGACCTGACAGTATTGGAAAATTTAAAGTGTTTCAACAACAGGTTCAAACATGATCTGACAATGCTAGAAAATCAAGGAAAAATTCAATAGGTTCATACATGACCTCAACATTGGGATATTTAAAGAAAGTTTCACCCGCGGGTTCAGACATGACCTAACAACACATGGGAAAAATCAAAGGGGGTTTTATCAACAGGTTCAAACATGACTTGATGGCACTTTAGAGTATATTTTTCAGTAGAAATTCATCCAATCAGAGATTTTGGAGATTCCTAACAGGGAAATTATCCAAGACAAGAATAAATTGGAGGCTTCTTATTAGAAGATCATCCATACTACAACAATGGGATTTTCTCATTAGAAAGTCATCCATAAAAAAACATTGGAGTCTTCACATTAAAAGATCATCCATACAAAATATTGTAGCTTTCTCATTAGAAAGTCATCCACACAAAACATTGGAGTTTTCTCATTAGAAAGTCATCCACACAAAACAAACTATGACGATTCTTTATGAAGAAATCAATCAAAACAAACATCATTGGAGTTTTTCAACAAGATTAACATCCAAGCTTCTGGGAATTCTTTAAAATAAAGAGTCACTCATGATTTTCATGGAACCATCAAGAAAGACAGGGTAATCAAACTCTCTGTACGTGCCAACAACAATTGGACTTTGATCGTAAGCAATGGATTACATCCAACTTTTAACGGATTGGTGCCAACAAAAATTGGACTGTGACCGTAAGCAATTGATTACAACCGGCTTTTAACAGATTTTGCCAACAACAATTGGACTTGACCGAAGGAATTAGTAAAATAAGTATTGGCTACAACGGAGTTTTCCAGCAACAACTGGACTTGAAATGATGTTGGCGACAACCAAACTTCATATACCAATTACGATTGTATTTACAAACAGAGTGGCAATGATGCCAACGACAATTAGGTTTAAAATGAGTTATAGTAACAACTGAGCTTAGAATAATGCTAGTGACAACTGAATTTCAGGAGACACCAATGAGCATTGAAATAATGTTAGGGAATGGCATATGGGTTCTGGAAGTGCGTCAGAACAAAAATGACATGTCTGGGAATTCATCGGAGAGTAAAAGAAATGAATTTTGGAAATGCATCTGAATTACAAGTGATATTTTGCAAATATAGCAGAATACAGACACATCCGGTAATACATCGAGGAAATTCTGGAAATACATCAGAATACAGACACATCCAATAATACATCGAGAAAATTCTGGAAATACATCAGAATACAAGACACACATATTCAAGAATACATCAGATAAAATTCTAGAAATACATCAGAATACAAGGCAGATATATTCGAGAATACATCAGATAAAATTATGGAAATACATCAGAATACAAGACAGATATATTCGAGAATACATCAGATAGGTAGGGAAACATATGGAAATACATCATACAAGTTATGGAAATACATTAATAAATAAAGGAGTAATCCTTAAATTCATCGGATAAACCAAAAAGGAATTGAACCTCATGAGAAAAAAAATTCTGATAGGTGCCAACTGAGTTGGACTTGAAAATGACTGTGAAAATCGGATGATGGTTTAAGGGCACCAAAGACAAACTAGAATTAGAGGTCAAAGGATATAGGATCAATAGCAAGACCTGGGTCAATGCAAAATGAGCACGAAGTACATTTCGGCTATGCGTGATTTGAATTTGTTTTTATGCATGATATATGAATGATCATGATATGAAAATGCTGACACTTGAGTAGACTGGGAGTTTGTAGAAACGATTTATGGAAGTTTTGATTCCTCAACACCAATAACTTGACCATATATTTATGATGGATTACCACCGTCAGAGGAGGATTTATCAAGATTGACAGCCACAACTCAGCCAATGGGATCCTTTTGGAGGGTTAATGAATCGTGCTAGCATAATTTTTGGGCACTTGTCTTAAACTCGATAGTTGTTGATGTATCACAGAATGTATTTGAGCAGTTTGAAAGCATGAAGAAAGAGGTTATGCCCCTCTGTGTCTCATCATGCCCTAGTTTGTTGGGTCTTTGAAATGTTCACCTTGAAAGTGAATTTGAAACAGCTTGACATGCGATGATCTCAAGATAGCTTGCCCCAATGTTTGAATACCAGTGATCTGACCCTAATTAACCAAAACCTAGAATGGTAGACTTCTGATTAACTGTCCTTGGATACTTAGACTCAACGAGCTTCTGAGGTGGCTTACCCCAGTCTGTGTCTTGAAGCAAATTACTCTTGGCTAACTGAACCTTAGGGTGATTGGCTCGGATTGACTAATACTAAAAGTGATTTCCTATGACTGGACTTCTTTCACTTTATAAAGTTCCTCAATTGTATATTGTTGGAATTTCTTTAATGCTAAGTGCTGACTTGCAAATAAGCTTGTTCATTCAAAAATGGTAATTTTAATGCAGTGCTTATGCAAAACATTGAAATCAAAATTTATTGATGGTGAACGGGTCATTGATAAGAACACAATAATGATTTAGTCATTCATAGTATGCAAGTTGGTGCGATCAAATGATTAACCAAGATCGTTTGGAGCCAGGTTAACATAACCTTGTTGTAATATGTTTTCAAAATAGACTCTGCCTCAATTAGGTCTTTTAAAGGTTGTAACATGGTCTGGTTCACGGTTTTTTGAAACAAGAGGATATAAGGCTCAAAATTTAATTTTTACCCACCCTTTCTTCTTGATGATCTCCAATTCATACGTTTAGTTAATTCAATACACGTATCGACTTCAAAGGTGTAAAGGTGAAAATGAGGATTCAAGATGAAATTTTCTTGAAATTGTAGTCACCTTATTTTGTTTTTGCAGAGGATTTAGTGACCTCTTTTGATTGATTTTTTTATATCCCTAATTTTTTCCTGAACCCCTTCTTTGAAGCTTTTGGTCCACAAGGATGCCCTGATTTTTTCCTAAGTCATTTTTTTGCGGTGTTTGACTTAGCGGGCTTTTTCTTCTTCTTTTTTTTAAAAAAAAAAATGTGACTTCCATGTTATTAGTTATTGAGAAACAATCTCTATAATATTGGGTTTTTCACAACTTCTTCGACATTTTAAGTTGTGTGTGAAGGATAGCATATGGTTGATCTCTTTAAGTGGGCTGTTTGCTCTTGCAATTTAAATGCAAAGTCAGATTAACTGAACAAACTACCCTGCCCCTGGTTAAGATTAAGGATTTTAGTTCCGAAAGAAATACTAACTTCAAGGCTCAAAGTAGTTGACTGGGACTAACTCCTTATCTCTCTAGTGTTTGGGGATTTGAAACAATGCCTTACATCATTGGCAAGGTTTTCATCATCCTCCTTCCATTCTTTGTTAACACAACGATTTGAAAAACAAAAGTGAATGAGATAAGTATTTTTTGTTTTTAACATAAATAAAAAACGAGTGAATACGAATGGATTAATTCAAAAGATGCATAAACATTTCATTATTCTTACCAATTCAAAGAAAACAACAATGCTTAAAAGAAACTAACAATCAACATGCAAGGAAATTACAAAAGAAATGTTGAAACGGCCAAATGATTGCCATCTTTAAGGAAATGACTTCTTCAAACTTGATCCATTAACTTCGGGAGACACCCATTGAGGTCTTCCCACTTGTCCGGGCGATAGGTTGATGTTCACCACCAAGCTTCCTTCTTGAAAGGCTATGTACCTATTATCAATCAGTTGTTATACTTTAGCTTTGAAAGTGTTGGAGTCTTCAGTTGAATGACCTTCTGATTCGGCATGATATCCATATTGCATATTTGGGTCATACCTGGGTGGGTAAGGTTGTGGAATCGTATTGAGAGACTTGGGAATCACGAACGAGTTTTGAATCAAAGGTTATAGAAGTTGGCTATATGTCATGAGGATTGGATGACGAGGAGCATTTCTTATTTCTAAGTTATTTTGAGGCCTAGGAAGATTTTGATGTTGATTTCACAATCTCGGGGCTTGGGCTCGTTGATTTGGAAGAGCAGCAAACCAGGATTGTTGGTAATGAAGACCAAAAGGTAGTGGTTACTGGTATGGCACTTTAGGAATTATTAACTGCTCATTTTCAGCCACTTGAAGGTTGGGATCAACAAGATTTTTGACATTGGCACGAAGATCTTCAAATTCTTTTCCTTTAATCTCATCGTTAAACGCAAGCCTCTTGGATTCACTACTCACTTCTCCTTTGCTTCCATTGGCATAGGTCGTGACATTGGAAATCCAAGGTGATGTATCAATTCTCTTACCAGGAAACTATGATATCTCGTTATCCCCATCCCTGACTCTTCCTTGTGGTACAAAACCTTGAGGGGCTTCAGGGGTCCTTTGCCTTTCTCATTACCTGGCCCAGAAATCAAGATATATGTACCTGAACTTTCCTTCTTGAGTGTTGGTGACTTTATGTTTATCAATCTTTGCAGCTTGAAATTAAAACTCTTGCATTCCTCGATGGATTTCCCCATTGTTCCAGTATGGTATCCGCACTTGACCTTCAGGTGATCTTCTTCAAAGACTAAGCTCCTTTTGTTAATCAGTTCGCGTACCAAGGCTTTCAGCGCTAAGTAAGAATCCAGGTCATGTCCCACTGATCCTTTATAGAATTCACATGTTGCATTTGGATTGTACCATGGCAGGTATGGTGATGCATGTATGAGAGCCCGAGGGGTCACCAAAGCATTCTGAGTTAGCTGCGGGTAGAGCTTGCTATATGGTACTGGAATTAGGTCGTTATGATCGTTGTTCCCCTTGTTCTGATTTTGATTTTTGTTCCGAACTTGACTTCGGTGATTTTGAGGAGGAATAGTCATAGGATGTTGATGATGACATCCTTAGGGAGGGCCACATGTTGGTAGATGAGGAGTTGCCACATAGAATTTTCCTTGACTTGGGGTAACACCGGATGGAGGTGCAGTAGTAGCTCCCTCTGTTGCAGCAATAGGTATTGGATGATCCTCTTTTCTCAATAAGGCTTGAAGGGTTTCCAAGACCCATCCCATCTGGCTTTTCAAAAGATTGAGTTCCTCTTTTGATGCTTCTTGACTTTTCCTTAGCTCGTTCATCATCTCTTGAGACATGGTTCTTTGTTCTAAATGTGTATCGGGAATCACTTTGTTGATCATAGACAAAGGATGGATGAGTTTTTTATTTTGTTTGGAAAATTACATGCATTCTGATGAGATGCAGATGGAATGGAATGTGAATGAATGCAATACAAGCCATGTATAATTGGTTTTTTTTAATACACAAGTTTAAAAGTCTGAGGTACTGATGAATCTGATTGCTTTCCAAGAATAGTTTCTCACCGGGTATGATCTAGGGTTACAAAGCTTCCTAGAGTCATGTATCCACAAGACTGTTTGATGCTTGCAACAACTTACTTGTCGGGCGTCAACTCCATCAAGTGAATCTATTCTGGTTGAGGTTCTCGCATCGATCCAATGAGAAATTCATCTCGCGGACCCATACTACGCAACCATATTTCCTAATTTGAAAAAGGATTTAAGGTTCTACAAATGGTCCTTAGAGTCATGGATCCTAATGAAAATATAGAAGCTTATGGAAACTTACTTATTAGGAGACAATATCCTCCCAAGGATCTACTCTAAGTAAGGTTCTCGCACTGAACCAACGAGAAATTCATCTCGTGGACCCGCACTAATCAACCTCGTCATATCTTATGTTTTCACTCGAGACTCGGGTATAAAGTATTTTCCACAAGGTTTGCAATCAGAGTATCCAAGTACCAAAGCATAATGGAACCAATACCATAGATTATATCAATATGACAATAAAGATAGCAAAAGCAAGAAAAACCACACAAGTAAACAAACAAAGGCACACAAACGACCTAACTAGGCTTGACTCATGTAGGATATCACCTCATATCCCCAGCAGAGTCGCCATCTATCGCACCTAGAAAAATGAGAACACGACTTAGCGAAGTGCAATCGCACACTCACAATGATGGATTTAACAGAGTCACCACTGAGCTTTATTTATTCCCAAAAGGGGAAAGGGGGAATATTTATAAAACCCAAGAAAGAACGAAAATGATTATGGTCGTCGCAACCAAATCAGGGCTCAGGAGTCGATTATGCAAGGGGAAGGTATTAGCATCCCTCACGTCCGTTGTACTCAATGGGAAAAATTAGGTTAGTTATGTGTGTCAGTATTAGCTTAGAAATGTTAGGCTTCTCAAGTTATTATGAGGGAAAGAATAATAGGATCAAAATAAAAGAGAAAATGTTTTTGGATTTTCTTGCAACGAAGGGGACTAAACCTAAGTTTTTTATTAATGGCCCTGACGAGATTTCGCAATCCTGCACCTACGTATTTCAATAGAGAACTCAAGGCACTCATAGTTTTGGGTAAAAAAAATTATTTATTGGTTGATTTTAGCGAAATTTATCTTGTATTAACCGACGAGAAACACTAATTTACCCAAAACACATGAGGATCGGGCATATACAACACATCGAATGGATTTACAAATCAACATTCAGAAAAATGTCACTTATCTCAACTCAACAATTATGGATGAAGAATTTTTTGCATCATTTTAAGACAAAGTGTCTTTCGTCTTTAAAAAGGTTTTAAAGACTGCACGACGGCGAGAAAAAAGAGTTTGATTGGTTGAAAGTCTTTTTGGATAGGAAAGACGAGTATTTATGACTTGCAAGCTTACACGACTTGGGTCTAATACTAAGGACTATGTCTGGATCTTTCACCCAGGTAATATTTTTCTTCTAATTTTATTAAGAAAAGAGTTTGAATATTTACAAGTGTTTTGAAGAGAAGACGAACACTTATGGTTTGCAAGCTCTTACCACTTGGACCTAACATGCGGGACTACATTTTGACTTTTCACCCAAATAGTCTTTATCTTCCAGTTTAATTATGAAAATGGTTTGAAGTGATTTGAGGGTAATTGAAATGCAGACAAGTAAATGCGAGCACACAAGAGCTCATTGTAAGAAGGCCCAAGAGTAAGCCACATGATCGGAAACCAACCAAAATTGAAGGTGACTGAATTTAACTCCAGGCTAACTTAGAGTAGATTCATGTATGAATCATTCTATAAGAAGCTAAGCAACAATCTATGCGTCCAAGCAATTTTTCGGAAGTTAAATTGGATTTAAACTCCGAAATTGCGATGCAATAATACAGCAAACAACATCAACCAAGCATATTATTATTATTACAGCAGTGCCATAATTTTTTTCATAAATTCAAAGTAATCGAAAATACAAAGCTAAACACAACACACATGTGTTATCCATAATGAATTTGTATTGCTACAAAATCGACAAAATACTAAAAATTAAATAATATATGAAAATAATATTAACACACTACAAATATATATATATATATATATATATATATATATATATATATATATATATATATATATATATATATATATATATATATATATAAAAGAAACTAAACTAAAATATAAAATATAAAGTACCTAAAAATATGGAAAAGTAAGTTTCAACAAAATAGAAAAAAATAATCAAAACCATTCAATCGAATAATGACATGTGGCACATTAATAAAACAAAAAAGTGAACGAAAACAAATGGAACAATGCAGGAAGTGGAATCTTAGTAATATCTCTTCTCCACCTTCATGAAAACAAGACAAGCTCCTCCCTCAATCTTCATGAATGCATTCACTTAGCAACAAATAAACTATCTCATTTCACATGAAAATTCAAAGAGACAAACATCCTCTCTCACTCTCTATTCTCTCGATTTTTATTTTTTAAAGATATATCAAACTAAATCATATATCTCTATCTCTCTCATAAAGAAAAACGAAAATTGTAATAACAAAAAAAAAATCATAACACAAATAAAGAAGTTATCGGCTGGAGTCGAGGAGTTACGCAAGGTTGTTCACGGTGGTGTTAGAGGTGCTACTGCAAAGCGCGATGATGGAGGTTGTTTCGGATGGAGTTTGTGTTATTATGGAGTCTTATGGTGATATTTTGAGAGGAGAGTTGAAGATGATGCAAGTAGAGATTTGTGTGAATATGATTTATTTATAAGAGAGATAAAGTGATATGTGGTTTCTATCTTTGTGTCATGAATCAATCACATTTCTAGTGAACCATTTCATTTGAAATTGATATGAAATGGAGAGAATGGTTAAAAGATGCTAGGGTTTTGTCTTTACTGTTTGTAGAAAGTGAAAAGAGATCTTAATTTTTTTCGGCAAGTCCCAGCCACCCTTTACTTTTTTTGAAATTAAAAATTAGAGAGAGGATTTATTAGGGAGGCGCCATTTGGATGTTGTCTTTGTTTTACTCTCCTCATATATTGGCTTATATAGTGATAACTAGGGTTTTAATAATTTTAAAAATAACAATATTGTCCTTTTGAATAATTTCAAGATAAAAATAAATTAAAAACTAATTAATCCAAATAAAATCAAACACTTAAAATTAATCAAAATAAAATTGAAATAAAATCACATTTAATCCTACTTATTTTTTTATGAACACATTGACAAAGAGATAAAAATAAACGGATTCAAAATGAATAAAAATCGGACACAAAAGTGCTCAAAAAATAAAATTGAATGCACCAAAATGATCAATGTGAAATAAACCTCCCGAAAATATATAGTTTTTTGTCAAATTTTGAAATGGAAAATGCCCAGACATACCAAAATTAGCCGAAAAATAAATCAATCACACCAGGTTAAACTACGCGAAACATAAAATAATAAAACTGATGTCTGCAAGCTTGATTTTGAAATTTTGTTTCCCGCTGATTTGACGTACAATTGAAAAATGATTCAACCGATTTGCTTTTAGGTCCAAAAATTTATTTTGACTGACATTCTAGGAATTATGTGGTATTGAATGCATATTATGTTATACATAGGTGCAACAGCTATGATGAATATATTGAATCGAGATTCGGGGTCAAAATCGGGGTGTGACATATATGCATGAGTATGTATATGATTATATTGACAAACAAGCACAAAGGATACAAACATGAAGATCCAATCATCACAACTAGATACTCATCTAATCTCAACAAGATGGGAACACCAACTTGAGAACCTGCTAGGGATGAATATGAATCCTCGAGGATATAAATCCTATCTTCATGTACTCAAGGAAGGCTGGGGATATCACAATTCAAATTCAATGCTCAACTCTGGTTGGGGAAAAACATGGAGAACATGCATCCGACCAAAAACTAGCAAAGACTCAACACTCAGAAGAAATGAGGAATATATATATTGTTAGAACAAGATTTTGGTTCTGCAATTTATCTCTAAGTTTTGATGATAACAAAGAGTGAAACATTTTGGTACCTAATAAAATTCTCTAAGTGTGCAGGACTCTAACGAAAAATGAATTTGATGAAACAACATCTGACGTCACAAAAAAGTCCAGAACAACTGACTTAGAGTTAAAGGTATTCGCTCAAACATTGAAGACAATGATGTCCACAACATCTGTTATCTGAAGACTCTAAAACTATGTATCTGAAGGATCCCACATATAAAAACTCTGATGATCCTTACATCAGAAGAATGTCTAATCAGAGATCAGTCAAGAACTTATGAAGAAGACACAACAGACAACTATTAGAAGAAAAGAAGATCTAAGAAAAGAATATGAATTCCATGCACTCTGATTCACGCCCAATAGATCAGAATCAAGAACTTAACAATGAAGTATTCCAAATTTGGTATGAATCTCTATATGGATAATATTGGATACTCTCCTAAACTGCTATGAAAAGGACAATAAAATTAATGGCATTAAGTCCCATTATTAGCAAGATATCAGTATCAATGCTCCATTCAACGGTATCATCTCCAAGCACTATAAAAAGGCCCAACTATCATCATACCAAGATACGAAGCTATCTTACAAGAATTCCGCACATTAAAATCCAGTCACACACTAAATTCTTGTTTTACGTTATCACACGAGTTGTTGCTCTAAGTATGATTTTTGATCATTGTTCTTACTGTGTTCATATTCCTCAAGTGACTTGTGAAGTCTGTAGACTTGAGAGGACTAAGAGATCATTGTACTCTTAGAAGTTTGTTGTAATATTTCTATATTATTGGATTAAGTCCTTATTGAAGGCGAAATCACCTTGGCCGGGTGGACTGGAGTAGCTTTGATTTTCAAGCGAACCAGGATAAACTTCTGTGTTGTTTGTTATTAGTTTTGTGTTTGTAGCATTTCCAAAAGTTTTTATTGTCCGTGAAAACAATTCAAACCCCCTTTCTTGTTTTTCTCTACCTTTAATTGGTATCAGAGCTTCGGCTTTGTTCTTGATTTTCAAATCAAACACTTAATAGTGTAGAGAGATCCAGTGTGAGAAAAACATCATGTCTAACACCAATGAAAGAGATAGCTATAACGCTAAACCTCTAGTATTGATGGAGAAAACTTTGATTATTGGAAGGACATAATCAAAAGCTTCTTCCTAGGCTATGACGCTGACTTATGGGACATTTTTACAAATGGTTATGAACCACTTATATCTGCTCCTGGTATTGTCATTGCAAGAAACAAAATGAGTGATGATCAGAAGCGTAACTTCAAGAATCACCACAAATCCAGAACGATTTTGTTGAATGCAATACCCTACAATGAATATGAAAAGATCACCAACAGAGAAGCAGCTAAAGAAATATTTGATTCCTAAAAGATGACTCATGAAGGAAATAATCAAGTCAAAGAGACTAAGGATTTGGCCTTAATTCAAAAATATGAAGCCTTCAGAATGGATGATGATGAAGCTGTAGAGGTAATATTTTCTAGATTCCAAACTTTAGTTGCAAGACTAAAGGTTCTGGACAAAGGATACACAACTACAGGTCATGTCAAAAAGATTATTAGAAGCCTGCCAAAGAAATGGAGACCTACGGTTACTGCCTTAAGGTTATCCAAGGATCTGAACAACATAAACGTGGAAGAACTCATCAACTCCTTCAGGAGTCATGAGATAGAGCTAGAGGAAGATGAACCTCAAAAGAAAAGCAAATCAGTGGCTCTGGAGTCCAGATCAGAAAGACGAAATCCAGAAAGGAACAAAGCCATTCAAGATGAAGAAGAAGACGATGATGATTCTAAAAAGGATGATTTTGATGATGAAAAAGAGCTATCTCTTTTATCTAGAAGAGTCAAATAACTCTGGAGAAAAAGGAATAACAACTTCAGAAGACCCAGACAGAAGGGAGATTGTTCAGAGTCAACTTCCAGAAGCAGGCCAAACAAAGAGGTAACCTGCTATGAATGTAAAGAACCAGGACACTACAAAAATAAATGTCCAAAACTCAAGAAAGATAGTTCTAGAAAATAAGGATTCAAGAAAAACTCCTTCAAAACTAAGAAGGGGCTCATGGCAACCTGGGATGACTCTAAATCTGATGCCTCAGAATCAGACTCTGAAGAGGAATAGGAAAATGTTGCATTCATGGCTACCACATCTGGAAGTTCATCCGAAAGAGAATCTAACTCTGAAGAGGTATTTTCTGATCTCTCTCGCTCTGATCTGAAAGCCTGTTTATCAGAATCTCTAAACTCTTATCAGAAGCTTCGATAGAAATTCAAGATCCTAAAAAGGGTTCATGAAGAAACCGTTGAAGAGTGTGATAAGCTTGAGAAAGAAGTTTCTGAACTTAAAGGAAACATTTTTGTCCTTGAAAAAGAAAATGAATTTTCAACCAAAAAATGCTGAAAACTTGAAGAAACTTTTTCCAATGCTCCACCAACTTCTGACACCATCATATATAAATATGAAAAAGCTTTTCAGAAATTTCTGTAAAATGGGCTTGAAAGAAGCAAAATGGCTTGTGTGATATATGGTGTTAGTCACAATAAGAAAAGCGGAATTATATATGACTCTGATGAAGATGAGCAAATACCTTCTGCAGAGGACAAGCCTAAATCTCCTTTTTCTTATCATTACACACATGCACAAACACAAAGGTTTAATAATGCCAGAAAACCCAAAGTTTATAGAAACTATGGGAGAACTAATCATAAAGGACCTAAAAGATTCTGGATAACAACAGATAAAATAGTATATCTTGCAGATATTCTATGCCACAGAGATAAAACACCATTCATGGTACCTGGACTCTGGATGCTCGCGACACATGACGGAAAGAAAGCATATGTTCCAATGCCTGGAACTTAAAGATGTTGGCTTCGTAGGCTTTGGAGGAATTCAGAAAGGAAGAATCAATGGATCTGGAATGGTTGGTAATGGATCTCTTCCCTCTATTTTTGATGTTATTTACGTAGAAGGATTAATGCATAACTTGTTATCCATAAGTCAATTAAGTGATAACGGTTATGGTATAATCTTCAATCAAAAAATGTGCAAAGCTATTAATCAGAAAAATGGCACAATTCTTTTCACTGGTAAGAGGAGGAACAACATTTACAAAATTAAGCTTTTAGATCTAAAAGATCAAAATGTAAAATGTTTAATGCCTGTAAATGAAGAACAATGGGTATGGCATAGACGCTTTGGTCACATTAGCATGAGGAGGATTTCTCAGCTAAATAAACTTGAGTTAGTCATAGTTTCATACCCCAATTTTGTCCGGGCATTTGTAAAACTCTCATAAATTCAATTTAAATTTCAGTTTGCATCATATGTACAGCATAATATGCACTTCATCATGAATAACACCTAAAATATCAGTCGGAGTAAACTCTCGGAAATACAGACAAATTGGTTAAATCATTCCTCAAGTACGTCCAAAATCAGCGGGTAAAAAGTTTCAAAATTAAACTTGCAGACGTCAGTATTATTAATCTACGATCGTGTAGTTTAACTTGGTGTGCTCGTTGTATTTTTTGACAACTTTTTCAGTTGCATTTTGACACGTCTGAATCTTTTAACCGGTGCAAATTTATTTCAAAATAAAAAGAAACGTTGTATTTTTTTAATAAGTATATTTCGTGTTGATTATTTTAGTATATTCGATTTAATTTTTTCGAATATATTTGCGTTGGATCCTTATTCATTGTTTATCATTTCATTTTTATTTTTTTAGCAAAAATTAGCATTTGGATTTATTAGAATTTAATAAGAAGTTAGTATTGAATTTATTAAAGATAATAGGTTTTATTACTAACATTCAAAATAATAAAAAGAATAAGAATATATAACCATTCCATTCCATATGTGACAACTCATAAATCTCTCATGAGCTAGGACGATAAGAACAAAAAAAGAAAAAAGAAAAGAATTTTTCGGTGGGAGTAACACTTGCACTCCCTACGTGTCCTCTCTCAACGGATTTATGGAGAAAGACAGAAAAAACAAAAAAAGGAAACGTTCTTGTTCCAACGGTACAATAGGAATAAAGAAAAAAGAGAATTAAATCCGGAAAAAGGGGGTCTGGCGGATGCGGGGGACCTTTTTCCTTTTCATTATATCTTCTCACCATCAAAAAAGTTAAAGGGTTATACACACATTCTCTCTCTCTCTGAAAGAATCTCTCTCTCCAAAAAGAAAGAGAAATAATAAAAACCAGAGAAAAACCTTTTCCCTTCTTCCTCGTGAAAACCAAAAAATACACAGACTTGAAAAAGGGACTCTTACTCATTTCCAAGAAAGAGGAATAAAAATAAAAAAAATCAATCATTTTGAAACAATCACCTTCTTCCACTATTTCCTTAAACCTTCTCCTTACAAGCCTTTGCCATTCTCCTTCCATCTATCTCCTATTTCGCCACCTCACGCCTCCTCTTTTCGTCATTCACTCCGACCTCCATTAAAGGAAAAACCCCACGCCGACAACATCTGCGAACCCAGAAAATCATCGTCCGTTCTTCCTCCCACAACCCATACTCACCGTGTCCACCACTTCCGTCAACATCCATCATCATTGTTTCCGCCTCCTCCCCGACTTCCGTCGTCCTCCATTCTTCAAATCAACGCCTCACGCCTCCTCTCTCCGTCGCACCACCACCTACACTAAACCCCAAAAAACGATACAACATCTCTGTTCAAACCCCCTAGCAACCATATAACCTTTGCTCCGAAGTTCTTAACAATAACCTTCTTCCACAACCGAAAAACCGGCGGAACCCTCTGATCTCCACCTTACCACCCAACCAGAACCTCTTCCTTCCATTAACGCAACACCACAACCTTCGTCTTCGTCCATTTTGAACCTTAAACCTATTGATTCAACATACCTACCACAATCTTAAAACCATCAAATAAACATGTTAAATCTATTTTTTAAGTAAATGTTATTTTTGATGAGAAATCAACAGTTTCGGTTTCGGCTTCACATCGTCACACCGCCTCGAGATCGACCATAAGGGGTTTCGGTTCTGATGATTTGTGTAAAGTCATGATGTGCTCCTTGGATTGGTGAAAGAAGAAGTCAAGTTGTGGTTGGAATCATCAAGCCTAGCCAACAATGGATGTGATGCGGGAAAGGTTGGTAGTTTCATTTTCAACACGTAAAAGCAAGTTGTTGCGGACGAACATCATCACTAACAACAAGTCAACTCCGGCCAACATTACATGGATTTGGTAATATATAGCTTGGTTTCATATGATCGAGTATTGCTTGGTTTATCTACTTTTCTTTAAAATGCTTACATGATAATTATAAATCTTCACTTTATATTTTTAGGAATAGAAACTTGTGTTCATGTGGTATTATTGGACTCTTGCTGCCATATATTGATTCAAAATATATAGTTAGCTGCTTGGGATAGTAGATATGTGATATAGATATATTTCTTGTTATGAAATCTTACTGTTGAGGTTTTATTTCATTTTGTTTTGAGTAGCCTATAATTTATTATTTTGGGTTGATGTGAGAATTCGTAATGGTATAGTTTTTAAATAATATTGGTTTGTTATTGTTCAAATTCATTACATATTTAATCGGATTAAACCCGTGGGTTCGGTAATTTTATACCGATATGCCGCCCAAATTTCTATATATTGATTGTGTATTTTCACCTCGTTTCAATCCTTACATACGACACTCCAACTCCGTTGTCGTCATATATAAACCGGTTTATGAGCACATGGTGACCGATTTAATTCAATCAATTATATCAACATTATCACCTAATTCTTTCTCTTTTAATTATAATAAATTAATTAATTTAATTCTTGGTCAAATTAGTTAATTACCATTAGGTAATTTTAATTAACGTGATTATTTAATTTTAATTAAATAATTTTGATAATTAATCCTAATTAATTTAATTAATCGATTCAATCGAACTTTAATCAATTAATTTTGACAATTAAAGATTGATCAATTTCTTTCACTATCACCATTTTGCATCATTTCAAAACCAAAACCCATTCAATCTCACTCATAAGCAAAAGTCTTGGTCCAATGCCGAGTATTTTTATCTAAATCCGGTTAACCGCGCAAATTCAAACCATTTCTTCAAATCGATATAATTTCTAAAGAATACTCTTTTATAACTTAAGCTTGGGATGAAAAAGAATATAGGAAGCATTCGCTTCACTATTTCTCAAGTACTCGAATGATTGGCGCACGCCACATTGCTCGAATTCTTGTCACCCGATTAAAACCGTACCAAATCCAAATCCAAACCCAAATCATTTCTTCCAAATTAATATAATTTCTAAAACATTTTTAATTCTAAATTTCGGATGATAAAAGAATGGGAGGCATTCTCCTCACCATCTCGCGAATAATTGAATGATTGGCGCATGCCATATTGCTCAAATACTTGTCACCTGATTAAAACTTTAATCATATAAGATCAAACTATTTTTCGAATCAATATAAATATTTTTACAATCTAAACTTTGGATGAAGAGGATGGGAGGTGTTCGCCTCACCATCTCTCGAATAATTGAATGATTGGCGCTCGCCATGTTGCTCAGATTATCGACATCCGATTAAAACACGTTAAATGAACTTGGATAAAGGAATGGGTGGAGCTCACCTCATTATTCTTTGAATAAGCAAGTGGGAGGCGCACGCCTCATTACTGTGCATGTTCGATTTCCGCAAACATCTTTCAATAATAAATTAAACGAAAAAGGGAGTAGAAGGTGTTCGCCTTATTTTCCTCGAAAGAATTGAACGATTGGTGTGCACCATATTGCTCAATCTTTTGTCGTTCTTCTTCAAAATACCAAACATATCAAATCTTATTCCTCGCCCCCGTGCGATCAAAAACTTAAATCTTTTCAGAAAGAACATTTCTTAATCTTTTCTAATGCGTACACAAACCAGCGCTTAAGTCTCCACCGCGAGCATGCAGGCCAATGTTTAACCGCTAGGATACGATATAAGCACTTGTTCATTAAAACACACTCAACCTATCAAACCTCTTTCATCTCTCACGTGCGATTGAAACTCTTTTTTAAAAAGAACACTATTTAATCCTTTCTAACGCGCACAACAAACTAGCGCTTAAGCCTCCGCCGAGAGTAGATAAGCCAATGTTTAGCCTTTAGAACGCGATCTAAATGGTCGTTCATTAAAAGACACCAACCAACCGTAGTTCCCCGAACTACGAATGCTCTAATTTCCTTATTACACCATAAGGATATGTAGGCACGAGATTGCGAGATCTTGGCGAGCACCCTAATAAAAAACCTCATTTTTCCCCTTCTGAGGTTTCCATCCATCTCTTGTCAATATTTTTATCACCCAAAGAAAAAAAACAACATTAACTAACATTCAAATGGCAAATTCAACTAAAAGGTTGTCGTTGAGTACAACGGACGTGAGGGGTGCTAATACCTTCCCCTTGCGTAATCGACTCCTGAACCCGAATATGGTTACGACGACCATTATTCTATTTTCTAAAGGTTTTATCGATATTTTCCTATTCCTTCATTGGGATAAATAATGTTCGGTGGCGAATCTGTTCGAACTAAATTTTTTTCGCGACCATCGCGAGGGATCGTATTTTTCGAGATACGACAGATGGCGACTCTACTGGGGACTTAAGCTCCAAGCTAGAGAGAGTCAAGCCTAATTTAGTTCAATTTATGATGGTTGTTAAAATGTTGTTTATTTCTTTCTCTTTATCTTATTGTATTATGCTACCTTTGATTTTCTTCTCTAATGCTGTTATGGGTGGCCTATGGTTTTGGATACATGTTGTGAGATAAGCTTTGTACCCGAGCTTTGAGAAGAACTTAGAACCTGGAGTTGTGTAGTATTGAACTGAGGGGTATACACCTCGTTGGGATAATACAAAGACTCCACCTAGAGTAGATCTGTTTGGAATTTCCATCATAATATGGCTAGCCCATTATTGCGAGGAAACTTTGAACATGGTCTGTGACTCTATGGACCTCGCCTTAACCCGAAGTCCGTCTTCATGATTGGAGATTGTGTAGTATTGAACCGAGGGGTCTACACCCTGTTCGAACAATACGAAGATCCCACTTAGAGTAGATTGATTCTGAACTTTCATCATGATGTGGCTAGCCCATTATTGCAATGGGAGGCTGAACACAATCCATGACTATAAATTCTTAACTTGAAAAGGAACAACTTTAGGAGCCATTCTTTGTGTGTGGGGTAGAGAACATAAAACCTCCATATAGGGTGTACCAATGATACTCATGTTATCCTGGATCCAAATATACCTGAATTACATTTTCTTTGCATACCTAAATAAAAAATTTCATGCATTCTCATCTCATCAGCATGAATTGCATATCGTTTTCATAAACAAAAAAACTTATCCCATCCTTTGTCCATAACCCGCATTTGAATTCCCAAAATTCGTATCAGACTTGAAGTAGCTCTGGAAAGATTATGGATTCGTTGGAGCAAAGCCACATTTCTTTGAGAGGAGATGTTAACTCGATGAAAAACAAAATAGACCAACTTATAGAAGCTGTGATAGCTTTAGCAGAGAGAGAGGACAACATTCAGCGGACTGCAGTTATTGAGAATGTCATTCCACCTCTCGTAAATGATCTTACTCAACCTCGGCCTGTACGAACCCTAGTTGATAACTCTGTTGTACAAGAACGTCATATTGTTTGAGACAGGGGTTCCTCATATCATGATGATATTGAGTATCACAGTTTTGCATTCTCTGTGCCAAATTCTAATGGGACAAGCGTGGTGGTTAATACTGAAAGACCACAAGATGATGAGATTGTTGAAAGATGCCGCGTGCTAGAGAAAATACTCAAGACCATAAAAGGACAAGATACTATTGAACTGAACACCTTAGACATGTGTTTGGTACCTGGCCTGGTTATACCCCCCAAGCTCAAAGTACCAGAATTTGAGAAGTACAAAGGGGATAGCTGTCCAAAGCACCATTTGGTGATGTTTTGTCGCAAAATGACTTCTCATGGCCATATTGATAAGTTAATGATTCGTTGTTTCCAGGACAGTTTGACTGGGGCATCATTGAGCCGGTACATGAGGTTAGAAAAGAGTCACATTTATTCATGGTTGGACCTAGCTAACGCCTTTTTGAAGAAGTACAAATACAATTTGGACATGGCTCCAGATCGCATGCAATTGAGAGCATTATCTCATGAAAGCAGCGAATCCTTCAGAGGGTATTCCCAAAGATGGAGAGAGTTAGCAACTCACGTTGAACCATCACTCTTAGAGAAAGAATTAGTGGACTTATTTAGAGATACCTTGCAAAGTCCTTACTTTGAAAGGATGATTAGTAGTGCAGCATCAAACTTCGCTCACTTGGTGTCAATTGGAGAACGCATCGAGCATGCCCTTAAAAGTGGAAAAATCCAATGCGCCTCAAATAGCCAGAGCATTGAGAGTGAATCTATTACCAGGTGTCGCTCCCCAGGATTTCCCGAATCCAGGTACAAACGCGAAAAAGATATGGCGAAGAAAAGAAAGAAAAGAGTCGCCAGCTATGTACTTTTATCCCAAGAGGAGGGAAAGGTTGTACTGCATAACCAAGAGGGAACGGATAAAACAAAGTCTCGAACCAAAGAAAACTGGGTAAGGGGGCCGGTTACGTGAAGGGAAGGTTATCGCACCCCTTCACGTCTGTGGTACTCCACAGGATCCACGTTGCTATCTATGTCTAAAGTGTGTGTAAAAATCCTACATGCAATGCAAAAGAGAGAAAATCAAAGTAGGGAAAACAAAGAGTTATTGCTCGCATAGGCCCTACCCCGCTGCATACGTATCTCAAGAAGGATTGAGAATCAGAGCACCGTAGCTCGGCTAACCTATTTCTGGTTGTTTTGTGTTTTTTAGATGAACGACGTTACTACGCAATCTACCGGATGCTCAACCTTTGGAGACTTACTCACCTGTGGTAGAAGGAGTTAACGTGTCCTTGAGGAAAGAAAATCAAAGAGTTTGTTTGTGTTTTAGGAATGCTCATGCAAAAAAGGAAGTCCTAGACGAAGGAACCGTGCTACCTTACTTGACATGCAAACGAGAGACTATACGAAGTCTAGCAAACCTATGGGGAAGACGATCGCACCACACAAAAACATAAGGCATAGAGTAAACACACCAACAAGGGGGCTCATGAGAGGACCACAAATAAAGGAAACAAGATGCCAATAGATGGACTTACACTCGACTCCAAGGAAACAGAATGCCAATAAATGGACTTACATCCAACTCCAAAAAAACAAACGGGAAACAGAAAGCCAATCAATGGTCTTACATCTAACTTCACAAAACAAACAGGAAACAGAAAGCCAATCAATGGTCTCACATCTAACTCCACAAAACAAACAGGAAACAGAAAGCCAATCAATGGTCTTACATCTAACTCCACAAAACAAACAGGAAACAGAAAGCCAATCAATGGTCTTACATTTAACTCCATAAAACAAACAAACATGCATGAAAAGCAAACACATGAAAGATTCACAAGTAAGCAAACAAGCAATCAAGCATCACTCTCTATATACAAACAAGAGGCTCAGACAAGTTGGTTGGGCTTTAGTCAAGGGGTCATATCAACCTCGACAAACAAGCCAAAACTGTAGGGGTGTTCTGAAGCTCTTAACCGCTAACATTGAGAGTTAGGGTGAAGCTGATGAAAGGAAATGAGGATAAGACCTCATGCTCTTAACCCTGGCCTGGGTGAGATTATGATAAAGAAGGTGTGGGGATCCAGAATGAGGGACCCTATTCCACCTGACTGACTCTATACAAGATCTTGGGTGTTTATTCAAAAGCATCAGCACGTAGTGTGAGCATAATGAAAGACTCACTGAATAACAGGGGATTGATTGCTAATCCCTTCTATCTGTCAATTGCCTCTTCAGTTAGGAGGACTTAACAGGTAACATGCCTCATTTAGAGGTCTTTAGCACAATTGTAAACAATCACAATCATGGCCTCTTAAGGAGGACTTCAGCCAAATGCCTGCCAAAAAGGCGACAGGACTTCCAGACTACATGGAGAAAGAGAGTGGTTACCTAAGTGGTATACCAACCACAAACCAAAGAAAAGCTCAAGCAAGAGCTAAAAGCGACTAATGTACCTGTACAAAATCCAAGCAGTTAATATTGTATTCAGAAGAACCAACAGACAACTCAATGGAACATCCAACAGTTTTACACAATGCAAGTCACAAATGCAAGCACTCAAGTGAGTTCATCACATCAATGGACCTACAACACAACAATAGTTAGTAATCAAAGCAAACTTTCATCTCAAATAATGAGATCACATCAACCATTAGTGTTAAATGCTCAAGCCTGAAACACAAAACACAATTGGTAAGTACAAACCACTAGTACAAAGACTAGGGTCAAAGGCAAGTCAAATAGTCAAAACAAAAGTCAATATTTCACATGAAGCACATTCAATCAAAGAAGAAAGAGTCCTCAAAAGGACCAAAACCAATTCATAAGGCGAAGCCATCAAATAATCAAGATAAGGCAAAGGCAAGCAATGTGATCAAAATTGGACATCAAGAATAGAAAATTCACATTAAAACAGAAATGTATCCAATGATCATGAAATTTTTTATATGAGTTTAACATGTTATGAACAAGCATCATACCAAAAATTAAATCTAGAAGAGGTCAATTGGTGTATGAATGAAAATGCACAAGTACAAAGCACAAAATGTTACACCAAATGTCACACTACATGTCCATGTGTCCAAAAAAGTGGTATCAAATGATAAAAATGCCAAATAAAAGCCAAAACATCCTGTCAAATGTTATGATCAGGCATGTCAAATTTCAAGGAAATTGGATTAAACATGAGCATTCCACAAAACAATTAGCACAACATAGCAAATTGGCATCATGTTCAAATAAGCAAGCATAATTAAAAATCCAGCAGCACAAAAATCAGGAAACTAACATCAAAAAATAATAGACATCAACACAAGCATGTGGAAAAAAGTTTGGATCAAATTGGACATGTTTTCTATTTTTAATGATTTTTCAAAGTTGAACGAAAATATTGAAATAATAAAAGAAATATGCATGGCAATTTGGAGGGAAAGAAAAGTTTTGAATGAAATTTGAAAATAGTGCTGAAGCCAAGTATTGAACTCAGGTTATGAAGGTCAAAGAAACGCTTCACAAAATAAAATTCACAAATGCCTAATGCCAGAATCGAACTCAGGTTGCAAGGATCAAAAGAAGCGCTGGAAATTAAAAATTCACAAATGCCTTGGCCAAGGATCGAACACAGGAGGCAAGGCTCAAGAGCGCATGAAGCGCTGCGTTTCATTAAACGCGTGGAAGCCACATAAGCGGTCAAATGCCATGCAAGCCAGGTCAAACAAGTACAGGCCAATCAAAACGCCACAAGGCACGCACGCGTGGCGCCAGCGAGGATAAACCCTAAGCAGAGTTGCAGACGGTGGCTGACGGTGGTTTCCACCGTCTTCTCCGACCGTGTACACGGCGAAGCTACAGGAAAATTTTCCAGAAGTCCATGAACCTTATATGGATCGAAAGCTCTCGTCACGAGGATCATGAATCTACAATCATCTAAGCCTAATTCCTCATGGATCAAACGGATCGAAGGAAAACATCAATAGATCTCAAAACTTGAAATCAATATATCTTGAGCAATACTTAACCAAATCAAAATCTAAAGCTATCAGAATCATCAGCATCAAAAGATCTACAGGTTTATGTACATGAATTGGCAAATCGAGAGAGTTGAAATTTCACTTACTTGAAGTGCAGTGACCAAAACACATGTATTCAAGCCTCCTCCGGCTCCAGATCTTCTTCCTCAATCCTCTAATGAAGCTTTGTGCAAGAATTGGCAATGGAAACAACCTAGATCCCTCTTAATTTGAAGCTTCCATGTTCATGTTCATGATCTTGATGTGCACGAATCAGGATAGAATTCTTCAAACCAGAGGTCAATTCCTACTCAATGATGCATGATAAACAAGATTATGCAAGAATTTTGATAGCTTGTGTGAAGAAATTTGAAGTTTGAGATGAGAGAATTTTTGGAGGGAAGTTGCAATTTCAGATCTAGAATCTGTTCCTCTGAGCAAAACAGTTAGGATTAGGCTTTTATACCATCCACTAATGATGTTGCAATTAGGATTAGGCAATGGCTAATTGAAATTAAGGAGATGTAACGTGTAATGCCAAAAATGCAAGTGTGCTTAGCATGAGCAATGTGCACGTGAACAGTGCCATGCTAAGCTTCAAATCCACTTAAAATCCTTCAATAATCAATGTGGGATTGGTATTTGGCTTGTAGCTTGCACCAAATTTGAATTGTGAGATTTCCCTCCAAAATGCACATGTGAGAAATGATGATCATATGAACTTCTTCCATGCAAGGCAAATGTTGATTTGGAAAGTCTTGGTCATGAGGAGTATTTTGCAAAAAGAGTGGTCCAATTTGGAGTTTTGGATCAAAAGATATGCCACTTTGAACTTCCATGCACACTTGGGAATCATTTGGCCATAACTTCTCAACCATTCATCAGATGAACATGATCTTGGACTTTTTAGAAATGGGAGAGAAAGATATTCAACTTTCATGTTCAACAAAAATCCATTTGAAGCATCTTTGATGTTGGAGAGTCAAGTTGAATGAGAACCAAAAACTTGCCATTTTTGGAAACTTTGAAATTACAGGTCACTTTCCATTTTTGGAAACTTTTGATTTGACTTCAAAATCTTCAAGGTAGGTGTTTGACATGATGAATAGGCCTTGTATGAACATGAATGAGATGCTTCCACTCACTTCCCCAACTCAAAGCCCTTAGTTGACTGCACAGTTGATTGTAATGGTCCTCAGATGACCTGGAAATGTACTGATGAAATTGGGCCTCTACCACTTGGTAAAATTGCTTCAAAATGAACCCTAGCTCATATAAGCTCTTCAGAATAATCATGTGGTCTCCTTTGTACAAAGGATTCTCTTGATGCCAATTCTGACTGCGATGGTGCAATGCAATATGGAATGACAAATGTCCTAAAAAAGGAATGAATGCATGAATGGGGAGGGAAAATTTGAGGTGCTACAGCTGCCCCTATTCAATCAACTGTGAACCTGAACGGATGAAAGCAACGACTATCAGACTTTCAAGGTAAACAGGGATTGAATACCAAAAAGAACCGGAGAATTTGCACTCCGATAGGTGATGAACCAAGGAAAGCGAGGCCATTTACCGATGGCGGCTTCAGAACGGGATTGATATTTACCGATATCAAGGAAAGCGAGGCCATTTACCGATGGCGGCTTCCAAACAGAATTGATATTTACCGATATCAAGGAAAGCGAGGCCATTTACCGATGGCGGCTTCCAAACAGAATTGATATTTACCGATATCAAGGAAAGCGAGGCCGTTTACTGATGGCGGCTTCAAAACAAGCTTTGATATTTACCGATATCAAGGAAAGCGAGGCCATTTACCGATGGCGGCTTCCAAACAAACAGGAAACAGAAAGCCAATCAATGGTCTTACATCTAACTCCATAAAACAAACAAACATGCATGAAAAGCAAACACATGAAAGATTCACAAGTAAGCAAACAAGCAATCAAGCATCACTCTCTATATACAAACAAGAGGCTCAGACAAGTTGGTTGGGCTTTAGTCAAGGGGTCATATCAACCTCGACAAACAAGCCAAAACTGTAGGGGTGTTCTGAAGCTCTTAACCGCTAACATTGAAAGTTAGGGTGAAGCTGATGAAAGGAAATGAGGATAAGACCTCATGCTCTTAACCCTGGCCTGGGTGAGCTTATGATAAAGAAGGTGTGGGGATCCAGAATGAGGGACCCTATTCCACCTGACTGACTCTATACAAGATCTTGGGTGTTTATTCAAAAGCATCAGCACGTAGTGCGAGCATAATAAAAGACTCACTGAATAACAGGGGATTGATTGCTAATCCCTTCCATCTGTCAATTGCCTCTTCACTTAGGAGGACTTAACAGGTAACATGCCTCATTTAGAGGTCTTTAGCACAAATGTAAACAATCACAATCATGGCCTCTTAAGGAGGACTTCAGCCAAATGCCTGCCAAAAAGGCGACAGGACTTCCAGACTACATGGAGAAAGAGAGTGGTTACCTAAGTGGTATACCAACCACAAACCAAAGCAAAGCTCAAGCAAGAGCTATACGCGACTAATGTACCTGTACAAAATCCAAGCATTTAATATTGTATTCAGAAGAACCAACAGACAACACAATGGAACATCCAACATTTTTACACAATGCAAGCACTCAAGTGAGTTCATCACATCAATGGACCTACAACACAACAATAGTTAGTAATCAAAGCAACTTGCATCTCAAATAATGAGATCACATCAACCATTAGTGTTAAATGCTCAAGCCTGAAACACAAAACACAATTGGTAAGTACAAACCACTAGTACAAAGACTAGGGTCAAAGGCAAGTCAAATAGTCAAAAAAGAAGTCAATATTTCACATGAAGCACATTCAATCAAACAAGAAAGAGTCCTCAAAAGGACCAAAACCAATTCATAAGGCGAAGCCATCAAATAATCAAGATAAGGCAAAGGCAAGCAATGTGATCAAAATTGGACATCAAGAATAGAAAATTCACATTAAAACATAAATGTATCCAATGATCATGAAATTTTTTATATGAGTTTAACATGTTATGAACAAGCATCATACCAAAAATTAAATCCAGAAGAGGTCAATTGGTGTATGAATGAAAATGCACAAGTACAAAGCACAAAATGTTACACCAAATGTCACACTACATGTCCATGTGTCCAAAAAAGTGGTATCAAATGATAAAAATGCCAAATAAAAGCCAAAACATCATGTCAAATGTTATGATCAGGCATGTCAAATTTCAAGGAAATTGGATTAAACATGAGCATTTCACAAAACAATTAGCACAACATAGCAAATTGGCATCATGTTCAAATAAGCAAGCACAATTAAAAATCCAGCAGCACGAAAATCAGGAAATTAACATCAAAAAATAATAGACATCAACACAAGCATGTGGAAAAAAGTTTGGATCAAATTGGACATGTTTTCTATTTTTAACGATTTTTCAAATTTGAATGAAAATATTGAAATAATAAAAGAAATATGCATGGCAATTTGGAGGGGAAGAAAAGTTTTGAATGAAATTTGAAAATAGTGCTGAAGCCAAGTATTGAACTCAGGTTATGAAGGTCAAAGAAATGCTTCACAAAATAAAATTCACAAATGCCTAATGCCAGAATCGAACTCAGGTTGCAAGGATCAAAAGAAGCGCTGGAAATTAAAAATTCACAAATGCCTTGGCCAAGGATCGAACACAGGAGGCAAGGCTCAAGAGCGCATGAAGCGCTGCGTTTCATTAAACGCGTGGAAGCCACATAAGCGGTCAAATGCCATGCAAGCCAGGTCAAACAAGTACAGGCCAATAAAACGCCACAAGGCACGCACGCGTGGCGCCATCGAAGATAAACCCTAAGCAGAGTTGCAGACGGTGGCTGACGGTGGTTTCCACCGTCTTCTCCGACCGTGTACACGGCGGAGCTACAGGAAAATTTTCCAGAAATCCATGAACCTTATATGGATCGAAAGCTCTCGTCACGAGGATCATGAATCTACAATCATCTAAGCCTAATTCCTCATGGATCAAACGGATCGAAGGAAAACATCAATAGATCTCAAAACTTGAAATCAATATATCTTGAGCAATACTTAACCAAATCTAAATCTAAAGCTATCAGAATCATCAGCATCAAAAGATCTACAGGTTTATGTACATGAATTGGCAAATCGAGAGAGTTGAAATTTCACTTACTTGAAGTGCAGTGACCAAAACACATGTATTCAAGCCTCCTCCAGCTCCAGATCTTCTTCCTCAATCCTCTAATGAAGCTTTGTGCAAGAATTGGCAATGGAAACAACCTAGATCCAACTTAATTTGAAGCTTCCATGTTCATGTTCATGATCTTGATGTGCACGAATCTGGATAGAATTCTTCAAACCAGAGGTCAATTCCTACTCAATGATGCATGATAAACAAGATTATGCAAGAATTTTGATAGCTTGTGTGAAGAAATTTGAAGTGTGAGATGAGGGAATTTTTGGAGGGAAGTTGCAATTTCAGATCTAGAATCTGTTCCTCTGAGCAAAACAGTTAGGATTAGGCTTTTATACCATCCACTAATGATGCTGTAATTAGGATTAGACAATGGCTAATTGAAATTAAGGAGATGTAACGTGTAATGCCAAAAATGCAAGTGTGCTTAGCATGAGCAATGTGCACGTGAACAGTGCCATGCTAAGCTTCAAATACACTTAAAATCCTTCAATAATCAATGTGGGATTGGTATTTGGCTTGTAGCTTGCACCAAATTTGAATTGTGAGATTTCCCTCCAAAATGCACATGTGAGAAATGATGATCATATGAACTTCGTCCATGCAAGGCAAATGTTGATTTGGAAAGTCTTGGTCATGAGGAGTATTTTGCAAAAAGAGTGGTCCAATTTGGAGTTTTGGATCAAAAGATATGCCACTTTGAACTTCCATGCACACTTGGGAATCATTTGGCCATAACTTCTGAACCATTCATCAGATGAACATGATCTTGGACTTTTTGGAAATGGGAGAGAAAGATATTCAACTTTCATGTTCAACAAAAATCCATTTGAAGCATCTTTGATGTTGGAGAGTCAAGTTGAATGAGAACCAAAAACTTGCCATTTTTGGAAACTTTGAAATTACAGGTCACTTTCCATTTTTGGAAACTTTTGATTTGACTTCAAAATCTTCAAGGTAGGTGTTTGACATGATGAATAGGCCTTGTATGAACATGAATGAGATGCTTCCACTCACTTCCCCAACTCAAAGCCCTTAGTTGACTGCACAGTTGATTGTAATGGTCCTCAGATGACCTGGAAATGTACTGATGAAATTGGGCCTCTACCACTTGGTAAAATTGCTTCAAAATGAACCCTAGCTCATATAAGCTCTTCAGAATAATCATGTGGTCTCCTTTGTACAAAGGATTCTCTTGATGCCAATTCTGACTGCCATGGTGCAATGCAATATGGAATGATAAATGTCCTAAAAAAGGAATGAATGCATGAATGGGGAGGGAAAATTTGAGGTGCTACAGCTGCCCCTATTCAATCAACTGTGAACCTGAACGGATGAAAGCAACGACTATCAGACTTTCAAGGTAAACAGGGATTGAATACCAAAAAGAACCGGAGAATTTGCACTCCGATAGGTGATGAACCAAGGAAAGCGAGGCCATTTACCGATGGCGGCTTCAGAACGGGATTGATATTTACCGATATCAAGGAAAGCGAGGCCATTTACCGATGGCGGCTTCGAAACAGGATTGATATTTACCGATATCAAGGAAAGTGAGGCCATTTACCGATGGCGGCTTCCAAACAGAATTGATATTTACCGATATCAAGGAAAGCGAGGCCATTTACCGATGGCGGCTTCCAAACAAGCTTTGATATTTACCGATATCAAGGAAAGCGAGGCCATTTACCGATGGCGGCTTCCAAACAAACAGGAAACAGAAAGCCAATCAATGGTCTTACATCTAACTCCATAAAACAAACAAACATGCATGAAAAGCAAACACATGAAAGATTCACAAGTAAGCAAACAAGCAATCAAGCATCACTCTCTATATACAAACAAGAGGCTCAGACAAGTTGGTTGGGCTTTAGTCAAGGGGTCATATCAACCTCGACAAACAAGCCAAAACTGTAGGGGTGTTCTGAAGCTCTTAACCGCTAACATTGAGAGTTAGGGTGAAGCTGATGAAAGGAAATGAGGATAAGACCTCATGCTCTTAACCCTGGCCTGGGTGAGCTTATGATAAAGAAGGTGTGGGGATCCAGAATGAGGGACCCTATTCCACCTGACTGACTCTATACAAGATCTTGGGTGTTTATTCAAAAGCATCAGCACGTAGTGCGAGCATAAAAGACTCACTGAATAACAGGGGATTGATTGCTAATCCCTTCTATCTGTCAATTGCCTCTTCACTTAGGAGGACTTAACAGGTAACATGCCTCATTTAGAGGTCTTTAGCACAAATGTAAACAATCACAATCATGGCCTCTTAAGGAGGACTTCAGCCAAATGCCTGCCAAAAAGGCGACAGGACTTCCAGACTACATGGAGAAAGAGAGTGGTTACCTAAGTGGTATACCAACCACAAACCAAAGCAAAGCTCAAGCAAGAGCTAAAAGCGACTAATGTACCTGTACAAAATCCAAGCATTTAATATTGTATTCAGAAGAACCAACAGACAACACAATGGAACATCCAACAGTTTTACACAATGCAAGTCACAAATGCAAGCACTCAAGTGAGTTCATCACATCAATGGACCTACAACACAACAATAGTTAGTAATCAAAGCAACTTGCATCTCAAATAATGAGATCACATCAACCATTAGTGTTAAATGCTCAAGCCTGAAACACAAAACACAATTGGTAAGTACAAACCACTAGTACAAAGACTAGGGTCAAAGGCAAGTCAAATAGTCAAAAAAGAAGTCAATATTTCACATGAAGCACATTCAATCAAACAAGAAAGAGTCCTCAAAAGGACCAAAACCAATTCATAAGAAAGCGACATCAAAGAAAGCGAGGCCATTTACTGATGGCGGCTTCAAAACAAGTTGATATTTACCGATATCAAAGAAAGCGAGGCCATTTATCGATGGCGGCTTCAGAATAAAACTTGATATTTACTGATATCAAAGAAAGCGAGGCCATTTACCGATGGCGGCTTCAAAATAAAACTTGATATTTACCGATATCAAAGAAAGCGAGGCCATTTACCGATGGCGGCTTCAAAACAAGCTTGATATTTACCGATATCAAGGAAAGCGAGGCCATTTACCAATGGCGGCTTCCAAACAAGCTTGATATTTACCGATATCAAGGAAAGCGAGGCCATTTACCGATGGCGGCTTCCAAACAAGCTTGATATTTACCGATATCAAGGAAAGCGAGGCCATTTACCGATGGCGGCTTCAGAATAAAACTTGATATTTACCGATATCAAAGAAAGCGAGGCCATTTACCGATGACGGCTTCAAAATAAAACTTGATATTTACCGATATCAAAGAAAGCGAGGCTATTTACCGATGGCGGCTTCAAAACAAGCTTGATATTTACCGATATCAAGGAAAGCAAGGCCATTTACCGATGGCGGCTTCCAAACAAGCTTGATATTTACCGATATCAAGGAAAGCGAGGCCATTTAACGATGGCGGCTCCGAAACAAGCTTGATATTTACCGATATCAAGGAAAGCGAGGCCATTTACCGATGGCGGCTTCCACTAGGGAGGAAAAAGATGTTTACAACTGGAACAAGACCAGACATTTACTGACGACTCTACTGAGGAATTGGCATTCACCAATATCAAAGAAAACGCTTCACGACCAGACATTTACCGATGACTGGGAAGAAAGGATACATGACCAGACATTTACCGATGACTGGGAAGAAAGGATACACGACCAGACATTTACCGATGACTGGGAAGAAAGGACACATGACCAGACATTTACCGATGACTGGGAAGAAAGGATACACAACCAGACATTTACCGATGACTGGGAAGAAAGGATACCTGACCAGACATTTACCGATGACTGGGAAGAAAGGATACATGACCAGACATTTATCGATGACTGGGAAGAAATGATACACGACCAGACATTTACCGATGACTGGGAAGAAATGATACACGACCAGACATTTACCGATGACTGGGAAGAAAGGATACCTGACCAGACATTTACCGATGACTGGGAAGAAAGGATACATGACCAGACATTTACCGATGACTGGGAAGAAAGGATACATGACCAGACATTTACCGATGACTGGGAAGAAACTCGATGTTTACCGACATTGAAAGATGATGTTTACTGACACCAAAGAAAACGCTTCACGACCAGACATTTACTGATGACTGGGAAGAAAGGATACCTGACCAGACATTCACCGATGACTGGGAAGAAAGGATACACGACCAGACATTTACCGATGACTGGGAAGAAAGGATACCTGACCAGACATTTACCGATGACTGGGAAGAAAGGATACACGACCAGACATTTACCGATGATTGGGAAGAAAGGATACCTGACCAGACATTTACCGATGACTGGGAAGAAAGGATAGACGACCAGACATTTACCGATGACTGGGAAGAAAGGATACATGACCAGACATTTACCGATGACTAGGAAGGAAGGAACCACGACCAGACATTTACCGATGACTGGGAAGAAAGGATACCTGACCAGACATTTACCGATGACTGGGAAGAAAGGATACACGACCAGACATTTACCGATGACTGGGAAGAAAGGATATATGACCAGACATTTATCGATGACTGGGAAGGAAGGAACCACAACTAAACATTTACCGATGACTGGGAAGAAATGATACATGACCAGACATTTACCGATGACTGGGAAGGAAGGAACCACGACCAAAAATTTACCGATGACTGGAAAGAAATTCGATGTTTACCGACACCAAAAAAACAGACACGAAGGGGATCAACACGACACTAACCGGTATCGCCAGGATGACATCTACATATGTCAAAACAAGACAGACACTTGTCGGGGACTAAACTGGGGAGTCAACTTTCCTTTCACGGACTGGTGAGGAAATAAATCTCACTGGGATTATCGATTCTGAATGCTGCCAAGAGAAACTGCTGCAAATGTGCCATACCGATGTGGAAAAATGATCCACCTCTGCTGGGGAAATGATCAAGCCTGCAACATGCAAGGGGAGGAAAACTCCTGCTGGGAAAGCAAATGATCAATTTGCTGAGCATACAATTCCTGATTCGATCTCCCAACTCTGTGGGGAGTAGCACTGCTGGGGATACTTACTGATCTGACATTCTCGGAACGGTAGGGAAACCAACTCAACTAGGGAGTAGCTTGTTGGGAAAACACCAACCTCTCAATCATGCTGGAGAAACAAATTCTGAAATCGACCTAGATGACCCAACGTCGCGATGCTAAACTCCTCAGAGTAACATCTTCACCTACCAACTAAACCAATCCTCGAACGGTAACCACAGCTTGGGACTAGCTTATGCCTGCAATGCTGATGCATGAATTTTATAGCGTAATGCTCCATAACCATGGAAATGCTACGCAATTAATGATGCAATATGCTATGCTTCTCTAAATGATGAATGCATAAAAAATATCCCCCTCCGGGGACGGCACAAGCCACTCTGCTGAGGAACTCAATATCACTCCAATCTCTACTCTGCTGGGGAATAGTACTGCTGCTGGGGAAAGGATAACCCTTATTGGGGACGACCTCTACTGAACCCGATCTGCTTGGGGATTTCACTGGGGAAAACAACCACAGCACACCTCCGTTGGGGAAACAGCAACCTTCAGACTTGCTGGGGAAACACACTCTCAACCCTGCTGGGGATTACAGCAAACTCCAGACTTGGCTAAGGAAACACCGATCTCGAACCCGCTGGGGAGACAAGTTCCGAACCTGCTAGGGAACACCGATCTCGAATCCGCTGGAGAGGTACGAAATTTTTGACATGGAACGCCCGTCGACTCGTCGAGCACTGGTGTTCAATATCTAACCACAGTGTCAGCATTCCACCTTTGAGAGCTCCTAGACTCATCCGGTCTCTTCTGATTCATCACCTTGTATTCTCGACTACTCTCTACTTCGAGACAATCGATCTCCTCAGATCCGGGCCAACTCTCTAGTCCTCAGACTTTGAAGAGTCTTCTTGATTAACTCTCTAGGATCGTCGCAATCCTTTCGCCGTCTTTTCACCATTCTTCTATCCCTCGTCCCTGATTGGACTTCAAAGGATTCTTTTGTCAAAAGGCTTCATATCACAACCTGCAAGTGAGTGAAAATAACCAACAGCACCTGCAAAAGAGATCGTTAGATAAAACGTGCCCCAGGCGTGCCAAAATTTCAACACCCAGGTCACTCAACCTTCCGAATAAGATTTCCGGTTTTCAATCTTATAAACATGCATTGGAAGGGACCCCTATGTCTCAAAATGCAAAGATTCTTTATCAAAATAAACGGATGTTTTTGCAATCAAAGCGGTTATGAAAACAAAAACAAAATTATTTGACTGAATATGCATTTTATTGGTTGAAAAAAAAGTGGCTCGTAACTGAGCAGTACACAGGAAGCAATCCCTGAAAAGAGGTAATTGCGCACAAAAGGAAAATCTATCCTAATGGCAATGTGAACCCGTGATCTCATCAGGCTCCAATCCGGTTACAACCCATATGTCCTCAAGACTCTCCGCGCTTTCTGCCTTCCGAAACAAGACGCTTCCGACCGGTCTCTGCTTTCAGATTATCCAGGTGTCTTAACCAAAGTATAAACGATCATGCCAGACGCAGTTGTTCGTTTCATTCCCTCTTTTTCCTGGACCGCCCTTTCGGGTTTTCAGTCCACCGGGATACCCTTTTTTGCCCAAGCCGCCCTTGTGGGGTTTTCGACTTGCCGGGTGTACAGTTTATTTCTTTTTATCCCTAATTTTTACCCGAACCTTATTTCATTTTTTTTTCGGTTCGCCGGGATGCCCATTTTTGCCTGGACTATTTTATTCTTTTCGTCCAGCGGGTCTTTTATACGAAGTATTTTTTAACTGCGTCCACATTCACAGGGGATGGAAAATCCTCGCCATCCATGGTCGTCAACAACAAGGCTCCGCCAGAGAAAACCTTCTTGACCACGAATGGACCTTCATAATTGGGTGTCCACTTGCCCCGACGATCGTTCTGAGGAGGAAGGATCCTTTTCAAGACTACATCTCCCACAAGGTATACCCGAGGTCGCACCTTTCGGTCAAAAGCGCGCTTCATTCGCTGCTGGTACAACTGCCCATGACAAATGGCCGCTAACCTCTTTTCCTCAATCAGGCTCAACTCCTCATACCGAGTCTTTAACCATTCAGCCTCTTCCAATTTCACGTCCATCAAGACTCTCAACGACGGAATCTGGACCTCGATCGGTAGCACAACTTCCATCCCATACACCAGCGAGAAAGGCGTTGCCCCAGTAGACGTACGCACTGAGGTCCGATACCCATGTAATGCAAACGACAACATCTCGTGCCAATCCTTATAGGTCACGACCATTCACACTAACGGCCCCATCAAACATCAGAATCCATTCGGATTCAGGGTCAGGCCCCTCCTCCGGTATAGGTTCCTCACAATCTTTCGATTTGAGAAACATGATGTCCTCATCAAGGAACTCAAATCTCATCGGTTGATAATCCTCAATGGGTTGCTGGGCGAGGTAATCAGACAATACACTCCCCTTGATCGCTCTTTGAGAAGTGTACTGAATATCGTATTCAGTCAAAATCATTTGCCATCTCGCAACCCGTCCGGTCAATGCTGGCTTCTCAAATATATACTTGATCGGATCCGTCTTGGAAATCAACAAAGTGGTATGAACCAGCATATACTGTCTCAGTCGGCGAGCAACCCATGCCAAAGCACAACAAGTTTTCTCGAGCAGTGGATATCTTGTTTCACAGTCGGTAAACTTTTTGCTAAGGTAGTAAATTGCATGCTCTTTTCGACCAGACTCGTCATGCTGCCCCAGTACACACCTCATAGACCCCTCGAGGACCGTCAAGTACAGGATTAACGGTCGTCCCTCCACAGGAGGCATCAGAATCGGAGGCTCCTGCAAATATTCTTTTATCTTTTCAAATGCCACTTGGCAATCATTATTCCACCTGACCGTTTGATCTTTTCTCAATAACTTGAATATGGGTTCACACGTGGCTGTTAGATGAGATATGAACTGTGAAATGTAGTTCAATCTACCTAAGAAACCACGAACCTCTTTTTCTGTTCTCGGTTCAGGCATTTCTTGTATCGCTTTTACTTTAGCAGGATCAACCTCGATTCCTCTTTCGCTCACAGTAAACCCCAGTAACTTGCCGAACCGCACTCCGAAAGTGCACTTATTCGGATTCAACCTCAATTTGAATTGTCTCAACCGGTCAAACAATTTGGCCATTGGCCAAATCTACCAAATGCCCCTCTTCTCTTTGGGACTTCGCTATCATGTCATCAACATAGCATTCGATTTCATGATGAATCATATCATGAAACAAAATCACCATAGCTCTTTGATACGTCGCACCGGCTTTCTTCAACCCAAATGGCATCACCTTATAACAGAACGTGCCCCAAGGTGTAATGAATGTCGTCTTCTCCATGTCTTCTGGCGCCATCTTGATCTGATTATAGCCAGAAAATCCATCCACGAAAGAGAAAACCGAGGATTGAGCAGTGTTATCTACCAACACATCGATATGCGGTAATGGAAAGTCATCTTTTGGGCTAGCTCTGTTCAAATCCCGATAGTCCACACACATCCTCACCTTTCCATCCTTCTTCGGCACCGACACAATGTTTGCGACCCAAGGCAGATAATTAGTGACAGCGAGGAAACCAACATCCAACTGCTTTTGCACCTCCTCTTTGATTTTCATGGCCATCTCGGGTCGAGTTCTGTGCAACTTCTGCTTCACTGGAGGATAGTCTTTTCTCAATGGCAACCTGTGCACAACAATATCGGTATCCAACCCTGGCATATCTTGATAAGACCAGGCGAAGATATCAACATACTCTTTCAATAGGGCTACCATTATGCTCTTGACACTTGCCTCCAAAGCGGCCCCAACTTTCACTTCCTTTCTGACTTCCTCGGTGCCTGGATTAACAATCTCAACTCGCTCCTCGTGCGGTTGAATCACTTTCTCCTCTTGTTTCAACAACCTGGCTAATTCTTCCGGCAGTTCACAATCTTCTTCGCCTTCTTCTTCGGCATGATAGATCGGATTGTCGAAGTCATATGAGGGTGTAACAGGATTGTTATCAATGAGCTCCGGAGAATGATCGCATCTGCATGAATGTTGATTCATGCATTGCTTTGGAGCCGGAACGAGACAGATCAAAAGGAAAAATGAAAATAAACATTGCCATTTTTATTTTGTTTTTTAAACTGCAAAAATAAATGAAAAACAGGGAACACCGCTTTTAATGCGAAAAACGTCTGTTTATTAATGACGCAAACAATGCAAAATGAAACACATGAGGTGGCCCTTACAATGAACCATTACGTTTCGGGAAAAACGTATGGCTTTCATGCAAACAGAATTGAAAAACAGAAATATTACTCTTCACGCAGAGTGACAGTGATGATCTTTTCAGCCTTCCAGTTCTGGATCTCCATCCCTGGTACGCACGGTTTTATCCATGAATCAAGCTCACAGTCACTGTCGATCTCTTCCCCCACCGCACAGACGTGATCTGGATCTAGCATCCCAGCACTAGTGAGCGTGAACGGTTGACGACGTCCTCTATTCTGCCCCGACGAGCCTTGGCCCGGCTGATAGCCAACCCCAAACCTATCTCCTTTCACCGCAATGTCTATCATTCTTCCCCAGCCTTGGGCCTCTCCATTTCTCACCACTTCCATGGCCTGTTTGTAAGAAGCAATGGACGACTTCTTCTCTTTCTCAGCAAAAATGGCATTCTCCACCTTGACGGTTTCAAACGCCTGACATGATGTTTCACATATTTCACTGTCCATTTCCACATATTTGAATGATGATAATGGGCTGACAAAAATATCCTCCTCCCCCCAATCAACTTTCTCAAATCGGAGACGTCTCCCATCCATCATTCTCTGAATCGTCTCCCTCAACATTACACACCCATTTGTAGTGATAGTGCAAGCAGCCAACAACTATCACAACCAGGGAAAACTCCACTCTTCATCAGATGTCTCTTGACCACAGACATTGGAGTCCTCAACTGATCCACATCCGTCACCTCTATTCTTATCTTATCCTCTGACATCACGTTCACCCCCATAGGACCATGCATCGGCATGGGGTTAGCATTAACATTCGGCGTCGGTGCAAAATTGATGGCTTTAGAATCCACCAAATCTTGAACGACATGCTTAAAAGCTCTACAACCCTCAATGTTATGCCCGGGTGCACCAAAATGGAACTCGCACTTGACGTTCTCATCGTGACTTGTAGGCCTCTGATCTAGTCCTACTGGAGCCAACGTCCTCGACTGAACTAACCCAAGATCCTTCAACCTCTTAAACAGAAAGGTATACGTCACGGGTGGCCTATCCAACTGAAGATCTGTCGTCCCTCTTATCACTTGGCACCCAACTCTCTGTGCTCTCTGTTGAGGTGGCTGTTGTTGCTGCTGTACAGATTGATTACCAGCAGGAATTGTTACTGTAGCAGCATACGGGTGGTAACGATCCCTACCGTGTCCCCTTTGGGCATACACATCACTCGATTCACCCTCCTTCTTGTGCTGACCATTACCAAAGGGCTTCTTTACTCCAGACGACGGAGCATTTCCCTGTATTTTCCCCATTCTCAACCAACTTTCAATCCTCTCCACCTTCTCGGTGATTGCTTTATGCCCCAAGGCGAACCCTTGCATAACGTTGATCAGCTCACTCATCTTCTCTTTCAGCTCGAGAATGTCAGCGTTGGGTGGATCCATTAGTCTGGGTTTGTTGCGTCTGGTAGGGTATCTGTGCGGACGAGCTACATGCAGAGGGATGATTCTGCGTGCACGAGCAGTGATTCCTCAGTCAATCAAACAAGCTAGATACTGACACCTGCAAAATAGAAGACAGGTTATTATGCATGAATGCAATGTCTATCCATATGAGGAACATTCTGTCTTTCGATTATGGCTTCATCGAGACGAATAATAATCCAACAGGCAACATTTCGACATCAATCATCTGGTTTTGCAAAGACATCTCTCAACCAGAATCTCAATCAAGTCTGTACCCTTCATATGGATAAACATGAGTTAGATGCAGATGAATGCAAAATGGGAATGATGCAGATGCATGAATGCAATTCACAGTGCCATCCTCCAAGTCATCTGAACATCAACTGCACTGGACCCCGGTCTCTGAACTGATCACAACCATCTGAGGGATTAGGTAACCATAAATCCAACTTGGGGGGTTCCGAAATAAACGGAACCGGAGGATATATCACCATCATCACAGGAAAGCCCTTGAACGGATAACAACAAGATCCTCTGAACAAGTACCCTCAAATTCAACCCGAGGATCCGAAATAAACGGAACCCGCTGATAAACCACGAACAGAACTCCGGCGTGTCAGAAATAAATGTCCATAAATCCAACTGAACCAAAGTCACCATCATAGAATCGCCAACAGAACCTGTGCTGTAAGAATCAAACCCCTCCCCTCACAGGTGAATTCTAATAAGGTCATCCTAAGGAGGATAATGGTCTCGACAATTAGACAAGATACTCAACGGGTTTGCCCTTTCGGGTGTGCCATTGCAGCTCTCTTAAGATCATCTAAACCAAAGATCCGAGAAAGAAAGGTCACCGAAGTCAACAACTCAAAAGAGGTAACCCAACCAAAGTGGACTACTCCACCCGGAAGGACTCTCTCAGATGAACCTCGTCCGGCTGTGGTATGTCACGTCTCCCCATCATGCCAATACTAACATGTGAAGAAACATGAGACCACGCTAATCCTAGGTGTATACTCGGGCCTGGGTTTTAGCCCCACTCAGAACACCCACCCCAAATCATAGGAACCAACCTGTCCAGAATCCAACACAATGATAATATGATGCATGCAAACATATATGCAAATATATACAATCACGGTGTAAAATAGCACACAATAGACTATAAACAAACAAACGCTAGGAAAGGACCACTTGGGAAAGATGGACCAGCAAGAGGTCAACTTCTATATTTCCCAGCAGAGTCGCCAGCTGTCGCTCCCCAGGATTTCCTGAATCCAGGTACAAACGCGAAAAAGATGTGGCGAAGAAAAGAAAGAAAAGAGTCGCCAGCTATGTACTTTTATCCCAAGAGGAGGGAAAGGTAGTACTGCATAACCAAGAGGGAACGGATAAAACAAAGTCTCGAACCAAAGAAAACTGGGTAAGGGGGCCGGTTACGTGAAGGGAAGGTTATCGCACCCCTTCACGTCTGTGGTACTCCACAGGATCCACGTTGCTATCTATGCCTAAAGTGTGTGTAAAAATCCTACATGCAATGCAAAAGAGTTATTGCTCGCACAGGCCCTACCCCGCTGCATACGTATCTCAAGAAGGATTGAGAATCAGAGCACCGTAGCTCGACTAACCTATTTTTGTTTGTTTTGTGTTTTTTAGATGAACATCGTTACTACGCAATCTACCGGATGCTCAACCTTTGGAGACTTACTCACCTGTAGTAGAAGGAGTTAACATGTCCTTGAGGAAAGAAAAACAAAGAGTTTGTTTGTGTTTTAGGAATGCTCATGCAAAAAAGGAAGTCCTAGACGAAGGAACCGTGCTAACTTAATTGACATGCAAACGAGAGACTATACGAAGTCTAGCAAACCTATGGGGAAGACGATCGCACCACACAAAAACATAAGGTATAGAGTAAACACACCAACAAGGGGGCTCATGAGAGGACCACAAATAAAGGAAACAAGATGCCAATAGATGGACTTACACTCGACTCCAAGGAAACAGAATGCCAATAAATGGACTTACATCCAACTCCAAAAAAACAAACGGGAAACAGAAAGCCAATCAATGGTCTTACATCTAACTCCACAAAACAAACAGGAAACAAAAAGCCAATATATGGTCTTACATCTAACTCCACAAAACAAACAGGAAACAGAAAGCCAATCAATGGTCTTACATCTAACTCCACAAAACAAACAGGAAACAGAAAGCCAATCAATGGTCTTACATCTAACTCCATAAAACAAACAAACATGCATGAAAAGCAAACACATGAAAGATTCACAAGTAAGCAAACAAGCAATCAAGCATCACTCTCTATATACAAACAAGAGGCTCAGACAAGTTGGTTGGGCTTTAGTCAAGGGGTCATATCAACCTCGACAAACAAGCCAAAACTGTAGGGGTGTTCTGAAGCTCTTAACCGCTAACATTGAGAGTTAGGGTGAAGCTGATGAAAGGAAATGAGGATAAGACCTCATGCTCTTAACCCTGGCCTGGGTGAGCTTATGATAAAGAAGGTGTGGGGATCCAGAATGAGGGACCCTATTCCACCTGACTGACTCTATACAAGATCTTGGGTGTTTATTCAAAAGCATCAGCACGTAGTGCGAGCATAATGAAAGACTCACTGAATAACAGGGGATTGATTGCTAATCCCTTATATCTTTCAATTGCCTCTTCACTTAGGAGGACTTAACAGGTAACATGCCTCATTTAGAGGTCTTTAGCACAAATGTAAACAATCATAATCATGGCCTCTTAAGGAGGACTTCAGCCAAATGCCTACCAAAAAGGCGACAGGACTTCCAGACTACATGGAGAAAGAGAGTGGTTACCTAAGTGGTATACCAACCACAAACCAAAGCAAAGCTCAAGCAAGAGCTAAAAGCGACTAATGTACCTGTACAAAATCCAAGCAGTTAATATTGTATTCAGAAGAACCAACAGACAACACAATGGAACATCCAACAGTTTTACACAATGCAAGTCACAAATGCAAGCACTCAAGTTAGTTCATCACATCAATGGACCTACAACATAACAATAGTTAGTAATCAAAGCAACTTGCATCTCAAATAATGAGATCACATCAACCATTAGTGTTAAATGCTCAAGCCTGAAACACAAAACACAATTGGTAAGTACAAACCACTAGTATAAAGACTAGGGTCAAAGGCAAGTCAAATAGTCAAAACAGAAGTCAATATTTCACATGAAGTACATTCAATCAAACAAGAAAGAGTCCTCAAAAGGACCAAAACCAATTCATAAGGCGAAGCCATCAAATAATCAAGATAAGGCAAAGGCAAGCAATGTGATCAAAGTTGGACATCAAGAATAGAAAATTCACATTAAAACAGAAACGTATCCAATGATCATGAAATTTTTTATGTCAGTTTAACATTTTATGAACAAGCATCATACCAAAAATTAAATCTAGAAGAGGTCAATTGGTGTATGAATGAAAATGCACAAGTACAAAGCACAAAATGTTACACCAAATGTCACACTACATGTCCATGTGTCCAAAACAGTGGTATCAAATGATAGAAATGCCAAACAAAAGCAAAAACATCATGTCACATGTTATGATCAGGCATGTCAAATTTCAAGGCAATTGGATTAAACATGAGCATTCCACAAAACAATTAGCACAACATAGCAAATTGGCATCATGTTCAAATAAGCAAGCACAATTAAAAATCCAGCATCACAAAAATCAGGAAATTAACATCAAAAAATAATAGACATCAACACAAGCATGTGGAAAAAAGTTTGGATCAAATTGGACATGTTTTCTATTTTTAATTATTTTTCAAAGTTGAATGAAAATATTGAAATAATAAAAGAAATATGCATGGCAATTTGGAGGGAAAGAAAAGTTTTGAATGAAATTTGAAAATAGTGCTGAAGCCAAGTATTGAACTCAGGTTATGAAGGTCAAAGAAACGCTTCACAAAATAAAATTCACAAATGCCTAATGCCAGAATCGAACTCAGGTTGCAAGGATCAAAAGAAGCGTTGGAAATTAAAAATTCACAAATGCCTTGGCCAAGGATCGAACACAGGAGGCAAGGCTCAAGAGCGCATGAAGCGCTGCGCTTCATTAAACGCGTGGAAGCCACATAAGCGGTCAAATGCCATGCAAGCCAGGTCAAACAAGTACAAGCCAATCAAAACGCCACAAGGCACGCATGCGTGGCACCAGCGAGGACAAACCCTAAGCAGAGTTGCAGACGGTGGCTGACGGTGGTTTCCACCGTCTTCTCCGACCGTGTACACGGCGGAGCTACAGGAAAATTTTCCAGAAATCCATGAACCTTATATGGATCGAAAGCTCTCGTCACGAGGATCATGAATCTACAATCATCTAAGCCTAATTCCTCATGGATCAAACGGATCGAAGGAAAACATCAATAGATCTCAAAACTTGAAATCAACATATCTTGAGCAATACTTAACCAAATCAAAATCTAAAGCTATCAGAATCATCAGCATCAAAAGATCTACAGGTTTATGTACATGAATTGGCAAATCGAGAGAGTTGAAATTTCACTTACTTGAAGTGCAGTGACCAAAACACGTGTATTCAAGCCTCCTCCAGCTCCAGATCTTCTTCCTCAATCCTCTAATGAAGCTTTGTGCAAGAAATGGAAATGGAAACAACCTAGATCCAGCTTAATTTCAAGCTTCCATGTTCATGTTCATGATCTTGATGTGCACGAATCTGGATAGAATTGTTCAAACCAGAGGTCAATTCCTACTCAATGATGCATGATAAACAAGATTATGCAAGAATTTTGATAGCTTGTGTGAAGAAATTTGAAGTTTGAGATGAGAGAATTTTAGGAGGGAAGTTGCAATTTCAGATCTAGAATTTGTTCCTCTGAGTAAAACAGTTAGGATTAGGCTTTTATACCATCCACTAATGATGCTGTAATTAGGATTAGGCAATGGCTAATTAAAATTAAGGAGATGTAAGGTGTAATGCCAAAAATGCAAGTGTGCTTAGCATGAGCAATGTGCACGTGAACATTGCCATGCTAAGCTTCAAATCCACTTAAAATCCTTCAATAATCAATGTGGGATTGGTATTTGGCTTGTAGCTTGCACCAAATTTGAATTGTGAGATTTCCCTCCAAAATGAACATGTGAGAAATGATGATCATATGAACTTCTTCCATGCAAGGCAAATGTTGATTTGGAAAGTCTTGGTTCTGAGGAGTATTTTGCAAAAAGAGTGGTCCAATTTGGAGTTTTGGATCAAAAGATATGCCACTTTGAACTTCCATGCACACTTGGGAATCATTTGGCCATAACTTCTCAACCATTCATCAGATGAACATGATCTTTGACTTTTTGGAAATGGGAGAGAAAGATCTTCAACTTTAATGTTCAACAAAAATCCATTTGAAGCTTCTTTGATGTTGGAGAGTCAAGTTGAATGAGAACTAAAAACTTGCCATTTTTGGAAACTTTGAAATTACAGGTCACTTTCCATTTTTGGAAACTTTTGATTTGACTTCAAAATCTTCAAGGTAGGTGTTTGACATGATGAATATGCCTTGTATGAACATGAATGAGATGCTTCCACTCACTTCCCCAACTCAAAGCCCTCAGTTGACTGCATAGTTGATTGTAATGGTCCTCAGATGACCTGGAAATGTACTGATGAAATTGGGCCTCTACCACTTGGTAAAATTGCTCAAAATGAACCCTAGGTCATATAAGCTCTTCAGAATAATCATGTGGTCTCCTTTGTACAAAGGATTCTCTTGATGCCAATTTTGACTGCCATGGTGCAATGCAATATGGAATGATAAATGTCCTAAAAAAGGAATGAATGCATGAATGGGGAGGGCAAATTTGAGGTGCTACACTAGGTCCCAAAAGGAAGAAGAGGCTGAAGTTAATGCAGTCTGGGAAATCCCACAAGCTCCATATCAGAGACCATTCTCTCTGTATGGTATGTATCCTACAAATCAAGGATCTCCTCAGTATCAATGACAGATTCCATCTCAGCAATCATAGAAACGGCAGGTGTTCCACATCGACGATGTCAACATGCTCAACAAAGGCCAAGAAAGCCAGAGAGACACATCCATCCTCTTCCAATGCCATACAGTCAAGTACTTCCGTATTTGATTGAGAGAGGACGGATAGTGCCAAAGGAGCTAAAACCAGTAAGTCCTCCATATCCACCAGGCTTTGACACCAATGCTCGATGTGACTTCCATGATGGGGCACATGGGCATTCGACTAAAGACTGTAAGATGCTCAAGAGCAAGGTACACACTCTGCTTGACTCCAAGATGTTCTCATTTGCGCCTCGAGGCCTTCAACTCAGTAATACTCCTTCACCTAGTTATGCTGGTCCATGTTATGGAAGAAATTTCCAAGAATAGGTCTGAAGATGATTACCATACTAGTCTCGATGAGCAGAACTACCACTACTCTGAAGAAAGCTAGCCCATCAGTGAACCAGACACGAGAAAGCTTCCTCTGCGATGGCAACCATTTGGCTATTCCTAGCATTTCATTTGTATTTTTCTTTGCATGTTAAGTACTTATCTGCTTTCAAGTATTGTTGATTTCCTTTAATGGTAATATTAATGAAATGATTATGCATGTTTTAAACGAATCCTTTCATATTCACTCATCTTTTCCATTGATATAATAAAAAATATTACTCCCATTCACCTACCAAATTGTTTTTTTAGCAAAAATTGAAGGGAGGATGACGAAAACAAAATACCCATAATTGCTAATAGTATGCTTTCCGATAAAACCTTGCTAACGATGTACAGGCATTGTTTCGAATCCCCAAACGCTGTAGAAATAAGGAGTTAATCCCTAGTTAACCACTTAGAGCCTAGAAGTAGGAGTTTCTTTTGGATCTACAAACCCTTACGCTTAACCTGGGGCAGGGTAGTGTTCAGTTAATCTGACTACGCATTCAAATTACAAGATGAAGCATCCCGTTTGTGGATAAACCACATGTCATTCTTCGCACACATCTTGGAGTGTCGAAGGAAACTTGAAAAATCCAAAAGTTATGTCGGTTGTTCTTCAATGACCAATGACTTGACAGTCCCAATTTTCCAAAAAAAAATCAAAGAAATGAGCCCGCTGAGTCGAACACCCAAACATGAGACTTAGGCAAAAACAGGGGCAATCCCAATGGACAAAAGCTTAAAAAAAACGGTCCAGGAAAAAGTTAGGGATCAAGACAAAAAAAATCAAAAGAGGTCAATAAAACCCTCAACAAAATAAAATAAGATTCAGTGACCACCATATAAAAATCAAAGGGTCACCAACACCCAAAAACAAAATCAGGTGACTGCCATTTCAAGAGATTTTACACCTTCAAACTCTCTTAAAAGTTGAATGTGAGTGTTGAATTAACTGAATATAGGATTGGAGATCATCATGAAGAAGGGGTGGGTTAAAACAAAATTTGAGCCTTACATCCTTTGTTTCAATGACCATGAACAAGCCATGCTACAACCCTTAAAAGAGCTAACTGAGGCAGGATTTGTTCTAAAAGCATACTACAGCAAGGTTGCGTAAACTGACCCCTAGATATTTGCTAACCACCTGTATTGGCATCGTATTTTTGCCGTATCTTCCACACTAGCTAAATCAGCACTGTGTTTGGACTAATGGTTCATTCGTCACACACTACCATATCATTTAAATGATTTTTATTTTCAAATCTGCATGAATATCACATTAAAATTACCATTGATTAAATACATAATTTTAACTGCAAGTCAGTACTTAACATCAAGAAAATTCCAACAAGAAGAAATCAGAGAAGAACTTGATCATTCGTCAATGCTGACCTAAAATCAAGACTACTTCCTAACCCTATGGATTAGGGGCATGGTATCCAATGACTATGAATTGATCAGTCAAAAGACAAATATCCAAGCACCAATTGATCAAGGAGGTGAATCATTTCAAAATATCCAGTCCCTCTGAGGCAAGCCTTTCAAAATCTCAATCAGGGGAAAACCATTGAAAGATTCATACACTAGGGAAAAATTAGTTCAGGCCATGGTGTCATAGTTCCCAAGGTTTCCTTTCAAAGGTGACTTCCTTCAAAGACCCTATAGACTAGGGCAAACAAGTTCCAAAGAGCCTTGAGGCAGAGCAAAAGCATAATCATCATGCATTGATTACGCTCATTATATCATTTGCAAGCCATCAAGGCATGTCAGGCGAAGAAGTTGAGATTCTCTCAAGAACAAACACACAGTCTATTGACAAAGGATCAAACTTGGGGCACCAAGAGCATCCATATTTATCCTCTAATCATCGCATCATCAGAAGACCGGGTGTCGGGAAGTCAAAACCTTTCTCCAAAACCACAAGTCCAATCCATACTGGCAACTACCAAAAATAAAAGTCCACTTTGTTGGCATCTTTATAAACTCAAATCCAATCAACATTGGTACCCAAAAAGTCTCACCTTCAAAAAGGGAGATCAATCCAAAAACAACCAATGATCCTCTTGCATTACCACATGCACTGCATACAATAAACACATATGACTTTCCTTCCGAATCAGGAAGTTGCATATCAAAAAGCTCTCTTATAAAAATGAGAAATTTCCATTAACATGCATCATATGCATACGTAACATAATAATTCTTTTCGTCAACCCTTTGACGATGATATCACATATATAATTCCTTTCCACCAACCCTTTGGTGATGCCTTTCTTTACTTATTCATGTCAACCCTTTGACGATGACAATTATTTTCCATCAACCCTTTAATGGTGCCACTCCATAGTGAAGTTTCTTTCTATCAACCCTTTGACGATGACATTTTATTTTCATCAACCTTTTGACGATGACAAATCTTTCCCATCATCCCTCTGATGATGATAATCTTTCCTATTAACCCTTTGACGATGATAGTTACATTTCCATCAACCCTTTGATGATGCCACTCCATTGTGAAGTTTCTTTTCCACCAACCCTTTAGTGATGTCACTCCATAGTGAAACCCTTTCTATCAACCCTTTGATGATGATATTCTATACTCATTCTTTTCCATTCGCCCTCTGAGGATGACAGTCTTTCCCATCAGCCCTCTAATGATGACAATCTTTTCCGTCAACCCTTTGATGATGACAATTACCTATCCATCAACCCTTTTGACGTCGACATTCATTATCTTCCATCAACCATTTGATGATGATATTCCCCAACAATCTCATTAAAAAAAATAAAACTCTACAAAATCCAATTCTCCAATTGCATTCCCGCATGCATCACATGCATCAATTCATGCATAATTTTCCTGCCCAAAATAGGAGAATTCATCAAATATAATCCTGTCAATCATCAACATACTTATGCATAACCTTATACAAAATCAAAAATTAGTTGCATTCCCATGCACATCCTAAATATCCCCAGCAATCGTATACTCGCATACATCTCATGCATCACCCTATGCATAGTATTACCACCCAAAGTGGAACATCATACAAAAATCATAACAAATATCAGGATCCATGGTCATTCATGTGTATCTTGGACATTCCTTATTTCTGAATAAAGTTATTACCCTGCATGTGCTCGTGGAATTATTTCCCGGAAAGTCATTCTTCAATTTTGTGGTTAATAACGATATTCTCCAGCATCTTTGCTATCATTTCTCCCCAAGTAGAGGTTACCCTAAAAAGGTCTCTTATGAGCTTTTCCCTTGCAGAGCATCTGTAATAAATTTCCTCCAAATGGAATCTTTTCTAAAATATTTCCCCCAACAGACGAACATTTGAGATACTACTTCATTTATCTGAAGAATCTTGTTTATCTATTTGAGATACTGCTTCATTTATCTGAAAAATCTCATTTATATGTTTGAGATACTGCTTCAGTAATTTAAAAAGTCTCATTTTTTTAGAGATACTGCTCTAAGTATCCTCGGAGAATCAAAGATACGGTTGAGATATCATTCCCTTGTCGAAACATCTCGATTATATCATGTAAGATACTGCTTCGTTGGTCCTCAGGGAATCTCGTGTGTCCAATTTAAGACACTGTTTTACTGATTTTCAGAAAGTCTTAGATACAGTTGAGGTATCGTTCCATTGTTGGAATATCTCGATCATGGCATCCAAGATATTATTCTGATGATTTCCAGAGATTCTTGATTATTTCATCTTACCTTCTAATAACTTTTCTTACTGTATTTCTCACTACATTTTCTTTCAGCATTTCTTCCTTGCATTTCAAAGGACAAAATTCGGGTCTTTTCGTATTTAATCATCTTCCACCAGGAATGTACGAAGACTGTTGTCATTCTTACTCTCTGGTTCAAGGTAATTAAATAAGGGCAGCTGTCATACCCCAATTTTGTCCAGGCATTTTTAAAACTTGCATAAATTCAATTTTAATTTTAGTTTGCATCATATGTACAACATAATATGCACTTCATCATGAATAACACGTAAAATATCAGTCGGAGTAAACTCTCGAAAAGACAGACAAATTGGTTAAATCATTCCTTAAGTACGTCCAAAATCAGCGGGTAAAAAGTTTCAAATTTAAACTTGCAGACGCCATTATTATTAATCTACGGTTCACGTAGTTTAACCTGGTGTGCTCGTTGTATTTTTTGACGACTTTTTCAGTTGCATTTTGACCCGTCTAAATCTTTTAACCGGTGCAAATTTATTTCAAAATTAAAAGAAACGCTGTATTTTTTCAATAAGTATATTTCGCGCTGATTATTTTAGTATATCCGATTTAATTTTTTGAATATATTTGCGCCCAATCCTTATTCATTATTTATCATTTCATTTTTATTTTTTTAGCAAAAATTATCATTTTGATTTATTAGAATTTAATAAGTTAGTATTGAATTTATTAAAGATAATATATTTTATTACTAACTTTCAAAATAATAAAAAGAATAAGAATATATAACCATTCCATTCCATATGTGTCAACTCATAAATCTCTCTCATGAGCTGGGAGGATAAGAACGAAAAAAGAAAAAAGAAAAAAAATTAAGTGGGAGCAACACCTGCACTCCCCACGCGTCCTCTCTCAACGGCTTTATGGAGAAAGACAGAAAAAACAAAAAAAAGGAAAAGGTCTTGCTCTAACGGTCCAATAGGAATAAAGAAAAAAGAGAATTAAATCCAGAAAAAGGGGGTCTAGCGGACGCGGAGGACCTTTTTCCTTTTTATTATATCTTCTCACCATCAAAAAAGTTAAAGGGATATACATACTCTCTCTCTTTGAAAGAATCTCTCTCTCCAAAAAGAAAGAGAAATAATAAAAACCAGAGAAAAACTTTTTCCCTTCTTCCTCGTGAAAACCAAAAAATACACAGACTTGAAAAAGGGACTTTTACTCATTTCCAAGAAAGAGGAATAAAAAAAAAAATCAATCCTTTTGAAACAGTCACCTTCTTCCACTATTTCCTTCAACCTTCTCCTTCCAAGCCTTCTCCGTTTTCCTTCCGGACATCTCCTCTTCCGCCACCTCACGCCTCCTCTTTCCGCCATTCACTCTGACCTCCATTAAAAAACAAACCTCACGCCGGCAACACCGTCGAACCCAGAAAATCGTTGTTTGTTCTTCCTCCCACAACCCGTACTCACCGCGTCGACCACTTTCGTCAACATCCACCATCATTGTTTCCGCCTCCTCCGCGACTTTCGTCGTCCTCCATTCTTCAAATTAACGCCTCACGCCTCCTCTCTCCGTCGCACAACCACGTACACCAAAGTCCAAAACGCGACACAACATCTCCGTTCAAACCCCCTTAGCAACCACATAATCTTTGCTCCAAAATTCCTAACAATAACCTTCTTCCACAACCGGCCCACCGGCAGAACCCTCCGATCTCCACCTTACCACCCAACCAGAACCTCTTCTTTCTATTAACACAACACCACAACCTTCGTCTTCGTCCGTTTCAACCCTTAAACCCATTGATTCAACATTTCTACCACCAAATTAAAACCATCAAATAAACATGTTAATTCTCTTTTTTAAGTAAATGTTATTTTTTATGAGAAATCAATAGTTTCGGTTTCGGCTTCACATCTTCACACCGCCTCGAGATCGACCATAAGGGGTTTTGGTTCTGAAGATTTGTGTAAAGTCATGATGTGCTCCTTGGATTGGTGAAAGAAGAAGTCAAGTTGTGGTTGGAATCATCAAGCCTAGCCAACAATGGACGTGATGCGGGAAAGGTTGGTAGTTTCATTTTCAACACGTAAAAGCAAGCTGTTGCGGACGAACATCATCACTAACAACAAGTCAACTCCGGCCAACATTACATGGATTTGGTAATATATAGCTTGATTTCATATGATCAAGTATTGCTTGGTTTATCTACTTTTCTTTAAAATGCTTACATGATAATTATAAATCTTCACTTTATATTTTTAGGAATAGAAACTTGTGTTCATGTGGTATTATTGGACTCTTGCTGCCATATATTGATTCAAAATATATAGTTAGCTGCTTGGGATAGTAGATATGTGATATACATATATTTCTTATTATGAAATCTTACTGTTGAGGTTTTATTTCATTTTGTTTTGAGTACCCTATAATTTATTATTTTGGGTTGATGTGATAATTCGTAATGGTATAGTTTGTAAATAATATTGGTTTGTTATGGTTCAAATTCATTACATATTTAATCGGATTAAACCCGTGGGTTCGGTAATTTTATACCGATATGCCGCCCAAATTTCTATATATTGATGGTGTATTTTCACCACATTTCAATCCTTACATACGACACTCCAACTACGTTGTCGTCATGTATAAACCGATTTATGAGCACATGGTGACCGATTTAATTCAATCAATTATATCAGCATCATCGCTCAATTCTATCTGTTTTAATTATAACAAATTAATTAATTTAGTTTTTGGTCAAATTAGTTAATTACCATTAATTAATTTTAATTAACATGATTATTTAATTTTAATTAAATAATTTTGATAATTAATCCTAATTAATTTAATTAATCGATTCAATCGAACTTTAATCAATTAATTTTGACAATTAAAGATTGATCGATTTCTTTCACTATCACTATTTCGCATCATTTCAAAACCATAACCCATTCAATTTCACTCATAAGCAAAAGTTTTGGTCCAATGCCGAGTATTTTTATTTAAATCCGATTAACCGCGCAAATTCAAACTATTTCTTCAAATTGATATAATTTCTAAAGAATATTCTTTTATAACTTAAACTTGGGATGAAAAATAATATAGGAAGTGTTCGCTTCACTATTTCTCAAGTACTTGAACGATTGGCGCACGCCACATTGCTAGAATTCTTGTCACCCGATTAAAACCGTACCAAATCCAAATCCAAACCCAAATCATTTCTTCCAAATTAATATAATTTCTAAAACATTTTTAATTCTAAATTTCGGATGATAAAAGAATGGGAGGCATTCGCCTCACTATCTCTCGAATAATTGAATGATTGGCGCACGCCATATTGCTCAAATACTTATCACCCAATTAAAACTTTAATCGTATAAGATCAAACTATTTTTCGAATCAATATAAATATTTTTACAATATAAACTTTGTATGAAGAGGATGGGAGGCGTTCGCCTCACCATCTCTTGAATAATTGAATGATTGGCGCTCGCCATGTTGCTCAGAATATCGACTTCCGATTAAAACATGTTAAATGAACTTGGATAATGGAATGGGTGGCGCTCGCCTCATTATTCCTTGAATAAGCAAGTGGAAGGCACACCCCTCATTACTATTCATGTTTGATTTACGCAAACATCTTTCAATAATAAATTAAACAAAAAAGGGAGTAGAAGGCGTTCGCCTTATTTTTCTTGAAAGAATTGAATGATTGGTATGCACCATATTGCTCAATCTTTTGCCATTCTTCTTCAAAATACCAAACATATCAAATATTATTCCTCACCCCTCGTGCGATCAACAACTTAAATCTTTTCAGAAAGAATATTGCTTAATCCTTTTTAGTGCGTACACAAACCAGCGCTTAAGTCTCCACCGCGAGCATGCAGGCCAATGTTTAACCGCTAGGATGCGATATAAGCACTTATTCATTAAAACACACTCAACCTATCAAACCTCTTTCATCACCCACGTGCGATTGAAACTCTTTTCAAAAAGAACACTGTTTAATCCTTTCTAACACGCACAACAAACTAGCGCTTAAGCCTCCGCCGAGAGTAGACAAGCCAACGTTTAGCCTTTAGAACGCGATCTAAACGGTCGTTCACTAAAAGATACCAACCAACCGTAGTTCCCCGAACTACGAATGCTCTTATTTCCTTATTACACCATAAGGATACGTAGGCATGAGATTGCGAGATCTTGGCGAGCACACTAATAAAAAACCTCCCTTTTCCCCTTTTGAGGTTTCCATCCATCTCTTTTCAATATTTTTATCACCCGAAGAAAACAAACACTATTAACTAACATTCAAATGTCAAATTCAACTAAAAGGTTCCCGTTGAGTACAACGGACGTGAGGGGTGCTAATACCTTCCCCTTGCGTAATCGACTCCCGAACCCGAATATGGTTGTGACGACCATTATTCTATTTTCTAAAGGTTTTATCGATATTTTCCTATTCCTTCATTGGGATAAATAAAATTTGGTGGCGACTCTATTCGAACTAATTTTTTCCGCGACCATCGCGAGGGATCGTATTTTTCGAGATACGACACATAGGCCTACCTAAGCTGAAGTTCTCTTCGGATTCTCTTTGTGAGGCATGTTAGAAGGGAAAAAGTTTTTTAAAACAACTTTCAAAAATAAAAATGTTGTTTCTACCTCTAAACCTCTTGAACTTCTTCATATTGACTTGTTTGGACCTGTTAAGACAGTGTTAGTCAATGGTAAGAAGTATGGACTTGTCATTTTTGATGATTATAGTCGTTGGACATGGGTAAAATTCCTAAGACACAAGAATGAGTTACATTTTGTGTTTACTAGTGTCTGCTCAAAAGTGAAAAATGAATTTGACTCTAAAATCATCAGAGTCAGAAGTGATCATGGTGGGGAATTTGAAAACAAAATTTTTGAAGAGCTTTTTGATTCTAATGGAATATCCCATGATTTCTCCTATCCTTGAACTCCACAATAAAATGGAGTTGTAGAAAGGAAGAATAGGACTCTCCAAGAAATGGCCAGAACCATGACCAATGAAACAAATGTAGTTAAGCACTTCTGGGCTGAAGCGATGAATACAGTGTGCTATATTCAGAATAAAATCTCTATTAGACCTATTATGGAAAAGACTCCTTATGAACTGTGTAAGGGAAGAAAACCCAACATTTCCTACTTTCATCCTTTTGGATGTTATTGTTTTATCCTAAGTATCAAAGATAATCTGAACAAGTTTGACTCTAAAGCATAAAAATGTATTATGTTGGGATACTCAGAATGCTCTAAAGGCTACAGAGTATATAATACAGAAACATTAATTATGGAAGAATCAATACATGTCATATTTGATGATAAGCTTGACTTTGAAAAGTCAAAGCTAGTTGAGAATTTTGCAGAATTGGAGATAACACTTGCAGGTTCTGAGGAAAAGGCTAAAGAATCTGAAAATGCAAAAAAGGGAATGTCAGAAGCACCTGAAGTCACATTAAATAAGAAAAGACCATGAAATAGATAAAACATTTTTGAAGAATTGATTATGGGGAACAAAAATGAATTTGTTAGAACAAAATCAACATTCAAAGGTTTTGAAGAAAGACTTCTAGGACTAGTATCTCTGATAGAGCCAATATCCTGTGAAGAAGCACTTCAAGACAAAGAATGGATTTTGACAATGAAAGAAGAACTTGATCAATTTTCAAAGAACGATGTCTGGGATCTTGTACCAAAACCCAAGGGAACCCATGTGATTGGAACCAAACGGGTGTACAAAAACAAACTCAATGAAAAGGGTGAAGTGGTCAGAAACAAAGCACGATCGGTGGCACAAGGTTATAGTCAACAAAAAGGAATTGACTACAATGAAACCTTTGCTCCAATCTCCAGGTTAGAATCTATCCGTCTACTTGTATCTTTTGCTGAAAATTACTCCATCAAACTACATCAGATGGATGTCAAAAGTGTGTTTCCGAATGGATATATTTCTAAAGAAGTGTATGTTCATCATCCTCCTGGTTTTTAAAACTCAAAATGTCCAGAACATGTTTTTAAATAGAAAAAAACTCTTTATGGTCTAAAACAAGCTCCCATAGCTTGGTATGAAAGACTGAGTTCTTTTCTTTTGAAAAATGATTTTATCAGAGGCAAAGTCGACTCTACACTCTTCTATAAAAACATTAGAAACAACCTTATGATCTGTCAGATATATGTTGATGACATAATTTTTGGTTCTACTAAGCCCTCTGTCTGTCAAGAATTTTCTGAGCTAATGCAGGCTGAATTCGAAATGAGTCTGATGCAAGAACTAAAGTTCTTTCTGGGAATTCAAATCAATCAAACATCAGATGATATATATGTATATCAAAGCAAATACATAAAATACATTCTGAAGAAGTTTGAAATGTCAAAAAGCAAACCAGCAAAGACTCTTATGCACCCCACTTGCATTCTGGAAAAATCATAGGTAGGTCAAAAGGTTTGTCCAGATATATTATTCATCGTTTATCTTTGTGCCAGATTCCAGTCAGATCCAAGGGAATCTCACTTAACTGCTGTTAAGAGAATCCTAATGTATCTGAAAGGAACACCTAACTTGGGACCGATGTATAACAAAACATCAGAGTATAGGCTTTCTGGGTATTGTGATGCAAATTACACTGGAGAGAGATTGGAACATGAAAGCACATTTGAGAACTGTCAGTTTTTGGGAGGAAACCTCATCTCATGGGCTAGCAAAAGACAATCAACCATTTCACTCTCAACTGCAGAAGCAGAATACATCTCAGCTTCACTATGCAACACTTGGATGCTCTAGATGAAAAACCAGCTTGAGAACTTACAGATATACGAGAGTAACATCCCTATCTTTTGTGACAATACTGCTTCCATATGTTTAAGTAAGAATCCTATTTTACATTCCAAAGCGAAGCACATTGAAATTAAACACCATTTTATCAGAGACTATGTTCAGAAAGGGGTAATAAGTTTAAAATTCATAGATACAAACCATCAATGAGTTGATATCTTCACAAAACCCTTAGCTGAAGATAACTTTTCCTTCATTCTGAAACATTTAAACATGGTAGATTGCCCATAATGATTCTGAACTCGTGTTTCTCCTCTAATATGATAATATAGGCTCTGACTTAATCATGTGGGTCATCTGATTCTAGTTCTGATACTTCTACCAGTTAGACATTATTTGAATTAGAATCCCTCCAAATCAAAAACCCTTTGGTATTCTTGATGTTAGAAACATCAACATGTGGTTTCTCAAACGTGTGGCCTTGGATCTTCTAGACAGCTATCTAGCTTAGAACTCAAGAGCCAAACTATTGATATCTCCTCAAGCAGTGTGCATATTTTGGAGATTAGACAACCATCATTAGCTGAAATTAATTCTCCCCAAGTGTGTGAACTCGGATTTCTGAAATAATTAATTTTGGTGTTTCCTATTCTCCATTAACGCTGTCATTTTGCATGCTATGATGTGTATATATATCTTTCACAATTCTCACTTTCACACTTTTCACTCACAAACCTACACAAACCCTCTTGTGCTCAACATTCCTCAAGTTCATCAGTATTCTTCATCTTCATCAACATTCAACAACAATCTTCATCTTCTCCAAATGGATTCTTAACATCAACAGGTCTATAACTACTCTCAACAAATGGAAGCAAATGAACAACTTGCTGAAGCTCCACAATAAACCACTACTGAAATTGTTACAACCTCAATAAACCCCACGTCCTTGATCGTCCCCCTCACATAAACGTTGCCACACCTTTTCAAAAGCTGGAGGTTCTATGTGAATCACTAGTGGACTTTGAAAACATGAAGCGAAACAGAGTTGATCTCACTGAAGATCTGAAGAAACAAGGCTGGGGAAACTACTTTCAAAGACTTTATGATCCTATCTACACTTTCGTCGTCAAAGAGTTTTGGAGATTCACAGACTACGATGACCATTACAGAGTTTCCTATGTTCTGAATGTCAAGATGGTCATCACAGAGAAGTCAATTGCCAAACTTCTGGATATGGAGAAAACTGGAGGCAGAAGGATTTATAACATAAACCCTAGGGCAAGGTACATATCCCTAGAGATTGTTCCCGCTATTTTCAAATAGAGCTCAAACGGGAAATCCTCCAAGAATAAGGAACTTCACTAGAATCTGAGGGTCTGGCTGAAGATCATTATGGGTACCATCCACCATCGTCCAACTTCAAACTCTTATAACTACATCAACACAGATCAGAAGTGCATCTTGAGTTGTCTTCACAAGGGACTAAAGTTGATTTTGCCAACATTACTCTTCAAGTATCTGAGGGATTCAATCAAGGATACAAGGAACCACATGAAGCCCAGAAACTACATCCCTCTAGGAAGGTTCATCTCTGACATTCTGATCAAAAGTGGGTTGGTGGACCATATGATATCTGTAGCACCTCAAATTTGCCTCCCTCATTCATGCATTCACTTTAGGTCATTTAACATTTCATATTGCATTTCAGCAAAGTTCATCCGAATTACCTCTGGTCAACTTTGGTCAACTAAAGGTCAAATGGCTAGAGAATGATTTGATTTGCCTCCAACATGTTCAAATTGTTGGTGTAAGCCCTAGAGGCCAATACTTTTGGTACTTGTATCGAATTATTTATTAATAATAAAAGGCATTTTCTTTATTATGGTTGATTAATAAAGTCCCTGGAATAGATAGTCCGTTTAATGTATTAAGTGTGACTTAATCATGAGAACACATTGAACATAAGGACACTATTCTTAAAGTATCCGTAGTCGAGCTTTAGTGTGAAGTGGGATAACATTAAAGCATTAAGACTATTATGTTTGTAGACTGAAGATCACATCTCATGGATCATGGATAAGGAGTTATCAAGTCTTAAACATAGGTATGAATATTAGGAGTAATATTTATACCGGATTGACCCGCTATGAGAATACTATATAGAAAGTTATGCAAAGTGTCATAAGTTATTCTCATGGTGATAATAGTGTATACCACTCTTCGACCTGAAACCACTATGGATCCTAGATGTAGAGTCGAGTGCTTTATTGCTGATCCAACGTTGTCCGTAACTGGATAACCATAAAGACAGTTGATGGGTACTCCACAAAGCATGCTGAGGGACATGAGTGTCCTAGATGGAATTTGCCCATCCTGCGTAACAGGATAAATGTCTATGGGCCCAATATTGAACTGGACAAGGGTGACACGGTCTATACCTTGTGTTCAATATAGACATAAGGGCAAAGGGGTAATTATACACATAATTATTATCACAGGAGGTTTTGTCAGATCACATGACATATTCGTGACTTGGGTAGCAGTGATATGTTGCTAGATACCGCTCACTGTTTATTATGTTAAATGCGTGATTTAATATAATTGCCAACGCCGCGAAAACCTATAGGGTCACACACAAAGGACGGATTGATGAGAGATAGAGTAACTAAGGAATACCGTAAGGTACGGTGCACTTAAGTGGGAGACGAAATATGGTAAGGTACCAAATACTTAAGTGATTTTGGGCATATTATAAGATATGGGCCAAAATACACTTAAGTGGGCTTTTTAGCTTGAAGCCCACACAAGTGGTTCTATAAATAGAACCCCTTGGGTAGAAGCATTGTCACTCCACTCAGACTGAAATTCAAGTAGAGACTTGGAATTTTGTTTCCTACTTTCTCTCACTCAAAGCCTTCATTCATAACAGCTAGCACTGCGATTGAAGGAATCCGTTCGTGTGGACTGAGTAGAGACGTTGTCATCGTTCAACGTTCGTGATCGCCCCGTGGATCTGTATCAAAGGTTTTGATCATTATCAGAGATCTGCACCAAAGATTTGAATCGCCACAAGAGGTAACAATTCTATCACTGATCATGCCCATTCGTAAGGATCACTAATTGGAGAAAAATTTAAATTCCACTGCGCCTTGGATGGCAATTCTCGCTGACCGGGCAGCGGAACACCCGTTCCCGCTGTCCGGGCAGCGGACCCCTGGCTAACTCTGCGTAGTGTGATCGGTCGTCGAAATTTAATTTGATTTTAATTAATTAAAGGAATTAATAATAATAATAAAGTGTTTATTATTGTCTTGTGGTGATCGGTATGGCCTTAGTTTTCCTTTGTTTTGTTTTGGGTTTTAAAATACGACCTGCGTGTCGTGCCTCTCTCTTAATCTCCAAAATGTAACTTCTTTTCTCATCTCACTCCCTCGTATGTAAAACGAGTTTCTTTTATATAATGTAATGATATGAAGAAAGCAAAGAAGTCAGTGCCAAAGGAGGACAACCTTGAAGATCTTGCTTGGAGAAGCTTAGATCGTTGTAGGTTAGCTTAGGTTCTCTCATTGGCTTGGGAGAACAATTGCGCTAGGGGCCATAACTGTTTCATTATGTTTGTTTGTATGTTGATGCATGTGAATGTATGTTGATGCATGTGAGAGACGGTTTATATGATAAACAAGCCGGTGAGATCAGAAAAATTGCAATTCCCTCAAAATAAATATTAAGTTTAAGCTTTCCAAGTTTTAACACTCATCAAGACTAGTATCGAATAATGTAGGTTTCGCCTACGCGAGGTGCATGTTCTATATTAGTAAGGTGCGATGGGATAATTGTAATATCCAACTATTAAAACAATGGGTCAAACTTAACTAAACAAATTATAATAAGATTATATATATGTTTAGAAGCAAGAGTTGGGAATGATCCATATGATGGATTGGAATAAGGAGTTATTCACCCAATTGAAATTTTTGAGAGTTGTATGAGATACAATTGGAAGGAGTTCCTACCTAAATAACCTAGTTTTGTGTAATCCGCCTACGCGGACTTAGAACGAAGTGAAATATGGATCTCGACCCACTAGAAAATCTTCCAATGGGATTTTCCGAATCAAATGATGAGGCTCATTTGTTTTGAATAAAATAGTGGGAGCATGTTTAATTAAAGGCCTAATTAAATATGTCAATGATACTTATATTTTCATTAATCCTTGTGTAGATTACCATGACAACAAACACCTCTAACAACATATTGCGATCAAACCCTGAGAAAGAAAAATTGTCTGGGACAAATTTTCTGGATTGGTACCGAGACATGAGGACTGTCCTCAAACATGATAAAGGGAAAGGCAAGGAAGTTGCCAAACCCAAACCCACTAGTGCTACTTTGAAGCCTAGTGGAAGCATAGGAAAGGAAGGCACCTGCTTCCATTGCGGTAAGACCGCACACTGGAAGAGGAACTGCCCAAAGTACTTGGAAGATAGGAAGAATGGAGTAGAGACTCCAACTTCAGGTATTTTTGTTATTGAAATTAATTTATCTACTTCTGCATCATGGGTATTAGATACTGGATGCGGTTCTCACATTTGTACAAATGTGCATGGACTGAAAAGGAGTAGAGATTTGGCAAAAGGTGAAGTCGACTTACGAGTTGGCAATGGAGCAAAGGTCGCTGCCTTAGCCGTAGGAACTTATGAATTGACTTTACCTAGTGGTTTAATAATTCAGTTAGAGAACTGTTATTATGTACCAGCAATTAGCAGGAATATTATTTCCATTTCTTGTTTGGACAAGTTCGGTTTTTCATTCATAATAAAGAACAATTGTTGTTCAATTTATTTGAATGATATATTCTATGCTACTGCTCAAATGAACAATGGATTATATGTCCTTGATCTTGAAGTGCCAATTTATAACATTAATACTAAAAGGATGAAACCTAATGAGTTAAATCCAACTTACCTTTGGCATTGTCGATTAGGCCACATAAATGAGAAACGCATTTCCAAACTCCATAAAGATGGACTGTTGGACTCTTTTGATTATGAGTCATATGAGACATGCAGATCTTGTTTAATTGGAAAGATGACAAAGTCTCCATTCACAGGAAAAGGTGAAAGAGCTAATGATCTTTTGGCCCTCATACATACTGATGTATGTGGACCACTGTACATACCAGCCAGAGGAGGTTTTCAGTACTTCATCACATTCACTGATGATTTCAGTAGATATGGTTATGTGTATTTAATGAAACACAAATCAGAGTCCTTTGAAAAGTTCAAGGAATTCAAGAATGAAGTACAAAACCAACTGGGTAGGAATATTAAAACTCTTTGATCAGATCGAGGTGGTGAGTATTTAAGCCTAGAGTTTGATGACCATCTGAAAGAGTGTGGGATCCTATCCCAACTCACTCCTCCTGGAACACCCCAATGGAATGGTGTATCTGAGAGAAGAAATTGAACCCTGTTGGACATGGTCCGATCCATGATGAGTCACGCCGATCTTCCAAACTCCTTTTGGGGCCATGCGTTGTTGACAGCAGCTTACACACTTAACCGTGTTCCATCCAAAAAGGTTGAGAAGACACCATATGAGATATGGAGTGGTGAGAAACCACATACGTCTTACATGAAGATTTGGGGTTGCGAAGTTTATGTGAAACGACAAATTTCAACTAAGCTTGAGCCCAAATCTGACAAATGCTTATTTGTGGGATATCCTAAAGAAACAAGAGGGTATTACTTCTACAATCCTTCTGAGGGCAAAGTGTTTGTCGCTCGAACTGGGGTTTTCCTAGAAAAGGATTTTATTTCCAAAGGAACCAGTGGGAGGAAAGTAGAGCTTGAAGAAATTCAAGAATCACAAAGCATCGATACACCTATGGAGGAATTAGAGCAGGAAACACAAATGGTTGTGGAAGAGCAACCTGCTCAAGTAGAACAAGACCAGCGTAGGTCAGGCAGGATACGTCACCTACCTGAGAGATATGGATATCTCATAACAGATCAAGGTGATGTATTACTCATGGATCAAGATGAGCCTGTGACCTACCAAGAGGCCATAACTGGTCCCGAGTCTGAGAAGTGGCTAGAGGCCATGAAATCCGAAATAGATTCCATGTACACGAACCAAGTTTGGAACTTGTTTGAGCCTCCTGTAGGAGTTAATCCTATAGGATGCAAGTGGGTCTTCAAAAAGAAGACTGACATGGAAGGTAAGGTACATACCTATAAGGCAAGACTGGTTGCAAAAGGATATAAACAAGTTCATGGTGTTGACTATGATGAAACCTTTTCACCAGTTGCAATGCTTAAATCTGTTCGGATTTTACTTGCTATCGCTGCATATCATGATTATGAAATATGGTAGATGGATGTCAAAACTGCTTTCCTTAATAGGAATCTTCTTGAGGATGTGTACATGACACAGCCTGAAGGATTTGACATACCAGAAGAAGCCCATAAGATATGTAAGCTACAAAGATCAATCTATGGATTGAAGCAAGCTTCCAGAAGCTGGAATCTTTGTTTTGATGAAACGGTAAAACAATATGGATTCATCAAGAACGAAGATGAGCCTTGTGTCTACAAGAAGGTTAGTGGGAGCATGATCGTGTTCCTGGTGTTATATGTAGATGACATATTACTCATTGGAAACGATGTCCTTACCCTGCAACAAGTAAAGACTTGGTTGGGGAAATGCTTTTCTATGAAGGACCTAGGTGAAGCAGCCTATATATTAGGAATCAGAATCTATAGAGATAGATCACAAAAACTGCTTGGCCTAAGTCATAGTACATACATAGACAAAGTGCTGAGACGCTTTAATATGCATGATTCCAAGAAAGGATTCATACCTATGAAACATGGCATGTGTCTATCAAAAACACAATCCCCTTCAACTAAGGAAGAAAGGGAACGCATGAATAAGATTCCATATGCATCTGCAATATGATCTATCATGTATGCCATGTTATGTACTCGGCCAGATGTCTCGTATGCTTTAAGTGCAACGAGTAGGTACCAATCTGATCTTGGTGATGCCCATTGGGTAGCTGTTAAGAATATCCTTAAGTACTTGAGAAGGACTAAGGAATCATTCTTGATATATGGAGGTCAGGAAGAGTTGGCTGTAATTGGTTACACTGATGCTAGCTTCCAGATAGATAAGGATGACTTTAGATCGCAATCTGGTTATGTGTTTTGCTTGAACGGTGGCGCTGTGAGCTGGAAAAGTTCGAAGCAAGATACAGTTGCTGATTCTACAACCGAGGCCGAGTATATTGCTACCTCAAGTGCAGCAAAGGAAGTTGTTTGGATCAGGAAGTTCATTAGTGAACTTCGCATAGTCCCTAGGGTTGTGGATCCCATTGGTCTCTATTGTGATAACAATGGTGCTATCGCACAAGCTAAGGAGCCTAGATCTCACCAACGATCCAAACACATACTTAGGCATTATCATCTCATTCGAGAGATAATAGATAGAGGAGATGTGAAAATATGTAAAGTACCTACACTTGACAATATAGCTGACCCACTGACAAAGCCTCTTGCGCAGCAGAAGCATGATGGCCATACTAGATGAATGGGCATACGGGGTATACCTGATTGGCTCTCGTGCTAGTGGGAGATTGTTGGTGTAAGCCCTAGAGGCCAATACTTTTGGTACTTGTATCGAATTATTTATTAATAATAAAAGGCATTTTCTTTATTATGGTTGATTAATAAAGTCCCTGGAATAGATAGTCCGTTTAATGTATTAAGTGTGACTTAATCATGAGAACACATTGAACATAAGGACACTATTCTTAAAGTATCCGTAGTCGAGCTTTAGTGTGAAGTGGGATAACATTAAAGCATTAAGACTATAATGTTTGTAGACTGAAGATCACATCTCATGGATCATGGATAAGGAGTTATCAAGTCTTAAACATAGGTATGAATATTAGGAGTAATATTTATACCGGATTGACCCGCTATGAGAATACTATATAGAAAGTTATGCAAAGTGTCATAAGTTATTCTCATGGTGATAATAGTGTATACCACTCTTCGACCTGAAACCACTATGGATCCTAGATGTAGAGTCGAGTGCTTTATTGCTGATCCAACGTTGTCCGTAACTGGATAACCATAAAGACAGTTGATGGGTACTCCACAAAGCATGCTGAGGGACATGAGTGTCCTAGATGGAATTTGCCCATCCTGCGTAACAGGATAAATGTCTATGGGCCCAATATTGAACTGGACAAGGGTGACACGGTCTATACCTTGTGTTCAATATAGACATAAGGGCAAAGGGGTAATTATACACATAATTATTATCACAGGAGGTTTTGTCAGATCACATGACATTTTCGTGACTTGGGTAGCAGTGATGTGTTGCTAGATACCGCTCACTGTTTATTATGTTAAATGTGTGATTTAATATAATTGCCAACGCCGCGAAAACCTATAGGGTCACACACAAAGGACGGATTGATGAGAGATAGAGTAACTAAGGAACACCGTAAGGTACGGTGCACTTAAGTGGGAGACGAAATATGGTAAGGTACCAAATACTTAAGTGATTTTAGGCATATTATAAGATATGGGCCAAAATACACTTAAGTGGGCTTTTTAGCTTGAAGCCCACACAAGTGGTTCTATAAATAGAACCCCTTGGGTAGAAGCATTGTCACTCCACTCAGACTGAAATTCAAGTAGAGACTTGGAATTTTGTTTCCCTCTTTCTCTCACTCAAAGCCTTCATTCATAACAGCTAGCACTGCGATTGAAGGAATCCGTTCGTGTGGACTGAGTAGAGACGTTGTCATCGTTCAACATTCGTGATCGCCCCGTGGATCTGTATCAAAGGTTTTGATCATTATCAGAGATCTACACCAAAGATTTGAATCGCCACAAGAGGTAACAATTCTATCACTGATCATGCCCATTCGTAAGGATCACTAAATGGAGAAAATTTTAAATTCCCTTGCGCCTTGGATGGCAATTCTCCTACACAAATGGGGTCTATTCATCAGTCAACATAGTACTCTTGAAGGAACAAAGGTCCGATGCACAGGTTATCAAATTTGGAAAGACTTCCCTGAGCTGTCATGCTCGCTAGGCGAGCAGCATGGTTCGCTTAGTGAATCTCGACTGTCATGCTCACTAGGCGAGCAAATCCTTCGCTAGGCGAAGCCGGCGCGTTTTCAAAAAAAATAATTAAATATAACAGAAAAATCTTGGACTTGGACCTCTCCCATTTGGGCCCACAAAGCCACGAATATCAGGTTATAAAAAGGGGAGAATGGATGAAAGCTGAGGACACTCTAAAATTTTCTCTGAATAAAACCCTAGTGAAGAGCTAACAGAATTCAGAACAGCCTCCAGAGACCGAAGGGAATTCATCTGCAAAGAACCAATTCCCTCTCATATAAACCCTGAGATTGCTCTGCAAACCCAAGGGTGCAATTCAATTTCAACCGATCTCACCAATCAGGTTTGCCCTATTCCTATTACTTTACGCCTTCAATTTGAAATTTCTAAATGTATGAGGAATTTGGAAGAGTGGGTATCGTTAGGTTTCACATGTGGGTTTAAAACAATGCCTTGAATGTTTAATCGTTTAGTTTCTGAAGTGTGTACCATAGGGTTTGGGGTCTTTGAAATCGGATTGTTATCAAGGAAGAATCTAAAACCCGCAGGCATTCGCTAGCACCTCGCTAGGCGAGCAAGTAGCGAAGCTTCGCTAGCACCACGTTAAGCGAAGCAGTAGCGAGCGTGACAGTAGTTGTTTTTTGCTTGCTCTAATCTATTTATTGTTTTGTTGTGACATGTTTTCTATTGCATCCGTGCACTGTTTACCTGACACTGTTGTTGTTATGTTTCTTTTGTTTGGTGCAACTCTTGATTGCATCCCATCTTGTTACTCTAACCTGTTTGTTGAGTTTTTGTGAGGGCTCACATGACTCCTGAAGAGATAACTTGCTTGGTATTCCACTTTCTTTGTGGGATACCAACTGGAGATTTATTCCGATTACCTGTGCTGACTTGATTTCTTTGATGGTACCAGCTTGAGAGGTCTCTGGGTTTCTTGTTTCTTTAGTTGCTGTTACTTCGGATCTTTATCCGTGTGGTAGATCTTTTGATCCCTTTTACATCTTTCCCGCATTTTACCGCTTTCTTAGCTGGAAGACCTCGATAGGAGGCAATGTTTTTTCGTGTGTTTACTTTTGTGCTAAAGACCTCCATGAAGAGGCAATTGACGGACAAAAGGGATTAATAATCAATCCCCCGTTATTCAGTGTATCGTTCTTTATGCTCACACTACGTGTCGATGCTTCAGAACAAAAGCCCAAGATCTTTTGTCCGGTCAGTCAGTGGAGAGGGTTCCATCTTCCTGAATCCCCACTTTTTGTTACTAGCTCACCCTATCTAGGGTTAAGAGCTATGAGGTCTTATCCTCATTACCCTTTTGATCTGCTCACCCTGACGTTCAATGTTAGTGGTTAAGAGCCCATTTGATTACCTTTCCATGGCTTGTTTGTCGAGGTTGATATGACCCCTCTTGACCAAAGCCCTACCCATGTATGTTTGAGCCCCTTGTTGGTATGTTTACTTTAAGATACATGTTTTGTGTGGTGTGATCGTCTCCCCATAGGGTTGCTAGGCTTCGTATAGTCTCTCGTATGCATGACAATTAAGGTAGCATGGTTCCTTCGTCTATGACTTCCTTTTTGCATGAGCATCCCTAAAACACAACCCCCCATATGAATGCTAGGCTTCATATAGTCTCTCGTATGCATGACAATTAAGGTAGCACGGTTCCTTCGTCTAGGACTTCCTTTTTGCATGAGCATTCCTAAAAAAACACAAACAAACTCATTGATTTTTCTTCTCCTAAGAACACGTTAACTCCTTCTACTACAGGTGACTAAGTCTCCAAAGGTCGAGCATCCGGTAGATTGCGTAGTAACGTCGTTCACCTAAAAAACACAAAACAAACAAAAATAGGTCCGTCGAACTACGTTTTGCTCTGATTCTCATTCCAGATGAGATACGTAGGCATAAGACACGATGTCTTACCGAGCACACTTCTCTTTAACCCGTAGGTAGCCGAGCTACGAAGACTCTGATTCTCATATTCATATGAGATACGTATGCAGTGGATGCGACATCCGTGCGAGTCATTTTCTTTTGACCCCTCTTTTGGTAAATAGTACATTAGATAAACCCACACCCTTCAGACAAAAACAACAAGAGTGGATCCCGTAGAGTACTACGAATGCGTAGGGGTGCTAATACCTTCCCTTCGCATAATCGACTCCCAAACCCAAGATTTGGTTACGAGACCTTGTCTTTTCCTTTCCTTTCTCCAGGTTTACTTAGAGCGTTTCCTTTCCCCTCCTTTGGGATAAATAACGCACGGTGGCGACTCTTCTGTCATTTTCCTTTTTCGCCGGTTGTTTTTTCGCAGGTTGCGACAGCTGGCGACTCTGCTGGGGATAAAATTTCCCTAAGCGAGTCCCTCCTAGATTTTGTAGGTTTCTTGTTTGTTGGGTGTTTATTTCTTTTGTACAGTTATTTATTTACCTGCTTTACCTTATGGCATTCATGTACATATGTCTGCTGTATCTGTGAGGTTCTGTGGTTTATTTGTTCGTTGGGGTGGGATGTTCTATGAGATAAGCCCACTACCCAGGCTTGAGCGTACACACAGGTTTTAGAGTGGATAGTCATGAGGCTTGCGTGGCATGTTGCTACGTTAAGTTGTTTATGAAGACCCACACCCAGACGAGGTTTCTGTTGGATATATTCTATCCTATGGGTGTTCCATAACGATAGATGTTCCTCTAGAAATCGTCGACTCTGGTGACCATTTCCCGAGGACTCAGTCAAGGCCTCTCCTCCGAGACGTGATTATATTAGCTCTGGTGGGCGCATTCTCGTTGCTCAATCCGAGGACCCCGAGACTGGGAACTTGCTTTAGGATATCCTATTGGGGGGAGTCAGTGGAGGTCTTTTGTCTCGTGATAATGCCAAACCTTTAGTGGTAAACGTATTATTCTCGACTGAAGGGCTGAAGTTGACGAACTTCTCTTCTTAGAACCTACTAGTGAGGGGCGGGCTAAATTCAGGAAACCTTAACCTTCAACCAACCCGGTTTTCTGGAGCAGAGTTTTTATCTTGTATTATATTCTTTAGTGGGTTTTCTCTTCAAACAGTACGACCCAACAGTTGTTCAAGCAGATACAGCCATTGCATTGCATTGCATTGCATCACATCATTTGCATTTACATCATTTAATACATGTTTATCAATTACCAGGGGTTTAGATCCTCTTCTTGATTCCGGTCGGGGCTTTCTGGTTCTCCTGAGATGGATATTGGCAGAAAGAGACACGCCGCCTACAAGTTTCCTGTGGTCTGTTTGGAGCCTATTCAACAGCTGATGAAGTTAATGGATCACGATTCTCTAGAAGGATTCCGGAAGGATTATGGTTTGATTCTAAGTTTCGTTACGGTTCTCTCCAAAGATCAACACGATGCTCTCTTAACACAGTTGCAGTTCTATGACCCTCCATTGAGGTGTTTTACATTCCCAGATTATATCTTGGTCCCTACTTTGGAGGATATTTCCAGTTTTCTCAGAGTTCCTATCAAGTCACAGTTGCTATTTTACAGTTCTGAGTTTCTGCCCGATTTCAGCATGGTTGCTTCAGCCACATATTTGGGGAAATCAATCTTGGAGTCTAATATGTGTCAGAAAGGAGGAGTCAGTGGTTTTCATTTGAGTTTCCTAGTGGGAGAAGCTAAGAAGAAGCTTGAAGAAGGTGATCAGAGGGGTTTCAATGTTGTGTTGGCTCTTTGTGTGTACGGGATTGTCTTGTTCCCTAATGTGGCGAAATTTGTGGACATAGACGCCATACGCCTCTTCGTGTTGGGAAATCCGGTGCCGACCTTGTTGGGAGATTTCTCTCATTCAGTGCATCACAGGAATGAGAATAGAAGGGGAGGATTGGTGAATTGTTGTACGCCTTTGTTTTATAAGTGGTTCAGTTCCCACCTACCCAAGTCTGGAGCGTTCGTTGATGTCAAGAAACCATTGAGTTGGTCAAAGAGACTGATGGGGTTAAGCGCTAAAGATATTTCTTGGTGGTCAGACCGGAGCTTGCTTCGGGTAGATATTATTCATAGTTGTGGAAACTTCTCGAATGTACCATTGATAGGAAGAAGAGGAAGTATCAACTACAATCCTTCTCTGGCAGTCAGACAGTTTGGATATGCTTTAAGAACTCCGCCTTTGGAAAAGGATGTGGAAGGATATCTGTTTTTCCATTCTTCATCTGATTTGACTGTATCCCGTAAGGCAGCTGAGGCTTGGCTCAAGGTGATCGAGAGAGGAAGAACTGTCCTTGGAAAAGGAGATTGTAGAACTCATCCTCAATATGAAGAGTTGCTTCGAGGAAGAGTCGAAGAGTTTGGTCTGCCGTTTCCTATTGAAGAACCTTTGTATCCACCTACTCCTGAGCAGTCAACAATGGTGAGCCGAGAGGAATACGACAAATTGAAGAATGCCATGAAGGAGCTTCAAACTAAAAACTCGGAGTTAAGTGTGAAGCTGCAAGACTGTATGCATCAATTCCATGAGGCAGAATATCAGAAGAGGGAAGTCGTCAGATTCCAAGAGGAAGCAAAGAGGAAATTAGTCCTGGAGGTGGACTTCTCCAGGAAGACAGACAAAGCCCTGGGATCATCCAGTTCCGAGTTGAGGCGAGTCAAACAGCAGTTGACAGATGCTCATGGCAAGTTAGCTGGTTGGCAAGAGCAATGGGATACATTTTCAGCTGCTAGGAAGGTAGAGGAGGAGGAGGAGATGGTGGCCGAATTGACTGGTCAGATGGAGAAGTTGAAGATTTTGCTGAAGGAGAAGATGAATGAGCTTCTGTGCGCCCGTTCAACCAATGGTTATATCACGGATCAACTCAACAAAGGTCAAGGACAGATTGAGGAACTCAAAATGCTGGCAGGTTTGAAGAAATCCAAACTTGAAGAGGTATTCGGAGAAGATGATGGGAATTACTACATAGAACACATCAACGAGTTGGATGAAGTTATTCACAAGATGAATCTGCTTATTCGGTGTTTGACAGAATCTCCAGATCATCCCAACACAGTGGTACTATTGGCTGAAGTGAGGAGCAGTCCTTATGGGTTGTGTACAGGAGGTTGATTCCTGATTTTTGTTCCTCTCTTTAGTTATTGTATTGTAGTGATGATCCACAGGCTTGTTGTGGAGATCCTTTTTGATGTACTGTTGGCTAAGGCCTTTCCCTTCTTGAACTCATTTATTTGATGGTTTTCCTTATTGCATCTTGATCTCAGAAGTTTACCCACGACTCGGTCTTCTTGTGCTTTCTGTTTGATGTGAGACTGGAATCAAGGGGGTAGAATACCCGATGGAATTGATAAACATGTCATTACATTTACACATTGCGTTTGCATATTCATTAGCATGTCATCCATAAGAGGTACCGCTGCGGTGTTCTTATATTATTTGGTGTTCATCAGCAGGATAGCTGATTCAGGAATTCATCGGTACGGTACCCGCAGAAACCATCAGAGAGTAATGGAAAGCTTTCAAGCAGATCTAGCGGAGATGAGGACCAACATGGCCCAATTCATGAGTATGATGCAAGGGGTAGTGCAAGGGCAGGAGGAACTACGAGCCTTGGTCCAGAGACAAGAAACTGTGATTCCCCCCGTCGGTCAGAATCTGCCAGAAGGAACCCCTGTCGATGACGCTGCTGTTACCAACCCTATCAATAACCATGCTAATGGTGACAAATTGCGTGGTATTAGAATCAATGGACAACCCATCATTACAGAGGTTGCTAATGCTCGAGCGGCACGTGCTCCAGTTCACCATCCTTCTCATTTGGTTGACAAACAAGAAGATATGTTCACTATTCCCAGTGATGATGATGAATTTGGAAAGGCGGAAGAGAGAGATAGGAAGGTCGACGCCCTTGCTGAAAAGATTCGCGCCATGGAGTGCCAAAACTCTTTGGGTTTTGATGTTACTAACATGGGTTTAGTTGATGGGTTGAGGATCTCATACAAATTCAAAGCGCCATCTTTTGACAAGTACAATGGCACTTCTTGTCCCCGAACTCATGTGCAAGCTTACTATCGGAAGATATCCGCTTACACTGATGATGAAAAGATGTGGATGTACTTTTTCCAAGACAGCTTGTCTGGAGCCTCTTTGGATTGGTACATGGACTTGAGAAAAGAATTTGTCAGAAGCTGGAGAGAGTTGGGTGAAGCTTTTCTGAGGCAGTACAAGCATAACATGGACATGGCTCCGAGCAGAACCCAGTTGCACAGTTTGTTTCAGAAGACCGGTGAGAGTTTCAAGGAGTACGCCCAGAGGTGGCGTGAATTAGCTGCGAGAGTACAACCTCCGATGTTGGAGAGAGAATGAACTGATATGTTCATTGGAACCCTGCAAGGTGTATTCATGGATCGTATGGGAAGTTGCCCATTTGGTAGTTTTTCGGATGTTGTGATTTGCGGAGAGAGAACTGAAAGTCTTATCAAAGCCGGAAAAATCCAAGGCCCTGGTTCTTCAAGTTCTTCAAGTGCTAAGAAACAATTCTCAGGGGCACCCAGAAGGAGTGAGGGTGAGACGAATGCTATACATAATCAGAGAAGTGGAAATAGAGGACAACAATATCATCATGCGGCTGCTGTGACTATTCCAGCAACCCAACCTCAACAACCACAAAGAGTACAACCACAACAACAACAACAACGCCAATTCCAACCGAGACAAAGAATGCCAGATCGTCATTTTGATCTGTTGCCAATGACTTATGCTGAATTGCTCCCTGAACTGCTCAGGTTAAAGTTTGTTGAACTTCGCACTATGGCTCCATTAACAAGGATTCCCGCAGGTTATGATGCTAACGTCCGCTGTGATTTTCATTCTGGTGCGCCAGGGCACCACATCGATAATTGTCGGGCTTTTCACCATAAAGTTCAAGATTTGATTGATGCCAAGACGATTAACTTTACTCCTACTCCGAATGTGGTGAATAATCTTATGCCTCAGCATGGAGGGCCCAGAGTAAATAGTGTGGAAGATGGGGAAAATTTGAACTTGGTAGTCAATGTTAATGATGTTCAGACTTCGTTGTTTGTAGTGAAGGAACGTCTGCTAAAAGGGGGAGTATTCCCAGGATGTGACGAGAATTGTTCAGATTTTGGTAATCATGAAAACGGTTGTGTGAAACTGAAAGAAGGTATCCAGGGATTGATGAGTGAAGGTTGTTTACAGTTTGATCGAGTGGTGAAAGACCGTGAAGAGGTATCGACTATTACCATTTACTTTACACCGTCAGAAGGTCCTGTACGTGCTCCAAGAACTATTAGTGCGCCTGTGACTATTGGTACTCCTGTGACCGTAGCTGCGCCCGTGACCATATCTGCTCCGAGGACTGTTGGTGTTCCCGTGATTATCAATGCTCCAGTAACTATCAGTACTCCTACCACCATTACTGCTTCTAGTGGAAGACTTTTTGAGGATAGTAGAGCAATTCCGTGGCAATATGACAATGCTTCTTGCAGAAATAAAATACCAGAGAATCATACCAGATCAGTCAATCATACTCCAGTAACAGTTGGTTCGGCTGTGGGTAATGTGGGAGGACCCGGAGGATTCACGAGAAGTGGTCGTTTGTTTGCACCACAGGTGCCGAAGGATAACAATGTTGAGGCTCTTGCTAGAACAAAAGGGAAACAAGTTGTGGTTGAAGAAGAACCAGTGCGAGAGGAAGTACCCGAAGGTTCTTTTGAGAAAGACGTGGAGGAATTCATGAGAATTATCAAGAAAAGTGATTACAAGATCGTGGATCAGTTGAACCAGACATCGTCGAAAATCTCTATTCTCTCTCTGTTAATGTGTTCCGAGGCACATCGTAACGCCCTGTTGAAAATGTTGAATATGGCTTATGTACCTCAAGAGATTTCTGTTAACCAGCTTGAAGGTGTTATCACAAATGTTAACACGAGACATGGTTTGGGATTCACGGATCTAGACTTGACACCTGAGGGTCACAATCACAATAGAGCTCTGCATATCACAATGGAATGCAAAGGCACCGTTTTGTCGCACGTTTTGGTTGATACCGGTTCTTCTTTGAATGTGCTGCCCAAAAAGGCCTTGAGTAAGCTTGATGTCGAAGGGGTTGTTCTCACACCAAGTGATCTTGTTGTCCGTGCTTTTGATGGATCCAAGCGATCAGTTTTTGGTGAAGTCACGTTGCCTGTGAAGATAGGCCCGGAAGTGTTTAATATTGTCTTCTATGTGATGGATATTCAACCAGCATATAGTTGTCTGTTGGGGCGTCCCTGGATACATGGAGCCGGAGCAGTTTCTTCGACTCTCCACCAAAAGCTAAAATATGTGTGGGATGGTCAAGTTGTGACCGTGTGTGGCGAAGAGGACATCTTTGTGAGCCATTTATCCTCCTTCAAATAGGTGGAGATGGATGGTGAAATTCATGAAACTCTATGTCAAGCTTTTGAGACTGTCAGTATTGAGAAGGTGGCTTTTGTTGAACAGAAGAAATCAGGTACCTCGATTATTTCCTATAAACAAGCTCTGGAGGTCATTCATTCAGGTAACGCGGAAGGCTGGGGCAAGGTGATTGGTGTGCCCATAAAAGAAAACCTGTTTGGCATCGGCTATCAGCCTTTTCAATCATCAGAGCAGGGTGTCCAAAATCAGAAAGGGCCGTGTACTTTCACTAGTGCTGGATTGATGAATCACGAGGATGTCTTTGCAACAGACAATGAAGATGGTGACAGTGATTGTGATATGGATAGTTGGGTGCGCCCGTGTGCTCCAGGGGAGAAGATCAACAACTGGACTGCCGAAGAAATAGTCCAAGTTACTCTTCAGACAGAGTAATTTTCTTTTGTTTTACATTTTGCATGAAAGCCCTACGCTCTGCCCGAGGCGTAGTGGTTCATTGTAGGGCCACATCATGTTTTGAATCTTCAATGATTATCATCAATAAAGGACGTTTTGCAATTAAATTTGTGCTCACTGTCTTTCTGTTTTTATTACTTTCATTTTCAAAACAATAAAAATGGCAATGTTTTTTTGTTTTTTGTGACTTTCCTGAACTCTTTTCTAAAATAAAGCATGAAACATCATTCGTGCAGAATTGATCTTGCGGATTCCATTAAAAACAATTTTGTTATGGCTCAGTATGACTTTGACAATCCCATTTACCAAGCCGAAGAGGAGAGTGAGGAAGATTGTGAACTCCCCAAAGAATTGGCCAGACTATTGAAATAGGAGGAAAGGGTCATTCAACCTCATCAGGAAGAGTTGGAAGTCATTAACCTTGGTACTGAGGATGCAAAGAAAGAGATCAAGATAGGGGCTGCTTTAGAGGAAAAGGCCTAGAGAGGGCTGATTGAAATGCTGCGAGAATATGTGGATGTATTCGCATGGTCGTATCAAGATATGCCTGGTTTGGATACAAATATTGTGGTGCATAGGCTACCTCTCAGAGAAGATTGTCCTTCGGTAAAGCAGAAGCTTCGCAGAACTAGTCCTGATATGGCTGTCAAGATCAAAGAGGAGGTTCAGAAACAGTTGGATGCAGGTTTTCTGGCAGTTTCTAATTATCCCCCTTGGGTGGCTAACATCGTACCCGTGCCGAAGAAGGATGGCAAAGTCAGGATGTGTGTTGATTACCGAGATTTAAACAGAGCTAGTCTGAAAGATGACTTCCCATTACCTCACATTGATGTATTGGTTGATAACACTGCTCAGTCCTCGGTTTTCTCTTTCATGGATGGATTTTCTGGCTATAATCAGATCAAGATGGCGCCAGAAGACATGGAGAAGGCGACATTCATTACACCTTGGGGCACGTTCTGTTATAAGGTAATACCATTTGGATTGAAGAACGCCGATGCTACCTACCAAAGAGCTATGACGACTCTCTTTCATGACATGATGCACAAAGAAATTGAAGTGTACGTGGATGATATGATTGCGAAGTCTCAGACAAAAGAGGAGCATTTGGTAAACTTGCAAAAATTGTTTGAAATATTGAGAAAGTTCAAACTGAGGCTGAATCCAAACAAGTGTACATTTGGAGTGAGATCTGGAAAGCTGTTAGGTTTCATTGTCAGTGAGAAAGGGATCGAGGTTGATCCAGCAAAAGTAAAAGCTATCCAAGAAATGCCTGAACCAAGAACAAAAAAGCAGGTCCGTGGGTTTTTAGGGAGGCTGAACTACATTGCACGGTTCATATCTCACCTAACAGCTACGTGCGAACCAATATTTAAATTGCTAAGAAAAGATCAAGCAATCAGGTGGAACAATGATTGTCAAAAAGCTTTTGATAAGATAAAAGAATATTTGCAGAAACCTCCAATTCTTATACCTCCAGTTCCTGGGAGGCCTCTGATAATGTACCTTTCAGTAACAGAGAATTCGATGGGGTGTGTATTGGGACAGCATGACGAGTCTGGTCGAAAAGAGCATGCAATATACTACCTTAGCAAAAAGTTTACCGACTGTGAAACAAGATATTCGCTGCTCGAGAGAACTTGCTGCGCTTTGGCATGGGCTGCTCGCCGACTAAGACAGTATATGTTGAACCATACTACCTTGTTGATTTCTAAGATGGACCCAGTAAAGTATATCTTTGAAAAGCCGGCTCTTACCGGACGAGTGGCTCGTTGGCAAATGATTTTGACAGAGTATGACATCCAGTACACGTCGCAAAAGGCCATCAAGGGTAACATTTTGTCTGATTACCTTGTCGAGCAACCCATTGATGACTATCAGCTGATGATGTTTGAATTCCCCAACGAAGATATCATGTACTTAAAAATGAAAGATTGTGAAGAGCCTCTTGTCGAGGAAGGACCAGATCCCGATGACAAGTGGATACTGATGTTTGATGGGGCAGTAAATGTGAATGGAAATGGTGTTGGGGCAGTACTCATTAATCCCAAAGGTGCACACATACCTTTTTCCGCCAGATTGACTTTTGAAGTAACCAACAACGAAGCTGAGTACGAGGCCTGTATCATGGGGATTGAGGAAGCCATCGATCTGAGGATCAAAACTCTGGACATTTATGGAGATTTTGCTCTAGTGATTAACCAAGTCAATGGAGACTGGAATACTCATCAGCCACATTTGATTCCTTATAGAGATTACACCAGAAGGATCTTGACTTTCTTCAAGGCAGTAAAGTTGTATCATGTACCCCGAGATGAAAATCAAATGGCTGATGCCTTAGCCACATTGTCTTCCATGATTAAAGTTCATTGGCAGAACCATGTGCCACACGTTGCTTTGAATCGACTCGAGAGGCCTGCGTATGTGTTTGCAACCGAGTCTGTTATTGATGAGAAGCCATGGTTTTATGATATTAAGAATTTCCTCAAAAGCCAAGAGTATCCTGAAGGAGCGTCAAAGAATGACAAGAAAACATTGAGAAGGCTAGCTGGAAGCTTTTTCTTAAACAAGGATGATGTGTCGTACAAGAGGAACTTTGACATGGTTCTGCTCAGATGCGTGGTTAGACACGAAGCAGACATGTTAATGCAGGAAGTACACGAGGGATCTTTTGGTACCCACGCTGGTGGTCATGCAATGGCCAAGAAGTTGTTAAGAGCCGGTTATTATTGGATAACCATGGAATCTGATTGTTTCAAATACGCTCGGAAGTGCCACAAATGTCAGATCTATGTAGATAAGGTGCATGTACCACCAAACCCTCTGAATATTATGAATTCTCCTTGGCCATTCGCGATGTGGGGCATCGATATGATTGAAAAGATTGAACCTACTGCTTCTAATGGACATCGCTTCATCCTAGTTGCGATTGATTACTTTACCAAGTGGGTGGAAGCAGCTTCCTATGCCAATGTTACCAAACAAGTGGTTGCTCGATTCACTAAGAAAGAAATTATCTGTCGTTATGGTGTTCCTGAGAGAATCATCACTGATAATGTTTCGAATCTCAATAACAAGATAATGAAAGAACTTTGCAAAGACTTTAAGATCGAACACCACAATTCTTCTCCTTACAGACCAAAGATGAATGGTGTTGTAGAGGCGGCAAACAAGAACATTAAGAAGATTGTGCAAAAGATGGTTGTGACGTATAAGGATTGGCATGAGATGCTGCCTTTCGCTTTGCATGGGTATCGTACCTCAGTGCGTACATCAACCGGGGCAACTCCGTTTTCACTTGTGTATGGCATGGAGGCAGTCTTGCCAGTAGAAGTTGAAATCCCTTCTTTAAGGGTGATGATGGAGGTAAACTTGACGAGGCTGAGTGGGTTCAAGCCAGGTTTGATGAGTTAAATTTAATTGAGGAAAAGCGATTAGCAGCTGTGTGCCATGGGCAGCTATATCAGAGAAGGATGAAGAAGGCCTTTGATCAGAAAGTGCATCCTCGAAGCTATCAGATAGGTGACTTAGTTTTGAAGAGGATCCTTCCTCCCGGTACAGATAACAGGGGCAAGTGGACTCCGAATTATGAAGGTCCATATGTTGTTAAAAAGGTCTTTTCTGGTGGAGCCTTGATGCTTACAACTATGGATGGTGAAGATTTTCCGTCTCCTATGAATTCAGATGTAGTCAAAAAATACTTCGCATAAATTGACCCGCTGGACAAAAAAAGAAAGTCCAGGCAAAAAAGGGCGTCCCGGCGAACCAAGAGAAAAAAGAAGAGAAAAAGGTTTGGGCAAAACTTAGGGATAAAGAATAAAAAATAATATGTACACCCGGTAAGTCGAAAACCTGCAAAGGCGGCTTAGGCAAAAAAGGGTATCCCGGTGGATTGAAAACCTGAAAAGGCGATCCAGGCAAAAGAGGGATTAAAGCAAAGACTACAGTCTGAATCATCTGTACTTCATCGCGTTTCAGTGTCTACCATCTTGAAGGATATGATCAGTCCAATTACTCTTCTCAGAAAGCAAAGAATTTGGGGAAATTGAAGATCTGAGTCATAACAGGATTGGAAAGTAGTGGAATACCGTGTTCACATTGTCAATAGGATAGCTTATTTTCTCTTTTGGGGCAATTACCTCTTCCTAGGAATTGCTTCCTGATGTATCTGCCTTTATAGGTCATTTTCAATCAATAAAAGTCGTTATTCAGTCAATATGCTCTCTTGTTTTTTATTTTCTACTGTTTTGTTTGCAAAAACGTCCGAATTTTTGATAAACATTGCATCTAAAAACATGAAGGCTAGACAATGACATGTGAAAAGATAAAACATCTGAAAATCATTTTGAATGTTGAGTACACTTGAGTATATTTTGTCCATACGATCCCCTGGGGCATGTATGTCTTGTCGTTTTGCAGGTTACTATCTTTGATTGATGGCTAAAGCAGATGAGCCAAAGTTTGTTCGAAGGAAGACCCTGTTGTTTCAACAATGTCCAGTCGTGTAAGAAGTTGGGTCGTCTAAGTCGAGTTCAGGATTTGTTTCCCCAGCATGGTCGTGAGGTTGGTGTTTTCCCGACAAGTGACTCCCCCATTGAGTTGGTTTCTCTACCGTACCGAGAATGTCAGATCAGTAAGTATCCTCAGCAGAATTATTGTATGTCCCCACAGAGTTGGAAGGTCGAATCAGAAATTGTATGCTCAGTAAAGTGATCATTTTCTTTCCCAGTAGGAGTTTTCCTCCCTTTGCATCTCGCATGTAGTAATCATCATTTGCATTCGCATTCTCAAATCGCGTAGCATTTCCATTTAGAATGGAGCATTACGCCATGAAAAAACTCAAACATATGCATACACGCATTAAACCAGGTTGGATCATATCCCTAGAAGAGACGAATCATTTTTCAACATCAGTGCAGCCCATTTGCAACAGTTGCTCTTGGCAACATTCAGAATCGATAATCCCAGTGAGATTTATTTTCTCACTAGTCCGCGAAAGGAAAGCTTGATTCCCTTCCAATTTAGTCACCAGCAAGTGTCTGCCTTATTTTGACATATGTAAATGTCATCCTTACGATACCGGTAAGTGTCGTGTTAATCCCTGCAAGGGTCTGTGCTTTTCGTTGATATCGTCCTGTCAACACCCGTGTCTGCTCTTCTTTGGTGTCGGTAAACATCATTGTTCGATATCGGTAAACATCAGCCGCTTGTTAACCATCGGTAAATGGTTTTTTCGTTCAAGATTCCCCAGCAGATTCGTTATCCGTAAATATCGAGTACTTCATTTTCGCCATCGGTAAATGGTTTCGTTTCATAAATAGATCCTTTCCTTGGTTTTTGTAAACATCATTGTTCGATGTCGGTAAACATCGAGTCTTTTCCCAGTCATCGGTAAATGTTTGGTCTTGTTTCATTTATGAATATCATTGTTCGATGTCGGTAAACATCGAGTTTCTTCCCAGTCATCGGTAAATGTCTGGTCTTGTTTCACTTGTAAATATCTTTTTTCTCCCCAGCGAAGCCGCCATCGGTAAATGGCCTCGCTTTCTTTGATATCGGTAAATATCAAATTTTGTTTTGAAGCCACCATCGGTAAATGGCCTCGCTTTCTTTGATATCGGTAAATATCAATTTGCTTTTGAAGCCGCCATCGGTAAATGGCCTCACTTTCTTTGATATCGGTAAATATCAAATCTGCTTTTGAAGCCGCCATCGGTAAATGGCCTCGCTTTCTTTGATATCGGTAAATATCAATTTGCTTTTGAAGCCGCCATCGGTAAATCGCCTCACTTTCTTTGATATCGGTAAATATCAAATCTGCTTTTGAAGCCGCCATCGGTAAATGGCCTCGCTTTTTTTTATATCGGTAAATATCAAATTTTGTTTTGAAGCCGCCATCGGTAAATGGCCTCACTTTCTTTGATATCGGTAAATATCAATTTGCATTTGAAGCCGCCATCGGTAAATGGCCTCGCTTTCTTTGATATCGGTAAATATCAAATTTTATTTTGAAGCCGCCATCGGTAAATGGCCTCGCTTTCTTTGACATCGGTAAATATCAAATTTTGTTTTGAAGCCGCCATCGGTAAATGGCCTTGCTTTCTTTGATATCGGTAAATATCAATTTGCTTTTGAACCCGCCATCGGTAAATCGCCTCGCTTTCTTTGATTCGTCACCTACAGAGTGCAAATTCTCTGGTTCTTTTGGTATTCAATCCCTATTTACCTCGAAAGTCTGATAGCCGCTGCTTTCATCCGTTCAGGTTCAAAGTTGATTGAATAGGGGCAGTTGTAGCACCTCAAATTTGCCTCCCTCATTCATGCATTCACTTTAGGTCATTTAACATTTCATATTGCATTTCAGCAAAGTTCATTCGAATTACCTTTGGTCAACTGAAGGTCAAATGGCTAGAGAATGCTTTGATTTGCCTCTAACATGTTCAAATGGGGTCTATTCATCAGTCAACATAGTACTCTTAAAGTAACAAAGGTCCGATGCACAGGTTACCAAATTTGGAAAGACTTCCCTGAGCTGTCATGCTCGCTAGGCGAGCAGCATGGTTCGCTTAGCGAATCTCGACTGTCATGCTCGCTAGGCGAGCAAATCCTTCGCTAGGCGAAGCCGACGCGTTTTAAAGAAAAAATTAAATATAACAGAAAAATCTTGGACTTGGACCTCTCCCATTTGGGCCCACAAAGCCACGAAAATCAGGTTATAAAAAGGGGAGAATGGATGAAAGCTGAGGACACTCTAAAATTTTCTCGGAATAAAACCCTAGTGAAGAGCTAACAGAATTCAGAACAGGCTCCAGAGACCGAAGGGAATTCATCTGCAAAGAACCAATTCCCTCTCATATAAACCCTGAGATTGCTCTGCAAACCCAAGGGTGCAATTCAATTTCAACCGATCTCGCCAATCAGGTTTGTCCTATTCCTATTACTTTACGCCTTCAATTTGAAATTTCTAAATGTATGAGGAATTTGGATGAGTGGGTATCGTTAGGTTTCACATGTGGGTTTAAAACAATGCCTTGAATGTTTAATCGTTTAGTTTCTGAAGTGTGTACCATAGGGTTTGGGGTCTCTGAAATCGGACTGTTGTCAAGGAAGAATCTAAAACCCGCAGGCATTCGCTGGCACCTCGCTAGGCGAGCATGTAGCGAAGCTTCGCTAGCACCACGCTAAGCGAAGCAGTAGCGAGCGTGACAGTAGTTGTTTTTTGCTTGCTCTAATCTGTTTTGTGTTTTGTTGTGACGTGTTTTCTATTGCATCCGTGCACTGTTTACCTGACACTGTTGTTGTTATGTTTCTTTTGTTTGGTGCAACTCTTGATTGCATCCCATCTTGTTACTCTAACCTGTTTGTTGAGTTTTTGTGAGGGCTCACATGACTCCTGAAGAGATAACTTGCTTGGTATTCCACTTTATTTGTGGGATACCAGCTGGAGATTTATTCCGATTACCTGTGCTGACTTGATTTCTTTGATGGTGCCAGCTTGAGAGGTCTCTGGGTTTCTTGTTTCTTTAGTTGTTGTTACTTCGGATCTTTATCCGTGTGGTAGATCTTTTGATCCATTTTACATCTTTCCCGCATTTTACCGCTTTCTTAGCTGGAAGACCTCGATAGGAGGCAATGTTTTTTCGTGTGTTTACTTTTGTGTTAAAGACCTCCATGAAGAGGCAATTGACGGACAAAAGGGATTAATAATCAATCCCCCGTTATTCAGTGTGTCGTTCTTTATGCTCACACTATGTGTCGATGCTTCAGAACAAAAGCCAAAGATCTTTTTTCCGGTAAGCCAGTGGAGAGGGTTCCATCTTCCTGAATCCCCACTTTTTGTTACTAGCTCACCCTGTCCAGGGTTAAGAGCTATGAGGTCTTATCCTCATTACCCTTTTGATTTGCTCACCTCGACGTTCAATGTCAGTGGTTAAGAGCCCATTTGATTACCTTTCCATGGCTTGTTTGTCGAGGTTGATATGACCCCTCTTGACTAAAGCCCTACCCATGTATGTTTGAGCCCCTTGTTGGTTTGTTTACTTTAAGATACATGTTTTGTGTGGTGTGATCGTCTCCCCATAGGGTTGCTAGGCTTCGTATAGTCTCTCGTATGCATGACAATTAAGGTAGCATGGTTCCTTTGTCTAGGACTTCCTTTTTGCATGAGCATCCCTAAAACACAACCCCCCATAGGATTGCTAGGCTTCGTATAGTCTCTCGTATGCATGACAATTAAGGTAACACGGTTCCTTCGTCTAGGACTTCCTTTTTGCATGAGCATTCCTAAAAAAACACAAACAAACTCATTGATTTTTCTTCTCCTAAGAACATGTTAACTCCTTCTACTACAGGTGAGTAAGTCTTCAAAGGTCGAGCATCCGGTAGATTGCGTAGTAACGTCGTTCACCTAAAAAACACAAAACAAACAAAAATAGGTCCGCCGAACTACGTTTTGCTCTGATTCTCATTCCAGATGAGATACGTAGGCATAAGACGCGATGTCTTACCGAGCACACTTCTCTTTAACCCGTAGGTAGCCGAGCTACGAAGACTCTGATTCTCATATTCAAATGAGATACGTATGCAGTGGATGCGACATCTGTGCGAGTCATTTTCTTTTGACCCCTCTTTTGGTAAATAGTACATTAGATAAACCCACACCCTTCAGACAAAAACAACAAGAGTGGATCCCGTAGAGTACTACGGATGCGTAGGGGTGCTAATACCTTCCCTTTGCATAATCGACTCCCGAACCCAAGATTTGGTTGCGAGACCTTGTCTTTTCCTTTCCTTTCTCTAGGTTTACTTCGAGCGTTTCCTTTCCCCTCCTTTGGGATAAATAACGCACGGTGGCGACTCTTCTGTCATTTTCCTTTTTCGCCGGTTGTTTTTTCGCAGGTTGCGACAATATCCTACAACCTGGTGGAAATGTGACTGTAGATGTTGGCAAGCCTTTGAATGCCAGACATCTGAAGAGTATCGGGGTCATTGAAAAGGTCTTAGCCAAGCCAACTCTGGACACATCCTGGGAAGCTCTGAAGGATCAGAGAAAGATTCCAAATAGTCTTTATCTTTTCTCCAAGATAGATCCTCCAGAGGTCATTGTCCATTACATCCAAGATCTGGAATCTCAAGAAGTAGATATCTCAGAGTTCTTAGTGGATTAGCTACCATAACATCCACCCAACTTCATGAAGAGTATGAGAGAGCCCTCTGAGAGGAAGTCGAAGAAGAAACCTTTGAAGCTGGGAGAACCTTCAGAAACCAGATCGCCTATGCCTCTGGACTCCTCTGTTTCAAGTAAGTCATATCCCTGTGAAACTCCTTCAAATTCTAATTTAAAGCAAATATCTTCCTCTCTACATTAACCATCTTTCCTCTCTACATCAACCATCTTCTACCTATACCCCCCTTTGAACCCACCATATCTATTCCAACTCCCTCTGAACCTCACAACTCTAACCATTCCTCACCCCCTCTACAACAATTCAACCTCACTACCACAACACTTCCTATATCTGAAGCCTTACTTTTGAATAAACCCATTTCACATCCCTCATCACCACTATACTATGACCTCTCTTCTGACTCTGAACAGGTAGAAACCACTAACCCTCCATCTCCAACATTGGCCCAACTCCAAGCCATAACACTATCTAACCAACCTCCATCTATACTAGAAACCTCAGTGCCTTCACCATATGAACCTCAAACAAAACCTCCATCTGAATCTCCCACTGAACCCCCAACCGAACAACCCTATGAATCTCCCACTGAAACCACCCACACTTCTTCAGAACCCATTAATCCATCATCTGAACCTAAATCAACCTTCCCCGCCCTAGAAGAGTCAGTTGCTTTATTTTCATAATCTTCAGATGTGAAGCTCAGAACACTGTCTGAACCATCCAACCTAAGTGATAATCCCTTTGAAGTGAGGAATCATTGGAATGGATTTCTCAGATGGATAACATATGACGTCTTCAAGTTGAAAGTTTGCTCTAAACAAGTCAGAAACGACTACATTAGAGAAGCTGAGGAGAGGGTAAAGGCTTGTCTGGCCAGAGAAACTAAAGAGAAAGCATGCCAGGAAGCTGAAGAAAAGGCAAGACTAGAAGTTGAAGAGCGGGCGAGAAAGGAAGCTGAAGAAAAAGTTGTTGTTGAAGTTGTTGCTGCTAAAGCTAAAGCCAAGGCTGGCGCTAAAGAAGCAACACATATTACTGCAGAAGAAGCTGCTAAGGCAAAAGAAGTTGCTCTGACTCACGGGGAGTCCTTAAACTCTGACCTTGCTCCGCTGGTGCTCAAGACTCTAGAAGAAGTCCAGAAGGAACAACAGCTTGTGAGAGCCAGATTCGATCAACAAGACTCTGTCAACTCCAGTATTCAGACCCTCATGACTCAGTTGCTTCATAGGATCCCTCCTTCTCCAAACCCTTAGGCACCTAGGCTTTATGTTTTGTGTTCTTCCTTTAACTGTTTTGGCTTCTATGGTTTTTCTTTCTCTGTACTTCTCTCAGATTATCTAATGAAATTCTATTTTGCACTATATGTTTGTCTCTGTTATATCTTTTTGAGTCTGACGAAAAGGGGGAGAAATAATTAAACAGTCTTTTGATGAAATTAATATATGATTCTCATAATTCACTACTTACATCCTAAAATTCTAAAAATATTGCACAGTCTAAGTTTTCTTGCAGGAAATATCAAATTAAACATTTGAGAGACAATCTAAGCAATATAAGAGGCTTTAGTAAGAACCTCTACACTCTCTAAGTATCAGATTTAGGGGGAGCTTTCCTATCTCAGGGGGAGTCATAATATATCTGAATCTGAATTTATTATTATGAAGTATCATTGTTTCATCAACAGTATGAAGTTTTATAATCATCAAAAAGGGGGAGATTATTAGAACAAGATTTTGGTTATGCAATTTATCTCTAAGTTTTGATGATAACAAAGAGTGAAACATTTTGGTACCCTAATAAAATTCTCTAAATGTGCAGGACTCTAACAAAAAAGGAATCTGATGAAACAACATCTGATGTCACAAAAAGTCCAGAACAACTGACTTAGAGTTAAAGGTATTCGCTCTAACACTAAAGACAACGATGTCCATATCATCTGTTATCTGAAGACTCTAAAACTCTGCATCTGAAGGATCCCACATATGAAAAATCTGATGATCCTTACATCAGAAGAATGTCTAATCAGAGATTAGTCAAGAAGTTATGAAGAAGACATAACAGACAATTATCTGAAGAAAAGAAGATCTAAGAAAAGAATATGAATTCCACGCACTCTAATTCACGCCCAATAGATCAAAATCAAGAACTTAACAACGAAGTATTCCAAATTTGGTATGAATCTCTATATGGATAATATTGAATACTCTCCTAAACTACTATGGAAAGGACAATAAAATTAATGTCATTAAGTCCCATTATTGGCAAGATATCAGTATCAATGCTCCATTCAATGGTATCATCTCCGAGAACTATAAAAAGGCCCAACTATCATCATACCAAGATACAAAGCTATCTTACAAGAATTCCACACATCAAAATCCAGTCACACACTAAATTCTTGTTTTACGTTATCACACGAGTTGTTGCTCTAAGTGTGATTTTTGATCATTGTTCTTATTGTGTTCATATTGCTTATCTAGAAGCACTAAACACCTTCTTGCAATTTTATAATAGTTGTTGTAAATTTCCTCAAGTAACTTAAGAAGTTTGTAGACTTGAGAGGGCTAAGAGATCATTATACTCTTAGATGTTTGTTGTAATCTTTATAGATTATTGGATTAAGTCCTTATTGAAGGCGACATCACCTTGGTCGGGTGGACTGGAGTAACTTTGATTTTCAAGCGAACCAGGATAAACTTATGTGTTGTTTGTTATTAGTTTTGTGTGTGTAGCATTTCCAAAAGTTTTTATTGTCCGTGAAAACAATTCAAACCCCCCTTTCTTGTTTTTCTCTACCTTCATATATTAGTAGAAGTCACGGGGATTAAAACAAATCCAACTTCAATACTCAATTCTCATGAGAGGAGGAATAACTGCTAGGAGATAAGCAATGATTGACAAAGATCTTGCTTAAAGCTCAAACTGGGAGAGGAGAAAATACAACATGGGATTTTCCATGAGACGAAAGCACTGCTGAGGATATCAACCAACATGTTGAGGATAAGAGAGGTCTGTTGAGGATCCACATCTCAAGTCGGGGGATATATATATATATATATATATATATATATATATATATATATATATACTTCATAGCAACAAGTCAACACTTTGGGGGATTTTAGGTCAATACCATATCAAATAGGACACAACCCTACAGGGTACGGTTACACGAATACTGCTCAGAGTCAAATACTGTCTGAATGGGGAGATCTTTCACAAGAAGAGGAAACTCCGCAGTGAATCCGCGTCACAACAAGAGGCAAAACTCTAAGTGGAGAATCGGTGAGAAGACAAACTCCAACTGGGTATTTCATAAATCAAGATCAACTATGTGGGGATTAAAATTCGTCAGGACAAATTATGTGTGGGGATTATCTCTAACAAAGAAATAAACGTCGAACAGGGATGCAAAATGTAAACAGATTCCTCAAAAGGAAAACAATCATTCATAAGACTCTTCTTGGGGGATTGAGAAATAAACCAATTCCAAGGTACCAAATATCAACCAGACTTACAGGAACTCACTAAAGGAGAAACAATGCCACAACCATGTAACAACCAAATAAAGGTGTGTTGAGGATCTGAAAACCAAATAAAGGTTTTACTGGAGATCCAGGGTTCAATCACAAAATATGCAAATTGAGGATGAAAATCCATAAAGGCTCTCAACTGGAGAAAGATGATGAACTACAAGAAGAACAACAACATCAACTCTACTGGGGATAAACACCAACTGTTTGGGGAGCAAACACCTCCAAACATTGCATGGAGAAAGCAACAATGCTTCACACGTCAAGACCTACCGTTCTTAGATTGTTGTTGACATTCCTTTTTCGAATTCAGTATTCTTAAAGTAAATGCCTTATTATTTCAAAAAAAAGGTTATTCATTGATTTATTTATTTCAAAAATTATCATCATAAAAATGAAAATTTATTAAACAGAAACAAATAAGAATAGCAATTAATTGGATAAAAGCTCAACTTTATTTAATAGAATGGTAGTCTGCAAATGGCAGGACTCCATGGATCTTTACAAAGTTTGAAAATGGTAATATTCATGGAAAAAGGCTACATTGAATACAATGACCATTACTCTCCCTACCGAACTTGAAATCCAATTGTGCTTTGTCCTTGGTTGAGAATGATGAATCAGAGCAAAATGATTGGAAAAGTTGCTTCAACGATCAGATCTAGCCGAATACATTTACTTGCCATAATCCCTAGTTTTTGCCTAGATTTCCCCAAGGTGGGGTACTCAATCTACCAGAATGATTTTTTTGTTTCATGTCTCTAATTTTTTCCTAGACTTCCCTTTCGGGTTTTCAATCCACCGAGACACTCATTTTTGCCTAAGTCGCCCTTTCAAGTTTTCAACTTAGCAAGCTATTCTTTTCTTTTTTAGGCGAAGTATTTCTTGACTGCAATGGAATTCACAAGACGAGTGAACTTTTCACCATCCATAGTTTTAAGAATCAATGCACCACCTGAGAAGGCTCTCTTGACAACATATGGGCCTTCATAATTAGGACTCCACTTGCCCCTAGAATCAAGTTTGAAAGACAAGATCTTCTTGAGCACGAGGTTATCTTCTCGAAACACACGAGGTTTGACCTTCTTGTCAAAAGCTTTCTTCATTCTCTACCGATATGACTGACCATGACACATGGTAGTCAATCTCTTTTCATCAATTAAATTGAGTTGATCAAACCTGGTCTGACACCATTCATCTTCGGTCAACTTGGCTTCCATCAACGCACGCATTAATGGGATCTCAACCTCCACGGGGAGCACAACTTCCATGCCATAAACAAGAGAGAAAGGGATTGCCCTTGTCGAAGTGCGGATGGGCGTACGGTACCCATGCAAAGCAAATGGGAGCTTCTCATATCAATCTTCGTACGTCACAACCATCTTTTGGATAATCTTCTTAATATTCTTATTCGCAACTTCAACAACCTCATTTAGGTCTGTAGGGAGAAGAATTATGATGTGCTATTTTGAAGTGTTTGTAGAGCTCTTTCATCATATTGTTATTCAAGTTCGATCCATTATCAGTAATGATCTTACTTGGCACGCCATATCGGCATATGATCTGATTCTTGATAAACCTCACAATAACTTGCTTTGTTACATTAGCATACGATGCCGCTTCAAACCACTTCGTAAAGTAGTTAATAGCCACTAAAATGAACTGATGTCCATTTGATGCCTTGGGCTATATCATGCCAATCATATCAATTCCCCACATGGAGAAGGGCCATGGAGAGGAAATTACATTCAAAAGTGTCGTAGGAACATGAATCTTATCCATATAAATTTGACACTTGTGGCATTTCTTCACGTATTTACAACAGTCAGATTCCATTATCAGCCAATAGTAATTTGCTCTCAACATCTTCTTTGCCATAGCATGTCCATTGGAATGAGTACCAAAGGAACCTTCATGGACTTCAGTCATCAATAGGTCTACTTCATGTCTATCCACACATCTGAGCAAAACCATATCAAAATTTCTCTTGTAAAGCACATCACCATTCAGGTAGAAGTTTCCAGTCAGTCTTCTCAAAGTCTTCTTGTCTTTCAAAGATGCCCCAAGCAGGTAAATCTGACTTTGGAGGAAACATTTAATATCATGGTACCATGGCTTATCATCTTTGATCTCTTCAATAGCAAATACATGAGTTGGCCTATCAAGGCGCATTACAATCAGTTTAGGAACTTCATTCCAATAATTTATAACAATCATGGAAGCTAATGTTGTAAGAGCACCTGCCATCCGGTTTTCATCTCGAGAAATATGATGAAGCTCAACCTTTGTAAAGAAAGTTGATATCCTCCTCACATAATCTCTATATGGTATCAAACCAGGTTAATTCGTCTCTCATTCACCTTTAATCTGGTTAACAACCAAAGTTGAATCTCCATAGACGTCGAGATATTTGATTCTAGGATCAATGGCTTCCTCGAGCCCCATAATGCAGGCTTCGTACTCAAACTTATTATTCATATATTTAAAGGTTACTCTAGCTGTAAATGGAAAATGAGTTCCTTGAGGAGTAATAATCACTGCCCCAATGCCATTACCATATGAATTAACAGCTCCATCAAATACCATGCCCCAATGGGAACCAGGTTCTGGCCCTTCTTCAAGCAATGGTTCATCACAGTCTTTCATCTTCAAATACAATATCTCTTCATCATGGAAATCAAACTGTACTGACTGATAATCATCAATAGGTTGGTGAGCCAAATGGTCAGCCAAGACACTAAGTTTAATCGCTTTTTGAGCTCGGTATTCAATATCATACTCAGATAACAACATCTGCCAACGGGAAATCCTCCCAGTTAAAGCAGGCTTTTCAAATATGTACTTGATTGGATCCATCTTGGATATCAAACAAGTAGTATGATTCAACATATACTGGCGCAAACGTTTAGCAGCCCAAGCCAAAGCACAACATGTCTTCTCAAGCGTAGAATACCGAGACTCACAATCGATGAACTTCTTACTGAGGTAGTAAATAGTATATTCTTTCTTACCTGATTCATCTTGCTGACCAAGAACCTAACCCATACTCTCTTCAAGCACAGTCAAATACATGATCAATGGTCTTCCTTCAACAGGCGGAGGCAGAATTTGAGGCTTAAGCATATATTCTTTAATACTGTCAAAAGCTTTCTGGCAATCCTCGGTCCATTCACAAGACTGATCTTTTCCAAGGAGCTTGAATATAGGCGTACATGTGGCAGCCATATGCGATATAAATCTTTAAATATAGTTCAAGCGACCGAGAAAACCTCTGACTTGCTTCTCAGTTTTGGGTGCAGGCATTTCTGGTATTTCTTTGACCTTGTCAGGATCAACTTCAATACCCTTCTCACTGACAATAAAGCCTAACAACTTACCAAAGCGGACACCAAATGTACACTTATTGGGATTCAAGCGGAGTTTGTACTTCCTCAAATGCTGGAATAGCTTCAATAAGTGCTCAACATGCTCGTCTTCAGACCTTGATTTAGCAATCATATCATCAACATAGACCTCGGTATCTTTATGCATCATATCATGGAAAAGAGTGGTCATGTCTCTTTGGTATGTTACACCAACATTCTTTAAACCAAAAGGCATGACTCGGTAACAAAATGTTCCCCAAGGCGTAATGAATGTGGTTTTCTATATATCTTCGGGTGCCATTTTTATCTGATTATAACTGGAAAAAAACGTCCATAAAAGAGAAGACATTAAACTTAGCTCTATTATCTACCAACATATCAATGTGTGGCAGAGGAAAATCATCTTTAGGACTAGCTTTGTTCAAGTCTCTATAGTCGACGCACATGCAAACTTTTCCATCCTTCTTTAGAACAAACACAATATTGACCACCCATTGAGGATATTCAGAAGTAACAAGGAAACCAGCATCAATCTTCCTTTGGACATCGTCCTTGATCTTCACTGCCATGTCAGGATGAGTTCTTCTTAACTTTTGCTTAACTGGCGGAGATCCTGGCTTCAATGGAAATCTATGCTTCACAATATCGATATCAAGACCTGGCATGTCTTGATAAGACCAAGAAAACACAACAGAGTACTCTCGGAGAAGCTCAATCAATCCCTTCTTATCCTCTGGATGAAGTTGTGACCCAATCTTGACCTCCTTGATATCATTTTCGGAACCCAAGTTGACCAACTTATTTTTTTTCAAACGGCTGAATGGTTCTTTCCTCATGCTCAAGCAAACGGGATAACTCATCACAAACGTCTTCATCATCATTCTCTTCCTCAACTTCGAACATAGGGAAATCAAAGTTCGGAGAGGGAGTAGGGTCATTATTTTCAATGCGTTTGAGAAGCAACCTGCATAATGATTTGATACTTTGATTTTAGAAATATGAAGTGCAAACAAATATTATGCAGATATGGGAAAAATTATTGTCTATTTATGTTTTTTGTGATTACCATTTTCAGAAAAAAGCAAAAAGTAAAAACAACATAAATATGGATGAATAAAATCGCATTTTATTGATGATAATTGAAAATGCATGCCAATGTTTTCACTTATCCCTTAGGCATAGGTGATCGCGACTTTAGTAAGTCTATGTGAATCGTGACTGCAAGTGCACAGTCCTATCGCGTAGTTTTAAAGATTATCGAACCCACAAGGACTAATAATCGAACGTATCATGGTCTGAGGTTACTATGTAAATCTAAGGCGAATGATTGTTCTAAGATTGGAGGGATGAAGAGAAATAACTATAAAATAAAATAGAGATAAAGATATAAGATATAGGGGATATCGGTATGTAATACATCAAACCTCAGGGATTCGATAGATAGTTGGTGTAATCTTATGGGTTAAAATATTCTTCAGTAGAAATTATTTATAGAAAGGACTTATCCTCACACTCTCGTTTTATTGACTTCGACCATACTCCTAAACCAGAATGCTTGGCTCTCGCGGTCTCATTTTGAATTTAAAATTACTTTTTGAATATAGATAAAGTCTAATTAATCCTAAAGCGCTCTCGTTGTATTTAGGATCAATGCCTAGTTTCAGTTATCTGGTTAAAATCTCAAACTCTCGTTTTTATTGACCGTAACCTTAGTTTGTTTTGTACTCTCGTGCGAAAACCAATTTGATTAAAATAAGAAACTAAAACCGGAAAAATAAGTTTTAATAAAAACTAACACCAATTATTTATTGAATCCCGTCGTTTCGACGGTCTTTACATACCGACACCTAAGGTATAGCCGGACATAGATCCGGTGACAGACATGGCAATGGGGGAATTAAACATATAGTAAGGCATAAATAAATAAAACAGTAAACACTAATAAACTTGGATTGCAATTTAAGAACTGGAATTGAATCTTGAATCTTCGATTAAATAATTCCGACAGGCTTTGGCAATGAATACCTCTTGCAAATGAATCCCAAATGCCTGAAAAATAATAAACCGTAATAGTCCCAGATGTGGAGAAACTATCACTTTTACAATGGTAAGAAACTGCCTAGAAAACTAAATGAAAAATAAAGCAGAACAAAAATTAAGCGTAAACTAAAAACTGGAAGAAGAGAACTTTTGCTGGTAGTCAGAATGGTCTCTTTTTATATCCTTTTCATGTTCCTCAAATGTAGCAAGAGTGGTGGAAGCCGTGGCTAAAAGGGGGGCGAAAAAGTAGGGATAGTTGGGAGACTTGGTTGTGGCGGTTGCCACAACCCTAAATCCATGATGACTGGCGAGCACCACTCTTGTAGCAACTGCCACCCCACTTTTCAAGGGTTGGTGGAGGGCGTCACCTCCCTTGTGGCCCAATATGGAGGGCGCCACATCCTTTGAGTAATGGGTGCCACAAGCCCATGTGCTTTGGTGGCCCATTTTCCCATTGGATGGTTCATTTTCTTCTCTTTTCTTGCCTTTTTCTTTCCTTTTTGCTATTTCCCATTTTTCTTGCGGTGAACCTTTTATTCGATGAATACCTGCAAATAAACATAAAATTTTTTGTAATAAATAGTGTTAATCGAGTAAAAAGCAGTGCATATAGGGCCAAAAATACGATACGTTTTTGCATTATCAAACTCCCTCATACTTAAACCTTTGCTTGTCCTCAAGCAAATGCCGCATACATGAAAAAGTTGTAAAGTATTTTCCGCATACATTATCAAGACTCGTAGAAAACACAGTTGCATTCGGATAGTCATTCTAGTCTATAAACTTTACTTTGGTTCAAATTTGTATTAACAGGTACTCACTTCCATACTAAGAGTATCATTAGAACACAAAGTCACAATGTTGCAACCATAAGTCTCCCTCCTATACAAACCAATCCGAATCATGTTGTCATGCCTAAACCTACCTTACTAAACCTTCTTTTTATCCTTTTTCATTCTGGTGCAATCACATTAAGCCTGTTATCCTTTCACATTCATAGCAAGATAGTCTTTTAGTGACTATGATCTCATCATTATTTCTTTTTTTCTTTTTTTTCGCACTTTGGCTCAAATAACATTTGAAGCTGGTTATACCGTTGGGCTAAATGACCGGGTGAGGGTCACCTAACTTAGAGGGAACGACGTTTTTCATACATTTTGTAATCTTTTCTTCTTTTAAGCCTGAAAATCATACACTTATTTGCATTGACTTCTTGCATAGTGTGTGCTTAGGATGGTATTGACTGCTAGATAAACTACTTAAGGAATATTAAAGGGTAGAATTTAAGGCTATGGCATGACAAGTACTCAAATCGATCTAATACTTAGGAGATTTAAGGTGTTAAAGCGATACTGATCTTATAAAGCTTTTCCAAATCTCTACAATTCAACTCAGTTTGGTTTATAGTTCAGAATTTTCAAAAGATGCACTGTATTTCTAAGTCTAGATTTTTGTAAAAAATTTGTATGGCTCAAGTAAGCAGGAGAATTAGTAAACAACGGAAACCACGCATAAAGACTCGACATCACATTGATATTTAACTCGACTGACACTTTAACAAAAATTAAAATAACCATAAAAATTATAAAGTAACAAAAAGAAATGGCAATAATATAAATCTAACTAGAAAGCGGTAAATGAAAAGCGGTAAAGCTTCCTTCCCCATGCTTAAATCTTGCATTGTCCCCAATGCAATGACGTAAGATAGGAAAGAAAGGTAGAACCTGGTTTATTCTGCTACTGACGCCTTCTGCCACATGTACATGGATGTCCACCATTCCCTGGCTAGTGAGGTGGCATATAACTCTGGAGATCTTCCACACACATTGTCAGTGTTTTCATTTCATCGGTCAAGCCAGACATGTTTTTTTTCGTTCCTGAAGGCATAGTCGTGCTGATCATGCTGCATTTGGCATAGGAGTTGCATCATTTTAGTTTGCTGAGCTCCCATGGTTTGGAGTTGTAGGTCTCGTTGGGCGTCGAATTCTCTTCAAGAGTGGCTGGTGCCACATTTCTTCTTGGTCTCTGATTGGAAGATGTACCTGCAACATTTTCAAATGAAAAGTGTGTGGTGTGCGGGTCAGTAGCGGGAGCAGTTTGCTATGGAATTTGATCCTCGTCGGTGTCCCCACCAGCAGCTACATTCTCAGGAATGTGCATGAGGACTTGGTTAGGCACCAAATCATTTGTATAACAATAATTATCCGGGTTGCGCACATCTGTGCGATTTAGATTTGGGAGGATAAATTCTTGTAACACATTATTAGCAATTATTGAATTAAATTTACCGTCACTCCTTCGTTTTACTAGTTTCATGCTCCTTGCCATGTCAATGTCAATGGCATGATGCAGAAGCAGGGTTAGTCTGGAGAATTTTTCTTTGAGTCCTAGGACTCTGGCTATGGAGGTTATTAAACCTCCAAAAATAATCGGGCCTCGCTTCACATTGACAATGGCCTGCATGTGAGATAGCATAAACGGGACGATATCTACCTTTTGTGGCGAAAATGAGGCGAACAAATAGAAGAGTTCTTTTTTGTTCACCTTGTTCGAATTTGCTCGGCCAAAAATGGTGCACGCCAATATTTGGCGGAAATATCGATAGCCGGATTTTGAATTAAAGTGCCTCTGTTTCCTCAAAGCCATGGGTTAATGTACCAGTTATTGCCCTCCAAAATGGTTGGAAGGCGCGTTGCCAACCCTCAGTATCTGGAACCTCACTTACTACACCATCCCTATGGGGAAAATGTAGCAGGTCCACTAATTGGGAAAATGTAAGGGCATATTCAATGTTAAATAAGAGAAACTAGACAGTCCCACTGGAGCAGTTTGTGTGGGGTGTGGGATTAAAGATTAATGAGCTTACGAATTCTAATGTTAGTTGAGCATAGACAGGGTCCTTGAGAGATAGAAAATAATTCAAGTTTAAAATATCTAGCATATAGTTAACACTATCTTGAATTCCTAAAGCATATAAACAGTGTTCATCGGCATACCTTGTCGATTCGATCTTTCTAGCGCTTAGAAACGTGTACATCTCCTCTTGTAATTCGCCCGACTCGCCGTTTCTGAACACTATTTTGTATTCCCTCATCTGTGCCATAATGGATTTTATACTCCTTGTGTAATATAGTGAGGATAGAGCAAGAAAGGAGAGAAATATGTGAATGATAGTTTTGAATTGTTTAGGTAATGTGGGTAGTTTATATAGAGGTGGAGGTGGTTGGAAAATTAATTGGTAAATAAATAACATTAATCATATTCAATGCCTTGGTCCACGAGATTTGAAAATTGGTTGAATGGCTTTAAGCATTGTCTGCATGCAAGGAACATTTCATTAAAGGGGAGTTGAATGGACCAAAGCACACAGCCTGCGCGTCCAGGCTTGTGTAGTGGCCTGCGCCACTTTTGATGTGTGTGGCAGGCGCCACTAGGGCTCTGTGGCAGGCGCCACAGCTCTCACATGGGCGCCACAACTGTGTGTGGCAGGCGCCACATGCAGTGTGGTTTCCCATGCGTGTGCTTTTATTTTTTTCTTTGACCATGCAATTTTTAATTTACCAATAAATATAGTGTATGGGAATAGAAAAGCATGACACATTGGAATGGAATTTAATCGCAACATTGACGAGTAAAAGAATCGGGTAGACGGGAAAAGATGAAATAATTTGTCTACTAAAATAAAAGGAAATGAAGTAATTAAATAAATTCCAATGTGTAAAAGTAAACAACAATAAAATTCCAACATGAAAATAAAATAAAATGAAATTCAGTAAATCGGTAACTCTATAGTAAATCAGCCATTACGCCGGTTGCTGGTAGGAGGAGCAAACGAGTAGAAGTGCTGGTAAATGTGATCCAGGTTCTCTGTCACTACATCCATAAAGTCGTGGAATTCCATGCGGAGGGTGCTCAGCTCGCCTCTCGGATTGGCGACATCTGTATGAACAGCTTCAATGGCAACAACATGATCGGTGAAAGGTGTAGCAGGTATAACAGGGGCATGTGATTCAGCATCAGAGAGATAATTGTCAGGGTGAGCATGGATTTGGGGTGGTGGTCCATCCAAATCATAGAGCCAGATGTTCCTATCATGTACACTCGTCCTAGGGTCTGGCAGGGTAAATAGGTGTACTACTTCACGGTTGATTAGCAGTTCAAACACATCTGGACCTAGGTTCTCAATGATACTGGTGTTGAAGCAAAAGTCAATATTCATTGGTCGTATTCCACCTAAAGGGGTGAGCCTGATAAGTGGTTGTCTCATATCGATGGAATTTGCTATCATGGTTACTAAACCTCCCACTAAGATTGGTCCATAGTCCTCTTGTGCCATATGTTACATATTAGTTATCATAAATGTAGCAGCATTAACAGGCCGGGTCTGTGATGCGCAGTACATTATGAAAAGTTCTTCTTTGGATACAAAGGTTCTGTTATATTCTTTTCCAAACAAGGTGTGAGCTAGGATCTTATGGAAGTAATGAATCGTAGGGTTATGGATATTCTCTGAATGCATAAGGTTTGGCTCGGGGTGGTCATTACCTGTGATGCTACCCCATAAGAGATCTAATTGATGGTCTACTAGCCTGTCTTCCTGAGTGATGGTAAAGGTATCAGGTCCATAAGGGTAATCTAGGAGTTCATCCATTTCTCTATGGGTGTAATGGTAATCCATATTAAACAACCTAAAGGTGATTAGGCCTTTGTTAAGTCCAATACCATGGTTTGGCAGGTGCACTAGGGAGCTTAGGAATTCTAAGGTCAACCTATTGTAAGAACTAAATTTTCTCTTCATAGCAAAGGTGTCCCAGCCTAGTTGGTTAATTAGGAAAGTAACATTGTCTCTTATACCTAACTTGGTCATAGAGCGTCCATATGGGTATAGGGTTAGTGTCATTTCTCTCTGAGCTAGAGCCTCAAAATGTCTCCTTTGAGCTCTGCCTCTGAAGACTATATCCATGTAATCTACTTGTTGCATTGTGATAGTCAGTAGCTAGATAAAATCAAGTAGATAGTAGCATTAAGTTAGTAATGGTCAATAATATAGAAATGTATCGATTAACTTTATGAAAAATAAATAAAGAAGAAAACAAAGAAATGAAGATTAAGCAATAGTAGTAATTATAAATTTATGATGAAATTAAATAGTTAAAGACAGAGTGTGGGTTGTCTCCCACCAAGCGCTTTGTTTATTGCCGTAAGCTCGACAGAAATAAGATAGGTGTTATTCTTTCGAATGAGCATGAGGCTCTGCAAACTTAAGATTCGCAATGAAATCGTTGTTATCACCGTTGTGGTAATGTTTCAAACATTGGCCATTTACTATGAATGGTTCGCTCGTTTTTCCTTTTATATTTATTGCTCCATTCGGAAAGATATTGGTAATTTCGAAGGGACTGGACCATCTAGAACAAAGTTTTCCAGGAAAGAGTCTGAGGCGGGAGTTAAATAGGAGTACTTTGTCGCCTTCCTTAAACTCTTTCCTTAATATGCGGTTGTCATGCCATTTTTTTGTTCTTTCTTTATAGATTCGGCCATTCTCATACGCATCTAACATAAGTTCTTCTAGTTCGTGGATATATAATATTCTTTTCTCTCATGTGGCAGTATAATTGATATTAAGGGTCTTAATGGCCCAATATGCTTTATGTTATAATTCTACCGGCAGATGACATGATTTTCCATAAACTAGCTTAAAAGGTGTGGTTCCTATTGGGGTCTTATAAGTTATCCTATATGCCCACAGGGCTTCTGGTAATTTTGAGGACCAATCTTTCCTAGAGGTGGCAACTGTCTTTTCTAAGATTTGTTTGATTTCTCGATTCGAGACTTCTACTTGCCCACTCGTCTATGGGTGGTAGGGTGTTGCTACGCGGTGTCGGACTCCATATTTCACTAATAGCTTTTCAAAGATTTTTGAAATAAAATGGGAGCCACCATCACTGATGACAAGTCTCGGTACTCCGAATCTAGGGAAGATTATTCTCTTAAAGAGTCTAATTACCACTCGTGTGTCGTCTGTTGGAGAGGCAATGGCCTCAATCCATTTGTATACGTAATCAACCACAACAAGGATATACTTGTTACCAAAAGAAGATGGGAAAGGTCCCATAAAATCGATTCCCCAAACATCGAAGACTTATACTTCAAAATTCCTTTAAGAGGCATCTCGTCGCGTCTAGATATGTTGCCAGTGCGTTGACACCGGTCGCAATTTGTGATCACGATGTGGACATCTTTCTATAGAGTGGGCCAAAAGAGGCCAGTTTGCAAGATCTTAGTGCAAGTCTTCGAGGTGCTTGTGTGTCCTCCATAAGAAGCAGAATGACAGTGGGAAATTACATTTTCTACCTCATCTCCTGGGACACATCGACGGAAAATGTCGTTGGCGCCTCTCTTGAAAAGTAGAGGCTCATCCCAATAGTAATGTTTAAGATCGTGGAAGAATTTTTTCTTTTGTTGGTAGGTCAAGTCTGGCGTAAGCACCCTAGCTGCTAAGTAGTTGACGAAGTCAGCGTACCATGGTAGTATGGTTTAGGTGTAGATCGCTTCCATTACTTCGTTTGTTTTAGTATCCTTATGGGTTAACGCATCTTTAGTTGTATTGCTTTCCAATTGGGCTATGAGTCTTTCGTAAGGAAAATCATCGTTTATAGGCACTCGTTCAGGTTTAATACCTTCCATTCTTGACAAGTGATCGGCCACGATGTTTTCCGTGCCTCTTTCTTCCTTGATTTCCAGGTCAAACTCTTGTAATAGTAAGATCCACCTTAGGAGTCTTGGTTTGGCGTATTTCTTGTTCAACAGGTATCTAATTGTAGCGTGATCGGTATAGATAATTATCTTTGCTCCTACTAGGTAGGAATGGAATTTATCCAGACCGAACACTACAGCTAAAAGTTCCTTTTCTGTGGTGGCATAGTTCATCTGTGCAGGGTCTAGGGTTCTACTTGCATAGTATATAGCATGAAGTTTCTTGTCCCTTCTTTGTCCTAAGACTGCGCCTATAGCATAGTCACTAGCGTCACACATGATTTCAAACGGTAGTCTCCAATCGGGTAGTTGCGTGATAGGTGCGTTAATAAGAGTTGTTTTCAGTTGTTCAAACGCCACTAGGCATTTATCATCAAAGATGAATTCAGCGTCTTTCATCAATAAGCCAGTTAGTGGTTTTGTGATTTTTGAGAAATCTTTAATGAATCGCCGATAGAAACCGGCGTGTCCTAAGAAGCTTCGTATTTCTCTTACGGTTTTCGGAGGCTGGAGGTTTTCTCTAACTTCTATTTTGGCCTTGTCGACTTCAATCCCCTTGTTAGATACTATGTGTCCGAGCACGATTCCTTGTCGGACCATGAAATGGCATTTTTCCCAGTTTAGCACTAGGTTCACTTTTATGCATCTTTTTAGTACCATTTCAAGATCCGATAAGCAGCCTTTAAAGCTATGTTCGCGAATGGAGAAATCATCCATGAAGACTTCCATGATGTCATCTATAAAATCTACGAAAATGTCCATCATGCATCTTTGGAATGTTGCAGGAGCGTTACACAATCCGAATGGCATTTGTCAGTAGGCGAATGTACCATAGGGGCATGTGAAGGTCGTTTTCTCTTGGTCGTCGGGATGAATAGGAATTTGGAAAAATCCAAAATAACCGCCTAGGTAGCATAAGTGAGAATGCTTAGCCAATCTTTCAAGCATTTGATCAATAAACAGTAAAGGAAAATGATCCTTCCGAGTGGCTTTGTTTAATTTTCTATAATCAATACACATTCTACTTCCAATAACCACTCTTTGTGCCATAGATTCTCCTTTTTCATTGTTAACAATTGTGACGCTTCCCTTCTTTGGTACGACATGTACTGGGCTGACCCATTGACTGTCAGACATTGGGTAGATAATACCTGCTTCTAACAACTTTAACACTTCTTTCTTTACTACATCTCTCAGAATGGGGTTTATCCTTCTTTGATGTTCTCTAGAGGTCTTATTGTCTTCCTCTAGCATTATGCGATGCATGCATATGGAAGGGCTTATTCCTTTTAGATCTAAGATATTATAGCCTAAAGCAGTTGGGTATTTTCTCAAAACATGTAGAAGCTTCTCGGTCTCTATCTATCCTAAGTCTGCATTTACGATTACAGGTCGCTCAAGTTCAGTGTCTAGGAATTCATACCTTAGATTTTTGGGTAACGTCTTAAGTTCTAGGGCTGGTTTCTTTGGGCAAGGCATATGATCAGGCGTTAGTGTTAGGCATTCACTTAGGTTGTCATCTTGGTATTCCTTACTTAAATTTTCATCTTTAAAAGTATGAGGCCTTGGAATTTTCAGTATTTTGGAGTATGATGCTTGCTCATTCTCCATTTCTCTTATGCATTCATTAATGACATCTAGTAGACAATAGGAGTCGTCTATGGTTGCTGCCTTTAGGAATTGCGTCAAAATAAATTCGACTTTTTCCTCACCAACTTCGAATGTTAGCTTGCCTTTCTTAACGTCTATGATAGCTCCGGCTGTGGCTAGGAATGGTCTTCCTAATATGATAGGGATGTTGGAATCCTCCTTTATGTCCATGATTATAAAATCAGTAGGAATATAGAATTGTCCTATGTGCACCAGAATGTTTTCTAGCATACCTACGGGAAATTTAACAGAATGTTCTGCAAGTTGTACATACATCCTTATAGGTCTTAGTTCTCCCATTTTTAGCCTTTCGCATATGGATAAGGGCATTAAACTAATACTAGCTCCTAAGTCGCATAGTGCTTTGTCGATGACAAACTTTACGATTACACAGGGTATGGAGAAACTACCTGGGCCTTTCAGCTTATGAGGCATATTGTTTTGTATTATGGCGCTACACTCAGCAGTAAGTGTAACAGTTTCGTTATCCTCTATCTTCTTCTTGTTAGATAAGATTTCTTTGAGAAACTTAGCATATGAGGGCATCTGAGTTATGGCTTCTTTAAAGGGTATTGTGATATTCAATTGTTTTAGAAGCTCTATGAATTTTTTAAATTTCCTTACACTTTTAGATTTAACAAGTCTTTGAGGATAAGGGATAGGGGGTTTATATGGTGGTGGAGGCACATAAGGTTCTTCTTTCTCTACGGCCTCTTCATTTTTATTTTCCTCTTGTTCGTCTGCCTTCTCAGTTACCTTACCTGGGTCTTGATGCATGGATGGGTTTTGAGTTCTAGGTTCGGTTGATCCGTCTAGTTCTGTCCCACTTCGTAATATAATAGCATTTGCATGACCTTTCGGGTTTGGTTGCGGTTGTCCAGGAAATGTGCCTGCAGAAGCAGCAGTAGGTGCTTGTTGTTGAGCCACTTGTGAGATTTGTGTTTCCAACATTTTGTTATGGATGGCTAATGCGTCTACCTTGTTTGCTAACTGCTTGATTTGCTCACTAGTGTGTATGTTTTTATTTAAGAAATCCTTATTTGTTTGGGCTTGGGTAGCTATAAAGTTTTCCATCATTATTTTTAAGTTTGATTTCCTAGGAGCATTTTGAGTATTTGTGGCATCTTTTTGATATCCTGGTGGTACAACAGGTGTTTGATTAGGTGCATACAATGCATTATTATTTTTGTATGAGAAGTTAGGATGGTTCTTCTAACCTGGGTTATAGGTATTTGAGTAGGGGTTTCCTTGAGCATAGTTCACCTGGTCCGTAGAAGTTCCTGTCAAGAGTTGACATTCTGGGGCGGCATGCCCTTGAACTCCGCATATCTCATAGTTTGGTGCTACGGTAGCCACGGTGGCTGCTGGTGTTATGGTCAAGTTGTCTATCTTGTGAGTCAGGGCATCTACCTTGGCATTGACATGGTCAAGACTGCTCCATTCCTACATGTCGCCCTTCGGTTGAGGTTTCTCTACAGAGGTTCTTTTGCTTCCCCATTGGTAATGATTTTGGGACATACTTTCAATGAGTTAATATGCCTCGTTGTATGGTTTATCCATCAATGCGCCACCTGCGAAGGCGTCTATTGTCAATCTTGTATTGTACAAGAGACCATTATAAAAGGTGTAGATTATCATCCATTCTTCTAGACCGTGATGTGGACATAGCCTCATCATGTCTTTGTATCTCTCCCAAGCTTCAAAAAATGATTCATTATCCTTTTGTTTAAACCCGTTCATTTGGGCTCTTAGCATAGCCGTCTTGCTAGGTGGGAAATATCGGGCTAAGAAGACTTTCTTCAACTCGTTCCATGTAGTGACAGAGTTGGATGGTAGAGACTGGAGCCAAGCTCTAGCTCTGTCTCTTAATGAAAATGGGAAAAGACAGAGTCTAATAGCTTCTGAGCTAACACCATTCGCTTTCACCGTGTCTGCATATTGCAAAAATACTGACAAGTGTAGGTTCGAGTCCTCCATGGGACTACCTGAAAATTGGTTTTGTTGTACGGCTGACAACAGTGAGGGTTTTAGTTCGAAATTGTTGGCTTCGATCGCAGGGGCAGTGATGTTGTTATGAGGTTTATCCTGTGAAGGGATTGCATAATACTCAAGAGGACGGTTTTGCACTTGTTCGGCCATCTCTGGTTGAACAACTGATGCAGAAGTAGGAATGTTAAGGTCAGGAAGATTTATCTTGATACGATGTTCCCGTATCAAGTCTCGTATCCGACATTCTAACCTGATATAACGCTCGGGTTCGTCGAGTTGTAGCTTTAATTTCTTGCCTTGAGAGCGAGTACTTGGCATACACTCGACAGATGTAGAAAGGGAAAAGGAATTGTTGCCTTAGTCTATACTGAGTAACATTAGAGTTACGATATCGACTAAATTAGTCCTAGGCAACGGCGCCAAAAACATGATCGCGACTTTGGTAAGTCTATGTGAATCGTGACTGCAAGTGCACAGTCCTATCGCGTAGTTTTAAAAATTATCGAACCCACAAGGACTAATAATCAAACGTATCCTGGTCTGAGGTTACTATGCAAATCTAAGGCGAATAATTGTTCTAAGATTGAAGGGATGAATAGAAATAACTATAGAATAGAATAGAGGTAAAGATATAAGATATAGGGGATATCGGTATGTAATACATCAAACCTTGGGGATTCGATAGATAGTTGGTGTAATCTTATGGGTTAAAATATTCTTCAGTGGAAATTATTTATAGAAAGGACTTTGCCTCACACTCTCGTTTTATTGACTTCGACCATACTCCTAAACTAGAATGCTTGGCTCTCGCATTCTCATTTTGAATTTAAAAGTACTTTTTGAATATAGATAAAGTCTAATTAATCCTAAAGCGCTCTCGTTGTATTTAGGATCAATGCCTACTTCCAGCTATCTGGTTAAAATCTCAAACTCTCGTTTTTATTGACCGTAACCTTAGTTTGTTTTGTACTCTCGTACGAAAAACAGTTTGATTAAAATAAGAAACTAAAACTGGAAAAATAAGTTGTAATACCAATTATTTATTGAATCCCTTCGTTTCGACGATCTTTACATACCGATACCTAAGGTTTATCCGGACATAGATCCGGTGACAGACATGGCAATGGGGTAATTAAACATATAGTAAGGCATAAATAAATAAAACAGTAAACAATAATAAACATGGATTGTAATTTAAGAACTGGAATTGAATCTTGAATCTTCGATTAAATAATTCCGGCAGGCTTTGGCAATGAATACCTCTTACAAATGAATCCCAAATGCATGAAAAATAATAAAATGTAATAGTCCATGATGTGGAGAAACTATCACTTTTACAATGGTAAGAAACTTCCTAGAAAACTAAATGAAAAATAAAGCAGAACAAAAATTAAGCGTAAACTAAAAACTGGAAGAAGAGAACTTTTGTTGGTAGTCTGAATGGTCTCTTTCTATATCCTTTTCATGTTCCTCAAATATAGCAAGAGTGGTGGAAACCGTAGCTAAAAAGGGGGAGAAAAAGTAGGGATAGTTGGGAGACTTGGTTGTGGAGGTTGCCAAAACCCTAAATCCATGATGAGTTGCGAGCGCCACTCTTGTAGCAACTGTAAGACCCCAATTTTGACCCTAAGATCCCTCATGCAATTTCATCATAAGCATTAGCATTGGGATAATATCTTGGCATTCTCCTTACCCATTTCATTAGGTTTGTTTTGGGAGAGATCACCAAGCATCTTTGGGATTATATCACACTTGTATTTTATCATTTCACTAACCAAAATACCAAAAATATGTCTTTGCTTTTGTCTAACTGTTTTTGTAGGAAGGACATGATCTCATTGATTCATTGATCACATCTAGGGTTTGAGACCCTCGTGAACAAAAGAGAACAACCAAGAATTGATTCAAGAATGGTTATAAGCATCATATATGAGTCACAATGATCTTTACATTGTTATATTGATCAAGTTCTCTTCAAGAGTTTGAGGGTGATTTGCCTTGGAAACCCTAGTTTTACTAAGTATCTTAAGTAACTTCTCCAACAAGCTATCTCACCAATTGATCAAATTTCTCAAAATACACTTCAAATATCAACATCTTATTCCTATATGATCTACCATGATCCAATAAAGTCAAGAGAATTGGAAATTAGCAAGTTGGTTGATGGTGGTTGGCCAGATGAATTCACTTGATCAAAACTGGGTCTCCCTAGACCCTATCTCCTACAATTTTCACCATATGAAAATGATTCCAAGAGAAAACCTACTCTAAATAACATTACAAACAACTTTCATGTTGAGACCTAGATCTAATTTTTCTTTGAAAATCATTTTCTATGATGAAACATTATAGGTCATTTTGTCTAAACCCTAATTGGAAAGTCAACTTCCCAAGCCCATAACTTTCTCAATTTTTATGATATGAAATATTTCCAAGTTGCACAATCAAATTCAATGTGTCTAATTCAACTTTTATGTTTGGAGTGGGAGCTAATTCAACATTTTTGAGCATGTGATATGAGGTTACATTATAGGTCACTTTTGACCTATACCATTGATCAAGTGACTTTTCCAAACTTCAAAAATACATAACTTTATCATTTAAAATCCAAATGACATGAAATTGGTGACTATTTTGAAGTTCTTTGAGAGATCTACAACTTTGATGAATACACGTTTCTCATATGAAGCTCATAGAAAAAGTTAAGCAAGGTGGAATATTGAGACATATGGCTTAACACTTAGAAATTTTTTGATATGTTAAGTTTTTCCAAACTTCCACCTCAAATTTCCTCAAGTTCCAAGCTCCAAATAAAAAAGTGTTCAACATCAAACTTGTTTCTCTTGATCTCACCTTTCGAAAGAGCTCAAATTCATTCATTTTGGACTTGAAATGCATAGGTTGCACATGGCTTTAACAGGCTAATATCATTTGGCATGGATCCAACTTCAAGCATCAACGCTCAGTTGCCTTGCAATCCAGTCAATCTTCAAAGCATTTGATCTTCAATTTGGACCTTCAAACCATCATTCCATGGGACTATGCGTGCCCATGCAGCATGGTATCATCATTTTACCAAATTTGGAAAGTGGAGAGAGTGTGCAAATATCACATGAATTCATCTATAAATACAGCTCCATTTGCTCAGAAATAACACACATATTGTGCCAGGTTTGATCCCCCATTGAAAACCCTTCACTCTCATAGGATAAACCTGATAAATTCATTTGAATTTGAGCTTGAATCTCCACTATTTTGGAATTCAATTCTCCAAGAATCCATTGCTTCTAAACCTTTCCATTCCTCTCCTGCAAGTGATTGAAGCGAGTCCAAGTGCAAGCAAGCTCAAGATCCATCAAGTTCAGACCTCCATTGAAGGTAATTTGCAGAAATTTTAAACTCTTCGATTCTCTCAATTTATTGCTCAATTCCATTGATTATTTGGTTGTCTGAAGTCCTACCAATGTAGGCAAGAAGATTGAGTTGCTTTGAGGTCAAATCGAAGCAACTCAGTTCATGTACCTCGTTTTTCAATTCCACATATCTCTTAATATATTTGGAATTTGGAGAATTGGAGGTCACATTCAAACTCAATGATGTTTCTTCTTTAAGATCATGTCTCTATTTTTTATTTTGGTGATGGTTCATCTTGACCAGTCCGGTGGAGCTTACCGGGGAAGATGACCGGAGCTCTGGCTCCGACGATGATGTGTCTTACATCTGAACCATAGGATCCTCAAGCCACGTTCTAATCTTGAGCGTTTGTTTTAATTACCAATGGTACAGCGCAATTGACTCAAGAACACATGGAACGCGCGTTTTGGATCATCACATCTGCCACCTCAATTAATAAGGGAGATCTGATGGTCCATGTATTTTTGAATTTCTGTATTTTGTTTTAATTACATTTTCTTCAATAATTCATATTAAATTCAATATTGATCCAAAAAATAAGGGACTTTCACCCAAAAAAATCAAATATTTTTCTCTTTCATATTCTGAATTAAAATTATTTTTTGGATCATTATTAATATTTTTCATGAATTAATTGATTTTGCATTTGTTTTTAATTGCTTAAAAATATTTTTAAATGTCCAAAAATTATGAAATTTTTTGTCCAAGGTCCTTTGACCTTGTTTGACCTATGATAAATCTCATGGCCATTTCTTTGGTGTTTTGATGAGATTTTAGGAATTGGACAAAACATATTTGAATTTAATGTATTATTTTATTATTGTTAATTGAATAAATGTCATTTTAATTGTGTTGACCATTTGTATTGACTTAATTGAGTTTGATTGTTTGTTGTTGGGCCTTGGTCAAGGTTGATTTGACTTTGTCAAGTTAATATCATTGGATTTAGGGGATTGATGGAATGTACATTCCATCTCCAAAAATGAATGAATGATATTAATTTGGTAAAAGTCCTCCTTTGACCAATTTGTGATCTCATTCATCCCCTTCCCCTTCATCTAATTCCCCTTCTTCATTCATTCATTTCCATTTGGCCAATGACATCTCAAAGTCCTAATGCTAGTTGATTGAAAGATTAACATGAGTATGGATGAGATTATGCTACCCTTTTTGCATATTTTTGTGTGTGGTATGTTTAATGAGCATAGTTCATAATACTATGTCTTCAACATGCATTAACACCAAAAGTCCATTGCTCGGCCTCAAATAGTTGTGACTTCTATATATGTCCAATTACGATTACTTAACATAGCGCTAAATTTGTTACACAAAAGGTATAAGCATTCTAGTTAGTGAGATTGTAAGTCTCCCCTCTTCCATGGTATTGTGTGGAAACTTGGCCTTCTTTCCTTCCTTTGGAAGATGTTTTGGTTCAAGGATCCATGCTTGTGGAAAGTGGGTTGAGTGTTCTCCAAAGAATGTCTTGAAATCAAAAGCAAAATAAAACTAACTTCTAACTTATTAACCATTAAATTTTAATTTCAGGCTCTTACTTTTAATGCAATTTACTTTTAGCACTCTATTATCATTTGCCATTATACATATCATTCTAGTTGTTTATGTTAATGTAATTTTCACTTTGTCCATTTGGACCATATTGTGTGATATATTTTGTTTGTGTTGCTTTGTTTGTTTGTGTGGTCTTTGACCATTTAATGCACATAATAATCATAAAAACCCTAAAAAACTTCTGAGTGGACTGTTGGTTTGATCTTGAGTAAAGGACTTAGAATTTAGGCAACCTTCCTAAGCTAAAGGACTTGGCCAATGCCAATTTGTGAAGAACCAAGTGCTTACAATTTGAAATTCATCTGATACATCTTTGAAGATCTCTCTTAGTTCATCTGCAACATGATCATTGTGAAGCTGTTATTTTATACCTGTGACTTGTGGAATTCATTTGTTACATGGATTATTTCTGAAGAAGATCACAGAATGGACAAGCTTAGATGAGGTCATCTTTATATGATGCCTTGCTCTTCAAGATAATGTAATTGTGCATTTGTGTGTTCCTTGATTCTAAAAGTCTAAGGGAATTCTGGGTTTCTATTGACATACTTGTCTATTGGATTGCTATCCATTTGGCCAGATCTTTTCAACTTTAAACTTTTAAATTTTGTGCATAGGGTAGTCTCTTCATCTTCTCCCCATTTCTTTAATTTCAAAATCTCTACCTCCATTTTCAAAACCTTTTTTGTGTAAACTACTTTTGTTCTAAACTTTGACCACTTTCAAAAAAGATAGAAACTTTGGCCTTATGCCATTGCATTTTCAAACTTATTTTCTTAAATCAAACTTATGAATAAACTTAACTATACTTGACTTAAACTTTCAAAAAAGCCAAAAATAAATAACTCATTCAAACCATTTTAGGCCTTTGTACCTTTCAAACTTAATTTTTTTGTTAAAACCAACACACTTATTTTGAAATTTGTAGCACGAACTACAAGGTTTTGATCCCTCATTTTTATGTTGGTACGTAGGCACAAGACCGAAGGTCTTGTCAAACAAAAATATATAATTAATGAATTCTTTTCTCATCCCCCCATTCTATTTGTTTGTAAATATCACTTTGCACAAAATACATATGCACACAAAAAGGGCTCCCTAGGAGTATCTAGGACACTTTGGGTGTTAACATCTTCCCTTTGGGTAACCAACCCCTTACCTGTGATCTCTGACTTTTATTAGTTTTTATTTGAAAACTTCTTACTTATTAGGTTTTGTTCGTACTTTTTCCCTTTTCCCTTAGAAACAATAAAAGCGCGGTGGCGACTCTTGTTAATTGATCTCTAGCTTATCAATAGCTTGATGATCATGAATTTCCCACTATAGAAATTAAGTGGCGACTCTGCTGGGGAGTAGTCTCCAGTGGGTTTAGCCTACTTTTTATAAGAATATATTTGTATATATGTGATGTTTTTATATATGTATGTGTGATATAATCTGCTTGTTGTGCTTTGTGATCTCTGAGTGGTGAGATAAGTTCTAACCTGAATTTGAGTGCAATTAAGATAGGAGGATGGTATAGTCATGTTCGACTTGTGTGGAGTAGTCCTTAACAAGTTGGCTTGAGATCCATCTGCTCAGTGGAGACTCCTTTGGATTTGGAAATGTCACACAAGTATTTGTGGTTAGGCATTACTATTTCTAATTGGGTCTGAGAAGCTGAGGACCTTAGAACACCTAACCCATCTTGGCCTATTTAGGACGTAGTGCGAAAACTGTTCAAGTGTAGACTTGATAATAGTTGTTACGTGATACTACATTCAGACGAGTTTCTCTTGAGAATATTATGGGTCGATGAGTCAGTCATCTTAACCTGTAATATTTGATAGATGGAACTAAGACTCTGGGAACTTTTTAGAACATGATCTACAGGTTTTATCCTTAGTTCACTCCTTTGGGATGGTTCTTACCCAGACTCCATGCTCGTGACTTGGAACAAACCCTTGATTCTTGGTTGATCCAATCAAGTCTTGTCAATATCAATGGAACTTGGGTGTTTATAAGGTGCAAACCATAATCCACCAAAATGGATGATTGATCTTGAAAAAGACTTGATACATCCCTTGACCTTTGTTTTCCTTGTGTGTGATCCCTTACTTGTGATTAATGCATTCATGCATTCATGCGCATCATAACATTCATCACACGAAAATTTCAAAGAACTAAGGTGTCATTTGCAAATATTTCCAGACCATGGATTATGGACGAAGGAACACTAAGAAGTACAGTTTCAAATGTCCCGACTTGAAAGAGTTAAGGAAGCTAGCATCTTTTGTGTTAGATCCCTTAGACTTCAAACAACATCATGGGAAGCTTCTATCCATCTTGTCTGCTGATGTAGTTGAAGGATTGTTGAGTGTATTGATGCAGTTCTATGATCCTCCCTACCATTGTTTCACTTTCCCGGATTTTCAGCTTGTGCCTGCCTTAGAGGAGTATTCTCATCTTTTGGGGATACATGTTTCTAGTAGAGTGCCTTTTAGTGGATTGGAAGAGATTCCCCAGTCTAGTATTATTGCTGAAGCTCTTCACTTGAAGAAGTCTGAGATAGAGGCTCATTGGGTGAAGAAAGGAGGGTTATTTGGATTGTCTTTTGATTTCCTCATCAAGGAAGCTACTACTTTTGCTCAGGCTGGTAGTGTGGATGCTTTTGAAGCTATCTTTGTGTTGCTCATCTATGGATTAACTTTGTTTCCTAACATTGACGGTTTTGTTGATGTTAACGCCATTAGACTTTTCTTGATTAGGAATCATGTGCCTACTTTATTGGGTGATATGTACTTCTCTTTGCATCTAAGGAATTCTAAGGGTGGTGGAACAATTGTCTGTTGCATTTCTTTTCTGTACAAGTGGTTTATTTCGCACTTGCCTCAGACGCCTGCTTTTGTGGAGAACAAACAATGTCTAAGGTGGTCTCAAAGACTTATGTCTCTCACTAATGATGATATAATTTGGTAGGATCCGTCCTTAAGCAGTTTGGAGATTATTGATAGTTGTGGTGAATTCTCTAATGTGCCTCTCATTGGTACACAAGGAGGAATTAACTATAACCCCGCTTTAGCTCATCGTCAACTTAGGTTCCCCTTGAGAGACAAACCTAATAACACTTTGTTAGAAGTTCTTTTCTATCAAGAGGGTAAAGATCCCCAACATTTGAAGCAGAAGATTGTGCATGCTTGGCATATTGTGCATAGGAAAGGAAGATTCGAGCTTGGTCCGTGCAATTGTGTAGCTTTGGAAGCTTACACTCTTTGTGTGAAGAAGAGAGCTATGGAGTTAAAGATGCCTTATCCTTGTGAAAGACCTATGTCTATGGTTGTGGTTGAGCCATTAACTCTCCCTAACCAATATGTAGAGGAGTTGGAAGACGCGCTCGTCAAGATGAAGCAAGAGAAGGATATGTGGGAAGAGCGTTTTCATGCTTTGAGCAAGAAGCATGAAGAGTTGCAGTTGGAGTCTAAGGACAAAGAGGCACTTATCGAGCTACTTGAAGACTGAGTGACGAAGAAGCGGAGAGAGCCAGAGGTTTCATCTTCTAGCATGCCTCAGCCTTCCGTTGCTTGGAAGAAGATTATTGACCAGCTTCTCCTCGAGAAGACCTAGATGAAGGCTTCTTTTGAGACTGAGATCCGTCGCACTCGAAGGAAGTACGCGCCTTCAGCCAGATCTTCTAACATTGTTGTTAGGGATCCTTAGGATGACTAGTCTCCTTTTCTCTTGTATCTTTTTATTTTTGTTTCTGAAATTGTACTCAGTGTAATCCTTCCAATTTATATAAATAAAAAGAAATTTTTGGTCATATCAAATTGTTGCAATTGCCATTTAAATATATATATATATATATATATATATATATATATATATATATATATATATATATATATATATATATATATATATATATATATATATATATATATATATATATATATATATATATATATATATATATATATATATATATATATATATTTGCAAATGATATAGTAAGTTCCTTGAAAACAAAAATAAAAATAATCAAGCATTGCATATCATGCATCATCTACATAAGCAGGTTTTTTCCTGGTGTCTGATTGGTGTTCTTCTGTGCATTAGCCAAGCTAACTCACCGGTACAACACCAGAGCTAATCATCCAAGAATTATGAAGCACCTTGAGCAAGAGAAACAAGATTTGAAAGAGGAGATTTCCCGGATGACTGCCATGATGGAGTCAGTTCTCGCTGCCAAAGCCAAGCTTCTCCAACGCCCGCAACTCCTCCCGTGAGGACTATTATTTCTGAAGTGGTTACCTCTATTGTGCCTGCTACCACCGCCCACTTTGCACCAAACTTAACTGCCGGATTCCCGTGGGGAATGCCGCCCAATTTTGTGCCAGAAGGCTTTGCGCCTACTTTTGCTTCCATGCCGGCATCTAGCCCAGTCATGTCTGTGCCACCTCCCGTTGTGCACACTTTGCCTCACGTAGAGGACAACATCTATCATTCTGAGCCGTCTGAGGGCCCAGATGTTTATGAAAAGATGGACGAGATGAAAGACCAATTTCTTGAGTTGCGCAAGGAATTGAAAACGCTGAGAGACAAAGATCTGTTTGGGAAGAGTGTTGTTGAATTATGCTTGGTACCCAATGTCAAAATACCAGTGAAATTCAAAGTGCCTGACTTTGAAAAATACAAGGGAAACTCTTGTTCGCTCAGTCATCTTGTGATGTATGCCTGCAAGATGTCAACTCAAACAGATAATGACCAATTGCTGATTCACTACTTCCAAGATAGCCTGACAGGTGCTGCACTCCGTTGGTATATGGGGTTAGATAGTGCAAGCATCCGCACTTTCAATGATCTAGGTGAGGCTTTCATGAAGCAGTATAAGTACAATGTGGATATGTAAGACCCCAATTTTGTCCCTAAGATCCCTCATGGCATCATAACATTGCATTGCATAGCCTCAAGGATCTTTAAGCATCTTGGTTCCCCTTGCCTTTGGGTGGGACCCCTTGTGAGTGGTTTGAGATCACCAAGAATGCTTGAATTGTATATCATTGCTTTTCTCATTTTATTTACTAACCAAAAGCACAAAAAATATGTCACTAACATTTTTTGTTTGAAGCTTGAGCAATCACAAGGTAAAAGGCTTCAAGGAGGTCATTGGTACAAGGACATGGTCAAGAGGAGATGAAAGCAAGCATGGTAATGGTTCCCAAAGTTCTCATCCATCAAATATGCCCCCTAATGTCTCAATTCATCATATTTGATCAAAGCAAGTCAAAGGATTTGAGGTTTGTTCCCTAGAGAAGCCCTAATTCATCTGTGCACCATAATACCTTGCTCATGAAGCAACCTCAGCCCATGATCAAATACAATCAAGGGAAGTTCTTTAATTCATCATTTCATGCATATTTGAACTTATTTGAGTATCCTCAATCATCAATTCATCAAGATATGAGTCATGGACTTGAGAAGTTGATCAGTCAATTCATCTGACTATTTTGAAATGCACTGAGACCTAACTTTTTATGTGTTGGTCAAATGGAAATGGTTCCAAAAGAAAACCTGTTCTTAAGGACAATATGAACAACTTTAATGTTCATCAAAAATTGAGTTGAAGCATGGAAGTTTTGATCAACATGACATTTGTTCCTTATGCAATAAGCTTTCCAACCATTACTCATAAGCTTGCATTTTGATTTTGGGCATGGCATTTTCGAAGGCTTCAATGAAATAATGCATTTTATGAAAATCATTCCAATTGCCATGCATGATCCATTAACATCCAATCTGCACGTCCAATTCATATTTGGTGATGTATATCTTGCAATTCCAATCAGAACTGCACCCTCCATGCGCCTATACAGGCCCATGCATGGAGGCCCTCTTCTCCCATGCACACGAGTTTGATGATGCTTGCAGCTCCCTCCATCTATAAATACAATGCCTTGCCCTCTCAATTCTTCAACCTGAAGGCGCCTGAACCTCTGCTAAATTGAATCCCCACCCTCACACCAAAGGAACTCTCTCTTTTCTCTAAAAATTTCAGATCTACAATTCAGTTTCCTCGACTGTTTTCTTAGATCTAAAAGTTCCTAGACCTCTTCACCTTGATCCATAGAACTTATGTTTTAGCAAGGCAAGCAAGGTTACAAGCTCAAATCACCAGAACTCAAACTTGAACTCCAACTGGTATTTTCTTCGATTCTCTTAATCCTTTGACCTATTGGCTGTGATTTTGTGTTAGCTGAAGTCCTCTCAATAGAGGTATCATGTTTATGCTTTTAATTTTTGCAATTCATTGAGTTCATGATGAACACCAGAATTTTCAACTTCTGATTTCTCAAATCATAGAGATCTAGAATGAAAATGGATGGTATAGGGATGATGTACATCATCCCAGCTTTCTATTGATGTATAGATCGCACGTTTTGGTTTCCTTTTTTATTTCTGCAACTTGGCCGGAATCTGGGAGCTCACCGGAGAAGACGGTGGCTCCGGTGGCTTCATCATGTCCAGTTTAAATCTGGACCGTTTGATCTTGTTTCTAGATTGAATCGTGTCCTTTGGATCTTATGACTTTCGATAATGCATTGTGTTTCGCCTTTGACTCTGGATCATCGTGAGCGCGCGCATGAGGGCCTTAGGATGTGCCACCTCATTTAATGAATCAGATCCAACGCGCCAGGCTTTTTTCTATTTTCTTAATTTCTGTTTTATTTTCTTTAATTCCATTTTATTTCAATAATTAATATCTCTTTCATTTTTTATCCAAAAATTATGGGACCAATTGCATTATTTCCCGAATAAATTCTAGTTTCTATTTCTAATTTTTAATATTTTTTATTTTGTCATTTGATATTTTTTTGTGAATTTTCTCTTTTCTGGTCATTTTTAATTCATTTTAAATAGTTTTTGATATTCAAAAAATACAAAATATTTTCCTAACCTATTTGAATGATGATGGATCTATGAAAAATATTCTCATCAATTTTTGAATTTATTTGAGATTTATTTGAGATTTTAGTTCAATTAGGTTATTTTTATTCATATTTAATTGATTAAAAATAGTTTCTGACTTTTAAAAATGCTGAAATTTTTTGTCAAACTTTGTTTGACCTTGTTGAACTTAGGATAAATCACTTGGACCTTTCAAGGTTGATTTGAAGTGATTTTGAAGTTTGACCTTTCCATTTATTTTTAATTCAAGTTTATTTTTAATATTAAAAAATGCCAAAAATAGTTTATTCATTTCGTGACTTCCAATACTCATCTCACTTCTGTTTTTGATTGTTTGACCTTGACTTTCAATGTTATTGGTCAACATATGAGGATTGGTACATTTTATTCCATTTAATGCATTTTATTTTGTCATTTCCATTTTCTCTTATCCATCTTCTCCTTCTTCTTCTACTTCTTTTCTTTTTGATCAATGAGTTGAAGGTTGATAAGTTAGCATTGATTAGGGAGATTTAACATTCCTTGATTCAAATCTAATTCATCTTGATCAATTGATCAAGTGAATGGCTTTGCATTAAGGATATGTTGTCTTCTAAATCATGCAAATGGCTTAAACCAATACAAGATCAATTCTCTTCTTCTTTTTGGCATGGCAAGTTGTTGGGACTTGATTCACTAATCAAGACTCCTAACTTGTGTTTTTTGCGTACATTATTATTGATCGGCCTCAGATAGTTGTGACTTCTGCATAAGTCCAATTACGATTGCTTAACATAGCGCTAAATTTTGCCTTATGGCACACGAACCATTAACCACTAACAAATAATTTTTACTTTATGCAATTTACTTTTATGCAATTTACAATTCTTGCACATATTATTCATTTGCTTTTTCCTTTTCTCATTGGAGCACATGTTTATGTTAATGCCATTTGCCTTTTGCCCACTCGGGTTTATAATTGTGAATATATCTTTTGTGCTTGTGTTTGTCTGTTTGTTGTGACCCAAATGCAAAGAATTGGACAATATGGACTTAGAATCTAGGACCTTACCCAAGCAAATGGAATTTGAAGAGCAACTAGGCATTGGGCCTTTAGAGTGCTATAAAAGTCAAAGAGCAACTAGGCATTGGGCCTTTAGAGTGCTATAAAAGTCAAAGAGCAACTAGGCATTGGGCCTTTAGAGTGCTATAAAAAGAGAACTTTGAAAGGACTATATTCTAAAACTCCCTCTTGTCCATTCTTTGATTGTTTATAGAACTTTTTGATGTGTGTTTTCTTGTGCTAGGGGATTTCAACCTTGAGTAACTTTGAGGAACCATTACCATGAGCATCCAAAGTGAGAGATACAAAAGCCATCGGAGGATTCTTAGAAGCATGACCTTGTGTTCGATTGCTTGAAATATTTACTTGTGATTGCTTATTCCAAAGGATGGGAGCTACTTGGATCATCAATACGGTCTCAAGAGAGGAACTCCTAGTGTGGTTCATTTTCTTATCCCTCACCTTTTTGTTTTGCTTAGGGCTTTAGCCATTCTTCTTCTTCTCTCCCCTCTAACCCAAGCCAAAACCTTTTGTGCAAACATTTAACTATTGTTTTCAAACATTAGAAACCTAAGCCTTATGCTTTTGATTTTTAAACTTTCTTTTCATAATACTTGTTTTGAATTGAACCTTTTAATCAACTTTGACCATTTTGTATATACTTCTAATTGGTAAACATAACTCATTCAAATGTCTTTTTGTGGTTTCAATGGCCACTTCTTAATCAAACTTTTTCATAACCTTTAGCTATTAGGTTTGAGTTATCTTTGTGGTAGATGTAATACTCACCTATATCCTTAGTGATGGACAATGAGTCTTCCATGCTTATTATAGGGTTAACCCCTCATTATCATGTTGAAGCTATCCTCACATGGTGGATTTGTGGTTTGGTTGAGTTTTCTCCCTTTGATAACAAAAGACCTTAAGGCTTTTGGACCAATCAATTCACCAACTTGTTTTTGAGATTTTTACCCCGAACTACGAGGTTTTGATCCTAATCTTTTTTAAGATGGTACGTAGGCAATGGGTTTATCCATTCAAACACAAAATGTAAATAACTTGTATATTCTTCTCTCATCCCTTCAATCATGTTTGCACAAATAAATTTTCACAAAAAATACCAACCTTACAACAAGTATGAAAAGGGCTCCCTAGGAGTACCTAGGATGTTTTGGGTGCCTAACACCTTCCCATTGCATAACCAACCCCCTTACCCAGATCTCTGTTTTCTTTTACTAGTTTTTGTTAAAACTTTTAGGTTTTTGTTCGCTTTCTGACCATTCCTTTGGATAAATAGAAGTGCGGTGGCGACTCGACTTGTATGGTTTACCTTGGATTTAGTCAATATCTCTAATGGTAACGAATACCCCGCTACAGAAAAGTGGCGACTCTGCTGGGGAGAAAATTTGCCTAGTGGGTTTTGCCTACTTTTCATTTTTGTTGTATTGTGTTGTATATCTGTTTTATGACATATTTTTGTGCAATTTGGGATTACTGTATTGTATGTAATGATTGATTTGCTTGATATTAATTCCTTGTATGCTTGGTGATCTTTGTGAGATGAGTTCTATACCCGAACTCGAGTGCACTTAGGAAAGGAGAATGGCATAGTCTTGTTGACTTGTGTGGAGTTATTCCTTAGCAAGTTGACTTGCAAGCCCATTCACTTGGTGGAGGTCATGTTGGGATCAATAATGTCACACAAGTAAGTTGTGGTTAGACATTACTCTTTCCAATATAGACCTTAGAAGCCAAGGACCTTAGTTTACCAAACCCATCTTGGCCTATACTTAGGATGTAGTGCGAAAGTCGTTCAAGTGTAAGATTTGATACGATTGTTACGCGATACTACACTCATAAGAGTCTCTCTTGAGAATATTTTTGGAATACGAGTATTCGTTCCTCCGATAATATTCAAAAGATGGGATGATGACTATGGGAACCTCTTGTAGAACATGTTTGGCAGGTTTAAACCCTAGTACATTCCCTTTTGGGTGGTTCTTAACCAAAACTCCATGCTCGTGACTTGCAACAAACCGTTGATTCATGGTTGATCCGTTCATGTATCCTTACTATCAATGGAACTTGGGTGTTGATAAGGTGTAAACTGTAACACCCTTCTAAATACCCCAAATATTTAATTAAAACAACAACAATTAAATCATACATATCAGAGTAAATATTGTCACTCAAGGGTGTCACATAACAACTTCTTCACATAATTCAACATAAAAGCAGTCATACTCAATTTTATTCGACATAAAAACTTCTTTAACAATACGCAGCGGATAAAATATTTCAACATCTGTAATTCATCAAAATTAACATTTATTCGACAATTCAAACATCCCGTCCCGATGTTACATCTATCAGAGCATGACCCTCTAACCACACTAGACTTCAAGCACTAGCTCCTACTCAACTCACTGCTCGTTACCTGAAAAATATTGTAAGGGTGAGTTTCTCAATCGATATAACAAATATTATAAATCATCATGTTATGTTAAGTAATTCTACACGTTAATCACCCAAATCATATCATGCATGCGGTAACGGCACATTCAACTCAATTATCATACGCAAATACAACGTAAATACAACTCAATAACAACATAAAATGCAACTCAATGAGACTCGACTCTTTATGCATGTGGTACCATTTGGAGTAAAACTCCCAACTTAAAATCATTGCCAGTTTAGTGGGCATCAAGGCATAAGCCTTCAACTTTCAACTTAAAATTTTGCCAATCCAGGCCAACGTGGTGTGAGCAAAAGCCCCATAATTTTTGCCAATCCAGGCCAACGTGGTGTGAGCAAAAGCCCCGACTTAATGCATATGAATGTCTATGGCATGTACGACTTGAACTCAACAACATAAGAATAACAGCAACATAACAGCTTTTCTTTCAACAAAACAACTTATAATCAACTTTGGCTCATCAGCCTACAACTCAGTAATTTTCAACAAAGCAACTTAAAATCAACTTTGGCTCATCAGCCTACAACTTAATATTTTCAACAAAACAACTTATAATCAACTTTTCAACATATTTGCATCGGCATTTCACAACATAAACTCAACAATTTTATTCATCACAATTAACTGCAATAGGCCAACTACCAATTGCATTTACAACATAAAAATCAACTATTTTTCCACACTGCAACAGTGTTAACCGGTTAACGCTATAGGTTAACCGGTTAACGCAGGACAAAAATACCATTTCTGGCAAAACGCAACAGTGTTAACCGGTTAACGCTATAGGTTAACCGGTTAACGCAGGCAAAACTCAACATTTTCTCAATTTATAACAGTGTTAACCGGTTAACACCCTGGGTTAACCGGTTAACGCAGGCGAAACAGCAGTTCCTGCGCTAACACAAGGCAGAATGCAGAGTTTCCGCATTTTCCGCCGTTGGAGGACTTCCGGACCTCCGATTCCAAATCCGTAAAAAGCGATACGTTCAGAATCTCACAACTCACACAGCTACCGATCTAATTTCAGCTTAAATTCAACTTATTCATCATAATATTTCAGCATCCATAATCTCAATTCGGTCAAATTAACAGCTTATCACTACCCATTACATGTTAATCGATAATACCCGTTAAACGACGATAAACCCCCCTTACCTGATATAATCCGGCAAATCTCTAAGCTTTAGCTTCTCCGTTCCTCAACCGTGCTTTTCGGCTCTTTGCCCTTCTTCCTCTTCTCTGCAGCTTCTCTGTTTCTCACGTGAAACCTTTTCCAAAAAATGAAACCCTTTCCTTATTCCAACTTATATATTTTTCCAATAATTATTATTAATAATAATAATAATCCAATAATTCAATTTTATTTAATTAAATTAATAAATATATTATCAACTTAATTAAATAATTCTTTTTCTTTATTTGGGGTGTTACATAAACCATAATCCACCAAAATGGATGATTGATATTAAGGATGATATGATCCATCCCATGACCTTTGTTTGGTGTGATTTTCTTGATCCTTGAGTGTGATTGTTGCATTCATGCATCCATGCACCCATTTTGCATCCATATCATCGAAATAATAAGAAAATTTTCAAGGAACTTAAGGGGTTTATTTGCAAAATTTTCAGACATGGAAAGACAAAGAAGGAATACAAAGAAGTACAGCTTCAGACAACCAGATTCAAAAGAGTTAAGGAAATCTGACATCCTATGTATTAGATCCCTTGGGTTTCAAAGCTCGTTTTGGGAAGCTTCTTCCTCTTCTGACTACTCAGGTGGATGAAGGATTGATGAGCGTGTTGGTGCAGTTTTATGATCCCTTGTATCGTTGCTTCACTTTTCCGGACTTTCAACTTTTGCCTACCCTTGAGGAGTATGCTTATCTTGTGGGCATACCTATTCTAGATCAGTTGCCATTCAGTGGCTTGGAGAGTGTTCCTACTTCTCAAGAGATAGCAGACATGTTACACATAGATGAATCTCTGGTTGGTGCTCATATGACTACCAAAGGTGGAATTCAAGGTCTCCCTTCTGAGTTCCTCATTGCTCAAGCTACTATGTATGGGAAGGCCATGAGTGAGGACGCCTTTGAAGCCATATTTGTACTTCTCATCTATGGGTTGGCATTGTTCCCCAACATCGACAAGTTTGTGGATGTGAACGCTATTAGGATCTTCTCAGCTCTTAATCCCATTCCGACTCTGTTGGGTGATGCTTATTTCTCTTTGCATATGAGGAATGCAAAGGGTGGTGGTGTTATTGTGTGTTGTTTGCCTCTGTTGTATAAGTGGTTTATTTCTTACTTACCTCAGACGGTCGCTTTAAAGGAGAGCAAGGGATGTCTACGGTGGTCCACGAGACTTATGTCTCTCACTAATGATGATATCTCTTGGTATAACCGTGCATATGATGGTGGGCAGATTATCGACTCTTGTGGTGAATTCTCCAATGTGCCTCTTCTTGGTACATGTGGTGGGATTAACTACAACCCTGTTTTGGCACGTCGTCAGCTTGGGTTCCCCCTAAAGGATAAACCCAATAACATTTTGTTAGAAGGTGTATTCTTTCAGGAGGGTAAAGATCCCCAAGGCTTGAAAACTAGGATGGTCCGCGCTTGGCACAAGATTCATAAGAAAGGAAGGAAGGAGTTGGGTCCTAAGAATTGCATCGCTTTAGAGCCTTACACTGCTTGGGTAAGGGAGAGAGCGTCTGAGTATCTCATGCCTTACGAGTATCCGAGACCTACACCTATGATTATGGTTGGGCCTTCAACCCTCCCTAATCAAGGAGTAGAGGAGTTGAGAGACGAAGACCGTTCACGTGCCTGGATCCGTGAACGTGAAGAGTTGCTTCAGCAGATTAAGGAGAAGGATGCCTTGATAGAGTTTCTTGAGCATCAGGTTATTGATGATCCTGATAATGCATGAACTTCTCTACTTCCTTAGTCTTCCCATTTCTGGAAGAGGAAGTATGATCGACTCGCCAAAGAGAAGGCAGATATGGAGGCAGCTTATATAGAGGAGGTGAAGAGGCTTCGTGTATCTTATCTTCCTGTGTCCCGAGCATTAGATGATTGTTTCTAGGGATCCATAGGATGATTATTTTCCTTTCCTCTTGTACATGATTGACAATGTTGTACTTCTTTTCCCTGATGTTATTTTATGAGATATTTCCATATGTGATAAAATGCTTAATGTTTCCAAAATTTGCAAATAAAACCCTAAAAGTTCCTTTGAAATATAAAAACAAATCATATGCACAAGCATTGCATGCATCATGTGCATAAGCAGGTTTTGTTTCCGGTCTCTTGTCCTGTGGTCTAACTCTGTGCTCTTCATTTATTTTGAAGACAAGCTGACTCACCAGTACTACACTAGAGCCAACACTGCAAGACTGATGGATCATCTAGAGCAAGAGAACCGTGAACTCAAGGAGGAAGTAGCCAGATTGACTGCCCTGATGGAGTCATTCATGGCTGCCCAGAGCCAGTCTTCTCCGACGCCTTCAACTCCTCCCCAGAGGACGGTTATCTCCGAGATTGTATCCTCAATTGTGCTTGCTGCCAGTGCACACTTCGCTCCGACAGCCATGCCAACCGGGTTTCCGTGGGGGATGCCTCCTAATTTCATGCCTGAGGGTCCTGCTCCAACTTTTGCTGCTATGCCGGCATCTAGCCCGGTCCTTGTTGTTCCTCCTCCTGTCGTGCATACCATGCCCAGGATAGACGACACCATCTATCATTCTGAGCCATCTGAGGGCCCAGATGTCTATGAAAAGATGGATGCTATGAATGATCAATTTCTTGAGCTTCGCAAGGAATTGAAAACTCTTAGAGGAAAGGATCTCTTCGGCAAGTCTCCTGCCGATCTTTGCTTAGTTCCAAACGTGAAGATTCTTGTAAAATTCAAGGTCCCTGAATTTGAAAAGTACAAAGGAAATACTTGTCCTCTCAGCCACCTGGTCATGTATGCCAGGAAGATGTCTACTCAGACTGATAACGACTAGTTGCTCATCCATTACTTTCAGGACAGTTTGTCAGGTGCCGCTCTGCATTGGTACATGGGGTTAGACAGCGCGAACATCCGATCCTTCAACGACCTTGGCGAGGCCTTCGTTAAGCAGTACAAGTACAACGTGGATATGGCTCCTGATAGGGATCAATTGAGGGCCATGTCCCAGAAGGACAAAGAAACATTTAAAGAGTATGCCCAGAGGTGGCGAGAGGTGGCAGCACAGATCGTGTCTCCGCTAGAAGAGAAGGAAATGACCAGGATCTTTCTGAAGACCTTGAGTTAATTCTATTATGAGTGGATGATTGCTAGCGCTCCTTCTAACTTCACCGAGATGGTGAATATGGGGATGCGACTAGAAGAAGGGGTCAGAGAAGGGCGTCTGACCAGAGAAGAAGGCTCTTCTGCCAAACGTTATGGGGCGTTTGCAAAGAAGAAAGATGGAGAGGCACATGCTGTGACCTCCCATGTGAAACCTAGAAGACCCTCTGTGAGGAGGAAGACTGTGCGTCCCGCCAGTAACCAGCATCAGGTGGCTCATATAGCACCTGTTTTCAGAGACAATCAACAGTACCAGCATCACAACAACAATCAGCAACCACCTCAATAATATTAACAACAACAGCATCGTCCGCAACAGCAGGCCTACCAGCCTCGAAACAGTAATTAAACCAGCACGAGTTACGAGAGGAAAAGGGTCACCTTTGATCCTATTCCGATGACGTACGCAAAGTTATATCCCTCTTTGATAGAGAGGAAGTTGATTACTCCGAGAGATCCACCGGCTATACCTGTTAACCCCCAGTGGTGGTATAAGCCTGAATGGCATTGTGTTTATCATTCTGGTGCTCCCGGCCACGACGTGGAGAACTGCTATCCTTTGAAGACCAAGGTTCAAGACCTTGTAAGGTGTGGCATTCTGTGTTTCGAGGACGTAGGTCCTAACGTGAAGAAGAACCCATTGCCCGAGCATGGGAAATCTGTTAACATGGTCCAGGGTTGCCCTGGCAAATACAAGGTCAAATATGTCAGTCATATTCGACATTCTTTGGTCCAGATGCATCATTTGTTGTGTGACTATAGTCACTATGAGCACGATCATGATAGATGTCGAGTCTGCTCTGTTAACAGATTAGGTTGTTGCCAGGTGCGTAAAGATCTTCAAGAAATGTTGGATGAAGGAGTTATTGAGATCCTTCAGAATATGAATGTTGACGAAGATGAGCCAGAGGTCAACGTAATTTCCCCAGTATTCCGGATGCCCAAACCTGTTACCATCAAGTATGATGGTAGTAAGCAGAAGGTTTCCCCTTCCCTGATCATTAAACCTTCCGGTCCTGTGTCGTACTCTTCCGACAAAGCAATTCCCTTCCGTTACAACGTTGTTGCTGTGGAAGATGGGAAAGAGGTGTCTTTACCATCCTCCTTTGTTGTTAATATCGCAGATGTAAGTGGTTTGACCCGCAGCGGTCGTGTGTTTTCAGCACCACCGAAGCCTCAAGCTAATACTGATTTTGTTGAACGCCCGATTAGGAATGCGGTGAGCACCTCGAATCCGGCACTTGCTGTTAAACCCTCCTCTACACTGATAACTCCTACTTCTGTTGGCCCGAGTGGCAATATGAAAGAAGACTGTGATGAGATGCTGAGGCTCATCAAGAAGAGCGAGTACAATGTTGTAGACCAGCTTCTACAAACGCCATCCAAAATATCGGTGTTATCATTGCTTCTGAATTCAGAACCCCATAGAGAGGCTCTGCAGAAAGTTTTGGACGTGGCATATGTAGATCATGATGTCACTATAGAACAATTCGATAGCATTGTTGCAAACATTACTGCTTGTAACAATTTGAGTTTCTGTGATCTGATCTTCCTGAGGAGGGAAGAGACCACAACCTGGCATTACACATCTCCATGAACTGTAAAGACGGCGCCATGTCCAATGTGCTGGTAGACACTGGGTCATCCCTGAATGTATTGCCAAATTCCACTCTTTCAAAATTGTCATATCAAGGGCCTCCCATGAGGCAGAGTGGAGTTGTTGTGAAAGCTTTTGATGGGTCGCGTAAGACTGTGATTGGGGAAGTTGATCTCCCAATCAAGATTGGACCAAGTGATTTCCAGATTACCTTCCAGGTTATGGACATTCACCCATCATATAGTTGTCTCCTGGGAAGACCATGGATTCACGAGGCTGGTGCCGTGACATCCATCCTACACCAGAAGCTGAAATTCGTGAAAAACAAGAAACTGGTAGTGGTAGGGGGAGAAAAGGCTCTCCTGGTTAGCCATCTGTCTTCCTTCTCTTATATAGATGTTGAGGATGAAGTTGGAACTCCTTTCCAAGCTTTATCTATAGCTGAGCATATGGAGAAGAGAACTCCTTCATTTGCTTCCTATAAAGATGCAAAGTTGGCCATCGAATGTGGTGCAACTGCTGGTTTAGGAAAAATGATCGAGCTAGAAGACAATAAGTCTCGGGCTGGCATTGGCTTTTCTTCTGGGGTCTTCAATGCACAAGGGTTGTTCAAGAGTGGAGGTTTTATCCACACTAGTCAGGACGAAGAAGCTGCTGCTGTCTTGGAAGAGGATGTAGAGGACTCTGGCAATTTCATCATCCTTGGAGGGATCTGCAACAATTGGGTCGCTGTGGATATTCCTACAGTTATCCACAAGTCAACGTAATGATCACTTTGTTTAAAAACCCTTCCCCCATGCCAAAAGGAGGAGTGATGACATTATTGGCACATAAATACAATGATATTTTTATTCAATAAATTCATGTTAAATGTTTGTTTTTCCAATTTATTTTTGCTTTTTGCTTTTTGCATGAAATTGGTGATCACATAAAACCTTAAAAATAGAATAAAATCAATCTTTTCATCTGCATAATGATTTGCCTTGTTTGAATTCTAAAGCTTTTCATATCCAAAATCATTATGCAGGTTGATTTCTAGACCCATTGAACATAATGACCCAACGCCATCTCCCAATTTTGAGTTCCCTGTATTTGAGGCAGAGGAAGATGATGTTGAAGTGATTCCTGATGAGATCACCCGTCTACTTGAGCACGAAGAGAAGATCATTCAGCCACATCTTGAGAATCTGGAAACAGTCAACTTGGGATCTGAGGATTGTGTGCGAGAAGTAAAGATTGGGGCACTCCTGGAAGAATCTGTTAAGAAGGGGTTGATTAAATTGCTACGAGAATATGTTGATGTCTTCGCCTGGTCATATGAAGACATGCCTGGTCTAGATACTAATATTGTGCAACATTTCCTGCCTTTAAAGCCTGAGTGCGTGCCTGTGAAGCAGAAGCTCAGAAGAACTCATCCTGATATGGCAGTGAAGATCAAGGAGGAAGTTCAGAAGCAAATTGATGCGGGGTTTCTGGTGACTTCTACATATCCTCAATGGGTGGCCAATATTGTGCCCGTGCCTAAGAAAGATGGAAAAGTCCGGATGTGTGTGGACTATGGAGACTTGAATAAAGCTAGTCCGACAGATGATTTCCCTCTACCACATATTGATATGTTGGTAGATAATACATCCAAATTCAAAGTCTTCTCATTTATGGACGGATTTTCCGGATATAATCAGATTAAAATGGCACCCGAGGATATGGAGAAGACAACATTTATCACACCTTGGGGAACATTCTATTATCGAGTGATGCCTTTCGGTTTGAAGAACGCTGGAGCCACGTATCAACGAGCTATGACTACCTTGTTTCATGATATGATGCACAAGATGATTGAGGTATATGTTGATGATATGATTGCTAAGTCAAGAACAGAAGTTGAACATGTAGAGCACCTGTTTAAGCTTTTTCAGCGTTTGAGGAAGTTTATGCTTCGTTTGAATCCCAACAAGTGTACATTTGGAGTCCGTTCTGGCAAGTTATTGGGCTTTGTTGTCAGTGAAAGAGGTATTGAGGTTGATCCTGCAAAGGTCAAAGCAATACAAGAGATGCCTGCGCCCAAAACTGAGAAGCAAGTCCGAGGTTTTCTTGGCCGCTTGAATTACATTTCCAGATTCATATCCCACATGACTGCCACATGTGCGTCGATATTCAAGCTCCTCTGGAAAGATCAGTCTCATGATTGGACCGAGGACTGCCAGAAAGCCTTTGACAGTATTAAAGAGTACCTGTCCGAGCCTCTGATCCTGTCTCCACCCGTGGAAGGGAGACCATTGATTATGTATCTGACTGTTCTTGAAGATTCAATGGGTTGTGTCCTGGGTCAGCAAGATGAATCAGGAAAGAAAGAGTATGCCATCTACTACTTAAGTAAGAAGTTCACTGATTATGAGTCTCGATATTCAATGCTTGAGAAAACATGTTGTGCTTTAGCTTGGGCTACTAAGCACTTACGCCAGTATATGATAAATCATACGACTTGGTTGATATCCAGAATGGATCCAATCAAGTACATATTTGAGAAGCCTGCTTTAACTGGGAGGATTGCCTGTTGGCAGACGTTGTTGTCTGAGTATGACATTGAGTATCGAGCTCAGAAAGCCATCAAAGGTAGTATCTTGGCTGACCACTTGGCACATCAGCCGATCGAGGATTATCAGTCAGTTCAGTATGACTTCCCGGATGAGAAGATTCTGTATTTGAAAATGAAAGATTGTGATGAACCCACACTCGACGAAGGGCCAGAGCCTGGTTCCAGATGGAGTATGGTATTTGATGGCGCTGTAAATCAGTATGGAAATGGTATTGGGGCAGTGATTATTACTCCTCAGGGCACACATATTCCTTTTACAGCAAGGCTAACTTTCAAATGCACGAATAATATGGCTGAGTATGAGGCCTATATTATGGGATTGGAGGAGTGCGTCGATCTAAGGATCAAGCATCTTGATGTTTATGGTGATTCGGCCCTCGTTGTCAAACAGATTAAGGGTGAGTGGGAGACGAATCAACCTGGTCTCATTCCCTATAGAGATTATGCGAGGAGGATCTCAACATTCTTTACTGAGGTTGACTTCCATCATATTCCTCGAGATGAAAATCGGATGGCGGATGCTCTTGCTACACTTGCTTCCATGATTGTGGTCAAACTGTGGAATGAAGTCCCCAATATTACTGTGATGCGCTTGGATAGACCAGCTCATGTGTTTACAGTTGAATAAGTGAAGGATGATAAGCCATGGTATTATGATATCAAATGTTTCCTTCAGAACCAGATTTACCCGCCTGGGGCGTCTGTGAAAGATAGGAAAACTTTGAGGAGATTGTCAGGCAGTTTCTACCTCAATGGCGATGTGCTTTACAAGAGAAATTTTGACATGGTTTTGCTCAGATGCGTGGATAGACACGAAGCAGACCTGTTGATGACTGAGGTCCATGAGGGTTCATTTGGTACTCATTCCAATGGCCATGCCATGGCTAGAAAGATGTTGAGAGCAGGCTACTATTGGCTGACAATGGAGTCTGACTGCTGCAAATATGTGAAGAAATGTCATAAGTGTCAGATTTACGCGGACAAGATTCATATTCCTCTGACACTTCTGAATGTTATTTCATCACCATGGCCTTTCTCCATGTGGGGAATTGACATGATTGGCATGATAGAGCCGAAAGCGTCCAATGGACACAGATTCATTCTCGTAGCAATTGATTACTTCACCAAGTGGGTTGAAGCGGTATCATATGCAAATGTGACTAGGCAGGTGGTCGTGAAGTTTATCAAGAATCAACTCATATGCCGTTATGGTGTGCCAGACAAGATCATTACTGATAATGGATCTAACTTGAACAACAAGATGATGAAAGAGATGTGTAGCGAGTTCAAGATAGCACATCATAATTCTTCTCCTTACAGACCCAAGATGAATGGGGATGTTGAAGCTGCTAACAAGAATATCAAGAAGATTATCCAGAAGATGGTTGTCACGTACAAGGATTGGCATGAGATGCTGCCATTTGCTTTACACGGATATCGTACTTCTGTCTGCACTTCAACGGGGGCAACCCCTTTCTCCCTTGTTTACGGCATGGAGGTTGTACTCCCAGTAGAGGTGGAGATCCCATCAATGAGAGTCTTGATGGAAGCCAAGTTGAATGATGCTGAATGGGTTCAGAGTCGTTATGACCAGCCGAATTTGATTGAAGAGAAGAGATTGACTGCCATGTGTCATGGTCAGTTATATCAGCAAAGGATGAAGAAAACTTTTGATAAGAAGGTCAAGCCTCGTATGTTCCGAGAAGGCGACCTGGTGCTCAAGAAAATCTTGTCTTTCGCGCCCGATTCCAGGGGCAAGTGGACTCCAAACTATGAAGGTCCATATGTTGTTAAGAGAGCCTTTTCAGGCGGTGCTTTAATACTTACAACTATGGATGGGGAAGATTTTACTCGTCCTGTGAATGCAGATGCAGTCAAGAAATACTTCGCCTAAAAAATAAAAAAACAGAATAGCTCGCTAAGTTGAAAACCCGAAAGGGCGGCTTAGGAAAAAATGAGCGTCTCGGTGGATTAAAAACCCGAAAGGGCGGTCCAGGCAAAAGTTAGAGACATAAAAAAATATATATATGTATCCCGCTAGATTGAATACCCCATCCTTGGGCAATCTAGGCAAAATTAGTAATTTGGCAAGTAACTGCATCCTGACAAGACTTTCAACTGTCATCCATCAGAGATGCTCGCTCAGTCATCATCAACTGAAGCTTCAAATACATCGGATTCAGAATTGGTGGAGAAATGGTCATTATGTTCAATGTAGCCTTTTTCCAATATATATCACCAATTTCAAATTTGTAAAGATCTATGGAGTCTTGCCATTTGCAGACTACTATTCCATCAAATAAATTCGAGCCTTTTATCCAATTATTTGCACTCTTATTTGTTTCTATTCAACAAATGTTTCACATGTTTTAGTTGAGAAAATATCATTGTTTTAAACAAATAAATTTTTCACAAATTATTTTTTTACAAAGTGAACATTCACAATGATGAAAGGATACTTAGGAGATCCTTAGTGCTCTCCCAAGGGTGGTATGATCTCCAACAGGGTAAGACATTTGTTCATATTCCTGGCATGACTGTATCCTCTCCCCCCAGAATTGTTGTGGTTTAGTCCACTGAGTAGAGTGCTTGTTAAGGCTATTCACCTCCCCTCCCTTCAGCAGAGCTGTGATCTTTCCTCCTCAGCAGATGTGTTTCTCTTTGGAAGGTTCGGTATTTGGTGGTTGATCCCCAGAATTCTTTCATTTCCTCGGATAAATCCCCAGTAGAGTTATTGGTGTGGTGGATTTTATCTGTGATGATTGATCCCCTGCAGAGATACTGCTGTTGCCTTGTACCTCTGATCCCCGGCAGATTGGATACTCTCCGGTGATCCTGGTTCTTTCTCTTGAGATGTAGTACCAGATGGTTGATTCCTGGACTTGCTTGTGTTAGATATGTCTGTCTGTCAGCATTCATCAAACATAAACCACGCATATACATGCATAATTATAACATTCAGATATTCATGTTGCATTTCTTTGCCATATATCATTGTTTGTTGTCTCCTGCTATTTGGTGGTATATATTTCCCCAAGCAGATGTGTGCGTCTGATCTCTTCATATAGAGTCAGCTCCATAGGCAGAAAGTGTCTATCCTTTCTCCCATATTCCCCACCGAGTTATATCCTCGTGGATGATGGTTGTTTCTGTTTCCTCCCAACACATATATTGGGATGGGTTCCCCTATTGACTTATATCCTCATTAGGGCGAGTCTTGATTCAGTTTGCCTCTTTGGTTTGATCCTAAATTGGCGCCTTATGACTGTTTCCTTTTGCTTCCCTGTGGTATAAATGAATAATTAATCAGTAATAAGCAATCATTCATATTATCCCCGGCGGACTCTGTGGTTTTCTACCCTTATACCGGTAATTGTAAACCCTATTCTTTTTCCTCGAAGAGTTAACCTTTGGTTCATCTTAATCGGTGACGGTTATTTTTCCGTGGTTTCCTATCCAGTATCCGGTAGGTGTAATCCCCTCCTTGGTGTTTATCTTCATCCAATATTCGGTGTTGATATTCCCTCTTTTGCCTGGATAGTTTCCCTGTATACGCAATTTATCCCCAGTGGGTCATCTCTTGTTTACCCTTTCGTTGTTGGTAACGTTTGTTTCCCTCCTGAATTGGTCATCATTATATACCTAGTTTCGGTATCCCGATGCCTTTTCTTTTCGGTCGATTTATCCTTTATTAACCCAGTAACCGGTTGTGGATAATCTTCCATGCAAGTATATTATCTACATTCTGACGGTAATAGATAGTATATCTCATGCACTCTTTGGTTGAAGCCTTTTTGTTCTTCCCCAGTTGAGTAAGATTCGTATCCCCTTCGCGGAATCGAATATCTATCCTGTGATCGAGTTTGCTTTTAGCCCTCTTTTGGATGATGAGTGTCTTGGGAATATTCCCCAATTCACACCTTGGTTGGTCACCTATTATATGCCCAGTAACCGGTATCCCTGGTGTTCCTCCCTTTCTGCTCCCTATTATGACTTTTTTTGTCCCCTGTGGAGTCAGATTTCCCTGAGTTGAAATATACCTTTTAGGTCTTCCTCGGACGTTTGAAGTTTTGATATCTCTCACCCTTATACCGCTCTTAGATATTAATTTCTTCCCGAGTATGTTGTATCTCTCACCCTTATACCGGTGTTCAGATCACATGTCTCGTTGAGCTTATTACCCAGTAACCGGTAATACCTCATCCCGCTACTTCCCCAGGAGATTAGTGGGTTGTTGTCGCCCGGATTTTTATCCGAAGTACCCATTGTGGGTAGTTTTTGCTGTATTGGCATATTCCCCAATACATACATCTTTGAGTCAGCTCGAGTCTTTCCATTGGTCTTTTCCCCTTGGAATTCTGATCCCTAAGCTTTGAGTCATGACCTGCTCACGCATTTTATCCTTCTTTTATCCCCATAAGAGTCCCCAGGATCTTGGTCCCATTGGGTGAATTACTCATATGGATTATCAGTGTCTTCTGATTTCTTTTCCTTTGTGAATGCATATCCCCACAAAGTTTTACCTTTTGCATACATACATTTGCATCGTGAGGTCTCTTAGGGACCAAAATTCGTCTCTTTGTTATTGTTTAAGCCCATTCTACCTCGTCGAGACGATGATTTTAACCTTCCCTTCTCCGGCTAGAATGACCTTAAATAGGGGCATCTGTAAGACCCCAATTTTGTCCCTAAGATCCCCCATGGCATCATAACATTGCATTGCATAGCCTCAAGGATCTTTAAGCATCTTGGTTCCCCTTGCCTTTGGGTGGGACCCCTTGTGAGTGGTTTGAGATCACCAAGCATGCTTGAATTGTATATCATTGCTTTTCTCATTTTATTTACTAACCAAAAGCACAAAAAATATGTCACTAACATTTTTTGTTTGAAGCTTGAGCAATCACAAGGTAAAAAGCTTCAAGGAGGTCATTGGTACAAGGACATGGTTAAGAGGAGATGAAAGCAAGCATGGTAATGGTTCCCAAAGCTCTCATCCATCAAATATGCCCCCTAATGTCTCAATTCATCATGTTTGATCAAAGCAAGTCAAAGGATTAGAGGTTTGTTCCCTAGAGAAGCCCTAATTCATCTATGCACCACAATACCTTGCTCATGAAGCAACCTCAGCCCATGATCAAATACAATCAAGGGAAGTTCTTTAATTCATCATTTCATGCATATTTGAACTTATTTTAGTGTCCTCAATCATCAATTCATCAAGATATGAGTCATGGACTTGAGAAGTTGATCAGTCAATTCATCTGACTATTTTGAAATGCACTAAGACCTAACTTTTTATGTGTTGGTCAAATGGAGATGGTTCCAAAAGAAACAATGTTCTTAAGGACAATATGAACAACTTTAATGTTCATCACAAATTGATTTGAAGCTTGGAAGACCATCTTCCATTCCAATACATTATAGGTCATTTTGACTGAAACCCTAATTTTAGGTCAACTTCCCAAGGACATAACTCACTCATTTTTTATGATTTTTAGGTGGGATCAAATGCATTGTAAAGATTAAGATGTCTACTTCAAATACTATGTTGAACAAAATTTCAAAATCTCAAAGGAAATACATGTGATAATGCAAGACATTATAGGTCCTTTTGGGTCAAATGCATTAAAAGTCAAAAAAGTCGAACTTCAAGTGCCCATAACTCTTTCATCAAAAATCCAAATGATGCAAAGTTTAATTCCATTTTAATTGTCTTGAAAAGGTCTACAACTTTGATGTTGGAGGTTTTTCCATTTGGAGCTTGCATCATCAAAACAGAAGGGCTTGAAAGTTGGCCAATTTTAGAAACCTTGCCTTGACATGTTTTGCACATCACCCTTCAAGCTCAAATTTCACTAATTTCCAAGGACCAAATGAAGTTTTGATCAACATGACATTTGTTCCTTATGCAATAAGCTTTCCAACCATTACTCATAAGCTTGCATTTTGATTTTGGGCATGGCATTTTCGAAGGCTTCAATGAAATAATGCATTTTATGAAAATCATTCCAATTGCCATGCATGATCCATTAACATCCAATATGCACGTCCAATTCATATTTGGTGATGTATATCTTGCAATTCCAATCAGAACTGCACCCTCCATGCGCCTGTACAGGCCCATGCATGGAGGCCCTCTTCTCCCATGCACACGAGTTTGATGATGCTTGCAGCTCCCTCCATCTATAAATACAATGCCTTGCCCTCTCAATTCTTCAACCTGAAGGCGCCTGAACCTCTGCTGAATTGAATCCCCACCCTCACACCAAAGGAACTCTCTCTTTTCTCTAAAAATTTCAGATCTAGAATTCAGTTTCCTCGACTGTTTTCTTAGATCTAAAAGTTCATAGACCTCTTCACCTTGATCCATAGAACTTCTGTTTTAGCAAGGCAAGCAAGGTTACAAGCTCAAATCACCAGAACTCAAACTTGAACTCCAACTGGTATTTTCTTCGATTCTCTTAATCCTGTGACCTATTGGCTGTGATTTTGTGTTGGCTGAAGTCCTCTCAATAGAGGCATCATGTTTATGCTTTTAATTTTTGTAATTCATTGAATTCATGATGAACACCAGAATTTTTAACTTCTGATTTCTCAAATCATAGAGATCTAGAATGAAAATGAATGGTATAGGGATGATGTACATCATCCCAGCTTTCTATTGATGTATAGATCGCACGTTTTGGTTTCCTTTTTTATTTCTGCAACTTGGCCGGAATCTGGGAGCTCACCGGAGAAGACGGTGGCTCCGGTGGCTTCATCATGTCCAGTTTAAATCTGGACCGTTTGATCTTGTTTCCAGATTGAATCGTGTCCTTTGGATCTTATGACTTTCGATAATGCATTGTGTTTCGCCTTTGACTCTGGATCACCGTGAGCGCGCGCATGAGGGCCTTAGGATGTGCCACCTCATTTAATGAATCAGATCCAACGCGCCAGGCTTCTTTCTATTTTCTTAATTTCTGTTTTACTTTCTTTAATTCCATTTTATTTCAAAAATTAATATCTCTTTCATTTTTTAACCAAAAATTATGGGACCAATTGCATTATTTCCCAAATAAATTCTAGTTTCTATTTCTGATTCTTAATATTTTTTATTTTTTCATTTGATATTTTTTGTGAATTTTCTCTTTTCTGGTCATTTTTAATTCATTTTAAATAGTTTTTGATATTCAAAAAATACAAAAATATTTTCCTAACCTATTTGAATGATGATGGATCTATGAAAAATATTCTCATCAATTTTTGAATTGATTTGAGATTTATTTGAGATTTTAGTTCAATTAGGTTATTTTTATTCATTTTTAATTGATTAAAAATAGTTTCTGACTTTTAAAAATGCTGAAATTTTTTGTCAAACTTTGTTTGACCTTGTTGAACTTAGGATAAATCACTTGGACCTTTCAAGGTTGATTTGAAGTGATTTTGAAGTTTGACCTTTCCATTTATTTTTAATTCAAGTTTATTTTTAATATTAAAAAATGTCAAAAATAGTTTATTCATTTCTTGACTTCCAATACTCATCTCACTTCTGTTTTTGATTGTTTGACCTTGACTTTCAATGTTATTGGTCAACATATGAGGATTGGTACATTTTATTCCATTTAATGCATTTTATTTTGTCATTTCCATTTTCTCTTATCCATCTTCTCCTTCTTCTTCTTCTACTTCTTTTCTTTTTGATCAATGAGTTGAAGGTTGATAAGTTAGCATTGATTAGGGAGATTTAAGATTCCTTGATTCAAATCTAATTCATCTTGATCAATTGATCAAGTGAATGGCTTTGCATTAAGGATATGTTGTCTTCTAAATCATGCAAATGGCTTAAACCAATACAAGATCAACTCTCTTCTTCTTTTTGGCATGGCAAGTTGTTGGGACTTGATTCACTAATCAAGACTCCTAACTTGTGTTTGTTGCCTACATTATTATTGACCGGCCTCAGATAGTTGTGACTTCTACATAAGTCCAATTACGATTGCTTAACATAGCGCCAAATTTTGCCTTATGGCACACTAACCATTAACCACTAACAAATAATTTTTACTTTATGCAATTTACTTTTATGCAATTTACAATTCTTGCACATATTATTCATTTTCTTTTTCCTTTGCTCATTGGAGCACATGTTTATGTTAATGCCATTTGCCTTTTGCCCACTCGGGTTTATAATTGTGAATATATCTTTTGTGTTTGTGTTTGTCTGTTTGTTGTGACCCAAATGCAAAGAATTGGACAATATGGACTTAGAATCTAGAACCTTACTTAAGCAAATGGAATTTGAAGAGCAACTAGGCATTGGGCCTTTAGAGTGCTATAAAAGTCAAAGAGAAACTAGGCATTGGGCCTTTAGAGTGCTATAAAAAGAGAACTTTGAAAGGACTATCTTCTAAAACTCCCTCTTGTCCATTATTTGATTGTTTATAGAACTTTTTGATGTGTGTTTTCTTGTGCTAGGGGATTTCAACCTTGAGTAACTTTGAGGAACCATTACCATGAGCATCTAAAGTGAGAGATACAAAAGCCATTGGAGGATTCTTAGAAGCATGACCTTGTGTTCGATTGCTTGAAATATTTAGTTGTGATTGCTTATTCCAAAGGATGGGAGCTACTTGGATCATCAATATGGTCTCAAGAGAGGAACTCCTAGTGTGGTTCATTTTCTTATCCCTCACCTTTTTGTTTTGCTTAGGGCTTTAGCCATTCTTCTTCTTCTCTCCCCTCTAACCCAAGCCAAAACCTTTTGGGCAAACATTTAACTATTGTTTTCAAACATTAGAAACCTAAGCCTTATGCTTTTGATTTTCAAACTTTCTTTTCATAATACTTGTTTTGAATTGAACCTTTTAATCAACTTTGACCATTTTGTATATACTTCTAATTGGTAAACATAACTCATTCAAATGTCTTTTTGTGGTTTCAATGGCCACTTCTTAATCAAAAAATTTCATAACCTTTAGCTATTAGGTTTAAGTTATCTTTGTGGTAGATGTAATACTCACCTATATCCTTAGTGATGGACAATGAGTCTTCCATGCTTATTATAGGGTTAACCCCTCACTAGCATGTTGAAGTTATCCTCACATGGTGGATTTGTGGTTTGGTTGAGTTTTCTCCCTTTGATAACAAAAGACCTTAAGGCTTTTGGACCAATCAATTCACCAATTTGTTTTTGAGATTTTTACCCCGAACTACGAGGTTTTGATTCTAATCTTTTTTAAGATGGTACGTAGGCAATGGGTTTATCCATTCAAACACAAAATGTAAATAACTTGTATATTCTTCTCTCATCCCTTCAATCATGTTTGCACAAATAAATTTTCACAAAAAATACCAACCTTACAACAAGTATGAAAAGGGCTCCCTAGGAGTACCTAGGATGTTTTGGGTGCCTAACACCTTCCCATTGCATAACCAACCCCCTTACCCAGATCTCTGTTTTCTTTTACTAGTTTTTGTTAAAACTTTTAGGTTTTTGTTCGCCTTCTGACCATTGCTTTGGATAAATAGAAGTGCGGTGGCGACTCGACTTGTATGGTTTACCTTGGATTTAGTCAATATCTCTAATGGTAACGAATACCCCACTACAGGATATGGCGCCAGACAGAGACCAGTTGAGGTCTATGTCTCAGAAAGACAAGGAGACTTTCAAAGAGTATGTGCAGCGATGGAGGGAGTTGGCTGCCCAGATCTATCCTCCTTTGGAGGAGAAAGAGATGACAAAGATCTTCCTGAAAACCCTGAGTTCATTTTATTATGAACGTATGATCGCCAGTGCCCCCAATGATTTTACCGAAATGGTAAACATGGGGATGAGACTTGAAGAGGGGGCCCGTGAAGGACGTTTGTCAAAAGATGAGGCATCAACTAGCAAGAAGTATATGAGCAGTTTCAGCAAGAGAAAAGATAGTGAAACCAATGCAATTTCTAGTGGGAGGAAGCGGAGGCCTCAAGTAAGAAGAAATCCACCACCCCTTCAACATCATCATCATCAAGTATCATCAGTAATTCCATTATTCTCTAATCAACAAGCAACAACAATTTAACAACAACAACAACATCAGTATCAAAATCAACGTCAACAACAACAACTGCAACAAAGAATAAACACCTACAACAACGACAATATCAACAACCAGCATCAGCAGAACTTTGAGAGGAAGGTCTCTTTTGACCCGATCCCGATGTCGTACGCAGAGTTGTATCCATACCTGGTCCTCAAAAACTTGATTCAACCGAGGAAACCACCGCAGATTCCAGAGCCACTTCCTTGGTGGTATAAACTTGAGCTTCACTGTGATTTTCATCAGGGTGCACCTGGGCATGATATTGAAAACAGTTATCCGTTGAAGTATGAGGTGAAAAAGCTTATGAAAAGTGGTATGGTGTCCTTTGAGGACCGCGCGCCTAATGTGAAAGCTAACCCTTTGCCCGCTCATGGGAACTCTTCAGGGAATATGGTGGACGGTTGTCCCGGTGAATTCAAGGTTTTTGATGTCCGGTTTATCCGAAGATCGTTGGTGCAGATGCACAAAGATATTTGTTTGGTGAGTGACTATGAACATGACCATGATGTTTGTGTTGTCTGTAGTGTGAACCCAAGGGGTTGTGACGTAGTGAAAAGGAACATCCAGCGTTTGATATGTTCATCCTAACCAATGATGGATGATCTCTCTGTCAGATCTTTATTGTCTCCTTACTCAGTAACAGGTAGTAGATAATAGATTTTTGCTCCTCCTGTGTTGAAGTTTATTTCTTCCCCAGTTGAGTTAAGTGCGCATTTCCTTAGTGAAATTGCTTTTCCCCTGCGCGAGTCGAGTACTTCAGTTTTATCCTGACCTACCCGTATTCTCCGCAGATGTCTTTGTTTCCCCGGCTGAGTCTTTCCATTTTGTATGGAATCCCTCGAGTCCCCTAGTAGTTTTAAGTCGTAGCTTGGCCTACGCATAACTCCTTTATACCCCCTCCCCAAGAGTCTCTATCTCCCCAGTGAGTTTTCCTCATGGAATGCATTATGCTCTTGCGGACTTTCGGTCTCTCTGATTTCTTTTCCCTTTGTGGCAATATCTCCCCACATAGCGTTAACCTTTTGCATTTTTCATTTCATATGCATCATGAGGTCTCTTAGGGACCAAAATTTGTTTCTCTATGTTGTTATTTAAGCCCATTCTACTGAGTCGACATGAAGATTTTAACCTTCACCTCCTCAGTTAGAATGTCCTTAAATAGGGGCAGCTGTAAGACCCCAATTTTGACCTAAGATCCCTCATGCAATTTCATCATAAGCATTAGCATTAGGATCATATCTTGGCATTCTCCTTACCCCTTTTCATTAGGTTTGTTTTGGGAGAGATCACCAAGCATCATTAGGTTTGTATTGTGATCTCATTCATCCCCTTCCCCTTCATCTAATTCCCCTTCTTTATTCATTCATTTCCATTTGTCCAATGACATCTCAAAGTCCTAATGCTAGTTGATTGAAAGATTAACATGAGTATGGATGAGATTATGCTACACCTTTTGCATATTTTTGTGTGTGGTATGTTTAATGAGCATAGTTCATAATACTATGTCTCCAACATGCATTAACACCAAAAGTCCATTGCTCGGCCTCAAATAGTTGTGACTTGTATATAAGTCCAATTACGATTACTTAACATAGCGCTAAATTTGTGACACAAAAGGCATACGCATTCTAGTTAGTGAGATTGTAAGTCTCCCCTCTTCCATGGTATTGTGTGGAAACTTTGCCTTCTTTCCTTCCTTTGGAAGATGTTTTGGTTCAAGGATCCATGCTTGTGGCAGGTGGGTTGAGGGTTCTCCAAAGAATGTCTTGAAATCAAAAGCAAAACAAAACTAACTTCTAACTTATTAACCATTAAATTTTAATTTCAGGCTCTTACTTTTAATGCAATTTACTTTTAGCACTCTATTATCATTTGCCATTATATATATCATTCTAGCTGTTTATGTTAATGTAATTTTCACTTTGTCCATTTGGACCATATTGTGTGATATATTTTGTTTGTGTTGCTTTGTTTGTTTGTGTGGTCTTTGACCATTTAATGTACATAATAATCATAAAAACCCTAAAAAAACTTCTGAGTGGACTGTTGGTTTGATCTTGGGTAAAGGACTTAGAATTTAGGCAACCTTCCTAAGCTAAAGGACTTGGCCAATGCCAATTTGTGAAGAACCAAGTGCTTACAATTTGAAATTCATCTGTTGCTCTTCAAGATAATATAATTGTGCATTTGTGCGTTGCTTGATTCTAAAAGTCCAAGGGAATTCTGGGTTTCTATTGACATACTTGTCTATTGGATTGCTACCCATTTGGTAAGATCTTTTCAACTTTAAACTTTTAAATTTTGTGCATAGGGTAGTCTCTTCATCTTCTCCCCATTTCTTTAATTTCAAAATCTCTCCCTCCATTTTCAAAACCTTCTTTGTGTAAACTACTTTTGTTCTAAACTTTGACCACTTTCAAAAAAAGATAGAAACTTTGGCCTTATGCCATTGCATTATCAAACTTATTTTCTTAAATCAAACTTGTGAATAAACTTAACTATACTTGACTTAAACTTTCAAAAAAGCCAAAAAGAACTAACTCATTCAAACCATTTTAGGCCTTTGTGCCTTTCAAACTTAATTTTTTTGTTAAAACTAACACACTCATTTTGAAATTTGTAGCACGAACTACGAGGTTTTGATCTCTCATTTTTATGTTGGTACGTAGGCACAAGACTGAAGGTCTTGTCAAACACAAAAATATAATTAATGAATTCTTTTCTCATCCCCCCATTCTATTTGTTTGTAAACATCACTTTGTACAAAATACATATGCACACAAAAAGGGCTCCCTAGGAGTACCTAGGACACTTTGGATGCTAACACCTTCCCTCGGTGTAACCAACCCCCTTACCTGTGATCTCTGACTTTTATTAGTTTTTATTTGAAAACTTCTTACTTATTGGGTTTTGTTCCTACTTTCTCCCATTTCCCTTGGAAACAATAAAAGCGCGGTGGCGACTCTTGTTATTGATCTCTAGCTTATCAATATCTTGATGATCATGAATTTCCCGCTATAACAACTGCCACCCCACTTTTCAAGGGCTGGTGGCGGGCGACATCTCCCTTGTGGCCCAATGTGGTGGGCACCATATCCTTTGGGTAATGGGTGCCACAAGCCCATGTGCTTTGGTGGCCCATTATCCCATTGGATGGTTCATTTTCTTCTCTTTTCTTGCCTTTTTCTTTCCTTCTTGCTATTTCCCATTTTTCTTGCGGTGAACCTTTTATACGATGAATACCTGCAAATAAACATAAAATAATGTGTAATAAATAGTGTTAATCGAGTAAAAAGCAGTGCATATAGGGCCAAAAATACGATACGTTTTCGCGTTATCAATAGGAGAATGATTTTTCTTTAAACAATAAGGTATATTACTTTGAACTATGAATTATAACAAGAACATCAACAACAACCCAATTGTTGCAAATTTGTCCATGTGTTATAAAGTTAGCACCGTCTTCTTCTTCATCTTCGTCTTCATGAAGGATCGTAGTTGATTGTTGTTCTTCCTTGTGGATGAACCCTCATCTACGAAAAATATGTTGCATGGCCTTGACTTCCTTCTTGAACGGCCCTTCCTCGAATCCCAAACTGGCCCGATTCTTATTCTCAACCACTTTCATGACACTGACCCAATTGTTTATGTCACCAGCCAGAACAATCTCTTGTGCATCTTTAAAAAAAGAAACGGATGCCCTAGTCTTCTGGATCACATTAGCCACAGACAAAGCTTGGAACAGAGTTCTAACAGCTTCCTTGGCTTTCTTTCCAACTATGACGTTCTCAACAACCTTCGGGAATACCAGACTGAACACTTGACTGCTTCGGGTCATCTTGACAATGTTAGCAATGCTTACTACTGAAATAGCTACGGGAAGAGTAACCTCTTCCCCATCTTTGATCATAGTAGCATTGTACTTGTAAGGCACAACTTTATCAGATGTGTACGGGATTGGGCCCATCAACTGTATCACTAACAGTGATACCGGTCTATTGCTTCTCTTACTGCTATCATACTGAATCACCACTCGTTAAGGAGTTTTGAAAACTGGAACAATCATAATCAGGTCATCGTCCAGATTTCTAGCTTGGTGGATGTGAATCATACCTTCATCCATTAACCTTTGAATACCCCCTTTCACAATCACGCACCCACATGGATTGACACTAAAAATGATACAACCGTCATGATCATGCTCACACTCACTAATATAACACAAAGTCTTGTGAAGCTCTACCAAGTATCTTCGATTATATCGGACATCATAAACTCTGTACTCACCGGGACAACCGTCCACCATATTTACAGAGGAGTTACCATGAGCGGGTAATAGATTGGCATTAACATTCGGCGCACGGTCCTCAGAGGACACCATCCCACTTCTTACCAATTGTTGAACCTCATATTTCAACGGATAACAGTTCTCAATATCATGGCCTAATTCCCCTTGATGATAGGCACAATGTTGATCAGGCTTATACCACCACGACAGAGGTTCAGGCATAGGTGGAGGACTTCTTGGCTGAACCAGATTTTTGACAATAAGAGACAGACATAATTAGGCATAAGACATCAGAATAGGGTCAAATGTGACCTTCTTCCTCTCATATTTGTTGTGCTGATTATTATTGTGATTGTTGTTATGAGTATGTTATTGTTGTTGTTGTTGTTAAGGTTGGACTATTGTTGATTGAACGACAGAATTATTGGCAAACACTGAAATAACAGAAGACACTTGATGATGTTGTTGATGAGATCTGGAACTCTTCTTTACATAAGGCTTCCTTCGCCTCTCCATAGTCACTGAATTAGTTTCTCCATCCTTCTTTTTTGAGAAACCACTCTCATACTTCTTACCGGTTGACGCTTCTTCTCTAGACAATCTGCCCTCACGGACACCTTCCTCTAGACGCATCCCATGTTCACCATCTTAGTGAAATAATTGGGAGCGCTAGCAATTATACGCTCATAGTAAAATTAACTCAAAGTCTTGAGAAAGATCTTTGTCATTTCTTTTTCTTCCAACGGAGGAATGATCTGAGCAGCTAGCTCTCTCCATCTTTACGCATATTCTTTAAATTTTTCTTTGTCTCTCTGAGATATAGACTGAAGTTGGTTACGATCAGGCGCCATATCCATATTATACTTATACTGCTTGACAAAGGTCTCACCTAAGTCATTGAAATTACGAATGCTACCACTGTCCATACCCATGTACCAACAAAGAGAGGCATCGGTCAAGCTATCCTGGAAATAATGAATGAGCAACTGGTCATTGTCTATTTAGGTTGACATCTGGAGGGCATACATCACAAGATGGTTTACAGGGAAAGTGTTCCCCTTGTATTTCTCAAAGTCAGGGACCTTGAACTTAACAATGATCTTCATATTGGGCACCAAGCAGAGCTCAAAAGCGCTCTTCCCAAACAAATCTTTTCCCCTCAGGGTCTTTATTTCCTTCTTCAGTTCTTGAAACTGATCCTTCATTTCATCCATCTTTTCATACATATTTGGGCCTTCAGACGAATCAGAATGGTAGATAGTCTCTTCAACATGAGGCATGACATACACAATAGGAGAAGTATACATGATCGGGAGAGATACCCGCATAGGAGAAATGATAGGAACATAACCCTCAGGCACATAGTTTTGAGGCATTCCCCAAGGGAATCCGGCAGGCATAGAGTGCGTAGGCTGGTTGATTGGAGCCACAGACACGGGCGTTTAGGTAATCTCAAAGATAATTGTCCGTTGTTGCGGAGTTGCGGGAGCTTGAGTTGCCTGACTCTGATTTGTGATGAGAGACTTCATAAGAGTAGTAAGTCTAGCAACCTCCTCTTTGAGTTCACGATTTTCTTTCTCCAGTTGATCCATCTTACATTGATGATTAGCACGAGTGTTGTACTGATGCGTCAGCTTGACTGATACAAAGATGAAGATCATGAGACACCTGACCGAAGGGCTAGAATGCAAGAAATCTGCGATGCAAATGATGCATGAATGCAATGTTTTTGATTTTATTATTTTCAAGAACATACAAAGTCTTATTTTCAAACATTTCAACAATAATAATCAATAATAACAATTTGAATTGACCATAAAATCTCATTTTTAATCATAATATTTGGAAGGATTACAATGAGTACAATTTCAGAAACCAAAATATAAATACAAGAGAAAAGGAAAATAGCATCCTAAGGATCCCTAGCAACTACATCAGATGAACTGTTTATGGGCATGTACTTCCTTCGAATGCGTATGATCTCTGACTCGTTGGCGGTCTTCATATGACGAGGTAATCGACGATCTTCATCCAAGCACTGGAAGACTGAGGGATACTTCCTTTCTTTTTCATATTTGCATCAATCTTAGACTTCTTCAAATGAAGAGCATCAGCTATGACTTGAGATTTCAGAATCTCCTCTAATCCACTAAAAGGCACCTTATTAGATACAGGTATATTCAAGAGATAGGCATACTCCTCCAACATAGGCATAAGATGGTAATCGGGAAAGGTGAAGCACCAGTAGAGAGGATCATAGAACTGAAACAACACGCTCATAAGTCCTTCAAAAATCTCGATAGACATCACAAATAGAAGCTTTCCATGACGTTCTTTGAAATCCAAGGGATCAACTACAAAGGATGCTAGCTTCCTTAGCTCTTTCAAATTTGGACATCTAAAACCCATTTCTTAGTGTTCCTTTGCCCATAATCCATGGTCTAAAAATATTTACAAACACGACCTTAGTTCCTTGAAATTTATTTTTGTGATGAATGTTATGGATGTTCATGTATGGATGGATGCAAAAATCACACACAAGGGATCACACACAAGGAAAACACAAACAAAGGTAAAGGGATGGATCAAGTCATCGTCAAAATCAATCATCCATTTTGGTGGATATGGTTTTCACCCCATCAACATCCAAGATCCATTGATATTGATGGTAACTGATTGGATCAACCAAGAATCAATGGGTTTGTTACGAGTCACGAGCATGGAGTCGGGTTAAGAACCATCCCAAAGGAGTGTACTAAGGATAAAAGCCTGTGGAGCATGTTCTAAAAAGTTCCCAGAGTTGTGATCCCATATATCAAATATTATAGGTTTGGATGACTGACTCATCAACCCATAGTATTCTCAAGAGAAACTCGTCTGAGTGTAGTGTCGCATATCAACTAAATCAGGATAGCTCCTGGTTAGCCACTGCACTACATCCTAATAAGGCCAAGAGGGGTAAATGGGTTTCTAAAGTCCTCAGCTTCTCGGGCTCCCAAGTCGGAAAAAGTAATGCCAACTACGACTACTCGTGTGACATCAGTAATCCCAAATGGGCCTCCACTGAGCGGGGGATCTCAAGTCAAATTTTTCAGGAATGACTCCATCAAAGCCAACATTGACTATACCCACCATCTTAATCATAAGTTCTCTCAAGTCTAGGTTAGGACTTATCTCACCACACAGAGATCACCAAATACAACAGACAGAAAATACCATACATATAATACATACAAACATATAAACATCAATAATCAACAAATATAATACACACCAAAAGTGGGCTAAATCCACTGAGGACTATTCCTCAGCAGAGTCGCCACTTTTTTTCTGTAGCGGTAAATTCATGACCAACGAGCTATTGGTTAACTCAACGTCAATAAAACGAGAGTCGCCACCATGCTTTTATTATTTCCAAAGGAAAAGGGTAAAGTACGAACAAAACCCAAAGATAATAAGTTTTCAAATTAAAACTAATAAAATGTCAGAGATTACAGGTTAGGGGGTTGGTTACACAAAGGGAAGGTATTAGCACCCAAAGTGTCCTAGGTACTCCTAAGAAGTCCTTTTTGTGTGTGCTTGTTTTGGTTGAAAAGATGTTTGTTTTAAAAATATAATGATGGGATGAGAAAAGAATTCATTATTTACATTTTGTGTTTGATAAGACTTTTGGTCTTATGCCTACGTACCAACATAAATGAGAGATCAAAACCTCGTAGTTCATGGTAAAAATTTCAAAGATGGGTGGATTGATTTTAACAAAAGCTTAAAGATCTTTTGTTATCAATGGGAGAATACTCAACCAAACATCCACCGATAATTAGGGCTTTACAATATTTAAGAGGGAGGGCTCCAACTCGGATTAAATCAACAAGTATGCCTCTAACCCCTAGTAAATGGATAGTCTTGCACTCAAAATGTCATGGAATGGGAGAATTACATCTCAACCAAGGATAACTCAAATCTAAATGTTTTCTTTTTAAAAAGTTTAAAAGGAAAAAATCACCAAGTGGCCGAAATGATTTTATGAGGTTATTAGTTCTTTTTCGTTTTTTTGAAAATAAAGTCAATATGATTAAGTCTTCTTACAAGTTGGATTAAGAAAATAGTTTGAAAATCAATGGCATAAGGCCAAGGTTTCTACTCATTAAAACAAGTCTAAGTTGAAAAACAAACAAGCAAAGAAGTTTTGAAAATGAGAAGGATATTTTGAAATTAAAGAAGAAGGAGGTGGAGATGAAAAGGCTATATTAGACAAGATTAAGAGTTCTGAATTGAAAAGATCTAACCCATGGGAAGCATCCACAAGACAATAGTGTAAGATAGAAACTCATTTCCTTTGGATTATAAAGTAAACAGCAAAGCCATAATCATCCAAGCAATTAATAAGAAACCCAATGGTATCAAATAAAGATAACCAATCATCCAAGATAGCACTCCAAAGCAAGCAATCTTCAATGTCTTTTATGTGTATCAGATGAAAAATCCCTTGAAACACGCTCAAAGAGAAAACATCAAATAATAACAATAAGATCAAAATACCAATTTAGACAAAGAGAAAGAGTGTATCAGATAAACCCAAGGGAGTCTCTCAAGCTTGTGTCAGATGAATGACATTGGCCATGTTTTTGGTCTCAAATTAATGGCATTGGCCAAGTTTTTCTTCCATAGCTCAGGAATGTTGCCTACTCTAAGTCCATAGGTCCAAATCAAGTCATAGACAAAGATCCAACAGTCCACCAATGTATTTTTTAGTGTTTTGTTTTTATTAAGTGTTTTAAGGACTTAAGACCACAAACAAAATATGATCACAAGCACAAATATATCACAAGCACAAAATATAATGGGTCAAGTGAGCAAAAAATGAAAATAACTAAAGCATAAACATAAGCCCAAGTGGGCAAAAAGCAAATGTTGATTCTAAGTGTTGGCAACAATTTTGGTAAAACAAAGAATGTTCACAAGATGTTATGTGTGATGTCTTAACATGAGATATCCTATGTACCTGTTGGAGTTCAAGAACATGTGCATGCAGGATTGTTTCAGAATGCCACATACAATGTCATGGCTTCTGATATTGGATGTACCTGATGGAGCTTAAATGAAAGACATGTTCATGCAGGATTGTTTCAGATGACATACACAAGGTCATGGCATCTGATATGGTTGTACCTGCTGGAAGTTATAAAAGGAATTATTGGATTATGCAGGATTTGTCCAGGATGTCATGACATCCTGTACACAGAATATTCAGTGTGAATGTCTGGTGTTTTATGATTGCACAATTAATGGCAATCTATGTATGATTGAAGATATGATTAGCTGGCGCATTCAATCATGGATTACAACCTGATTTACTTATTTTCCAAGGAGATCTAACCAGCTGTTATAAAAAGATTTGATTGGAAAATAGATTTAGGGTTTTCAAGATGTCCAAGCCCAGCTGGATGCTTCTATAAAAAGGGACTTAGAAAACCTGTTTAAACACACAACCAATACTGAGCGAAATACAGAGAGGGAGCTAGGTGTAAGACCCTAATTTTGACCCTAAGATCCCTCATGGCATCATAACATTGCATTTGCAAAGCCTCAAGGATCATGAGCATCTTGGTTCCCTTTGCCTTTGGGTGGGAATGCTTGTGAGTGGTTTGAGATCACCAAGCATGCTTGAATTGTATATTATTGCTTTTCTTATTTTGTTTACTAACCAAAAGCACAAAAATATGTCACTAACATTTCTTGTTTGTAGCTTGAGCAATCACAAGGTCAAGAGCTTCTAGGAGATCCTTTGTGCAAAGATATGATCAAGAGAAGATGAAAGCAAGCATGGTAATGGATCCCAAAGCTCTCATCTATCAAATATGCCTCCCAAATGTCTAAATGCATCATTTTTTATCAAATCAAGTCAAAAGGTCTGAGGTTTGTGTTCCAAGGAAACCCTAATCCATATGTGTACCAAGTGTGCCTTGCTCATGAAGCAACCTCAGCCCATGATCAAATAAAATCAAGGGAATTTCTTTAATTCATCATTTCATGCATATTTGAACTAATTTGAGTGTCCTCAAATCATCAATTCATCAAGATATGAGTTGTGGACTTGAGAAGTCGATCAGTCAATTCATCTGACTATTTTGAAATGCACTGAGAACTAACTTTTTATGTGTTGGTCAAATGGAGATGAATCCAAAATAAAACATGTTCTTAAGGACAATATGAACAACTTTCATGTTCATCAAAAATTGATTTGAAGTTTGGAAAGTCATCATCCATTCCAAGACATTATAGGTCATTTTGACTGAAACCCTAATTTTGGGTCAACTTCCCAAGAACATAACTCATGTTTTATGATTTTAAGGTGGGATCAAATGAATTGGAAAGCTTGATATGTCTACTTCAAATGTTATGTTGAACAAAATTTCATAATCTCAAAGGAATTACATGTGATAATGCAAAACATTATAGGTCACTTTGGACCAAATGCATTGAAAGGCAAAAAAGTCCAACTTCAAGTGCCCATAAATCCTTCATCAAAAATCCAATTGATGCAAAATGGAAGTCCATTTTGATTTTCTTGAAAAGATCTACAACTTTGATGTTGAAGAGTTTTCCATTTGAGGCTTTCATCGTCAAAACAGAAGGGCTTGAAGTTGGTTCAATTTGACAAATTTCTCAAAGGCATGTTTTGCACTATGAACTTCATGGCCTATTTTCATAAATTTCCACACTTCAAATGAGTTTTTGTCCAACATAACATTTGTTCCTTATGTCAAGACCTTTCAAACCATTACCCACATGCTTATTTTTGGATTTTCTAATTGGCATTTTCGAAGAGGGGAAGTTTTAGGCTCATTTATGCATAACATGTTGAAACTCATTGCACAAGCCAATTCAATCACATGTACACGTCCATTTCATCTTTCTTACATCTGAACACTCATTTGCCATTTCATTTGGGCCTCCCATGCGCCTGTACAGGCCCATGCATGGAGGCCCCCTCACTTCATGCACACGAATTCTACATGCCTTGCATCACTTTGTGCTATAAATAGAGCTGCTCAGATTCATTCTAAACCAACCTGAAGGCGCCTGAAATGCTGCAAGATTGAAATCCATAACCACACTCAAAGGAATTTTCACTTTCTTCTAAAAAATTCAGATCTGAATTTCAACTACCTTGGTTGATTTTCAGACCTACAATTCCTTGGCCTTGCTTCATCTTCATCACTAGATCCTACTGCAAGCATTAGTTGAGGAGAATTGTGCTCTCAAGACCTACATTTCAAAGGTAGATATCAGAACTTATTTGCTTCGAAACTCTTCATTTATAGCTTGTTTCTTGTGTACATTTGCATTTTTGAAGTCCTCACTTGAGAGGCAAGCCAGTGGTGGCTTTGATTTTATGTTTTGATGAATTTCAGTTTATGTACCTGGATTTTCCAACTCTGATTTCTCATTCCATAGAAACTTTGAGTACAATCCAAGGTTACAGGGGTGATATACATCACCCCAGCTTTCCAATGATATGAGGATAGCTCATTTTTATTAAGATTTTTGAACCTGCAAATGTCACCGGAAAACGCAAGCTCGCCGGAGAAGACGGTGGTGTACACCACCGTCTCTTTCCATATTGAATCTGGACCCTTGGATGCGTTTCCCACGATCTAATCCTGGCCCTTGTTATGTTTGACTTTATTTAATGCACGGTGCCACGCGCTTGACTCATGTACATGGTAAGCGCGCGCTTAAGGGCCCTCTGATCAGCCACGTCAATTAATAAGGCTTGATCAGACGCCTGTGGTTTTTTCTGATTTTTATAATTTCCATTTTATTTCTTTTATTTCATTAAACTTCAAAAATTCATAACTCTTTCATTTTTATTCCAAAAAATATGGGACCAATTGCATTCTTCTCCATTTAAATTCTAGTTTCTAAAAATGATTTTTAATATTTTTTATTTTGTCATTTGATATTTTTTGTGAATTTTCTCTTTTCTGGTTATTTCTAATTCATTTTAAATAGTTTTTGATATTCAAAAAATACAAAAATATTTTCTAAACCTATTTGAATGATGATGGATCCATAAAAAATATTCTCATCAATTTTTTAATTGGTTTGAGATTTATTTGAGATTTTAGTTCAATTAGGTTATTTTAGTCATTTTTAATTGATTAAAAATAGTTTCTGACTTTTAAAAATGCTGAAATTTTTTGTCAAACTTTGTTTGACCTTGTTGAACGTAGGATAAATCACTTGGACTTTTCAAAGTTGATTTGAAGTGATTTTGAAGTTTGACCTTTCTTTAATATTTTAATTCAAGTTTATTTTTAATATTAAAAAAATGCCAAAAATATGTTGTTCATTTCTTGACCTCCAATCTTCATCTCACTTCTGTTTTTGATTGTTTGACCATGATCCTCAATGTCATTGGTCAACACTTGTTGATTGGTACATTCCATTTCATTTAATGCACTTTATTCTTTCCATTTTCATTATCCATTATTCATCTCCTTCTTCTTCTCTTTTTATTTTTTATCAATGAGTTAAAGGTTGATAAGTTAGCATTGATTGGGGAGGCTTAATCTTCCTTGATTCAAATCTAATTCATCTTGATCAAATGATCAAGTGAATGGCTTTGCATTAAGGATAGATTGCTTTCTAAATCATGCAAAGGACTTAAACCAATACAAGATCATTTCCCATTTTCTTTTTGGCATGGCAAGTTGTTGGAACTTGGTTCACTAATCAAGACTTCTAACTTGTGTTGTTGCCTACATTATTATTGACCGGCCTCAAATAGTTGTGACTTCTACATAAGTCCAATTACGATTGCTTAACATAGCGCTAAATTTGCCTTATGGCACACTAACTACTAACCACTAACCATTAACATTTACTTCTTGAACTTTACTTTTATGCAATTTATTATTCTTGTACATATTATTCATTTGCTTTTTCCTTTGCTCATTGGAGCACATGTTTATGTTGATGCCATTTGCCTTTTGCTCACTTGAGCATATAATTGTGTATGTATCATTTGTGTTTGTGTTTTATTTTGTTTGTTGTGAACCAAATGCAAAGAATTGGACAAAATGGACTTAGATATTATGACTTTACCCAAGATAATGGAGTGTGAAAAGCAACTAGGCCACATGCCTTTAGAGTGCTTAAAATGTCAAAGAGCAACTAGGCCTCATGCCTTTAGAATGCTTAAAGCTTGAAGATGAACATTGAAAGGACCATAATCTAAACTACCTCTTGTCCATTCTTTGATTGTTAATAGAACCTTTTGATGTGTGTGTTTTTGTGCTAGGGATTCCAACATTGAGGCAAATTGAGGAACCATTGCCATGAGCTTCTAAGAGAGAGAGAGATCCAAGATACATTGAGGGGTTTTTCCAAGAGCTAAATTGATTGTTGATTGCTTGAGCTTACCTTTATTTTGCTTGCTTATTCCAAAGGATGGGAGCTACTTGGATCATCAATATGATCTCAAGAGAGGAACTCCATTTGTGGCCTTGTTCTCTTTTCCCTTATCTCTTGTATGTTTAGGACCTTAGCCATTCTTCTTCTTCTCCCCACTCTAACCCAAGCCAAAACTTTTTGTGCAAACATTTAACACTTGTTTTCAACATTAAAAACCTAAGCCTTATGCTTTTGATTTTCAAACTTTATTTTTATAACACTTATTTTGAATTGAACTTCTAAGTCAACTTTGACCATTTTTGTAAATACTTTTCATTGGTAAATATAACCCATTCAAATATCTTTTTGTGGTTTCAATGGCCACTTTCTTAATCAAATTTTTCATAACCTTTAGCTATTAGGTTTGAGTTATCCTTGAGGTAGATGTAATACTCACCTATATCCTTAGTGATGGACAATGAGTCTTCCATGCTTATTATAGGGTTAACCCCTCACTAGCATGTTGAAGCTATCCTCACATGGTGGATTTGTGGTTTTAGGTTGAGTTTTCTCCCTTGGATAACAAAAGACCTTAAGGCTTTTGGACCAATCAATTCACCAACTCATTTTGAGATTTTTACCCCGAACTACGAGGTTTTGATCCTAATATTTTTTAAGATGGTACGTAGGCAATGGGTTTATCCATCCAAACACAAAATGTAAATAAACTTGTATATTCTTTTCTCATCTCTTCAATCATGTTTGCACAAATAAATTTTCACAAAATACCAACCTTACAACAAGTATGAAAAGGGCTCCCTAGGAGTACCTAGAATGTTTTGGGTGCTTAACACCTTCCCATTGCATAACCAAACCCCTTACCCAGATCTCTGACATTTTTACTAGTTTTTGATTCGATAAAACTTTTTAGGTTTTTGTTCACTTTCTAACCATTCCTTTGGATAAATAGAAGTGCGGTGGCGACTCGACTTATATGGTTTACCTTAGATTTAGACAATATCTCTAATGGTAACGAATACCCCGCTACAGAAAAGTGGCGACTCTGCTGGGGACACTTTGCCTAGTGGGTTTTGCCTACTTTTCATAATTGTTGTATTGTTTTGTATACTTGTTTTGTGACATATTTTTGTGCAATTTGGGATTACTGTATTGTATGTAATGATTGAATCGCTTGAATATTAATTCCTTGTATGCTTGGTGATCTTTGTGAGATGAGTTCTATACCCGAACTCGAGTGCACTTAGGATAGGAGAATGGCATAGTCTTGTTGACTTGTGTGGAGTTATTCCTTAGCAAGTTGACTTGCGAGTCCATTCACTTGGTGGAGGTCATGTTGGGATCAATAATGTCACACAAGTAGTTGTGGTTAGACATTACTCCTTCCATATAGACCTTAGAAACCAAGGACCTTAGTTTACCAAGCCCATCTTGGCCTATTCTTAGGATGTAGTGTGAAAGTCGTTCAAGTGTAAGATTTGATACGATTGTTACGCGATACTACCCTCATAAGAGTCTCTTGAGAATATTTTTGGAATATGAGTAGTCGTTTCTCCGATAATATCTAAAAGATGGGATGATGACTATGGGAACCTCTTGTAGAACATGTTTGGCAGGTTAAAACCTAGTACACTCTCTTTGGGTGGTTCTTAACCGAGACTCCATGCTCATGACTTGCAACAAACCCTTGATTCATGGTTGATTCGTTCATGTATCCTTAATATCAATGGAACTTGGGTGTTGATAAGGTGTAAACCATAATCCACCAAAATGGATGATTGATATTAAGGATGCCATGATCCATCCCATGACCTTTGTTTGGTGTGCTTTGCTTGATCCTTGAGTGTGATTATTGCATTCATGCATTCATGCACCCATTTGCATCCATATCACCAAAACAATAAGAAACTTTTCAAGGAACTTAAGAGGTTTATTTGCAAATTTTCAGACATGGAAAGACAAAGAAGGAATACAAAGAAGTACAGTTTCAGACAACCGGACTTAAAGGAGCTAAGGAATTTGACATCCTATGTATTAGATCCCTTGGGTTTCAAAGCTCGTTTTGGGAAGCTTCTTCCTCTTCTGACTACTCAGGTGGATGAAGGATTGATGAGTGTATTGGTGCAGTTTTATGATCCTTTGTATCGTTGCTTCACTTTTCCGGACTTTCAGCTTTTGCCTACGCTTGAGGAGTATGCTTACCTTGTGGGCAGACCTATTCTAGACCAGTTGTCGTTCAGTGGCTTAGAGAGTATTCCTACTTCTCGAGAGATAGCTGACATGTTGCATATAGATGAGTCTCTGGTTGGTGCTCATATGACTACCAAAGGTGGAATTCAAGGTCTCCCTTCTGAGTTCCCCATTGCTCAAGCTACTGTGTATGGGAAGGCCATGAGTGAGGACGCCTTTGAGGCCATATTTGTACTTCTCATCTATCGGTTAGTGTTGTTCCCCAACATCGACAAGTTTGTAGATGTGAACGCTATTAGGATTTTCTCTACTCTTAATCTCGTTCCTACTCTGCTGGGTGATACTTATTTTTCTTTGCATATGAGGAATGCAAAGGGTGGTGGTGCCATTGTGTGTTGTTTGCCTCTGTTGTATAAATGGTTTATTTCTCACTTACCGCAGACGGCCGCCTTCAAGGAGAACAAGGGATGTCTACGGTGGTCCACGAGACTTATGTCTCTCACTAATGATGATATCTCTTGGTACAACCGTGTGTATGATGGTGTGCAGATTATCAACTCTTGTGGTGAATTCTCTAATGTACCTCTTCTTGGTACATGTGGTGGGATTAACTACAACCCTATTTTGGCACGTCGTCAGCTTGGGTTCCCCCTAAAGGATAAACCCAATAACATACTGTTAGAGGGTATGTTCTTTCAGGAGGGTAAAGATCCCCAAGGCTTGAAAGCTAGGATGATCCGCGCTTGGCGTAAGGTTCATAGGAAAGGAAGGAAGGAGTTGGGTCCAAAGAACTGTGTTGCTTTGGAGCCTTATACTGCTTGGGTTAGGAAGAGAGCTTCTAAGTATCTCATGCCTTACGAGTATCCGAGACCTACACCTTTGGTTATGGTTGGGCCTTCAACCCTCCCTGATCAAGGAGTAGAGGAGTTGAGAGACAAAGACCGTTCACGTGCTTGGATCCGTGAACGAGAAGAGTTGCTTCAGCAGATCAAGGAGAAGGACGCTTTGATTGAGTTTCTCGAGCATCAGGTTATTGATGATCCCGATGATGCGTGGACTTCTCTACTTCCTCAGTCTTCTAGGTTTTGGAAGAGGAAGTACGATCGACTCGCCAAGGAGAAGGCAGATATGGAGGCAGCCTATGAGGAGGAAGTGAAGAGGCTTCGTGCATCTTATCTCCCTGTGTACGGAGCTTTAGATGATTGTTTCTAGAGATCCATAGGATGATCATTTTCCTTCTCTCTTGTATTGTATTTGGTTATCAATGTTGTACTTCCTTGGTATAAAAAATATTTTCCAGATATTATGAGATGTTTCCATATATGATAAAAGTGTAATATTTCCCAAAATTTGCAAATAGAACTCTAGAGTTCCTCTATTATAAAAAACAAATCATGTGCACAAGCATTGCATGCATCATATGCATAAGCAGGTTTTGTTCCAGGCTTCTTGTCCTATGGTCTAACTCTGTGTTCTTCATTTATTTTGAAGACAAGCTGACTCACCGGTACTACACCAGAGCCAACTCTTTGAGACTGATGGATCATCTAGAACAAGAGAACCGCGAGCTGAAAGAGGAAGTAGCCAGGTTGACTGCCTTGATGGAGTCATTCTTGGCCGCCCAGAGCCAGTCTTCTCCAACGCCATCAACTCCTCCCCAGAGGACGGTCATTTCTGAGATCATAACTTCTATTGTGCCTGCTGCAACAGCTCACTTTGCGCCATCTATGTCAGCTGGGTTCCCTTGGGGAATGCCCGCCAACTTTGTACCAGAGGGTTTTGCCCCTACTCTTGCTTCCCTGTCGGCATCTAGCTTGGTCCTTTCAGTGCCACCTCCCATTGTGCACACATTACCAAGAGTTGAAGACACCATCTACCACTCTGAGCCATCTGAGGGCCCAGACGTTTATGAGAAGATGGATGATATGAAAGATCAATTCCTTGAGCTTCGCAAGGAACTGAAAACTTTGAGGGGGAAGGAACTCTTTGGTAAAAGTGCTGCTGAGTTGTGCCTTGTGCCCAACATGAAGATCCCTGTTAAATTCAAAGTACCTGACTTTGAGAAGTATAAGGGAAATACATGCCCACTCAGCCATCTTGTGATGTATGCTCGCAAGATGTCAACGCAAACTGATAACGACCAACTACTCATCCACTATTTTCAGGACAGTCTGTCCGGTGCCGCTCTCCGATGGTACATGGGTTTGGAGAGTTCGAACATCCGATCTTTCAAAGATCTCAGCGAGGCCTTCGTCAAGCAATATAAACACAATGTGGATATGGCTCCGGATAGAGACCAATTGAGATCAATGTCGCAGAAGGATAGGGAGACCTTCAAAGAGTACGCCCAGAGGTGGCGCGAATTGGCAGCTCAGATAGTGCCTCCCCTTGAGGAAAAAGAGATGACCAAGATCTTCTTGAAAACCTTGAGTTCATTCTATTATGAGAGGATGATAGCCAGTGCTCCCTCAGACTTCACCGAGATGGTGAATATGGGAATGAGATTGGAAGAAGGGGTTCGTGAAGGACGGTTAACTCGAGATGAAGGCTCTTCAGCAAAGAGATATGGAAGTTTTGTGAAGAAGAAGGAGGGAGAGGCACATGCTGTGTCTTCCCATATCAAGAGAAGACCCTCTGTGAAGAGGAAGATTGCTCGCCTGGTCAACAATCAGCATCAGGTGGATCATATAGCACTTGTTTTCAGGGAAGCTCAACATTATCAACAACAACCACAAACTCAGCAATATCATCAACAACAACAGCGTCCACAACAGCAGGCCTACCAGCCTCGAAACAACAACAACAATGCCAGCACCAGCTATGAGAGGAAAAGGGTCACCTTCGATCCAATTCCGATGACTTATGCTGAACTCTATCCATCTTTGATCGATAGAAAATTAATCACTCCACGAGACCCTCCCGCTGTACCTGCTAACCCCCAGTGGTGGTACAAGCCCGAGTTTCACTGTGTGTATCATTCCGGTGCTCCCGGACATGACGTGGAAAATTGCTATCCCCTGAAGACCAAGGTGCAAGACCTTATGAGAAGTGGGATTTTGTTTTTCGAGGACATAGGTCCGAATGTGAAAAAGAACCCATTGCCCGAGCATGAGAAATCTGTTAATATGGTCCAGGGCTGTCCTGGCAAGTACAAAGTTAAGTATGTCAGTCATATCCGACAATCGCTGGTTGAGATGCATAGATTATTGTGTAACTATAGCCATTATGAGCACGACCATGATAGATGCCGAGTATGTTCTGTCAATCAGAGAGGGTATCGCCAGGTGCGCAGAGATGTTCAAGAGATGTTGGATGAGGGAGTCATTGAGATCCTTCAAAACAGAAATGTTGTCGAAGATGCTGTTGAAGTCAACATAATTTCTCCAGTATTCCGGATACCTGAGCCTGTTGTCATCAAGTATGATGGCAGCAAGCAGAAGGTTTCTCCCGCTCTGACTATCAAGCCTGTCGGACCTATACCGTACTCCTCCGAGAAGGCGGTTCCTTATCACTACAATGTTGTAGCAGTGGAAAATGGGAAAGAGGTGTCCTTGCCCTCTTCGTCTGTTGTTAATATTGCCGACATCAGCGATTTGACCTGTAGTGGTCGTGTATTTTCGGCTCCATTAAAGCCTCAAGTTGATGCTCGAGGAAGTGTTGATGATGATTTTCTTGAGCGCCCAATTGGTAATGATGTGAGCACTCTGAATCCGGCACTTGTTGCTAAGCCCTCCTCTATGATGAGAACACCTACTTCTACTGGCCCGAGTGGCAATACGAAAGAAGATTGTGATGAGATACTGAGGCTCATCAAAAGGAGCGAGTACAATGTTGTAGACCAGCTTCTACAAACGCCATCTAAACTATTTGTGTTATCACTACTGTTGAATTCAGAACCACACCGAGAGGCTCTGCAGATGGTGTTGGATGTGGCGCATGTGGATCACGACATCACGATAGAACAATTTGATAGCATTGTTGCAAACATCACTGCTTGTAACAACTTGAGCTTTTGTGACGCTGATCTCCCCGAGGAGGGAAGAGACCACAACTTGGCATTACATATATCTATAAGCTGTAAAGACAATGCCATGTCCAATGTGTTAGTGGACACTAGGTCATCATTGAGTGTATTGCCGAAGACCACTCTCACGAAGTTGTCATATCAGGGGCCTCCCATGAGGCAGAGTGGAGTAGTTGTGAAGGCTTTCGATGGGTCTCGCAAAACTGTGATTGGAGAGGTTGACCTCCCAATCAAAATTGGACCAAGTAATTTCGAGATTAACTTCCAAGTTATGGATATTCACCCATCGTATAACTGTCTCCTAGACAGGCCATGGATTCACGAGGCAGGTGCCGTGACATCCACCCTACACCAGAAATTAAAATTTGTAAAAAATAAGAAGATGGTGGTGGTAGGGGGAGAAAAGGCTCTCCTGGTTAGCCATTTGTCTTCTTTCTCATATATAGATGCTGAGGATGAAGTTGGAACACCGTTCCAAGCTTTATCTATTGTTGAACCTGTTGAGAAGAGAACTTCTTCATTTGCTTCCTATAAAGATGCGAAGTTGGCCATTGAGCATGGTGCAACTGCTGGATTGGGGAAAATGATCAAGTTGGAAGACAACAAGTCCCGGGCTGGCATATGTTATTCTTCTGGGGTCTTCAACAAGCAAGGATTGTTCAAGAGTGGAGGTTTCATCCACACCGGTCAAGGTGAAGAGGCTGCTGCCATTTTGGAAGATGACGAAGAGGATTCTGGCAATTTCATTATCCTTGGAGGGATCTGCAATAATTGGGTCGCTGTGGATATTCCAACAGTTATCCATAAGTCAAAGTAATGTTCATTGTGTTTAAAAATCGTTCTCCCATGCCAAAAGGAGAAGTGATGACATTGTTGGCACATAAATACAATGATACTTTCATTCAATAAATTCATGTTAAATGTTTGTTTTTCCAATTATTTTCCCTTTTTGCTTTTGCATGAAATTGGTGATCACAAAAAACCCTAAAAATAAGAATAAAATCAATCTTTTCATCTGCATAATGATTTTCCTTGTTTGTGTTCTAAAGCTTCTTTTATATCCAAAATCATTATGCAGGTTGATCAAACCCATTGAACATAATGATCCAACACCATCTCCCAACTTTGAATTCCCTGTATTTGAGGCGGAAGAAGATGATGATGAAGAGATTCCTGATGAGATTACCCGTCTACTTGAGCATGAGGAGAAAATCATTCAGCCGCATCTTGAGAATCTGGAAACAATCAACTTGGGGTCTGAAGTTTGTGTGCGAGAAGTGAAGATTGGGGCACTCCTGGAAGAGTCTGTTAAGAAGGGTTTGATTGAGTTGCTACGAGAATATGTCGACGTCTTTGCCTGGTCATATGGAGACATGTCTGGCCTGGACACTGATATCGTGCAACATTTCTTGCCTTTGAAGCCTGAGTGCGTGCCTATGAAGCAGAAGCTCAGAAGAACTCATCCCGATATGGCAGTAAAAATCAAGGAGGAAGTTCAGAATCAAATTGATGCGGGGTTTCTGGTGATTTCTACATATCCTCAATGGGTGGCCAATATTGTGCTTGTGCCTAAGAAAGATGGAAAAGTCCGAATGTGTGTGGACTATAGAGACTTGAATAAAGCTAGCCCGAAAGATGATTTCCCTCTACCACATATTGATATGTTGGTAGATAATACAGCTAAATTCAAGGTCTTCTCGTTTATGGACGGATTTTCCGAATATAACTAGATCAAAATGGCACCCGAGGATATGGAGAAGACAACATTCATCACACCTTGGATAACATTCTGTTATCGAGTGATGCCCTTCGGTTTGAAGAACGCCGGAGCCACGTATCAACGAGCTATGACTACCTTGTTTCATGATATGATGCACAAGGAGATCGAGGTATATGTTGATGATATGATCGCTAAGTCAAGAACGGAAGTTGAACATGTAGAGCACCTGTTGAAGCTTTTTCACCGTTTGAGGAAGTAGAAGCTTCGTCTGAATCCCAACAAGTGTACGTTTGGAGTCCGTTCCGGCAAGTTATTGGGCTTCATTATCAATGAGAAAGGTATTGAGCTTGATCCTGCAAAGGTCAAAGCAATACAAGAGATGCCTGCGCCCAAAATTGAGAAGCAAATCCGAGGTTTTCTTGTCCGCTTGAATTATATTTCTAGATTCATATGCCACATGTGCGTCGATATTCAAGCTCCTCCGGAAAGATCAGTCTCATGATTGGACCGAGGATTGCCAAAAAGCTTTCGACAGTTTTAAAGAATATTTGTTCGAGCCTCCGATTCTGTCCCCACCCGTGGAAGGGAGACCATTAATTATGTATCTAACGGTTCTCGAAGACTCAATGGGTTGTGTCCTTGGTCAGCAGGACGAATCAGGAAAGAAAGAGTATGCCATCTACTACTTGAGTAAGAAGTTTACCGATTGTGAGTCTCGATACTCAATACTTAAGAAAACATGTTGTGCTTTGGCTTGGGCTGCTAAGCGCTTACGCCAGTATATGTTGAATCATACGACTTGGTTGATATCCAAAATGGATCCGATCAAGTACATCTTTGAGAAGCCTACTTTAACTGGGAGAATTTCCCGTTGGCAGATGTTGTTGTCTGAGTATGATATTGAGTATCGAGCTCAGAAGGCTATTAAAGGTAGTATCTTGGTTGACCACTTGGCACATCAACCAATCGAGGATTATCAGTCAGTTCAATATGACTTCCCAGATGAGGAGATTCTGTATTTGAAAATGAAAGATTGTGATGAACCTACACTCGATGAAGGGCCAGAACCTGGTTCCCGATGGAGCATGGTGTTTGATGGCGCTGTAAATCAATATGGAAATGGTATTGGGGCAGTGATTATTACTCCTCAGGGCACACATATTCCTTTTACAGCAAGGCTAACTTTCAAATGCACGAATAATATGGCAGAGTATGAGGCCTGTATTATGGGATTGGAGGAATGCATTGATCTTAGGATCAAGCATCTTGATGTTTATGGTGATTCGGCCCTCGTTGTTAATTAGATTAAGGGTGAATGGGAAACGAATCAGCCCGGTCTCATTCCATATAGGGATTATGCGAGGAGGATTTCAACGTTCTTTACTGAGGTTGACTTCCACCATATTCCTCGAGATGAGAATCGGATGGCAGACGCTCTCGCTACACTTGCTTCGATGATTGTGGTAAGACTTTGGAATGAAGTTCCCAATATCACCATGATGCGCTTGGATAGACCAACCCATGTATTTGTAGTTGATGAGGTGCAAGATGATAAGCCATGGTATTATGATATCAAGTGTTTCCTTCAGAGCCTGATTTACCCGCCTGGGGCATCTGTGAAAGATAGGAAGACTTTGAGGAGATTGTCAAGCAGTTTCTACCTCAATGGCGATGTGCTTTATAAGAGAAATTTTGATATGGTACTTCTCAGATGCGTGGATAGACACGAAGCAGACATGTTAATGACTGAAGTCCATGAGGGTTCATTTGGTACACATTCCAATGGACATGCCATGGCTAGAAAGATGTTGAGAGCAGGCTATTATTGGCTGACAATGGAGTCTGACTACTGCAAATATGTGAAGAAATGCCATAAGTGTCAAATTTATGCGGATAAGATTCATATTCCCCCGACACTTCTGAATGTGATTTCATCACCATGGCCCTTCTCCATGTGGGGAATCGACATGATTGGCATGATAGAGCCAAAAGCGTCTAATGGTCACAGATTTATTCTCGTAGCAATTGATTACTTCACGAAATGGGTTGAAGCGGCGTCATATGCAAATGTGACCAGGCAAGTGGTTGTGAAGTTTATTAAGAATCAACTCATATGCCATTATGGTGTGCCAGATAAGATCATTACTGATAATGGATCTAACTTGAACAATAAGATGATGAAGGAGTTGTGTAGCGAGTTCAAGATAGCACATCATAATTCTTCTCCTTATAGACCCAAGATGAATGGGGCTGTTGAAGCTGCTAATAAGAACATCAAGAAAATTATCCAGAAGATGGTTGTTACATACAAAGATTGGCATGAGATGCTGCCATTTGCTTTACATGGATATCGTACATCTGCTCGCACTTCAACAGGGGAAACCCCTTTCTCTCTCGTTTATGGTATGGAGGTTGTGCTCCCAATAGAGGTGGAGATCCCATCAATGAGAGTCTTGATGGAAGCCAAGTTGACTGATGCTGAATGGGTTCAGAGTCGTTATGACCAGTTGAATTTGATTGAAGAGAAGAGATTGACTGCCATGTGCCATGGTCAGTTATATCAACAAAGAATGAAGAAAGCCTTTGACAAGAAGGTCAAGCCTCGTGTGTTCCAAGAAGGTGACCTCGTGCTCAAGAAAGTCTTGTCTTTCGCGCCCGATTCCAGGGGCAAGTTGTAACACCCCGATAAAAATAAGATAATTATTTAATTTAAGTTAATATTATATTTATTAATTTAATTAAATAATTGGAATTATTGGATTATTATTATTATTATTATTGGAATAATAATTATTGGAAAATATATATAAGTTGGAAATAAGAAAAAGAGTTCCATTTTGGTAAAAAGAGTTTTCACGTGAAAAGCAGAGAAGCGGCTGAAAAGAGGAAAAGGGCAAAGAGACAGAGCAAGAGGAAGAAGGTTGGAGAAGAGAAAAGCTTGAAGCTTAAAGATTCGCCGGATTAACTCAAGTAAAGGGGGTTTATCGTCGTTTAATGGGTATTATGGGTTAACATGTAATGGGTAGTGATAAACCGTTGAATTGACCCTAATTGGGATGATGAGTGCTGAAAAATTGTGATGAATAAACTGTGTTAAAGCCGTAATTGAATCTGTAATTGGATGGGTAGTGATTTTCCGAACGTATAGCTTTTTACGGAATCGGAATCGGAGGTCCGGAAGTCCTCCAACGGCGGAAAATGCGGAGAATTCTGCATTCTGCTTCGTGTTAGCGCAGGAACAGCTTTCTGTCTTGCGTTAACCGGTTAACCCAGGGTGTTAACCGGTTAACACTGTTAAAATTGGCCAGGAAGCGTGTTCTGTCCTGCGTTAACCGGTTAACCCAGGGCGTTAACCGGTTAACACTGTTAAAATTGGCCAGGAAGCGTGTTCTGTCCTGCGTTAACCGGTTAACCCAGGGCGTTAACCGGTTAACACTGTTGGAAATTGGAAAAATTGATATTTTAATGTTGTGAACATAATTGGTGATTGGCCTATATCGGTGTGTGATATAATAGGGATTATTTCCCGTTGTTTTGAGTAGGATAGGTATTAGTAGAGTGTGCTAATACTGTGACTGAATTATTTGGCATGACATAATATGATTATGTGATAAATATGCTGATGATGTGTGAAAATATGCATAATGTTGTGAATGTATATATTATGTACGTAATTGTGGATGGATTGTTTTATGGCTTAGAGTGTGAGCATATGTCCATTGTGGATTGTTGTTGATGTTGCATGCTAGATGATTTGGCATAGCATAATGTGGCCTTTATGGTGGTAGCTAATTCCCATGGTGAGGAATTAGTGATGTTAGTCATTTTGGACTGTTGTTGATGTTTGCATGCTAGGTGATTAGCGTGCATAGCATGGCCCTTGGGGTGGTAGCTAATTCCCATGGTGAGGAATTAGTGATGTGAGTCACTAGGTCTCAAATGAGTGGGACTAGTGAGCTTGGTAGCCGTACCTGGATTTGGTCGGTGAAGTTGAACTGTATGTTCACGAATAGTCGGTACTGCATGCATGGAGTCTCATTGCATAATGTATGTATGGCGTATAATATGAATGGATGTATTCCAATATTATACGTGTGTTTTGTGTTGGTGTTGAGTATGAATTGAGATTATACGTGTGCTTTATGTTGGTGTTGAGTATGATGTTTGAGTTGATGTGCCGTTACTGAATGTGTGTTATGATTAGGGTGATGAAATGTGTTAAATTACTTAACATTGCATGATATTTTATAATGCTTATTATATCGATTGAGGAACTCACCCTTACAACTATTTTTCAGGTAACGAGCAGTGATTGAGTAGGAGCTAGTGCTTGAAGTCTAGTGTAGTTCCTTAGTGGGTCATGCTCTGGTAGATGTAACATCGGGATGGGATGTTTTAAATGTTTTATTGTTGGTTGTGAACCAGTTTACATGTAATATGCTACATGTTTTGCATGATTGAATTAATCTCTATCCGCTGCGTATTGTGCAAATGCTTTATGTTTTGAATTAATAAAAGAGCATGACAGTTATCATGATGAATGGTGTGAAGTGTTTGTGTGACACCCTTAATTGCATATCTACTCTGATTGATATATGTTGTTATTTTAATTAAATATTTGGGGTATTTTAGAAGGATGTTACATTAGTGGTATCAGAGCATAGTCGGTCGAGTCGAGTCGTAATTATTCTGTTTCCCTGTACGTGATAGGTGTTGTGCAACCCTATCAGTACTTATTGTTTTAGCTTGTTGGGTTTTCAGAATAGAGATGGCTGGAAGAGGTAGAGATGATGCTGCGATTGCTGAGGCTCTGGGTATGCTAGCTGGAGTACTTGGAGGGAATCCGAATGTTGTGGGAATGGGAGCTGCTCGTCAACTGAGTGAGTTCCAGAAGAACAATCCTCCAATGTTCAAGGGAGCATGCGATCCAGATGGTGCTCAGAAGTGGTTGAAGGAGATCGAGAGGATCTTCCGAGTGACTGAGTGTGCCGATAACCAGAAGGTCAGGTTCGGTACGCATATGCTGTCAGAAGAAGCAGATGATTGGTGGGTCGCTACCCGCACTGAGTTGGAATCTGCTGGGAATGCTGAGATCACTTGGGCTGTGTTCAGAGAGAGATTCCTGAGGAAGTATTTTCCAGAGGATGTTAGAGGAAAGAAAGAGATAGAGTTCTTAGAATTGAAGCAGGGCAACCGGTCTGTTACTGAGTATGCTGCTAAGTTCACAGAGCTGTCGAAGTATTACACTCCCTATGATGAGGCTACTGGGGAATTCTCGAAATGTGTGAAGTTTGAGAACGGGTTACGTCCCGAGATTAAGCAGGCTATTGGGTATCAACGGATTAGAGTGTTTTCTGATTTGGTTGACTGTTGCAGGATTTTTGAACAGGATACCAAAGCCAGAGCGGAGAGCTATCAGCAGAGGGTTGATAGGAAAGGCAAGAATCAGAATGATCGTGGGAAACCGTATGCAGCTGGCAAGGGTTTCCAGAGACAGAGTGGGATGAAGAGGCCTAGTGGGGGAGACTCCAGTGCCCCTGCTAAGTGTTACAGATGTGGTCAGGCTGGACATCGTTTCCATGAGTGTACCAGTGCTGAGAAGAAGTGTTTCAAGTGTGGCAAAGGTGGTCACTTGGCTGCAGAGTGCCGGTTGAAGACTATGACTTGTTTCAACTGTGGAGAGGTGGGTCATATTAGCCCACAGTGTCCTAAGCCGAAGAAAGAGAACCAGTCGGGAGGCAAGGTCTTTGCTTTATCGGGTTCTGAGACTTTTGCAGATGATCGTTTGATCCGAGGTACGTGTTATATTAATGGCTTTCCTCTTGTAGCTATTATTGACACAGGTGCGACTCATTCCTTTATATCTTTGGATTGTGCTGTGAAACTTAAGTTAGAGATATCTGAGATGCATGGAAGTATGGTGATTGATACTCCTGCGAAGGGTTCAGTGACTACTACTTCAGTTTGTTTAAATTGTCCTTTGAGTATTTTTGGTAGAGACTTTGGGATGGACCTAGTGTGTCTTCCACTAGTGCAGATTGATGTTATCTTGGGTATGAACTGGTTGGTGTTTAACCGAGTTTATATCAACTGTTTTGATAAGACTGTGATCTTTCCTGAGATTGAGGAAGGAAAGAGTTTGTTTCTATCAGCAAGGCAGGTGAATGAGGCAGTAGCAGATGGGGCAGAGTTGTTTATGCTGTTAGCGACTTTGGAGGCTAAAGATAAACTGGTGATTTGCGATCTAGCCGTGGTGTGTGATTTTCCTGATGTGTTTCCTGAAGAAGTGAATGAATTACCGCCAGAGCGTGAAGTTGAGTTCTCGATTGATTTGGTACCTGGTACTAGGCCGATATCGATGGCTCCGTACCGTATGTCTGCTGTTGAGTTAACTGAATTGAAAAGTCAGTTGGAAGATCTGTTGGATAAGAAATTTATTCGTCCGAGTGTGTCACCGTGGGGTGCACCAGTGTTATTGGTTAAGAAGAAAGAAGGTACTATGAGGTTGTGTGTGGACTACAGGCAACTGAATAAAGTGACGATCAAGAATCGGTATCCTTTGCCGAGGATTGAAGATTTGATGGATCAGTTGGTTGGTTCGAGTGTGTTCAGCAAAATAGATTTGAGATCGGGGTATCATCAGATACGTGTGAAAACTGAGGATATTCAGAAGACTGCTTTCAGAACAAGGTATGGACATTATGAGTATTCTGTAATGCCTTTTGGTGTGACTAATGCGCCTGGAGTATTTATGGAGTATTCCATCCGTACCTAGATCAGTTTGTTGTGGTGTTTATTGACGATATTTTGGTGTATTCGAAATCTGAAGAAGAGCATGCTGAACATTTGAGAGTGGTTTTAGAAGTTCTACGAGAAAAGAAGTTATTTGCTAAGCTGTCTAAGTGTGAATTTTGGTTAGAAGAGGTTAGCTTTCTTGGTCATGTGATTTCAAGAGGTGGTGTTGCTGTTGACCCTTCTAAGATAGAAGCGGTATCTAAGTGGGAAGCTCCGAAGTCAGTTTCTGAGATAAGGAGTTTTCTTGGACTTGCAGGATATTATAGGAAGTTCATTGAGGGATTTTCTAAGTTGGCGTTACCGTTGACGATGTTGACTAGAAAGGGGCAAGCGTTTGTTTGGGACTCAAAATGTGAAGAAGGTTTCCAAGAGTTAAAGAGAAGGTTAACTATTGCTCCTGTTCTGATATTACCAAGTCCGTCAGATTTATTTGAGGTTTTCTGTGATGCTTCATTGTTGGGTTTGGGTGGTGTGTTGATGCAGAATAAGCAGGTTATAGCTTATGCTTCGAGACAGCTGAGGGTTCATGAGAGGAACTATCCGACACACGATTTAGAGTTGGCAGCTGTGGTATTTGTTCTGAAGTTATGGAGGCATTACTTGTACGGGTCAAGATTTGAGGTTTTCAGTGACCATAAAAGTTTAAAGTATTTGTTTGATCAGAAAGAGCTGAATATGAGACAGAGGAGATGGTTAGAGTTTCTGAAGGATTATGACTTTGGTTTGAATTACCATCCGGGTAAAGCAAACGTAGTGGCTGATGCATTGAGTCGGAAATCATTGCATATGTCTATGTTAATGGTTAGAGAATTGGATTTAATTGAGCAGTTTAGAGACTTGAGTTTGGTGTGTGAGAGTACTCACAATAGTGTTAAATTGGGAATGTTGAAGTTAACGAGTGGTATTCTGGATGAGATTAGAGAGGGTCAGAAATCCGATGTGCTTTTAGTTGATAAGTTGACTCTAGTGAATCAAGGTCAAGGTGGTGAATTCAGAGTTGATGAGAATGGTGTTTTGAAATTTGGTAATCGGGTGTGTATTCCGGATGTTACCGAGCTTAAGAAGAGTATTCTTGAGGAAGGACATCGTAGTGGCCTGAGTATTCATCCTGGGGCTACGAAGATGTATCATGATTTGAAAAAGTTATTTTGGTGGCCGGGAATGAAAAGAGAAATTGCGAGTTTTGTTTATTCTTGTTTGACTTGTCAGAAGTCAAAGATTGAGCATCAGAAGCCGTCTGGGCTAATGCAACCGTTGGCTATTCCAGAGTGGAAGTGGGATAGTATCAGTATGGATTTTGTTTCTGGTTTACCGAGGACAATTAAGAATTTTGAAGCTATTTGGGTGATTGTCGACAGATTGACAAAATCGGCTCATTTCATTCCGATCAGAATGGATTATCCGTTAGAGAGATTAGCCGAGTTGTATATTGAGAAGATTGTAAGTTTGCATGGTATTCCGTCGAGTATTGTTTCGGACAAAGATCCTAGATTTACATCGAAGTTCTGGGAAGGTTTGCAGAGGGCTTTGGGAACTAAGCTGAGATTGAGTTCTGCATATCATCCGCAGACTGATGGTCAGACTGAGAGGACGATTCAGTCACTGGAGGATCTTTTGAGAGCTTGTGTTTTGGAAAAGGGAGGTGCTTGGGATTGTTATTTGCCTTTGATTGAGTTTACCTACAACAATAGTTTTCATTCGAGCCTTGGTATGGCACCGTTTGAAGCTTTGTATGGTAGGAGATGTCGGACACCTTTATGTTGGTATGAGTCCGGTGAGAGTGCTGTAGTTGGACCGGAGATTGTTCAACAAACTACGGAAAAGATTAAGATGATTCAGGAGAAGATGAGGATTGCTCAGAGTCGTCAGAAGAGTTATCACGACAAGAGGAGGAAGGCACTTGAGTTCCAAGAGGGAGATCATGTGTTTCTTCGTGTTACTCCGATAACTAGGGTTGGTCGAGCTTTGAAGTCGAAGAAGTTGACACCTCGATTTATTGGTCCTTATCAGATTTTGGAGAGGATAGGGGAGGTAGCCTATCGTATCGCTTTACCGCCGTCACTTGCGAATTTGCATGAGGTTTTCCATGTGTCTCAGTTGAGGAGGTACATTCCTGATCCGTCGCATGTGGTCCAAATAGATGATGTACAGGTGAGAGATAACCTGACTGTTGAAACATCACCTATGAGGATCGAGGATCGAGAGTTGAAGCAGTTGCGGGGTAAAGAGATTGCCTTGGTGAAGGTAGCTTGGGGAGGACCAGCAGGTGGCAATGTGACTTGGGAACTTGAGAGTCAGATGAGGGAGTCTTATCCGGAGTTATTCACTTGAGGTATGTTTTCGAGGACGAAAATCTTTTAGTGGGGGAGAGTTGTAACACCCCGATAAAAATAAGATAATTATTTAATTTAAGTTAATATTATATTTATTAATTTAATTAAATAATTGGAATTATTGGATTATTATTATTATTATTATTGGAATAATAATTATTGGAAAATATATATAAGTTGGAAATAAGAAAAAGAGTTCCATTTTGGTAAAAAGAGTTTTCACGTGAAAAGCAGAGAAGCGGCTGAAAAGAGGAAAAGGGCAAAGAGACAGAGCAAGAGGAAGAAGGTTGGAGAAGAGAAAAGCTTGAAGCTTAAAGATTCGCCGGATTAACTCAAGTAAAGGGGTTTATCGTCGTTTAATGGGTATTATGGGTTAACATGTAATGGATAGTGATAAACCGTTGAATTGACCCTAATTGGGATGATGAGTGCTGAAAAATTGTGATGAATAAACTGTGTTAAAGCCGTAATTGAATCTGTAATTGGATGGGTAGTGATTTTCCGAACGTATAGCTTTTTACGGAATCGGAATCGGAGGTTCGGAAGTCCTCCAACGGCGGAAAATGCGGAGAATTCTGCATTCTGCTTCGTGTTAGCGCAGGAACAGCTTTCTGTCTTGCGTTAACCGGTTAACCCAGGGTGTTAACCGGTTAACACTGTTAAAATTGGCCAGGAAGCGTGTTCTGTCCTGCGTTAACCGGTTAACCCAGGGCGTTAACCGGTTAACACTGTTAAAATTGGCCAGGAAGCGTGTTCTGTCCTGCGTTAACCGGTTAACCCAGGGCGTTAACCGGTTAACACTGTTGGAAATTGGAAAAATTGATATTTTAATGTTGTGAACATAATTGGTGATTGGCCTATATCGGTGTGTGATATAGTAGGGATTATTTCCCGTTGTTTTGAGTAGGATAGGTATTAGTAGAGTGTGCTAATACTGTGACTGAATTATTTGGCATGACATAATATGATTATGTGATAAATATGCTGATGATGTGTGAAAATATGCATAATGTTGTGAATGTATATATTATGTACGTAATTGTGGATGGACTGTTTTATGGCTTAGAGTGTGAGCATATGTCCATTGTGGATTGTTGTTGATGTTGCATGCTAGGTGATTTGGCATAGCATAATGTGGCCTTTATGGTGGTAGCTAATTCCCATGGTGAGGAATTAGTGATGTTAGTCATTTTGGACTGTTGTTGATGTTTGCATGCTAGGTGATTAGCGTGCATAGCATGGCCCTTGGGGTGGTAGCTAATTCCCATGGTGAGGAATTAGTGATGTGAGTCACTAGGTCTCAAATGAGTGGGACTAGTGAGCTTGGTAGCCGTACCTGGATTTGGTCGGTGAAGTTGAACTATATGTTCACGAATAGTCGGTACCGCATGCATGGAGTCTCATTGCATAATGTATGTATGGCGTATAATATGAATGGATGTATTCCAATATTATACGTGTGTTTTGTGTTGGTGTTGAGTATGAATTGAGATTATACGTGTGCTTTATGTTGGTGTTGAGTATGATGTTTGAGTTGATGTGCCGTTACTGAATGTGTGTTATGATTAGGGTGATGAAATGTGTTAAATTACTTAACATTGCATGATATTTTATAATGCTTATTATATCGATTGAGGAACTCACCCTTACAACTATTTTTCAGGTAACGAGCAGTGATTGAGTAGGAGCTAGTGCTTGAAGTCTAGTGTAGTTCCTTAGTGGGTCATGCTCTGGTAGATGTAACATCGGGATGGGATGTTTTAAATGTTTTATTGTTGGTTGTGAACCAGTTTACATGTAATATGCTACATGTTTTGCATGATTGAATTAATCTCTATCCGCTGCGTATTGTGCAAATGCTTTATGTTTTGAATTAATAAAAGAGCATGACAGTTATCATGGTGAATGGTGTGAAGTGTTTGTGTGACACCCTTAATTGCATATCTACTCTGATTGATATATGTTGTTATTTTAATTAAATATTTGGGGTATTTTAGAAGGGTGTTACACAAGTGGACTCCAAACTATGAAGGTCCATATGTTGTTAAGAGGGCCTTTTCAGGTGGTGCTTTGATACTTACAACTATGGATGGGGAGGATTTCACTCGTCCTGTGAATTCAGATGCAGTCAAGAAATACTTCGCCTAAAAATAAAAAAACAGAATAACTCGCTAAGTTGAAAACCCGAAAAGGCGACTTAGGCAAAAATGAGCGTCTCGGTGGGTTGAAAACCCGAAAGGGTGATCCAGGCAAAAGTTAGAGACATAAAAAATGATGAATGTATATATCCCGCTAGATTGAGTACCTCACCCTGGGGCAATCTAGGCAAAAAAAAGGGATTTGGCAAGTAACTGCATCCTGACAAGACTTTGCTTTACAATTGCCATCCGTCAGAGATTCTTGCTCAGTCATCATCAACCAAAGCTTCAAATACATCAGATTCAGAATTGGTGGAGAAACGGTCATTATGTTCAATGTAGCCCTTTTCCAATATATATCACCAATTTCAAATTTGAAAAGATCTATGGAGTCTTGCCATTTGCAGACTACCATTCCATCAAATAAATTTGAGTCTTTATCCAATTATTTGCACTCTTATTTGTTTCTATTTCAACAAATGTTTTGCATGTTTTAATTGAAAAATATCATTGTTTTATTCAAATCTTTATAATTTGTTTTTAAACAAAGTGAACGTTCACAAAGATGAGGGGATACTGAGGATGTCTTCAGTGCTCTCCCAAGGATGGTAAGATTCTTGACAAGGTAAGACATTTGTTCGTGCACCTGGCATGCTTGTGTCCTCTTCCTCCGGAGCCTTTTGTGGTTTCTCTCCCAAGCGGAGTGTTAGGAAAGATTATTCATCCCTCTTTCTTTCAGCAGAATAGTGATTCTTCCTCCCCAGCAGATGTGATCTCATTATTTGGGGCAGTATTTGGTGACCCTTGGAAACTTCTGGTTTATGGTTGTTCCCCTCCGGAGATCCATCCTCCTCTTTTATTACTTCCCCGATAGAGTTGCTTCTACGTCGGAGTTCATCTGTGCAACGATTTTGCCCCGGTTGGAATGACTGATGCTCATCCCCTGCAAAGATCTTTGTGGTCCTGGCTTTCTCTCTTGAGATGTAGTACCAGATGTTTGTGTACTTGTTTGTTGGACCTGTTTGTGTTAGAAATGTTTGTTTGTCAGCATTCATCATACATGAACCATGCATATTGCATAATTAATAACATTCAAATGTTCATGTCGCATTATTTGCCATATATCTTTGTTTGTTATCTCTTGTTTGAGGGTATTATGTTCCCCAAGCAGGTATTGGTGATTTATCTCTCCATATAGAGTCAGTCCCATAAGCATAAAATATTTATCTTTCCTTCCATATTCCCCACCGAGTTATGTCCTCGTGGATGATGGTTGTTTCTGTTTCCTCCCAACACATATATTGGGATGGAGTTCCCCATTGAGTTATCTCCTCATAGGGACGAGTTTTGTTTCATCGTGCCTATCTAGTTTGACCCTAGACTGGCCTCTTGTGATTGTTCCCTGCTCCCATGTGGTGTAAACGAACAATTGCTTAGTAACCAGTGATCGTTCATCTCATCCCCGGCGGAGTCTGTGGTTTTCTACCTTCATACCGGTAATAGTAAACCCTATTTTATCCCCTGGCAGAGGTAACTGTTTTGCTCATCCTAATTGATGACGGTTACTTTTCCGTGGTTTTCTACCCAGTATCCGGTAGATGTAATCCCCTCCTTGACGGTTATCTTTATCCAATATTCGGTGTTGATATTCCCTCATCTTTTGGATAATTGCTCTGATCAAGCAATTTATCCCCAGCAAGTCATCTCTCTTCCACCCTTTGTTGTTGGTGACGATTGTTTCTCCCCTGGATTGGTCATCATTATATACCCAGTTTTCGGTATCCCGATGCCTTTCCTTGTCGGTCGATTTATCCTTTTTTAACCCAGTAACCGGTTGTGGATAATCTTCCATGCAAGTATGTTATCTACGTTCTGACGGTAATAGATAATATATCTCATGCACTCTTCAGTTGAAGTCTATTGCTTCCCCAGTTGAGTAAGATTCGTATTCCCTTCCATTTGGAATCGAATGTCCATCCTATAATCGAGTTTGCTTTTAGCCCTCTTTTGGATGATGAGTGTCTTGGTAATATTCCCCAATTCACGCTTTGGTTGGTCTATTATATACCTAGTAACCGGTATCCCTGGTGTTCCTTCCTCCCTGCTCCCTATTATGACTTTTTGTCCCTTTGCGGAGTCAGATTTTCCTGAGCTAAGGTATACCTTTTTAGGTCTTCCTCAGATGATTTCGGATGTTTGATATCTCTCACCCTTATACCGGTCTTAGATATTCATTCTTCCCGAGCATGTTGTATCTCTCACCCTTATACCGGTGTTCAGATCACATGTCTCTTTGAGCTTATTACCCAGTAACTGGTAGTACCTCATCCCGTTGCTTCCTCAGAGGAGTTTTTGTTTGGGTTTTCCCCAATGAGGTCCCTTAGTGGATTCTCCCAGCCTGAGTCCGGATTCTTATCCGAAGTATCCGTTATGGATAATTTTTGCTGTATTGGCATATTCCCCAATACATGCATCTGTGAGTCAGCTCGGGTCCTTCCGGTGATTTATTTCATGGATTTCCTTCGTGTCTCTCCGCAAGTTTCGAGTCGTGACCTGCTCACGCATTTTTATCCCTTTACTCCCTAGTATAATCCCTAGAGTCTCTGTCCTATTTGTGAGTATGTTGCTCAAGTGGATTTTCGGTTATTCCTGGTTTTCTTTCTTCCTTTGTGGACACATATCTCCATAGAGTGTTACCTTTTGCATACATACATTTGCATCATGAGGTTTCTTAGGGACCAAAATTCGTCTCTCTATTATTATTTAAGCCCATTCTACCTCGTCGAGACGGAGATTTTAACCTTCACTTCTCCGGCTAGAATGACCTTAAATAGGGGCATCTGTAAGACCCTAATTTTGATCCTAAGATCCCTCATGGCATCATAACATTGCATTTGCAAAGCCTCAAGGATCATGAGCATCTTGGTTCCCTTTGCCTTTGGGTGGGACTGCTTGTGAGTGGTTTGAGATCACCAAGCATGCTTGAATTGTATATTATTGCTTTTCTTATTTTGTTTACTAACCAAAAGCACAAAAATATGTCACTAACATTTCTTGTTTGTAGCTTGAGCAATCACAAGGTCAAGAGCTTCTAGGAGATCCTTTGTGCAAAGATATGATCAAGAGAAGATGAAAGCAAGCATGGTAATGGTTCCCAAAGGTCTCATCTATCAAATATGCCTCCCAAATGTCTAAATGCATCATTTTTTATCAAATCAAGTCAAAAGGTCTGAGGTTTGTGTTCCAAGGAAACCCTAATCCATATGTGTACCAAGTGTGCCTTGCTCATGAAGCAACCTCAGCCCATGATCAAATAAAATCAAGGGAATTTCTTTAATTCATCATTTCATGCATATTTGAACTGATTTGAGTGTCCTCAAATCATCAATTCATCAAGATATGAGTTGTGGACTTGAGAAGTCGATTAGTCAATTCATCTGACTATTTTGAAATGCACTGAGAACTAACTTTTTATGTGTTGGTCAAATGGAGATGAATCCAAAAGAAAACATGTTCTTAAGGACAATATGAACAACTTTCATGTTCATCAAAATTTGATTTGAAGTTTGGAAAGTCATCATCCATTCCAAGACATTATAGGTCATTTTGACTGAAACCCTAATTTTGGGTCAACTTCCCAAGAACATAACTCATGTTTTATGATTTTAAGGTGGGATCAAATGAATTGGAAAGCTTGATATGTCTACTTCAAATGTTATGTTGAACAAAATTTCATAATCTCAAAGGAATTACATGTGATAATGCAAAACATTATAGGTCACTTTGGACCAAATGCATTGAAAGGCAAAAAAGTCCAACTTCAAGTGCCCATAAATCCTTCATCAAAAATCCAATTGATGCAAAATGGAAGTCCATTTTGATTTTCTTGAAAAGATCTACAACTTTGATGTTGAAGAGTTTTCCATTTGAGGCTGTCATCGTCAAAACAGAGGGGCTTGAAGTTGGTTCAATTTGACAAATTTCTCAAAGGCATGTTTTGCACTATGAACTTCATGGCCTATTTTCATAAATTTCCACACTTCAAATGAGTTTTTGTCCAACATAACATTTGTTCCTTATGTCAAGACCTTTCAAACCATTACCCACATGCTTATTTTTGGATTTTCTAATTGGCATTTTCGAAGAGGGGAAGTTTTAGGCTCATTTATGCATAACATGTTGAAACTCATTGCACAAGCCAATTCAATCACATGTACACGTCCATTTCATCTTGCTTACATCTGAACACTCATTTTCCATTTCATTTGGGCCTCCCATGCGCCTGTACAGGCCCATGCATGGAGGCCCCCTCACTTCATGCACACGAATTCTACATGCCTTGCATCACTTTGTGCTATAAATAGAGCTGCTCAGATTCATTCTAAACCAACCTGAAGGCGCCTGAAATGCTGCAAGATTGAAATCCATAACCACACTCAAAGGAATTTTCACTTTCTTCTAAAAAATTTAGATCTGAATTTCAACTACCTTGGTTGATTTTCAGACCTACAATTCCTTGGCCTTGCTTCATCTTCATCACTAGATCCTACTACAAGCATTAGTTGAGGAGAATTGTGCTCTCAAGACCTGCATTTCAAAGGTAGATATCAGAACTTATTTGCTTCGAAACTCTTCATTTATAGCTTGTTTCTTGTGTACATTTGCATTTCTGAAGTCCTCACTTGAGAGGCAAGCCAGTGGTGGCTTTGATTTTATGTTTTGATGAATTTCAGTTTATGTACCTGGATTTTCCAACTCTGATTTCTCATTCCATAGAAACTTTGAGTACAATCCAAGGTTACAGGGGTGATATACATCACCCCAGCTTTCCAATGATATGAGGATCGCTCATTTTTATTAAGATTTTTGAACCTGCAAATGTCACCGGAAAACGCAAGCTCGCCGGAGAAGACGGTGGTGTACACCACCGTCTCTTTCCATATTGAATCTGGACCCTTGGATGCGTTTCCCACGATCTAATCCTGGCCCTTGTTATGTTTGACTTCATTTAATGCACGGTGCCACGCGCTTGACTCATGTACATGGTAAGCGCGCGCTTAAGGGCCCTCTGATCAGCCACGTCAATTAATGAGGCTTGATCAGACGCCTGTGGTTTTTTCTGATTTTTATAATTTCCATTTTATTTCTTTTATTTCATTAAACTTCAAAAATTCATAACTCTTTCATTTTTATTCCAAAAAATATGGGACCAATTGCATTCTTCTCCATTTAAATTCTAGTTTCTAAAAATGATTTTTAATATTTTTTATTTTGTCATTTGATATTTTTTGTGAATTTTCTCTTTTCTGGTTATTTCTAATTCATTTTAAATAGTTTTTGATATTCAAAAAATACAAAAATATTTTCTCAACCTATTTGAATGATGATGGATCCATAAAAAATATTCTCATCAATTTTTTAATTGATTTGAGATTTATTTGAGATTTTAGTTCAATTAGGTTATTTTAGTCATTTTTAATTGATTAAAAATAGTTTCTGACTTTTAAAAATGCTGAAATTTTTTGTCAAACTTTGTTTGGCCTTGTTGAACTTAGGATAAATCACTTGGACTTTTCAAAGTTGATTTGAAGTGATTTTGAAGTTTGACCTTTCTTTAATATTTTAATTCAAGTTTATTTTTAATATTAAAAAAATGCCAAAAATATGTTGTTCATTTCTTGACCTCCAATCTTCATCTCACTTCTGTTTTTGATTGTTTGACCATGATCCTCAATGTCATTGGTCAACACTTGTTGATTGGTACATTCCATTTCATTTAATGCACTTTATTCTTTCCATTTTCATTATCCATTATTCATCTCCTTCTTCTTCTCTTTTTATTTTTTATCAATGAGTTAAAGGTTGATAAGTTAGCATTGATTGGGGAGGCTTAATCTTCCTTGATTCAAATCTAATTCATCTTGATCAAATGATCAAGTGAATGGCTTTGCATTAAGGATAGATTGCTTTCTAAATCATGCAAAGGATTTAAACCAATACAAGATCATTTCCCATTTTCTTTTTGGCATGGCAAGTTGTTGGAACTTGGTTCACTAATCAAGACTTCTAACTTGTGTTGTTGCCTACATTATTATTGACCGGCCTCAGATAGTTGTGACTTCTACATAAGTCCAATTACGATTGCTTAACATAGCGCTAAATTTGCCTTATGGCACACTAACTACTAACCACTAACCATTAACATTTACTTCTTGCACTTTACTTTTATGCAATTTATTATTCTTGTACATATTATTCATTTGCTTTTTCCTTTGCTCATTGGAGCACATGTTTATGTTGATGCCATTTGCCTTTTGCTCACTTGAGCATATAATTGTGTATGTATCATTTGTGTTTGTGTTTTATTTTGTTTGTTGTGAACCAAATGCAAAGAATTGGACAAAGTGGACTTAGATATTAGGACTTTACCCAAGCTAATGGAGTGTGAAGAGCAACTAGGCCACATGCCTTTGGAGTGCTTAAAATGTCAAAGAGCAACTAGGCCTCATGCCTTTAGAATGCTTAAAGCTTGAAGATGAACATTGAAAGGACCATAATCTAAACTACCTCTTGTCCATTCTTTGATTGTTAATAGAACCTTTTGGTGTGTGTGTTTTTGTGCTAGGGATTCCAACATTGAGCCAAATTGAGGAACCATTGCCATGAGCTTCTAAGAGAGAGAGATCCCAGATACATTGAGGGGTTTTTCCAAGAGCTAAATTGATTGTTGATTGCTTGAGCTTACCTTTATTTTGCTTGCTTATTCCAAAGGATGGGAGCTACTTGGATCATCAATATGATCTCAAGAGAGGAACTCCATTTGTGGTCTTGTTCTCTTTTCCCTTATCTCTTGTATGTTTAGGACCTTAGCCATTCTTCTTCTTCTCCCCACTCTAACCCAAGCCAAAACTTTTTGTGCAAACATTTAACACTTCTTTTCAACATTAAAAACCTAAGCCTTATGCTTTTGATTTTCAAACTTTATTTTTATAACACTTATTTTGAATTGAACTTCTAAGTCAACTTTGACCATTTTTGTAAATACTTTTCATTGGTAAATATAAACCATTCAAATATCTTTTTGTGATTTCAATGGCCACTTTATTAATCAAATTTTTCATAACCTTTAGCTATTAGGTTTGAGTTATCCTTGAGGTAGATGTAATACTCACCTATATCCTTAGTGATGGACAATGAGTCTTCCATGCTTATTATAGGGTTAACCCCTCACTAGCATGTTGAAGCTATCCTCACATGGTGGATTTGTGGTTTTAGGTTGAGTTTTCTCCCTTGGATAACAAAAGACCTTAAGGCTTTTGGACCAATCAATTCACCAACTCATTTTGAGATTTTTGCCCCGAACTACGAGGTTTTGATCCTAATCTTTTTTAAGATGGTACGTAGGCAATGGGTTTATCCATCCAAACACAAAATGTAAATAAACTTGTATATTCTTTTCTCATCTCTTCAATCATGTTTGCACAAATAAATTTTCACAAAATACCAACCTTACAACAAGTATGAAAAGGGCTCCCTAGGAGTACCTAGGATGTTTTCGGTGCTTAACACCTTCCCATTGCATAACCAACCCCCTTACCCAGATCTCTGACATTTTTACTAGTTTTTATTCGATAAAACGTTTTAGGTTTTTGTTCGCTTTCTAACCATTCCTTTGGATAAATAGAAGTGCGGTGGCGACTCGACTTGTATGGTTTACCTTAGATTTAGTCAATATCTCTAATGGTAACGAATACCCCGCTACACTAGGGTTTGTGTCTGTTTAGTTGTAAGACTTATAGGTCATTCAAGTCATCCATTGATGATTGAATTGGATTGATTTGTGGTTGTAATTTGTCACTCTAAAGTTGTTAAGCAAGAGTGTGTGTCTTCTTGATCAAAGCTGTGAAGCAAGATCAAGAGTGCGTCTTCTTGATTGAAACTGTGAAGTAAAATCAAGAGTGTGTAATTGAAAAGTGTTTTCTTTTCTCAAGGGATTGTTGTTTAAGATCACAGGTGTGATTGTAGGGAAGTGAGTGGGTTCTCATATCTAAGAGTTCTTAGGTAGAAATTGCACGGGTAGAGATTAGGTGAGAAAGACTGTAACTTGTTGAAGTGTACGGAGAGTCTTTGAACTAATTCTATTTTAGTGAATTTCCTTCCTGGCTTGGTAGCCCCCAGATGTAGGTGAGTTGGATCGAACTGGGTTAACAATTGCTTGTGTCATTTGCTTTACCATTCTGTATCTTTATCCTATATGTGTTAACAGATATTAGTGTCGTGACATTACCTTCGACACCTTATATCTGATACCAGAATTTCAGCAAATGACTGAAGCATAAACAATTTGCATGAATGTAAATGACAAGGAATGATAAAATGCAAGAATTTAAATGCATTAAAGTAAATGACAAGAAAATTAAATGTTAGTTGTCAAGTTAGTATGTTAATTTGTGCCTTGAGGCAAATTTAGCGCTACGTTAAGCAATCGTAAGTAGGCTTATGTAGAAGCCATACCTATCTGAGGTTGGTCAATAATAATGTTGGTGTTGATGTGTGCTAGAGACAAGGTATCCAAGACCAAGCTCCCAAAGCATACCACACACAAAAAACAAGAGAGGATGGGTCTATCTCAATCAAGCTTATGTTGATTCACCTGACACAAGGTCATTGATGAATTAACTAGCTAATGATCCATGAGAAGGCATTGGCCAAGAGATGATTGGTGGAGAAATGAGATGAAAATGGAAATATGAAATGTAGGGGATCCCAAATTGGTCAAGGGATGAACCCCACTTGATCAATATCATTCATTCATCTGAGGGATGAAGTTTTAAACTTCATCAACCTCATAAATCCAATGGTATTGACCAAGTCAAGGTCCAATTCAACCAAGAACAAGGCCAAACAGAAGTAAGGTCAATATAAAGTCAATACAAAAGCTCACCAAAGCGTTAAATTAATTAAACTATTTTTAAACATTTTTAAAAATGAAGAAAAATAAGTTTTCAAAGATCAAAAACCTAAAACCCCTTCAAAACACCAAAGAAATAGCCAAGGGATTTATCATAGGTCAAGTAAGGTCAAAGGACCATTGACTGATTTTTTTTGGTATTTCTCAAAAGTCATAAGTAATTAAAAACTAATTAAAACAAGTTAAAAATCACAAAATTCACCAAAAATATCAAACATAATCCTAATATTGATTTTAAATCATAAATGGGAATTAGAAAATATTTGTGAATTTTTGGTGTTGGTCCATAATTTTTGGATCAAAAATGAATTTATGGTGAATTTTAAAAGAAAAAGGCTATTTAAAAATCAATTTATAAAAATAAAATAAAATGGAAAAACAGGAGCCATCAGATCGCCCCTCATTAATTGAGGTGGCAGATCTGATGATCCAAAATGCACATTCCACATGTTCCTTCGATCAATGTGTCACACACATGGTAAACACAAACAAAGGCTCAGATTAAAAGATGGAATAGAGATCCAAGGGTGAGGACATTGTCATGCCACCATCGGAGCCCTAGCTCCGGTTATCTTCTCCGATTAGGACATTCTTGATGCTTTGGATTCAGTGGCTCAAGTGATGTATGGTTAATATAATCAGGTTGGTGATGAGCCTATGTCGACCTTTAAGGATAAATATGATCCAGAGAGTGCACAAACATAACTTAGAGAGATTGAGATGGTTTTTTGGGTGATGGCTTGCACTGAAGTTCAAAAGGTGTAGTTTGGTGCTCACATGTTGTCAAAAGAGATTGAAGACTGATGGGATAATGCGCGATAGAGACTAGAGGATGTTGGTACTGAGGTTACTTGGACTGTGTTCAAAACTCATTTTTTGGAGAAGTACTATCTTGAGGACGAGCATATTAAGAAGGATATCGAGTTCCTTGAGTTGAAGCATGGAAATATGACAGTTGTTGAGAATGATAGCAAGTTCAAAGAACTGGTGAAGTTTTGTCCATACTACAATGGTGTGGCTGCAAAGGGGTTGAAGTGTATCAAGTTTGAAAGCGGGTTGTGTAGTGGGGTTTTCGTTACCTTTAGGTTTATTGACTAAACCAAAAGTAAACATACAATTTGAGTTGCCACCGCACTTTTATTTTTCCAAAGGAAAGGCTAAAAAGCGAACAAAAGCCAAGTAAGAAGTTTTTCAAATCAAAAACTAATAAAAATGTCAGAGATCTGGGTAAGGGGGTTGATTATGAAATGGGAAGGTTTTACGCACCCAAAACATCCTTAGTATTCTAAGGGAACCCTTTTTGCAAATATGTGTTGTAGGTTGATATTTGTGAAAATATTTGTACAAAATATTGGGGGGATGAGAATAGAATAGATTATATTTACAAATTTTGTTATTTGAATGGATGAACCCATTGCCTACGTACCATCACAAAGAAGGATCAAAACCTCGTAGTTCGGGGTAAAAATCTCAAAGATTGGTAAATTGATTTGATCAAAAGGCTTAAGATCTTTTGTTATCAAAGGGACAAAACTCAACCTAAACCAACAATCCACCATGTGAGGAAGGCTTCAACATGTTAGTGAGGGGTTAACCCTATAATAAGTATGGAAGGCTTATAATCCAACACTAAGGATGAGGTGAGATTTACATCAACCACTATGATAACTCAAACCTATGACTAATGTTTTTGAAAAGGTTTTAACAAGTGGCCATTGGAACCACAAAACAACTTGAAATGGGTTATATTTACAAGTTAAAGTTATTTACAAAATGAAATCAAAGTTGAATTAAAGTTTATTCACAATGAGTGTTTATGAAAAGAGTTTGAAAAATCAAAGGCTTAAGGCCTAGGTTTCTAATTTGAAACAAAGTCAAAGTTTAGAAAAATATTTTTGGCTTGGTTAGAGTGGGGAGAAGAAGAGAAAGGCTAGTCCTAAAGCATACAAAGATAAGAGGGGAAAGATAAACCCTTGGAGTTCCTTTTCTTGAAGTCATATAGATGACTCAAGATGCTCCTTTGCTTTGGACTTAGCATATAAGCAAACAATCAAACAAATTGAACTCAAGCTCCTAGGATCTCCATTTGGCTTGTCTCTTAACTTGGATACTCATGACAATGGTTCTCTTTTCACCATCTCAAGGTGGGATCCCTATCACACAAAATAAAACATCAAAAAGTTCACAACACAATAAGGGGAATGGACAAAGAATAAGTTTGGAGGAGAAGTCCTTTGAAGTCAACTTTGAATTTTAGCATTCTAAAGGCATGAGGCCTAGTTGCTCTTCAACAACTTAGCATTCTAAAGGCATGAGGCCTAGTTGCTCTTGAACTCCTTTTAAGCATAGGTAAGTCCTAATTCTAAGTCTTTTCTCCTTTTTGCATTTGTTCACACAAAACAAACACAAAGCAAACACAAGATAGCAATATATTTATATACAATAATGAGCTCAAATGAGCAAAAGAAAAATGACATAAGCATAAAATATATGCTCAAGTGAGCAAAGGGAAAATCAATATGAATAAATTAGTAAGAAGTAAATGGCATTAAAAGTAAATGACAAGAAAATTAAATGCTCAAATTAAAGTTAGTAATTAGTGGAGGTTATGTTAGCTTGTCATAAGACAATGTAGCGCTATGTTAAACAATCGTAAGTGGACTAATGTAGTAGTCACGCCTATCTGAGGCCGGTCAATAAAAATATAGGCAAAGAAACACAAGTTAGAGATCATGACTAGTAAGCCAGGCTCCATAAACTTGTCATGCCAAAACAAAAGGGGAAGGGCCTTGTATTGTCTTTAGGTTATTTGCTTGACCAAGAAGCAACCTATCTTGGACACAAAACAACTCACTTGATCATGGATCAAGTTGAGTTTGGTTTGGATCAAAGAAGGTTAAACCTCTCATTTGTCAAGATCAGCCATAAGAACTTAACTCATTGGTCATTGATGGAAAGAATGGGATGAAGATGAAAGGGAATGGAAAAAAAGACAAGTATCAAATCTAATTGATCAAATGTGAATCAAATCATCATCAATCAACACCAAACAGAAAAGAAATGAAGATAACAAGTCAACAAGTCAACAATATTTTTTTTGCTATTTTTTGAATTAAAATAAAATGCAAATAAAAAATAATCAAATAAGGTCAAACCTCAAATTCAATTCAAATCAACTTCAACAAGTCTAATTAAATTCTCATATGTCTAACATGGTCAAACAAGCTTTGACTAATTTTCTCAACAATTTTGGAAATCAGAAAGTATTTAAAAACAATTAAAAACAATTAAAAATAGCACAAAATGGATTAAAATCTCAAACAAATCTCAAATCAAATAAGAAATTGATGAGACTATTTTTCATTGATTTATCATGATCCATAAATGCTAGGAAAATATTTTTGGATTTTTCAAAAGTCAGAAAGTATTTTAAAATGAATTAAAACTATTAAAAATAAAATAATTCACAAAAAATATTAAATGAAGTCACAAAAATAATTAAAAATCAAAATATGAAACTAGATATTTCAAGAAATCTTTTGGAATTGGTCTCATATTTTTATGACTTCAAATAAATTTTTTATTGAATTTTTGAAAATCAAATGAATTAACTGAAAATAAAAGAAAATAGAATAAAAGGGAAAAAATCAGCGCCACAGGATAAACTTCATTAATTGACGTGGCATTAATGAAGAATCCAGATGTGAGGGCGCATGGTGTGACCAAGTCAAACGTGCTGCATATGACATTAAATGAAGTATGCACAATGGATGCACACGATTAAAACGTGAGAACCAAATCCAAGGGCTGTGAATGTGCACACATGGTGATGGTGGTGGAAACCACCATCTTCTCCGGTGAACCAACCAATTCCGGCCACTAGTTGCATAGAATGTTTTTTTAACAAAAATAGAAAATAAGGACATGGAAATGAAGCTTGTGTGAAGGAGATCATCACTGTATCCATAGATCTTCCTCACTCTTCCTATATTGAGAGAAATGTGAAGTGGAAGATCATGGTGTACCAACTGTAAGTGCACGAAATGGAAAATTGAAACCACCATTGGCTTGCCTCAAGTGTGAGGACTTCAGAAAACCACACAAACAGAAGAATGCTACATTGAATTGCAAGTTCTAGATCCAAAAGTTTGAAGGTATACCTCTAAATTGAAGCTCTTCAGGCCACGAAACCTTCAAGAGCTTGGTTCCTCTTTGCTCTAGGGATGCAGTGGAAGTGAAAGGCTAAGGAATTAAGCTTTGAAGATCAACTAATGATGCTGAATTTCAAGCTCGAAAGTGAGAAATTTTTTGATCAAATTCCTTTGGTATGGATATGGTTTCAATGCTGCAGCAATTCAGACCTCCAAAAGGTTTATGAATGAATGAGAGGGAAGCTCTATTTATAGCTGAAAGTCTCAAATGATCACACTTCTCGTGTGTGCATGGAAAATTGAAATTGGATGCATGGGCCTGTACAGGCGCGTGTAAGGCCCAATGATGAGTGAAACATCTTGCTGAGTTCATATGGAATGGATTTTGACGTGTACATGAAATGAAATCAACTTGCATACCATGAAATAAAATGAAATATCCAAAATGCACATTCATGGAAAGGTCTTCGAAACTCCCAAATGGTAAGTCCAAAAGAGCATTGTGAGTAATGGTTGGAAAGCCCTTGAAACAAGGAACAAAAGTCATGTTGGGCAAAAATTCATTTGGCATTTTGAAATTAATGAAAACTGGTTGTGAAAATCCAAGTACAAAACATGTTTAAGTCATCTTTGAAAAATTTCACCAAAAGCAAGCCTATGCAAACCCCTTTATATTCATGATGCAAGCTTCAAATGGAAAAACCTCCAACATCAAAGTTGTATATATTTTCAAGATGATCAATTTAGACTCAAAGTTTGCATCATTTGAATTTTCTATGACAAAGTTATGGGTATTTGAAGTTGGGTACTTTTCCAAATTCAATGAATTAGGTCCAATCTGACATATAATGTTTTGTATTATCACATGTATTTCTTTTAGGATTATTAAATTTTGTACAACATAACATTTGAAGTAGACATCTTAAGTTTTCCAATGCATTTGGTCTCACTTTAAAATCATAATGACCTATAATATTTTGAAATGAAAGATGACCTTCCAAGTTTCAAATGGATTTTTGATGAACACAAAAGTTGTTCCTATGGTTCGTAAGAACATTGTTTCTCTTGGGGTCATCTTCATTTGACAAACACATAAAAAGTTATATCTCAATGGTGCTCAGCTTAGTCAGATGACTTGACTGGTCAACTTTTCAAGGCCAAACTTCCAATCTTGATGAATAAATGATTGAGGATCCTCAAATAGGCTCATATATGCATAAAATGATGAATGAAAGAACTTACCTTGATTAAATTTGATCAGAGGTTGAGATTGCTTCATGGGCAAGGCACAATCAAAGCATAGTTGAATTAGGGTTTCCTTGGGAAACAATCCTCAAGCCCTTTGAGTTATCTTGATCAAATTGGAAAATTGAGATACTTGGGAGACATATATGATGATTAGTAACTTTGTGGACCATTGTCATGCTTTTTCTCATCTTCATCTAGCCATTTCATTGGGCTTAGGAGCCTCCTAGGAACATTGAAGCACATGATCAATTGAGCTTCAAAACAAAAAGAGTTAGTGACATGTTTTTATGCTTTTGGTTAGTAATCAAAATAAGAAAAGAAATAATATACAATACAAGCATGCTTTGTGGTCTCAAACCACTCACACAAATCCCAACCCTAAGGTTAAGGAGCCAAACATGCTATGATCCTTGAGGCAATGCACTTGTGCAATGATATGATGCCATGAGGAATCTTAGGGTCAAAATTAGGGTCTTACAGGTTGCGTCCTAATATCAATCAACGTATTTTTTATCATAAGATTCGTCGATCTCCTATGGTGGTGACTAAGTGTAGGACATATGATGAGGATGGAAAATCATGCTTTTCTCACTATAAGAGTCTTAGTGAGAATAAAGGGAAGGATCGGTATCATGGAAAACCGTATAATGCTCCAGCTTACAAACGGAAGTAGAAGGCTTCAAATGAGAAAAGGCCAAATGGGGGAGAGATTTCCACTTCTATCAAATGTTTTAAGTGTGGCGTAGCATGTCATCATGCTAATGACTACAAGAGTTCTGAAAAGAGATGCTTCAAGCGTTGAAGGACTGAACATCTTATTGCTGATTGTAAGAGTAATAGTCTGACTTGCTTAAATTATGGGGAGTCAGGAAACATTAGTACTCATTTCCAGAAACCAAAGAAGGTTCAGTCTGGAGGGGAATTTTTTTCTTTAACTGGGTCAGAGACTACTATCTAAGATAGATTGGTTCACGGTACTTGTTTTATTAATGGTATTTCGTTGATTGCTATTATTGACACAGATGCAACTCATTATTTTGTTTCTCTTAATTGTGGTGAGAGATTGGGTTTGAAGTTGTCTTCTATGGTTAGGAGTATGGTTATTGATACCCCGACTAATGGTTCAGTGACTACTTCATGGGTGTGTTTGAATTGTCTACTGACTATTTATGGTAAAAAATTTAGGATGGACTTAGTCTGTCTACTGCTGAATAAACTCAATGTTATCCTTGGAATAAACTGGTTGGAGTTCAAACATGTTCATATAAACTATTTTGATAAGTCAGTGTTGTCATACCCCAAAATTCACCCTACTCCGATACAACTTTCATCTGATCCATGACCCTACTACACATGCATACATTCATTATTTCAACAAAAAAAATTGGGTAACCGGTTACCCTAATCATGGTAACCGATTACCCAGACCAAAAACTGATTTTTGGCCATTTTGGGACTGTGTAACCGATTATCCTAATCAGGGTAACCGATTACACCTGCGCAGACAGCAGAAATAACTCTGTTTTTTACACAGAGGACCCTTTGGTCCACCCACTTCAACCCCTTTGCTTCCCTATAAATAGAGGTACTATTTCCCCTCATTTTTCATGCTTCATAGCCCCCAAAAGTTCTATCCAAGTACCATTTTCTCTCCTCTCCAAACCTAAGTCAAAATAAAAAATCTTTCTCACTTAGAAAAGTCACCCCACCAACTTTTCTTTGTCATCTTTCATATTTTTTTTCCAAAGCTTCTCACTCTCTACCACTCATGACTCAGATCCTTCACTAAACTTCCACCATAAACACTTTCATCCCAAACCCCTTGCTTTAAATCCAAGCTCAACACCATTTCAACCTACCCTTTTTCAACATTTTTTGGGTAATGATTTTAGCTTAAACTTTGTTAATTTTTGGTTCTGTTTTTTTGTGTTGAAAATGGTTGTTTACCACATTTAATCAAACTTTGTATTTTGTTTCATTTTCTATTTATTGTTGACTTGTTTTCACATTTATTTGGTTTAGATCATGGCCATGGTTGTTTAGAGTTGATAAAACCTTCAATGTTTCAAACCTATTAATGATTGATCAATAGATCCTTCATGATACTTTGAGGCATTGATAGGTTGCCTCTATTTCAACCATATTTGGGTCATTTGATACATAGATGAAACCATTTTATTTATATTAACTTGTTATTCTATTTGCTTATTATTATTCTACTAACCACTAACTACTAACTCCTAACATTTACATTATTGCACTTTACTTCCTTGCAATTTATTTTATTGTTCACTTTATTTCAAGCACTTTATGTTTATGTTTATATTTATGTTCATTGTTATCTAACCATATCATTTACATTATACTAATTTATTTACTCTCTTACTATCTTGCTAAATAAAAGAGGAGTAAAAAACAAAAATAAAGAGAGCAAATCATAATATTGATAGATGGACTTAGGATTGCATAACTTTCTTTGTTACAAATCTATTGTTAGTTGATTTTTCAATCATCTTCAATACTTTGCATCAATAATAAGCTATCCCTTAATGTGTCATATTTTGAGTCTTTTTGACCTATGAAAAATAGTCCTCAAGATGTTCATTGTGTACATATTACTAACCACTAATTATACTTCACTAACTTTTTTTATCATTAACCTTTGCTATTGTGTTTTTTTTGTTACCATTAACTTGTGGTTTATTTTGTGTCATTTACATTCACTAAACATTATCATTGTGATATTGTCTTTCTTTATCTTGTGATTTACTTTTATGTTATTACCTTGTAATTTACATTCAAGTACTCATTATCATCATCATTGTACAAACTCATCATGCATGTTTATTTATTTGTTATTTATTTTATTATCATCATACACTAAAAACAACAAAAACATGATAAAATGGTAAGACCAAAAGTATTCACTCCACTCTTAATCAACTTGGACTTAGAGGATTTCATCTTAGGACCTTTGCTTGGAGGCCTTCCTTTACTCTTTGTGATACTTTGTAAACACTTGGATTTTCATCCGTAACTTACACTAATGTTGTAAGAATGGCATCATGGCACCACCTTAGGGGGACATGTTTGTAAGACCATTATCCTTTGTTTAGCTTAGGTCACTTTTGCACACAAAAGGCTTTCTCTTGGGCTACCTTATAATGAGACTCTTTAATTTCTTGTTGGTTACTTTGCATTCATGTTGCATAAGCCAAATTTCATAATTAAATAAAACAAACCCTTGATCCAACGTCAAGTGGCATTTTTATAATCAAATTCAAAACACTTAATAATTACGATTATTATTGTGCGCCACGAGCCTTAAGTGGTGGAGAATGAGTGAGAATGGAGCATTCCTACCCTTACTCTGATTATTTTGGACGCAAGACACTTGACTTGTTGTCTAGAATAATCACCTCCGCCCATAGACTTTAGTACAATATAATCACAAACATTCTTTCATAAAACCCTTATTCAAGGTAAAAACAAACAACTCATCAAACTCTTTTTTGTACCTTAGGGCATCATCCCGAAAACCCTTTTTTTTTCAAAGGTAAAATCAACCAACACACAAATATTTTCTACTCCGAACTACGGAGCTCTGATTCCTCATCCCCGAATGAGTGATACGTAGGCACAAGGGCCCCAATCCTTGGAGAGCACTATAATAACAAAAACACCCCCTTCTTTTCACACATTCTTTTGAAAATAAAACAATAATAGATAAATCCCATGTATGTAAAACAACCCAAATGGTTCCCATGGAGTACCATGGACGTAAGGGGTGATAATACCTTCCCCTTACATAACCGACTTCTGAACCCAAATCTCGTTTGCGAGACCGATTCCTTATTCTCTTTTAGCGCTTCCCGTGCGCGTCTCTTTTTCGAGGGTTTTATAGACTATTTTCCGTCTCCTCTCCGATAGAGGTAAACTAAATAAATTCGGTGGCAACTCTTCTGACTTTGCCTCTCTTTGGCATCTCTTTAGTCCCGGTTTCGTTATCATGAAATCCCGGTAGCGACAAGTGTCATTTCCAGAGTTTAATGAAAGTGACGAGTTGTTCATGTCTGCCAAGCAAGAAAATGAGGTCATGAAGGATGGGTTGAGGTATTTATGATATTAGCTTCTATGAGGGTTAAAAGCAAAGTTGCGATTGGTGAATTACCAATGGTGTGTGATTCCCCAAAGTGTTTCCAGACGATATCAGTGATTTTCCGCTGGAGCGTAAAGTCGACTTTGCTATAGAGTTAGTACCTGGTACTAGTCCTGTGTCAATGGCTCCTTAAAAAATGTTTGCTTTAACTGGGTCAGAGACTACTATCTAAGACATATTGATTCGAGGTACTTGTTTTATTAATGGTTTTTTGTTGATTGCTATTATTGACACATGTACAACTCATTCTTTTGTTTCTCTTGATTGTGCTGAGAGGTTGGGCTTGAAGTTGTCTTATATGGTTGGGAGTATGGTTATTGATACCTCAACTAATGGTTCGGTGACTAATTCATGGGTGTGTTTGAATTTTCCGATGACTATTTATGGTAAAAAAATTGGGATGAACTTAGTTTGCCTACCGCTGAATAAACTCGATGTTATCCTTGGAATGAACTGGTTAAAGTTCAACTATGTACATATCAACTATTTTGACAAGTCAATGTCATTTCCAAAGTTTAATGCAAGTGACGAGTTGTTCGTGTCTGCCCAAGCAAGAAGATGAGTTCATGAAGGATAAGGATGCTGTATTTATGATATTAGCTTCTATGAGGGATAAAAGCAAAGTTGTAATTGGTGAATTACTAGTGGTGTGTGATTTTCCAAAAGTGTTTCCAGACGATATCAATGATTTTCCGCTGGAGTGCAAAGTCGAGTTTGCTATAGACTTAGTACCTGGTACTAGTCCTGTGTCGATGACTCCTTATAGAATGTTTGTTTCATATTTGGATGAGAAGAAGAAACAATTGGAAGAGTTACTTGAGAAGAAGTTTGTTCGACCAAGTGTTTCACTTTGGGGAGCGTATGTGCTATTAGTTAAGAAGAAAGATGGTAGCATGAAGTTGTGTGCTGACTATCGGTAGTTGAATAAATGACTACCAAGAATAAGTATCCTCTTTCGAGAATTGACGAATTGGTGGATCAATTGGTTGGTGCTTGCGTTTTCAGTAAGATTGATTGCATTCAGGACGAGCTATGGTCACTATGATTATTCAATTATGCCATTTAGTGTATCTAATGCGCATAAAGTGTTCTTAGAGTACATGAATAGAATATTCCATCCGTACTTAGATCAATTTATGTTTATGTTCATCGACGATATTTTGATATATTCTAAGTCTAGTGAGGAGCATGCGGGGTATTTGAGAGTTATATTGCAGACCTTGCAAGAAAAGATGTTGTATGCAAAGTTATCCAGGTGTGAGTTCTGGTTGCTAGAGGTGAGTTTCCTCGGACATGTGATTTTTAGTGGTGGTATTGATGTTGATCCATCGAAGATAGATGCAGTTTTACAGTGGGATGCTCCGAAGTGTGTTTCAGAGATCAGAAGTTTCCTTGGTTTGGTTGGTTATTACCAGAGGTTTATTGAAGACTTTTCGAAGTTAGCATTTCCTTTAACTCAGTTGACTCGAAATGGTCAAGCTTATGTTAGGTATGTGCGTTGTGAGGAGAGTTTTCAAGAGCTCAAGAGAAAATTGATGTCTGCTCTAGTTTTGATTTTGCCGAATCCGAGCGAATCCTTTGTTGTGTATTACAATGCTTCAAAGATGTGTCTAGGTGGTGTTCTAATGCAGAGTAGTAAGGTTGTCGCTTATGCTTCTAGACAATTGAAAGTTCATGAGAGGAATTATCCTACGCTTGATCTAGAGTTGGAAGTCGTGGTGTTTATGTTAAAGATTTGGAGATATTATCTGTTTGGTTCTAGATTTGAAGTGTTCAGTGATCAGAAAAGTTTGAAATACTTATTCGATCAAAAGGAGTTGAATATGAGGAAAAGGAAATGACTCGAATTTCTGAAGGATCATGATTTTTGCTTGAGTTACCATCCTGGTAAAGCCAATATTGTAGTTGATGCATTGAGTAAGAAGTTGTTGCATGTTTCAATGCTTATGGTTTGAGAACTAGAATTGTTCGAGCAATTCATAGATCCGAGTTTGGTGTGTGAAGAGACTCCTAACAGAGTGAAGTTGGGTATGTTGAAGCTGACTAGTGGTATCCTTGAATAAATCAGAGAGGGTCATGGAATCAACTTGAGATTGATCAACCGATTAATGTTAATTAACCAAGGTAAAAGATGTGATTTTAGGATCGATGAGAATGGTGAGATGAGATTCAGAGACAGAGTTTGCGTAACAAATGTATCAAAATTTAAGAAGAGTATTCTTGAGGAAGATCATAAGAATGGTCTGAGTATTCATCTCGGTACCATTAAGATGTACCAAGATTTGAAGATAATATTTTGTTGGCCAGGAATGAAGAAGGAAGTAATTGAGTTTGTTTATGCTTGTTTGAATTGCCAGAAGTCAAAGAATGAACATCAAAAGTTGTTGGGACTAATGAAACCGTTTAATATTCTTGAGTGGAAATGGGATATCATTTCCATGGATTTTATGACAAGTTTTCCGAAGACGATGCAATGATGTGATTCCATTTGGACTATTGTTGATAGAATGACTTAATCGACACATTTTGTACCGATTAAGATCAGTTATCATTTGTAGAAGTTAGCCGAGTTGTAAATTGATAAGGTTGTTAGCTTGTATGGTATACCTTCGAGTATTGTGTCAGATAGAGATTCAATATTCACATAGAAGTTTTAGTAGAGTTTGTAGGAAGTGATGAGTACTAAGCTGAAGTTGAGTTATGCTTATCATCCATAGATCGAAAGTATGACTAAAAGGACTATCTAATCCTTGAAGGATCTATTGAGAGCTTGTGTGACAGAACAAGGAGGTGCTTGGGATAACTACTTGTCATTGATCGAGTTTACTTACAACAACAAGTTGGAGATGAACATGGGCATTGAAGACTTGGAGAACTTGAATTAAGGTGGCGCGTTAAGAGTATTTTGATAACTCAAGTCCTGTAACCAGTTAATATGGGGTGTAACCAGTTAAACCAATGCAAAAATCACTTATGCAGTTGAGAAACAGGAAAAGATTCGTGAGCGTAACCGATTAACATAATCACGTAACTGGTTACCACTGAAAGATAATTAATTTTATAAAAGCGATAACCGGTTACAGATTTAGTGTAACCAGTTACAGGTCCGAGTTTTTTATTTTTTTAATTATTTAGTTATGTGACATGTATCCCAATCATTATGTAATGTTTGTATAAATGTCTTGGAGGTATTCTCTTCAATGTGAACGAAATATTCTCACCCTCAATTATCTCTCTCTTATTTCCTCTTTCCTCGCCACACTCTAATTTTCTCTATTACTCACCAATCTTATGGTTCTAAATTCTAACAAAGATATATTTTTAAACTAAATTTTAGTAAAATGGGGATGTCTCACATACAATACCGTTTTTGGTCTGCGTTCAAAGATGTATCTCCGAACACATCAAAAATATTTTTATAATTTTCTAAGGTACAACTATGAACATACTAAAGTATTTTTGGATTTTTTTAGAGGCGTGTGACGCATTCTACGAGATGACATGAGTAAATCCCATCTTAGGGTGAATGTAGTAATTGCATCATGGATCATTAACAGCCCAATTCCACGCGACCTCCTTTGTTCGTCCTTGGAGAAAGAGAACAAAACCCTAACTAGTTTGTTTTGCATCGGCTACCTACAATCAACACTTCAATTCTTCAATAAGGTAACCTCAATTTATCGGCTTCCACAATCATCTTTCACTACCTCAATTTTGAAAAAAATAATTTGATTAGATAGAATTTCGGGAATAACGGATTCAATGTTAATCACTGGCAGTGAATAATAACTTGTGATTTCTTTGTATTGTTGTTCGTTTTGATTCATAGCCTTAGGTCTAAATGAAATGGGATTTTTCAGAAGTGTATTGTGTTGTAAGAAAATTTGAAGTTTTTCACGTTCTTGCATTTTGAAGTCTTGTAGTTCAAAGTTTAGTTGTTAGCTAAGTGATGATTTTACACTGATAAGTTTGAATAAGATGTAAAGACTTTATTTTTATGCTTGATATTACATTTGCAGGGTGGTGCACATTTGATGCTTGGGTGTTTTGATTGAAGTTTCAATCGCCTCATTTGCTTCCATGGTATGTTCAATGTTTGGTGTAGTTTTATTAGTTTTATGGAGAGAAGACATGTAGGGTTATTATAGATTATGTGTCAAGAAGAGTAGATTAGATGCAGAGTAGTCAAACATGTAGTGGTAGAGGAAGATCTAAAAAAATTATAAGAGAAGTTGTTAAGAAAGATTTCGAAATTAATGATTTAGATAGAAACATTGTCCTGGATAGAACACTATGACGGAAATTGTCTCATGTAGCCGCCTCTATAAAGCTGGGTTGTTGTTGTCTGATTTGCAAAATTAATCTGGTCGATTGTGATATTTCCCATCTTATTGTATTCTGACACTTATTTTGATGTATTACTGAATGAAGGATTCTAAAGTTTCAATTGATGATAACGGTGACAATAGACTCTACATCGGCAATCTTGATCTCAGAATTACAGAGTGAGACTCGCTAACCCCCAACATGGATTCATTGTTTTTTTGGAAAATGGTAACATTTCTTATGAAGGTTTGATTAAGGAATAAAAGACAGGTAGTATGCTTTGAAAAGTTTAGGTTTTTTTTCGAGTTACCAATGTATTGAATACTGCACACTTTTTTTAATGAACACTTTTGACTCTTTGATTATTTTAAATGTGTTTGGATTTCAATTGCAAGAGCTCAAATGTGCAGACATAACGTTTGAGTCAATGAACCAAGAGAGATAGATTGTTTGAAACATAGGTTTGAGTTAAGAATTGAAATCCAAACACAACTCCGTTGCCTTTACAATTGGTTGTAGGAATCAAGTTTTTAATCACAGCAACAATTCAGCTGCGTTGCGATCCTTGTTGTTGCAAGAATCGTGATAAATTGTTACTGGTTCCGCTTCAATCGTGGTTGCAAATACATAAAAATATCTAGATCTTATGGCCTTGATCGTTGTTTTAAACTTGGCAGGAACCTCCCCCCCATTTCCATGTGTTTTGTGCATATTCTCATCTTTATTTCATGTTCCATTATTTTCCAGAGCTGCTCTTCTCAAAATCTTTTCTCCTTACGGAAAGATTGTGTCGGAGGACTTCTTGTGGCACACTCGAGGCCCAAAACGCGGGGAACCACGCGGTTTCGCTTTTATTCAGTATAGTGCAAAAGAGGTAAATTGATGGCATACTTCAGTTACTTTCACATTCGAGCAATTTCTGATTTCTATTATTAAAGTGAGAATGCAGGAAGCAATATTGGCCAGGGAGAAAATGCACGGGAGGCTAGCTTGTGGCCGGCCATTGATTGTCCGCCTAGCAAGTGAGAGGTATGCTCTGGAAGTAGCAGATAGCTCTACGAAAGCAGTCGGTGAAGGGCACAAGTTGCATCTCACAGGTGGTGGCATGGGACAGACGAGCCGTGGTGCGAAAATTGCTGCAATAAAGAACAAGTTGAAGTCTTTAGAGGAAGATAACTCTAGGAACAAGAAACAAAAGCAGAGTGATAATATATCTTGATTCAATAATGTTATATTACAATATGTAGAGTAAAGGAAAATTGAATGTGATGCAGTTGTTTGCAACACTATTAATATCTTTCATTTAATTTTTTGTTCGCTTAGATATGAAACCAAAATTGTACTAATTTGAGGTGGAAAGTGGGATCTTAATTCCAAATGGACTGGACTGTTGCTTTTCTGAGTGTACAGTGTTAGGACGCTGTCATGACACTTTTTGGGGGCTTTAAAAGGAAAAAATGGAGAACAAAAATGGGGTGGGATTTCCTAGAGAGAAGGTGGTGGATTTGGGTGATTTCGGAGCTTGTGGAAGCCATTATAGTTATTGGAGAGCTTTTTCTTTGTTGATTCTTCTTGATCTTCGAGTCTACACTTATGGTATTGATTAATTTCAATATGAGTAGTTAGATTTCTCTTTAGGTTAGGTATTATTTGTTATTGGAGAGCTTTTTCTTTGTTGATTCTTCTTGATCTTCGAGTCTACCATGTTCTACATTAAACATTGCTATTAAGTTATTGTTTTATGTTATTTATGCGAGGTTCGAGTTTGACGCTTTTACAATTGGATTTAGAGTTAGAGAGAATTGCACAAACACTCTATAAAGCAAAGATCGAAGCATTGTTAGCAACCAAACAACAAAAAGAGGACTTGAAATGGAAAATCCATCGCGCCAGACGTTGGGGGATTACTATAGACGAACCGATGTTGGTCAAATATGAATGGGATTCCAACCGACGATTCCGGTGATTTTTAATATTAAGAGTTATGTGTTGCAGGGCCTGCGAGGTAACCCGTTTGGGCAGGCCATTCGTGACCCATGAGAGCACCTTGCTAAGTTTTATGAGATCTTCTCCATGTGCAAACCAACAAATGTAATTGATGATCATGTGAAATTGCATCTGTTTGGATTTTCATTAATTGGTAGAGCGAAGGAGTGATTGTGATGTCTTCCCAATGGGATGATCCAAACATGGTGAGATAGTTTCCCGAAGATATGTTATTCAAATGCACAGTTTGTCAAAAGAAAAGATACAATTTCAAACTTTAGTGAATCGTTGTCGGATGTGTGGGAGAGATTCAAGTTGTTACTCCGCAAGTGCCCGAACCACAACATGAGTTTGATGGAACAAGTGACGAACTTTATAAGTGGATTGACATCGCCCACCCGAATGCTTCTTGATGCCTCAGCAGGGGGTACATCGAGAGCAAATACTGATGAAGATGTCAAGACACTCATTGAAAATATGTGTCAAAACGAGTACCGCTCGAGTGAGCGAGTTGTGAAGGGAAAAGGTGTGTTAGCTGTTGACACACAAACTACATTACTAGCCAAACTTGAGGCTCTCACCAAACAGTGGGCTGTCTCTTAGTTGAACCAGGAAAATGTAAGTCGTATCCAAACTCTGAGATGTGATTTTTGTGAAGGTGAGCATTCAAATGGAATTTGTGTTCCAAACATGGAGAGTGCATGGGTTTAATATGCAAACTTCAAAAGAAACAATTCTTACTCTAATACGTTTAACCCCGGTTGAAAGGATCACCCTAATTTCAAGTGGAGCAACAATAATCAAACCATGCATGTTGGTCAAGGTGCACCTCAAGAATCTCAAGTGCCTCAACGAAAACTGTATGTGTTGGAAGAAACACTCAAGGGGTTCATACTTTCTACCAAAGAGAATTTTCTAAAAGTAAGTCAGGTGCAACAAGAGATGACGCAAAGTTAACTAGCCACAAACAAGAAAATAGAGACCTATGTCGCGCCGCGAAAAATACAAAGTCACACTAGATTTTATTTATTTCCAAAAGAAAGGGAAAATAACGATAAAATTCTAAATGAGAATGGTCTCGCAACCAAGAGCGGATTCGAAAGTTGGTTATGCAAGGGGAAGGTATTAGCATCCCTCACATCCATGGTGCTCCATGGGAACCATTTGCTTGTATCAATGCATATGGATGTATTTTATTTGTACATTGCTTGCTATCGGTGAATGAGATGAATAAGAATAAGATAGGGGAAAGAATAAGTTTTAATTTAGTGTGCTCGCCAAGGATTTGGTCCCTTGTGCCTATGTACCCTCATACGTGCAATGAGGAAGTCAGAGCTCCGTAGTTCCGCTCACAAACGAAGTGTTTGTTTGGTTCTTTTTATGAACATTGTTGACGTTCGTGTGCTACTGTTCACTTACTTGTATACTCTGTCATAGGAGCGGGAAGTATTTGCTTGTTTGCGGTAAATGGGATGCGCTTAGATCACACTCTAGCAGTTAAACATTACTTGCTCACACATGGAAGCTTAAGCGTCATTCACGGTAGAACAAAAGTAACACGTCCTTTTTGAAAGGCTTGAAGAGTGCACTGAGGCAAAAGATGATTTGATTTGTTGGAGTTGATTTTAGTACGGAGACAAGCATCATAACCTTGGCTAGATACAGTCAACAGTCCAAAAACTCGGGAGTTGAGAGGACGATGTTATCCTAACCACACTTTTTCGTCCAAAAAAGAGATTTGAATTGTGAAAAAGGTTTGGCAAGTCTAATCATTGTAAACTAGAGGGAGACATGTATCTGACCATTGACTAAGTACGACCAATAATCAGAATACTTGGGGAGTAGATAGGATAATGGTATCCTAACTATCCTTTTTCTCCCTCATAGCACCTAGATCTAACTTGTTCGAATCATTAGATGTTTTAAGGGGGAAGTCAAGTGTCGGGTCCTCAAGCTAGGTACGACCGACAACCCAAGTACTTGAATATTGTGTACAAGCATGTACACACCATTTTTGCATTCTGTTTGTTATGAAAAGGGTTTGAAAAAGGACTTGACGTTGGATCAAGTGTTAGAGTTTATTATGAAAAATGTGTGTGAATAATGGAGGTGAGGAGATAGAATGAGATTGAAGAGAATGGAGAAGAGATGGATCAAGGATCATGGAATGGATGGCAGATACTTAACGTTGGATCAAGTACTCGCGTTGCAATGATGTGAGTTTTATTTGGAAAACAACTTGACGTTGAATCAAGTACCCTTTGTTTCTTTTAAAATGATTTATTTTTATCGTTTGTTTTTATCTTTTTAGTTAGCATGCATGATGAACTAATAAATGAAATACCCTAGACTATTACATTTTCGTGGGGTGGGGGAACATGTGACCCACCATGGGGGGATGGAATCATTACAACATAAATGGAAAATGAAAAGAATTTAGACAAGATTACAAACTATGTATCATACCTAAAACATAAAAGTGGCATGGTACTCCATACAATACAAGTCAAGTGAATGGGTTAGACGCATGGCTAGTTAGGAGTGTGCTTGAAGTTCAAAGTCACATGTGGACACAAACAACAAATGAGGTTAGTATGAGATCAAGTCAAATGAGAATGATACAACAAGTGTAGGCATATTCAAAGATCTAAATCAATTCAAATGGCAATGGATTAATCATGGATAAACAAATCAAAGATCAATCATGTGGTCATGGCAAATGAAATTAGGCATACAAGGTATTCATCACCTAAATTGAAATGGGATTTTTAATTTATTCAATATGATCACAAACCAAATGAATCGGTTAAATGGAAAATTAAAGTGAACATTAAACCTAAGGATTAAAATCTACCTAAACATGAATCAGGAAATAAACTAATCAAAGGGAAATCTAACAATCTAAATCACAACTTCATTTAATGAACATGATCATAACAATAATAATGTGATACACGGATCGAATGGAAATTAGCCTAAAACCTAATCATGGTAAAAATGTACAATTAACCATATTAATTAATCATGAATAAAATGAAATTAAGATCAATAATCCCTAATGGCCAATTATAATCCAAGCATAGCAAGATTAGCCTAATATTGAATTAAATCTGAAAAAACCAAAATAAAAAATCCACATGAAGATTAAGCTAATTTCTTAATCTAATTAAATCCATAATTAACCATGAATTAATCTACTAATCACTAAAATATTAATTCCTATTATTTCTAAAAAAGTTATGAATTAGCCTAATTCTAATAACATCTACAAGACATCATCAAGATTAATCAAAACTGGAATTAAAATGAATAAATTAAGTAAGGGTTAATCATGATTAATGGGGAATTAACAATAAACATGTACTATGGGGGTAAGGCATATTGGGGATGTATGGACCGAAATGTGTTTGGGCCATCCCTGTTTGGACAATCGGCCCAATTTCGACACACCCATGACCCGGATCCCACATGTACTCAGCCATGGCCTCATGCAGCTGCAACCGAGTTCAAAACTCAAGAAACGAAAGAAAGATCCAAGAAAAAATGGTGACAATTGAAGCTCAAATCAATGAAATCCGATAACAACGAACTTCAATTTCGTATCGTCTGATTCCTCGTTCGACGATGAGATATGGATATGTGTAATTATGGTATCCTTGGTATTGATATCTAGTACCTATCGATCTAACCATAGCCTAGCAACCACGTATGATTATAGTTTCGTTGTGCCTTTGTTTTGGGCCGAGCTTATTTTGTTTTACTGTGTTGGTTGATTGCTTGAGGACAAACAATGGTCTAAGTGTGAGGGAGTTTGATAACACGAAAATGTATCGTATATTTTGACCCGATTCACATGTTATTTAGTGTCATTTTATCATGTTTTATTACTTTTATGGCGTGTTTTGTTTTCATTTCAGATACTTGTCAATTATAGAGTGTCCATGCGTAGAAATCGAAAAGGGAGCAAGAAAAGGGAGAAAAATGCAGAAAAAGCAAGTTTCTGGTGCATGGCATTCGCCATCACCTTATGGCGTTCACCATGCACCCAGCCACATCATCATCCAACTTAAGCTCATGGCGTTCGCCATACGTGCGCAGTAACAGAAATAGAAAAAACCAACCCGACTCATTCTTTCCCACCTTCGTACATTCTCTCGACTAAATTCTACATGTTTGGAAAGGGTTCTACAACATTGAGACTCTATATAAGACATTGTTTTCAGGAGTTTTAGACATCCAAGTATTACGCGAAAGCTTTGTTGCTTTTAGTTTTAGGCAGATATTACATTCAAAGTGATAACCGCTCACATCGAGAGGTTATCGCAGCTTTAGTTTAATTTTCTGTACTCTTGGATCACAAGTCTGCCAACATAATTGAAATCATTTATTTCCATTCGTGTATTTGAAGTTTCTAAAAATTTAATTCAAGTTTTCCGATTTTTACGTTATTGCTTTATATTTCCGTTTATCTCACTTTAATTCGATTACCATGATGTCTTTAATTTCAATTACCATGTTTAGTTTGTTTAAGTTTAATTCCATGTCTACCTAAACGTCTTTGAGTCCGGTATGTGAGGACCGTCGTTTCGACGGGACTCAGTAATGAATTTGGCGTAAACTTTTCTTAGATGATTTTTCTGGCTTTAGTTTTCAAGTCTAATTCAATCGTTTTTGCACGAGAGTGAAAAACAATTAAGGTTCGAGTCGATAGCGCGGGAGTGTGAGAGTTGAACCGGATAATGGAAACTGGGCATTGATCCTAATTACAGCGAGAGCGCTTTAGGCATCAATTAGGACTTATTTAGTTTTCAAAAAGTGATTCTTAATTGAAATGGTCGAGCGAGAGCAGAATCTCATGGTTATGGTGTAGGAGAATTGCCATCCAAGGCGCAGCGGAATTTAAAAATTTCTCCATTTAGTGTTCCTTACGAATGGGCATGATCAGTGATAGAATCGTTACCTCTTGTGGCGATTCAAACCTTTGGTGCAGATCTCTGATAATGATAAAAAACCTTTGATACAGATCCACGGGGCGATCACGAACGTTGAACGATGACAACGTCTCTACTCAGTCCACACGAACGGATTCCTTCAATCGCAGTGCTAGCTGTTATGAATGAAGGCTTTGAGTGAGAGAAAGAGGGAAACAAAATTCCAAGTCTCTACTTGAATTTCTGTCTGAGTGGATTGGAGTGACAATGCTTCTACCCAAGGGGTTCTATTTATAGAACCACTTATGTGGGCTTTAAGCTAAAAAGCCCACTTAAGTGTATTTTGGCCCATATCTTATAATATGCCCAAAATCACTTAAGTATTTGGTACCTTACCATATTTCGTCTCCCACTTAAGTGCACCATACCTTACGATGTTCCTTAGTTACTCTATCTCTCATCAATCCGTCCTTTGTGTGTGACCCTATAGGTTTTCGTGGCGTTGGCAATTATATTAACTCACACATTTAACATAATAAACAGTGAGCGGTATCTAGCAACACATCACTGCTACCCAAGTCACGAAAATTTCATGTGATCTGAAAAAACCTCCTGTGATAATAATTATATGTATAATTACCCCTTTGCCCTTATGTCTATATTGAACACAAGGTATAGACCGTGTCACCCTTGTCCAGTTCAATATTGGGCCCATAGACATTTATCCTGTTACGCAGGATTGGCAAATTCCATCTAGGACACTCATGTCCCTCAACATGCTTCGTGGAGTACCCATCAACTGTCTTTATGGTTATCCAGTTACGGACAATGTTGGATCAGCAATAAAGCACTCGACTCTACATCTAGGATCCATAGTGGTTTCAGGTCGAAGAGTGGTATACACTATTATCACCATGAGAATAACTTATGACACTTTGCATAACTTTCTATATAGTATTCTCATAGCGGGTCAATCCGGTATAAATATTACTCCTAATATTCATATCTATGTTTAAGACTTGATAACTCTTTATCCATGATCCATGAGATGTGATCATCAGTCTACAAACATAATAGTCTTAATGCTTTAATGTTATCCCACTTCACACTAAAGCTCGACTATGGATACTTTAAGAATAGTGTCCTTATGTTCAATGTGTTCTCATGATTAAGTCACACTTAATACATTAAACGGACTATCTATTCCAGGGACTTTATTAATCAACCATAATAAAGAAAATGCCTTTTATTATTAATAAATAATTCGATACAAGTACCAAAAGTATTGGCCTCTAGGGCTTACACCAACAATCTCCCACTAGCACTAGAGTCAATCAGGCATACCCCGTATGCCCATTGAACTAGTATGGCCATCATGCTTCTGCTGCGCAAGAGGCTTTGTCAGTGGGTCATCAACATTGTCAAGTGTAGGTACTTTACATATTTTCGCACAATGCCTAAGTATGTGTTTGGATCGTTGGTGAGATCTAGGCTCCTTAGCTTGTGCGATAACACCATTGTTATCATAATAGAGACCAATGGGATCCATAATGCTAGGGACTATGCCAAGTTTATTGATCCAAACAGCTTCCTTTGCTGCACTTAAGGCAGCAATATACTCGACCTCAATTGTAGAATCAGCAACTGCATCTTGCGTTGAACTTTTCAAGCTCACGGTGCCACCATTTAAGCAAAACACATAACCAGATTGGAATCATTCATATTAAAGCGTCTCAGCACTTTGTCTATGTATGTACTCTAACTTAGGCCAAGCAGTTTTGTGATCTATCTCTATAGATTCTGATTCCTAATATATAGGCTGTTTCACCTAGGTCCTTCATAGAAAAGCATTTCCCCAACCAAGACTTTACTTGTTGCAGGGTAGGGATATCGATTCCAATGAGTAATATGTCATCTACATATAATACCAGGAATACGATCATGCTCCCACTAACCTTCTTGTAGAAATAAGGCTCATCTTCGTTCTTGATGAATCCATACAGTTTTACTGTTTCATCAGAACGAAGATTCCATGAGTAGGTCATAGGCTCATCTTGATCCATGAGTAATACATCACCTTGATCAGATATCCATATATCTCAGGTAGGTGACGTATCCTGCCTGACCTACACTGGTCTTGTTCTACTTGAGCAGGTTGCTCTTACACAACTACTTGTGTTTCCTGCTCTAATTCCTCCATAGGTGTATCGATACTTTGTGATTCTTGAATTTCTTCAAGTTCTACTTTCCTCCCACTGATTCCTTTGGAAATAAAATCCCTTTCTAGGAAAACTCAAGTTCGAGCGACAAACATTTTGCCCTCAGAAGGATTGTAGAAATAATATCCTCTTGTTTCTTTAGGATACCCCACAAATAAGTATTTGTCAGATTTGGGCTCAAGCTTAGTTGAATTTTGTCGTTTCACATAAACTTCGCAACCCCAAATCTTCATGTAAGACATATGTGGTCTCTTACCACTCCATATCTCATATGGTGTCTTTTTAACCTTTTGGATGGAACACGGTTAAGTGTGTAAGCTGATGTCAATGGTGTATGTCCTCAAAAGGAGTTTGGAAGATTGGTGTGACTCATCATGGATCGGACCATGTCCAACAGGGTTCGATTTCTTCTCTCAGATACACCCTTCCATTGGGATGTTCCAGGAGGAGTAAGTTGGGATAAGATCCCACACTCTTTCAGATGGTCATCAAACTCTAGGATTAAATACTCACCACTTCGATCTGATCGAAGAGTTTTAATATTCTTACCTAGTTGGTTTTAACTCGTTAGGTTTCACCCTTTTGTATTAATGTTATTAATAGGCATTTCAAGATCAAGGACATATAGTCCATTGTTCATTTGTGCAGTAGCATAGAATATATCATTCAAATAAATTGAGCAACAATTGTTATTTATTATAAATGAAAAACCAAACTTGTCCAAACAAGCAATGGAAATAATATTCCTGCTAATTGCAGGTACATAATAACAGTTCTCTAACTGAATTATTAAACCACTAGGTAAAGTCAATACAAAAGTTCCTACGGCTAAAGCAGCAACCTTTGCTCCATAGCCAACTCGTAGGTCGACTTCACCTTTTGCCAAATCTCTACTCCTTTTTAGTTCCTGCACATTTGTACAAATGTGAGAACTGCATCCAGTATCTAATACCCATGATGCAGAAGTAGATAAATTAATAACAAAAATACCTGAAGTTGAAGTCTCTACTCCATTCTTCTTATCTTCCAGGTACTTTGGGCAGTTCCTCTTCCAGTGTCCGGTCTTACCGCAATGGAAGCAGGTGCCTTCTTTTGCTATGCCTCCACTAGGCTTCAAAGCAGCAGTGGGTCTGGGATTGGCAACTTCCTTGCCCTTCCCCTTATCACTCTGCTTAGTGGGCCTTTTGTTCTGTCTCTTTCCATTTCTGATCATCAGAATGGACTTCCCTTTTGACTTCAGATTCTGCTCGGCAGTTCTTAACATGGCGAGCAGTTCAGGAAGAGATTTGTCCATATCAATCATATTGAAATTTAGGACAAATTGACTGAAACTATCTGGCAACGATTGCAAGATCAAATCAGTTGCAAGTTCCTTTTCGAGGGGAAAACCCAATCTCTCAAGGTTTTCCACATACCCAATCATCTTGAGTACATGGGGACCTACAGGGGCTCCCTTAGCTAACTTGCTTTGAAAAAGGGTTTTTGAAACTTCAAACCTCTCATGCCTTGCTTTCTCTTGATAGAGCAACTTCAGGTGTTCGATCATATCGAATGCTGACATGTTCTCATGTTGCTTTTGCAATTCTGAGTTCATGGTAGCCAGCATGAGACAAGCAGTTTCATTGGCATCATCGACATGCTTCTTATAAGCATCTCTTTCTGCCTTAGGTGCAGAACTAGGAGGTTCCTCTTCAGGAACAGGTGTCTCCAAGACATACAGCTTTTTATCATGTTTGAGGACAATCCTCATGTTTCGGTGCCAATCCAGAAAATTTGTCCCAGACAATTTTTCCTTATCAAGGATTGATCGCAGGATGTTGTTAGAGATGTTTGCTGTCATGGTAATCTACATAAGGATTAATGAAAATATAAGTATCATTGACATATTCAATTAGGCCTTTAATTAAATATGCTCCCACTATTTTACTCAAAACAAATGACCCTCATCATCTGATTCGGAAAATTCCGTTGGAAGATTTTCTAGTGGGTCGAGATCCACATTTCACTTCGTTCTAAGTCCGCGTAGGCGGATTACGCAAAACTAGGTTATTTAGGTAGGAACTCCTTCCAATTGTATCTCATACAACTCTCGAAAATTTCAGTTGGGTGAATAACTCCTTATTCTAATCCATCATATGGATTATTCCCAACTCTTGCTTCTAAACATATATATAATCTTATTATAATTTGTTTAGTTAAGTTTGACCCATTGTTTTAACAGTTGGATATTACAATTATCCCATCGCACCTTACTAATATATAGATTATGCACCTCGCGTAGGCGAAACCTACATTATCCATTACTAGTCTTGATGAGTGTTAAAACTTGGAAAGCATAAACTTAATATTTAATTTGAGGGACTTGCAATTTTTCTGATCTCACCGGCTTGTTTATCATATAAACCGTCTCTCACATGCATCAACATACATTCACATGCATCAACATACATACATACATAATGAAACAGTTATGGCCCCTAGCGCAATTGTTCTCCCAAGCCAATGAGAGAACCTAAGCTAACCTACAACGATCTAAGCTTCTCCAAGCAAGATCTTCAAGGTTGTCCTCCTTTGGCACTGACTTCTTTGCTTTCTTCATATCATTACATTACATGAAAGAAACTCGTTTTACATACAAGGGAGTGAGATGAGAAAAGAAGTTACATTTGGGAGATTAAGAGAGAGGCACGACACGCAGGTCGTATTTTAAAAAACCCAAAACAAAACAAAGGAAAACTAAGGCCATAACCGATCACCACAAGACAATAATAAACACTTTATTATTATTATTATTAATTCCTTTAATTAATTAAACTCAAATTAAATTTCGACGACCGATCACACTACGCAGAGTTAGCCGGGGGTCCGTTGCCCAGACAGCGGGAACGGGTGTTTCGCTGCCCGGTCAGCGGACGGTGGTTCCATATGCGTGAACGGGTGAATGTTGACGTCGTTTTCGTATCAACATTTGATACTTCAAAGCACTTTTTCTAGCCGAACGGGTGAATTTTTCCTTGCGTTAACCGGTTAACCATATGCGTTAACTGGTTAACACTGTTTGAAAACTTTTAGAAAATTCTTTTCTGCCTTGCGTTAACCGGTTAACCATATGCGTTAACCGGTTAACACTGTTGAAAAATTTCTTGGAAAACTGTTTTCCGCCTTGCGTTAACCGGTTAACCAAATGCGTTAACCGGTTAACACTGTTTGAAAATCTCAAAACTTTTATTTCGTATTATGTTAACTGGTTAACCATACGCGTTAACCGGTTAACACTGTTCGGAAAAGTGTTTAGAACACACAACTCTTGTGCAATCAAACCCCAATCGCATAACTCTCTGACAACACAACCCTTGTGCCGTCACTAACCCTGATGCACCAATTTCAGACCGTCAAACACATCTCGATTGTTAATTCAGTATGATTGATCAACACGTCATTGCTTCACCATACTAATGTCGGATCAAGAAGCAAACGACCATTGATCGCTCAAAGGAAAACAATCACTGAGGGTTTGAATGAACGAAACGAGAACACTATATCATATATAATGTATTTTGCATCAGGATTACATATATCACATATATGTAACTTGATCGATCTCAATTTAACCTTTGATTCATTCTGTCTTTAATCATATTATTACAGAACAAAAACAGTTATCAGATTCATGGTTTCGTAAGTGGCTCTGATACCACTGTAGGAGAATTTCCATCCAAGGCACAGCGGAATTTAAAAATTTCTCCATTTAGTGATCTTACGAATGGGCATGATCAGTGATAGAATCGTTACCTCTTGTGGCGATTCAAACCTTTGGTGCAGATCTCTGATAATGATCAAAACCTTTGATACAGATCCACGGGGCGATCACGAACGTTGAACGATGACAACGTCTCTACTCAGTCCACACGAACGGATTCCTTCAATTGCAGTGCTAGCTGTTATGAATGAAGGCTTTGAGTGAGAGAAAAAGGGAAACTAAATTCCAAGTCTCTACTTGAATTTCTGCCTGAGTGGAATGGAGTGACAATGCTTCTACCCAAGGGGTTCTATTTATAGAACCACTTGTGTGGGCTTCAAGCTAAAAAGCCCACTTAAAGTGTATTTTGGCCCATATCTTATAATATGCCCAAAATCACTTAAGTATTTGGTACCTTACCATATTTCGTCTCCCACTTAAGTGCACCGTACCTTACGGTGTTCCTTAGTTACTCTATCTCTCATCAATCCGTCCTTTGTGTGTGACCCTATAGGTTTTCGCGGCATTGGCAATTATATTAAATCACGCATTTAACATAATAAACAGTGAGCGGTATCTAGCAACACATCACTGCTACCCAAGTCACGAAAATGTCATGTGATCTGACAAAACCTCCTGTGATAATAATTATGTGTATAATTACCCCTTTGCCCTTATGTCTATATTGAACACAAGGTATAGACAGTGTCACCCTTGTCCAGTTCAATATTGGGACCATAGACATTTATCCTGTTACGCAGGATTGGCAAATTCCATCTAAGACACTCATGTCCCTCAACATGCTTCGTGGAGTACCCATCAACTGTCTTTATGGTTATCCAGTTACGGACAATGTTGGATCAGCAATAAAGCACTCGACTCTACATCTAGGATCCATAGTGGTTTCAGGTCGAAGAGTGGTATACACTATTATCACCATGAGAATAACTTATGACACTTTGCATAACTTTCTATATAGTATTCTCATAGCGGGTCAATCCGGTATAAATATTACTCCTAATATTCATACCTATGTTTAAGACTTGATAACTCTTTATCCATGATCCATGAGATGTGATCATGAGTCTACAAACATAATAGTCTTAATGCTTTAATGTTATCCCACTTCACACTAAAGCTCGACTATGGATACTTTAAGAATAGTGTCCTTATGTTCAATGTGTTCTCATGATTAAGTCACACTTAATACATTAAACGGACTATCTATTCCAGGGACTTTATTAATCAACCATAACAAAGAAAATGCCTTTTATTATTAATAAATAATTCGATACAAGTACCAAAAGTATTGGCCTCTAGGGCTTACACCAACATATGGGGTGTAACTTTAATCAATAGCGCGAGAGTGTGAGATAAAGTTTTTAAACTGGTAATTCCTACTAAAAGCAACTTAACATAAAACAAACGCCAATAAATTACAGAGTCCCTGAGGTGCACGAAATCCATATTTCTGCCTCTTTTTCTTGATATTTTCCTAAATCCTATTCCAATTCTAGTTTTTAATTACGTCTGAATTAAGTAATTAATAGCTTTACCTTTACATTGCATCAATTGATAATACTAGATTGATTATTAGTCCTTATGGGTTCGATATCTTTTAAAACTACGTGATAGACTGTATACTTGCAGTTAGATAATCCAATAGACTCATAAAGTCGCGATCAAATTATTGGCGCCGTTGTCGGGGACTAATTTAGTCAATAGTGTGACTCCGTCATTGCACCGTATAGACTAAGGCAACTGTTTATTCGTCGGTTGTATGCCAAACACTTGCTCACAAGGCGAAGTGTAGGAACATCTGATTGAAGAAGTAGAGCGTTATATAGTACTAATACACAGAATCAAAGAGTTTCATTTGAAATACAACATCCATGACTCGGATATTCCAGAACCGATTATGGCTGAAAATCTGAACCTTCCACTTCGAGACTATGCTGCTCCATCACAAGAAGAGCCACACAATAACATTGCTGCCCCTACAATCGACCGAAACAATTTCGAGTTGAAACCTTCGCTGTTACAAGTCGTACAACAAAACCAATTTTCTGGTAGCCCTAGAATGATCCGAACCTTCATTTATCAGTGTTTGCACAATATGCAGACACAATGAAAGCAAATGGTGTTAATCCCGAAGCCATAAGACTATGTCTCTTTCCTTTTTCTTTAAGAGATGGAGCAAGAGCTTGGCTCCAGTCTTTACTATCCAACTCTATCACTACGCGGGACAAGTTGAAGAAAGTCTTCTTAACACAATATTTCCCACCTAGCAAAACTGCTACGCTAAGACCCCAAATCAAGGGATTTAGGTAGAAAGACGATGAATTTCTTTTCGAAGCGTGGGAGAGATACAAGGATATACTGAGGCTTTATCCCCATCATGGACTTAAGCAGTGGCTAATTATCCATACTTCCTACAATGGTATCTTGTATAACACTAAGCTGAATTTAGACGTTGCCGCTGGCGGTGCTCTAATGGATAAACCTTACGAAGAAGCCTATCAACTCATTAAAAACATGGCACAAAATCACTTCCAATGGGAAGGTGAGCGAACACCTACAGAGAAACTGCCACTAAAGAGTGAAATGTATGAAGTTAATGGCATAGACCATGTCAATGCTAAAGTGGACGCACTTTCCCAAAAGATTGAAAGTTTGACCGTAACTCTAACAACTACCGTAACTGTTGTGACACCCAACTGCGAGTTATGTGGAACACCTGGGCACAACACTGATGAATGTCATTTATTGGCTGGTATTCCAATTGACAAAGTAAATTATGCCCAAGGGAACCCATACTCAAACACCTATAACCCTGACTGGAGAAACCATCCTAATTTTTCCTACAAGAGCCACAATGCTTTATTTGCTCCAAACCCAACACCTGCAGTTCCTCCGGGTTATCATAAAGGAGCCCCCGCTGCTCCCCAAGCACCTAGAAAATCAAATGTCAAACTACTATTGGAGAACTTTATCGCATCCCAAACCTAACAGAATAAAGAGTTTACTAACTATAGTGGTAAATTCATGACCATCAATCTATGGATAAACTTAACGTCAATAAAACCAGAGACGCCACCGCACTTTTATTGTTTCCAAAGGAAAAGGGAAAAGTACGAACAAAACCCAAAGATAAGAAGTTTTCAAATCAAAACTAATAAAATTCCAGAGATTACAGGTAAGGGGGTTGGTTACACGGAGGGAAGGTGTTAGCACCCAAAGTGTCCTAGGTACTCATAGGGAGCCCTTTTTTATGTGTGCATGTGTTTTTGGTATAAAATATGTTTGATAAAAATAGAGTGTGGGGATGAGAAAAGAATGCAATGATTATATTTTTGTGTTTGATAAGACCTTCGGCCTTGTGCCTACGTACCAACATAAAAATGAGGGACCAAAACCTCGTAGATCGTGGTAAAATTTTCAAATAAGTTGGTGAATTGCTTTTAACAAAAGTTAATAAAAAATGCACAATGGGCCAAAAATTTGAATGAGGTTGGTAGTTCTTTTAGTCTTTTTAAATTCAAGTCAATATGGTTAAGTTTATTTACAAATTTAATTTAAGAAAAAGTTTGAAAATTCAATGGCATAAGGCCAAAGTTTCTAACCATTAAGACATGTCTAAATTTGAAATCACAAGCAAAGAAAGGTTTTGAAAAGAGGGAGAGATTTTGAAATTTAAGAAGTGGGAGAAGATGAAGAGACTACACTAAGAAAAAATTCAAAGTTAAGAGTTGAAAAGATCTGACCAATGAGATGCAATCCAACAGAAAAGGATGTCATATAGAAACCCATTTTCCCTTGGACTTTGATTAAGCAATAAGCATAAGCAATGAGCAATATCCAGACATCATAAAGATCAGGGGCATCAAATAAAGATGGCCACATCCAAGCAAACATTCCAATAGCTAGCAGTCTTCATTGTCTTTCAATGTACCAGATGAAAAATTCCTTGATCAACTTAGAACAAAACATCATACACAAGATCAAAACAACAATTAAGCACAAAGACAGAGTAACAGATGAACCCAAGGAGCTCTCAAGGCTTGTATCAGATGAAGGCAAAACTCAAAATATCTCAGTATCAAGATGTTGGCATTGGCCAAGTCCTTTTAGCACAGGGAATGTTGCCTAATCCTAAGTCCAAAAGTTCAAATCAAGTTTAATAGTCCACCAGATGTTTTTAGCGGTTTTGTTGTTATTAGGTATTTTAAGGTCCTAAGACCACAAACAAAATCAAAACACACAAACAAAATATACGATCACAAGATATTGCTCAAATGAGTAAAGTGAAAAGGACATAAACATAAACAAGTTATATGAAATGTAAATGGCAATGAATGATAAAGGACTGAAATTTAAATTGCATAATAGTAAATGACTTGAAAGTAAAGCAATATTAACAAGAGTTAGTCAAATGTTATTCAAAAGTTAGTCAAGTGTTAGTGATGATTTTTAATTGATTAAGTCATTCTTTGGAGAACACTCAACCATTCATTCAGAAGTATGAATCCTTAAATCAAGACATCTTCCATGAGAATGGCTCCAACTTGGATAATTCAACAAGTATGCCATTAGCTCCCATGAAAGGAAAAAATGTCAAGTCTCCACACAATTCCATGAAGAATGGGAGACTTACAATCTCACTTACTAGAATGCCATACCTTGAGGGTCAAATTTAGCTCTATGCTAAGCAATCGTAATTGATCTTATCTAGAAGCTACAAATATCTTAGGCCGGACAATAAAAATATGGGTGTTAATGCATGTCAGAGATTTGGTACAAAGAACCAAACTCCTAAAACATACCACACACTAAAAGGAAATGGGAAGGACCTATCTCAGTCATACTTATATTGATTCATCTGACACAAGGTCATTGATGAATCAATTAGCCTTTTGACATTAGAGATTTCACTGGTCAAATGAGGGAACAAGGAAGAATAGGGATGAAGATGAAGAGGGAGGGGAAGATAGAAAAACAAATTGATCATGGGAGGAATTTCATCAAATCAAAACAATCCATTCATTTTGGGAGATGAAATGTACATTTCATCAATCCCCTAAATCCAATGGTTTTGATCCAACAAAAGTCAAATTAACCGTGACCAAGACCCAAACAGAAAGTAAAACAACAAAAGACCATAAAAATGACTCAACAAATTTTTTATACATTTAATCAATTAAAAATGGATTAAAATGCATTTAAATTTGGTCAAAACATAAAATCCCTTCAAAATACCAAATAAATGACCAAGGGATTTATCCTAGGTCAAACAAGGTCAAAGGACCTTTGACAAAAAATTTCACAATTTTTAAAAAGTCAGAAGTATTTTTAAACAATTAAAAATATGCATAAAAACATTTAATTCATGAAAAATATCAAAATTAATCCAAAAATAATTTTAATTTAGAGTATGGATGAGAAAAATATTTAAAGATTTTTGGTGAAAGTCCCATATTTTTTGGATTAAAAATGAAATTAATATGAATTAAACAAAATAAATGGATTAAATGAAAAATCAGAAAATAAAAAGAAATTCAAAAAAACAAGGGCCATCAGATCGCCCTCATCAATTGAGGTGGTAAATCTGATGGCCACGCACTAGAGTGCACCAAACACCCGAGTCAAACGGGTAGTAACATGAGTCAAACAAAACAAGGGTCAGGATTAAAACGTGGATGTGAGATCAGATGGTTCAGGTCATGCCAACACACCACCGAAGCTCTAGCTCCGGTCATCTTCTCTGGTGGATCTCACCGTACTGGTCCACCCTCAACCAAATGAAAAATGAAAAGTGAGTACATGTTTTTGAAGGAAAAATGCTCAGGAGCACGAATCTGACCTCAATGTCTTCCAATTCCAAGTATATTGAAAGATACATGGATTTGAAAATTTGAGGTTCATGATCTGAGTTGCTTCGATTTGACCTCAAAACAACTCAATCTTGTTGCCTACATTGGTAGGACTTCAGCCAATCAAAAATCAAAGAGAATGATGAAGAATTGAGAGAGAATCGAAAAGAGAAAGTTTGGAAAATTTCACCTTCTATTTATAGTGATGAGGCTCGATCTGGATCTCAATTTGCCTGGGCTTGCTTCCACTTGATTGCAGGAGGTGAATTGAGAGCTCAAATGGCTCGGATTCTTGGAGTTTCAACTTCAAAAAAGAAGTGAAATTGAAACTCGATTTTCAATTAAAAACCTTCAAGTTTATCCTCTAAAGGTGACAAGAAGGTTGCAGAAACAAAGCTCGGGAAAGGTGTCCATAATTCTGAGCATGAGGCAATGTATTTATAGGCTTGGCAATTGATTTCCACACACTTCCATTCAAATGCCAAAAATAGTAATTCTCATGTGCATGCTTGCATGGGTGTGTGATAGGCCCATAAAATGATGTCAAAAGGTCCAAAGATGATCATGAGTGATGTTGAAAGTGTAACATGAAGCCATGCATATGAAATTGGGAAGTGGTCATTGAAGAAGAAGAGCGATCCAAAATGCAGCGGAATTTTATAAAAAATTCTCCTCTAGTGATCCTTACGAATGACCATGATCAGTGATAAAATCGTTACCTCTTATGACGATTGAAACCTTTGATGCAGATCTACGGAGCGATCACGAACGTTGAACGATGACAACGCCTCTACTCAGTCCACACAAACGGATTCCTTCAATCTCAGTGCTAGCTGCTACGAATGAAGGCTTTGAGTGAGAGAGAGAGAGAGAGAGAGAAACAAAATTGCAACTGCAGAAATGCTTCTACACAAAGGTTCTATTTATAGAACCACTTGTGTGGGCTGCAAGCTAAAAGGCCTACTTAAGTGTATGTGGCCCATATCTTATTATGTTGCGCCTTTGTTTTAGGCCGAGCTTATTTTGTTTTACTGTGTTGGTTTATTGCTTGAGGACAAACAATGGTCTAAGTGTGAGGGAGTTTGATAATGCGAAAATGTATCGTATATTTTGACCCGATTCACATGCTATTTAGTGTCGTTTTATCATGTTTTATTACTTTTATGGCATGTTTTGTTTTCATTTCATATACTTGTCAATTATAGAGGGTCCACGCGTAGAAATAGAAAAAGGAGCAAGAAAAGGGAGAAAAATGCAGAAAAAACAAGTTTCTAGTGCATGGCATTCACCATCACCTTATGGCGTTCACCATGCACCCAGCCACATCATCATCCAACTTAAGCTCATGGCGTTCTCCATACGTGCACAGTAACAGAAAGTGGAAAAACCAACCTGACTCATTCTTTCCCACATTCGTACATTCTCTTGACTAAATTCTACATGTTTGGAAAGGGTTCTACAACATTGGGACTCTATATAAGACATTGTTTTAGGAGTTTTAGACATCCAAGTATTATGCGAAAGCTTTGTTGCTTTTAGTTTTAGGCAGATATTGCATTCAAAGTGATAACCGCTCACATCGAGAGGTTATCACAGCTTTAGTTTAATTTTCTGTACTCTTGGATCACAAGTCTGCCAACATAATTGAAATCATTTATTTCCATTCGTGTATTTGAAGTTTCTAAAAATTTAATTCAAGTTTTCCGATTTTTACGTTATTGCTTTATATTTCCGTTTATCGCATTTTAATTCGATTACCATGATGTCTTTAATTTCAATTACCATGTTTAGTTTGTTTAAGTTTAACTCCATGTCTACCTAAACGTCTTTGAGTCCGGTATGTGAGGACCGTCGTTCCGACGGGACTCGGTAATGAATTTGGCGTAAACTTTTCTTAAATTATTTTTCTGGCTTTAGTTTTCAAGTCTAATTCAATCGTTTTTGCACGAGACTGAAAAACAATTAAGGTTCGAGTCGATAGCGCGAGAGTGTGAGAGTTGAACCGGATAATGGAAACTGGGCATTGATCCTAATTACAGTGAGAGCGCTTTAGGCATCAATTAGGACTTATTTAGTTTTCAAAAAAAGCTTCTTAATTGAAATGGTCGAGCGAGAGCAGAATCTCATGGTTATGGGGTGTAACTTTAATCAATAGCGCGAGTGTGTGAGATAAAGTTTATAAACTGGTAGTTCCTACTAAAAGAAACTTAACATAAAACAAACGCTAATGAGTTACAGAGTCCATGAGGTGCACGAAATCCATATTTCGGCCTCCTTTTCTTGATATTTTCCTAAATCCTATTCCAATTCTAGTTTTTAATTACGTATGAATTAAGTAATTAATAGCTTTACCTTTATATTGCATCAATTGATAATACTAGATTGATTATTAGTCCTTGTGGATTCGATATCTTTTAAAACTACGTGATAGACTGTATACTTGCAGTTAGATAATCCGATAGACTCATAAAGTCGCGATCAAATTTTTGGCGCCGTTGTCGGGGACTAATTTAGTCAATAGTGTGACTCCGTCATTGCACCGTATAGACTAAGGCAACCGTTTATTTGTCGGTTGTATGCCAAACACTCGCTCACAAGGCGAAGTGTTGGAACATCTGATTGAAGAAGTAGAGCGTTATATAATACTAATACACCGAATCAAAGAGTTTCGTTTGAAATACAACATCCATGACTCGGATATTCCAGAACCGATTATGGCCGAAAATCTGAACCTTCCACTTCGAGACTATGCTGCTCCATCACAAGAAGAGCCACACAATAACATATCTGCCCCTACAATCGACCGAAACAATTTCGAGTTAAAACCTTCGCTTTTACAAGTCGTACAACAAAACCAATTTTCTGGTAGCCCTACGAATGATCCGAACCTTCATTTATCAGTGTTTGTACAATATGCAGACACAATGAAAGCAAATGGTGTTAATCCCGAAGCCATAAGACTATGTCTCTTTCCTTTTTCTTTAAGAGATGGAGCAAGAGCTTGGCTCCAGTCTTTACTATCCAACTCTATCACTACGCGGGACAAGTTGAAGAAAGTCTTCTTAGCACAATATTTCCCACCTAGCAAAACTGCTACGCTAAGAGCCCAAATCAAGGAATTTAGGTAGAAAGACGATGAATCTCTTATCGAAGCGTGGGAGAGATACAAGGATATACTGAGGCTTTATCCCCATCACGGACTTGAGCAGTGGCTAATTATCCATACTTCCTACAATGCTATATTGTATAACACTAAGCTGAATTTAGACGTTACCGCTGGTGGTGCTCTAATGGATAAACCTTACGAAGAAGCCTATCAACTTATTAAAAATATCGTACAAAATCACTTCCAATGGGAAGGTGAGCGAACACCTACAGATAAACTGCCACTAAAGAGAGAAATGTATGAAGTTAATGGCATAGACCGTGTCAATGCTAAAGTGGACGCACTTACCCAAAAGATTGAAAGTTTGACCGTAACTCCAACAACTACCGTAACTGTTGTGACACCCAACTGCGAATTATGTGGAACACCTGGGCACAACACTGATGAATGTCATTTATTGGCTGTTATTCCAACTGACCAAGTAAATTATGCCCAAGGGAACCCATACTCAAGCACCTATAACCCTGATTGGAGAAACCATCCTAATTTTTCCTACAAGAGCAACAATGCTTTATTTGCTCCAAACCCAACACCTGCAGTTCCTCCGGGTTATCATAAAGGAGCCCCCGCTGCTCCCCAAGCACCTAGAAAATCAAATGTCAAACTACTATTGGAGAACTTTATCGCATCCCAAACCCAACAGAATAAAGAGTTTACTAACTGTAGTGGTAAATTCATGACCATCAATCTATGGATAAGCTTAACGTCAATAAAACCAGAGACGCCACCGCACTTTTATTGTTTCCAAAGGAAAAGGGAAATGTACAAACAAAACCCAAAGATAAGAAGTTTTCAAATCAAAACTAATAAAATGCCAGAGATTACAGGTAAGGGGGTTGGTTACACAGAGGGAAGGTGTTAGCACCCAAAGTGTCCTAGGTACTCATAGGGAGCCCTTTTTTATGTGTGCATGTGTTTTTGGTATAAAATATGTTTGATAAAAATAGAGTGTGGGGATGAGAAAAGAATGCATATATTATATTTTTGTGTTTGATAAGACCTTCGGCCTTGTGCCTACGTACCAACATAAAAATGAGGGATCAAAACCTCGTAGGTCGTGATAAAATTTTCAAATAAGTTGGTGAATTGCTTTTAGCAAAAGTTAATAAAAAATGCACAATGGGCCAAAAATTTGAATGAGGTTGTTAGTTCTTTTAGTCTTTTTAAATTCAAGTCAATATGGTTAAGTTTATTTATAAATTTGATTTAAGAAAAAGTTTGAAAATTCAATGGCATAAGGCCAAAGTTTCTAACCATTAAGACATGTCTAAATTTGAAATCACAAGTAAAGAAAGGTTTTGAAAAGAGGGAGAGATTTTGAAATTTAAGAAGTGGGAGAAGATGAAGAGACTACACAAAGCAAAAATTCAAAGTTAAGAGTTGAAAAGATCTGACCAATGGGATGCAATCCAACAGACAAGGATGTCATATAGAAACCCATTTTCCCTTGGACTTTGATTAAGCAATAAGCATAAGGAATGAGCAATATCCAGACATCATAAAGATCAGGGGCATCAAATAAAGGTGGCCACATCCAAGCAAACATTCCAATAGCTAGCAGTCTTCATTGTCTTTCAATGTACCAGATGAAAAATTCCTTGATCAACTTAGAACAAAACATCAGACACAAGATCAAAACAACAATTAAGCACAAAGACAGAGTAACAGATGAACCCAAGGAGCTCTCAAGGCTTGTATCAGATGAAGGCAAAACTTAAAATATCTCAGTATCAAGATGTTGGCATTGGCCAAGTCCTTTTAGCACAGGGAATGTTGCCTAATCCTAAATCCAAAAGTTCAGATCAAGTTCAATAGTCCACCAAATGTTTTTTAGGGGTTTTGTTGTTATTAGGTATTTTAAGGTCCTAAGACCACAAACAAAATCAAAACCCACAAACAAAATATACGATCACAAGATATGGCTCAAATGAGTAAAGTGAAAAGGACATAAACATAAACAGGTTATATGAAATGTAAATGGCAATGAATGATAAATGACTGAAATTTAAATTGCATAATAGTAAATGACTTGAAAGAAAAGCAATATTAACAAGAGTTAGTCAAATGTTATTCAAAAGTTAGTCAAGTGTTAGTGATGATTTTGAATTGATTAAGTCATTCTTTATAAAACACTCAACCATTCAATCAGAAGTATGAATCCTTAAATCAAGACATCTTCCATGAGAAGGGCTCCAACTTGGATAATTCAACAAGTATGCCACTAGCTCCCATGAAAGGAAAAAATGTCAAGTCTCCACACAATTCCATGAAGAATGGGAGACTTACAATCTCACTTACTAGAATGCCATACCTTGAGGATCAAATTTAGATCTATGCTAAGCAATCGTAATTAGACTTATCTAGAAGTTACAAATATCTGAGGCCGGATAATAAAACTATAAGTGTTAATGCATGTCAGAGATTTGGCACAAAGAACCAAACTCCTAAAACATACCACACACTAAAAGGAAATGGGAAAGACCTATCTCAGTCATACTTATATTGATTTATCTGACACAAGGTCATTGATGAATCAATTAGCATTTTGACATTAGAGATTTCACTTGTCAAATGAGGGAACGAGAAAGAATAGGGATGAAGATGAAGAGGGAGGGGAAGATAGAAACACAAATTGATCATGGGAGGAATTTCATCAAATCAAAACAATCCATTCATTTTGGGAGATGAAATGTACATTTCATCAATCCCCTAAATCCAATGGTTTTGATCCAACAAAAGTCAAATTAACCGTGACCAAGACCCAAACAGAAAGTAAAACAACACAAGACCATAAAAATGACGCAACAAATTTTTTATACATTTAATCAATTAAAAATCAATTAAAAAATGGATAAAAATGCATTTAAATTTGGTCAAAACCTAAAATCCCTTCAAAACACCAAATAAATGACCAAGGGATTTATCCTAGGTCAAACAAGGTCAAAGGACCTTAGACAAAAAATTTCACAGTTTTTAAAAAGTCAGAAGTATTTTTAAACAATTAAAAATATGCATAAAAACATTTAATTCATGAAAAATATCAAAATTAATCCAAAAAATAATTTTAATTTAGAATATGGATGAGAAAAATATTTAAAGATTTTTGGTGAAAGTCCCATATATTTTTTGGATTAAAAATGAAATTAATATGAATTAAACAAAATAAATGGATTAAATGAAAAATCAAAAAATAAAAAGAAATTCAAAAAAATAAGGGCCATCAGATCGCCCTCATCAAATGAGGTGGTAAATCTGATGGCCACGCACTAGAGTGCACCAAACACCCGAGTCAAACGCGTGGTAACATGAGTCAAACAAAACAAGGGTCAGGATTAAAACGTGGATGTGAGATCAGATGGTTCAGGTCATGCCAACACACCACCGGAGCTCTAGCTCTGGTCATCTTTTCTGGTGGATCTCACCGGACTGGTCCACCCTACACCAAATGAAAAATGAAAAGTGAGTACATGTTTTTAAAGGAAAAATGCTCAGGAGCACGAATCTGATCTCCATTTCTTCCAATTCCAAGTATATTGAAAGATACATGGATTTGAAAATTTGAGGTTCATGATCTGAGTTGCTTCGATTTGACCTCAAAGCAACTCAATCTTGTTGCCTACATTGGTAGGACTTCAGCCAATCAAAAATCAAAGAGAATGATGAAGAATTGAGAGAGAATCGAAGAGAGAATATTTGGTAAATTTCACCTTCTATATGCAGTGATGAGGCTCGATCTGGATCTCAATTTGCTTGGGCTTGCTTCCACTTGATTGCAGGAGGTGAATTGAGAGCTCGAATGGCTTGGATCCTTGGAGTTTCAACTTCAAAACAGAAGTGCAATTGAAACTCGATTTTCAATTAAAAACCTTCAAGTTTATCCTCTAAAGGTGACAGGAAGGTTGCAGAAGCAAAGCTTGGGAAAGGTGTCCATAATTCTGAGCATGAGGCAATGTATTTATAGACTTGGCAATTGATTTCCACACACTTCCATTCAAATGCCAAAAATAATAATTCTCATGTGCATGCTTGCATGGGTGTGTGATAGGCCCATAAAATGATGTCAAAAGGTCCAAAGATGATCATGAGTGATGTTGAAAGTGTAACATGAAGCCATGCATATGAAATTGGGAAGTGGTCATTGAAGGAGAAGAGCGATCCAAAATGCAGCGGAATTTTAAAAAAATCTCCTTTAGTGATCCTTACAAATGGGCATGATCAGTGATAAAATGGTTACCTCTTGTGATGATTGAAACCTTTGATTCAGATCTACGGAGCGATCACGAACGTTGAACGATGACAACGCCTCTACTCAGTCCAGACGAACGGATTCCTTCAATCTCAGTGCTAGCTGCTACGAATGAAGGCTTTGAGTGAGTGAGAGAGAGAGAAACGAAATTGTAACTGCACAAATGCTTCTGCACAAGGGTTCTATTTATGGAACCACTTGTGTGGGCCGCAAGCTAAAAGGCCTACTTAAGTGTATGTGGCCCATATCTTATTATATTCCAAAATCACTTAAGCGCATGGTATCTTACCATATTTCGTATTCTACTTAACTACACCGTACCTTACGATGTTCTACAATTCACTTAAGTGCACCGTACCTTACGGTGTTCCTTAGTTACTCTATTTCTCATCAATCCGTCCTTTTGTGTGTGACCTTGTAAGTTTTCGCGGTATTGGCAATTATATTAAATCATGTATTTAACATAATAAACAGTGAGCGGTATCTAGCAACACATCACTGCTACCCAAGACACGAAAATGTCATGTGATCTGGCAATTCCTTTTGTGATAATACTTATGTGTACAATTACCCTTTTGCCCTTATGTCTATATTGAACACAAGGCATAAACCGTGTCATCCTTGTCCAGTTCAATATTGGGCCCACAGACATTTATCCTGTTACACATGATGGGAAAATTCCATCTAGGTCACTCATGTCCCTTAGCATGCTTCGTGGAGTATCCATCAACTGTCTTTATGGTCATCTAATTACGGACAATGTTTGATCAGCAATAAGGCACTCGACTCTACATCTAAGGTCCATAGTGGTTTCAGGTCGAAGGGTGGTATACACCATTATCACCATGCGAATAACTTATGACACTTTGCATAACATTCTATATAGTATTCTCATAGCGGGTCAATCCAGTATAAATATTACTCTTAATATTCATACCTATATTTAAGACTTGATAACTCCTTATCCATGATCCATGATATGTGATCATCAGTCTATATACATAATAGTCTTAATGCCTTAATGTTATCCCACTTCACAATAAAGCTCGACTACGGATACTTTAAGAATAATGTCCTTATGTTTAATGTGATCTCATGATTAAGTCACACTTGATACATTAAACGGACTAGATATTCTAGGGAATTTATTAAACAAACATAATAAATAAAAAGCCTTTTATTATTAATAAATAATTCGATACAAGTACCAAAAGTATTGGCCTCTAGGGCTTACACCAACAGTCATGAGATTCATCCAAATAGAACCATGAAGAGCATGCACAAGTCATTCAAACCTTGTCCAAATGAAGCGATTTTGGAATTTTTGGGAAGGAGAGATCAAGGGGAACAACTTTAATGTTGAAAACTTTTCCATTTGAAGCTTGAATCATGATGAATTTTGAGGTGGAAGTTTGAGAAATCAAACATAGTTGAAAATTTTCTAAGTACAAAGTCAAATGACCACTTCTTCAACCTTGAATAACTTTTGCTATGAGCTTCAAATGGAAAACGTTCCTTCATTAAAGTTGTAGATATTTCATACGCCTTCAATTTTTTCACAAATTTGGCATCATTTGGATTTGGCATGAGGGAGTTATGCATTTCAGAAGTTGAGGAAAATTGCTTGTTCAATGATGATGGCTCAAAATGACCTATAACGTTTCCTCTTGGAACATGCCCTTTCAAGTTTAATTTTATGTTTATCATAGAATCAAAGTTGGAGAGGACATCTTGAAATTGATCATGAAACTTGGATGTCTTTAATCTCATAAATATTGAGCAAGTTGTGTTCCTTGGAAGTTGATCTCCTAATTAGTGCACCGACAAAATGACCTATAATATTTCACCATAAAAAATGACTTTCCAAGAAAAAATAGATCTTGACCTCAACATGAAAGTTGTTTTGAATGTAATAAGGAGTAACGTTACTCTTGGAATAATTTTCATATGAAAATTATTGTAGGAGATAGGGTCTAGGGAACCCCAGTTTTGACTAGTTGACTTTCTTTGGTCAACCACCTTGAACCAACTTGCAAACTTGAAGTTCTCTTGATCTATAGAGATCATGGAGGATCATATATGCATAAGATGATGTAATATGAAGTATCCTTTGAAATATTTGATCAGAGGATGAAGAAAATTGCTTAGGAAGTCACACAAGATACCCAGATGATTTAGGGCTTCCAAGGCAAACAAGCTTCAAAATCTTGATGATTTCTTGATCAAAATGATAAGTGAAGATTATAGGAACCCATATATGATGTCTAGAAACAATGTGAACCATCTCTTTATTAATCTACTTGCACTGAGGGTCTCAAACCCTAATTGTGAGCTTGATGAAGCATTGGTGGATGCACACACAACCTACAAAAGAAACAAAGCTATACATAGACATATTTTTGGTATTTTGGTTAGTAAATAATGAAACACAAAGTATGATACAATAAAATGTGCTTGGTGGTCTCTCCCAATGTAAACCCTAATGGATGAGGGGTAAGAAGGATGCCAAGGTGTGATCACAAATCCAATGCATATGATAAGATAACATGAGGGATCTTAGGGTCAAAATTGGTGTCTTACAGCTGCCCCTATTTAAAGAGATTCTAGCTGGGGATGTGAAGGTTAAAATATTTGTATCAACTTAGTAGAATGAACTTAAATAACAACATCTAGAAACAAATTTTGGTCCCTAAGAGACCTCATGATGCATATGATATGTATGTAAAAATAATCTTTGTGGGGAATATATTGCCATAAAGAAAAAGAATCCAGAGAGACTGAAAGTCCACAGAAGCATAACACATTCCATAAGGAAAGCTCCTTAAGGAGACAGAGACTCTGGGGGGATAACAAGCTATGCATAGGTCAGACTACGACTTGAAAACTGCTGGAGACACGAGGGGTTTTTCACAAAAATAAATCAATGGAAGGACTCGGTATGGGGATAAGGGAAAATATGCAGGGGATATGAATAGATCAGAACAAAACTGAAATATTCAAATCAAACAGGGGATGGAGATTTCACTGAATAAATACACACTCAAACTCAATTAGGGAGGAATTAACTTCAACACAAGAGTAAAAGAGATACATTATCTATCACCGGTTACTGGGTAGGAAGATAATACACTTTGATAGAGGGACATTCGTTACCGGTTAGGATAAACATATAAAGGATGACTCGCTGAGAAAAAGAGGTGTATTCATTACCGATCAACCAGGTAAGAATAACCTATTGGGGAGAGAAATCAAATATGATTTACAACTATCGGTTACTGGGAAGAAAACCAAGGAGAGAGTATCCACCACTGGTTTAAAGTGAACATATCAAGGATATACTCAAAAGAATAATATTTGTCATCGGTTAGGATGAACATATCAAGGATAAACCACATGGGGAATGAGGAAGAATATTTATTATCGGTTAGGGTAAACATATCAAGGATAAACTGTCGGGGAGAAATAGGAATTACAACTATCGGCTATTGGGTAGAAGACCAAAGAGGATAGAAAATTCGTCACTAATCAAAGTGAACATATCAAGGATAGACTCAGTAGGGGAAAGTAGGAATTATGACTACCAGTTACTGGGTAGAATACCAAAAAGAAGAGAAAACCCGCCACCGGTCAAAGTCAACATATCAAGGATAGACTCTATGGGGAATAAAATAGGGATTACAACTACCTTTTTATTGGGTAGAAAACCAAGAAGGAAGAATATTTGTCTCCGATTAAGATGAACATATAAAGGATAGACTACTTGGGGAGACATGAAAACGAATCCGCTGGGGAAACCAAAAGAAGTAGATTACATTTTACCGGGTATTGGGCAAAAGTAATGTACTCGAAAATTGAGAAGAATATTATCAGTTACTGGGTAATAGACTCTCAGGGGGAGCGAAATATCTATCTAGGTAATAACTAGAAAGAAACAGACAAACAAAGACTCAACCCAATGAGGATATAACTCAAGGGGAGTGGTTCCATCTAGATAATTAACTGAGGAGGAAACTGAAATAATAATCATCCACAAGGAAATAACTCAGTGGGGAATAAGAAAGGTTAAACCCTTTCTGCTTAAGTGGCTGACACTCTACAATTGAAGGAAGACAAACACACCAAACCTACACGGGTAGACAATATTACCGAATTAGGGGATTAGAAGAAAAAAAAATCAAATGCGATAAAATGCATAATGAAATATATCTGATGTTGTGTTTTATGCATGAATATGCATGTTTATTATTATGGTTATGCTGACAAAACAACACAAAGGATACAAATAACAAAGATTTGAATCATCACTAAAACACTCGAATAATCTCAACAAGATGGAAACACCAACTAGAGAAAATGCTAGGGATGAAAAAAAATCATCTAACTCTGAATAAATCAACTCTGGATGGGGAAAGACATGGAGAACTTGCTTCCAATCAATCACGACAAACTTTACAGGGAGAGAGCACTGCTGAAGGATGATCAACCAAATATGCCGAGGATAGAGAGAGGATATGTTAAGGATCCAAATTGTCAACACTATAGGGAATTTTAGGTCAACACCATAGAAAATGGGAGACAACCATACAGGGGACTAAATCAAATACTGCGCTGAATCAAACAATGCCGGGAAAGAGGGAACTTCTATCAGAAGATGAACTCTGTCGGGGAATACAAGAGATAAAATTATGTATGAGGATATAATTAAATTGATGGGGATGCTATGACCAAGATCATTGCATTCCTCAATAATCATCGAATTCTTCTTGGAAATTGTGAAATAAACCAATTCCAAGGCAAAGATAACCAGGTCTGATTCACAAAAGGAGAAATTGCCGAAGTTATGCCACAAATAAAGGCAAATGGAAACCAAATAAAGGTTTCGATTCTCCAGGCTCCAATCATAAATCACAAATTGGGGGATACAAAACATGAGCACCTCAGCTGGGGAATGCGAATTTGCAAAGGGGACCGATCATCAGCTCAACTGGAGATGAGACCCACCGTCTCTACTGAGGATGATGAAATATTCATGGAGAAACTCATCAGCCAAGCTGGGGATAAATGACGAGTTGTTGGGGAGGAAAATAGTTACCAAACCAACTGCTTGGGGAAGACCAACAATGCTTCACTCTTCAAGACTTACCTATTCTTAGATTGTTGTTGACATTCCTTACTAAAATCGATTATTCTTAAAGTGATTATTTTTATTATTTTAAGAAAAATAATTATTATTCACTAATTTATTTCAAAATTATCATCATAAAAATTAAATTTTATTTAGCAAAAGTAAATAAGAATATAAATAATTGGATAAAAGCTTAACTTTATTTAATAGAATGGTAGTCCGTAAATGACGAGACTCCACAGATCTTTACAAAGTTTTAAAATGATAATTTACATGGAAAAGGGCTACATTGAATACAATGATCACTACTCTCCCTACCAACTTTAACATCCATTGTGCTTGTCTTTGGTTGAGAATGATGAATCAAAACCAAATGACTTACTCAAAACCGGCCGGGTGCAGTTACTTGCCATAATCCCTAAATTTTGCCTAGATTGTCCCAAGGTGGATACTCAATCTACCGGAGTAAATTTTCTATTTTATGTCTCTAATTTTTGCTTGGATCGCCCTTTCGGGTTTTCAATCCACTGAGACGCTCATTTTTGCCTAAGCCGCCCTTTTGGGTTTTCAACTTAGCAAGTTGTTCTTTTTCTTTTTAGGCAAAGTATTTCTTGACTGCATCGACGTTCATAGGACACATGAACTATTCACCACCTATAGTTGTAAGAATCAAATCACCGCATGAGAAGGCTCTCTTAACAACATATGGGCCTTCATAATTAGGAGTCCATTTGCCTCTAGCATCAGGTTTGAAAGATAAAATCTTCTTGAGCACGAGGTCACCTTCTCTAAACACACGAGGCCTGACCTTCTTATCAAATTATTTCTTCATTCTTTGCTGATATAACTGACCATGACACATGTCAATCAATCTCTTCTCTTCAATCAAATTCAACTGATCATATTTGGTCTGGCACCATTCAGCTTCTGTCAACTTGGCTTCCTTCAAGACACGCAATGATGGGATCTCAACCTCCACGGGGAGCACAACTTCCATACCATAAACAAGAGAGAAAGGGGTTGCCCCCGTTGAAGTGCAGATGGATGTACGATACCCATGCAAAGCAAATGGGAGTATCTCATGCCAGTATTTATATGTCACAACCATCTTCTGAATGATCTTCTTAATGTTCTTATTTGCAGCTTCAACAACCCCCATTCATCTTAGGTCTTTAGGGAGAAGAATTATTATGTGCAATCTTGAAGTCTTTGCAAAGAATTTCCACCATATTGTTATTCAAGTTAGATCCATTATCAGTAATGATCTTACTTGGCAAACCATACCGGCATATAATCCGATTCTTGATAAACCTCACAATAACTTACTTGGTAACATTTTCATAAGATACCGCTTCAACCCACTTTGTGAAGTAATCAATAGCCACTAGAATGAAACGATATCCGTTCGAAGCTTTGGGGTCAATCATACCAATCATATCAATTCCCCACATGGAGAAGGGCCATGGAGAGGAAATGACATTCAACAATGTCGGAGGAACATGAATCTTATCTGCATAAATTTGACACTTGTGACATTTATTCACAAACTTGCAACAATCAAATTCCATTATCAGCCAATAGTAACCTGCTCTCAACATCTTATTTGCCATAGTATGTCCATTGGAATGAGTACCAAAGGAACCTTCATGGACTTCAGTCATCAACAGGCCTGCTTCGTGTCTATCCACGCATCTGAGCAAAACCATATCGAAATTTCTCTTATAAAGCACATCACCATTCAGGTAGAAGTTTCCAGCTAATCTTCTCAAAGTCTTCTTATCTTTCAAGGATTCCCCAGGCGGCTAAATCTGAATTTAGAGGAAACATTTGATATCATAATACCAAGGCTTTTCATCTCTGGCTTCTTCAATGGTAAATACATGAGTTGGCCTATCAAGACGCATCACAGTCAAATTAGGAAGTTCATTTCAGAATTTCACCACAATCATATAAGCCAACGTTCCAAGAGCATCTGTCATCCGATTTTCATCTCGAGGGATATGATGAAACTCAACCTTTGTAAAGAAAGTTGAAATCCTCCTCACATAGTCTATATATGGTATTAAACCAGGTTGATTCGTCTCCCATTCACCTTTGATTTGATTCACAATAAAAGTTGAATCTCCGTAGACGTCAAGATATTTAATTCTGAGATCAATGGCCTCTTCAAGCCCCATAATGCAAGCTTCATACTCACCCATATTGTTTGTACATTTGAAGGTCAATCTAGTTATAAACAGAAAATGAGTGCCTTGAGGAGTAATAATCACTGGCCCAATGCCATTACCATAATAATTAACAACTCCATCAAATACCATGCCCCAACGGGAACCAGGTTCTGGCCCTTCTTCAAGCAGCGGTCCATCACAATCTTTCATCTTCAAGTACAAAATCTTTTCACCAGGAAGATCATATTGCATTGATTGATAATCTTAAATTAATTGGTGAGCTAGATGTTCAGCCAAGACATTACCCTTGATAGCTTTTTGAGATTGGTATTCAATATCATACTCAGATAACAACATCTGCCAACGGGAAATTCTCCCAGTTAAAGCAGGCTTCTCAAAAATGTACTTGATTGGATCCATTTTGGATATCAACCAAGTAGTATGATTCAACATATACTGGCGTAGACGCTTAGCAGCCCAAGCCAATGCGCAACACATTTTTTCAAGTATAGAATACAGAGTCTCGCGGTCAGTGAACTTCTTACTGAGGTAGTAAATTGCATATTCTTTCTTTCCAGATTCATCTTGCTGACCAAGAACACAATCCATACTCTTATCAAGCACAATCAAATACATGATTAACGATCTTCCTTCAATAGTCAGAGACAGAATCGGAGGCTCAAGCATATACTCTTTTATACTATCAAAAGCTTTCTGGCAATCTTCGGTCCAATCAGAAGACTGATATTTCCGAAGAAGCTTAAAAATTGGCGCACATGTGGCAGTCATATGTGATATAAACCTTGAGATATAGTTCAAGCGGCCGAGATAAACTCTGACTTGCTTCTCAGTTTTAGGCGCAGGTATCTTGTGTATTGCTTTGACCTTGGAAGGATCAACTTCAATACCCTTCTCACTGACAATGAAGCCCGACAATTTACCAGAACAAACACCAAAAGTACACTTATTTGGATTCAAGCGGAGTTTATACTGTCTCAAACGCTGAAATAATTTCAACAAATGCTCAACATGTTCTTCTTCATCACTTGATTTGGCAATCATATCATTAACATAAACTTCAATCTCTTTATGCATCATATCATGAAAAAGTGTGGTCATAGCTCTCTGGTACGTTGGACAACATTCTTTAGACCGAAAGGCATCACTCTATAACAGAATGTTCCCTAGGGTGTAATGAATGTGGTCTTCTCCATATCTTCATATGCCATCACTCTAAAACCAGCATCAATCTGCTTCTGTACTTCCTCTTTGATCTTCACTGCCATATCAGGACGAGTCCTTCTCAATTTTTGCTTGACCGACGGGAATTCTGGCTTCAACGACAATCTATGCTCCACAATCTCATAATCCAGACCAGGCATGTCTTGATAGGACCAAACAAACACATCAGAATAATCTTGAAGAAGATCAATCAACCCCTTCTTAACTTTTGGAAACAGTTGAGACCCAATCTTGACTTCCTTCACATCATCTTCGGAACACAAGTTGACTAGTTCAATCTGCTCTTCAAACGGATAAATGGATTTTTCCTCATGCTTAAGTAAACGAGATAACTCATCAGATACTTCTTCATCGTCAATCTCTTTCTCATCTTCAAACACAGGGAAATTGAAGTTTGGCGAGGGAGTAGGATCATTGTAGTCAATGGGTTTGAGAATCAACCTGCATAATGATTTGATATTTGATTTTAGAGAAGTGGAGTGCGAACAAATATTATGCAGATCGAAAGATTATTTATTTATGTTTTTTTTTGTGATTACCATTTTCAGAAAAAGCAAAAGATAAAATAAACATCATAGATATGGATGAATAAAATTGTATTTTATTGATGACAATAAAGAAAATGCCCAACAATGTTCACTTCTCCCTTAGGCATAGGAGAAGGATTTTTCTTAAAAACACTAAAAACAAATTACTTAGAACGATGAATGACAACAGGAACATCAACAACAACCCAATTGTTGTAAATCTGGCCATGCGTCATAAAGTTGGCGCAAGCTTCATCTTCATCACCATTGTCTTCAATAATGGCAGCTAAGTGTTGATCATTCCCATGAATGAACCCTCCACTGCGGAAAATTGGTTGCATAACTTTGGCTTTGACATTGAACGGTCCTGGTTGAAATCCTAGCACGACTATATTTTTGTTCTCGGCGACTGCCACAACACGGCCCCACTTATCAATACTGCCGACTTGAATAGCCTCTTACACATCTTTCAAAGAAGACATGGGTGCCCCAGTTTTCTTCAATTCATCAATAATAGATAAGGCCTGGAACGATGTTCCAACCTCCTCCTCAGCATTAACATACGTGAAAGATGACAAATGGCTCACCAATAATGCCTTCTCTCCACCAACAACGACAAGCTTGCTGTTTTGCACAAATTTTAGCTTTTGGTGAAGAGTAGACGTCATAACTCCAAATTCGTGAAATCATGGCCTTCCCAATAAGCAACTGTAGGCTAGGTGGATATCCATTACCTGGAAAGTAATTTAGAAATCACTCAGACCTATCTTCACTAGAAGGTATACTTCTCCAATGACGGTTTTATGAGAACCGTCAAACGCTTTGACAACTACGCCACTATACCTCATTTGGGCGCCTTGACAAGAGAGTCTTGACAAAGTTGATTTTGGAAGCACATTCAATGATGACCCAGTGTCAACCAACATATTGGACAAAGCATCCTCCTTGCAATTCATAGAAATATGGAGTGCCAAATTGTGATTCCTGCCTTCCTCGGGAAGCTCTTCTGAAGGTGAGAAAAACAAGAAAGGGGGGTTTGAATTGTTTTGGAAAATAAGCGCTTTTTCAAAATAAAGACCACACAAGGAATTTATACTGGTTCACTTATAACACAAAGCTACTCCAGTCCACCCGGCCAAGGTGATTTCGCCTTCAACAAGGACTTAATCCACTAATCTTGAAAGATTGTTTACAACCAACGTCTAAGAGAAAGATCTCTTAGTCCTCTCAAGTATACAGACTGCACAGAGTCACTTGAGGAAATAAAACAATAGAAAAAAGACTATGTAATCTAGAGTGCTTCTAAGATAAGCAAATATTACAACAGTAAGAACAAAAGAGTGTTTCACGTTCTAAGCAAAAGCTTTGTGAAATATTGAGAGAGAGAGAGAGAGAGAATGTTTCAGTGTATGCTTGCGCGCCTCTCAATGTTGATTGCTGTCCTTTATATAGGAGTGAAAGGACCGTTGAAATTGATGGCAGATAATATGTCTTGAATAGGAATTAATGCCATAACTTCTGTTGTTTCTTGCCAAAACAACTTTGTCTCCCCGAATAGCTTCTTTCCAAATATAGTTCCTTTCCATTTGAATTTGAAGTTAACGTTACTCTTTCTGTATTAGGAAATCCATTATCAAAGTCTGCGTGATTCTGGGAATCTTGGAATCTTGCTGTGTTGATTCGGAGCTTCTGATGTTTATCTTAAAGAGTTCTGATGGTGTCTTCAGATGACGCTGAGAGCTTCTGGAATGATATACCGTTGTTCAGAGTCAGAACTTCTAGAGTGCACTTCTTCTTCAGATGCTTCTGATATTCTGCTGTTTTGCTCAGAGTTAGAACTTCTTGAGCGTGATTCTATTTCAGATGCTTCTGATCTTCTGATAATTTGTGTCTGATATGATTATGTATCTGATGACGTCATCAGATCTCTTCCTTCTTTCCTTAGAACCCTGCACACTTAGAAACATTTCGTTAGGGTGCCATTTTTGGTTTCATCCTTTGTTATCATCAAAATCATGGAATATGTTGTAGAACAATTTTTGTTCTTACAATCTCCCCCTTTTTGATGATGACAAAACAAACTTAAATAGCAGATGAAACAGGAAATATCAGATCAGGAGCTCCCCCTGAGATGAGCTAGGGAGTTCAGAAGTTCTTACCAGAGCTTCCAAGCAATGAAGTTTTGATACTATCTGCAATTTCTTAAGTCCAATGTTAGATGAATTTATTTTTAAGAAAAGCATGTTGCAGAGTGCTTAGGGTATTAGGCAATTTTCATCAGAGCTATATTGATTTCTCCCCCTTTTTGTCAGAATCAAAAAGACTTAAACAAAATAATCAAAAAAGATATTATATTCAGATAGAAGAGCAACAGAGACAATGGCAAGAAAAACAAATAAACATCAGAAACAAGGAAAGCAAAGCAACAAGCAAAAGATCCTAAGTGCCTAAGGGTTGGGAGGAGGAGGCATCCTCTGAAGCAGTTGAGCCAGCATGTTCTGAATGTTGTCGTTGACGGTATCCTGTTTGTCCATTCTGGCTCTGAGTTCCTTCTGGTCTTTCTTAAGTTCTTCAAGTGTCTGGAGAACCATAGGGACAACAGTGGAGGACTCCCCCTGAGTCAGAGCACTCTGTGCTTCAGCAGCGGCCTTCGCTTCAGCTTCAGCAGCAACTTGTGCTTCAGCTTCAGCAGCAGCAGCAGCATCGGCCAGAGCTTTGGCTTCAGCTTCCTTTGCCCTTTGGATTTCTGCTTGCCGAGCTCTTTCTTCTTCTTGTCTTCTTGCTTCTTCTTCAGCTTCTCTGGCAAGTCTTTCCTGTAGTCTTGCCTCAGCATCTTTGATGAAGTCGTTTCTGACTTGCTCAGAGATGTGCTTCAGTTTGAAAGCTTCAGAAGTCATCCAGCCAATGACTTTGTTTTAGTGTGTCCTTACAGAGTCAGGATCATCACTGATGCCAGAGTTAATGGTCAGAGACTTGACCTTCTATACTGAAGCCCTTGCGAACAACATTATGGCTTCCTCAAGGGTAGGCATGGAATGTTCAGGTTCAGGTTCAGATGTTTGGAGTGGAGAGTTTGGAGGGCTTAAGTTTAGTGTTTGAGGCTCAGGTTCAGGTTCAGGTTCAGCGGAAGTGTTTGGAGGGATAGTTTCAGAGGTATGAAGGTCAGAGGGCTGGAGTTCAGATGGAATGAGGGTTGGTTGTTCTGTGGATGGTGAAGTTACTTCAGGTGGAGGTTGTGTTGGTTATTGAGTGTTTTGGTTTAGAGAATAAAGGTGGGCTAGAGTGGGAGAAGCAGGGTCAGAAGGTTCTAGGTCAGAGGAGAGGATAAGGTAGGGGGTGATTCTGGGTTTGAAGATGAAGAGGTGGTTTGATTGAGTTCTTCAGCTTCGGATAGAGGTAGTGATGTATGGGCAAGATTAAATTTAGGTCGAGGTTGTGAGGTTCTGATTATAGAAGGTGGGGTTTCAGAGGATGTGTATAGAGGTGTTGGGAGAGGATTAGAGGAAGCCACAGGAGGTTCAGAGGGAATAGAGGGAGCAGACTTACCAGTAGTTACTTGCAGAGGCGCTGGAGATCTTGTTTCAGAAGTTTCTCCTAGCCTTGCTTTCTTTGCCTTTGAAGACTTCTTTTCAGAGGGACCTCTTTTGAACTTGACGAAGTCTGATTCTGAATCTAGCATATCGTCCAGTCTGAAGTCAGAAATGTCAACTCCTTCATCCTTCAGACGCTGCATATAGTGAAGGATTGCTTCTCTGGGTTCATTCTTGTAGAACCTTGCAAGACCATGTGGCAGCTTCCTCTGATCTTTCAAGGCGTCCCAGGAGGTGTCCAGCGTGGGTTTGAATTGAATCTTCTTCAGAATTCCCATGCTCTTCAGATTTCTGGAGTTCAGAGGCCTTCCAGTATCTATCGCCAGATCTTCCATAAGCTTGTTCTTCTCCAGATGATCTACAAGCCCATTTTCGATGAAAACATCAGACAGAAGTCTTCCCAGAGGGATGTAGGTTCTGGGTTTCATGTTGTTTCTGGTCTCCCGTACAGAGTCTCTGAGATACCTGAAGAGTAGTGTTGGGAGGCAGAGCTTCAAACCCTTGTGAATGCAATACAGAATACACTTCTGATCTGTATTGATGTAGTCAGAGGAGTTTGATGTTGGGCGGTGATGAATGGTTCCCAAAATGATCTTGAGCCATACTTTGAGGTTCTGATGAAGTTCTTTGTTCTTTGATGGATTGCCTTCAGTGTTGAGTTTGAATATGGTGGGATTGATTACCTGAGCAATGTACCTTGATCTGGGGTTGATGTCGTAGATCCTTCTTCCTTCAGTTTTCTCCATGTTCAGTAAAGAAGCAATTGACTTTTCAGTAATCACTATCTTGACCCCCAACACGTAGGAGACGATGAAATGGTCATCAGCGTCAGCAAATCTCCAGAATTCTTTGGTGAGGTTTGGGTAAACAGGGCCGTAGAGCCGTTGAAAGTAGTTTTCCCAACCTTGTTGACGAAGTTCTTCAGTAAGATCTACTCCGTTTCTCTTCATGTTGTTGAAGTCTACCAGTGATTCACATAAAACTTCCAGTCCCTCAAAGGGAGTTTCCAGGTTGATATGAGGCTCACGATCAAGAACATGGGGTTCCTTGTACACTGGAGTAATGGATACGCCTGTAACTGTTGGAGTGGGAATGCTTGTGCTTTGGGCTGTGGTGCTTGATTCCATTTGTTGAGAAAAGTTGAAAACTTGTTGTTGTTGAGCATCCATTGTTGATGAAGATGAGTTGAAGATGAACTGCTTGCAGAAATGCTTCAGAGAATAGGTTTGAGAGTGAGTGAGAGTGAAAAGTGTGTGAAGTGTGAGAGGAGTGTTTAAATACCCTAAACAAAAACACATGCAAAACGACACACAAAACAATGTTAGCACAAAAACCAAGTTAGCACGCTTGGGGGAAAAATGATTATGGCTCATTAATGAATGTCTAATCCCAACAGTATGCATAGTGCTCGAGGAGATCTCAAACGTCTGGCCTTTGAATTTCTTCTGGACAGCTGTCTAGAAGTTCCAAGGTTAGACGCTAAGTGCTCCACGTGGTTTGATGTATCTGATCTTCAGGAATGCCAAAGGATTGGTTCCTAGAGATTTCTAACTCAGATATCTTCTTAACTTGGTAGAAGTATCAGAGTCAGAGACAGAAGCTCATTTGTTTATGTCAGAGTCTCATTTTACATCTTCAGAGGCACAATTTATTCAGGGCAATTTTGAATGTTCAGATTTTCTAAGATAAAAAGAAATCTATCTTCAGCTAAAGGCTTAGTAAATATATCTGCCCATTGATGATCTGTATCAATGAACTTCAATGTTACTATCCCTTTCTGAACATAGTCTCTAATAAAATGATGTTTTATTTCAATGTGCTTAGCTCTGGAGTGTAGAATGGGATTCTTACTTAGACAAATGGTAGCAGTGTTATCACAGAAGATAGGAATGTTACTCTCGAAGATTTGCAGATCTTCTAACTGATTCTTCATCCAGAGCATCTGAGTTGTGCATAGTGATGCTGAGATGTATTCTGCTTCTGCAGTAGATAGAGCGATAGTTGACTGTCTCTTGCTGGCCCAGGATATCAGATTGTTTCCTAGGAGCTGGCAATTTCCAGATGTGCTTTTTCGTTCTAGTCTATCTCCTGCATAATCTGCATCACAGTAACCCGAAAGTCTATACTCTGATGTTTTCTCATACATCAGGCTCAGGTTAGGAGTTCCTTTCAGATATTTGAGAATTCTCTTAACTGCTGTTAAGTGAGTTTCTCTAGGATCTGATTGGAATCTGGCACAGAGACAGACACTAAAGAGAATATCAGGTCGAGTAGCAGTTAGATAGAGAAGAGAGCCTATCATACCTCGATAGAGCTTCTGACAAACCTTTTTGCTTACTTCTTCCTTTTCAAGAATGCATGTTGGATGCATGGGAGTTTTTGCAGAGTTGCAGTCAGCCATGTCAAATTTCTTCAGAACATCTTTAATGTATTTGCTTTGATGAACGTACGTGACTTCTGAAGTTTGATTAATTTGAATTCCTAGAAAGAACTTTAGTTCTTGCAATAGGCTCATTTCAAATTCTGCCTGCATTAACTCAGAGAATTCTTGGCACACAGAGGCGTTAGCTGAACCAAAAATAATATTATCAACGTATATCTGGCATATCATGAGATCATTGTTAAGGTTCTTACAGAAGAGTGTGGAGTCAACTTTTCCTCTGATAAAATTGTGTTCCAGAAGAAAATTGCTTAAACGTTCATACCAAGCTCTGGGAGCTTGTTTAAGTCCATATAAATATTTTTTAAGTTTAAAGACATGTTCTGGAAATTTTGGATTTTCAAAACCTGGAGGTTGGTTGACATACACTTCTTCTGATATATAACCATTAAGGAATGCGCTCTTGACATCCATTTGATATAATTTGATAGAGTGGTTTATAGCAAAAGATACAAGAAGACGAATAGATTCTAACCTTGCGACTGGAGCAAAGGTTTCATTGTAGTCAATACCTTCTTGTTGACTGTAACCTTGAGCTACCAGTCGAGCTTTGTTTCTGACGACTTCTCCTTTCTCATTCAGCTTGTTTCTGAATACCCATCTGGTTCCAATAACGTGAGTGCCTCTGGGCTCAGGAACAAGATCCCAGACATCATTCTTTGTGAATTGATCTAATTCTTCTTGCATGGCTGAAACCCAGTCGTTATCTTGAAGTGCTTCATCACAGGACGTAGGCTCGATCAGAGACACTAGTCCCAGAGGAGTATCTTCAGAGGTCCTGAAGGTAGATCTGGTTCTGACAGGTTCGTCCTTGTTGCCTAGAATCAAATCTTCAGATACGTTGATACGACTTTTAGCTTTCTTTGGGATTTCTGGGGATTTAATTTCCTCAGAGTTCTGAGTGGAAGTTGCTTCTGGAGCTTTATCAGATCCTGCAAGAGTGATTTCTAAATCTGCAAAATTTTCAACTAGCTTTGACTTTTCAGGGTCAAGCTTATCGTCAAATCTGACATGAATTGATTCTTCCACAATTTTGGTTTCTGTGTTGTATACTCTGTAGCCTTTAGAGCGTTCTGAGTATCCTAACATAATACCTTTCTGTGCTTTGGAATCAAACTTGTTCAGATGTTCTTTAGTGTTTAAAATAAAGAAAGAACATCCAAATGGATGAAAATATGAAATGTTTGGTTTCCTTCCTTTACACAGTTCATAGGGAGTCTTATCCAGAATAGGTTTTATGGAGATTCTATTCTGAATGTAACACGCTGTATTTTCAGCTTCGGCCCAAAAGTGCTTTGCCACATTAGTTTCATTGATCATAGTTCTGGCCATCTCTTGGAGTGTCCTATTCTTCCTCTCTACAACTCCATTTTGTTGTGGAGTTCTAGGGCAGGAGAAATCATGGGATATTCCATTAGAGTCAAATAATTCCTCAAAGGATTTATTTTCAAATTCCCCACCATGATCACTTCTGACTCTGATAATCTTAGAGTCAAATTCTTTTTGCACTTTGGAGCAGAAACTAGTGAATACAGAGTGAGACTCACTCTTGTGCTTTAGGAATTTCACCCATGTCCAGCGACTGTAATCATCAACAATGACTAGTCCATACTTCTTTCCATTGACTGATGCTGTTTTCACAGGACCAAATAGGTCAATGTGGAGAAGTTCCAGAGGCTTAGAGGTAGTAACAATAGTTTTCCTTTTAAAAGATGTTTTTGAAAATTTTCCTTTCTGACATGCTTCACATAGAGCATCTGAAGAAAACTTCAGTTTAGGTAGGCCTCTGACTAACTCGAGTTTATTTAGCTGAGATAGTTTTCTCATGCTAATGTGGCCCAAGCGTCTATGCCATACCCATTGCTCTTCGTGAACAGACATCAGACATTTAACATTTTGTTCTTTTAAATCTGAAATATTAATTTAATAAATATTGTTTTTCCTCTTGCCTGTGAATAGGACTGAACCATTGTTTTGATTTATGGCTTTACATGTTTTTTGATTAAAGATCACGTCATAACCGTTATCACTTAATTGACTTATGGATAACAAATTATGCATTAATCCTTCTACATAAAGAACATCATATATAGAGGGAAGAGTACCATTACCAATAGTTCCGGAGCCTCTGATCCTTCCTTTCTGATCTCCTCCGAAGCCTACGAATCCAGCGTCTTTAAGTTCCAGGCTTTGGAACATAGACTTTCTTCCCGTCATGTGTCGCGAGCATCCAGAGTCCAGGTACCATGACTGGTGTCTGAACTTTGCTGCATAGGATATCTGCAACATAAACAATCATATCTTTTGGTACCCAGAGTCTCTTGGGTCCTTTCTGATTAGTTTTCCCAGAGTTTCTTATAACTTTGGGTTTTCTAGCATTTTCAAATTTTTGTTCTTGTGTGTGCATATAGTGATATGAAAATGGAGATTTAAGTTGATCACCAGTAGAAGTTTTATCTTCCTTAGGATCATACCCAATTCCCTTTTTATTGTTCTGACTGACTCCATAAATCATGGATGCCATAACACTCCTTCCTATCCCATTTTTCAGAAATTCTTGAAAGGCTTCTTCGTATTTATAAATTATTGTATTTGAGGTTTGTGGTGCTTGAGACAACACTTCTTCCAATTCTAAACATTTTCTTTTTGCTCCATCTCTTTCTAATGTTAAAGATCTGATTTTATCTTCTCGTGCTAGAATTGTCATCTCAAGTTTGCCACATTCTTCAAATTTTGCTTCAAGACAGCCTTTTATATTTTTAAACTTTTGTTTTAATTTCTGATATGAGCTAAGAGTTTCTGACAAGCATGATTCTAAATCAGATCGAGAGAGTTCAGAAAATACCTCTTCAGATTCTTCATCTGAGCTGCTTCTGGATGTGGTAGCCATAAATGCCACATTGGCCTGTTCATCAGAGTCAGATTCTGATGAACCAGATTCACTATCATCCCAGGTAGCCATTAGTCCTTTCTTTGTCCTGAAGGTATTTTTCTTGAAACTTTCTTTTCTGGGATTGTCTTTCTTTAGCTTGGGGCATTCATTCCTGTAGTGACCTGTTTCTTTACATTCATAACAAGTAATATCTTTGTTAGTTTTACCTTTTGAGGTTGATTCTGATCGATCCCCTCTGGGTCTTGGTCTTCTGAAGTTGTTGTTCCTCTTTTTCCAGAGTTGTTTAACTCTTCTGGTCAGGAGGGACAATTCTTCTTCATCATCAGAATCTTCTGGTTCAGAGTCATCAGCGTCTTCAGTTTCTGCCTGGAAAGCTTTGGTTCTGTCAGATTTGCGTCTTTCAGATCTGGACTTTAATGCTACAGACTTGTTCTTTTTCTGAGGCTCATCTTCCTCTAGTTCTATCTCATGGCTTCTGAGGGAACTGACAAGTTCTTCAAGACTGATATTGTTCAGATCCTTTGACAGCTTCAGGGCAGTAACCATGGGTCTCCACTTCTTTGGCAAACTTCTGACTATCTTTTTGACGTGGTCTGCGGTTGTGTATCATTTGTCTAGAACTTTGAGACCTGCAATTAGAGTTTGGAATATAGAGAACATTACCTCTATGGCTTCGTCATCTTCCATTTTGAAAGCTTCATATTTCTGGATAAGCGCCAGAGCCTTTGTCTCTTTGACTTGGGAGTTTCCTTCATGAGTCATCTTCAGAGAGTCAAGTATGTCTTTGGTTGTTTCTCTGTTGGTGATCTTTTCATACTCGTTGTAAGATATAGCATTGAGAAGTATGGTTCTGGCCTTGTGGTGATTTTTGAAGACACGCTTCTGATCTTCTGACATCTTACTTCTGGGAACTTCAACTCCATTTTCTGAGACTGGAGGTGTGTGTCCATCTGTGACAATGTCCCAGAGATCAGCATCATAACCCAGAAAGAAACTTTCAATTCTATCTTTCCAGTAGTCGAATTTCTCTCCATCAAAAACAGGAGGCTTAGCATTGTAACTGTCTCTTTCATTTGTGTGGGCCATAGTTTTTCTCGTTCTGGATCTCTCTACATTGTTAAGTGTTTGATTAGAAAATCAATAACAGAGCCGAAGCTCTGATACCAATTGAAGGTGAGAAAAACAAGAAAGGGGGGTTTGAATTGTTTTGGAAAATAAGCGCTTTTTCAAAATAAAGACCACACAAGGAATTTATACTGGTTCGCTTATAACACAAAGCTACTCCAGTCCACCCGGCCAAGGTGATTTCACCTTCAACAAGGACTTAATCCACTAATCTTGAAAGATTGTTTACAACCAACGTCTAAGAGAAAGATCTCTTAGTCCTCTCAAGTATACAGACTGCACAGAGTCACTTGAGGAAATAAAACAATAGAAAAAAGACTATGTAATCTAGAGTGCTTCTAAGATAAGCAAATATTACAACAGTAAGAACAAAAGAGTGTTTCACGTTCTAAGCAAAAGCTTTGTGAAATATTGAGAGAGAGAGAGAATGTTTCAGTGTATGCTTGCGCGCCTCTCAATGTTGATTGCTGTCCTTTATATAGGAGTGAAAGGACCGTTGAAATTGATGGCAGATAATATGTCTTGAATAGGAATTAATGCCATAACTTCTATTGTTTCTTGCCAAAACAACTTTGTCTCCCCGAATAACTTCTTTCCAAATATAGTTCCTTTCCATTTGAATTTGAAGTTAACGTTACTCTTTCTGTATTAGGAAATCCATTATCAAAGTCTGCGTGATTCTGGGAATCTTGGAATCCTGCTGTGTTGATTCGGAGCTTCTGATGTTTATCTTAAAGAGTTCTGATGGTGTCTTCAGATGACGCTGAGAGCTTCTGGAATGATATACCGTTGTTCAGAGTCAGAACTTCTAGAGTGCACTTCTTCTTCAGATGCTTCTGATATTCTGCTGTTTTGCTCAGAGTTAGAACTTTTTGAGTGTGTTTCTATTTCAGATGCTTCTGATCTTCTGATAATTTGTGTCTGATATGATTATGTATCTGATGACGTCATCAGATCTCTTCCTTCTTTCCTTAGAACCCTGCACACTTAGAAACATTTCGTTAGGGTGCCATTTTTGGTTTCATCCATTGTTATCATCAAAATCATGGAATCTGTTGTAGAACAATTTTTGTTCTTACATCTTCATCATAAAAAATCAAATTATTACAAGAAGTAATGTTGGCAACTATGTGGTCAAACTGATCCACGGTAACATCATGTTCAACATAGGCCTGTTCCAACACTTTCTGCAATGCCTCCCTGTGCGCTTCAGAATTCATTAGCAATGACATTATAGAAATCTTCGACGGCGTCTAGAGTAGCTGCTCTACAACATTGAATTCACTTCTCTTGATTAATCTTAACACCTCATCATCATTGTTAGCCTTCAATTTACTAGATTCACTAGACTGACAAATTGGAGCACTAACTGGATTCACTACTGAAATCTCTGCCTTCTTACTTACTGAAACATCTTCTACTTCTTTTGGAAACACTGGACTGAACACACAACCACTATGGGTCACCTTTGCAATATCTACAATATTCACCACTGAGTCTGTAATTGGTAGAGGAACCTCTTGACCATTTTCAATCATAGTGGTATTGTATTGATATGGCACAACTTTATCGGATGAGTAGGGGACAGGGCCCGCCAACTGTATAACTAACATCGATATCGATCTATTGACATTATTGTTGCTGCTACTATCAAACTGAATAACTACCCGCTCAGGGGTCTTAAACACTGGTACAATGAGATTCACATCATCTCTCATATCCCTCGACTGTTAAATATGGACTACATTCTCATCCACCAACTTCTGGATAGCCCTCTTGACAATCATACACCCACAGGGATTCGTGCTACAAATGACACAACCATCATGGTCATGTTCAAAGTCATTGATTAAACATAAAGTATTATGCATCTCCACCAGAGATCTTCGGATACGCCTCACATCAAAAACTCGGAAATTCCTTGGACAACCGTCCACCATGTTGACAGAAGCGTTACCATGAGCAGGCAACAAATTGGCTTTCACATTTGGCGCTCTGTCCTCAAAGGACACCATACCACTCTTTATCAGCTTCTGAACTTCATATTTCAATGGATATCAGTTCTCTATATCATGACCAGGGGCTCCCCGGTGAAAAGAACAATGAAGATCAGGCTTGAACCACCATGGTAGGGGCTCAGGAAATTGCGGAGGATTTCTTGGATGGATTAGATTCTTGAGGACCAATGATGGGTATAACTCTGCATAAGTCATAGGAATAGGGTCAAAGGAGACCTTCTTCCTCTCAAAGTTTTGTTGGTGATTATTGTTGTTGTTGTAGTTGGTTCTTTGTTGCGGTTGTTGCTGATGTTGTTGCTGAATTGGAACTGATTGATTAGAATTGTTGGAAAAAATTGGAATTACTGAGGGAACTTGATGTTGATGTTGACGAGGTTGAGAACTTTTTCTGACATGAGGCCTCCTCTGCCTCCCTATTGACACTAAATTAGCTTTTCCTTCCTTCCTCTTGGAGAAACTACCACCGTACTTCTTGTTGGTTGTTGCCTCTTCTTTAGACAAACGTCCTTCACGGGCTCCTTCTTCTAGCCTTATCCCCATGTTTACCATTTCGGTAAAATCATTAGGGGCACTCGCAATCATACGTTCATAATAAAACAAACTCAATGTCTTTAAGAAGATTTTTGTCATTTCCTTCTCTTCAAGAGGTGGACTTATCTGGGCAGCCAGTTCTCTCCATCTTTGGGCATATTCTTTGAATGTCTCTTTATCCTTCTGAGACATAGACCTCAACTAGTCTCTATCAGGCGCCATATCCATATTGTACTTATACTGCTTGACAAAGGCCTCGCCTAAGTCATTGAAAGTACGGATGCTTGCATTGTCCAAACCCATGTACCACCTCAAGGCAGCTCTAGCTAAACTGTCTTGGAAATAGTGAATCAGCAACTGATCATTATCAGTCTGAGTAGACATTTTTCTGGAATACATAACAAGATGGCTTAGTGGGCGAGTTTTCCCTTTGTACTTTTCAAAGTTTGGGACCTTGAATTTCACCAAGATCTTAACATTGGGGGCCAAGCAGAGTTCAACAACACTCTTCCCAAACAAATCTCTCCCTCTAAGAGTCTTTAACTCTTTGTGAAGCTCGAGGAATTGACCTTTCATTACATCCATTTTCTCATACACGTTTGGACCTTCAGACATCTCGGAATGGTAGATAGTGTCCTCAACACAAGGGAGAGTGTGAACAACCAGAGGTGGCACTAACATGACCGGGCTAGATGCCGACAGAGAAACAAATGTGGGCGCATACCCTTATGGCATAAAATTTGATGGCATTTCCCAAGGGAATCCAGCAGGCATAGAAGGAATGGATTGATTGGCAGCAACAACAGGAACAGTTGCAGAAGCAACCTCAAAAATGACAGTCCTTGGAGGAGGAGGAGTTACAGGAGTTGGTGATGACTGATTTTGGGCGACAATCACAGATTCCATCAGTGTCGTAAGTCTGGTGATCTCTTCCTTCAGCTCCCGGTACTCTTTCTCTAGATGCTCCATTCTCTTCGGTTGGTTAACGCGAGAATTATATTGGTGAGTCATCTTGGCTGATGCACAGAAGAAGAACTGATAAGACATCTGGAGGAAGAAACCTATTATGCAAATGGTGCATGAAATGCAATGTTTTTTATTGTTTTTAATTTCAAGGAACATATGAAGTCCTATATAACAATAATAACAATTTGATTGATTACAAAATCTCTTTTTATTCATAAAATTTGGAAGGATCATACTGAGTACAATTTCAGAAACCAAAGTATAAATACAAGAGAAAAGGAAATTGTGTTCCTAAGGATCCCTTAGCAGCTGTACTGGATGACTGGCTATGGGTTCATACTTCCTTCGGATGCGTCGAATCTCAGGCTCAAAGGATGTCTTCATCTGAGCCTTCTCAAGAACTAACTGATCAACAATCTTCTTCCAAGCACCGAAAGGTTGAGGCATGCTAGAGGAAGATGAACCCTCTGGCTCTCTCTCTCTCTATTCATTGCTCGGTCTTCAAGAATCTCAATAAGCACATCTGTGTCTTTCGACTCAAGCTGCAACTCTTCATGCTTTCAGCTCAAAGCATGGAACCGCTCTTTCCACATATCTTTTTATTACTTCATCTTGATGAGTGCGTCTTCCAACTCCTCTGCATCTTAGTTGAGAAGAGTTGATGGCTCATCCATAACCATAGACATATGTCTTTCACAAGCATACGACATCTTCAGCTCCAAAGCTCTCTTCTTCACCCAAATAGTGTAAGCTTCCAAAGCTACACAATTGCATGGACCAAGCTCGGATATTCCCTTCCTATGCATATTATGCCAAGCATGCACCATCCTTTACTTCAAATGTTGGGGATCTTTACCTTCTTGATAAAACAGACCTTCTAACTGAGTGTTATTATGTTTATCTCTCTAGGGGAACCCAAGTTGACGACGGGCCAATGTTGGGTTGTAGTTGATTCCTCCTTGTGTACTAATGAGAGGCACATTAGAGAACTCACCACAACTATCAATAATATCCAAGCTACTCAATGCAGAATCATACCAAACAATATCATCATTAGTGAGAGACATAAGTCTCTGAGACCACCGTAGACATTGCTTGTTCTCCAAAAAAGCAAGTGTCTGAGGCAAGTGCGAAATAAAACACTTGTACAGAAGAGGAACGCAACACACAATAGTCCCACCTCCTTTAGAATTCCTCAAATGCAAAGAGAAATGCATGCCACCCAACAGAGTAGAAACATGATTCCCAATCAAGAAGATTCTGATGGCGTTAACATCAACAAAACCGTCAATGTTAGGAAACAAAGCTAAACCATAGATGAGCAAAACAAAGATGGCTTAAAAAGCATCCATACTATCGGCTTGAGCAGAGACAATAGCTTTTCCAATGAGGAACTCAAAAGTCAAACCAAGAATGCCTTCTTTCTTCACCAAATGAACATCAATCTCAGACTTCTTCAGATGGAGAGCTTCAACTATGATATGAGATCTGACAATCTCCTATAATCCACTAAAAGGTACCTTGTCAGATGCGGGTACTCTCAGGAGATGGGCATACTCCTCTAACATAGGTACAAGCTAATAATCGGGAAACATGAAGCACCAGTAAATAGGATCATAAAATTGGACAAAGACACTCAGGAGTCCCTCAACCACATCAGCAGATAATATTGACAAAAGCTTCCCATGACGTTGCTTGAAGTCCAAGGGATCTAATACAAAGGATGAAAATTTCCTTATTTCTTTCAAATCAGGACATCTGAAACTATACTTCTTAGTGTTCCTTCGTCCATAATCCATAGTCTGGAAATATTTGCAAATGAGACCTTAGTTTCCTTGAAATTTACTTTTCTGTGATGAATGTCATGATGCGCATGTATGCATGAACGCAACAATCACAAACAAGGGATCACACACAAGGTAAACACACACAAAGGTCAAGGGATGGATCATGTCATCATCAAGATCAATCATCCATTTTAGGGGATTATGGTTTTCAACTTATCAACACCCAAGTTCCATTTATATTGACGAGACTTGATCGGTTCAACCGAGAACCAAAGGGTTTGTTGTGAGTCACGAGCATGAAGTCAGGTTAAGAACCATCCCAAAGGAGTGTACTAAGGATAAAAACCTGTAGACCGTGTTCTAAAAAGTTCCCAGAGTCTTAATCCCATCTATCGGATATTATAGGTTAGGATGACTGACTTATCAACCCATAATATTCTCAAGAGAAACTCGTCTGAGTGTAGTATCGCGTAACAACTATTATCAAGTCTACACTTGAACAGTCTCCACACTACATCCTAAATAGGCCAAGTTGGGTTAAATGTTCTACGGTCCTCAGCTTCTCGGACCCCAAATTAGAGAAAATAATGCCTATCCATAAATGAGTTGTGTGACATCAATAACTCCAAAAGGGTTTCCACTGAGTAAATGGGTCTCAAGCCAACTTGTTAAGGACTACTCCATACAAGTTGAACATGATTATACCATCCTCCAGTCTTAATTGCACTCAAGTTCGAGTTAGAACTTATCTCACCACTCAGAGATCACCAAGCACAATAGACATGTTATATCATGCAAACAATATACAAACATAAAATATACACATATATACACATAAAAAAATAGGCTAAACCCACTGAGGATTACTCCCCAGCAGAGTCGCCACTTAATTTCTATAACGGTAAATTCATGACCATCAAGCTATGGATAAGCTTAACGTCAATAAAACCAGAGTCGTCACCGCGCTTTTACTGTTTCCAAAGGAAAATGGAAAAGTATGAACAAAACCCAAAGATAAGAAGTTTTCAAATCAAAACTAATAAAATGCCAGAGATTACAGGTAAAGGGGTTGGTTACATAGAGGGAAGGTGTTAGCACCCAAAGTGTCTTAGGTACTCCTAGGGAGCCCTTTTTATGTGTGCATGTGTTTTTGGTATAAAAGATGTTTGATAAAAATAGAGTGGGGGATGATAAAAGAATTCATTGTTTATATTTTTGTGTTTGACAAGATCTTCGACCTTGTGCCTACGTACCAACATAAAAAAAGGGATCAAAACCTCGTAGTTTATGGTAAAAAATTTAAATAAGTTGGTGAATTGCTTTTAACAAAAGTTAATAAAAAAAGGCACAAATGCCCAAAAATTTGAATGAGGTTTTTAGTTCTTTTTGTCTTTTGAAATTCAAGTCAATATGGTTAAGTTTATTTACAAATTTGATTTAAGAAAAAGTTTGAAAATTCAATGGCATAAGGCCAAAGTTTCTAACCATTACGACATGTATAAGTTTGAAATCACAAGCAAAGAAAGGTTTTGAAAAGAGTGAGAGATTTTGAAATTTAAGAAGTGGGAGAAGATGAAGAGACTACCCTAAGCAAACAATTAAAAGTTAAGAGTTGAAAAAATCTGACCAATGGGATGCAATCCAACAGACAATGATGTCATATAGAAACTCATTTTCGCTTGGACTTTGATTAAGCAATAAGCATAAGCAATAAGAAATATCCAGACATCATAAAGATTAGGGGCCACATCCAAGCAAGCATTCAAATAGCTAGCAGTCTTCATTGTCTTTCAATGTACCAGATGAAATATCCCTTGATCAACTTAGAACAATACATCAGACACAAGATCAAAATAACAATTAAGCATAAAAACAGAGTAGCAGATGAACCCAAGAAATTCTCAAGGCTTGTTATTAGGTATTTTAAGGTCCTAAGACCACAAACAAAATCAAAACACACAAACAATATATACAATCACAAGATATGGCTCAAATGAGCAAAGTGAAAAGGACATAAAGATAAACAAGTTATATGAAATGTAAATGGCAATGAATGATAAATGACTAAAATTTAAATTGCATAATAGTAAATGACTTGAAAGTAAAGCAATATTAACAAGAGTTAGTCAAAAGTTAGTCAAGTGTTAGTGATCAGTGCATTTTGATGCACATTCTTCTATAATTATACTTAGGCATTTCTATTGTTTATTTTTTTATTACTATTTTAGTGTGTTTTTATATTTAAGTTTATTTTTTCTTTTATTTTATTTTCGTACTTTATTTTCAGCATAAACAGTTATTTGATACCTTGTTATTATATAAACCATAACATAAGCTACACGAATAAGATTAATGCGTTCTAATATGTGTTGGAAAGCTAAGAGAAATATCTACAAGTTTAATGTTGAAGTCAAAATTTTATTAGAAGTGAAGGAGGGTCGAATAATTCGTTGAAGTTTCAGACTTAATTAAAATAGTTAGTTTGAGCAATTTTTGTAATTTTCGGGTCGGACCCCATAAGACCCCCAAATTTACCTTTTATTATATTAGGTCTTTCACTACTATAGTAATCATATTCTGAATTTTGATGATGCAATATTGCTTAGAATATTTCATGGAGAACTAAAATTCACAAGGTTGATCTGTTGTAATCGGTTTCCGCCGATACTTTGAGGTTTCTTAATTTTCAATCAAATGTCTTTTCCCTTTCAATATTTTATTCTATGTCTTGTATGCTTTGTTCAAGCTCTATATAGTATGTGTTGATTAATTTTGATTGATATATGTTCCATAATCGTGTTTGCTTAATTCGTGTGTGCTTAACCTGTTTGCTTAATTCAGAATTTGTTTGCTTAATTCAGAAATTAGGAACACATATCATATATTAGTATCAATGCGCTTGTTATTGTTACTATAATCGAAAAGGGATTAGAATCTGCTGAGGGCATGGAAATTATATTAACCAATGATAAGTTAGGAAACCAAACCAGTAGATCGACTTATTTCATAATCACTTTTTATAATCACTTTCTATAATCACATTTTATAATCACTTATTTTTAATCGAATCGAAATCCCCTATTTTGTTTTCTTATTTGGTTAATTTTCCAAAAGTCCATGTGATACGATACTCGAGGTTTTGCTTCCCGTTTATTATATTTTATTACTCATTTTTGACCCGTGTCAAACAGCGGATCAAATTGGCGCCGTTGCCAGGGACTCTTGTAGATTTTAACCATTATTATAGTCTAACCATTATTATAGTCATAGGTGTTGTGTTTTATCATTTTTTCCCTAACTTTCTTGCGTTCTGATCTTTTCGCGTTTTAGGATAAAAAATTTGTTTTTAAAAAAAATCGTCTCAAATTATTCATATTTTTTGTCTATTCATTAGGAAAAAATCAAGGATCTAAAACCTCTACTTAGGAACTAAATAGTGGACGCCGCCCTAAGAAACCGAAATTCCTTATTTTTCTATTTTTTATGATTTTGTTTCTGTTTTGGTAGTTTCAGAAAATTCCTAAAAAATTCTCAAAATTCTTAATTGATGTTATTAGATTAATTTTTGTATTTTTGTATTTTTTTCTTTTTATTTTAATAGTTTTTTCCGTATTTCAATTGTTTTTTTCTTAATAGGGACATTGTCGGTATTTTCCTATTTGTTGTTGCATTGCTGAATTAGTTAGTGTTTTCTTATTGTTTGTTGATTTTTTTTCTATCGAGTTTAACATGGCTGACCAAAGAACTATGAGAGAACTTGTTACCCTTGATGTTAATTATAATGCTTTATGTATTGAATATCCTGTTGCTAATGTACCTTTCGAATTGAAATTTGGTTTAATACACTTGTTGCCAAGGTTTAGTGGTCTTGCAGGAGAGGATCCACATAGGCATCTAAAAGAATTTCAGGTTGTGTGTTCTACACCATTGAGGCCTCAAGGAATTACCGAAGATCATGTCAAGCTTAGAGCATTTCCATTCTCACTACAAGGTGCTGCAAAAGATTGGTTATATTATCTTGAGCCAAATTCTATTACAAGTTGGAATAATATGAAGAAAATATTCTTAGAAAGATTTTCCCTGCTTCAAGAGCTTCTTCTATCAGAAAAGAAATATTTAGTACTAGTCACGTTGACATGGAATCATTGGCCGAATACTGGGAGAGATTCAAGTCGTTAGTGTCGAGTTGTCCTCACCACCAGATTTCTGAACAATTGTTAATACAACACTTTTATGAGGGATTACTATCAATGGAAAGAAACATTTTAGATGCTGCTAGTGGTGGAGCACTTGTTGATAAGACTCCAGCTACTGTCAAATCCTTGGTTGAGAACATGTCACTCAACTCCCAACATTTCACAACAAGGGACAATTTTATGGTCAAAGCAAAAGGTGTGAATGAGATTCAGATTTATTCTTCCAACAAAGCTCTAGAAACCAGACTTGATGAACTTACCTTTTTAGTGAAACAATTGATGATACCCCTGCCACCACTACTACAACCCTCCCCAAGTAACCACCTTTATACCTTTCAGACCTTCACTTGAGGATCTTGTCAAGCAAATGGCTGTGAACAATCTCTAATTTCAGCAACAAACAAATTCCCATATTCAGACATTCCAGACACAGATTGAACAGCTTCCCACTTCAATGAATGCCATGCAGCAAGCCTAAGGATCGAACCAACTACCTGCCCAAACAATAGTGAATCCAAAAGTTCCCAATGTGAGTTCAATTTCCTTGAGATCCGGAAAAGTTGCAGAAACAGCCCTAGAAAAAAATAAAAAAATTGTTAGTGCAACATCTGAACCTTCTATTGTTGTTGAGGCTGAAAAAGAGTATGTACCACCAATCCTTTTTCCACGAAGAGTTATGAAAAATAAGAATATTGATGAGGAAGACAAAAAGAGAGAGATTTTGGATGTATTCAGAAAGGTGGCAGTGAACATTCCACTACTTGATGTGATTAAGAAGGTCCCGAAATATGAAAAAATTTTGAAGGACTTGTACACTCACAAGAGGAGGCCTACCGAAAATGAGAGAGCGAATTTGGGACAAATGTTTCGGCGCTTATTCAACCCAACACTTCACTTACCAGTTCAACCCTCACTCAGGACATGCCACAAAAGTGCAAGAATCCAGGAACTTTTGCTATTCCTTGTACCATTGGGGATAGTAAATTCGAAAATTGAATGCTTGATTTAGGAGCAGACATTAATGTTATGCCTACTTCTGTTTATAATAACCTTGCTCTTGGTCCTTTGCAGCATACAAGTTTAATCATTCAACTGGCGAACAGAAGCAATGCTCGCCCTATTGGAGTAGTGGAAGATGTGCTTGTTCAAGTTAATGACTCGATTTTTCCTGCATATTTTTATATTCTGGACATGTATGGAGAAACAAATTCAAGCAAATCGCCCATAATTTTTGGCAGACCGTTCATGAAAACGGCGAAAACAAAAATTGATGTTGAAGATGGAACCATGTCCATGGAATTTGGTGACATTGTCGCGAAATTTAACATTTTCGATGCCATGAAATATCCCTTGGAGGAGCATTCCATTTTTCATATTGAATTGATCTCTGAGTTGGTTGATGACACTTTTTCAGAATTGTTTTCACTTGATTTTCCATCTCTATCTGGGTTTGATGATGTTTATTCATGTGATGATTGTACTGACACTAACCTTTGTGTTGTATGTGCTGAGATTGATGCTGCCTTGCAGGGTAACATTTTTTCCTACAGGTGAGTTTATCGATGAAGTTGTTTATGCAGTTGAAGCTCTCGACATCCTGGCTGCCCCAAACATACCATCCATTAAACAATCGCCTTCTTTAGAGCCTAAACCACTTCCCGAGGATTCATATTATTCATCAAAGCTTCAACTTAAGCAGAAACATAAGAAGGGAATTGGATGGACCTTGGCTGACACTCGTGATATTAGCCCATCCATATGTATGTATAAGATCTCACTTAAAGATGAAATAAAAGTAGTGAGGCAGCCCCGTAATCCTTTGATTCTTGATGTTGTGAAAAAGAAGATCACTTTCATGTGCCCATTCAACACTTTTACTTATAGAAGATTCTTCTTTGATCCTAGAATACAAAGCGATTACACTAATCAAAATTTCAAGATCAATGGACACTATCCAAATCTACTCCATGAGAACTCGACTTTGGAAGAAAAGGCTGTAGAAGAGCTCTCTTTGGGAAAGGCTGCTTATGTGATCATTTATCCGCTTTGACTCCTCAGGTGTGCTCTTTTCTTTCTCCCGTTCTTATTTTATATTTATGGTCTTTCATTGATGACAATGTATGTTTTAAGTATGGGGGAGCGAACCATTTATTTGTTTTGTTTTGTTTATTTTGTTTTTCATTTTTTCTCTGTTTTTGGTTTTTAGTTGCTAAATAAAAAAAAATCATGCTTTTTCCTTGGTTTTTGAGTTACAATTATGAGTATTTTTCTTATTCTTTTGACTAAAGTATTATGATGTGATGTGAAAGATTTGGTTGTGCATTTTTAGTATGATAGGTAGGACTAAATTCTAAAGCGTACATCATTTGTGGTAGATCAATTAACCTTGTGAGGTTTTGAGCTTTCTATGGATAACATACAAAAATCCATCTCTTTCTTTCTTGTGTGATTTACTCATGTTTATTAGTCTCTAGAACTTGAATTGACTCTTGTTGATGTTGTTGTTAACTTGTGCACACTAATATGATAAAGACAATTTTATTTTTTGTTTTTTAGCCAGTTATTCAAAAATCCAACCCTGAAATAATATCATCCCTTGTTTGAAACCCCCTTGAGCCTATTATCCTTTTTTTGTTTAAAACTCGTTACAAATCGAGAAGTGAAAAACAATGTTATCACCTTATTTAAAGGGTTGAAAGAGTCTTGTTTGGAGTTGCGTGGGGTCGAATAATTATGTTTGTAATATTCGTAATTTTGGTAGAAAAAGAAAATAGAAAAGAAAAAAAAAATGAATGAAAAAAAATAGAAGGATGTATACATGTCAATACATACTCCTTATGAAAAGAAAAGAAAAAGAAAAAAAAAAGAAAGGAGAAGAAAAATATGATTGAAAACAGTTACTATAGAGTTGTTGAAGTGAATCAAATATTTTATAAATTCAACTCCCGCAGTTTCTTTTAAGTCTCTTTTGTCTCTTTGAATTTTAGCCTAGTACCCCTTAGGATTTATCTCACCCTTACCTTGGCCACATTACAACCAAATAAAAGTCCTTTTGATCTTTGTGTGCACGTATTTCAATTGTGGATGTTAGAGTTTTTTCAAGCTTATGGTAGTACTAACTTTCATGTTGTGCTTTGAGTGTAAACAATTAATCTAAACACTTGAGAGTTGAGTGAATTTTATTCTGTAAGGATCTTACTGCTATTGATGTACTCTTTGATAATCTGTTTTCCTATCTGCTTTGAATGTCACAAAAAATTGCTTACTAATACCATATTCTTGAAGCTTAGACTTAGAATTCTGCTTGTATCTTATATCTTGAAAACTTTTGGAAGTGCATGCTCTGTTTTCTTTCCTTTTGTTTTAAAATTGTAATTTTGCTCGGAGTGCAAAAGTTCAAGTGTGGGGGGATTTGATCAGTGCATTTTGATGCACATTCTTCTATAATTGTACTTAGACATTTCTATAGTTTATTCTATTATTTTTACTATTTTAGTGTGTTTTTATATTTAAGTTTATTTTTGCTTTTATTTTATTTTCCTACTTTATTTTCAGCATAAACAGTTATTTGATACCTTGTTACTATACAGACCATAACTTAACCTACGAGAATCAGATTGATGCGTTCTAATATGCGTTGGAAATCTAAGAGAAAGAGATACACGTTTCATGTTGAAGTCAAAATATGATTCGAAGTGAAGGAGGATCGAATAATTCGTTGAAGTTTTAGACTTAATTAAAAGAGTTAGTTTGAGCCAGTTTTTGTAATTTCCGGGTCGGACCCCATAAGGGCCCGAATTTACCTTTTGTTGCGGCTGGAAAAATGACAGAGTCGCCACCATCCTTTATTCGTTCCTAAGGAACAGGGAAATAATGATAAAACCTATAAGTTAAAGGTGAGATACTGGGTTCGGGAGTCAGTTAAGTAAGGGGAAGGTGTTAGGCACCCCTTACCTCCATTGTACTCAATGGGATCCTCCTTTTGTTCGAGGGTTAGTGTGTTTATAAGGAAAGTTTGCTTTAATATTTGTTAATTGTTTAATTATTTATCTATTTATTGAAAATTATTTTCTCATTTAAAAGAAAATTGATTAACTAAGAAAGGAAAACTTAAAAATGTTTTTGATTATTGTACTCGCTAGAGTTTACAACTCTATGCCTACGTACCTCCAAGTTCATTGAAGGATCAGAGTCCCGTAGTTCTGGTAGAAAAAAGTTGTTTGTTGATTGTTTTTATCCCTTAAAAATTCTCACGCATCGGGGGCGGAGAAGTGATTGATTTTAAGAAAATGCCTCAATACACTAAGGTAGAGGACTTATAGTTTGAAGTGCGTCGAATTTGATTTTATCCCTTGATTATTTGTAAAGATAATATTTAATTTATTTAAAAAAATAAATTAGTGATTATACTAGAATATTAGACATAATCCTTTATCCCGATTTTATCCCTCATTTAACCCTTGAAAACCTTAGAGTTTTATCCCATATACTTGTCCCATTTGATTGGAAAATATAATTTAATTTGATTAATAAAATTAAATAAGATGTCATATGATATATCCCTTATCCCGATCTTATCCCTTAGTTAATTTACAAAAATATGATGATTATTTTAATTTCAGAAAATAACCCATAACAATATTATATGATTATAAAGTAACAAAATATCATATTCCTTATCCCGATTATTTATCCCTAAAACCATAAAAATTTATCCCTGATTTTTTATCCCTAAAATTATCTCATGATTTTATCCCATAAATTTTATCTCTTGTTTTTATCCCTTGAAATTGTTATAGAATTTTATACATGTTTTTATCCCTTATTTTTAAAAATATAATTTAATTTAATTGATAAAAATAAATTAATTTAGATGTAATAAGATATATCTCTTATCCCAATTTTATCCCTAACAATCGTTATAGATTTTATCCCATGTTGTGTTATAAAATAAAAATATTTAATTTATTTAAGAAAATAAATTAGTGATTAGAATCGAATATTTAGACATAACCCTTATCCCTAATTTTGTCCATAATTTTACCCCTTGAAAATTCCTAGAACTTTATCCCATGTTTGTATCTCATGTCCTTCTCCCATTTGATTTGAAAATATAGTTTAATTTAATTAAGAAAATTAAATAGAATGTAATAAGATATATCCTCTATCCCAACGTTATCCCTAATTTAAATCCCTTAAAATCCTAGAAATTATCCCTAAATTTTATCCCATATTATCCCTATATTTTATCCCATAATTTTATCCTTTGAAAATTCCTAGAAATTATCCCTGAACTTTATCTCGTATTATCCCTAAAATTGTCCCATAGGTTAACCCTGATTTTCCAAATTTAGTCAATATCCCATAATTAACCCAATGTTTTTTTATTATTTATATTAACCCATTTTTCAAGAATTAACCCATAATTTCAATATACCTAATTGTTCTAAGATTAACCCCTGACACTTAATTTAAATCTTTAATTCCATTATTTCCCTACTTATCTAATATTAAACTAAATATATATTTTTTGTATCTTTTAAAAAATGTTATCACTTTGTAAATTAAGTACAGTAATTAATCATTTAAATTAAAACTACAAATTAAGATTAAACGCTTAAGTTAATTAACTAAAAAAAATTAAATCAAAACGAATAAGGGAGGTATATAATTGGGTTTGAGTAATGGTAAATGGAGAGGGTCTAAAGTCAATGGATAAAATCCTAATTCACTCAAATAATAATTTTAAATAATTAATATATATCATGCCATAATTAAATAATTACTAATGATAATGTCCTAACTAATAATGTTAATAGTTAATGGTTTCTTTAACAACTAGATAAATAATGGAATAAAATTAGATCTAATGGAGTACCTCATTTTATCCATCTACTACAACTAGCAGTATATGACGTACGGGAAAATATTAGATATGCATAGCCTTTTTTTTTCTATATCACATTCATACGTTTAATAACAATGAAACAATACTCCACATATAAATAATATATATATTGTTAACCATACTCAACATGTTAAAAGCAAAGATCTCAGAATGAAAATAAAGAAAATGAAAGAGAGACAAATACAGGGAGAGTGAAAGCGTGAGACATAGTGAGAGGTGCTGACCGGAGAGGAAGACAACCTGCCAGATCTGGATGGATGGAGGTGCTCCAGTGACCGGTGGCGATCGGATCTAAGGTAGTTTACAGCGTGCGCCGAGGTTGTCGGTGTTGGTGGTGGTCGGTAATGAGATGTATGTGTGCAGATCTGTGAGGGCAACTGTGCGGTGGAGGCGTCGGCGTTTTCGGCAGCAGTTTCTTGATGACGGTGTTGTAGTTGGTGGGTTATGCTCGCATTCCGTTTTTTCTCCGGCACGGTCGCGATGTTGTTAATGGAATGTTATTAGAACCGGTGGGATTTTTGTACTATGAATCAATTCCTTCCCCCTTTCTCTTCTTACAACTCCTTCTTTTATAGTAGAAATATTAAGTTTGAGAATTCAATTTAATTGATTTCCGATTGATCTTCTATGTGATTTGATTTCATACCAATTTAGAATTGATTTAGTATTATTATGATTAATGAATATTTGACATTTGGATCTTGAATTTTTCGATTTGCTCTGCAATTTGAAGGAGATACGTTTGAGATATGAAAGTATGTGATTGTGAATTTGGAAAAAAATGATTTTTTCTTTTGATATTGGTGATGATGAGTGAAGTGCTATATCTATTCTTCCTTTTTTGGACTTATTCCAACAATAACATTAGTGAATATTTTCAAATGATTTATATATTGATCATAAACTTAATCCTAAATTAAGAAAATTTATGTGATGCACAAGGAAAGTGTGTTAAATTCGAAAGATGTGAAATTTGATGCAAATATGATTTTTTCTTTAAAATATCATATGAAGATATTAATAATGAGTAGATTCTGGAGAAAAAAAAGAGAGAGAGATTTTTTTTTGTTTGTGATTTTTTTTTTATAAAAGAGAAGAAAACTATTCTTAAAAAATAAAAAAGTCAAGAAATGGGATTCGAACACATGACATTTTCACACTAATAAATAACTCCTTAAACTTACTCTACCACCCACTACACCCTTGAACTCATCTAAAAAGAAATGATACTTCTAAATATTTAAATAAAAACAAACAGTTTTATAATAGTTTAAACACTAAAATATTTTCAATAGCCAATAATAACTAATCTTTTTGCCTAATTTTTAATAATATAAAAGAACTCATAAACTATTAATCTATAATTTCATTTAAATAAATAACACCCTAATATAATATTTATATTTAATTACTTTCTAAATAGTATAATCTAATGAAATATAATATTATAATTGCTAATCCTATTTATTTTTCCTAAAAAAATGTTTTTAACGGTAAAACCCCATTTTTTTAGCATACTCCTACAAATTATATTATTTGGAAAAGTCTAAACAATACCTATAAACTAAAATCAACTCCTAAGAAGAACTAAAAATCAGAATGGTCTCCTTTTGACTTTTTAGGTCATTTGACCAGATGACTGGTATGCTCTGGATGTGTTAGTGTCGGCTAAAAATAAAAATGAAAAGGTGGTCAAAATTTAGGGTACGACAGCTGCCCCTATTTAATCAGCTTCAAACTGAGAGGATGATGACGTTGAGCCTTCATCTTCTCATGGTGGAAGATGATTAAATATAGAGAGAGACCCTAATTTTGACCACGTAGTCAGTAGATTATGGGAATACGCAATGATTGAACAATCCTTGATGCTCTATTGGCATCCATACCAACCTTTGATGGAACCCCAATAATACCTTGGTGATTAATTTCAACCCATATGGGTGAAATTTGTATATAATTCCTATGATCATACGATCATGTTACTGATATTACGTAGGACTCTGACGATCCTCTGATCGTTGTTTGATAAAACCTTGGTAGAACCCCTGATAGAACTCCTAAAAAAATCCCTTGCGAAATTCCTGGTGAAACCCCTGATACAACTTTTGATGGGACTCATGACGATGAGATCCTAATGAAATCCTTTGACAAATCCCTGATGAAACCCTTGGATTAATCCCTTTTGATCAGTTTCAACCTCACCGTGTGAAACTTGCACACGATTCCTATGATCATCGAATCATGTTGTTGGAATCTGGTTGGACTTTAGTGATACCTTGATTACTCTGGATGAAACCCACTTCGATAAAATTCTGGTAGAACCCCTTAATGAGAATCTGGTGGAATCCCTTGATGAAAATCTGGTGAAACCCCTTTAATAATAGTCTGATAGAACCCCTTGATAATAACCTTTGTTGAACCTTTTTGGTGAAACCCTGTGGATAATATTTTGATCAAAACCCTTTGATATAAACCCTTTGATAAAACACCAGAAGGAATCCCTAGATGAAACTCTTTATAAACCCCTTTTGATGAAATCCCTTGATGAAACCCCTTGGTAGAAATCTGGTAAAACCCCTTGATAGAACCCCTTGATGAAACTCCTGATAGAATCCTTTGATGAAACCCCTGATGAAATCCTTAGTGAAACCCACAGTGTAAACCTGGTGGAATCCTAGTGGAACCCTTTTATAAAACCATGATGAAACCCTTAATACCTTTGATGAAACCCTTTTTGATCAATCTTAACCCTTCCAGGTGAAACTGGCATATGATTCCCATGATCATCCGATCATTTTACGGGAATTGGGTAGTACTCTACTGATACCCCGATCACTCTGGATGAAACCCCTTGGTAAAATTCTGGAAGAACCCCTTGATGGAATCTTTTGATGACATTCCTGATAAACCCTTTTGATAAAGTCCCTTGAAAAAATCCTTTTGATAAAATCCCTTGATAAAATTCTGGCGGCACCCTTTGATAAAAAATTCTGGTGAAACCCCTTTGATAAATCCATGATGAAACCCCTTTGATATTAACACTTTGTTGAAACTTCTTGGTAAAACCCTAGTGAACCCTCGGCGAATAATCTCTGATGAAAACCCCTTGATTGAACCTCTTTGATAAAACTCCTTTGATAAAATCCCTTGATAGAACCCATTGATGAAAATCCTTTATACTTTTGATGAAACCCCTAATGGAACTCCTGGTAAAAACTCTTTGATGAAACCCTTGGTGGAACCCCTTGAAAAACCCCGGTGTAACCCTTTGATAAAACCCTGGTGCATTTGATGGAACATATCCCTTGTGTGGGATAGGTTAATAAGCTTGAGAGGTAAGAGGTGAATACCCGCTCAATAGTTGATAACGATCATTCAGGATGATCGATTACTAGATAGATTTCTTTGACGACTCACGGTGAGTGAGTTTGTTAGGAAAGTCCTTTATTGAAAAGGCTCTATGGAGATGGTTACTTATTGGGGAAGCCCAATAAGCATTCTTGCTTGGAGTTATACTTGTATAGTTGGGGATTGAGAATTCAATCATCCTCGATATAAGAACCAATGCTAAATAAATTATCATTGTTGTAAAACCCCGAGAGTAGTGATAGTGGTATAAGAACTAAAAGAAGTAACAACGGTAGAAGAACCGTAATCAGAAATGACAAACGGTATAAGAAACCGTACAAATGAATTGATAAACAGTGTAAAAACCAAAATGAGTGGATGAAAACGACGTAAAAACCAAAGTGAGTACGTGACAACGGTGTAAGAGCCGAAGTGACTGAGTGGAAATAGTGTAAGAACCAAAGTGAACAGTGGTGTAAGAACCAAAGTGACAATGGTAATAGAACTCTTATTGAGGAGTTCTCTAAGAAGACGTGAATAAAAGTAGATTGACAAAAGAACTCAATGTCCCTAATGGGGAAGACTGGTGTCACGTAAGATAACTGTCTACTAGGGAATATGCTTCCAGGCGAGGTTCCCTAAGGAGCGCAGGTGTTGGAGAAATCCCTAAGAAATCCCTGCAAGGATCTGGTGAAGGAATTGTATACCATTAGGGCATACTGGGGACAATGCTGCTAAGTATTTTCTGCTTGGAAAATGAGCTCCAAGGATACTTACTGCGGGATTATCCTTAAGACCAACCCACTGGGTGTACAATGAAAAAATAGCTCGAGAGAAGCTTGGACTGAGATCTATCACCGATTAGCTGAGGATATCCATACTCTCACGATGAGTCTTGAGTCTCAGTCTGTGTTATGTATCTATGTTATGTATGCATGCTATGCTGTGTCATTTATGCATGTTTAGTGTTTGCATGGTATAATGATCCACATTAATGGATATGCTACGCGTGATATGATGTATTAATGCAATGATTGATGCACATGATGTATTAGTCTCGGGCTGCACCGCTGAAGATTGGGCCAATTATAGGTACTGAGTGCCAAGCAAGGTTGGGCTTTTGTGAGATGCCAATCAAAGTTGGGCTTTTAGGGTGAATGTCAAATGAGGTTGGGCTTTTATGATATAGGTGCCAAGTAAGATTAGGCTTTTGTGTGGTGCCAAGTAAGATTGGGCATGCGTAGATGTTAGGTTCATGATATGGGAATGTGCTATATGAATGAGATGATATGAATGGTTTGACGCTAGAGCGTAGTGACATGATTAATGCATGACAATGATTTGAATGTTTCCACAAGTGCCCCTGTGATGGGTCGTGGATTGTTAGGGATTAGAGAGGTTTTTTGTGTAACCAAGTTATTTTGTCAAAAGGTGGTAGGGTGTTACGCTAGCATGGCTTCCCGATACCCGTTTGAAACTTGACGATTGTTGATCTATGATAGATGTTGTACATGCATCTTGAAAGTATTGAGAGGGATTGTCCCTGCAGTATCCCATAGTTGCCCCTGTCTGTTAGGTCTTTGAAGAAATTCATGTCAATATGAATTTGAAGTGACTTAGCCATACCATTCACTTGAGACGTCATGCCGTAATTTTAGCCTTGGAGAGATCCGTCTTTGACTAATCGACCCTTAGAATGATATGCCCCTGATGAACCATTTTTTGGAGCAGTTTCTTTTGATTAAGCCTTGCGGCGGTCTGTCCCATATTGATTGAGCCTTGGAGGGTATTGCCCTTATTTGTAGGCCTTCTTGAAAGAGTTTCCTAAAAAGGAAATTGGATCCCACCATGCTATGGTATGACTTTGATATGAACTACCCCGACATTTAAATCTTGAAAAGTTTGTCCCTGATTATTAGGGTCTGGAGGAGTGTCCTGAGAAGGAACTTGGATCTCACAATGCTGTGATATGACCTTTATATGAATTGCCCCAGTATTTGAATCTTTGAAAAGTATGCCCCAGATTGGATGACTTTTTGGAGTGATTGGCCTCAATATGCCCCTGAGTTGGTATGCCCCAGTATGAGAGTCTTGAAAGAGTCTTCCCATGATTATTAAGGTCATGTGGGTGTTTTGACATAGGTGTATCAAATATTGAAAGGTTTATCCTCTAATCAATAGGATCTTCAGATGATGTGCCCCTATGATTATAAGGATTTTCTCCTAATTAGAAGGATCCTTAGATGACTTGCCTCTAGTGTCTTGAAACTATTCGCCTTTGATCAGACTATTGCTGAAATTTCCTTGATGCTAAGTATTGATTTGTGAGAAAAATGTTCTCTTTGAAAAGTAATTCTAACATCATGCTCATGCGAGTTTCTGAAATCGAAAATTGTTATGGAAAATGGATATGGTGTATACAAATGATATCTGGCCACGAGGTTGGCACAAATGAAGATGTGAAAATATGATAAAACAAGATGGTTATCAATGATTTAACAAACATTTGGAGTTAGTTTAACGATTTTGCTGAGTATGCTTTCATAGTGAACCTAGCTTCAATTAGGACTTTTAAATGTTATAACGTGGCCTGGTTCAGGGTTTATGAAACAAAAGATATAAGGCTCAAATTTTAATTTTATCCCACCCCTTCTCCTTGATGATCTTCATTCCTAAATCCAATTAATTCAACAAATGCATTTAGTCTGCAAGAGAATTTTGATAGACAATGATGGAGGTAGATGTAATGATTCAAGTACTGATAAGATTCTTGAGGTGGCAGTCACTTACTTTCACTTACAAGCTTTTTTCCGTTTTTTTTGCTTTTTAATCCCTATTTTTGCATGGACCAATTCTTTTGAATTCTGGTCCATCGGGATGCCTTAACTTTTGCCTAAGTCAACTCCGTTTTGGTTTTTGACTTAGCGGGCTTTTTTTTAAACATGATGCCCTAACTTTTGCCTAAGTCAAATTTTTAGGTTTTCTTTTTGACTTAGTGGGCTTCTTTTTTGAAACAAATCTTGTGATATTTACTTTTGATTTTGAAGGTTGTGACTGCCATGTTAGCTATTCCTAGCTTTGTCCTCATTGCTTCCTCGATGTTGAATGGTGTAAGGAAGATGTTGCTTGAACCTCTTACTGATGTGATTATGGAATAGTTCTCTTGAGACTAGAATGCATCATTGACTTAATTGAAACTACCCTGCCCCTGGTTAATATTAAGGGTTTTTATGAATAGAAAAAGAAACACCAACTTCTGGCTCGAGGGGGTTGACTACGGATTATCTCCTTATTTCTCCAGTGTTTGGGAAGTGAAACAATGCCTTACATCATCATCCAGGTCTTACTATTAAAAGCATAGTCAGCAAAATTTAGTTATTTTATTTCATTCTCCTCATAAGTTTGTTAATAGGTGAGAAGTGAAAATAAAAGGTTTGATTGATTTTTATTTTTATTTTCATGATGGCATAAGAAAGAGTGTAAATGAATGGATTGATTTCAAAAACATGCATGCTCATTTTACTAAAATTATTTTCCAAAGAGTACAACTTTTAATACAAAAACCACTTAGCAAAAAAGAAATTACAACTGGAACTGATAGAGTCTTTTGATCCCAGGGATGAGCTTCATTGTTGATCCACTATCTTTAGGGGATGCTTTTTAATGTTCTTGCACTTTGTTAAAGTAAGGGTGATCGTTCACCAATGGGACTCCTTCTTTGAAAGTCAATTGTAGGTTTTGTACTTTGTGCTCACATCTGGCATTCTCGCAATGACCTTTAGGGTATAGACGAGGAGAGAGATCATTCGGTTGTAGTCCTACTAGGGCATCTCTAATTAAGTCATGAGACGTTAGTATAGGATCCAATTTCCTTCCAAGCTTCCTTTGTTGTGATTAATGAGGCGCATGGGTTGCAGCCGAAGAAGATATTGTTGCAGACCTTGTTACGGTGACATCATCCAGGTTCGTTGTATTTAAAGCATTGGATAGGTCGGTGGCTTGCAAGGAAAAGGGTTACCTTCTCTCTTAAATGGTACTTTCTCTTCTTGAGACATGTGGCAAGTTCATTTGCGAGCATCGGGAGACTTGCTAGCTGGATAGGGGAGAAAGCGGAAAGGATATGCAAATGTATATGTATGTATGCAAATGCACAAAAATGCATGGGTATCCAAAAATATTTTTTATTTTTTACTTTGAAGGTATGCTAAAAGGTTTTCTTTTAGATTCAATGCAAGTGTCACATTAGGATAATGAATGATAGGAGAACCCACACAGGTTTAGGGATTATGATGGATATAGAACCCACATATGGGTTTAAGGATAATGTCGAATATAAGGACACCTTGTTTAAGAAGGTTCCTTATAGATAGGGATAATAGTTGGCATGGGAAACCCAAACAGTTTTGAGACATGTAAGATAATATGCAAGCATGACCTAGTTAAGGGTAGACTCCTTATGATATATCAGATTTAGGCTTAGACTACCCAATCCCCTCACTTGTAGGATATAAAGTTTTTGTAGGATGATAGCTCTAGAGTAATTGATTATACCCTTGTTTTACCATGAGAAAGAGCAAGCCTTCCTACGGTAAGCCTTTGGGATAAGTCTCGTCTAGGAGGGACCTAGTAACAACCTTTGCAGGTTGATAACATAAGGTCACCCTAAGTTAAAAGGGTTCTAGAAGAGGTCCCCAGAGTCATGGACCGAACTCAAAGTTTTATCATGAAGAAGTGCTGGCCTTCTCATGACAACCCTTTTGAATTGATCTATTCTGGGCGGAATCGTCATCAAAGACCCCACGGGATGAAAACCCCGGTGGCCGAGACAGGACGACCCCTTACTTAAGTTTATATTTTTCTCAAGCCTGGGTTTTGACTTCACACCTTTGAAAATCCCAATCAATATGATATGACAGGCATAATAATATAATAAAGAATAAAGTGAATAAATAAATAAATAAATATAAATAAAGGAAAGCAAATACACATAGAAACAAGCACAACCCTAAAACCCAAGGTTAGGATGGACTCTCTTTAGGGAAAGTATAAATATTCCCCAGCAGAGTCGCCAGCTGTTGCGGCTGGAAAAATGACAGAGTCGCCACCATCCTTTATTCGTTCCTAAGGAACAGGGAAATAATGATAAAACCTATAAGTTAAAGGTGAGATACTGGGTTCGGGAGTCAGTTAAGTAAGGGGAAGGTGTTAGGCACCCCTTACCTCCATTGTACTCAATGGGATCCTCCTTTTGTTCGAGGGTTAGTGTGTTTATAAGGAAAGTTTGCTTTAATATTTGTTAATTGTTTAATTATTTATCTATTTATTGAAAATTATTTTCTCATTTAAAAGAAAATTGATTAACTAAGAAAGGAAAACTTAAAAATGTTTTTGATTATTGTACTCGCTAGAGTTTACAACTCTATGCCTACGTACCTCCAAGTTCATTGAAGGATCAGAGTCCCGTAGTTCTGGTAGAAAAAAGTTGTTTGTTGATTGTTTTTATCCCTTAAAAATTCTCACGCATCGGGGGCGGAGAAGTGATTGATTTTAAGAAAATGCCTCAATACACTAAGGTAGAGGACTTATAGTTTGAAGTGCGTCGAATTTGATTTTATCCCTTGATTATTTGTAAAGATAATATTTAATTTATTTAAAAAAATAAATTAGTGATTATACTAGAATATTAGACATAATCCTTTATCCCGATTTTATCCCTCATTTAACCCTTGAAAACCTTAGAGTTTTATCCCATATACTTGTCCCATTTGATTGGAAAATATAATTTAATTTGATTAATAAAATTAAATAAGATGTCATATGATATATCCCTTATCCCGATCTTATCCCTTAGTTAATTTACAAAAATATGATGATTATTTTAATTTCAGAAAATAACCCATAACAATATTATATGATTATAAAGTAACAAAATATCATATTCCTTATCCCGATTATTTATCCCTAAAACCATAAAAATTTATCCCTGATTTTTTATCCCTAAAATTATCTCATGATTTTATCCCATAAATTTTATCTCTTGTTTTTATCCCTTGAAATTGTTATAGAATTTTATACATGTTTTTATCCCTTATTTTTAAAAATATAATTTAATTTAATTGATAAAAATAAATTAATTTAGATGTAATAAGATATATCTCTTATCCCAATTTTATCCCTAACAATCGTTATAGATTTTATCCCATGTTGTGTTATAAAATAAAAATATTTAATTTATTTAAGAAAATAAATTAGTGATTAGAATCGAATATTTAGACATAACCCTTATCCCTAATTTTGTCCATAATTTTACCCCTTGAAAATTCCTAGAACTTTATCCCATGTTTGTATCTCATGTCCTTCTCCCATTTGATTTGAAAATATAGTTTAATTTAATTAAGAAAATTAAATAGAATGTAATAAGATATATCCTCTATCCCAACGTTATCCCTAATTTAAATCCCTTAAAATCCTAGAAATTATCCCTAAATTTTATCCCATATTATCCCTATATTTTATCCCATAATTTTATCCTTTGAAAATTCCTAGAAATTATCCCTGAACTTTATCTCGTATTATCCCTAAAATTGTCCCATAGGTTAACCCTGATTTTCCAAATTTAGTCAATATCCCATAATTAACCCAATGTTTTTTTATTATTTATATTAACCCATTTTTCAAGAATTAACCCATAATTTCAATATACCTAATTGTTCTAAGATTAACCCCTGACACTTAATTTAAATCTTTAATTCCATTATTTCCCTACTTATCTAATATTAAACTAAATATATATTTTTTGTATCTTTTAAAAAATGTTATCACTTTGTAAATTAAGTACAGTAATTAATCATTTAAATTAAAACTACAAATTAAGATTAAACGCTTAAGTTAATTAACTAAAAAAAATTAAATCAAAACGAATAAGGGAGGTATATAATTGGGTTTGAGTAATGGTAAATGGAGAGGGTCTAAAGTCAATGGATAAAATCCTAATTCACTCAAATAATAATTTTAAATAATTAATATATATCATGCCATAATTAAATAATTACTAATGATAATGTCCTAACTAATAATGTTAATAGTTAATGGTTTCTTTAACAACTAGATAAATAATGGAATAAAATTAGATCTAATGGAGTACCTCATTTTATCCATCTACTACAACTAGCAGTATATGACGTACGGGAAAATATTAGATATGCATAGCCTTTTTTTTTCTATATCACATTCATACGTTTAATAACAATGAAACAATACTCCACATATAAATAATATATATATTGTTAACCATACTCAACATGTTAAAAGCAAAGATCTCAGAATGAAAATAAAGAAAATGAAAGAGAGACAAATACAGGGAGAGTGAAAGCGTGAGACATAGTGAGAGGTGCTGACCGGAGAGGAAGACAACCTGCCAGATCTGGATGGATGGAGGTGCTCCAGTGACCGGTGGCGATCGGATCTAAGGTAGTTTACAGCGTGCGCCGAGGTTGTCGGTGTTGGTGGTGGTCGGTAATGAGATGTATGTGTGCAGATCTGTGAGGGCAACTGTGCGGTGGAGGCGTCGGCGTTTTCGGCAGCAGTTTCTTGATGACGGTGTTGTAGTTGGTGGGTTATGCTCGCATTCCGTTTTTTCTCCGGCACGGTCGTGATGTTGTTAATGGAATGTTATTAGAACCGGTGGGATTTTTGTACTATGAATCAATTCCTTCCCCCTTTCTCTTCTTACAACTCCTTCTTTTATAGTAGAAATATTAAGTTTGAGAATTCAATTTAATTGATTTCCGATTGATCTTCTATGTGATTTGATTTCATACCAATTTAGAATTGATTTAGTATTATTATGATTAATGAATATTTGACATTTGGATCTTGAATTTTTCGATTTGCTCTGCAATTTGAAGGAGATACGTTTGAGATATGAAAGTATGTGATTGTGAATTTGGAAAAAAATGATTTTTTCTTTTGATATTGGTGATGATGAGTGAAGTGCTATATCTATTCTTCCTTTTTTGGACTTATTCCAACAATAACATTAGTGAATATTTTCAAATGATTTATATATTGATCATAAACTTAATCCTAAATTAAGAAAATTTATGTGATGCACAAGGAAAGTGTGTTAAATTCGAAAGATGTGAAATTTGATGCAAATATGATTTTTTCTTTAAAATATCATATGAAGATATTAATAATGAGTAGATTCTGGAGAAAAAAAAGAGAGAGAGATTTTTTTTTGTTTGTGATTTTTTTTTAAAAAAGAGAAGAAAACTATTCTTAAAAAATAAAAAAGTCAAGAAATGGGATTCGAACACATGACATTTTCACACTAATAAATAACTCCTTAAACTTACTCTACCACCCACTACACCCTTGAACTCATCTAAAAAGAAATGATACTTCTAAATATTTAAATAAAAACAAACAGTTTTATAATAGTTTAAACACTAAAATATTTTCAATAGCCAATAATAACTAATCTTTTTGCCTAATTTTTAATAATATAAAAGAACTCATAAACTATTAATCTATAATTTCATTTAAATAAATAACACCCTAATATAATATTTATATTTAATTACTTTCTAAATAGTATAATCTAATGAAATATAATATTATAATTGCTAATCCTATTTATTTTTCCTAAAAAAATGTTTTTAACGGTAAAACCCCATTTTTTTAGCATACTCCTACAAATTATATTATTTGGAAAAGTCTAAACAATACCTATAAACTAAAATCAACTCCTAAGAAGAACTAAAAATCAGAATGGTCTCCTTTTGACTTTTTAGGTCATTTGACCAGATGACTGGTATGCTCTGGATGTGTTAGTGTCGGCTAAAAATAAAAATGAAAAGGTGGTCAAAATTTAGGGTACGACACCTTTTATTATATTAGGTCTTTCACTACTATAGTAATCCTATTTGTAATTTTGATGATACAATATTTCTTAGAATATTTCATGGAGAACTAAAATTCACAAGGTTGATCTGCTGTAATCGGTTTCCGCCGATACTTTGAGGTTTCTTAACTTTCAATCAAATGACTTTTCCCTTTCAATATTTTGTTCTATGTCTTGTATGCTTTATTCAAGTTCTATATAATATATATTGATTAATTTCGATTGATATATGTTCCATAATCGCGTTTTCTTAATTCGTGTGTGCTTAACCCGTTTGCTTAATTCAGAATTTGTTTGCTTAATTCCGAAATTAGGAACACATATCATATATTAGTATCAATACGCTTGTTATTGTTACTCTAACCGAAAAGGGATTAGAATCCGCTTAGGGCATGGAAATTATATTAACCAATGATAAGTTAGGAAACCAAACCAGTTGATCGACTTATTTCATAATCACTTTTTATAATCACTTTCTATAATCACATTTTATAATCACTTATTCTTAATCGAATCGAAACCCCCCTATTTTGTTTTCTTATTTGGTTAATTTTCTAAAAGTCCTTGCGATACGATACTCGAGGTGTCGCTTCCTGTTTACTATATTTTATTACTCATTTTTGACCCGTGTGCGACAAAGAATCAGTTAGTGATGATTTTTAATTGATTAAGTCATTCTTTGGAGAAAACTCAACCATTCATTCACAAGTATGAATCCTTAAACCAAGACATCTTCCATGAGAAGGGCTCCAACTTGGATAATTCAACAAGTATGCCACTAGCTCCCATGAAAGGAAAAAAGGTCAAGTCTCCACACAATGCCATGAAGAATGGGAGACATACAATCTCACTTACTAGAATGCCATGCCTTAAGGGTCAAATTTAGCTCTATGTTAAGCAATCATAATTGGACTTATGTAGAAGTCACAACTATCTGTGGTCGGCAATAAAAGTATAGGTGTTAATGCATGTTAGAGTTTTATACAAAGAACCAAACTCCTAAAACATACCACACACTAAAAGAAAATGGGAAGGACTTATCTCAGTCATACTTATATTGATTCATCTGACACAAGGTTATTGATGAATCAATTATCCTTTTGACATTAGATATTTCATTGGTCAAATGAGGGAATGGGGAAGAATAAGGATAAAGATGAAGAGGGAGGGGAAGATAGAAACACAAATTGATCATGGGAGGAATTTCATCAAATCAAAACCATCCATTCATTTTGGAAGGTCAAATTTACATTTCATCAATCCCCTAAATCCAATGGTTTTGATCCAACAAAAGTCAAATCAACCTTGATCAATGCGCAAACAGAAAGTCAAACAACACAAGACCATAAAAATGGCTCAACAATATTTTTATACATTTAATCAATTAAAAATGGGTTAAAATGCATTTAAATTTGGTCAAAACCTAAAATCCCTTCAAAACACCAAATAAATGGCCAAGGGATTCATCTTAGGTCAAACAAGGTCAAAGGACCTTAGAATTTTTTTTTCACAATTTTAAAAAAGTCAGAAGTATTTTTAAACAATTAAAAATATGCACAAAAACATTTAAATCATGAAAAATACCAAAGTCAATCCAAAATATAATTTTAATTCAGAATATGGAAGAGAAAAATATTTAAAGATTTTTTGTGGAAGTTCCATATTTTTTGGATTAAAACTGAAATTAATATGAATTAAATAAAATAAAGGGATTAAATGAAAAATCAGAAAATAAAAAGAAATTCAAAAAAACAAGGGTCATCAGATCTCCCTCATTAATTGAGGTGGTAGATCTGATGGCCACGCGCTAGAGTGCACCAAACACTTGAGTCAAACGCGTAGTAACATGAGTCAAACAAAACAAGGGCCAACATTAAAACGTGGATGTGAGATCAGATGGTTCAGGTCATGCCAACATACCACCGGAGCCCTAGCTCCGATCATCTTCTCCGGTGGACCTCACCAGACTGGTCCACCCTCAACCAAATGAAAAATGAAAAATGAGTACATGTTTTTGAAGGAAAAATGCTCAGGAGCACGAATCTGGCCTCTATTTCTTCCAATTCCAAATATATTGAAAGATACGTGGATTTTAAATTTGAGGTTCATGATCTGAGTTGCTTCGATTTAACCTCAAAGTAACTTAATCATGTTGCCTACATTGGTAGGACTTCAGCCAACCAAAAATCAAAGGGATTGGTGAAGAATTGAGAGAGAATCGAAGAGAGAAAGTTTGGAAAATTTCACCTTCTATTTGCAGTGATAAAGCTCGATCTGGATCTTAATTTGCTTGGGCTTGCTTCCACTTGATTGCAGGAGGTGAATTGAGAGCTCAAATGGCTTGTATTTTTGGAGTTTCAACTTCAAAACAGAAGTGAAATTGAAACTCGATTTTCAATTGAAAACCTCAAGTTTATCCTCTAATGGTGATGGGAAGGTTACATGAGAAAAGCTTGGGCAAGGTTTCCATAATTCTGAGTATGAGGCAATGTATTTATAGGCTTGGCAATTGATTTCCACACACTTCCATTCAAATTCCAAAAATAGCAATTCTCATGTGCATGCTTCCATGGGCGTGTGATAGGCCCATGAAATGATGTAAAAATGTCCAAAGATGATCATGAGTGATGCTGAAAGTGTAACATGAAGCCATGCATTTGAAATTGGGAAGTGGTCATGAGATTCATCCAAATGGAACCATGAAAACTAACCATGCGCAAATCATTCAAACCTTGTCCAAATGAAGTGATTCTGGACTTCTTAGAAAGGTGCGATCAAGGGGAACAAATTTCATATTGATCACTTTTCCATTTAAAGCTTGTATCATGATTAATTTTGAGGTAGAAGTTTGGGAAATCAAACATAAATGAAATTTGTCTAAGTCCCAAGTCAAATGTTCATTTTTTCCACCTTGAATAACTTTTTCTATGAGCTTCAAATGGAAAAAGTTCCTTCATCAAAGTTGTAGTTCTTTCAATAATCTTAAATGTGGTCACAAATTCTACCTAATTTGGATTTGTAATGAATGAGTTATGCATTTTAGAAGTTGAGGAAAATTGCTTATGCAATGGTAATGGCCCAAAATGACCTATAATGTTTCCTCTTGGCACATGCCCTTGAAAGTTGAATTTGAAGTTTATCAAAGAATCAAAGTTGGAGAGGATATATTGAAATTGATCATGAAACTTGAATGGATTTAATATCATGAAAATTGATCAAGTTATGGTCCTTGGAAGTTGACCTTCTAACTAGGGCACACACAAAATGACCTATAAGCTTCAACCATAAAAAATGACTTTCCAAGAAAACATAGATCTTGACCTAAATATGAAAGTTGTTTGGAATGTCATAAGGAGTAATGTTTCTCTTGTAATCATTTTCATATGACAAAAACTGTAGGAGATAGGGTTTAGGGAACCCGGTTTTGACTAGTTGACTTTCTATGGTCAACCACCTTGAACCAACTTGCAAACATGAAGTTATCTTGACTTATATAGCTCACGGAGGATAATATATGCATAATATGATGTAATATAAAGTATACTTTGAAATATTTGATCAGATGATGAAGAAACTTGTTGAGGAAGTCACACAAGATACCCAGATGAATTAGGGCTTCCAAGGCAAACAAGCTTCAAAATCTTGATGGTTTCTTGATGAAAATGATAAGTGAAGATTATAGGTGTCGCATTACGTGAAAAACCGGCGGGAAAACGAAACAACAGAGCCACCACCGTGCGTTATTTATCCCAAAGGAGGGAAAGGAAACGCTCGAAGTAAACCTGGAAAAGACATGGTCTCGCGACCAAAGAGAAAGGGATCGGGAGTCGGTTATGCGAAGGGAAGGTATTAGCACCCCTACGCATCCGTCGTACTCGACGGGATCCACGCACAAAAGGAAGGATAAAGGTTGCTAAAACTGCTCACAAACACAAACACACACTGGCTGAAAGAGACACAGGAAACAAAAAAGAAACTGACTCGGCAGGATATCGCATCCTGGGCCTACGTAGTCTGTCAAGCACAGACATCAGAGTAGACGTAGTTCGGGACAGGGAGAAACGTGCTCGCTAGGATGTCGCATCCTATGCATACGTATCTTCTTGGACTAAAGAAGAATCAGAGCACTCGTAGCTCGGCTAACGCACGCCAAACAAAACCAACACAAGAAATCGACTGCCAATCGCTGGACTTACGTCAAACTCCACACGAAAACAGGCAAACATGGAAACCGAATGCCAATCGCTGGACTTAAATTAGACTCCGAACCAAACACACCCACACTGGAAACAAAATGCCAATCGCTGGACTTACATCGGACTCCAAGCACACAACAATACAAAACAAAAAGGGCGCCCGGAGAGATCAGCTCATCTCCTGCCTACGTACCTCATCTGGTATGAGGATCAGGGCGACGTAGTTCCCCTACGCAGGGACAAAGGACTAGCCTAACCAGAGACTGGGAAATGACATACTAGAAGGGAGACTAACTCGAGCCTAATAGTTATCATGCTAATTCACCATCGTCCTAGGTCAAGGTTTCTAGCTAACTTGCACAGGGAGCAAGCTATCCTAATCAGCACAGGCAAAGCAATCAATCACACAAATAGCACACACTATATACAAACAAAGTGGGCTCACACAAGGTTAGGATGTGAAACACAAGCCAACTGGAATCGGGTGATGTTAGCTCTTAACCCTAACATTGAGAGTTAGGGTGAAGCAGATGAAATGGGAAGTGAGGGGTGTGCCTCACAACTCTTATCCCTGGCCTGGGAGAGCTTGACTCAAATAGAAGGCGTGGGAGTTCAGAAAGCATGAACTCTTCTATCCACATGACTGACTCAACAAGGATCTTGGGTTAATATCCACAATGCGTCAACACAAGGTGTGTGAGCAAAGGGATGACACACTGAATAGCAAGAGATGGACTACACATCTCTTTTATCTGCCAATTGCCTTATCAAAGGTCTTTTCCTGCTTGGCACAAAAATAAACAAACACAAGCATTGCTTCTTAAGGAGGACTTCAGACAGGTGCCTGCCCAAGTAACAGGACATGTCTTCCAGACTACATGTAGTCAGTGAAATTATACCTCAGTGCTTATGCAACCAAGCAAAGCAAAAGCAAGTTCACAAAGGAACTATAGCAACTAAGGTACCTGAAAACAATCTAACACAATCAGTATACAAGTCAACAAAAGTCAAACAGACAGTTAATAACCAATGGTCAACAGACACAGTCAAACAAGCAAAGCAACATTGCACAATGCACAAACTCAACTCAAATGAGCTAAAAGCCACCTACAAAACCAATCAAGGTTAGTCAACATCAAACAAGTAATGCAAACATTAGCAATGTGAATCAATCTTCTTAAGGCAATGCACTTCCTTAACCTGAAACCAAAACTCAAACATAAGTCCAAACCACTAGGACAAGGCCTAGGGTCAAAGTGGGAGAAATAATCCAAAACAGAACATGAAAATTGACATGAATCAAATTAAACCAATCAAGAACACAATCCAAGTGGTCCCATGTCAATAGCATCAATCAATTTCATTTCACAATGCACATAAGGCAAAGCATGCAAGTTGAAAGCTCATAGAAGCAAACAGAATGAACCAATCCACATCAACTCAAAAATGATTCAATAAATCCCAAGAAAAATCATGGCTAAACAGAACACATCACATGATCATCACACCAAAATTCAAGGCATTTGGATAAGTCTAAGCATGAAAAATAAATTTCATAAGGCAAGGCAAGCACAAACAAGCTCACTTAGGGCACAAATATATGCATCAACTTAGCACAAGCCTAAAACAGAATCCAAACATGATAAATATCTCAAACCAAAGCCACAATAAACTTCAAAGTGTCTAAAATCAATGTGCAAAATTTCAAGTTCATATGATAAACATCAAGCATTTCACAAATCATCTAAGTTCATGACTATCCAAAAGTTCACAAATGACAAGCCAGAAAGAAAAATGTCAAACAAATCAGAAATCATTCCAAAAATTCTATAAAAATTCATGATCAATCCTAACATCCAGAAGTAACATCATGCAAAAAATCTCATCAATTGGCATTTATTTGGCATGGCAAAGAAAATCCACAAGTTGAGCAAGCAATGGTGTGACACACATTGTCACACCTACATTAAACAGATCATATCTCCACAACCAGAAATGCTAAAAATGCAAACTCTATACCAAAATGTCGATTAGGATGTCTAGTTTAAGCATGCAAAATTTCACAATCATTGGAGCAAAACTCATCATTTCATGAAGGATATGGCAAAGAAGGCCAAGAAAATACACACATGAACAATCCCTAAGCCAAAAAAAATTCCAACCGTGCACAATTTCTGGAAAAAATCTCAAAAAATAGCAGACATTATAAGGAACAACATGCAAAAAACCTCATCTCATTTGGACAATTATTCATGAAGTTATGCATTTTTGAATGAATGGAAAAAATAAAAAATCACATGAGATGGCATACATGAACATGGATGGTAAATGAACTAAAAATGCAAAGGCCTAATTGGATTTGTCCCAGCGGGGAATCGAAGCGCGTAAGGATTTGAATTGTGGCGCCTCAACAATGAAACTCACCGTTTCATTAAAGCCTACGTGGACATGGCAAGCGCTCTGGACCAATTAAAATGACACGCTGGATAACATGCAACCAATACATGCTCTTAAACATGAAATTTCATGCAAACATGCGCTAATGAAGATCAAACAGCTTCTGGAAAATGAAAACCTAATTGTTCTTCATGTTCATACGCGTTCATGCACTCAAGAACATTTTTGCACAGAAATTGACAAGAGTTACATCATTAGATTCATCCTTCAACGTACAACAACATGCTATGCTCAATTTGACCTAATTCTCATTATCATGCACAAATCGAGCAAAAGAAGTTTCAATCATCAAACCTAAATCCAACATAACTTGCTCATTTCTTGATGAAATTTAATGCCACAAAGCTCAGTGTTCTCTACATTCAAAGATCTACCAAAAGCATATAACTATTTCAAGAATCGTGACATTCGAAATATTACCTTCAAGCAAGTGCAGAACTGGATTTGTGGATTTCAGGCCTTGTAATGTCCAAACAGTTATTCTACAATGCTCATGTGAATGAATGGATGAATGTTGATAGCTCAATTGTGCTTGATGTAGCTCAAATCCTCAACTGCCATGAATGGATGAATGTTGCAACAGTTCCAAAACCAGCACGAAAATGATGGATTCTTGCTTCAATCTTGTTCAAAAATGCTTGTGGATCAAGGATGGATCACGAACAATGCAATGTTTATGAAGAAACTTGATGAAAAAGTGAGAGAAAAAGTTTGAAGAGATCTTTCAAAATGGATCTAGATCTGAGATTTTGATGTGTTAACGAGGTTTTCTGTTATGATTATCTTTATATATGGTATGCTAATGAAACTCCTAATCACAATTAGCCAAATGCAAGTGTATTAAGTGAAATGAAGGTGTTGATGCAAATTGTGCAATTCACCTCATGTGCATGAAATGGATGCTACAGTACACGAAATTTGTGCCAAATCCACTCAAAAGTCTGTTTTGGAGCCAAGGCAAGTGATTGGAAGTGAAAGCAATGCCTATTTTTCAAATTGTAATTTTCCCTCCAAATTTCAAATGAAAAATGCCAAAATTTTGTGATCAAAATGCATGGTATGTGATGCATGTTTTGGATAGCTCATGTCAAGAGAGAAATGTTACAAAAAGAACCACTTCAATTGGCCTTTTGGTTCAAAAGTTATGCACTTTTGAATTCCAAAATCCTTTGACCATGATTGATCCATAACTTCTCAACCATACATGAGAAATTCATGTTCTTGGACTTTTTGGAAAGGTGAGAGCAAGATCTTCAACTTTAATGTTGGACAAAATTTCATTTGAAGCTTGCTTAATGATGTAAACTTGAGGAGAAGACCTTTCCATTTTTGGCAATTCCAAATTACAGGTCACTTACTATTTTTGGAAACTTTTCATCTGACCTCAAATTCTTCATTGTTGATGTTTGAAATGTCAAATGAGACTTGTATGGACATGAATGAGGCCTCTCTAACCATCTCCCACCTTCAAATCCATGATTTCATGCACAGTTGACTTTGGTTGACTTTCTAGGGTTTCACATGAATTTCAGCTTGACTGTTGAGCTTTGATCATCCAATCTTTGGCCAAACCACTTCAAAATGATCCCTAGGTAATATGAACTCAATGAACCAACCCTATGGCTTTGCTTCAATTGGAATTGCACTTGCTTGCTTGCACAACTGGATCTCCTGACCAGTCTTGACTGATGACTTGCACTTGGGCAATGGACAATGCAATGCTATGCAGTGGACAATGCAATGCTAATGACCTAAAATGAAAATGAATATAAAAAATGGTGGGTGCAAATTTGAGGTGCTACAGCTGCCCCTATTCAATCAACTGGGAACCGAATGGATGAGAGCAACGGCTGAATGGGAAAAACTCAGCGTTTATCGAAACCAACGGAGAGGTAACCAGACATTAACGAATGAATGGGAAGACTCGACCAGACGTCAACGGACGAACGGGAGAAGCTCGACGTTTATCGACACCAACGGAGAAGGAGACCCTACTGGGGAAGAGCGAAATACATCTAGATGTCAACGAACAACTAGGAAAAACTCGACGTTTATCAAAACCAACGGAGAGGTACCTCTACTGGGGACGACCAGGAAAAACTCGACGTTTACCAAAACCAACGGAGAGGTGACCAGACATCAACGGATGAATGGGAAGACTCGACCAGACGTCAACGGACGAACGGGAGAAGCTCGACGTTTATCGACACCAACGGAGAAGGAGAAGCTCGACGTTTATCGAAACCAACGGAGAGGTAACCAGACATCAATGGATGAATGGGAAGACTCGACCAGACGTCAACGGACGAACGGGAGAAGCTCGACGTTTATCAACACCAACGGAGAAAGGTGACCAGACAGGACGTTTACCGACGACTCTACTGGGGAACTCTAACTGGGGATCGGCCATACATTAATGAATGGCTGGGGAATAGGATATACAATCAGACGTCAACGGACGAATGAGAAAAACTCAACGTTTACCGAGACCAATGGAGAGGTAACTCTGAGGGGAAGGGTACAACTATACGTCAACGGACGAATAGGAAAAACTCAACGTTTATCGAAACCAACGGAGAGGTAACTCTTCTGGGGAGAGAAAATATGACTCAACCAAACGTCAACGGACGACTAGGAAAAACTCAACGTTTATCGACACCAACGGAGAGGAGAACTGCTCTGCTTGGGGAAAGGTGAACACAACCAATCACCAACGAACGATTGGGAAAAACTTATCGTTTATCGACACCAACGGAGAGGTAACCCTACTGGGGAATCGTCAGACATTAACAAATGATCTGTGGGGAATAAGCAACTATACGTCATCGGACGAATAGGAAAAACTCAACGTTTATCGACACCAACGGGGAGGTGACTCTTATTGGGGATAATTCGACTAGACGTCCTCGGACGAATAGAAAAAACTCAACGTTTATCGACACCAACGGAGAAAGGTGACCAGACATCAAAGGATGAATGTGCGAGACTCGATGCTTACCGACACCGAAAGATGACCAGACATCAACGGATGACTGTGCGAGACTCGATGTTTACCGACACCGAAAGAGTGGTGTTGACTGACACCAAAGAAAGAACACACACGGGTCCTGACATGACACCGACCGGTATCACAAAAGGACATCTACACATGTCGAGACAAGGCTAAACACTTGCTGGGATCTCACTGGGGGGAAACGGACTTTCCTTCACACACGGGTGAGGAAATAAACCTCTCTGGGGGGTATCCATCCTGAATGCCGTCAGGAGCAATTGTAGCAAATGTGCAGTGCAGCTGTTGAACAAAGATCCGCCTCTGTCGGGGATATGGTCTGATTAGGTTAACACATGAATGCATATGTTTGAATTTTTCTATGGCGTAATTCTCCATACCGAATGGAAATGCTACGCACTCTGGAGGATGCAATGATTACTATATGCAAAATGCAAAGATGATGAACTCCGCTGGGGAGCCATACTGATCCGATACTCCAACTCTGTGGGGAGACTCTTCTTGAGGAATACTCTGCGGGGATACTTTGCTTGAGGAATACTCTGCGGGGAGAGCACCGACTTCTCACTCGTGCTGGAGAATAGCACTGCCGCTGGGGAAAGGATAGACTCCGCTGGGGACATCCTTCATAGGACCCAATCCACTCGGGGACTCCGCTTGGGGAAACAATCAAAGCGACTCGCTGAGGAACTACACAAGGCGACTTCACTGGGGAGAGTTGCCAACAGGTAGGATAAACTCTGCTTTGGGAAACAAACGCTACTCCACTGGGGAAAACTCAACCAATCCACAGGTAGGATAAACTCTGCTGAAGATAACCTTCACCGGACCTGATCCACTCGGGGAACCTGCTGGGGAAAACCATCAACACAAACCTCTGCTCAGGAGATATGCTAGGGAAAGCAACTCTGTTGGGGATAACACACCACTCTGCTGAGGAAGAGCCACTCTGGTGGGGAAAGTAATATACCAGACCACGCCGGAGAAAGACATCCACAACCCTGCTGGGGATAAGCGCTCGAGACCATGCTGGGGATAGCAACACCTCAAACCAGAGCTCTACTGATACATCCGTTGGGGATACAACATCCTTCCAACTCAGTGGGGATCTCAACTGGGGAAATATTCGCTGGGGAATAAACCCGCTTCCAACTCAGTGGGGATAGGCAATTCTTAAATCTGCTGGGGATAGGTAATATCCACAGGCGTCTCTGCAGGGGAGAATAGCTCTGAAAGCTCTCATACCTGCTTGGGAAATATCTGCTGTGGAATCGTCCTCACAGATGACGATCTGCAAAATAGCACAACAAAATGCCCCAAGGGAATACATGGACAAGATACGCTCAAGTGTCCTCAACATTCAAAAATGATTTTCAAATGCTTTATCTTTCAGCACGTTATTGTTTAGCCTTCATGTTTTTATATGCAATGCTTATCAAAAATTCGGACGTTTTTTGCAAACAATACAGTAAAGTAAAAACAAAAGAGCTATTTATCTGAATAACGACTTTTATTGATTGAAAATGTGCCTGAAAAGGCGAATACATTGGGAAGCAATTCCTAGAAAGAGGTAATTGCGCACAAAAGGAAAAATCTATCCTAATGGCAATGTGAACACGGCATCCACTATTTCCCAATTCTGTTATAACTCACAGATCATCAGTTTTCCTCCCAACTTCCTTGCTTTCTGAGAAGAATGACTGAACCGATCACATCTTTCGAGATGGCAGACGACGAAGCACGACGAAGTACAGATAACTCAGACTGTAGTCTTCGCTTTAATCCCTCTTTCGCCTGGATCGCCCTTGCGGGTTTTCAATCCATCGGGATACCCATTTTTGCCTAAGCCGCCCTTGCGAGTTTTCGACTTACCGGGTGTACAAATTCTTTTCATTTTTATCCCTAATTTTTGCCCGAACCTTTTCTTTCTGTTTTTTGGTTCGCCGGGATGCCCTTTTTTGCCTATACTCTTTTATTCTTTTTGTCCAGCGGGTCAATTTATGCGAAGTATTTTTTGACTACATCTGAGTTAACAGGGGACTGAAAATCTTCACCATCCATAGTTGTAAGCATCAAGGCTCCACCGGAGAAGACCTTCTTAACAACATATGGCCCTTCGTAATTAGGAGTCCACTTGCCCCTGTTATCTGTACCGGGAGGAAGGATCCTCTTCAAAACTAGATCACCAGCTTGATAGCTCCGAGGATGCACTTTCTGATCAAAGGTTCTCTTCATACTTCTCTGATACAACTGCCCATGGCACACAGCTGCTAGCCGTCTCTGTTCAATAAGGCTCAACTCATTAAACCTTGTTCGAATCCACTCGGCTTCGTCAAGCTTGACATCTAACAAAACTCTCAGAGAAGGGATCTCCACTTCAACAGGTAGGACTGCTTCCATACCATACACAAGGGAATACGGGGTTGCCCCGGTCGACGTACGTACTGAGGTACGATACCCATGCAAAGCGAAAGGCAACATCTCATGCCAATCCTTGTACGTCACGACCATCTTCTGCACAATCTTCTTGATATTCTTATTTGCCGCCTCTACAGCACCATTCATCTTCGGTCTGTAAGGAGAAGAATTGTGATGTTCAATCTTGAAATCTCTACAAAGCTCTTTCATCATCTTGTTATTGAGATTCGAACCATTGTCAGTGATGATTCTCTCAGGAACTCCATAACGACAGATGATTTCCCTCTTGATGAACCGGGCAACCACTTGTTTGGTAACATTTGCATAGGAAGCTGCTTCCACCCGTTTGGTGAAGTAATCAATCGCAACCAGGATGAAGCGATGTCCATTCGAAGCAGTAGGCTCAATCTTCCCAATCATATCAATGCCCCACATGGCGAACGGCCAAGGCGAATTCATGACATTCAGAGGGCTTGGTGGTACATGCACCTTATCAGCATAAATCTGACACTTATGGCACTTCCGAGCGTACTTGAAACAATCGGATTCCATAGTCATCCAGTAATAGCCGGCTCTCAACAGTTTCTTCGACATTGCATGACCACCAGCATGGGTACCAAACGAACCTTCATGCACTTCTTGCATCAACATGTCTGCTTCGTGTCTATCCACGCATCTGAGCAAGACCATGTCAAAGTTCCTCTTGTACAACACGTCATCCTGATTCAAATAAAAGCTTCCAGCTAGCCTTCTCAGGGTTTTCTTGTCATTCTTAGACGCACCTTCAGGATACTCCTGGCTCTTAAGGAAGTTCTTGATATCATAGTACCACGGCTTCTCATCAACAACAGACTCGGCTGCAAACACATACGCAGGCCTCTCGAGTCGATTCACCGCAACATGTGGCACATGATTCCACCAATGAACTTTTATCATAGAAGATAAAATAGCCAAAGCATCAGCCATCTGATTCTCATCCCGAGGGACATGATACAACTTCACCTTCTTGAAGAACGTCAATATTCTTCTGGTGTAATCTCTATACGGAATCAAATGCGGCTGATTCGTATTCCAATCTCCATTGACCTGGTTGATCACTAGAGCGGAATCTCCATAAATGTCAAGAGTTTTGATTCTCAAATCCATGGCTTCTTCTATCCCCATGATACAAGCCTCATACTCAGCTTCGTTGTTGGTGACGTCAAAAGTCAATCTTGCAGAAAAAGGTATATGAGCCCCTTTAGGATTGATCAGCACTGCACCAACACCGTTACCATTCACATTCACAGCCCCATCAAACATCAGTGTCCACTTGTCGTCAGGATCCGGTCCTTCCTCGATAAGAGGCTCTTCACAATCTTTCATCTTAAGATACATGATGTCTTCATCAGGGAATTCAAACATCATCGGCTGATAATCTTCGATTGGCTGTTCGGCGAGATAGTCTGACAAAACACTACCTTTGATGGCCTTCTGAGACGTGTACTGAATATCATACTCTGTTAAAATCATCTGCCAACGGGCAACACGTCCGGTGAGAGCCGGCTTCTCAAAGATGTACTTTACTGGATCCATCTTAGAAATCAACAAGGTAGTATGGTTCAACATATACTGCCTCAGTCGGCGAGCAGCCCAGGCCAAAGCACAACAAGTTTTCTCAAGCTGTGAATATTTGATTTCACAGTCGGTAAACTTTTTGCTAAGGTAGTATATGGCATGCTCTTTTCGACCAGACTCGTCATGCTGTCCCAATACACACCCCATCGAATTCTCGGTCACTGACAGGTACATTATCAATGGTCTCCCAGGAACTGGAGGAATCAGGATTGGAGGTTTCTGTAAATACTCTTTTATTTTGTCAAAAGCTTTCTGACAATCATCATTCCACCTGATTGCTTGATTCTTTCTAAGCAATTTGAATATCGGTTCACACGTGGCAGTTAGGTGAGATATAAATCTTGCAATGTAGTTCAATCTCCCTAAAAACCCACGAACCTGCTTTTCTGTTTTCGGTTCAGGCATTTCTCGAATAGCTTTGACTTTTGCTGGGTCAACCTCAATCCCTTTCTCACTGACAATGAAGCCTAACAGCTTCCCTGATCTCACACCAAACGTACATTTGTTTGGATTCAGCCTCAGTTTGAATTTTCTCAATCTGTCAAACAACTTCTGCAAATTAACCAGGTGCTCCTCTTCTGTCTGCGACTTCGCAATCATATCATCCACGTACACTTCTATCTCTTTGTGCATCATGTCATGAAAGAGAGTCGTCATAGCCCTCTGATAGGTAGCACCGACATTCTTCAGCCCAAATGGCATCACCTTATAGCAAAACGTGCCCCAAGGTGTAATGAATGTCGTCTTTTCCATGTCCTCTGGCGCCATCTTAATCTGATTATAACCAGAGAAACCATCCATGAAAGAGAATACCGAGGATTGAGCCGTATTATCCACCAATACATCAATGTGAGGTAATGGGAAATCATCTTTCGGACTCGCTCTGTTCAGATCCCGTTAATCGACACACATTCTGACTTTGCCATCCTTCTTCGGCACAGGAACGATGTTGGCCACCCACGGTGGATAAGTAGTCACTGACAAGAAACCAGCATCGAACTGCTTCTGAACTTCTTCCTTGATTTTAACAGCCATATCAGGACTCGTTCTACGAAGCTTCTGCTTTACCGAAGGACAATCTTCTCTGAGAGGTAGTCTATGCACCACAATATCGGTATCCAGTCCAGGCATATCATGATAAGACCAGGCGAATATCTCCACATACTCTCTCAGCATCTCAATCAATCTGCTCTTGACCTCCGTTTTCAAAGCAGCCCGGATCTTGATATCTCTTCTGGCGTCCTCAGTACCAAGATTCACAATCTCCAACTCCTCCTGATGAGGTTGGATGACCCTTTCCTCTTGTTTCAACAATCTGACCAATTCTTTCGGGAGTTTACAGTCTTCCTCACTCTCCTCTTCAGCTTGGTAGATGGGATTATTGAAATCATACTGAGCCATAACAGAACTGTTCATAGTGGATGCCATAAGATCGCTTCTGCATGTTTAATGCTTTATTTTAGAAAAAAGAGTTCAAGAAAGTCACAAAAACAAAAACATTGCCATTTTTATTTTTTTTGAAAAATGAAAACAAAAATAGAAAGACAGGGATCACAAAATTGTTTGCAAAACGTCTTTTATTAATGATAACATTGTAAAACACATGATGAGGCCCTACAATGAACCACTACGTCTTGGGCAGAACGTAGGGTTTTGTGCAGAATGAAAAAACAAAAGAAAATTACTCTGTTTGAAGAGTAACTTGGACCACATCTTCTGCCGTCCAATTGTTGATCATCTCCCCTGGCGCACGCGGGCGAACCCAGTTGTCGCGATCACAATCACTGGCACCATCTTCACTGCCGACCGCAAAGACGTCACCGTGATTCATCAGCCCAACGCTGGTAAAGGTACTCGGACCTGCTTGTACACCCTGCTCCGCTTGCAAAGGTTGATAGCCAATACCGAACTTATCCTCTTTGATAGGCAAATCCACCATTTTGCCCCAGCCTTCAGCCTTGCCAGAGTCAACAACCTCCTTGGCCTGCTTATACGAAGCAATCAAAGCACCCGGCTTTCTCTGATCAGCAAACGCCACTCTCTCGAGAGCAACAGTCTCAAATGCCTGGCATAAGGTTTCGTGGATCTCGCCATCCACCTCTACATATTTGAAAGAGGACAGGTGACTCACGAGAATATCTTCTTCGCCGCATACGGTCACAATCTGACCGTTCCAGACATACTTGAGCTTTTGGTGGAGAGTTGACGAAACTGCCCCAGCTGCGTGAATCCACGGACGCCCCAACAAACAACTGTAAGCGGGCTGAATGTCCATAATATAGAAGATGATGTCAAAAACCTCCGGACCTATCTTCACCGGCAAGGTAACTTCACCAAAAACAGAATGTTTGGATCCGTCGAATGCACGAACTATCAGGTCACTCGGAGTAAGCACAACCCCTTCAACAGATATCTTCTTCAGAATTTTCTTGGGCAACACATTCAGCGACGAGCCAGTGTCTACCAACACGTGAGACAAAACAACACCCTTGCACTCCATAGTGATATGCAAGGCCTTGTTATGATTACGACCCTCAGGCGTCAAGTCTAAGTCAGTGAACCCTAAACCATGCCTGGTGCTCACGTTGGCAATCACACCCTCCAGTTGGTTGACGGATATCTCTTGAGGTACGTAAGCCATGTTCAGCATCTTCAACAAGGCGTTACGATGTGCCTCATAGCACAACAACAAAGAGAGTATTGAAATCTTGGACGGAGTCTGATTAAGCTGATCTACAATCTTGTAGTAACTTTTCTTGATAATTTTCATGAACTCCTCCACCTCCTTCTCAAATGAACCCTCAGGCACCTCCTTCTGAGCAGGTTCTTCGTCAATGACAGCCTGTTTGCCTTTAGCCTTGGCGAGAGCCTCAGCATTGTTGTCTCTTAACGGTTGCGGAGCAAACAGTCGTCCACTGCGAGTAAAACCTCCTGGTCCACAAACGTTGTCCACAATTGGGCTTGCAACCACAGGAGTTCTCACTGGCACACCAATAGTCACAGGCGCTTGATTTCCTGGTCTGGTCTGATTCTCAGCCCTTCTGTTATTGCGGTAGGCGTTGTCATATTTCCATGGAACAACCCGACTGTCAACAACCCTTCTGACTAGCGCCCCAATTGTAGTTGGATTATTGGCAGTTACTGGTGCAGAGATGGTAACAGGAGTACCACTTGCTGTAGGAGCACTCACAACCCTTTGACCACGTCCTTCAGACGGTTTGAAGTAGATAGTGACAGTTGACACTGACCCACGATCCTTTACCCCGACTGAATTGCAAACAACCCTCATCCATCAAACCCTGGATACCGGCCCTTAACCGTTCACAACCATTTCCAGACTCAGCATAATCAACACAGCCCTGATCACAGCCCGGGTAGACACCACCATTCAACAAACGACCCTTTACAACTGACAAAGAAGTCTGAATCTCATCAACACTAACCATCAAGTCTTCAGCTTCTGCCCCTTCAATGCTATTCACTCGGTGCGCACCATGCGGCGGCATATGGTTATTTACAACATTCGGTACAGGAGAAAAATTGATAGTTTTGGCATCAATCAAGTCCTGGACTTTATGATGAAAAGCCCTGCAGTTCTCTATGTGGTGTCCCGGTGCACCAGAGTGAAAGTCACAATGCACGTTGGCATCATACCCAGGTGGTATTTTTGTCAACGGCGCCATTGTCCTCAACTCGACAAACCCTAGTCTGAGCAACTCAGGCAGTAACTCAGCATAGGTCATTGGCAATGGGTCAAAACGTCGATCAGGCATCCTCTGTCTCGGCTGATACGGGCGTTGCTGTTGTTGTTGTGGCATTTGTTGTTGAATTCTCTGTTGTTGCGGTTGACGTTGTTGAGGTGCTGGAATGGTCACAGCGGCAACCTGACGATATTGATTTCTGTTCGGATTTCTACGGTGTTGAACAACATTAGTTTCACCTTCTCTCCGACGAGGTGCGCCAGCAAAAGGTTTCTTAGACGACGAGGACCCAGCGTCTTGGATCTTACCATCCTTGATCAAGCTCTCTGTCCTCTCCCCACAGATAACCACATCCGAAAAACTACCGAACGGGCAGCTTCCCATCCGGTCCATAAAAACACCTTGAAGTGTACCAATAAACATATCCGTTAACTCCCTTTCCAGCATAAGGGGTTGAACTCTAGCAGCCAATTCACGCTACCTATGGGCGTACTCCTTGAAGCTTTCTCCCGATTTTTGACAAAGACTCTGCAGCTGAGTCCGGCTAGGCGCCATGTCCATATTATGCTTATATTGCCTCAAGAAGGCCTCCCCCAGGTCTCTCCAGCAGCGGATAGAATCTCTCTTCAGTTCCATGTACCAATCCAAGGAAGCCCCAGATAAGCTGTCCTAGAAAAAGTACATCCACATCTTTTCATCATCGGTGTAAGCAGAGATCTTCCGATAATAAGCCTGCACGTGGGTGCGAGGGCAAGAAGTACCGTTGTACTTATCGAAAGAGGGTGGTTTGAATTTGTAAGGGATCCTCAACCCTTCCACCAGACCCATATTGGTCACATCGAAACCCAAGGAATTCTGACATTCCATGGCTCTTATTTTCTCAGCAAGGGCATCCACCTTACGATCCCTATCCTCAACTCTCCCAACAACTTCATCATCTTCACTCAGCAGTGTGAACATGTCCTCTTGTCTATCAACAATCGGAGCAGTATGACGAACTGGAGCCCGGGTAGCTCTGGCATTGACAGTCTCTGCAGCAAGAGGTTGTCCGTTGATTCTGATCCCCCTTAACTCATCGCCCATAGCATAGTCATTGGCGGGAGCAGCAGCATTAACATTCTCATGAACAGGCACGCCCACCGGCGACGCGCGGTTGGACAGCGGAATCACGGTCTCTTGTTTCTGAACCAGGGCTCGAAGTTCCTCTTGACCTTGCGCAACCCCTTGCATCATCGTCATAAACTGGGCCATGTTTGCCCTCATCTCAGCCAACTCCGTCTGAACTTGATCCATACTTCTCTGTTGATTGAGTCTGGTTGTGATATGAACTAACCTTTGAGACTTATGCATTTCCTTCAAAATTCCTGAAACAACTTTGTTAACTTTTGGAATATTAATTCTTTTGTGACTCAGAGGAAGTAATCTGCCTTATAATTGAAAGAATGACAGAATTTGATACATGCATATAAAATAAACGAGATTGATATGAAATAAAAGAGAAATAAGAAATGGAATTAAGTAGAAGGGGCGCCACACTCTTTCTAATCCAAGAGAGAATGATAAGCCTATGGATGAGGATCACCATAAGAAAAGGATTTCTTGATAAGATCAATTTTGGTCCAATCCAGAACCTAAGAGCAAATACTCTCACTTACACAATGTGTAAACTTGCCAAAATTCATTGATCTAAAAAGAAGATACATGCCTCCTTTATATAGGAATGGCTTAAGATAAAAAAATAACTCCTAAGAAAACAAAAGGGTTTCAACCACTAATTATCATGATAGTGGATTGAGTTATTACAAAGAAAGTGCAAAATAAAGAAGAGATAGTGGGGTTTTTGAAAGGGCAAAATAATGGCAATTCTTTATTTACCACTTCTCTTGTAATTTTCGTCCATTATAGTGTGGTTATTTGTATTTCCTTTATTTTTATTTATTTATGCATTATTGGGCCTTTTATCACATGCTTGGATGATAAGAATAAACTTGGGCTCTTTTTCTTCAATTTGGCCCATGCATTCTATTGACTTGATCATGAAGTGAACTAAAGCATCATTGACTCTTCTTGCACGTGCCCTTGTCATAGGACCTCCTAAGCCTTGCATTGTATCATTTATGTCTTGGATTATGTCCTCATCATTCCCTCCTTCTTGAAAAGAATTCGACCTCGAATTTAGACCATCATCACCTACATCAAAAGGAGATAAATCAACCACATTAAAAGTAGTACTTACCCCATACTCACCTGGAAGTTCTATTTTGTAGGCATTGTCATTGATCCTTGAAAGTACTTGAAATGGTCCATCTCCCCTAGGTTGAAGTTTGGACTTCCTTTGTGATGGGAATCTCTCTTTTCTCATATGTATCCAAACCCAATCCCCGGGTTCAAAAATAACTTTCTTTCGCCCTTTGTTTGCACTTTTTGCATAACTTTTATTTTTCTTTTTAATTTGCAATTTTACTTGTTCATGCAATTTTCTCACAAATTCAGCCCTAGCTTTCCCATCTTTATGCTTCAAAATAGATGTGTTAGGCAATGGTAACAAATCAAGAGGTGTTAAAGGATTAAAACCATACACAATCTCGAAAGGTGAATGTTGTGTAGTGCTATGGACAACCCTATTGTAAGCAAACTCTACATGAGGTAACCATTCCTCCCACATTTTTAAATTCTTTTTAAGAACAACCCTAAGAAGAGTAGAAAGAGTTCTATTTACTACTTCAGTTTGTCCATCTGTTTGGGGATGACAAGTAGTGGAAAATAATAACTTTGTACCCACCTTTCCCCACAAAGTCCTCCAAAAATGGCTTAAGAACTTGGAGTCACGATCAGAGACAATGCTCCTTGGTAAGCCATGTAGGCGCACCACTTCCTTAAAGAACAAATCAGCAACATGACACGTATCATCCACCTTTTTACATGGAATAAAATGTGCCATTTTTGAAAACCTGTCCACAACTACAAAAATAGAATCTTTGCCATTCTTTGTTCTAGGCAGCCCCAAAACAAAGTCCATGGAAATGTCAATCCAAGGAAATTCAGGTACAGGCAAAGGAGTATACAAACCATGAGGCATAACTTTTGATTTAGCCTTTTTACACACAATGCATCTTTCACAAAGCTTTTGGACATCAATTTTCATGTGAGGCCAATGAAAATGTTCTTTTAAGAATTCTAGAGTTTTAGAAACCCCAAAATGACCCATTAGTCCTCCCTCATGCGCCTCTTTTACAAGTAATTCTCTAATGGAACCTTTAGGCACACATAGTTTTTTTTCTTTAAATAAATAGCCATTGTGCCTAAAATACCCATTGAAGGCAGTATGCTCACAAGCTAAAAATTTTGAAGAAAATTCAAGGTCACTTTTATACAAATCTTTAATATGCTCAAGACCAAAAACTTTTGTTTCAAGAGTAGAAAGCAAGACATGTCTTCTTGAGAGTGCATCTGCCACAACATTAGATTTACCTTTCTTATGCTTGATTACATAAGGAAATTGTTCAAGAAACTCAACCCACTTGGCATGCCTCTTATTCAACTTACCTTGTCCCTTCAAATGTTTCAAGGATTCGTGATCACTATGAATGACAAACTCTTTGGGCAGCAAGTAATGTTGCCAAGTTTGTAGCGCTCTCACCAAGGAATACAATTCCTTATCATATGTAGAATAATTAAGGGCAGCCCCTTTTAGCTTTTCACTAAAATAAGCAAGTGGATGACCTTCCTGCAACAAAACAGCTCCAATTCCCACATTAGATGCATCGCATTCAATTTCAAAAGATTTAGAAAAATTAGGCAATGCAAGAACTGGTGCTTGGGTGAGCTTTTCCTTTAGGGCAGCAAAGGCTTGCTCTTGTTTTTCACCCCATTTAAAACCAACATCCTTTTTAACAATTTCATTGAGGGGTGCTGCCAAGGTACTAAAGTCCTTCACAAACCTCCTATAAAAACTAGCCAAACCATGAAAGCTTCTTACCTCACTTACATTTTTGGGAGGAGGCCACTCTCGAATGGCTTTCACCTTTTCCTCATCAACGTGGACTCCTTTAGAGCTTACAATGAAACCTAAGAAAATCACATGATCGGTGCAAAAGACACATTTTTCTAGGTTGGCATACAAATTTTCATATCTTAGCACTTGCAAAACAACCTTTAAATGAATGCAATGATCATCTAAGTTCTTGCTATAAATCAAAATATCATCAAAATACACAACAACAAACTTACCCAAGAACTCCCTTAACACATGGTTCATTAGTCTCATGAAAGTACTAGGTGCATTAGTTAATCCAAAAGGCATAACCATCCACTCATACAAACCAAATTTTGTTTTAAAAGCAGTTTTCCATTCATCCCCTTCCCTTATTCTAATTTGGTGATATCCACTTTTCAAATCAATTTTAGAAAATAAGCATGCACCAAACAATTCATCAAGCAAATCATCTAGTCTAGGAATAGGATGCCTATATTTAATGGTAATATTGTTAATGGCCCTACAATCAGTGCACATCCTCCAACTACCATCCTTTTTAGGGACTAGAATAATAGGGACAGCACAAGGACTTAAACTTTCTCTTACCCATCCTTTACTTATCAATTCAGCAACTTGCCTTTGTATCTCTTGAGTTTGTTGTGGATTGCTTCTATATGCTGGCCTATTAGGCAAAGATGCTCCTGGATTGAGATCAATATGATGTTCAATTCCTCTTATAGGTGGTAAACCACTTGGCACCTCTTCCGGAAACAATTCTTTAAATTCCTGCAAAAGAGACTCAATACAATTTGGCAATTTTTTTTCATTAGAAATAGTGGTTAGCAAAGGCACCTCCTTGCAAAAGAGCAAGTACAAAGGCTGGTGTGACACAATTGCTTCTTTCACATCTCTTTTTTTTGCAATTAAACTTTGTTTCTTTTCTCTTTTATCATTCTTTTTCTTGTCATTCTTTTCTTTTTCTTTTTCTTTTTCTTTTTCTTTTTCTTTTTCTTTTCTTTCTTGATCATATTTTTCTCTCATTTTTCTTTGATCTTCTCTCACCTCACTAGGATTTAACGGTACAAGATTGATCTTTTGATCATGATACATAAAAGAGTACTTATTGGAGTATCCATCATGATTGGCTTTTCTATCAAATTGCCAAGGCCTTCCTAATAACAAATGACTAGCTTCCATTGGTACTACATCACACAACACTACATCCTCATATTTTCCAATTTTAAAACAAATCTCAACTTGTTTATTAACAAGCATTTCTACACTTTCATTAAGCCATTGGAGTTTGTAAGGCTTAGGGTGAGGTTTTGTTTCCAATTTTAGTTTAGAAACCAGACGCGTGCTTGCAACATTTGTACAACTTCCTCCATCAATTATTAAAGAACAAACCTTTCCTTGCACAAAGCATCTTGTATGAAAAAGGTTTTCTCTTTGACTTGTATCCTCCTCCTTTATTTGGCTTCCCAACATTCTTCTCACCATGAGTAAATCTCCACTAGGTATTTCTTCTTCAAACTCCTCATCATAATCACCATCCTCCTCTTCAACAATTTCTTCATTTTCTTCCATAAGCATAGTTCTCTTTGTTGGACATTGAGATGCAATATGTCCTTGGCCTTGACACTTGAAACACTTAACACTTTTGTTAGTTGAAACACTTGAAGAAGAAGATGTAATAGTTTTACCTTTGTTTTCAACCGTGGCTTCCTTAGATGATGAAGCACCTTCCTTCTTTGTTTTGTCCTTCCAACTTTGAGAATTGAAAGTGGTGGAATTTCTCCTTGCTTGGCTCTTTCTTTTGAGTTGTTGTTCCACTTTGATAGCTTGGTGTACCAATTCATCCATTTCAACATAGTGATGAAGTTCCACTATGTCACTAATGTCATGATTTAGACCATGGAGAAACCTAGCCATAGTTGCTTCATCGTCCTCCTCTACATTAGCTCTAATTTTGAGAACTTCCATCTCCTTGAAATATTCTTCAACACTTTTAGAACCTTGAGTGAGCCTTTGCAATTTGTTGTGCAATTCCCTATGATAATAGGAAGGAACAAACCTTCTCCTCATGATTCTTTTCATCTCTTCCCAAGTATCAATTGGTCGTTCTGCATACCTCCTTCTATCTTTGGTCAATTGATCCCACCAAACTAAAGCATACTCCTTGAACTCAGTAGAAGCAACCTGCACTTTTTCAAGGTTAGAATAATTGTGACAATTAAAAATTTGTTCAAGTTTAGTCTCCCATTCTAGATATGCCTTCGGGTCACTCTTCCCAACAAAAGTTGGAACTTTAATTTTTATGCCCCTCAAATTATCTCCCCCTTGTCTCCTTCTACGTCTTCTTTCCTCCTCATCGCCACTACCATCATTAGAATTTTGGGGCCTCCTTTCCAACTCATCAATTCTTTGTTGAAGTTGTTCACCTTGTTCTCTTAACAATCTTTCAAAATTGTCACGCATGGCTGCGATCTGAACAGTTAAAGCTGCTGTTCTAGGTGAAGGTGGACTAGACATAATTGTGAAATATTTGTGAAATTAGGAACAAGTGTTTAAAAATGGACCTTACCACTCTACTCACGTGTTTACACTCAATCACTCGTGTTTTACTCAATTTTTATTTTCTTTTGGCTTTTTTTTTTTACTAATAAAAACACTCTGCCTTTTACCACTCAATTTGCTCTTTTAGTTCTTTAGAGAAACCAAAATGAATCAACACAAAGAAATCAATTTCAGATGATAATCAACACACAAAAAACAGCAAACAAAAAAAAGAGACTCTAAAACAAAGGAAACAAGGAGAATTTTAAGAGTGTGGCAAGAAAAAAAAAATAGAACTTTTCTCTTTTTTTTTTTTTTTTTTTTTTTTTTTTTTTTTGAATCACAATCTTTAACAATGAGGTCCTTTTTTTATATTTTTTTTCTTCTTATAACTCTTTTTTTTTCGATTTTTTTTTATAATGATAAATGGATAATAATGAAAGAACAAAGAATATAGACGATTTACCACATTTTGGCCCTTTTTTTTTGGAATATGCTCTGATTACCACTTGATATGAACTAACCTTTGAGACTTATGCATTTCCTTCAAAATTCCTGAAACAACTTTGTTAACTTTTGGAATATTAATTCTTTTGTGACTCAGAGGAAGTAATCTGCCTTATAATTGAAAGAATGACAGAATTTGATACATGCATATAAAATAAACGAGATTGATATGAAATAAAAGAGAAATAAGAAATGGAATTAAGTAGAAGGGGCGCCACACTCTTTCTAATCCAAGAGAGAATGATAAGCCTATGGATGAGGATCACCACAAGAAAAGGATTTCTTGATAAGATCAAATTTGGTCCAATCCAGAACCTAAGAGCAAATACTCTCACTTACACAATGTGTAAACTTGTCAAAATTCATTGATCTAAAAAGAAGATACATGCCTCCTTTATATAGGAATGGCTTAAGATAAAAAAATAACTCCTAAGAAAACAAAAGGGTTTCAACCACTAATTATCATGATAGTGGATTGAGTTATTACAAAGAAAGTGCAAAATAAAGAAGAGATAGTGGGGTTTTTGAAAGGGCAAAATAATGGCAATTCTTTATTTACCACTTCTCTTGTAATTTTCGTCCATTATAGTGTGGTTATTTGTATTTCCTTTATTTTTATTTATTTATGCATTATTGGGCCTTTTATCACATGCTTGGATGATAAGAATAAACTTGGGCTCTTTTTCTTCAATCTGGCCCATGCATTCTATTGACTTGATCATGAAGTGAACTAAAGCATCATTGACTCTTCTTGCACGTGCCCTTGTCATAGGACCTCCTAAGCCTTGCATTGTATCATTTATGTCTTGGATTATGTCCTCATCAGGTTGAATAACGATGCGGTCTTCGATCAGCTATCCTGCCTGACACAGGAACCAGAGTGAGAAGTCGCGAACAAGAGCACCTGTTATGCAATATGATATGAGTATGATGCTAATGCATATGATGCACATGAAATGTTCATTTCTCAGGCATTCAAAGAGCCTGATTCATCTTCAAAAGATGGCAACCTGCAGCAAGAACAACACAGAAGCACAGGAACAACCATACCCAAGAGTGATGAGTACAAAGTGAAACCAACAACCTCATCTATATATGAGCAACATGGATCATACAACAATGTCAACAAAGATCCAGAGGATAAGAGTACATCAATGAATCCCACCCAACAAGCCTGGGGGTGATTCTCAACATACACATCAGAAATACAAGCTAAGACAAACGACTTCCAGGAATGAGCGTCTTCAAGTAGTGACACTGGTCTATCAACAGGTCACACTCTGAACATTCTGGCAAGGGAGTAATCTTCTCCTTCAACTGTCTTCTAAGCTCCACAACTTCTCTTCCAAGTTGGTCCTCTGATGCATGTCTCTGGTCAACTTCCTTCTTCAACTGGATATCTTTGTCCCTGAGTTGCTTCTCCAAGTCTCTGATCTTCTTCAGATAACTGGCTTCAGCTCTCTGCAATCTCAAACACTCTCGGTGCTCTGCATTCAGCAAGTTCTCCATCTCTTCATAAGATCTCTTCTTGCTCCTTACTCTACCCACATCTATCCCCTGGATGTCTCTGAGTTGATGAGTCAGGTTCAACCTATCAGCTTTGGCTTGGTACAACTCCATCTGGGCATCTTGCTCTTTCTCCTTCAACCTGCGATTCTCCATCAGGGCTTGTTTGTATTGCTCAGCAGGTACACTCTCAGAAAGGATCAAAGGCGGTTGCACTTGCAAAGGATTCATCCTACCATAGGGCAACAACAAAGTTTCCACTCTCTTCTTGACCCACTCAGTGTAGTCAGGCATAGCAATGGCAAACTTCTTCCCTAAGACAGCTCCATCTTGGACACCAATAGACTTCCAAGCTCTTCCCACTCGCTCCAAGCTAACAGGGTCACTTCGCTTCTCAAAATATACACTCTCAGCTATCTCAGCGTCAAGTGGTCTTCCATTCATCACGAACTCCAACTGGCGAAGAGAAAGAACCGGGTTGTAATTGATGCAACCCTTAGTCCCTACAAGTGGCACATTCCGGAACTCTCCACAGCTCATAATAACATCACGCACATCCATCCGGTAAGATTGCCATCTGATATCATATAAAGTAAGAGACATAACCCTCTGAGTCCACCTATGAGTGCTCTGAGCATCCACAAAAGGTCCACTGACTGGCAGGAGAGACAAGAACCATCTGAGCAAAAGTGGCAGGCAACATCTGATAGCTCCACCCTTATCATGCCTACTGTGGATAGCATAGTAAGTGTCAGCTAACAGAGTAGGAACCGGATTTCCTCCAATGAAAATAATGACTGCAGCATAGTCCACAAAGTTGGGCATACTTGGGAACAAGACGATCCCATAGATCATAACAGCTAACTGAGCATGAAAAGCTTCCCAATTCCCCTTCTCTGCTTCTCCTCTAGCTACTCTCAGCAGAAACTTCAAAGGCAAACCCACAACATCCCCACTGGACCTCCAATTATCACTGACTTCCTTAATATCCAAATGAAGAGCTCTGGCCACAACTTTGAAATCAACCTCCTTAGGCACGTCTAAGAAAGGAACCTGATACCGGATAGGAACATTCAACAGAATGGAGTACTCCTCAAGAGTAGGCGCCAACTGATAATCCTGAAAGGTGAAGCAACGAAGCTCTGGGTCGTAGAACTGAAGAAGAGTCTGCAACGGCACTGGATCAACTACCATCTTCAACAGTGTCAGAATATCTCCATACTGATCAACAAACCCCTTCTGATTACCACTGGTCATGAGGTTGCTCAACTCTATCAGAGACGTCAAAGGCTCACGGTGAAAGCTATAGGAATAAGTCTTCCGCTTCAACTCTGGGACTGTTGTCATCTCTATCAGTGAATAGACTCTGGAATGTACTTGAGAAATGATATGCATGCAAGGATTAGTTTTTTTTTTTTCAATTCTTTTTTTTATTGCGTTTCTTTTGAAAATAAATATGCTATAATGCACATGATGCAGACAAGACTGGCAGGCTGTGCATCTCGGAACACAGGATCGAAGCTTCGGCTTGAACTCGAAACCACAATTCATCTGAAACCCAAAGTCATCTGATAAACTGTCATTTGAACCCAATCTGAGGAACCAAGTCACCAACAGGACCACAAGTCACCAACAAGTCACCGACAAGTCACTAATTGTACCTGTAATAATGATCATTCCCTCCCCACTCACGGGTGTCATCTAGGCCAGGGTAAGGTCGAGAGAAACGCAGCATAAATAACCTTTCACAGAATATCATCATATACACACCCGAAGTATGTAACGATAATATCCCATCAGGGTCTGAACTGCTCGTGATGTCAATGTTCCGCTAAGTGGCGCATACCACCCGCTTCCCATGAATCACTCTATTCCTAGGTTTCCTAGATTTCACTCATAGCCTGGGTATTGGGCCTTTTACCTCGAGTAACTCCCACCCCAACAGAGAGAACACAACACAGCCAGCACAGATGAATATGAATGAATGCAAACATTAATGCACACATAAATGCAAACAATAAATAAATGAATGCAATAAATAACACAGTAAAAGCAACAAAAACCCTAACCTAGAGAGCGCTAGGAGAGACTCGCTTAGGGAAGATGGACCAGCAAGAGGTCAACTTCTCTATATCCCCAGCAGAGTCGCCAGCTGTCGCATTACACGAAAAACCGGCGGGAAAACAAAACAACAGAGCCGCCACCGTGCGTTATTTATCCCAAAGGAGGGAAAGGAAACGCTCGAAGTAAACCTGGAAAAGACATGGTCTCGCGACCAAAGAGAAAGGGATCGGGAGTCGGTTATGCGAAGGGAAGGTATTAGCACCCCTACGCATCCGTCGTACTCGACGGGATCCACGCACAAAAGGAAGGATAAAGGTTGCTAAAACTGCTCACAAACACAAACACACACTGGCTGAAAGAGACACAGGAAACAAAAAAGAAACTAACTCGGCAGGATATCGCATCCTGGGCCTACGTAGTCTGTCAAGCACAGACATCAGAGTCGACGTAGTTCGGGACAGGGAGAAACATGCTCGCTAGGATGTCACATCCTATGCATACGTATCTTCTTGGACTAAAGAAGAATCAGAGCACTCGTAGCTCGGCTAACGCACGCCAAACAAAACCAACACAGGAAATCGACTGCCAATCGCTGGACTTACGTCAAACTCCACATGAAAACAGGCAAACATGGAAACCGAATGCCAATCGCTGGACTTACATCAGACTCCGAACCAAACACACCCACACTGGAAACCAAATGCCAATCGCTGGACTTACATCGGACTCCAAGCACACAACAATACAAAACAAAAAGGGCGCCCGGAGAGATCAGCTCATCTCCTGCCTACGTACCTCATCTAGTATGAGGATCAGGGCGACGTAGTTCCCCTACGCAGGGACAAAGGACTAGCCTAACCAGAGACTGGGAAATGACATACTAGAAGGGAGACTAACTCGAGCCTAATAGTTATCATGCTAATTCACCATGGTCCTAGGTCAAGGTTTCTAGCTAACTTGCACAGGGAGCAAGCTATCCTAATCAGCACAGGCAAAGCAATCAATCACACAAATAGCACACACTATATACAAACAAAGTGGGCTCGCACAAGGTTAGGCAGTGAAACACAAGCCAACTAGAATCGGGTGATGTTAGCTCTTAACCCCAACATTGAGAGTTAGGGTGAAGCAGATGAAATGGGAAGTGAGGGGTGTGCCTTACAGCTCTTATCCCTGGCCTGGGAGAGCTTGACTCAAATAGAAGGCGTGGGAGTTCAGAAAGCATGAACTCTTCTATCCACATGACTGACTCAACAAGGATCTTGGGTTAATATCCACAATGCGTCAACACAAGGTGTGTGAGCAAAGGGATGACACACTGAATAGCAGGAGATGGACTACACATCTCTTTTATCTGCCAATTGCCTTATCAAAGGTCTTTTCCTGCTTGACACAAAAATAAACAAACACAAGCATTGCCTCTTAAGGAGGACTTCAGACAGGTGCCTGCCCAAGTAACAGGACAGGTCTTCCAGACTACATGAAGTCAGTGAAATTATACCTCAGTGCTTATGCAACCAAGCAAAGCAAAAGCAAGTTCACAAAGGAACTATAGCAACTAAGGTACCTGAAAACAATCTAACACAATCAGTATACAAGTCAACAAAAGTCAAACAGACAGTTAATAACCAATGGTCAACAGACACAGTCAAACAAGCAAAGCAACATTGCACAATGCACAAACTCAACTCAAATGAGATAAAAGCCACCTACAAAACCAATCAAGGTTAGTCAACATCAAACAAGTAATGAAAACATTAGCAATGTGAATCAATCTTCTTAAGGCAATGCACTTCCTTAACCTGAAACCAAAACTCAAACATAAGTCCAAACCACTAGGACAAGGCCTAGGGTCAAAGTGGGAGAAATAATCCAAAACAGAACATGAAAATTGACATGAATCAAATTAAACCAATCAAGAACACAATCGAAGTGGTCCCATGTCAATAGCATCAATCAATTTCATTTCACAATGCACATAAGGCAAAGCATGCAAGTTGAAAGCTCATAGAAGCAAACAGAATGAACCAATCCACATCAACTCAAAAATGATTCAATAAATCCCAAGAAAAATCATGGCTAAACAGCACACATCACATGATCATAACACCAAAATTCAAGGCATTTGGATAAGTCTAAGCATGGCAAATAAATTTCATAAGGCAAGGCAAGCACAAACAAGCTCAATTAGGGCACAAATATATGCATCAACTTAGCACAAGCCTAAAACAGAATCCAAACATGATAAATGTCTCAAACCAAAGCCACAATAAACTTCAAAGTGTCTAGAATCAATGTGCAAAATTTCAAGTTCATATGATAAACATCAAGCATTTCACAAATCATCTAAGTTCATGACTATCCAAAAGTTCACAAATGACAAGCCAAAAAGAAAAATGTCAAACAAATCAGAAATCATTCCAAAAATTCTATAAAAATTCATGATCAATCCTAACATCCAGAAGTAACATCATGCAAAAATCTCATCAATTGGCATTTATTTGGCATGGCAAAGAAAATCCACAAGTTGAAAAAGCAATGGTGTGACACATTGTCACACCTACATTAAACAGATCATAAACTCATCAAAATGTCGATTAGGATGTCTAGTTTAAGAATGCAAAATTTCACAATCATTGGAGCAAAACTCATCATTTCATGAAGGATATGGCAAAGAAGGTCAAGAAAATACACACATGAACAATCCCTAAGCCAAAAAAAATTCCAACCGTTCACAATTTCTGGAAAAAATCTCAAAAAATAGCAGACATCATAAGGAACAACATGCAAAAAACCTCATCTCATTTGGACAATTATTCATGAAGTTATGCATTTTTGAATGAATGGAAAAAATAAAAAATCACATGAGATGGCATACATGAACATGGATGGTAAATGAACTAAAAATGCAAAGGCCTAATTGGATTTGTCCCAGCGGGGAATCGAAGCGCGTAAGGATTTGAATTGTGGCGCCTCAACAATGAAACTCACCGTTTCATTAAAGCCTACGTGGACATGGCAAGCGCTCTGGACCAATTAAAATGACACGCTGGATAACATGCAACCAATACATGCTCTTAAACATGGAATTTCATGCAAACATGCGCTAATGAAGATCAAACAGCTTCTGGAAAACGAAAACCTAATTGTTCTTCATGTTCATACGCGTTCATGCACTCAAGAACATTTTTGCACAGAAATTGACAAGAGTTGCATCATTAGATTCATCCTTCAACGTACAACAACATGCTATGCTCAATTTGACCTAATTCTCATTATCATGCACAGATCGAGCAAAAGAAGTTTCAATCATCAAACCTAAATCCAACATAACTTGCTCATTTCTTGATGAAATTTAATGCCACAAAGCTCAGTGTTCTCTACATTCAAAGATCTACCAAAAGCATATAACTATTTCAAGAATCGTGACATTCGAAATATTACCTTCAAGCAAGTGCAGAACTGGATTTGTGGATTTCAGGCCTTGTAATGTCCAAACAGTTATTCTACAATGCTCATGTGAATGAATGGATGAATGTTGATAGCTCAATTGTGCTTAATGTAGCTCAAATCCTCAACTGCCATGAATGGATGAATGTTGCAACTGTTCCAAAACCAGCATGAAAATGATGGATTCTTGCTTCAATCTTGTTCAAAAATGCTTGTGGATCAAGGATGGATCACGAACAATGCAATGTTTATGAAGAAACTTGATGAAAAAGTGAGAGAAAAAGTTTGAAGAGATCTTTCAAAATGGATCTAGATCTGAGATTTTGATGTGTTAACCAGGTTTTCTGTTATGATTATCTTTATATATGGTATGCTAATGAAACTCCTAATCACAATTAGCCAAATGCAAGTGTATTAAGTGAAATGAAGGTGTTGATGCAAATTGTGCAATTCACCTCATGTGCATGAAATGGATACTACAGTACACGAAATTTGTGCCAAATCCACTCAAAAGTCTGTTTTGGAGCCAAGGCAAGTGATTGGAAGTGAAAGCAATGCCTATTTTTCAAATTGTAATTTTCCCTCCAAATTTCAAATGAAAAATGCCAAAATTTTGTGATCAAAATGCATGGTATGTGATGCATGTTTTGGATAGCTCATGTCAAGAGAGAAATGTTACAAAAAGAACCACTTCAATTGGCCTTTTGGTTCAAAAGTTATGCACTTTTGAATTCCAAAATCCTTTGACCATGATTGATCCATAACTTCTCAACCATACATGAGAAATTCATGTTCTTAGACTTTTTGGAAAGGTGAGAGCAAGATCTTCAACTTTCATGTTGAACAAAATTTCATTTGAAGAATGCTTGATGATGTAAACTTGAGGAGAAGACCTTTCCATTTTTGGCAATTCCAAATTACAGGTCACTTACTATTTTTGGAAACTTTTCATTTGACCTCAAATTCTTCATTGTTGATGTTTGAAATGTCAAATGAGACTTGTATGGACATGAATGAGGCCTCTCTAACCATCTCCCACCTTCAAATCCATGATTTCATGCACAGTTGACTTTGGTTGACTTTCTAGGGTTTCACATGAATTTCAGCTTGACTGTTGAGCTTTGATCATCCAATCTTTGGCCAAACCACTTCAAAATGATCCCTAGGTCATATGAACTCAATGAACCAACCCTAGGGCTTTGCTTCAATTGGAATTGCACTTGCTTGCTTGCACAACTGGATCTCCTGACCAGTCTTGACTGATGACTTACACTTGGGCAATGGACAATGCAATGCTATGCAGTGGACAATGCAATGCTAATGACCTAAAATGAAAATGAATATACAAAATGGTGGGTGCAAATTTGAGGTGCTACAATAGGGACCCATATATGATGTATAAAAACAATGTGAACCATCTCTTGATTAATCTCCTTGCACTGAGGGTGTCAAACCCTAATTGTGAGCTTGATAAGGCATTGGTGGATGCACACACTACCTACAAAAGAAATAAAGCTATACATAGACATATTTTTTGTATTTTGGTTAGTAAATAGTGAAAAACAAAGTATGATACAATCAAGTGGTCTTGGTGATCTCTCCTAATGCAAACCCAATGGATGAGGGGTAAGGAGGATACCAAGGTGTGATCCCAAATCCAATGCATATGATGCGATAGCATGAGGGATCTTAGGGTCAAAATTGGGGTCTTACACTAACCAACATGTTCACACGAATGAGCTGGTGAAACAAATATCGAGTAAGCTTGATGATATTGCTACCCACAACAAAATGTTAGAAACCCGAATTTCTCAGGTAGCTCAACAACAAGTAGCAACAACAGCTCCAGCTGGAGTATTACCTGGCCAACCAAAACCTAACCCGAAAGGTAATGCTAATGTTATCACACTATGAAATGGGACAAAATTAGATGGGTCAGTAGATCCGAGACTTCAAAATCCACCCATGTATCATGATTTTGGATAAGAAGCGGAAAAAGTAACAAACAATGATCAACAAGATGAATCAACTGGCAATGGGAAGAGAGACAAAAACAAAGTGGTCTTAGATGAAGAAAAACCATATGTGCCTCCACCACCATATAAACCACCTATCCCTTATCCCCAAAGACTTGCTAAGTCTAAAAGCGAAGGGTGGTTTAAGAAATTTGTAGATCTTCTAAAATAGTTGAATATCACAATCCCTTTCATAAAATCCATCACACAAATTCCTTCGTATGCTAAGTTCCTTAAAGAAATTATTTCCAACAAGAAAAGGCTCGAAGACAATGAAACTGTGACGCTCTCCGCTGAGTGTACGCTATAATTCGAAATAACATGCCTCAAAAGTTAAAAGATCCAGGTAGTTTTTCCATACCTTGCGTAATAGGAAATTTTGTCATAGACAAAGAACTTTGCAATTTAGGAGCCAATGTTAGTTTAATTACCCTTTACATATGTGAAAAACTCAAATTAGGAGAAGTAAGACCCACGAGAATGTCTCTCCAACTAGCTTACCGTTCTGTTAAGTTCCCCATAGGTATGTTAGAAAATGTTCCCATTCCAATCATTTAAGGAAGACCCTTTTTGGCCACAGATGGCGCCATTATAGACATGAAGAAAGGAAAGCTAACCATTGAGTTTGGTGATGAGAAAGTTGAATTTATTCTTTCACAATTCCTGAAGGCACCAACTATAGATGACTCTTCTTGTTTCTTAGACATCATCGAAGAATGTGTAAGAGAAATGGAGATGGAACCACCTAAGTATATTGAAATACTAACGATTCCAGCGCTTCATATATTTGAAGATGATGAATGGAGAAAACCATATGTAGATGGGAGTCTAAGTGAATGTATTACACTTACTCCATATCATATGCCTTGCCCAAAGAAACCCTTTATAGAACTTAAGATATTATCCAAAAATCTGAGGTATGAATTCCTAGACATAGAACTCGAATGCCCGCTAATAGTCAACGCAAACTTAGGACAAATAGAAATTGATAAATTATTTCATGTCTTAAGGAAGTACCCTACAACTTTAGGCTATAACATCTCAAACCTAAAAGGAATTAGCCCCTATGTATGCATGCATTGTAACACCCCTTTTTCTACCCCAAAATATTTAACGTATAATCAGAGTAAATAAGCACGCATATAAACAAAAGGGCGTCACATCGACGTTTTCAAAAACTAAAAGCTTTCAAAAACCAACATCATTCATCATCAATACATAATACACCTGGTCATTTAAAATAACACATCTTACTTATCATGAATATTCAAGAATATGCGTTCGCAGCGGAAAATAATGAATACTCATGCATTTCATAAAATGATCCATGTCCCATACCATGATCATCTCTCAATAATCTCTTCAAGATAACATAAAACCATATTCAGAATATTTGGCATTATGGCCTCTCAACAGCAATTTCAAATAAACATGTTCATAAGTAATAACATAATACTTATCCAAATAGGATACGAGTTCAATACTACTAATCTACCCAGTGTTACATGACCAGAGCATTGACTCATTACCTAGTCTTCCAACTAAAATACGGAAACTCTCTGGCTAAATCTCGAATGAGCTACCTTCCACTTACTTCAGTTATACTACTCCTGAGTATCTGCACGATACCCATGTAAAGGTAACATTCAAACAAAAAGGGTGGGAATTCAAATCATTATGAAATAGCATGATAAGGCACAATGATTAAATCAACAATTAAAGGAATTCATCACACTTCATATAACCATGTAAATAATATTCACCAACATCTATTTCACATGTTTCAAACATCCATCAAACTCAAGGAGTACAATATTAAAATCCAATATTATATTCTCAAATATACACATAACTACAATTATCACATAATCACATATGTTGTCAAGTTATGTATCCAAACATCATCACATTCAATTACCATATCTCATACACACATCACAATCACAATAATGCATACACTCAATTATCACATAACTCTAATGTGACTCAATGCAAGACATGCGACTCTATGCATGCGGTACCTCAATGTGAACCCAACGTTTCACCGCTTTCTGATTCAATATCTAGAATCCAAGCCACCACGTCTATTTCCAATTAAGGATCAACGTCTGCTACACCTATTTCCAATTAAGGATCAACGTCTATTTACCACACCTATTTCCAATTAAAGATCAACGTCTGCTACACCTATTTCCAATTAAGGATCAACGTCTATTTACCACGCCTATTTCCAATTAAGGATCAACATCTGCTACGCCTATTTCCAATTAAGGATCAACGTCTATTTACCACGCCTATTTCCAATTAAGGATCAACATCTGCTACGCCTATTTCCAATTAAGGATCAACGTCTAATACCATGTGAACCCACAGTTTCACCGCTTCCACCATGAAGCCGACCATGCCATGAATGAATGTACAAATACCAACACATATGCAATTAAGATCATCTCTACCATCTTAACATTCCACATATCGCCATAATTCAACTCTATGAATTATCCACTTATGGTACATATACACATTCATAACAATATATCATTCACAATCCAACTATGGTACATATACACATTCATAACAATATATCATTCATAATCCAACAATGGTACATATACACATTCATAACAATATATCATTCACAATCCACCAATGGTACATATACACATTCATAACAATATATCATTCACAATCCACCAATGGTACATACACACATTCATAACAATATATCATTCACAATCCACCAATGGTACATATACACATTCATAACAATATATCATTCACAATCCACCAATGGTACATATACACATTCATAACAATTTATCATTCACAATCCACCAATGGTACATATACACATTCATAACAATATATCATTCACAATCCACCAATGGTACATATACATATTCATAACAAATACACCATTCACATAATATCTATTAGAGTCACCTTTCTAATGCTTTAAACCCCAACCCAAAATGATTCACGAGTTAAAAGTTATGCTCAAAACCGTGCATGAAGGCGTTACTAAAAAGTTATTGTTTTCTAAATTATCCAACATAATTTTCATCTTCTTCAACCCCAAAACGTCCATGAAATAATCTCCAAAATTAGTTTATTCTTGAAACAAAGTTATAGCCTTCTGTTTTAGCTATCCAACGCTTCAAACTACACTCAATTTGGACTTACGGATCAAAAGTTATGACCAAAACGATTTCGACAATAAAACATAAAAAGGGCCGCGATTGTGACGGACAACATGCAGAATTTTCTGCGATTTTCATCGTTGGAGGACTTCCGGACCTCCGATTTCGATTCCGTAAAAAGCCACACATTCAGAAAATTATAACTCACACAATACTCTAAATATATAACGTTAATTTTCAGTTTTAACACAATCAATCACCACAATTGAGCATACTCATCAAAACCTAACAATTCCAAGCAACCATACAAAATTAGAGATTTTAACCTAAACATACATCTACCCATTGACCCAATCATACTAACCCATACTAATAAGGATTCCCCCCTTACCTCTTCAATTTTCTGGAAACCCTAGCTCTTCTCTTTACTTTTCCTCTCCTCTTTCTCTATTGCCTTCAATGAGCTAATGAATCTTAATTCTCACTCTACTACCTCTTATATATAGTATTCTATTTGGGCTTAAAGAGTGATATCTCTAATTTAATTAATAGGCCCAATAAGACCTAATGAATCCACAATGTTAAATTCACTTCTCTTTATTAGGCGCAACAACTCATCATCATCGTTAGTCTTCAAATTGCTGGATTCACCAGACTGACACGTTGGAGCATTAACTGGATCAACTGCAGGAATCTCTGCCTTCTTTCCCACAAACGTATTTTCCACAACTTTCGGAAACAATGGACTAAACACGCGACCATTATGGGTCACCTTTTCTATATCTGCAATATTTACCACTGAGTATGCAACTGGAAGAGGAACCTCTTGCCCATTTTCTATCATAGTGGCATTGTACTGGCATGGCACAGCTTTATCGGACGAGTAGGGGACAGGGCCCGCTAACTGTATAACCAACGACGATAGCGATTTGTTGATATATTTGTTGTTGTTGCTATCATATGGAATAACTACCCACTCAAGGTTCTTGAATACTGGCACCATTACATTCACATCATTACCCATTACCTTGACTGTTGAACCTGGATAACATTCTCATCCACCAATCTCTAAATATCTCTTTTGACAATTACACAACCACGAGGATTCACACTACAAATGACACAACCATCACGGCCATGTTCACAATGACTCACCTTGCATAAATACTTGTGGATCTCCACCAAAGACCTTGGGATACGACGTACATCAAATACTCTAAAATTCCTTGGACAGTCGTCCACCATGTTTACTGAGGCGTTACCATGAGGAGGTAACGATTTTTCTTTGACATTCGGAGCTTTGTCCTCAAAGGACACCATACCATTCTTGGCAAGCTTCTGAAATCCATATTTCAGTGGATAACAATTCTCAATATCATGACCAGGAGCTCCATGGTGAAAAGCATAATGAAGATCAGGTTTGAACCGCCATGGCAGTGGCTCAGGAATTTGAGGAGGGTCTCTCGGCTGGATAATATTCTTGATTACCAAGGGCGGATATATCTCTGTGCATGTCATAGGAATAAGGTCAAAAGAGACCTTCTTCCTCTCAAATTTTTCTGATGATTGTTGTTGTTGTTGGTCCGTTGTTGTGGTTGTTGCTGAGGTTGTTGTTGAATAGGAACTGATTAATTGGTTGAATTGTTGGAAAAAACTGGAATCACTGATGATACTTGATGTTGATTTTGATGGGATTGAGAACTCTTCCTGACATGAGACCTCTTCTTCCTCCCTGTTGATACTGCATTAGTTTCTCCTTCCTTCTTCTTGGAAATGCTACCACTATACTTCTTGTTTGTCGTTGCTTCATCTTTGGACATACGCCCTTCTCAAGCTCCTTCCTCTAATCTCATCCCCATGTTTATGATCTCAGTAAAGTCATTGGGGGCACTTGTGATCATACGTTCATACTAAAATGAACTCAGCATCTTCAAGAAAATTTTGGTCTTCTCCTTTTTTACCAAAGGCATACTGATCTGAGCAGCTAACTCCCTCAATCTCTGGGCATATTCTTTAAATGTCTCCTTGTCCTTCTGGGACATAGACCTCAACCGATCTCTATCTAGATCCATATTAATGTTGTACCTGTACTGCTTGACAAAGGCCTTACCCAAGTCGTTGAAAGTACGAATGATAGCACTGTCTAGGCCCATGTACCATCTGAGGGTAGCTCCCGTTAGACTATCCTAGAAGTAGTGAATAAGCAGTTGATCATTATCAGTTTGAGTAGACATCTTCCTGGCATACATGATGAGATGACTTAACTGACAAGTATTCCCTTTGTATTTTTCAAAGTATGGGACCTTGAATTTCACCGGAATTTTGACATTAGGCACTAAACACAGCTGAAAACTCTTCCCAAACAAATCCTTTCCTCTTGGAGTCTTCAATTCCTTGCGCAACTCAAGAAATTGATCCTTCATTTCATCCATCTTCTCATAAACATTTGGACCTTCAGATGGCTCAGAGTGGTAAATGGTGTCCTCGACACGAGGTAGAGTGTAAACAATAGGAGGAGGCACAGTCAGACCAGGCTAGATGTTGGCACAGAAGCAAAAGTAGGCGCATACCCTTCAGGCACAAAATTAGGTGGCATTCCCCACAGGAATATAGCTGGCATGGCAGGAAAAGACTGGCTAGCCGCCACAGGAATAGTTGATGAAGTAATCTCTGAGATAACAGTCCTCTAAGGAGGAGGAGTTGTAGGAGGCGGAGATGGTTGGTTCTGAGCAGCTATCACAAATTCCATCAGCATCGTAAGTTTGGCGATCTCATCCTTCAGCTCTCTGTTTTCTTTCTCTAGATGTTCCATTCTTCTTAAACGATTAGCTCGAGTGTTGTAGTGGTGAGTCAGCTTGGCTGATACACCGAAGAGGAACTGATAAGACACCTGGCGGGAGAAACCTGTTATGCAAATGATGCATGAAATGCAATGTTTTTTGATTGGTTTTAATTTCAAGGAACATATGAAGTCTTATTTGCAAATATAATAATAATCAATAATAATAAAATCTCTTTGTATTCACAAAATTTTGGAACGATTACACTTAGTACAATTTCAGAAACCAAAAATACAAATACAAAAGAAAAGGAAACTATCATCCTAAGGATCCCTAGCAACTACATCAGATGACCTAGCCAAAGGAGTATATTTCCTGAGGATGCGTCGAATCTCGGACTCAAAGGACGTCTTCATCTGAGCCTTTTCGAGGACAAGCTGATCAACAATCTTCTTCCAAGCACCAGAAGGCTGAGGCATACTATCGCATTACGCGAAAAACCGACGGGAAAACGAAACAACAGAGCCGCCACCGTGCGTTATTTATCCCAAAGGAGGGAAAGGAAACGCTCGAAGTAAACCTGGAAAAGACATGGTCTCGCAACCAGAGAAAGATGGGATCGGGAGTCGGTTATGCGAAGGGAAGGTATTAGCACCCCTACGCATCCGTCGTACTCGACGGGATCCACGCACAAAAGGAAGGATAAAGGTTGCTAAAACTGCTCACAAACATCAAACACTGGCTGAAAAGAGACACAGAAAACAAAAGAAACTAACTCGGCAGGATATCGCATCCTGGGCCTACGTAGTCTGTCAGGCACAGACATCAGAGTCGACGTAGTTCGGGACAGGGGGAAACGTGCTCGCTAGGATGTCGCATCCTATGCATACGTATCTTCTCGGACTGGAGAAGAATCAGAGCACTCGTAGCTCGGCTAACGCACGCAAAACAAAACCGCACAGGAAATCGACTGCCAATCGCTGGACTTACGTCAGACTCCACACAAACAGGCAAACCTGGAAACCGAATGCCAATCGCTGGACTTACATCAGACTCCGAACCAACAAACACACACAGGAAACCAACTGCCAATCGCTGGACTTACGTCAGACTCCAACAGAGAAACTGGAAACCGAATGCCAACCGCTGGACTTACATTGGACTCCAACCAGAAAAAGAGAAACAACTCACACAAACAAAACAAAAGGGCGCCCGGAGAGATCAGCTCATCTCCTGCCTACGTACCTCATCTGGTATGAGGATCAGGGCGACGTAGTTCCCCTACACAGGGAAAAAGGACTAGCCTAACCAGATACAAAGGGAGACACAAACTACTAGGGAGACTACGACTCGAGCCTAGAAGTTGTCATGCATACCATCCCTAAGTTAAGGTTGCTATCTAACTTGCACAGGGAGCAAGCTATCCTAAACAGTACAGGCAAAGCAATCATACACACAAGTAGCACACACTATATACAAACAAAGTGGGCTCACACAAGGTTAGGCTGTGAAACACAAGCCAACTGGAATCGGGTGTAATTAGCTCTTAACCCTAACATTGAGAGTTAGGGTGAAGCAGATGAAATGGGAAGTGAGGGTAAGACCCCACAGCTCTTATCCCTGGCCTGGGAGAGCTTCAGACAAATGATAGTGTGGGAGTTCAGAAAGTTGGAACTCTTCTCCACATATGACTGACTCAACAAAGATCTTGGGTTAATATCCACAATGCATCAACACAAGGTGTGTGAGCAAAGTGGATGACACACTGAATAGCAGGAGATGGATTGCACATCTCTTTTATCTGCCAATTGCCTCATAGAGGTCTTTTCCTGCTTGGCACAAAAATAAACAAACACAAGCATTGCCTCTTAAGGAGGGCTTCAGACAGGTGCCTGCCCAAGTAACAGGACAGGTCTTCCAGACTACATGAAGTCAGAGAGTTATACCTTAAATGGTTAAGCAACCAAGCAAAGCAAAAGCAAGTTCAAAGAACTTAAGCAACTTATGTACCTGAAAAAATCTAACCCAATCAGTATACAAGTCAAAAAAATTAAACAGACAACAGTCACACAATCAGACAGACAAGCATGTAATGCAACAGTGTGCAAGGCCACAAGCCAATGGGCACAACACAAGCATCAACCTACAAAACAACTCAAGGTTAGTCAACATCAACCAGTTAATCAACTCAGGAGAGTGAATCAATCCCATCATAGCAATGTGCTTCTTAACCTGAAATCAAAGCTCAACTGTGAGTCATCAACCACTAGGGCAAGGCCTAGGGTCAAAGAGGGAGAAAAAATTCAAAACAGAACATGAAATTCAACATGAATCAACCTCAATCAATTAAGAACACAATCCAAAAGGTCCTATATCAATAGCATCCACCAAATTCATTTCATAAACCAATCATGGCAAGGTATGCAAGTTGAAAGCACATTGTGACAACAGAATGAACAAATGCACATTAATTCAAAAATGATTCAATTAATCTCAACAAAATTCATGCTTAAATATAACATGCAACATGATCAACACACAAACAATTAGGGCAATTGGGCAAGATTAAGCATGGCAATCAAATTGTATAAGGCAAGGCAATCAAAACAAGCTCAAATAGGACAACAAATGTTACACCAACTTAGCACAAGCCTAAAACAGAAATGACTCAAGGTAAAAACCTCAAATCAAAGCCAAAAATACCTTTAACGTGTCTAGAAAGAGTGTGCAAAATTTCACATCCATAGGATAAAGAACAAGCATTTCACAAACAATTGAAATTCAAGACACTTCAAAAGCTCACAAATGATCTTCCAGCATGAAAAATCTCAATCAAATCAGAAATCAATCCAAAATTTCCACAAAATATCATGAGCATTCACAACATCCATATCAAGCATCATACAAAAAAACAAAGCATTTGGAATTTATTTGGAATGGCAAACAAATTAATCAAATTGGACAAGCAAAGGTGTGACACACATTGTCACACCTACATTCACAAGATCATATCTCAGCAACCACAAATGATAAAAATGCAAACTCAACACCAAAATGTCCAGCATGAAGTCTAGTTTAAGCATGTCAAATTTCATAAGTATTGGATAAACAACCATCATTTCACAGAAGATATGGCAAGGTAAGGTCAAGAATGGACACATGTACACAAACCCTAGGCAAAATAATTTTCCAGCCAAGCACAATTTATGAAAAAATAACCAAAAAAAACTAGAGAGAAAATGTGATCTAATGCAAAAATCCTCATATTTTTTGGATCATTATTTAATCATTTATGGATTTTGAAAGTCAAAGAAAAAATAAAAAACATGAAGAAGCATGTATGAACATGTGGATGGAAATGAGATAAAATGAAATGCCATTTGAATAAATGTCCTGGCCAGGAATCGAAGCGTGGCCAATTTTGAATGAAGCGCGCTTTAGAGTGAAACACACAGTTTCACTAATGCGCTGGCAAGGCTAACCAATAGGAATGCGCACATGGTTCTTGCATGGTCCAATCAGAAGCCAGCGTTTCATAAACACATGCAGGACGCGGAATACACATTGGAATGGATCAAAACCTACTTCTGGAAAATATTTTCACCAGCTTCATCATGTTCATGCACGCTCAAGAACATTTCTCTCAGATTTCCAAACTAAGCATATCAACAGATAGATCTTACAACACACATCAACAATCCATTCATGGTTTAACATGAATCAACATATATAAGAAGAATCGAAGCCACGAATGTTCATACATCAAACTTTAACCTAGCATATCTAACTCAATTCTACATGAAATCTTGTGATTCGAAGCTCAGTTTCACCAGCATTCAAAGATCTATAACAACATCCTAATCATTTTAAGAATTGAGACATTCGATTTCTAACCTCTTGGAGATGCAGCTTTGGAATTCAGCAGATCTAGGCTATGTAATGCTCGAACAGATCTTCCAACTCACTTGTATGGATGAATAGATGAAGAATTGAGACTTAATATTGCACGATCTTGCCACAATATGAATTCACCATTAATGGATCAAAGCCTCGAGCTGCTTCAACAGTACATGAAATGCTATGGTTTTAGCTTCAAACTTGCTCCACAATACCTCCAGATGAGAAATGAATCAAGAACAATGCAATGTGTTTGGAGAATTTGAGAAAAAATTGAGAGAGAAAATCTTCTTGAATGTGGATCTAGATCTGAATTGTGATTGTGATTATGCAGAAACAGTTATGATTTGTGCTTTATACTCCCTCCTAATCATGTTCTTAATCACACTTAAGCCATTGGTAATTGGATTAGGGAAATGAGAGTGTAAATGCAAATTTGCCATTTCACCCTTATGCATGGAATTTGAATGGAACAGTACACGAGTTAGGGCTTGAATTCACTTGAAAATCTGTTTGGAAGCCAATGCAAGTGTTGGAATGTATGGACAATGCACCAAATTCAAATTATAATTTTCCCTCCAAAATTTAGGTGAAATTTCAAATGATTATAGGATGAGAATGCATGAAATGTGATGCATGATTTGGATAGTATATGTCAAGACATGAATGTACAAAAGAGAACCACTCCATTTGGCCTTTTGGTTAAGAAGTTATGCATGTTTGAAGTTCCATGTTCACTTGGCCATGATTGATCCATATCTCTTCAACCACACATGAGAAATTCATGATCTTGGACGTTTTGGAAATGGGAGAGAAAGATATTCAACTTTCATGTTGGACAAAATTTCATTTGAAGCTTTCTTGATGATGTAATCTTGAGGAGAAAACCTTTTCATTTTTGGCAATTTCAAATTACAGGTCACTTACTATTTTTGGAAAGTTTTCATCTGACCTCAAATTCTTTAATGTTGATGTTTGAAATGTCAAATGAGACTTGTATGGACATGAATAAGGCACCTCTAACCATCTCCCACCTTCAAATCCATGGTTGAATTGACAGTTGACTTCTGTTGACTTTCTAGGGTTTCAGATGAATTGATCATTGACTGATGAGCTTTGAACATCCAATCTTTGGCCAAACCACTTCAAAATAATCCTTGAATCATATGAACTCATTGGACCAACCCTAGGGCTTTGATTCCATAGAAAATGCACTTGCTTGCTTGCACAGTTGAATCTTCTGACCAGTCTTGACTGATGTCTTGATGGACTATGCAATGGACAATGCAATGTTAATGACCTAAAAATGAAAATGTATGTACAAATGGGAGGTGCAAATTTGAGGTGCTACAGCTGCCCCTATTCAATCAACTGGGAACCCGAATGGATGAGAGCAATGGCTGTCAGACCTTCAGGGTAAACAGGGATTGAATACCAAAGAACCGTAGAAATTTGCACACTGCGGGGGATGACTTTAAGGGAAGCCAAGCAACCAGACAAGACGTTTACCAAGGACTCCACTGGGGATTTTGATTTTTCCTCAGAACAAAGAAACCACATCCAGACATCAAAGGACGATGAATGGGAATAGAAATCACAACTAGACGCCAACGGACGACTAGGAAAAACTCGACGTTTACCGAAACCAACGGAGAGGTAACCAGACACCATCGGATGAATGGGAAAGAGATACAACCATACGTCAACGGACGAATGGGAAAAACTCAACGTTTATCGAAACCAACGGAGAGGTGACCAGACATCAACGGATGAATGGGAAGAGAGACAAACCATACGTCAACGGACGCAATGGGAAAAACTCAATGTTTATCGAAACCAATGAAGAGGTGGGTATTGGGGAAAAAAGTTAACACAACCAAACGTCAGCGGACGATTGGGAAGAACTCAATGTTTATCGAAACCAACGGAGAGGTAACCAGACATCAACGGATGAATGGACAGAAAGGGATACAACCAGACGTCAACGGACGAATGGGAAAAACTCAACGTTTATCGAAACCAACGGAGAGGTGACCAGACATCAACGGATGAATGGGAAGACTCGACCAGACGTCAATGGACGAACGGGAGAAGCTCGACGTTTATCGACACCAACGGAGAAGGAGACCAAACATCAACGGATGAATGGGAGAAGCTCGACGTTTATTGACACCAACGAAGAAGGAGACCAGACATCAACGGATGAATGGGAGAAGCTCGACGTTTATCGACACCAACGGAGAAGGAGACCAGACATCAATGGATGAATGGGAGAAGCTCGACGTTTATCGACACCAACGGAGAAGGAGACCAGACATCAACGAATGAACTGGGAGAAAGAGATACAACCAGACGTCAACGGACGATTGAGCAAAACTCAACGTTTATCAAAACCAACGGAGAGGTAAATACTTCACTGGGGAAGGGCTAATCACAACCAAACGTCAATGGACGATTGAGCAAAACTCAACGTTTATCGAAACCAACGGTGAGGTGACACAGACATCAACGGATGACCTGTGGGGAGGATACCACTATACGTCAACGGACGAATAGGAAAAACTCGACGTTTATCGACACCAACGGAGAGGTGAATCCTGGGGAAGGGTACAACTATACGTCAACGGACGCATAGGAAAAACTCAATGTTTATCGAAACCAACGGAGAGGTGGCTCACTGGGGATCAAGGTCACGACAGGGAGCAGACAGGAAGGAACACCAAGGATACCGGGTTGTAGGCATGAAACAGGTGACCGACCAAGGCGTGAATTGGTTTGAGTTCCAAAACACTCATCATCCTGAAGAGGGCTAGAAAAGCAATCTTGTTAGAGGATGGACATTCGATTCCACAAGGAATACGAACCTTACTCAGTTGGGGAAACAAACAAAGGGTTCAACCAAAGAGCGCATGAGATATATTATCTATAGCCGTCAAAACGTAGATAATACACTTGCATGGAAGATTACCCATAACTGGGTTGTAGGTTGTTAAATGGATAAATCGACCGAAATCGTGAATTGGTGTGTGTTCCAAAACACTCATCATCCTGAAGAGAGCGAGAGCAAACTTGTTAAAGGATGGACATTCGATTCCACAAGGAATACGAATCTTACTCAATTGGGAAGGACAACACTTCGACCAAAGAGCGCATGAGATATATCATCTATAACCGTCAAAACATAGATAATATACTCGCATGGAAGATTATCCATAACCGGGTTGTAGGTTGTTAAATGGATAAATCGACCGAAGAAGAAAGGCATCGGGATACCGAGACTAGGTATGCAAAGATGACCAATCAAAAGGGGAAACCACAAACATTACCAGCAAACGGTGAGTGAAAGAAGACCCGCTGGGGATAAAGTTGCTTAATCAAAGCAAATATCCGAAAGGTGAAAGGAATATCAATACCGAAAATGGATAATGATAACCACGAAGAGGGGATTACATCTACCGGTTAGTAGGTAGAAAACCACGGAACAACAACCGTCATCGACTAGGATGAGCACAAAGGGTTAACTCCACAAAGGGGAGAACAGAGGATTCACATCTACCGGTTAGTAGGTAGAAGACCACAAAGATAGGACTTACAACTACCGGTTCGTAGGTAGAAGCCACCAAATTCCGCTGAGGATAAGATGAATGAGTGCCGGTTAGTGAGCAACTATTCATTTATACCACAGGGAGGCACAAGAGACAGCCTCAAGGAAGCCAGTTTAGGATCGATCCAAAAAAGCAGACTGAATCAAGACTCATCCTAATGAGGAAAGAACTCAATAGGGAAAACCCATCCCATTATGTGTGCAGGGAGGGAACGAAAACAACCGTCATCCACGAGGATATAACTCAGTGGGGAGCGCAGAAGGAAATGACAGACATTTTCTGCTTAAGGGGTCGACTCTATATGGAGAGATCGGACACACCCACATCTGCTAGGGGGAGATCTACTAGGGAGATCTGTATCACCAATTAGCAGGAGACAACCATCAACAGATATATGGCAACAGATGTAACATGAGTATATGAATATTATGATTATGCATGTATGCATTATGCATGAGGAATGTATGATGAATGCTGAGAAACAGACATGCTTAACACACATAGGTCCAGGAATCAACCACCCGGTGCTGCTCTTCCAGAGGGAAAGCCAAAATCACTAGAGAGCAAAGAAAACCTGCTGGAGACTGGGACATCAGGGAACAACACCATCCTGCAGGGGAGGAAGGCCACAATAGGCTCCCGGAGGGACCATCAATCACAACCGGAGAGAAGAGTTCAATATACAGGCAGACACGCCACAACAACAACTCATGCTGCAGATCAGAGATACCAAGAAGCAACCAGATCTCTGATGAAGATAGATAGGCATTGATAAAGCTCATCATGCCAGCAACTCCGCGGAGGAATCTATCTGAGGGAATGCTAGATTACTGGGACGTCAATCCACCAAATACCGAATCTTCCAAAGACAAGCACCCATGCCGGGGAGAGGAGAAGACTACTCTGCTGGAAAGCCAAAAGTTGAAGTCTTCAGTAAACACTATGCTTGGGAACTGGCCCACAAAAGTGTTCCAACAACGAACTTTGTTGGGGATGCCCCACTATAGGGCTAACAGGGACTTGGAGGAAGAATGTTGCACTGCCGGGGACATGAAGATGAACAACTTCAACCAACACTGCACTGAGCAAACTCGCTGAGGAGAAACCATAAGAGGTTCTACAGGAAAAAGATACAGTTATGCTCGAGATACGAACAAATGTCTTACCTGTTGGTAATCATACCACCCTTGGGAGATCACTGCGGATCTCCTAAGTATCCTTCCGTCATTGTGAATGTTCACTTTGCTTAAGAACAATTTGTGAAAAATTCGTTTATTTTGAAAACAATGATACTTTATCAATTAAAACATGCAAAACATTTGTTGAATTGAAACAAATAAGAGTGCAAATAATTGGATAAAAGCTCAAATTGATTTGATGGAATGGTAGTCTGCAAATGGCAGGACTCCATAGATATGTACAAGTTTGAAATCGGTGATGTATATTGGAAGAGGGCTACATTGAACATAATGACCTTTTCTCTACCATTTCGAATTTCGATGTATCCGGAGCTTCAGTCGACGACGAATCGAGAATTTCTGGCGGATGACAGATGTAGAACCCAGTCTTGTCATGATGCAGTTACTTGCCAAATCCCTAATTTTTGCCTAGATTGCCCCAGTGTGAGGTGCTCAATCTAGCGGGATGCAAATTCTTTTTTTTTTCAATGTCTCTTGTAGTGGTGTATTCGTCGCTATATGATTTATTGATTAAACCATAAGCAAAGTATACAATGAATCGAGTCGCCACCGCACTTTTATTTATCCTAAGGACTGGTTAAAAAGCGAACAAAAACCTAAGAAGTTTTACACGTAAAAAACCAATAAAAGATCAGAGAGTCTGGGTAAGGGGTAAATTACACAATGGGAAGGTGTTAGGCACCCATCACAACCTAGGTACTCCTAGGGAGCCCTTTTCACACTTGTTGTATAAAAAATGTTTATCTGTTTTGACATATTGTGCAAACATGAATGGGAAGATGAGAAAAGAATGTACAAGTTAATTATTTTTGTGTTTGAACGGATGAACCCGTTGCCTACGTACCTTCCATCAAAGGTAAGGATCAAAACGCCGTAGTTCGGCTAAAAGATTTCCAAAAAATTAGTGAGTTCATTTTAAAACACAAGCATTAAGGTTTTTCATTACCAATGGGAGAAAACTTAACCAACATCAACAATCCACCATGCGAGGACGGCTTCAACATACTAGTGAGGGGTTAATCCTATAATAAGTATGGAAGACTTACAATCAACTCACTAAGGATAAGGTAAGATTTACATCAACCGCTATGGTAATTAAAACCTATGGCTAATGTATGAAAACATATTAACAATGGACAAAGCCACAAAACAATTGAATGTGTGAAGTTAATTGATTATGAGTATTCACAAAATATGGTCAAGGTATGATTAAGATTGATTCAAAGAAGTGTTATGAAATGGAGTTTGAAAAGTCAAGGACTTATGGTCCAGGTTTCTAATTTGAAAAAGACATGAAGATGTTTGCACAACAAGTCAAAGTTTTTGAAAGCAAAGTGTGAAAAGATTTAGGACAAAGAGGGTATGGATGATGGAATGTAAAACTTCTTAGAAAGGTTCACCTCTTGAAATCATATAGAAAATGATTCAAGTGTGTCCTTAGGAATGAGGCAACAAGCAAGCAAAAATAAAAGCAAGGTGATACCGGATGCCATCAATGGACTTATACCAATCTCACAAAAGCAAAAGCGGATATCGGATACCAATAAATGGGTTTACACCAATCTCCTAAAACAAAACAATGATACCGGATGCCATCAATGGTCTTATACCAATCTCACAAACAAAAGCGGATACCGGATACCAATAAATGGATTTACACCAATCTCCTAAGGTAAAACAAAACTTGGATGTCGGATGCCAATCTATCTGGACTTATACCAACCTCCAAAGGATGATCATAGGAGTACAAATGCCAACAACATGGTATTACAATTGCATCCTCACATACAACAAACAAACAAGCATTTAAGCAATGGACATGAGTGACCAAGTGAAATGGTCTTACACTCTGTCCCTTCCAAATCATAGGAACAATGGCCAAAGAACATGGTCTTACAATTGTCCTCAATGGGTAAACCAAACATGGATCACAAAGATATGCAATGATGATCATGCAATAATGAACAATTTATGATGATAAGTGCACAAAGGCAAGCAAGCATGTACAAATGCAACAAGCAATCAATCAGACAAAGTCATTTAGCACCCACTATAACCAAACAATTAGGCTCAATCAAAGGGTTAGACTTAAAAGTCAACTGGAATAGGGTAAATGGCGCTCTTAACCTTGACATTGAGAGCCAAGGTGAAGCAGATGAAAGGATATGAGGGGTGTGCCTCATCACTCTTATCCCTGGTCAGGGAGAGCATTGAATATTAGAAGGTGGGGGAGTTCAGAAAGATGGAACTCTCTCCCCAAAGTATAGACTCTATGATCTTGGGTTTTACTCAACATGCATCAAACACAAGTAGTGTGAGCAATGTGAGTGACTCACAGAATAGTAGGAGATAGGCTACATATCTCTTTTGTCTACCAATTGCCTCACATGAGGTCTTCACCTGCTTGGGGACAAAAATAAACAATCACAAACATCGCCTCTTAAGGAGGGCTTCAGACAGTTGCCTGGCTAAATAACAAGCCAGGTCTTCCAGACTACATGGAGACAAGAGAGTCTACCTCAATGCTTAAGCAAAGCAAAGTAATAGCAAGTTCTCAAAGGAACTAAAGCGACTATGGTAACTGAAATCAATCAAATAAAATCAGTATACCAATCACAAAGTCAAAACAGACAAGTTATGAACCAACAGACAACACAATCAATCACATGTGCAAAGCACAAATCTCAAAGCAAATGAGTTAGCATCCTACAAGACAAACCAAGTTAGTTCATCACAATCAATTAAACTAAACTCAATCAACTTGAATTAAACTCCTTAAAGCAATTGCTTCTTTAACCTGAAAAAAACAACTCAAATGTGAGAAGTAAGACCACTAGGACAAGCCTAGGGTCAAAAGGAGGTGAAAAATTCAAAACAGCAAGTGAAAATTGATCAAGATCAAGATTTACCAAATAATAACAAAGTCTAATTTGTCTCATGTCAAAACTATACACCAAATCCATTTCATACACATAACATGTCAAACTATGCATTTTGAGAACTCAATGGTGTAAACAGAATGATCACAATCAAACCAATACCAAAATAGCTCAATAAATTCCAGAAAAATTCCAGCTTAAACAGAACACATTCAATGATCAACATATCAAATTTCATGCTATTTGGACAAGTGGAAGTAGGGGAATTAAAATCAGGAAGTCATGGTATGCAAATACAACTTCAAATAAGACCACAAATCATGTGCCAACTTCAAATGAATGCCAAACAGTGAAAACAAATGATAAATGAATGGGACCAAAGCCAAGATGAAGTTAAACATGTTAAGAACCACTCCACCAAATTTCATCTTCATATGATAAGGAATGAGAATTTTACAAGTCATGTAACTTGATCACTCAAGAAAAGTTCACAAAATGGTAAACAGCAAACAAAAATACCAATCAAATAGGAAATTGATCAACAAATCCTACAAAAAAATCATGGTTAAACTAGACATATAAATGTAATTACATGCAAAAATCCAGAGCAAATGGCATTCAATAAGCATGGAAACAAAATTCAAGAAGTTGACATAACATAGTGTGACACACATTGTCACACTCAACTTGATCACATCATATCTCTCTAACCAGAAACTCAAAAATAGCAAACTATACATCAAAATCACCAGGAATGAGTCAAGAATGTGCATGTAAAATTTCAGGCATTTTGGATAAGACATCATTATGTTATGAATGAAATGGCAAAACATATGCACCAAACACATATAATCAAAACCTCTAGGCAAAAGCAAAAATCAATCAGGCACAACATTTGTTATCATACCTAAAAAAAACTAGAGAAAATTTGGAGATGAGCACAAAAATCCTCATTTAATTTGGATCAAAAATGGATTAGTTATGATTTTTTGAAGATTTGTGAAAAAATGAAATAATGTTTTAAGAGTTTAAATTAATTAACATGACGCCAGTGGCAGAAGCGTAATTATGCCAAGCCAGGGGCGAAACGCCCCGTTTTATTAAATGAAGTGGCGCTGCGTGATTGGTGGATGACCGCGGGAAACAGCATTTTGAACGCGAAGGCCAGGCATAAAGATCAAATGCGCGTTTGGAAGCGAAAAATAGACGTGTTCTTGGTGTTCTTGAGCTGAAATCTTCACCATGACCAAATCTCCATGAAAATCATCATGCCATATATGGTTGGAACCGGCGTTCAACAAGGATTACAAATATCACAATAAATTTGTCCAGAAATCAACACACAAAAAGATTCAATCAAGAAATGTTTTGACACATAAACTTTAGATCCAGATTTCTCCATGAATATTGGATGGATTCGCACGATTCAAATGTCATTCTACTCTATGTTGCACACTCTACCTAAACCACATGTTGATTTCAAGAATCGAAGGAATTGAAATCTTACCTTCTTGATGTGCAGCTCGGGTTTTTGGACTTCTCAAGCCTCCAATTATCAAAACAGATTGCGCATGATGTTTTACGAGGTGTATGGGATGAATCTTTTAGCTCAACAGTGCACGAGGATGATGAACTTTCGAACTGCCATGGATGAGCAAGGTTTTCAACAGCTGCGAATTTGCACAGTTCTTCCAATTCTAGCTTCAAACAGATCTTCCAATCCACCTGCAGATGAAGTTTAGTACAAGGAATGGCACAAATGATGAAGAATTTTGATGAACAATTGCAAAAAAAGTGTGAAGAAGAATTGAGAAAAATTGAGAGAATTTGAGAATTTTGTGATTTGATCTGAAATTGTGATTGTGGCCCTGAGTTTTCTGTTATGATTAGGCTTAAATACCACCTCTTAATCCAAAGCCTTAATCATGTTTAGCATATTTGGAATGGATTAGTGAATGAAGCTTATTATGCATTTTGGCCAAATTGCCCTTTTGCACTTGGAACCAATGGAACGGTGATTTTTCTTTTGCAGCACATCACAAATCATGTTTAGAAGTGAATTGAATTGGTTTGGTATGAAAATCCCATGTATTTTTAAAAATCACTATTTTTCCCACCAAAAATTAAATGGTTCACTTGGAAAATGACCTTTTTATGTGAAGGTTTTTGATGAAATGTGATGATGCATTATGATAGTACATGTTAAATGTGGTTTGCTCAAAAAAGAATCACCCAAATTGGCCAAATGGTTTGAAAGTTATGCCACTTTGAAATTCCAAAATTCTTGAAAATGATTTGATCATAACTTGCCAACCACACATGGGAAATGAGTGTTCTTGGACTTTTTGGAAAGGCAAGAGCAATCTCTTCAACTTTCATGTTGGACAAATTTTGATTTGAAGCTTTCTTGAAAATGTAATTTTGAGGAGAATGACTTTCCATTTTTGGCAGCTGAAAATTACAGGTCATTACTATTTTGGGAAACTTTTTGTCTGACCTCAAATCCTTCACTGTGGATGTTTGAAATGTTAATTGAAGCTTTTATGGACATGAATGAGACCTTTCCAACCATCTCACACCTTCAAATTCCTGATTAAATGCACAGTTGACCACAGTTGACTTTGCTAGGGTTTTGGTTCACTGAGCCATGCTTTGATGAATTTCAAGCCTCTTTCTCTTGAGATCTTGATACCAAATGATATCACAACTCATATGAACTCTTGATGAATGATCATGGTGTCCAAATTCTTCAAGAATGGCCACCATCCATTGCTCAATGAATGATTTGACTGATTGACTGATGATTGCTTCAGCTGCAAGTAACATGGTTAGATGACAATATTTTTGTACTTTTGGTTTGTAAACAAATGAAAAGCAATGATATACAAATGCAATACATGCTTGGTGATCAAGAACCACACTTACAAGATACCCATCCACTAGGAGGCAAGCAAAGGTGCACAATGATCCTTGAGGCAATGAATGATATGATATGATGCCATGAGGGATCTTAGGGCCAAAATTGGGGTCTTACATCTCTAAATTTTGCCTGGATCGCCCTTTCTGGTTTTCAATCCACCGAGACGCTCCTTTTTGCCTAAGTCGCCCTTTGGGGTGTTCGACTTAGCGAGCTGTTTTGCTTTTTTATTATTGTTTTAGGCGAAGTATTTCTTGACTGCATCGGAATTCACAGGACGAGTGAACTTCTCCATCCATTGTTGTAAGTGTCAAAGCACCGCCTGAAAAGGCTCTCTTGACAACATATGGACATTCATAGCCCGGGGTTCACTTGCCCCTGGAATCGGGCGCGAAAGACAAGACTTTCTTGAGCATAAGGTCACCTTCTCGGAACACACGAGGCTTGACCTTCTTGTCGAATGCTTTCTTCACTCTCTGCTGATATAACTGACCACGCCACATGGCAGTTAATCTCTTATTTTCGATCAAATTCACTTGGTCGTAACGACTCTGAATCCATTCAGCATCAGTCAACTTGGGACTTTAAGGGTGCTATTTCTCTTTCGTTTCTTTCTTTCTTTTTTTCCTTTTTGTTCTTTTGATTTCGATTTCTTTTGATTTTGCACCCTCCTATTTCTTTTTTCTTTTTTTGTTTTTTTCATTTTTTTTTTTTGTAATGCCCCAGTTGGTTGTTCTGCTGATTCTCGAGATGCAACTGAGTGGTCTTCTTTTCTTGCTCAAGAAGTCGAGAAATCTCGTCAGGAATCCCTTCAACATCCTCTTCTTCCGCTTCGAATACAGGGAATTCAAAATTGGGAGATGACGTCGGATCATTATGTTCAATGGGTTTAAGAATCAACCTGCATAATGATTTTGATATGAAAAGCTTTTTGGAAATCAAACAAGGCAACCATTATGCAGATGAAAAGATTGCTTTTATTCTTGTTTTTTAGGGTTTTTTGTGATCACCAATTTCTTGCAAAAAAGCGAAAACAAATGGAAAAACAAATGTTTTAACATGCTTTTATTTGAATGAAAATATCATTGCACAACTGTTGCCAACAATGTCATCACTTCTCCTTTTGGCATGGGAGAAGGGTTTTTAAACAAAGTGATTATTACTCTGACTTATGAACAACTGTAGGAACACCCATAGCGACCCAATTGTGGCAGATCCCACCAGGGATGACAACTGTCAGAATCCTTTGCATCAACAGCTTCTACTTTTGAACAACCCTTTTCGTCGAAGACCTCAGAAGACAAGTCAGCGCCAGCCCGGGACTTGTTATCTTCAAGCTTGATTACCATTGGGACCTAAGTCCTCAAAGCTTAGAATCCCTGATCTGATAAGGTCCTGCACCTTATTCTTCAACTGAAAGCAGCTTTCCATATCATGACCAGGAGCACCTAAATGATACACACAATGCTGATCAGGCCTATACCACCACCGAGGGTTGACGGGTATAGCCGGCGGGTCTCTGGGAGTAATCAAGTTCCGCTCTATCAAAGAGGGATACAGCTCTGTGTACGACATAGGAGTCGGGTCAAAAATGATCTTCTTCCTCTCATTACTCGTACTGGCTTGATTACCATTGTGAGGCTGGTAAGCCTGCTGTTGAGGACGATGTTGTTGATGTTGATATTGCTGAGTTGGCCTTCTCTGCTGTTGGGGTTGAGTTGCTAGAATAGTCACAACAGCAGCCTGACGATACTGTCCTATGTTCACATTCCTCCGACGGTGCACAGCATTTGTTTCACTCTCTCCCCTTCTGGGTGCCCCAGAGAATGGCTTCTTAGAACTCGAAGAACTTGAAGAGCCAGGATCTTGTATCTTTCCTGCTTTGATAAGACTCTCAGTTCTCTCCCCACAGACAACAACATCCGAAAAGCTACTGAATGGGCAACTTCCCATGCGGTCCATGAACACACCCTACAGGGTCCCAATGAACATGTCAGTCAGCTCTCTCTCCAACATCGGAGGTTGTACTCTTGCGGCTAGCTCACGCCACCTCTGGGCGTACTCTTTGAAGCTTTCCCCAGTCTTCTGACACAAGCTCTGCAATTGGGTTCGGCTCGGAGCCATATCCATGTTGTGCTTGTATTGCCTCAGAAAGGCTTCACCCAGATCTTTCCAGCTTCTGACTGATTCTTTCTTCAGATCCATGTACTAGTCCAAAGACGCTCCAGACAAACTGTCTTGGAAAAAGTACATCCACATCTTCTCATCGTCAGTGTATGCTGAGATCTTTCTGTAGTAGGCTTGCACATGAGTGCGAGGACAGGAAGTGCCATTGTATTTGTCAAAAGACGGCGCCTTGAATTTGTAGGGGATTCTCAAACCTTCCAGCAGACCCATGTTAGTCACATCAAACCCAAGGGAGTTCTGACATTCCATAGCTCGGATTTTCTCAGCAAGGGCATCGACCTTCCGATCCCTCTCTTCGACTCTCCCCACAACCTCATCATCTTCACTAAGCAGAGTGAACATGTCCTCTTGTCTATCAACAAGCGGAGCAGGATGACGAATCGGAGCCCGGGTAGCTCTGGCGTTAACAGTCTCTGCAGCAAGCGGCTGTCCGTTGATTCTGATACCCCTTAATTCATCCCCTATAGCGTAGTCATTGACGGGAGTAGCAACAACATTCTCATGAACGGGTACACCCACTGGTGACGCTCGGTTGGACGGCGGAATCACGGCTTCCTGTCTCTGGGCTAAGGCACGCAGCTCCTCTTGCCCTTGAACAACCCCTTGCATCATCGTCATAAACTGGGCCATGTTTGCCCTCATCTCAGCCAATTCTGCTTGAACCTGGTCCATACTCCTCTGATGATTGAGTCTGGTTGAGTAGCGGTGCGGTCGCTGATCAGCTATCCTGTCTCAGTCAGGAACCAGAGTGAGAAGTCTCTCCCAAGCATGTCTGTAATGCAAGGATGATATGTGCATGATATGCGCATGATGCGGATGCTATTTTATCATGAATGATCCTGGAAAGGATATGCACATGCAAGTTAACCTTTTTCTTTTTTTTCATGCATTATTATTTTTTTTGAAAATAAACATGCTATGATGCAAATGATGCAACTATGACTGGTTGGCTGTGCATCTCAAGGCACAGGATCAGAGCTTCGGCCTGAATTCGGCATCTGAAACCACAGATCAAAGTCATCTGGGACCCAAGATCATCTGAAACCCAAAGTCATCTGAGCAAGTACCCTCAAATTCAGCCCAGGGATCCGAAATAAACAGAACCCTCTGATCAATACCAGGGTCAAACCTCTGGCGTCCAGAAATAAAGAACACAACATCACTAGCAGAAACCTGTACTTGCAAGAATCAAACCCTCCCCTCACAGGTGAATTCTAACAAGGTCATCCTAAGGCGGACAATGGTCTCGACAATCGGGCAAAGATACTCAACGGGTTTGCCCTTTCGGGTGTGCCGTTGTAGCTCTCTTAAGATCGTCTAAATCAAAGATCCGGGAAAGAACGGTCACCGAAGTCAATAGCTCAGATGAGATAACCCAACCTGAGTGGAATAACTCCAAACGGAAGGACTCTCTCAAATGAACCTCGTCCGACTGTGGTATGTCACGTCGCAACAACATGCTGATAAAGCAAGTGAGGAAACGTGAGACCACACTAATCCTAGGTGTATACTCGGGCCTGAGTTTTAGCCCCACTCAGAACACCCACCCCAAATCAGAGGAACCACCTGTACAGAAGACAGCACAATGATAGTATGATGCATGCAAACAGATATGCACATATATACAACATAGTAATCATAAATGCAATAAATAGAGCAACACAAGCAACCTAAACCCTATCCTAGAGAGCGCTAGGAGAGACTCGCTTAGGGAAGATGGACCAGCAAGAGGTCAACTTCTGTGAATCCCCAGCAGAGTCGCCAGCTGTCGCATTACGCGAAAAACCGGCGGGAAAACAAAACAACAGAGCCGCCACCGTGCGTTATTTATCCCAAAGGAGGGAAAGGAAACGCTCGAAGTAAACCTGGAAAAGACATGGTCTCGCGACCAGAGAAAGATGGGATCGGGAGTCGGTTATGCGAAGGGAAGGTATTAGCACCCCTACGCATCCGTCGTACTCGACGGGATCCACGCACAAAAGGAAGGATAAAGGTTGCTAAAACTGCTCACAAACATCAAACACTGGCTGAAAAGAGACACAGAAAACAAAAGAAACTAACTCGGCAGGATATCGCATCCTGGCCTACGTAGTCTGTCAGGCACAGACATCAGAGTCGACGTAGTTCGGGACAGGGGGAAACGTGCTCGCTAGGATGTCGCATCCTATGCATACGTATCTTCTCGGACTGGAGAAGAATCAGAGCACTCGTTGCTCGGCTAACGCACGCAAAACAAAACCGCACAGGAAATCGACTGCCAATCGCTGGACTTACGTCAGACTCCACACAAACAGGCAAACCTGGAAACCGAATGCCAATCGCTGGACTTACATCAGACTCCGAACCAACAAACACACACAGGAAACCAACTGCCAATCGCTGGACTTACGTCAGACTCCAATAGAGAAACTGGAAACCGAATGCCAACCGCTGGACTTACATTGGACTCCAACCAGAAAAAGAGAAACAACTCACACAAACAAAACAAAAGGGCGCCCGGAGAGATCAGCTCATCTCCTGCCTACGTACCTCATCTGGTATGAGGATCAGGGCGACGTATTTCCCCTACACAGGGAAAAAGGACTAGCCTAACCAGATACAAAGGGAGACACAAACTACTAGGGAGACTACGACTCGAGCCTAGAAGTTGTCATGCATACCATCCCTAAGTTAAGGTTGCTATCTAACTTGCACAGGGAGCAAGCTATCCTAAACAGCACAGGCAAAGCAATCATACACACAAGTAGCACACACTATATACAAACAAAGTGGGCTCACACAAGGTTAGGCTGTGAAACACAAGCCAATTGGAATCGGGTGTAATTAGCTCTTAACCCTAACATTGAGAGTTAGGGTGAAGCAGATGAAATGGGAAGTGAGGGTAAGACCCCACAACTCTTATCCCTGGCCTGGGAGAGCTTCAGACAAATGATAGTGTGGAAGTTCAGAAAGTTGGAACTCTTCTCCACATATGACTGACTCAACAAAGATCTTGGGTTAATATCCACAATGCATCAACACAAGGTGTGTGAGCAAAGTGGATGACACACTGAATAGCAGGAGATGGATTGCACATCTCTTTTATCTGCCAATTGCCTCATAGAGGTCTTTTCCTGCTTGGCACAAAAATAAACAAACACAAGCATTGCCTCTTAAGGAGGGCTTCAGACAGGTGCCTGCCCAAGTAACAGGACAGGTCTTCCAGACTACATGAAGTCAGAGAGTTATACCTCAAATGGTTAAGCAACCAAGCAAAGCAAACGCATGTTCAAAGAACTTAAGCAACTTATGTACCTGAAAAAATCTAACCCAATCAGTATACAAGCCAAAAAAATTAAACAGATAACAGTCACACAATCAGACAGACAAGCATGTAATGCAACAGTGTAAAAGGCCACAAGCCAATGGGCACAACACAAGCATCAACCTACAGAACAACTCAAGGTTAGTCAACATCAACCAATTAATCAACTCAAGAGAGTGAATCAATCCCATCATAGCAATGTGCTTCTTAACCTGAAATCAAAGCTCAACTGTGAGTCATCAACCACTAGGGCAAGGCCTAGGGTCAAAGAGGGAGAAAAAATTCAAAACAGAACATGAAATTCAACATGAATCAACCTCAATCAATTAAGAACACAATCCAAAAGGTCCTATATCAATAGCATCCACCAAATTCATTTCATAAACCAATCATGGCAAGGTATGCAAGTTGAAAGCACATTGTGACAACAGAATGAACAAATGCACATTAATTCAAAAATGATTCAATTAATCTCAACAAAATTCATGCTTAAACATAACATGCAACATGATCAACACACAAACAATTAGGGCAATTGGGAAAGATTAAGCATGGCAATAAAATTGTATAAGGCAAGGCAATCAAAACAAGCTCAAATAGGACAACAAATGTTACACCAACTTAGCACAAGCCTAAAACAGAAATGACTCAAGGTAAAAACCTCAAATCAAAGCCAAAAATACCTTTAACGTGTCTAGAAAGAGTGTGCAAAATTTCACATCCATAGGATAAAGAACAAGCATTTCACAAACAATTGAAATTCAAGACACTTCAAAAGCTCACAAATGATCTTCCAGCATGAAAAATCTCAATCAAATCAGAAATCAATCCAAAATTTCCACAAAATATCATGAGCATTCACAACATCCATATCAAGCATCATACAAAAAACCAAAGCATTTGGAATTTATTTGGCATGGAAAACAAATTAATCAAATTGGACAAGCAAAGGTGTGACACACATTGTCACACCTACATTCACAAGATCATATCTCAGCAACCACAAATGATAAAAATGCAAACTCAACACCAAAATGTCCAGCATGAAGTCTAGTTTAAGCATGTCAAATTTCATAAGTATTGGATAAACAACCATCATTTCACAGAAGATATGGCAAGGTAAGGTCAAGAATGGACACATGTACACAAACCCTAGGCAAAATAATTTTCCAGCCAAGCACAATTTATGAAAAATAACCAAAAAAAACTAGAGAGAAAATGTGATCTAATGCAAAAATCCTCATATTTTTTGGATCATTATTTAATCATTTATGGATTTTGAAAGTCAAAGAAAAAATAAAAAACATGAAGAAGCATGTATGAACATGTGGATGGAAATGAGATAAAATGAAATGCCATTTGAATAAATGTCCTGGCCAGGAATCGAAGCGTGGCCAATTTTGAATGAAGCGCGCTTTAGAGTGAAACGCACAGTTTCACTAATGCGCTGGCAAGGCTAACCAATAGGAATGCGCGCATGGTTCTTGCATGGTCCAATCAGAAGCCAGCGTTTCATAAACACATGCAGGACGCGGAATACACATTGGAATGGATCAAAACCTACTTCTGGAAAATATTTTCACCAGCTTCATCATGTTCATCATGTTCATGCACGCTCAAGAACATTTCTCTCAGATTTCCAAACTAAGCATATCAACAGATAGATCTTACAACACACATCAACAATCCATGCATGGTTTAACATGAATCAACATATATAAGAAGAATCGAAGCCACGAATGTTCATACATCAAACTTTAACCTAGCATATCTAACTCAATTCTACATGAAATCTTGTGATTCGAAGCTCAGTTTCACCAGCATTCAAAGATCTATAACAACGTCCTAATCATTTTAAGAATTGAGACATTCGATTTCTAACCTCTTGGAGATGCAACTTTGGAATTCAGCAGGTCTAGGCTATGTAATGCTCGAACAGATCTTCCAACTCACTTGTATGGATGAATAGATGAAGAATTGAGACTTAATCTTGCACGATCTTGCCACAATATGAATTCACCATTAATGGATCAAAGCCTCGAGCTGCTTCAACAGTACATGAAATGTTATGGTTTTAGCTTCAAACTTGCTCCACAATACCTCCAAATGAGAAATGAATCAAGAACAATGCAATGTGTTTGGAGAATTTGAGAAAAAATTGAGAGAGAAAATTTTCTTGAATGTGGATCTAGATCTGAATTGTGATTGTGATTATGCAGAAACAGTTATGATTTGTGCTTTATACTCCCTCCTAATCATGTTCTTAATCACACTTAAGCCATTGGTAATTGGATTAGGGAAATGAGAGTGTAAATGCAAATTTGCCATTTCACCCTTATGCATGGAATTTGAATGGAACAGTACACGAGTTAGGGCTTGAATTCACTTGAAATTCTGTTTGGAAGCCAATGCAAGTGTTGGAATGTATGGACAATGCACCAAATTCAAATTATAATTTTCCCTCCAAAATTTAGGTGAAATTTCAAATGATTATAGGATGAGAATGCATGGCATGTGATGCATGATTTGGATAGTATATGTCAAGACATGAATGTACAAAAGAGAACCACTCCATTTGGCCTTTTGGTTAAGAAGTTATGCATGTTTGAAGTTCCATGTTCACTTGGCCATGATTGATCCATATCTCTTCAACCACACATGAGAAATTCATGATCTTAGACTTTTTGGAAATGGGAGAGAAAGATCTTCAACTTTCATGTTGGACAAAATTTCATTTGAAGCTTTCTTGATGATGTAATCTTGAGGAGAAAACCTTTCCATTTTTGGCAATTTCAAATTACAGGTCACTTACTATTTTTGGAAAGTTTTCATCTGACCTCAAATTCTTTAATGTTGATGTTTGAAATGTAAAATGAGACTTGTATGGACATGAATAAGGCACCTCTAACCATCTCCCACCTTCAAATCCATGGTTGAATTGACAGTTGACTTCTGTTGACTTTCTAGGGTTTCAGATGAATTGATCATTGACTGATGAGCTTTGAACATCCAATCTTTGGCCAAACCACTTCAAAATGATCCTTGAATCATATGAACTCATTGGACCAACCCTAGGGCTTTGATTCCATAGAAAATGCACTTGCTTGCTTGCATAGTTGAATCTTCTGACCAGTCTTGACTGATGTCTTGATGGACTATGCAATGGACAATCCAATGTTAATGACCTAAAAATGAAAATGTATGTACAAATGGGAGGTGAAAATTTGAGGTGCTACACATACTAGAGGAAAATAAATCCTCTGGCTCTCTCTGTCTCTTCACTGCATGCTCTTCCAGAATCTCAATGAGTGTATCTTTGTCCTCCGACTCAAGCTGTAACTCCTCATGCTTTCGGTTCAAAGCATGGAGCCGTTCTTCCCATAAATCTCTCTCTTGCTTCATCTTGGCAAGTGTGTCTTCCAACTCCTCTACATCTTGGTTAGGGGGAGTTAACGTTTCAACCATAACCACAGACATAGGTCTCTCACAAGCGTACGGCATCTTAAACTCCAAAGCTCTCTTATTCACCCAAAGAGTGCAAGCTTCCAAAGCTACACAGTTGCTTGGACCAAGCTAGGATCTTCCTTTCCTATGCACATTGTGCCAAGCACGCACCATTTTACTCTTCAAAAATTGGGGATATTTACCCTCCTGATAGAATAAACCCTCTAACTGAACGTTATTAGGCTTATCTCTCAAGGGTAACCCAAGTTGACGATGGGCCAAAGCAGGGTAATAGTTAATTCCTCCCTGCGTACTAATGAGAGGTACGTTAGAGAACTCACCACAACTGTCAATAATGTCCAAGCCACTCAATGCTGAATTATACCAAACAATATCATCATTAGTGATATACATAAGTCTCTGAGATCACTGTAAACATTGTCGATTCTCCATGAAAGCAAGCGTCTGATGCCAGTGTGAAATAAACCACTTGTACAGAAGAGGAACACAATACACAATAGTCCCACCACCTTTAAAATTCCTTAAATGCAAAGAGAAATACAGGTCACCCAACAGAGTCGGAATAGGATTCCCAATCAAGAAGATTCTAATGGCGTTAACATTAACAAAATCGTCAATGTTAGGGAACAAAGTTAAACCATAGATAAGAAGAAAAAAAACAGCTTCAAAAGCATCCATGCTACCGGCTTAAGCAAAGACATTAGCTCTTTCAATTAGGAACTCGGAACTCAACCCAAGAATTCCTTCTTCACCAAGTGAGCATCAATCTCAGATTTCTTCAGATGAAGAGCTTCGGCTATGACATGAGATCTGGGAATATCCTCTAATCCACTGAAAGGTACCTTGTCAGATACGGGCATACCCAAGATATGGGCATACTCCTCCAATATGGGTATAAGTTGATAATCGGGAAAAGTGAAGCATCGATAGAGAGAGTCATAAAACTACACGAAAACACTCGGAAGTCCTTCAACCACATCAGTAGATAGTACAAATAAGAGCTTCCCATGACGTTGCTTGAAATCCAAGTGGTCTAATACAAAGGATGACAACTTCCTTAGCTCTTTCAAATCAAGACATCTGAAACCGTACTTCTTAGTGTTCCTTCATCCATAATCCATGGTCTGAAAATATTTGCAAATAAGACCTTAGTTTCCTTGGAAAAAAATTATGTGATGAATGTTATGATGCACATGTATGCATGAATGCAACAATCACACACAAGGGATCACACATAAGGCAAACACAAACAAAGTTCAAGGGATGGATCAAGTCATCATCAAGATCAATCATCCATTTTGGTGGATTATGGTTTTCACCTTATCAACACCCAAGTTCCATGATATTGACAAGACTTGATCGGGTCAACCAAGAATGAAAGGGTTTGTTGTGAGTCACGAGCATGGATTCGAATTAAGAACCATCCTAAAGGAGTGTACTACGGATAAAAACCTGTAGAGCATGTTCTAAAAATTCTTAGAGTCTTGATTCCATCTATCGGATATTATAGGTTAGGATGACTGACTCATCAACCCATAATATTCTCAAGAGAAACTCGTCTGAGTGTAGTATCGTGTAACAACTGTTATCAAGTCTACACTTGAACAGTCTCCATACTACGTCCTAAATAGTCCAAGTTGGGTTAAATGTTCTACGATCCTCAACTTCTCGGACCCCCAAATTAGACAAAGTAATTTCTATCCACAAATTACTTGTGTGACATCAGTAACTCTAAAGAGGTCTCCACTGAGTGGGGGATCTCATGTCAAATCTTTCAGGACTACTCCTTCAAATCCAACATGACTATACCAGCCTCTTATCTTAGATTGTACTCAAGTTCGGGTTATAACTTATCTCACCACACAGAGATCACCAAGCACAACTGATAGAATATATCACACAATAATATATACAAACAAACATCAAATATACATATAAACACATAAAAAAAGTAGGCTAAACCCACTGAGGACTACTTGTAACACCTCAAAATTTGCCCTCCTCTTCTTGGGACTAGTTGGCATATTGCATTTCATATTTTAGGACATTAGGCATTTGCATTTTTGCATATCATCTGAAAACAAAAAAAAAGTCATCCTCCAAAGTCTTTTTCAGAAGATGGAGAAGTTACACGGTTCAAGCCTGAGGGTTTCCATGGATTGATGATCAACCATATGACGATGTGCACTTCAAATAGGGTTTCCTGATCCTTCAAAGGTCTTGAGTATTATCTTGTTGGCAAGGATGTATTACTATCATCATGGTTCTATCGTCATTCAGGGTTTCATGGCATTCTCAACTTCCTTTGGATTAGGGTTTAGACCTCTGGTCAACCCTAACCAATGACAGTCTTCCAGCCAGGGCTTTTCAAGGAGATGAGGTCTTTCTTGAGATGGAGATCATCATATGGTTATATTGAGGAGCTTACATGAGCTAGGGTTTCATTTCTGAGCCATTTCCCCAAGTGATGGAGGTTCAAGCTGATCAAGGCATTGCAAAGTCATCCGAGGACAAAAAAGTCAACTGTGCAGTCAACTGATCACACTAAAATTTACGTATTTTTGACTCCGATTTCACATGCATTCTAGTTGTTTTATTATCATTTTATTGTGTTATTGCTATGTTTTTCTTTGTTTGCAGGTTTTTACTTTAATCAAAGCCCCGATCGAGAAAAGGAGTGAAAAAGGGCTAAAAACCCTAAAATTCAGCATTTTGTGCTTATGGCCTACCCCATGGCGGGCGCCACAGACCAAGCCATGACGTGTCCAAGTCCAACTTCCTCAACTCCCACGTTTCCCCACTTCATCCACTAAGGCGCCCCACTTTGTGCTAGTGGCGGGCGCCATAGCCTTGTGGCGGGCGCCACAAGAAGGAAACGGTTCCCTCTATTTTCAAGTTGAAGGGCATCCAAGTCAATTCCACCTTTTTTATTTGCTTATAAATAGAAACGCGAATTCAGTTTTACAATCATCCAAACTTAGAGCAGAGGCAAACTCAGAAGCAACTTTGTTTCACTTAGGCATATATTCAGTATTTTATAGTGGTAATCGCTTCGCATTGGAGTGTTACCACAATTGTGTCATCAAGTCTGTGATAGAGTCTGTAATCGAGTTTGGAGCACTTTGGAAGGAAGTTAATCCTGCCGCCATTTTCTTTTCCGCATTGCAATTTACTCAGCCCTCCGATTGGAGCAGGTTTTTATTACTCGCCTTTACTTTATTTATTTCCCGCACTCGCTTTTACTTTATTTATTTCCCGCACTCGCTTTTACTTTATTTATTTCCTCGCACTCGCTTTACTTTATTTATTTCCTCGCACTCGCTTTAAATTATTTATTTCCTCGCACTCGCTTTCCTTTTATTTATTTCCCGCACTCGCACTACTTTTATTTACTTTCCGCACTCGCACTACTTTTATTTACTTTCCGCACTCACACTACTTTTATTTAAATTAATGCACTTTTATTTTACCATGTCTAACTAAATCTAAAAGGTTAGAATGTAAGGATCGTAATTGAACCGATAATCCGTACAATTGTTCGTAGAAACACTTAAGGGCTATTTTAACTTTCAACTTAAGTTTTCCCGCACTTCAATTCCGTTGGGTAAGATCGAAAGTCGTCCAACGTCTTTATAAACTTAATTGTTTTTAACTATTTCAAAATCAGCGAAAGCACTTTGTTTAGTTCATTAGGAGTTTTTAACATCAAGAAGAAAAGAGATTTTAAAACTATTTTCGGACACGTTTATAAGTTTAGAGTCTGGTTCGTGAGAACCTCTTTTGGTTGAAAAATCCAGGTTATAATACTTTTCAACATAGTCAAGATACTATATTTCTTAAAAATAGGTTTACTACTCTAACGCAATGCGTGCCTTTTTATAAGTGACAATAAGAGGGTTTGATTAGGGAGTACAACTCGGTTCTGAATACGCGAAAGCGACAGTTCCTGTTAAATTAGTTCTTTTCAAAGTAGGAAACATTGCCCATAAGTAGTTCTATTAGCAAGTACTTGGATTATCAATTGATTACGTGAATTACACTCGACCATGTCTCTATTAATTATATTCTATTTCAATACTTTACTTTTTATTGCACACTACAAAACACTTATTTTGACCGCCTTTGATAAACACCATAACGACAGATCACGATAGATTGACACTTGGTCTCTGTGGATACGATAATCTTTTATATTACTCTGACGCGTTCGTATACTTGCAAACATCAAGTTTTCCAACGCATCATCAACTGAAGACTATGAGGTGGGGAGATGAATTGAGACACTTCATTCATGTTCAAAAGAGGTCCATTTGTCATTTCAAACACCTATCTTGAAGATTTTAAGGTCATGGCAAAAGTTTCCAAAAATGGAAAGTGACCTGTAATTGAAAGTTTCCAAAAATGGCAAGTTTTTGGTCCACATTCAACTTGACTTATCATCATCAAAGAAGCTCCAAATGGATTTTTGTTGAACATGAAAGTTGAAGATCTTTCTCTCCTCTTTCCAAAAAGTCCAAGATCATGATCATCTGATGAATGGTTGAAGAATTATGGTCAAATGATTGCCAAGTGTACATGGAAGTTCAACATGGCATATCTTTTGCTCCAAAGCTCCATTTTGGTCCCCTCTTTTTGCAAAATGCTTGTCATGACCAATATTTTCCAAATCAAACATTGCATTGCATGAAATTAACTCACATGATCATTTGTCCATGCATGTTTATTTTGGGGGGAAAATGGAGAATTCAAATTCTATTGATCATACATGAAAAATACCAATGCCATTGTATTCCTTGGATGATTTTGAGTGAGTTTGGGCCATGCATGTGCACTGTTCACGTGTAAAATTTTCATGCACCATACACTTGCCAAAATTGGTCATTCACCTTACATTTCATTAATCCCAATTAACCAATACAAATTTTGATTAGCAAGGTGATTAAGACATGGTATAAATACTAAATCATAACAGAATTTGCTCATAATCACAATTCTAGATCTGAAATTCACATTCCCTCTCAAATTTCTCTCTCTTCAATTTTCAAATTTCTTGATCCAATTCCACAAAATTCTTGCATATTCTGGTTTATCATGTATCATTGAGTAGGAATTGATCTCTGGTTTGAAGAATTTGGTGAAGAATCGTGCACATCCATAGCTTGAACATGAAGATGGAAGTTGAAGTTTGAGCTAGATCTAAGAGGATTCCACTGCCAATTCTTGCATAAAGCTTCATAACAAGATTGAAGAAGGTGATCTGGAGCTGGAGGAAGCTTGAGGATGAGTATTTTGGTCACTGCACTTCAAGTAAGTGGAAATTCGAATCTCACTATTTTCCAATCCATGAACATAAACATGTAGATCATGATGTGCTGAGAATTCTGATGTAAATAGATCTTGATTTGGTGAAGTATTGAGCGTGATATGTTGATTTGAAGTTTTGAATGTATGAGATGTTTTCCTTCGATTTGCTTGATCCATGATGAATTAGGCTTAGATAACATGATATTTGGAATCCTCGTGGCGAGACCTTTCCAACGGTATAAGGTTCATAAAATTCTGCAAAAAAATTGTTGCTCCTCCGCCTGGACGGCCGGAGAAGACGGTGGAAACCATCGTCCGCCGCCGCCAGCTACAGTGTTAGGGTTTGCCTGGCTTTGGATCTCAACGCGGAATTTTGGCAAGCTTAGGGACCGTCCAGGCCTCGGTTCGAATCCTGGCAGCGCTGGTAACCTTGGCCTCCTGAGTTCGATTCCGTGCGTTTGCGTTTTGGAATTTATTTTTTGAGCGCTGCATGTGACCCCTTGGTCCTCTGTTCGATTCCTGGCGAAGGTGTTTTGTGAAATTTATTTTGTTGAGCGCCTCTTGTGGACCTTGTGAACCTGAGTTCAATTCCTGAATGATGCATTTTCCATTTTGCATGTCAAAATCCATTTGCCATTATTTTCATTTTATTCCAATATTTTCATCAACTTGCAAAAATCATAAAGATGTTAGATTAATCCAAATTGAGTGCAACTTTTTTTCACATGCTTGTGTTGATGTCTATTATTTTTTTATGTTAATCTTATGATTTTTGGGCTTCTGGATTTTTAATTGTGCTTGATTGTTTGAACATGATGCCAATTTGCTATGTTGTGCTAATTGTTTTGTGAAATGCTCATGGTTAATCCAATTACCTTGAAATTTGACATGCTTATTCATAACATGTGACATGATCTTTTGGATTTTGTTTGGCATTTTTACCATTTAATACCACTGTTTTGGATACATGAACATTTAGTGTGACAATTTGTGTCACAATTCTTAGGTTGCATTTGGGCATTTTCATTCATATACCATCTGAGCTTTTCTGAATATGATTTTTGGTATGATGCTTTCTTATAACATGAAATGCCTGTATAAAAAATTTCATGATCATTGGATGTGTTTCTGTTTTAATGTGGATTTTATATTCTTGATGTCCAATTTTGATCACATTGCTTGCCTTTGCCTTATCTTGATTAATTGATGGCTTTGCCCTTTGAATTGGCTTTGATCATTTTGAGGATTTCTTCTTGTTTGATTGAATGTGCTTCATGTGAAATATGGACTGCTGTTTTGACTATTTGACTTGCCTTTGACCCTAGTCTTTGTACTAGTGGTTTGTACTCACCAATTGTGTTTGTGTTTCAGGTATTTAGCACTAATGGTTGGTTTGCTCATTATTTGAGATGCAAGTTGCTTTGATTACTAACTCTTGTTGTGTTGTAGGTTCATTGATGTGATGAGCTCACTTGAGTGATTGCATTTATGACCTGCATTGTGTACAACTGTATTAGGTTGTTTTGTCTGTTTTCTGATTGGTTGTCTAAGATACTAACTGGTTGGCTTTTGTACAAGTACATTAGTCGCTTTTAGCTCTTGCTTTTCTTTTTCTTTGGAGTGTGGTTGGTATACCACTTAGGTAACCACTCTCTTTCTCCATGTAGTCTGGAAGCCCTGTCGCTTTTTTGGCAGGCGTTTGGCCGAAGTCCTCCTTAAGAGGCAATGTCTGTGTTTGTTTATATTTGTGCCAAAGACCTCTAAATGAGGCATGTTGTTTATTAAGTCCTCCTAAGTGAAGAGGCGATTGGCATATAGAAGGGATTAGCAATCAATCCCCTGCTATTCAGTGAGTCTTTCATTATGCTCGCATTACGTGCTGATGCTTTTGAATAAACACCCAAGATCTTGTATAGAGTCAGTCAGGTGGAATAGGGTCCCTCATTCTGGATCCCCACACATTCTTTGTCTTAAGCTCACCCAGGCCAGGGTTAAGAGCCTGAGGTCTCATCCTCAGTACCATTTTGATCTGCTCACCATGACGTTCAATGTCAGTGGTTAAGAGCTCCCGTTTACCTTTGCATTCTGGCTTGTTTGTCGAGGTTGATATGACCCCTTGACTAAAGCCCACCTTTTTTGTCTGAGCCTCTTGTTTGTATATAGAGTGTGATGATTGCTTTTGATATGTTTATCTGCTTTCCACTTCTCATCTCCTTTTTTGTAGGAGTCGTATGGTCAACTTTCGAGGAAGTTGAACGTAAGTAGAGATAGACATGAGTTGACTCACTTCCTGTGTGAGTCAAACTCTTGTTAGAGACCTCAACCTAGGGTTATAATCTGCATGACGACTATTAGGCTCGAGTCAGTCTCCCTTTTAGTTCGTTATTCCCCTGGTCTCTGGTTAGGAGAATTTCTCCCCTGTTAAGGGGAACTACGTCGCCCTGATCCTCATACCAGATGAGGTACGTAGGCAGTAGATCGAGCGAGATCTCTCCGGGCACCCTTTTTCTTTTTGTGTGTGTTTTGCTTGACAGCTATTAGGTACGAGTTCCAGACTCCCTATTAGTTTGTGTGTTCAACCTTTTGTTTCTTTTGACGTCTCAACGTCTTCTTGGTATTTGTGTGACAATTATTAGGCTCGAGTTCCAGACTCCCTTTTAGTTTGTCAATTGGAGAACCTTTGGTGTTTGCTGGTTAGCGATTGTTTATTTGTCTGGAGTCGGATGTAAGCCCAGCTATTGGCATTCTGTTTCCTGTTTGCTTTGTTTGGAGTCGGATGTAAGCCCAGCTATTGGCATTCTGATTCCTTGTTGAGTTTCTTTTGACGTCTCAGCGTCTCTGTGTTGTGTTTTGTTTCGGCGTGCGTTAGCCGAACTACGACAGCTCTGATTCTCATTCCAGATGAGATACGTAGGCATAGGATGCGATATCCTAGCGAGCCTGTTCCCCATTTCCCCGAACTACGTCGACTCTGATGTTTGTTTCTGACAAACTACGTAGGCCCAGGATGCGATATCCTGCCGAGTCTGTTTCCTCCGTTTTCCTTCACCTGTTTATTCCAGTTTGTGCATTCTTTGAGCAGTTTTATCAGCAACCTTATCCTATTCTTTTGAGCGTGGATCCCGTCGAGTACGGCGGACGTGAGGGGTGCTAATACCTTCCCCTTGCGTAACCGACTCCCGTGCCCTGCATCTCTGGTCGTAAGACCGTTCCTTTCCCCTTTTTCAGGTTTACTTTGAGCGTTTCCTTTCCCTCCTTTGGGATAAATAACGCACGGTGGCGGCTCTGTGTGTTTTTTCCCGCCAGTTGTTTTTCGCGTTGCGACACTACTCCCCAGCGGAGTCGCCACTTAATTTTTCTAGCGGTAAATTTGTGACTATCACGTTATGGATAAACTTGACGTCAGTAAAACCAGAGTCTTCGCCGCGTTTTTATTGTTTCCAAAGATAAAGGGAAAAGTACGAACAAAACTCAAAGATAAGAAGTTTTCAAATCAAAACTAATAACATGCCAGAGATTACAGGTAAGGGGTTGGTTACACAGAGGAAAGGTGTTAGCACCCAAAGTGTCATAGGTACTCCTAGGGAGCCCTTTTTTATGTGCATATGTTTTTGGTATAAATGATGTTTGATAAAATATAGAGTGAGGGGATGAGAAAATAAATTATTAATTATATTTTTGTGTTTGACAAGACCTTCGGTCTTGTGCTACGTACCAACATAAGAATGAGGGATCAAAACCCTGTAGTTCGTGGTAAAAATTTCAAAGAAGTTGGTGAATTGATTTTTAACAAAATTTTAAGTGAAAGGGAACAAAAGGCCAAAGTTTGAATGGGGTTGTTAGTTCTTTTTGTCTTTTTTTTTCAAATTTAAGTCAATATGATTAAGTTCATTTACAAGTTTGACTAATATAAAGTTTGAAAGTTCATTGGCATAAGGCCAACGTTTCTAATCATTAAAACATGTATAAGTTTGAAATCACAAGCAAAGAAAGTTTTTAAAAAGAGGGAGAGATTTTGAAATTTAAGAAGTGGGAGGAGGTGAAGAGACTACCCTAGACAAAAATTAAAAGTTAAGAGTTAAAAAGATCTGACAAATAGGATGCAATCCAATAGACAAGAATGTCATATAGAAAACCATTTTCCTTTGGACTTTGGCAATCAATAAGCAATAAGCAACATCCAAGTAAACCAAATGAAGACCAAGGCATCAAATAAAGATAGCCATAATATCCAAGCAAGCATTCCAATAGCTAGCAGTCTTCAATATCTTCCAATGTAGCAGATAAAATGTTCCTTGATCAACTCAGAACAATCATCAGACATAGATATTAGTAATAAAATAACAATTAAGCAAAGAGGCAGAGTGGCAGATGAATCAAACGGATCCAAGGTCTTGCATCAGATGAAGGCATAGTCAAATACAGCTCAGGATCAGATGTTGGCATTGGCTAAGTCCTTTAGCACAAGGAATGTTGCCTAATTCTATGTCCAAAAGTTCAGATCAAATCCAACAGTCCACCGACATATATTTTTAGAGTTTTTGGTTGTTATTAGGTGTTTTAAGGCCTTAAGGCCATAAACAAAATCAAAATAAACAAACTATATATATATATATATATATATATATATATATATATATATATATATATATATATATATATATATATATATATATATATATATATATATATATATATATATATATATATATATATATATATATATATATATATATATATATATATATATATATATATAATATATACACACACAATCACCGGATATGGCTCAAGTGAGCAAAAATGAACAGGACTGAAACATAAATAAGTTGCATGAAATGTAAATCGCAATGATAGATAAAGGTACTAAAATTTAAATTGCATAAAGTAAATGACTTGAAAGTAAAGCAATGTTAATTAAGAAGTTAGTCAGTGATTAGTCAAATGTTAGTGATGAGTTTTAATTGATTAAGTCATTCTTTGGAGAACACTCAACCATTCATTCACAAGTATGAATCCTTGAACCAAGACATCATCCATGAGAAGGGTTCCAACTCGGATAAATCAACAAGTATGCCACTAGCTCTTATGAATGGAAAAAAGGTGAAGTTTTCACACAATGCCATGAAGAATGGGAGACTTACAATCTCACTTACTAGAATGTTATGCCTTGAGGGACAAATTTAGCTCTATGTTAAGCAATCGTAATTGGACTTATGTAGAAGTCACAACTATCTGAGGTCGGGCAATAAAAATATAGGTGTTAATGCATGTTTGAGATTTGGTACAAGGAACCAAACTCCTAAAATATACCACACACTAAAAGAAATGGGGAGAGGACCTATCTCAGTCTGGCTCATGTTGATTCATCTAACACAAGGTCATTGATGAATCAACTAGCATTAGACATGAAGAGATTTCATTGGTCAATGATGGATTGGGGAAGAATAGGGATGAAGAGGGAAAGGGAAATAGAAACACAAATTGATCATGAGAGGAACTTCATCTGATCAATACTATCCATTCATTTTGGGAGATGAAATGTACATTTCATCAATCCCCTAAATCCAATGGTATTTATCAAACAAAAGTCAAATCAACCATGACCAAGGCCCAAACAGAAAGTCAAACATCACAAGACCATAAAAATGGCTCAACATAATTTTTAAACATTTAATCAATTAAAAGTCAAATTAAAAGTGAATTAAAATGCATTATTAAATAGGCAAAACCTTAAATCCCTTCAAAACACAAAATAAATGTCCAAGGGATTTATCCTAGGTCAAATAAGGTCAAAGGACCTTAGACAACAAATTTCATGATTTTTGGAAGGTCAAAAGTATTTTAAAACAATTAAAAATATGTATAAAAATATTTAATTTATGAAAAATATCAAAATTAATCCAAAAAATAATTTTAATTCAAAATATGAAAGAGTAAGATATTTAAAGATTTTTGGTGAAAGTCCCATATTTTTTGGATTAAAAATGAAATTAATATGAATTAAACAAAATAAGGAGATTAAATGATAAATCAGAAATTTAAAAAAACAAGGGCCATCTGATCTCCCTCATTAATTGAGGTGGCAGATCTGATGGTCAAGCATGCTCTTACACCATACACCTCAGTCAACGCGTCATAGGGATGCTAATCACAAGGAGCGGTTAAAATTAAAACAAATTAGAAATATCAAGTGGCCAGTAGACGTGTCAACGCATCATCAGAGTCCTAGCTTCGGTTGTCTTCTCCGGTGGACCTCACCGGACTGGTCCACCACCAACCACCACTAAAATAAAAAGTGAGTACACTATTTTAAAGAAAACAAAGCTCAGGAGCTCGAATCTGGCTTCAATTTTGTCCAAATCCAAATATATTGAGAGATATGAGGAATTGAATTTTGAGGTACACGATCTGAGTTTCTTCAATTTTGCCTCAAAGCAACTCAATCTTGTTGCCTACATTGGTAGGTCTTTAGACAACCAATAATCAATCAAAATAGTTGAGAAATGAGGGAGAATCGAAGAAGAGAAGTTTGAGAAAATTCACCTTCGGGTAGTAGTGATTTGGCTTGATCTTGATCTGAATTCACTTGGTTCTTCCTCCTCATGCTTGCAGTGACCAATTGAGATGAAAATGGAAATGAATCCTTGGAGTTTGAATCTTAAAAAACAGAAAGTGAAATTCAAACTCGACTTTAAAGAAACCTTCAAGGAATTCTATGGATTAGGGTTCTGAGATAGCTTGGCAAGGCTTGGGCAGGGTGTGTGTGTTGATCTTGAGGCAATGAAGTTGTATTTATAGGCTATGGAATTCAGTTTTGTACCTTTTCAAATTTGGCCAAAAATAACAACATTGGTGCATGGGTGCATGGGCATTGAATTAGGCCTAAACCATGACGCAATCCAACTCCAATTCGTGCAAAATGGATACTGAAGTCATCACATGGAAGCATGCAAAAGGAAATAATCATTTGAGTTCAAATGTTGCCAAAACAACCCCACTAAAGGAACCATGTCCAAGTCTCTCAATTATTGTTCAAATGAAGTGATCTTGTACATTTTGGAAAGGTGACATCAAGGGGAACAACTTTGATGTTGAACACTTTTTCATTTGGAGCTTGGATCATGATGAATTTTAAAGTGGAAGTTGGAGAAATCAAACATAGTTGAAAACTTTTCTATGAGCTCCAAATGGAAATGGTTTCTTTAAAAAAGTTGTATCTATTTCATTCCTATTCAATTTGGTCACAAATTTTACATCATTTGGATTTAGCATGATGGAGTTATACATTTTAGAAGTTGAGGAAAATTACTTGTTCAATGTTGATGACCCAAAATGATATATAATGTTTCCTCTCAGCACATGCTCTTGAAAGTTGAATTTGACATTTCTCAAATAATTAAAGTTGGATAAGACATATTTAAATTTATCATGAAACTTGGATGTACTTCATATCATAAAAATTGAGCAAGTTATGGTCCTTGGAAGTTGACTTCCTGACTAGGGCACAGACAAAATGACCTATAATGTTTCACCATAAAAAATGACTTTACAAGCAAAACTAGCTCTTGATACCAACATGAAAGTTGTTTGTAATTTCATAAATATTAACTTTTATCTTGGAATTATTTTCATATGACAAATATTGTAGGAGATAGGGTCTAGGGAACCCCAGTTTTGACCAGTTGACTTTCTCTGGTCAACCTCTTTGAACCAACTTGCAAACTTGAAGTTCTATTGATCTTTAGAGATCATGGAGGATCTTATATACATAATATGATTTATAATTAAGTATCCATTGATATATTTGAACAATTGTTGAAGAAACTTGTTGAGGAAGTCACACAAGATACCCAAATGAATTAGGGCTTCCAAGGCAAACAAGCTTTAAACTCTTGATGAATTCTTGATCAAAATGATAAATGAAGAACATGGGGATCCATATATTTTATTTAGAACCAATTGTGAATCATTCCCTAATTTATATCTTGCTATGAGGGTCTCAAACCCTAGTTGTGAGTTTGATAGAGCATAGGTGGATACTAACACTACCTACAAAAGAAACAAAGTTATACATAGACATATTTTGGGTGTTTTGGTTAGTAAACAAAAGAAAATAAAGTATGATACAATCAAATGTGCTTGGTGGTCTCTCCCAATGCAAACCCAATGAAGGAAGGGTAATGAGGATGCCAAGGTGTGATCCCAAAGCCAATGCAAATGATGAGATAGCGTGAGGGATCTTAGGGTCAAAATTGGGATCTTACAGGAGGATGTGATGATGAGTCCAATGCAACCGATCACCAGAAACTCTACTCACAAGACCCTCTACACACCCCATACGGTAAGAGGCCAAGATAAGTGGAGAGAGCAAGATGTCGACCGTACTAAGGTACAAAAACAACCTCCAGAGGAGGTCCATCATCATTAACAAGCACCAGATCAGATAAAACGGTGGGGAGAGTTTAACTTGGACATGACTACTTAGGAAACTAAAGCTTCACTCAATTTGTACATTGACCCCTTAGGTTCGAAGTCGTGTACCAAAGCTTTTATGATGATCACATAGATCATGAACCAGTCCAAAATATAAGGGAAAAGTTTCCTTCTTCAGAGGCCATGGAATCCTATTTTTCGGAGCAGGATCGAGCCTTGGCCAATCGAAGAATAGAGATGGAGACCACTTGGGCTAGGCAAGATCAACAATACCAGGACTAGATTAATTGACTTTGTGACTTGTGTTGCCCGGACGAAAGGATATGATTCAACAGTTTTAGTTGTATTTCTTTTTGTTTTGTTATGTGTCCCATATGTACCAATTTGATGAAGATGGGAAGCTACTAAAATTGCTCTACACCTAATTTTGTATTGTTTCATTCTCACTGATTGTCATACCCCAAAACTTGCCTGTTAATTTTTATGATAAATTGATTCATGCATGACATTCATTTCACATTTGCATTCATTCATTAGCATACATTCTCATATAAATTATAAATTTTAATTTATTTATTATGTGATACAGATATAAAAAATAATAATAATTTTGGTTATCTGTATGATATAAATAAATTTTATATATATAAATAAAATAGTTTTAATTTAATGATAAATAAAAATAGATTTGAATTTTAATTGTATAATTAAAATTTTAAATTAATTTTATTTGTTAAAGCTCATTAAATTATAATAACTATTTTTTATAATTTAGTGACTCATGTTCCATTTATTCATTATTTATAAATAGTATTTATTTAGTAATTCACGTTTTTTACTTAATAAATTTTATTTATAAGAGTAACATTTTTTTAAAAAGCTCATAAATTATAAAATAATTTTGGTTGATATAAGTAAGAATAATTTTGTTTTTTTAAATGATGAAAGTAAAAATAGAAATAGGTTTAAATTTTAATTCAATTATATAACTAAAATTTAAATTAATTTTTATTTGTTAAAAGTCATTTAAATTATTCATTATTTATAATAATATTTGTATTTAATAAATATTTATTTATAATAATAGATATTTAAGACCAAATCCAATTAGAGCTAACTCTCCTAAATTATATGGTGAGATCCTAAAGTATAGGAAGGGATCCAAATATTTAGTAAGGTTAAACCCTAATCCACACCAGAAGAAAAGGAGGAAAAAGAGGAAAAAGAGGAAAAAAGAGGAAAAGGACGAAAAAGAGGAGAGATACAGCAGAAGAAGATACACAAGGCAAGGCAGAAGAAGGAAGCTTCACGGGCAGGGAAAAGAGAAGCAACCATAAAGCACTCATAGCCTGAATAAGAACAACACACATACAGTGAGCAAGCTAGAAGAATCAAATCCCCAGTAAGTGTTCATTATGGAATTTGCATCCAGCATGATTACCTTGCAATACTCCTTAATTCACTACAACAAACAAGACCTTAGACAGCGCTTTTTTTAGCCTTAGACAGCGCTTTAAAGCGCTGTCTAAACCTCCGCTGCTAAAGGTTTAGACAGCGCTTTTTTAAATCTTAAAAGCGCTGTCTAAGCCCCCCCCCCCCCCCCTAGACAGCGCTTTGGCCAAAAGCGCTTTATAAGACCCTCTTATTTTAAATTTTTTAGGTATACCTTAGACAGCGCTTTTCAAAAAGCGCTGTCTAAGCCCCCCCCCCCCTTAGACAGCGCTTTTTACAAAAGCGCTGTCTAAGGTATACGAAAATTTTTGAAGCTTTTGTTTTAAACCACATTTTTTCCAGGTTTATAAACCAGAATTTCTACCTGTTTTCAACCAGATTTTGACAGACAATTATCACATTTTATATATGCCATTTTGGCCTTTTTTCTACCAATTTTTGGCTAACAAATATATATATATACCAATTCAAACCAATTTTGCCTTAAATGTATCAAAATATATACAAATTTATAATTTTATAAATAAAATCAATTTTATAAAATTGAATAATTCAAAATCAAATTTTATTATACATAGACTACAATTACAACTACACTCAGGTATCTATTTCTCACAAATCAAAAACTAACATAGACTTACAACCAGTACTTTGGGAGGCCACAATTGTCACACATACTTGTGTTGTTGTAAGGCCCGAATCATCAAAGAAGCTGCAGAGTTCTCTGCATCCTTCACCCGAGATTTCTCATCTCCAGACATTTGGAGTGTGGCAGATGGAGTAGCTATTTGTACAGCAGTGACAAATTTCTTATCTTGAGGAGTACCTTCATCTTTCACAATGCTGTAAAACATCATAGAGAAGCAAGAAATCAGTTTACAAGCTCGACACAAGCAAATCAACTTAAATAACAAGGAAGATTAATTAGATAGTAGAAAATTTCAACTCCCCAAAACAATTATTGTTGAGTTTCTCTTTGTAGATGTATAAAACTAATAGCCCAAAAGAGGGCAGAGGCATAACTAAATCTCTCAGTCATGGATAAGGATGTAGAGAACCAAACACCCAGCCACCAGGATCCAATTAGGATTACACCTAATAAAGGCGTTATGTAGGCCAGGCCAGGAGCATCAGAGTACAAATTGTTTAGGAGAACCTCCTGTATAAAACATTTAAGGTAAAGAATAATTGAATCTTGTTTATATAGCTTACAACTACTTTGATTCAGATTAAAAAGGAGTACAAACTTTTCTTATGAATGAGTTCAAAATATTAGGTTGATTGGTACTCAAGTTATATATCGGGCATGACTAAAGTAATTTCTCTCAGTGTTAAGCAATATACTCAGAGTAAAGAACAATGTAGCATTGATCATCTATTACAGTTAAGAACTGAAGAAGGAAAAAAATAGCATCAGTTATATACATTATTGTTGCATATATCAAGTTTCTTATTTACTTTTGAATACTTAGAAATCAACCAAATTTATGAAGAATTCACTATTGATCCTATGATTTGAAGTTTGTCTCCTTTTGGTTAGATGAAATAATATCTGATTTTTCTTATAATTAAGGCAGATTTTATAAATGGATGTGAACCATTCACCGGAAGGGATCAATAATATTTCAATTTGAGTTGTATGCCACAGGCAGGTTTCTACTGTGTCCTAGACCTTGTGACTAGGTATATGAAGGCAATCTTCAAATGCAAGCAATAACTTAACTGTCCCAGCTAACAAAAACACTATTTTTAAAAAAATAATACACTCTTCATCCTCGTCATTTTTTGGTTTCTCAAACCTGCCATATAACTTCAAGTTATTCTAGCAAGGAAACCAGAAGACAGGTAGACACACTTTTATACACAGAAAATGAAATCAAGACTATAAATGAATTATAGTGCCAGGCTAGCCGTGTTTACCTGTATACTGGTTTAGGCCACTTTTTTATCCCACAAATTGCATATAACTTCTGCTTTGCAGCTTCAACTTCAAAGGTACCATCAATGCCGACATAACAGTCACGTATCATGGTAGTGGCAGGCAGTAAGCGTTCTAGTTTATGCAAGGCAGCCTTGGCAGCTTCAAGCCTTGCAATATCCTTTTGGTCTGAGGAAGCGGATGCAACCAACTCTCCGTCAACATAGACATTGGCCGTGCTTTTGGCACCATTTCTCTGTTGTTCTATGTCAACTTTTTTACCATTCTTTTGGCAGATCTCGTAAAGCATTGTCACCGGTTGCGGTTTTTGTTCCAGATCTTGCAAAGTAACTATCGGCTCCAAAACACCTCTTATTATCTGCCAACAAAAATTACAAGCATTTATCAGGCAGTGACAAAGTTGTTGGGTCAAAACAACTACACGATTTCATATTGAGTGCACAATATTAAGCAAGAATAGGTTCAAGTTTAAACAACAGGAATAATGCATAAACTCATCATGTACCAAACATAAAATCATCTAACATATTTACAAAGTGTGCCTAAAAAACATGGTCATTAACTCAAATGCACCAAACATATTTACCAAACAGTGCCTAAAAAACATCAGTTGCATACTTGCAATGGTCATGATAATATGTCATCGTTGACTCAACCAAAGACAGAATATGTTCATGCACACATTCAACTCCCACATCATGAACTCCAAAGCCACAGCTTTGGGGAGCAACAATACACCCCAATCCAACCAACCAAACCCAATGTACAAGCTATAACAAACATCTGTAAATCTAATCATCATAATCAATTAATTAGGTCTAAATGTATCTTAGTTTTAGGAATTCCTAGTCATTCCCTTTTCTAATAGAGTAAATCTGGTCCAAAAATTAATGTTACTATCCAGGTAAACTTGGATTGCAAGTTTGAACAATGCCATTGAAATTTCACAAACTGAGATAACAGAAGCTTTTCTTGCCAAAATTTCATATAATTTTAAAAATGCTAATAAATCTTTCATATCATCATGCTCATTTTAATTGCTATGATCCTTTCTACTATCATCAACAGTTCAACACAGTGAAAAAAACAACAATTGAAATGCTAACAAAAAAAAATCTAGAAAGTTCAGAAATAGCCCTACCACCCATAATTTTTTAAGATCAAAACCAACATCAACATAAACAGCAGCAGCAATAGACTCGACAATATCAGCAAGAATCTTCGGAGGTTTCACCGATCCACCATACTTAACAACAACACAGTCATCCTCACAATCAACCGCTTCAACAAACTCGTTAATCGCATCAACAATTGAAAATGTATTGTGACGTACATAACGGTGCAGACCGTTACGCACGGCAGCGCGAGCGAGTTTCTCGGTGCTAACATTAGCGGCACGGAGGAGGGAGAGTGTACCAGGATCAACGGAGGAGTAAGCGAGGAAGAGGTGATTGCTGATCGCGAGACCTAATACGGCGTCGCCGACGAACTCGAGACGCTCGTATGAAACGGCTTCAGGGTAAGAAGTATGGGTTAGGGCTTGTTCTAGAAGCTTCTTGTTTTGAAAAGTGTAACCGATTATTTTCTCCACTGCTGAAACCGAAGCTTCCATCTTCATCTTCTCTTTACGTGTTGTGTGTGAGATTCGGAGATTGAAATAAGCAGAAAACAAAAGTTGTGGCTTTGGAGTTCATGATGTGGGATGATTATGATAATTTTTTTTTTAATTGAAAGACTTTAAACAGCGCTTTCTCAAAAGCGCTGACTAAGGTCTATATTTAAAAGCGCTTTCTAAAAGCGCTGTCTAAGGGGGGGGGGGGGGGTCTTAGACAGCGCTTTCTAAAAGCGCTGTCTAAGACCCCCCCCCCTTAGACAGCGCTTTCATTATTTTTTTAGAACATTTTCCGTGTTTTATTTTTATTTTAACCTTAGACAGCGCTTTCTTTTAAAAGCGCTGTCTAAGATGCGCTGTTAAAAAACCTTTTTGGCGTAGTGATTCATGCATGAATAATATTGGTTTAATATATATATTGAGATGATGTATTCATGGTTTGGTGGATGTTGATATTGCTTTATTCAAGTATGCATCTGTTCTTGATATGTCATAGCATGTTGGAGAAATTTTGTTTGCATGATTAAAGAATTATATCTGCCATTTAATTATTATTATATGAGTGTTGTTTCTAGCATGATTATGTTTATTTCACATGTTGTTATTACATAATGATGATGATGATGATATAATGGTGATAATATAAATCCTTGGTTGTCTTTAACATGTATGTGTAAGGTTTGTTTTATCATTATCACTTGCAGTAAAGAGAACTAATACATGAGTAAAATAATATAAGCTTCTTGATTTGTGCATGGCTATTTTTATTATTGCATGATGATTACATACGATCTTATTTTATGTGTGTGGTTTGATATAAGATGAAGTTACAGGTTTGTTGTATTCACATGAAAGAAACAGCATGAGAAAAAATAAAGTAGCTTGCCGTAAGAGAGAAAGTTGTAACATGCATGGTGGTGTTGTGTCAAAATGGAAAAATCCAAGTAGAATTAATATATATTTTAATGAAGGCGAATAAATCCAAGTAGAATTAATATATAGCTTAATTAGGTTTTATTATTTTGTATGCCCTTTTAATTCTGTACTCGTTAATTAAGATTTAGATATTTTATATCCCCTTTTAAATTATGTACCCCCCATCCCGAAGCCATGTAATAGCGTAGTCTTATTTTTCGCACTTTAATTTTTCCATACTGTGAATATAATTGTCTAGATGTATTCTAATAGGATTGCATGGAAAGATAAATAACTGAACTTAGATAAATTAATTCAAGATAATATATCTGAATCCAATCATTTCCATACTTACACCTCTAGGGTAATCCTCTCTTTGTTGCCTTATGATATTACGGTCATGTCCCGCGAATGTGGGGATACCCTTAGCAAAGACCCTTTTCGATTAAATCATCATCATCCCTAAACAGATAAGTCATAGTCCCTTCGATCAAAAGGTCAATTTCCCTACAAGATAAATCATAGTCCCTCGAACGTTACCTTCGAATATATGACCTTGTCCCTCGAACGTTGCCTTCGAATATATGAGTTTGTCCCTCGATGACCCTTCGTTGTAGCCTACGATTAAATGATGATCGTCCCTTCGAATGCTAAGGTATCCTTACAAATGTTGGCTCCAATGACCAATCGAAGACCCCACGATATCCCTTTACATCCAAAGGATAAGACTACTTACTTCTCAATAGTAAGGACAGTTTTACCCTCCTAAGGATAGGAAATACCTATAAAGACCTTAGTTAGGTATAACTCTTAAATGCTTGCTCACAGCTTAAAATACTTTTCACACCTCACACTTTTCAAAACATCTTTTAGAAAATCACCACTTGGTATACATTCGCACCAGAATCATCGCCGAGTTATATTTTTCTAAACATCTTTCAAAATCAAACGAGATAAACACTTTGTATACATTCGTACAAGAATCATTACAAAGTTAAACTCTCCTTTCAAAATATTTTCTAAACACACCACATTTCTCAAACACTTTCTCAAACAAGGAAAACATAAGTGAGTTAAGCAATTAAGAGCCCATGGATAACCATGGATACAAAGGGTGCTAACACCTTCCCTTTGTATAATGTACCTCCCGAACTCAAAATCTAATCAAGGTATTTCCTGTTATTTTCCGCCTTTCCTTATTGGATAAAATAAAAATCGGTGGCGACTCTTGCTGTCCGCAACATTGCTTTTCAAAGCAAAAACACAAAGTCAGTTCACCGTATCACAGAACTGGCGACTCTGCTGGGGAATCTTAAAAAGAGAGGTTACCTTAAAGATAAGATCACTTATGTTTTCGAATTGTTTCTTTGTCTGATTTAGTTTTAAGGGATTGTTTGGGTATTCTATGCTTGAGTGAAAGATCCTACACCCGGATCTAGTGTACCTTAGGTAAGTAGCAAGAGATCATCGCGACTGTCCGGCGTATACTGGAATGGTTAAAATGATGGTTACGGTTAATGTGACACTTTGGATGTCCTGATGTTCCTCATGTTTACTTGAGGAAAAATTTGGCGTCTGCGTGGTGTCATCAAAGCATTAACCAGACCTTTAGAACCCTAATTGACTCATCCTAGCCATTAGAAAGTAGTGAGATAACTGACTTCGGTTCCGACTGGGGTTGGTTGATACTCGATACTACACTCTTTGAGATTGGACTTTAGGGAAATTTTGGTCAACCGCTTGGTGTTGCACTGAAGTGGACTTAAGGAAAGGTCAATGATTTGAGATCCTTCTACAACCCGGTTACTATTCTAGGACAGGTTGAACCAACCAAACTTCAGTGGGGAGGGTACTTACCTATGGAACACATGCAAGCCTTAAAACCTAGGAATGATTGTGGTGTGACTTGTTTGTGCTTGTTACTTACTTGACATCATAACATCATAACATCATGACATCATGGCATTGTACTAACCATTTCGAGGACTTAGGGATTTAACTTTGCTCTGTTTTGTAGGGCTATGGCTTCCAGGAAGACCATCCAGATCAATTTTGTAGCGACCTCTACTCAACTCAAGGATTTAGTGTCAGAACTTCCCGATCATGCTCAGTTCATCAAGAAACATGGTTATCTCAATGCATATTAGAGCTCACCAGCCAGCTTAATGAGGAACGAAGTCTCAATGCATATCTCCGCCCAAAAAGAAGCCGTCCCTGGGAGACTTGAGCTTTCATTTTTTCTTGTAATGAACATTGATTAAAGAAATTATTAATAAAAGTTCCCTTTTTTGGTGGTTTACGCAAAGTTAAATTCCAAAAGTCCTTGAAAACATTTCATACATTGCATAGCATAACATAACATTGCATAACAGGTACTCTAAAGGATCAATGTTCTCACAGTCTTCCTCTCAAACAGAAAAATGGCCCTCGAACAAACTATCAAGGATCTCCAGGCTCAGAATGCTCAATTCCAGGAGATGATCTTGAACTTATCCAAGGGGCAGGAGGAATTGAAGACTCTATTGCTCGAGAAGAAGAAAGACAAGAAATATATGAGTTACATTAACCCGGGAAGAAGGTTTAAAAGACAGGCTTTAGGAGTCAAGATTGGAATTCCAAAGGATAAAGAAGATGAGACAGAAAATGATTTGGAAAATGAGAATGCTGATCCCTTCAACTCTGAGGACGACTATGAAAATTATGAAAATGAACAGTACTCTCCGAAAGATGATAAGTATAAGTTGCTGGAAGAACGTATGCTAGCTATGGAGGGTCAGAAGGCGCCCGGTCTGGATTTCGAAAGCTTAGGTCTGGTCTCTGATATGGTCATTCCTCGCAAATTCAAGGTCCCTACTTTCACTAAGTATGATGGTGCGTCTTGTCCTCAAACGCATCTGAGAGCTTATGTGAGAAAGATTCAGTCGTATACCACTGATAGGAAGCTATGGATCCATTTCTTCCAAGAGAGTCTGTCTGGCACACAGTTAGAGTGGTATTATCAGCTCGAGAGCTCTAACATCCGCACCTGGACTGATTTAGCGACAGCTTTCTATAAGCACTACCAGTATAATTCTGAATTAGCGCCTACTCAGCTACAGCTGCAGAATATGACTATGGGCTCTAAAGAAAGCTTCAAAGAATATGCTCAAAAATGGAGAGATTTGGCTGGCAGAGTCAAACCCCCTATGACTGATCGAGAATTAGTGGACATGTTCATGGGTACACTGACTGGCCCATTCTACAACCATCTATTGGGAAGTTCCTCATCGGGTTTCACTGAACTTATATTGATGGGTGAACGTGTTGAAAGCGGCATTCGAAGTGGAAAGATACAGGCGGCTACCTTTACAAGCACCAAAAAGTCCTATCAGGGGAAGAATGAATCAAATGCTGTGTACGGTCAAAGGGGTCATAACAAGAAAAATCGTGACCATACTGTTGGAGCAGTTACGATTGCAGCACCTCCATCTCAAAACTTCCAACACAGACAAGACAGGCCAAGAAGGAAGTTTACCAAGATCAATATGACTTTAGCACAAGCACTACAGGGTATGCTAAAAGCAAATTTAATTACCCTCAGAGATCCTCCTGCAAATCCCAACACTACTTCTCCTCGTTATAATCCCAACGCCAGGTGTGCATATCACTCCGATAGCCCCGGGCATGATACAAACGATTGTTGGTTGTTGAAGAATAAGATTCAGGATATGATCGACGTTGGAGAAATTGAATTTGATCCTCTGGAGACTCCTAATGTCATCACTGCTCCTATGCCTAATCATGACAAGACTGTTAATGTTGTGGATGACAATTCTCACATTACTAATGTAGCTGACTTAGCATCTCCTCTCCTGATCATCAAGAAGAATTTATTGCAAGCTGGTTTATTTCCAGGTTGTGTTGAAAATTGTGATCTCTGTATACTCCGACCCAATGATTGCTTGAAGTTGAGGAATGGTATTCAACGACTGATGGATGATCGTACAATTCTCTTTGAAAAGATTCCTAAGGTGGAAAACCCTATTGAAGAAATATCTGTGATTGCTAGGTCCAAAGTTCCAGTGAAGATTACCGCTACTAGAGTGCCTGTGAAGATTACTGTTGAGCCCAACGTAGCTCCCCTAATTATTACTGCATCTGGCCCAGTACCGTATTCCTCAAGCAAAGCCATTTCGTGGAATTATGGAGGTGATGTTTACATCCACGGCATAAAGCAAGATGATAATTCTGCTAATCCTAATGACGTTGACATTGTTGGGACTAGTAAAATTACTCGAAGTGGAAGGATCTTCTCTCTAGAAATCTCACCTCTCACCCCTGAAACTCGAGGAAAGGGACCAGTAATCAATCTTTCTCAGTCAAAGACACCAGTCGAAGTTACTACCGAAGATGTTGCCAAGCAGGAAATGGAAGAAATGCTGAAAATCATTCGTAAGAGTGATTTTGATGTGGTAGAACAGTTGGGGCATACTCCGTCTAAAATTTCAATGTTATCCTTGTTGTTATCTTCTGAATCTCATGCCAATGCGTTGATAAAATTCTTGAAGACCGCTCATGTACCCCAGGAGACATCTGTCGATCAGTTAGAAAATTATGTTGCTAACTTGGCTGTTGATAATGGCATAGGCTTTTCTGATGCTGACCTGACACCAGCAGGAAAGAATCACAATAAAGCTCTGCATATCTCCATTGAGTGTAAGGGGATCACCTTGTCTCATGTGTTGATCAACAATGGCTCTTCTTTGAATGTGCTACCGAAAGCTGTGCTCGATAAGCTTGACTGTAAAAGCATTGAACTGGAACCTAGTGACGTTGTGGTGCGTGCTTACGATGGTGCGAAGAGTGTTGTACATGGTGAAGTGGTTCTCCCTATCAAGATAGGACCTCAAGTCTTCAACACTACCTTTTACGTAATGAACATTCGTCCTGCCTATTCCTGCTTGCTGGGACGCCCTTGGATCCATGGGGCAAGTGTTGTAGCTTCATCCCTCCATCAAAAGCTGAGGTATCCAATAGAGGGAAAGATTGTCACTGTGTATGGAGAAGAAGAGTATATCGTCAGTAGTGTGCATACCTTCAGATACGTCGAGATGGATGGTGAATTCTTTGAGACTCCTTCTCAGTCATTTGAAGTAGTTCCTCCGACCAGTCCTGTCCTTAAGCCAACTTCCTGTGTGCCCAAGGTTATTCGTGCTCCTCCTGCTATGATTTCTCTGAAAGATGCTCAAGCCGTGGTTGAAGATGGTGGTCGTACTGGCTGGGGTCAACTGATCGATGTATCGTACAAGTCTGATAAATTTGGCCTGGGGTTTAGCTCTGAAAAGATAGTCAAAGATCAGATTAATGTTGTAGAAGATGCTGATAGCGATTGCGACTTGGATAGCTGGATTTTCCCAACAATTGGTGACGGACTTAATAATTGGAAGGCTGAAGACACTATCCCGATTTCCTTTAGTCGGGAGTAATTGTTATTGCTTATTTTAGTGTTTCAAATTTTGTAATTTTTATTATGAACAATTGAACTTCTTAAAGCATTGTGTCTATGCCCGGGGCACAATAGCTAATTTGTTAAGGGTTTTGTCATTTTCATAAGCATATTCACATTCAATAAATCAATGGACTTTTTGCATTCAAATATTGCGCTCTTTATCTTTCCTGTCATCTTTCAAATAAGCTATGTTTTCTTACACACACTCACGTAACAAATTGCAGATCCATATCCACTCTGGATCCTGTTGATAATAATTCTGCTACTGTTAATTATGGCTTTAAAAATCCGATCTACCAAGTCGAGGATGAAAGTGAGGAAGATTGCGAAGTACCTGGAGAGCTTGTCAGACTGTTACTGCAAGAAGAAAAGACTATACAGCCGCATGAGGAATCAATTGAAATTGTAAATCTGGGTACTGAAATAGACAAGAAAGAAGTCAAAATAGGAGCAGGCTTGGAAAACAGTGTCAAAGAAAAATTGATTCAGATGTTACATGACTCTGTAGAGATTTTTGCTTGGTCTTATAAAGACATGCCAGGACTGGATATTGATATAGTAGTACATCGTTTGCTGATGAAGGAAGATTGTCATCCTGTTAAGCAAAAGGTTCGCCGCATGCGTCCCGAAATGTCTGAGAAAATCAAAGCCGAGGTTATGAAACAATTTAATGCAGGTTTTCTAGCTGTTACTTCTTATCCTCAATGGGTTGCTAATGTGGTACCAGTTCCAAAGAAGGATGGTAAGGTGCGAATGCGTGTAGATTACAGATATTTGAATAAAGCAAGTCCCAAAGATGACTTTCCACTTCCGCACATTGATGTTCTGGTAGATAACACCGCTCAACACAAGGTATTCTCATTCATGGATGGATTCTCAGGTTATAACCAGATTAAGATGGCACCTGAATACATGGAGAAAACTACGTTTGTGACGCAATGGGGCACTTTCTGTTACAAAGTAATGCCATTCGGTTTAAAGAATGCAGGGGAACATACCAGCGTGCTATGGTGGTTTTGTTCCATGATATGATCCATCATGAAATAGAGGTATATGTGGATGACATGATAGCCAGATCTCATACTGAAGAAGAACATCTCGATCATTTATACAAATTGTTTGAGAGGTTGAAGAAATACAAGTTGAGATTGAACCCGAACAAATGCACCTTTGGAGTAAGATCCGGTAAACTCTTGGGCTTTATTGTCAGTGGTAAAGGAATTGAGGTTGACCCAGCTAAGGTGAGAGCTATTCAAGAAATGCCAGTTCCCCGTACAGATAAAGAAGTCAGAGGTTTCTTGGGACGCTTGAATTACATTGCCCGATTTATCTCCCATTTGACTGCTACTTGCAAACCCATCTTCAAATTACTGAGGAAAAATCAAGAGATAATATGGAATGATGAATTTCAAGAAGCTTTTGAAAAAATCAAGAAGTATCTCCAAGAACCTCCAATTCTGATGCCACCAGTTGAAGGAAGACCTCTAATCATGTATTTGTCCGTGTTAGAAAATTCAATGGGGTGTGTGTTGGGGAAACATGACGAGTCTGGTCGAAAAGAGCATGCAATATACTACCTTAGCAAAAAGTTTACCGACTGTGAAACAAGATACTCACTGCTTGAGAAAACTTGTTGTGCTTTGGCTTGGGCTGCTCGCCGACTAAGACATTATATGTTGAATCATACCACTTTATTGATTTCTAAGATGGATCCTATCAAATATATATTTGAGAAACCTGCTCTCTCCGGAAGAATAGCAAGATGGCAGATGATTTTAACAGAGTATGATATCCAGTATACTACCCAGAAAGCAATCAAAGGAAGCGTGTTAACTGATCATTTGGCTCATCAAGCAGTTGATGATTACCAATCTATGAATTTTGAGTTCCCTGATGAGGATGTTATGCTTGTTACTGATTATGAAGAACCTGGACCGGATGAAGGACCCGAACTGGGATCCCGATGGACTATGGTTTTTGATGGATCTTCTAATGCATTGGGCAATGGTGTTGGTGTTGTAATTATTTCTCCCAAGGGTTGCCATACGCCTTTCACTGCTAGACTATGTTTTGATTGTACCAACAATATGGCTGAGTATGAAGCATGTATTTTGGGACTCAGAGCTGCTATAGACCTGAGAATTAAGTTTTTGAGTGTGTACGGAGACTCAGCCTTAGTAATCAGTCAGATCAAAGGAGAATGGGACACTAAACATCTGAATCTCATCCCTTATCGAGAGCGGGTATTGACATTAATCCCATACTTTGAAGAGATTACATTCGAACATATTCCACGAGAAGAGAATCAGTTGGCAGACGCATTGGCTACTATGTCATCTATGTTCAGAGTCAGATGGGACAATGAAGCTCCCATGATCACCATTGAACGATTAGATGAACCAGCATATTGTTATGAACTTAATGCTGATGAAGTAGAAGAGAAACCTTGGTTCCACGAAGTAAAAAGATATTCAGAAACTCAGGAATACCCTGAAGGGGCATCCATCAATGACAGAAAATTTCTGAGGAAGTTCTCCGTTAAATTCTTTTTGAGTAATGGAGTATTATACAAACGTAATCATGATTCAACTTTGCTTCGCTGTATGGATAAAAAGGAAGCAGAAAAGATTATGGAAGACATGCATGACGGTATTTTTGGGACTCATTCTAGTGGACATACGATGGCTAAGAAGATTCTGAGATTAGGGTATTATTGGTCTACCATGGAAACTGATTGCCACCATCACTCCAGAACTTGTCACAAGTGCCAGATCTATGCGGACAAAGTACATGTACCTCCTGCTCCATTGAACGTGTTGACAGCCCCTTGGCCCTTTGCAATGTGGGGCATTGATATGATTGGAGAGATTAAACCTACTACTTCTAATGGACATCGTTTCATTCTTGTTGTTATTGATTACTTTACGAAGTGGGTAGAGGCAGCCTCATTTGCTTTTGTCACCAAGAATGTGGTGGCACGGTTCATCAAGAATAGTCTTATTTGTCGGTATGGCATCCCTGAAAGAGTTATCACTGATAATGGTACTAATTTGAACAACAAGATGATTACTGAACTCTGCACGCAGTTCAAAATAAAACACCATAACTCTTCTCCGTACCGGCCAAAGATGAATGGCATCGTAGAAGCTGCTAATAAGAATATTAAGAAGATTATACAAAAGATGACAGTAACATACAAACACTGGCATGAGATGTTACCATTTGCTCTTCATGGTTATCGCACTTCAGTACGCACTTCGACAGGGGCAACTCCTTTCTCTTTAGTCTACGGAATGGAAGTCGTTTTACCAGTGGAAGTTCAGATTCCCTCTCTAAGAATTATGAAAGATGCGGGCTTAGATGAAGATGAATGGATTCAGACTCGACTCGATCAGATAAATTTGATTGATGAAAAGAGACTTGCGGTTGTTTGTCATGGGCAGATATATCAGAAGCGCGTGACCCAGGCATTTAATAAAAAAGTCAAGAGACAGGTGTATCAAATTGGCGACTTGGTGATAAAGCGTATCATTCTACCACAAGGTGATCCTAGAGGCAAATGGACTCCCACATACGAAGGGCCGTTTGTAGTTAAGAAGGTATTCTCTGGTGGAGCCATGATGCTTGCTACAATGGATGGCGAAGATTTCCCGCATCCCGTGAACGCGGACATAGTTAAAAAATACTACGCATAAAAGAGACCCACTAGGTCGACATATCTAGGCAAAAGTAAGGGCATCCCGGCGAACCAAAAGGGTTCGGGAAAAAATTAGGGATAAACATATAAAAATGTACACCCGGCAAGTCGAAAACCTGAAAAGGCGGCTTGGGCAAAAAAGGGTATCCTAGTGGACTGAAAACCTGAAAAGGCGGTCCAGGCAAAAATTAGGGATTAAAGCGTATGACTATGTCCCATTCTCGGTCAGCTTCACCAAAGTCAAAGAGACTGAACAAGCCAATCACTTCTATCCGACAGCAAGAGATGAGATGCTTGAAGACATAATAGCAGTAGTAGAATTAAAATCAATAGGACTTTTTTTCATAGCTGTTTTTTCTTTGCTTTCTTGACAATTTCCTCTTACTAGGATTTCTGTCTCCTTGTATTAAAATTGCTTGTTTATAGACCCTCTTTCAAAATCAATACAATTTTATTTCCAAAAAGATACTTTTGTTTTACCTTCTCCGTTTTGTTTGCATAAACGTCCATTGATTTAATTCGAATTAATATATGCATTTGAATATGATTGATGTTTACCGAAAATACATGCATAAAATAGAAATAGCAATTACTAAAAGACTTTAGGATCAAGAATAAGGTTTAACCATGCGTTCTAACAAATCCGGTTGCAAATCATATTCCCCAGCAAAACCAGTTATTCCCAGAAGAAATTGGCACTACTAGACAGACTGGTCATCTCTTTTATCCCCAATCAGGTTCTGTTGAATATTTCTACCATCAGACAGAAATCAAATATCCCCAGCTAAGAAAGGGTCATCAATACAAATATCTCCAACCAGAATATCGGGATTTATTTTCCCATGGCAAAAAATTTCAGACGCAAATTTTTTTTTCCAGGTTAATCATCCTCCTGATACAATCAAAATAAAGATTCATTCAGACGGATATCTTTATCGATTACATTCAAGATTCATATACATCTTTCAGATATAATCCATATGAATATTCATTCTGACAAGCATTCTGATATCCTCCTAATGATGGCATCTTTAAGCCCATCCCAGACATTTATTGCAAATACAACATATACAAATATTATCAGATATAGCCTAACGTACGACTCATTCTAATTCAGCCTAACGTATGGTTCCTTCAACTGTTCCAATACGGTCTAGCGTACGACCCATTTGGATATTCATCCCCTCAGATACTACCTAGCGTACGGTACATTCTGAAATGTAGTCTAGCGTACGACTACTTTTATCATTAGATACAGCCTAATGGACGGCTCATTCTGCTACTCAGATACGATCTAGCGTATGATCCATTCTGATCTTTTATCCTCAGATACAGCCTAATGGACGGCTCATTCTGCAACTCAGATACGGTCTAGTGTACGACCCAGTCTGGCTCTTCTCATCAGATACTACCTAGCGTACGGTACATTCTGAAATGTAGTTTAGCGTACGACTACTTTTTATCACCAGATACAGCCTAACGGACGGCTCATTCTACTACTCAGATACGATCTAGCGTACGATCCATTCTGATCATTATTTCTCCAGATACAGCCTAATGGACGGTTCACTCTGCTACTCAGATACGGTCTAGCGTATGACCCATTCTAATCCTTATCTCATCAGGTTCAGCTCACCCTAATATCACCTAATGGATGACTCATTATACGGTCTAGCGTACGATCCAGTGTGACACCCATGTCTTCAGATATGGTCTAATGTATGACGCACTCTGAAGCTCTCATCATCAAACTTTCTGGATGGCATCTTTAAGCCCATCTCCATCAAGACTATCTTTTAATTAACAAGTACAAATTTTTGGGGCATTCTAAGTGTTCAATAATCTTCCACCTCCAGATCACGAATGGCGTACATATCATTCTAATTCTCTCGGTTTAAGAATATTGAACAGGGGCAGCTGTCATACCCCAAAATTTGTCTGTTAATTTTTATGATAAATTGATTCATGCATGGCATTCATTTCACATTTGCATTCATTCATTAGCATACATTCTCATATAAATTATAAATTTTAATTTATTTATTATGTGATACAGATATAAAAAATAATAATAATTTTGGTTATCTGTATGATATAAATAAATTATATATATATATATATATATATATATAAAATAGTTTTAATTTAATGATAAATAAAAATAGATTTGAATTTTAATTGTATAATTAAAATTTTAAATTAATTTTATTTGTTAAAGCTCATTAATTATAATAACTATTTTTTATAATTTAGTGACTCATGTTCCATTTATTCATTATTTATAAATAGTATTTATTTAGTAATTCACGTTTTTTACTTAATAAAATTTATTTATAAGAGTAACATTTTTTTAAAAAGCCCATAAATTATAAAATAATTTTGGTTGATATAAGTAAGAATAATTTTGTTTTTTTAAATGATGAAAGTAAAAATAGAAATAGGTTTAAATTTTAATTCAATTATGTAACTAAAATTTAAATTAATTTTTATTTGTTAAAAGTCATTTAAATTATTCATTATTTATAATAATATTTGTATTTAATAAATATTTATTTATAATAATAGATATTTAAGACCAAATCCAATTAGAGCTAACTCTCCTAAAGTATAGGAAGGGATCCAAATATTTAGCAAGGTTAAACTCTAATCCACGCCATTATAAATACTTCATATGGCTGCAGGGAGAAAAAGGAGGGAAAAGAGGAAAATGAGGAAAATGAGGAAAAAGAGGAAAAGGACAAAAAAGGACGAAAAAGAGGAGAGATACAGCAGAAGAAGATACACAAGGCAAGGCAGAAGCAAGAAGCTTCACGGGCAGGGAAAAGAGAAGCAACCATAAAGCACTCATAGCCTGAATAAGAACAACACACATACAGTGAGCAAGCTAGAAGAATCAAATCCCCAGTAAGTGTTCATTATGGAATTTGCATCCAGCATGATTACCTTGCAATACTCCTTAATTCATGCATGAATAATATTGGTTTAATATATATATTGAGATGATGTATTCATGGTTTGGTGGATGTTGATATTGCTTTATTCAAGTATGCATCTGTTCTTGATATGTCATAGCATGTTGGAGAAATTCTGTTTGCATGATTAAAGAATTATATCTGCCATTTAATTATTATTATATGAGTGTTGTTTCTAGCATGATTATATTTATTTCACATGCTGTTATTACATAATGATGATGATGATGATATAATGGTGATAATATAAATCCTTGGTTGTCTTTAACATGTATGTGTAAGGTTTATTTTATCATTATCACTTGCAGTAAAGAGAACTAATACATGAGTAAAATAATATAAGCTTCTTGATTTGTGCATGGTTATTTTTATTATTGCATAATGATTACATATGATCTTATTTTATGTGTGTGGTTTGATATAAGATGAAGTTACAGGTTTGTTGTATTCACATGAAAGAAACAGCATGAGAAAAAATAAAGTAGCTTGCCGTAAGAGAGAAAGCTGTAACATGCATGGTGGTGTTGTGTCAAAATGGAAAAATCCATGTAGAATTAATATATAGTTTAATGAAGGCGAATAAATAACGAATGGACTAACATGTTTTGTTGGTAGCTCCCCCCTCATTGCAACGTAGAGGTCTTGGGTTCGAGCCCCCAGGACCTATATTCAGTTTTTTTTACTATGTTTACTCCTTTTCCACTATAATTAACTCACCTTTCATATATCACTTAATTAATTAAGATTTTTTTTATTTCTTTCTTTTTAGTTTAATTAGGTTTTATTATTTTGTATGCCCTTTTAATTTTGTACTCGTTAATTAAGATTTAGATATTTTATATCCCCTTTTAAATTATGTACCCCATCCCGAAGCCATGTAATAGCGTAGTCTTATTTTTCGCACTTTAATTTTTCCATACTGTGAATATAACTGTCTAGATGTATGCTAATAGGATTGCATGGAAAGATAAATAACCGAACTTAGATAAATTAATTCAAGATAATATATCCGAATCCAATTATTTCCACACTTACACCTCTAGGGTAATTAAATTTTCATATATCACTTAATTAATTAAAATGGGCTATTTTGAATAATAAAATTCATTCTTAAATTTAGTTTATTTATTTCATTTGTCATGAACTTTCTATGTAATAGATTTAATTAGGATTTTTTTTATTTCTTTCTTTTTAGTTTAATTAGGTTTTATTATTTTGTATGCCCTTTTAATTGTGTACTCGTTAATTAAGATTTAGATATTTTATATCCCCTTTTAAATTATGTATCCCCCATCCCGAAGTCATGTAATAGCGTAGTCTTATTTTTTCGCACTTTAATTTTTCCATACTGTGAATATAACTGTCTAGATGTATGCTAATAGGATTGCATGGAAAGATAAATAACCGAACTTAGATAAATTAATTCAAGATAATATATCTGAATCCAATCATTTCCACACTTACACCTCTAGGGTAATCCTCTCTTTGTTGCCTTACGATATTACGGTCATGTCCCGCGAATGTGGGGATACCCTTAGCAAAGACCCTTTCGATTAAATCATCATCATTCCTAAACAGATAAGTCATAGTCCCTTCGATCAAAAGGTCAATGTCCCTACAAGATAAATCATAGTCCCTCGAACGTTACCTTCGAATATATGATTTTGTCCCTCGAACGTTGCCTTCGAATATATGACTTTGTCCCTCGATGACCCTTCGTTGTAGCCTATTGTCATACCCCGATTTTGGTCCTGAATTTTTTCCATTTTTTTTGGCACTTGGCCTAAAGTTCATTTGCATACATTCATGACCAAAGGCAACCATCCATTCCTAAATCCATATTTTTGTTACACATTGGTCATTGTCTAGTCCTTTTTTATCATGGTGCTTTTGATTATAAAATGGATTTTAATTATTTGACCTTTTTAATTTTCAATTTTAATTTCAAATCAAGTCTAATTCCAAATTTCAAGTTAATCTTAATTGTGTTTTACTAATGATTCAAACTCTAATTGATTTTAATTTCCAAATAAATGTTAGAGTTGATATCAAAGTAATTTTTAACAAATTATAGATTGATTTGATTTTAATTGGTTTTGTTGATTTTTTGATTTTAAATTGATATTTTGATTAGTCTCGGATTATTTCTAAAATCCATATCCATTTTTTATAACCAAATATTCATTTCCATAAACCAAGTTACAACCATTTCTTATTACATTTTTTACAAACACTTCAACCAAGTTCAAATTACAATCACAAATTCATTTCAAAATTCCATACCATTTAACCAAATTCAAATCAAATCAAGTTTCAACCAAATTCTCATTCATTCATTAATATCATACATTCAAAAATCATATTCAACCATGCATTCATATCTAGGCCATTACATAACCATGAACCAAATTGCAACATACATATTTCCATAAACCATGACATTGCACAACCATTACAACATGTCCAAACTCATTTTCATACATACATTCAATTAATCATTTAACTCCAAAACAATTATCCAAAGACATATCCAAATCCAAGAAATCCTAAGCCATCCAAATAGAAGTCATTTCTAATTAACATTGCTACCATTCAAATTACCAAGTTTTAGTAAGACATTCACATGAACACCAAAATTCTGCATGATACTGCACCAAAATTCTGCACAATTCAGCATCAAAATTCTGCACAATTCAGCATCGAAATTCTGCACAATTCAGCACCAAAATTTTGCATAATGCTGCATCAAAATTCTGCATAATAAGCATCAAAATTCTGCATAATTCTGCACCAAAACCTCCAACATAATCTAATCCAATGCAAGCCTTACAACATGCCGACCATAGCTCCGTAACAAAGACCGTAAACCGTTAGCCCCCAGCTTATAACCGAAACTCGACAGCTTATAACCGAAACTCTAACCGCATCATCCACAAAACCGAATTGGGTTCCTCCAAATTCCACAACAATGTATCGAAACCATATCTTGCAGCCACAGGCATCCTACAAAGTAGCGCTTCTCGATGCTGCCGGAGGGATTGGTCAGCCACTGGCACTTCTCATCAAGATGTCGCCTTTGGTTTCCGACCTGCATCTCTATGATATTGCGAATGTTAAGGGAGTTGCGGCTGATATTAGTCATTGCAACACTCCTTCAAAAGTTACGGATTTCACAGGAGCTGCTGAGTTAGCCAATTGTTTGAAAGGCGTAGATGTTGTTGTTATACCTGCTGGTGTTCCTAGGAAATCCGGGATGACTCGTGATGATCTTTTTAACATCAATGCCGGTATAGTTAGAGACTTGGTCTCTGCTGTTGTAGATAATTGCCCTGGGGCTTTTATTCATATTATTAGTAATCCGGTGAATTCTGTTGTGCCTATTGCTGCTGAAATTTTGAAACAAAAAGGTGTCTATGATCCTAAAAAGCTCTTTGGTGTTAGCACACTTGATGTTGTGAGGGCAAACACCTTTGTTTGCTCAGAGAAAGAACTTGAGGCTGATTGATGTAGATGTCCCTGTTGTTGGGGGCCATGCTGGGATTACCATTCTTCCTCTATTGTTAAAGACAAAACCCTCGGCGAGTTTCACTGATGAAGAAATTGAGAAGCTGACTGTCAGGATTCAAAATGCTGGAACTGAAGTTGTTGAGGCAAAAGCTGGTGCAGGGTCTGCAACTTTGTCAATGGCTTTATGCAGCAGCTAGATTTGTTGAATCCTCTCTTCGTTGCACTTGATGGAGATGCTGATGTGTACGAGTGCTCATATGTACAGTCAGATCTGACCGACCTTCCGTTTTTTGCTTCAAGGGTGAAGATTGGTAGGAAAGGAGTCGAGGCTTTCATTCCAACTGATCTCCAAGGATTGAGTGAGTACGAGCAGAAGGCTTTGGCAGCAGCCCCTAATCACAATATGGTGTTCTCTGCCGGTTCTGATGGAAAGGTTGTCCTATATAAACTGTCTTTATCAACCATGAAAAAAAAAGAGTCAGTTGGTTAATTATGCCACTCTCACCTGTAATTGGTGAGTGCGGTATGGCAATCAAGACATATAGCTAACATAATCCAACCTGTAGCAAACTGATAAATGACAGAATAAAATCTGCAACTTGCAAGAAGAGGATAACATAATTCGGTTTCCGGTTTCAATACTCACCTTGAACCTCAACCTCATCCACAACCTCCCTGTTACAAGAAATTCACTGCAGTAAAAAACACAAATTAATTAGTCAAAGCTGTGGAGTTTCAAAAAAATATTCGAATTGGCATTAAGACAAAAAAATGAAGAAGAAAGCACGAGCTCAGAATATCATTTTCGGGTTTAGCATTAAACAGGGCAATTCGATTCTGAGTACATCCAAAGTGATTTGCAGGGATGCTCTTTTGAATACCAAAGACACCAATTGAAACCCTAATTCGTAAGGATAAATAGAGAGAAAGAGTGAATCAGTGGGGGGGGAACAAAAAAATCTCAAAGAAAAACCCTAAACACAAAAAAGGGATCCAAAAGTTAAAATCACGAAAACCTGAAAGAAAGCAAAGGGAGGCATTTGTAAGCTCATCATTACCGCCACCGAAGGTGAGTTTTCGATTGGATCCCTCTGAAGCATTTGATAGAGAATGATTGATTGAGTTTGAGAGTGTGAGAGAGATTCGTTGAGGGTGATGAGAGTTGAGTGTAGCACCTCAAATTTGCACCTATCATTGTACATACATTTTCATATTAGGTCATAGCATATCATGATACATTGCATATCATTGCATTGTCCCCAGTTGCCTCAAGAGCAAGCAAGCAAAGAATTAGGTCAAACTGATCAGGAGATCAGTCAACCAATCAAGCAAGGGTGTTTCTCAAGGAATCAAAGCCCTAGGGTTTGTCCAACAAGTTCACATGACTTGGAGGTTCATTTGAAGTGTTCAAGTCAAGGGTTGAAGGCTCAGAGGTCATCAGTCATGCACAGACAGTCAAAAAACCTAAAAAGTCAAGGACAGTCAACAATCAGTCAAAGCAGTGGATGGTGGCCATTCTTGTGGAATTTGGGCACCATGGTCAATAATCAAGAGTTCACACAACTTGGGACATCATTTGAAGTCAAGGTCTCAAGGAATTAGGGTTTGGAATTCATCAGAAGTGCACAGTCAGTCCAAAACCCTAGAAAAGTCAAAGTTGGTCAACTGTGGTTGATTTTATGGTTTTGATGGATGGAAATGGTTTGAGAGAGCTTATTCATGTCCTAATAGGCCTCATATATCATGGCAATCAACATCATTGAAGAATTTGAAGCCAATCAGAAAATTTCCCAAAATAGAAACTGGACCTGTAATTTTAACTGCCAAAAATGGAAACTTCTTGATCCTCAACTTGCATCATGATACAAGCTTCAAATGAATTTTTGCCCAACATGAAAGTTGAAGATCTTGTTCTCCCATTTTCAAAAAGTCCAAGAACTCTCAAATCCCATGTATGGTTGTCAAGATATGATCAAATCATTTTCACAAAATCTTGAACTTCAAAAGGCCATATCTCTCAAACCATAAGGCCAAATTTGGTGGGGTTTTTTCCTACAAACCACATTTTTCCTCCTCTTTCCAAAAATATAAATTTCATTCACCAAAACCTTGCCAATCAAAATGGCATTTTTTGACCTATTTCATTTAAAAATCAAGTTTGACCAAACTTTGACTTTTTGATTCATTGATTTTTTTCACCATTTTGCCAATTGGGAAATGTTCAATATGTCATTTGCAACTGGTCTAGAGCTTAATTTCATGTTCATGCCATCATCACGCCACCATTTTGGACCAAGGTGCAAAAGTGCAAATATGGCAAAATGGTTTGAAATAAGCAAGGCAATGTAGCAATTCATGAACCAACATAAAACAGCAATTGTCAAAGTCAGTAGCAGCCTGGTTTCAAGGCCCAATCGTGCCAAATTCACACCTCTCTTTCCACTCATGCTCAACTTAGCAATTTGCAAATGGGACCATTTGAGCTAACTGAGTTTAACACATAATTAAGTGACCCTAAACAGACATATTTAAGGTCATTCTCTGCTCATTCCAACCCTAGAATCATAGCTGCAGACCACAGAATTCCTCACTTCTTCCTTCTTGCATTTTTGCTCGAGCACCATTTCCACTCAAAACTCCCAAAGCATCACGAGCTTTCTTGCTTATTTCGTGACTTAGACATCATTGTGAGCTCTACAGCCATCAAATACCAACTGTAAAGCCCTTTCCTACTCTGCTTTCTCCATGGACCAGCAATGGCATTTGTAGATTTGAGCGCTTGCAAGCATTTCTGAGCCAAGGTTCCTCAAGTATACATCAATATCAACCACAACCTGCATCTGTTTTTGCCTGCAACATCAAAATAGCCACTGCATCATCATTGTTCTTCAAACTTGGTAATATTTCGAATCTCATCATTCATTAAGCCATGCCATGTATCATGAAGGTCCTTCTCTGCTGATTGTTTTAAGCTATAGATTGTTGAAAATGGTTAGATATTGATGAAGATATGTCAATCTGAAAGTTGAGGTTCATGTTTATTTTTGCTCGAATCTTGGTTGTTTGTGCATTTTGATGAAAGTGGATAATGGATTTGTGATGTACAATGTTTACTGAGTGTATTGCCATGTTTGATTTGGATTTCTGGGTGATTTAATTTTGAGTTCATGATGATGATGAAGTTGATACCCTGTTCATAAACTTCAAACCTGCCCGGAAATTTGCTCGATTAGTTGTTTGTTTTGTTGTTGGCTGATGTTATATGATGATAGTGTTTCATAGGCCTGGTTTGGTTGGTGATGCTGGATGCGTTTTGTTATTCATGTTTGATGCACGAATGTTTGAAACTGATGAATGCATGATTGTTGCTGCATAAACCCTGTAGCTAAAACCCTAGCATTTCCAGAATTTTCCCATGATGACGTTTGTTTTGCTATTGGCTGATGTTGCTTAATGATGATGTTACATGGCCACGCTTATTTGTTGATGTTATTGTTCATGTTTTGATGATTGAATGATGAATGATGAAGATGCATGTTGATTGCTGTTAGAAACCCTAGTTACATGAGTTGCCATGCTGCTAAACCCTGTAGCTTAAACCCTAGGACATTTTCCAGGTCTCCTTTGAATCATGCTTGTTTCCCTGTTGCCTAATGTTGCATGATGCTGTTCGCTATGATGCCGTGCTGTTTATTTGATGTTGTTTATGGTGATTACATGAGGATGAATGCACTTTGTTACAGCCAAAACCCTAGGTCGCATGAACATGAAACCCTGCCTAGAAGCATGAATACATTTGGCTGTTGTTGTTGGAATTTTCGCAGGCTGTACTGTTCCATTGGCTAGTGGCCAATCAAAACATTTCATTGCATTTGCCAAAACTCTGCGTTTTGATTAATGAGGCGCGTATTTACAAGAGTGCCACTCGGTCAACTTAGTTGACTGGCCATGCCATGCTTTTGTTCATGTTTTGTTCCAATTATGTCTCAACTTCCAAAATTCAGTTTTAATTCATTTCAACTCCAAAAATTATGGGATTTTTTGCATTGTGATCTGTTGGATGTCTAGAATTTTATCATGATTTTTAATATTTTTCCTGATCATTGGATATTAATTGGCTCTAGGGTTTGTGTTATGTGACAAAAAATGATACATGTTGCCAAAACAATTGTTAAATACTCATGTTGCATCCATTGGTTCTGAAATTTTTTGTGGTGAAACTAGACTCACTCATCTTTGTTTTGATGTAGAGTTTATGCATTTATCATTTGTGGTTTGCTAGATATGAATTTTTGAACTAGGGTGTGACAATTTGTGTCACACCAATGATGTGCATTTTCTTGATTTTTGTTCACATGTCTCCTGGCCTCCAATTGACCCCAAATTTTGCATGAATGATCTCTTACATGTCTAGTTTGTGTATGAATTTTCTTGGAATTAATTGTGCTGTTTTCCATTTGATTGTGAATTTTCTTCCCTGCCTAGTCAATGGTTGACTTTTTGTGCTACATGTTGCCAAATCCTTTGTGAAATTCTTATACCATATTGTATGACCATGAAATTTCACATGTGATAACTAGACATCTTGAGCTTTGCATTGGTGTTAATCTCATTCATTTCTCATCTGTTTTCAATTTGATATGATTTTTTGAAGTTGACCCATGTTTGTTGACTTTCTTTGTGCATGCTTGAATTTGGTTTGACTTCTTGATTTTAATTGACTGCCTTCCTCTCATCCAAATGCCATGAAATTTTACATGCCTACCATGCTAGATGTTAGGATTGAGTGTGATTTATTTGATGATTTTTGAAAATGTTTGGGTTGACTTTTTATGCAAGTCATTCTGTTGACTTTTTTGTGCTTTCATTTGCCTTACTTTGACTTCAAATGTTCATGAAATGATAATGATGCATGATTTGATTGTGAATCCAATTGAGATAGCTTCTTAAATGTTTGAACATGAATTGGGTTGACTTTTCTTTGCTGTTTTGACTTTTTCTTTCATCCTTGACCCTAGGCTAGTCCTAGTGGTCTTTTGAGCTTACAATTGAGTTCTTGTTTCAGGTTAAGCGCCAATGCCTCAAAGATCATTCAACTTGTTTGAGCTTGATTGTTTACTAAATGCTAACCTTTGTTTTGTAGGTTTGACTCATTGTGTTTGAGTCCTGTGCCTTGCACAGTTGATCATCTGTTTTGCTTGTGAATCCCATTCCTTTGCTTTTAACTATTTAATTGCATACTGATTTGTTTGGTTTTTCTCAGGTACCCTTTAGTTGCTTTAGTTGCTTGCTTTGCTATTTAGCAATTGCTTTTAAGGTATAATTACTTCTTCTTCATGTAGTCTGGAGACCCGGTCTGTTATTTGACCGGGCAAACTGTCTGAAGTCCTCCTTAAGAGGCCATGCTTGTGTGTGTTTAAAATTGTCCCAAGCAGGAAAAGTCCTTCAAGTAAGGCAATTGGTGGAAGGTAGGGATATGAAATCTATCCCCCACTACTCTTGTTGTGTCATCCCTCTGCTCACACTGTTGTGTGTGGATGCATTGGGATACAAACCCAAGATCTTGTACAAAGTGTACAGTGTCAGAGTCTTCGAGTATAGAAGGGTTCCCACTTTCTGGACCCATGCTCATTTGTCTATTAGCTCTCCCTGGCCAGGGATAAGAGCTGTGAGGTCTCATCCTCACTTCATCCTTTCATCTGCTTCACCTTAGCCTCTCAATGGCAAGGTTAAGAGCACACTTACCCTATTCCAGTTGGCCCTAGTGCCTAACCCTTGTGTGAGCCTCTTGTATGCATATAGAGTGTGCTTCCTGTGATTGCCTGTTTGCTTTGCCTCTTTAGGTTTGGTTTAGACTTGCCCTTGTGCAAGGCAGGTTGTGCTTGACTTGCTTCCTGTGCAAGTCAAGTCTGTGTGGCTTACTCCCTGTGTGAGCCATGCTTAGAATTGTTTTGCCGAACTACGGCAACTCTGATTCTCATATTCAGATGAGATACGTAGGCACGAGACGCGATGTCTTGCCGAGTTTGACTAACCACTAACACTAACTCTTTTCTCTCACCCCTGTGTGATTGAGATCTCTTCTTTTCTCTCGCCCTCGTTGCGATTGAGACCTCCCCTTTCTCTTGCCCTAGTTGCAATCGAGACCCTTGCTTCCTGTGCAAGTCGTGTCTAGGATAGGTTGGCCCGTGTGCCATTTAGCTAGAAACCTTAACTTAGGGTTGACTTTGCATGACAACATCTAGGCTCGAGTCGTAGTCTCCCTAGTGTTGTGTCTCCCTCTGTTATCTGGTTAGGCTAGATCCTTTGTCCCTGCGTAGGGGAACTACATCGCCCTGATCTTCATACCAGATGAAGTATGTAGGCAGGAGATTGAGCTAATCTCTCCGGGCGCCTTTTCTTTTCTTTTGTGTGTGCTTGACAGTTGTAGGCTGAGTCCCCGACTCCCTATCTATCTGTTGTGTGTGTTTAGGTTCGGATGTCAATGTAAGTCCAGTGATTGGCATTTGGGCTCCATGTTTGCCTCTTTGTGTGTGTTTTAGGTTCGGATGCTGATGTAAGTCCAACGATTGGCATTCAGGCTCCACGTTTGCCTGTGTCTCGTTTGTTTGTGTGCGTGTCAGCCGAGCTACGAATGCTCTGATTCTTCTCTCGTCCGAGAAGATACGTATGCATAGGATACGATATCCTAGCGAGCATGTGTCGTTTCCCCAGTACGAACTACTTCGACTCTGATGTCTATGCCTGATAGACTAAGTAGGCCCAGGATGCGACATCCTGCCGAGTCAGTTTCAGTCAGTTTCTTTTGTCTCCTTCAGCCAGTGTGTGTGTGTTTGAGCAGTGTTTTAGCAACCAATTTATTCCTTCCTTTTGTGCGTGGATCCCGTAGAGTACTACGGATGCGTAGGGTGCCTAACACCTTCCCTTCGCATAACCGACTCCCGAACCCATCCTCTTTGGTCGCGAGACCATGTTCTTTCCTAGGTTTACTTCGAGCGTTTCCTTTCCCTCTTTTGGGATAAATAACGCACGGTGGCGGCTCTGTTGTTTCTTTCTTTTCCCGCCGGTTTTTCGCGTAATGCGACAGCTGGCGACTCTGCTGGGGAGATAGAGAAGTTGACCTATGCTGGTCCATCTTCCCCGAGCGAGTCTCTCCTAGCGCTCTCTAGGTTAGGGCTTTGGTTGCTTTGCACTGTTTTATTGCATTCTTTGTATATATTTGCATTTACTGTTTGCATTTATTCGTATTCGTCTGTTCATCTGGCTGTGTTCCTCTGTTTGGGGTGGGAGTTACTCGAGGTAAAAGGCCCAATACCCAGGCTATGAGTGAAATCTAGGAAACCTAGGAATAGAGTGATTCATGGGAAGCGGGTGGTGTACGCCACTTAGCGGAACATTGATATCACGAGCAGTTCAGACCCTGGTGGGATATTATCGGTGCATACATCGGGTGTGCACAGGATGATATTCTGCGAAAGGTTATTTATCCTGCGTTTCTCTTGACCTTACCCTGGCCTAGACTACACCCGTGAGTGGGGAAGGGTTCATTTTAACAGGTACAGTTGGTGACTCCTGGTACTGATGGTGACTACGAGTTATATTTCTGGACGCCGGAGGTTTGACCCTGGTATTGATCAGAGGGTTCCGTTTATTTCGGATCCCTGGGCTGAATTTGAGGGTACTCGCTCAGATGGTGACTCAGTTCTCCAGACATGGGTTCAGATGCCAGCTCCTCAGATGACTTTGGGGTTTCAGATGGTTCCTCAGATGCCAGTTCCTGCCAGTCTTGGCTCCATCATTTGCATCATAGCATGTTTATTTTCCAAAAAAATAGTAATGCATGAAAGAAAAAAGTTAACTCGCATACGCATATCCTTTTCAGGATCATTCATGATAAAATAGCATCCGCATCATGCATATCATACACATCCTTGCATTGCAGACATGTTTGGAAAGACTCCTCGCTTTGGTTCCCGACTGAGACAGGATTGTTGATCACCGTCCGCATCGCGACCAGACTCAATCATCAAAGAAGTATGGACCAGGTTCAGACAGAGTTGGCTGAAATGAGGGCAAACATGGCCCAGTTCATGACAATGATGCAAGGGGTCGTTCAGGGGCAAGAGGAGCTGCGTGCCTTAGCCCAGAGACTGGAAGCCATGATTCCACCAGTCCACCGTGCTCCACCAGTGGGTGTACCCGTTCATGAGAATGCTGCTGTCACTATTCTCGTCGATGATTATACCATGGGTGATGAATTGAAGGGGATCAGAATCAGTGAACAGCCTCTTGCTGCAGAGACTGTTAATGTCAGAGCAACCCGCGCTCCGGTTCGCCATCCTGGCTCTTCAAGTTCTTCCGGTTCTAAGAAGCCATCCTCTGGGGCACCCAAAAGGGGAGAAAGTGAAACAAATGTTGTGCACCGTCGGAGGAGTGCAAACAGAGGACAGTATCGTCAGGCTGCTGCTGTAACTATCCCAGCAACTCAAACTCAACAGCAACAGAGAAGACCAGCTCAGCAGCATCAGCGTCAGCAACATCGTCCTCAGCGGCAGGTTTACCAGCCTCCCATTGACAATCAAGCTGGTACAAGTAATGAGAGGAAGAAGATCATTTTTGATCCAATCCCCACGTCCTACGCCGAACTGTATCCCTCTCTGTTAGAGCGGAACTTGATTACGCCCAGAGACCCGCCGCCCATACCTGTCAACCCTCGGTGGTGGTATAGGCCTGAACAACATTGTGTGTATCATTCGGGTGCTCCCGGTCATGATGTGGATAGCTGCTTTCAGCTGAAGATGAAGGTTCAAGACCTTGTGAGGTCAGGAATTCTGATTTTGGAGGATTTAGGTCCCCGTGTTAATCAAGCTTGAAGATAACAAGTCCTGGGCTGGCGCCGACTTTTTCTTCAGAAGGGTTGTTCGGAAAACAGAAGCTGCTGATGCAAGAGATACTGACAGTTGTCATCCCCGGTGGGATCTATCACAATTGGGTCACTGTGGGCGTTCCTACAGTTGTTCATAAGTCAGAGTAACAATCACTTTGTTTAAAAACCCTTCTCCCATGCCAAAAGGAGAAGTGATGACATTGTTGGCAACATTTTGTGCAATGATATTTTCATTCAAATAAATTCATGTTAAACATTTGTTTTCCATTTGTTTTCCCTTTTTGCTTTTTTGCATGAAATCGGTGATCACAAAAAACCTTAAAAACAAGAATAAAAGCAATCTTTTCATCTGCATAACGATTGTCTTGTCTGATTTTCAAAGTGCTTTTCATATCAAAATCTTTATGCAGGTGGTTTCTCAAACCCATTGAACATAATGATCGGACGTCATCTCCCAATTTTGAATTCCCTGTATTCAAAGCGGACGAAGATGATGTTGAAGGGATTCCTGACGAGATTTCCCGACTTCTTGAGCAAGAAAAGAAGATCACACTCAGCTGCATCTCGAGAATCAGCAGAACAGCCAACTGGGGCATTATCAAAAAAAAAAAAAAGAAGAAAGAAAAAAATCAATCAAAAAAGAAAAAAAGAAAAAAAAGAAAAAGAAAGAGGAGGGTGCAAAATAAAAAAAAAAACAAGAAATCAATCAAAATCAAAAAAAATCAAAAGAAATCAAAAGAAATCAAAAGCAAAATCAAAAGAAAACAAAAGAAGATAGCACCCTCAAAGTCCCAAGTTGACTGATGCTGAATTCGATCGAAAAGAAGAGATCAACTGCCATGTGTCATGGTCAGTCATATCAGCAGAGAGTGGAAAAGCATTCGTTAAGAAGGTCAAGCCTCGTGTGTTCCGAGGGACCTCATGCTCAAGAAAGTCCTGTCTTTCACACCCGATTCCAGGGGCAAGTGAACCCCTAAGCTAGGAACGTCCATATGTTTTCAAGAGAGCCTTTTCAGGCGATGCTTTAACGCTTGCTACAATGGATGAAGAAGTTCACTCGTCCTATGAATTCTGATGCAGTCAAGAAATACTTCGCCTACAAAAAACAAAAAAATCAAAAGCTCGCTAAGTCGAACACCCCAAAGGGCGACTTAGGCAAAAAGGAGCGTCTCGGTGGATTGAAAACCCGAAAGGGCGATCCAGGCAAAAGTTAGAGACATTGAAAAAAAAGGAATTTGCATCCCGCTAGATTGAACACCTCACACTGGGGCAATCTAGGCAAAAATTAGGGATTTGGCAAGTAACTGCATCTTGACAAGACTGTGCTGTACGTCTGTCATCCGTCAGGGATTCTCGATTCGTCGTCGACTGAAGCTTTGAATACATCGAAAATTCGAAATGGTAGAGGAAAGGTCTTTATGTTCAATGTAGCCCTCTCCAATATATATCACCGATTTCAAACTTGTACAGATCTATGGAGTCTTGCCCTTTGCAGACTACCATCCCATCACATTTAATTTGAGCTTTTATCCAATTATTTGCACTCTTATTCGTTTCAACTCAACAAATGTTTTGCATGTTTTAATTGATAAAGTATCATTGTTTTCAAAATAAACAAATTTTTCACAAAAATTGTTCTTAAACAAAGTGAACGTTCACAATGATGGAAGGATACTTAGGAGACCCACAGTGCTCTCCCGGGGGTGGTATGATTACCAACAGGTAAGACAATTGTTCGTATCTCGAGCATGACTGTATCTTTGTCCTGCAGAACCTCGTATGGTCTCTCCTCAGTGAAGTTGCCCGATGCAGTGTTGTTTGAAGTTGTTCATCTTCATGTTCCCGGCAGTACAGATTCTTACTCCAAATCCTTGTTAGCTCTATTGTGGGGCATCCCCAGTAGAATGCTATTTGAGCCCTACCGTGGGGCATCCCCAGCAAGTTTGCTGTTTCGGACATTATTGTGAGGCAGCTCCCCTAGCAGAGCGTTTACTGAAGACTTCAACTTTCGCCTCTCCAGCAGGCCAGTCTTCCTCTCTTCCAGCATTGGTGCTTTTCTTTGAAGATTCAGTATTCGGAGGATCGACATCCCCGTAATCCGGCATTCCCTCAGATAGATCCCTCAGTGGAGTTGTTGGCATGATGAGCTCTCTCAATGCCTATCTATCCTCGTCAGAGATCTGGTTGCTCCTTGGTATCTCTGATTTCCATCACGAGTTGTTGTGGCGCATCCGCCCGTATGTTGAACTCTGTTCTCCGGTTGTGACCGACGATCCCTCCGGAAGTCTCTCGTGGCTCTTCCTCCCCTGCAGGATGAGGACTTTGGTTTTCTCTCCGGATGGTTGATTCCCGGACCTGTGGTGCCGAACATGTCTGTTTGCCAGCATTCATCATACATTCATCATGCATAATGCATACATGCATAATCATAGCATTCGGATATTCATGCTGCAGCTGTTGCCGTGTATCTGTTGTTGGTTGTTTCCTGCTACCTGGTGATACAGATCTCTCCAGTAGATTTTCCTTAAGCAGATACGGGTGTGTCCGATCTCTCCATGTAGAGTCTACCCCTTAAGCAGAAAGTGTCTATCCTTTCCTGCCATTTCCCCACTGAGATACATCCTCGTGGATGACGGTTGCTTCCGTTCCCTCCCTACACGGGATGGGTTTTCCCTATTGAGTTCTTTCCTCATTAGGATGAGTCTTGTTTCAGTCTGCCTTTTTGGATCAATCCTAAATTGGCTTTCTGTTGTCTCCTGTACTTCCCGGGGCATAAATGAATAGTCGCTCACTAACCGGCACTCATTCATCTTATCCTCAGCGGAATTTGTGGCCTCTACCTACAAACCGGTAGCTGTAAGTCCTTTCTTTACGGTCTTCTACCCACTAGCTGGTAGTTGTAAATCCTTTTTTCTCACTCTGTCTCAGCAGATTGTTTGTTGGCCTCTACCTACAAACCGGTAGTTGTAAGTCCTATCTTTGTGGTTTTCTACCCACTAGCTGGTAGTTGTAAAATCCCACATTCCTCCCCTTGTTGGAGTTAACCCTTTGTGCTCATCCCGATGATGACTGGTTACGTTTCCGTGGTTTTCTGCCTACAAACCGGTAGATGTAATCCCCTCTTTGTGGTATTAATGGTCTTGTCCCCTTTGGATACTTGCCTTGATCAAGCAGTATTGTCCCCATTGGGTCTTCACCTTCTTTGTGGATACTTGCTCCGAGTAAGCAACTTTATCCTCTTTGGATTGGTCATCTTTGCATACCTAGTCCTGGTACCGATGCCTTTCTTTTCGGTCGATTATTCATTTAACAACCTACAACCCGGTTATGGATAATCTTCCATGCGAGGTTATTATCTACGTTCTGACGGCTATAGATAATATATCTCATGCGCTCTTTGGTCAATCTTTCGATTGTTATCACCAGCAGAGTAAGATTCGTATTCCTTGTGGAATCGAATGTTCATCCTTTAACAAGTTTGCCTTCGCTCTCTTCAGGATGTTTTCGGTCGATTATTCATTTAACAACCTACAACCCGGTTATGGATAATCTTCCATGCGAGCGTATTATCTACGTTTTGACGGCTATAGATAATATGTCTTATGATTTTCCGGTATTCAGACCGAAGGAGTTTCCGACGATCAGGTCGATGTACTCATGGCACTCAGGCCAATTTTCCGGTATTCAGACCGAAGGAGTTTCCGACGATCAGGTCGATGTACTCATGGCACTCAGGCCAATTTTCCGGTATTCAGACCGAAGAAGTTTCCGACGATCAGGTCGATGCACTTATGTTTTTTCGGTATTCAGACCAAAGAAGTTTCCGACGATCAGGTCGATGTACTTATGGCATTCAAACCAATTCACGCTTTGGTCGGTCACCCGTTTCATACCTACAACCCGGTATCCTTGGTGTTCCTTCCTGTTTGCTCGCTGTCGTGACCTTGATCCCCGAGTGGAGCGGTTTTCACGAAATATTTCTCCAGCATAGTTCATCCTACCAGTGGATTGGACAGGTTTCGGTATCAGATCAGTGTGTGCATCCCCAGCTGAGTTGATTCTACTTGTGAATATTGTGGGTCGTCCCCGGCAGAGTAGCGGTTATTCCCCAAAGCATAGCCTATTCTATCTGAGGTTTGTATGAGCCTTACCCCCAGAGAGTTGCCTGGTTTAGTTTCCCCCAGCGGAGCTTTCATTTCCCCAAGCGGAATTTTTGTGGATTGATTGGGCTATCCCCAGCAGTTTACCTTTGCTTTCCCCTAGCAGAGTGGCATTATTACTCCCCAGCGAGTTGCCTTGTCCTACTCCCCCAGCGGATTTGTATCGAAGATTCCTCAACACAGTCGTCCTGTGTATTTCTCCCGCAGAGTTCTTATCATATTGCATTGCATATAGTAATCATTGCATCCTCAAACTGCGTAGCATTTCCATCCCATATGGAGCATTACGCCATAGAAAAATTCAAACATATGCATTCATGTGTTCGATACCCCATCAGACCGTATCCCCGGCAGAGGCGGATCATCTTTATTCAACATCAGCACAGCAAGTCTGCTACAGTTGCTTCGACAACATTCAGAATTGTTATCCCCACAGAGGTTTATTTCCTCACCCGATGGTGACAGAGGTTTATTTCCTCACCCGATGGTGACAGAGGTTTATTTCCTCACCCGATGGTGACAGAAATTTGTTTCTCCCTAGTGAGACCCCTAGCAGGTGATCAGCCTTGCCTTGACATATCTAAGATGTCATTCTTATGATACCAGTAAGTGTCATGTCAAACACCCGCGTGTGTCTTCTTTGTTTTTGGTGTCGGTAAACACCATTGCTTCGGTGTCGGTAAACATCGAGTTCCACCCAGTCATCGGTAAATGTCTGGTCATTTTTGGTGTCGGTAAACGCCATTGTTTCGGTGTCGGTAAACATCGAGTTCCACCCAGTCATCGGTAAATGTCTGGTCATTTTTGGTGTCGGTAAACGCCATTGTTTCGGTGTCGGTAAACATCGAGTTCCACCCAGTCATCGGTAAATGTCTGGTCATTTTTGGTGTCGGTAAACGCCATTGTTTCGGTGTCGGTAAACATCGAGTTCCACCCAGTCATCGGTAAATGTCTGGTCATTTTTGGTGTCGGTAAACGCCATTGTTTCGGTGTCGGTAAACATCGAGTTCCACCCAGTCATCGGTAAATGTCTGGTCTTTTTTTGGTGTCGGTAAACGCCATTGTTTCGGTGTTGGTAAAACATCGGGTCCTTTTCGTCAGTCATCGGTAAATGTCTGATAATCCCCAACAGAAATCCCCAGTAGAGTCATCGGTAAATGTCCTATCTGGTTTTCAGTTGCAAATTTTGTTTGTCTCTTACCATAAATGTCCCATCCCAGTCATCGGTAAATGTCTGGTCATTCTTTTTGATGTCGGTAAACATCGAGTCTCATCCCAGTCATCGGTAAATGTCTGGTCATTCTTTTTGATGTCGGTAAACATCATCTTTCGATGTCGGTAAACATCGTGCCTCATCCCCAGTCATCGGTAAATGTCTGGTCATTCTTTGTTCTCTTGTTAATAAAATCAAAATCCCCAGAAGTCGTCGGTAAACGTCTTGTCTGGTATCACCACGAAGGTTTTGTTCCTCCCCAAGCGGAGATGCCATCGGTAAATGGCCCAGTTTTCTTTCGATATCGGTAAATGTCGAGTCCCCAGTGAAGTCACCATCGGTAAATGGTCTTGCTTCCTTCCTACATCAAATTATTTCCCAGCAGCCATCGGTAAATGGTCTGGCTGAAGTTGATATCGGTAAATATCAAGGTCCCAGTTTTAACCATCGGTAAATGGTTTTCGCTTTTCAGAAGTTTGTTTTCCCAGCAGCCATCGGTAAATGGTCTGGCTGAAGTTGATATCGGTAAATATCAAGTTTTAACCATCGGTAAATGGTTTTCTTTTTCCAGAAGTTTGTTTTCCCCAGCCGCCATCGGTAAATGGTCGTGCTGAAGTTGATATCGGTAAATATCAAAGTTTTAACCATCGGTAAATGGTTTTGTTTTTCAGGAATTTTGTTTTCCCCAGCCGCCATCGGTAAATGGTCTGGCTGAAGTTGATATCGGTAAATATCAAGTTTTAACCATCGGTAAATGGTTTTGTTTTTCAGAAGTTTGTTTTTCCCAGCAGCCATCGGTAAATGGTCCGGCTGAAGTTGATATCGGTAAATATCAAGTTTTAACCATCGGTAAATGGTTTTGTTTTTCAGAAAGTTGTTTTCCCAGCAGCCATCGGTAAATGGTCGTGCTGAAGTTGATATCGGTAAATATCAAGGTCCCAGTTTTAACCATCGGTAAATGGTTTGTTTTTCAAGAAGTTGTTTTCCCAGCAGCCATCGGTAAATGGTCCGGCTGAAGTTGATATCGGTAAATATCCAGTTTTAACCATCGGTAAATGGTTTGTTTTTCAAGAAGTTTGTTTTCCCCAGCCGCCATCGGTAAATGGTCGTGCTGAAGTTGATATCGGTAAATATCAAGGTTCCAGTCCTTCAACCATCGGTAAATGGTTTTGCTTTTCTGAAGTTGTCATGCAGTTTGTCATCGGTAAATGACGTGGTTTTTCTTGTATTATATCCAGTCGGTGCAAATTTCTACGGTTCTTTTGTATTCAATCCCTGTTTACCCTGAAAGTCTGACAGCCATCTGCTATCATCCGTTCGGGTTCCCAGCTGATTGAATAGGGGCAGCTGTAGCACCTCAAATTTGCACCTATCATTGTACATACATTTTCATATTAGGTCATAGCATATCATGATACATTGCATATCATTGCATTGTCCCCAGTTGCCTCAAGAGCAAGCAAGCAAAGAATTAGGTCAAACTGATCAGGAGATCAGTCAACCAATCAAGCAAGGGTGTTTCTCAAGGAATCAAAGCCCTAGGGTTTGTCCAACAAGTTCACATGACTTGGAGGTTCATTTGAAGTGTTCAAGTCAAGGGTTGAAGGCTCAGAGGTCATCAGTCATGCACAGACAGTCAAAAAACCTAAAAAGTCAAGGACAGTCAACAATCAGTCAAAGCAGTGGATGGTGGCCATTCTTGTGGAATTTGGGCACCATGGTCAATAATCAAGAGTTCACACAACTTGGGACATCATTTGAAGTCAAGGTCTCAAGGAATTAGGGTTTGGAATTCATCAGAAGTGCACAGTCAGTCCAAAACCCTAGAAAAGTCAAAGTTGGTCAACTGTGGTTGATTTTATGGTTTTGATGGATGGAAATGGTTTGAGAGAGCTTATTCATGTCCTAATAGGCCTCATATATCATGGCAATCAACATCATTGAAGAATTTGAAGCCAATCAGAAAATTTCCCAAAATAGAAACTGGACCTGTAATTTTAACTGCCAAAAATGGAAACTTCTTGATCCTCAACTTGCATCATGATACAAGCTTCAAATGAATTTTTGCCCAACATGAAAGTTGAAGATCTTGTTCTCCCATTTTCAAAAAGTCCAAGAACTCTCAAATCCCATGTATGGTTGTCAAGATATGATCAAATCATTTTCACAAAATCTTGAACTTCAAAAGGCCATATCTCTCAAACCATAAGGCCAAATTTGGTGGGGTTTTTTCCTACAAACCACATTTTTCCTCCTCTTTCCAAAAATATAAATTTCATTCACCAAAACCTTGCCAATCAAAATGGCATTTTTTGACCTATTTCATTTAAAAATCAAGTTTGACCAAACTTTGACTTTTTGATTCATTGATTTTTTTCACCATTTTGCCAATTGGGAAATGTTCAATATGTCATTTGCAACTGGTCTAGAGCTTAATTTCATGTTCATGCCATCATCACGCCACCATTTTGGACCAAGGTGCAAAAGTGCAAATATGGCAAAATTGTTTGAAATAAGCAAGGCAATGTAGCAATTCATGAACCAACATAAAACAGCAATTGTCAAAGTCAGTAGCAGCCTGGTTTCAAGGCCCAATCGTGCCAAATTCACACCTCTCTTTCCACTCATGCTCAACTTAGCAATTTGCAAATGGGACCATTTGAGCTAACTGAGTTTAACACATAATTAAGTGACCCTAAACAGACATATTTAAGGTCATTCTCTGCTCATTCCAACCCTAGAATCATAGCTGCAGACCACAGAATTCCTCACTTCTTCCTTCTTGCATTTTTGCTCGAGCACCATTTCCACTCAAAACTCCCAAAGCATCACGAGCTTTCTTGCTTATTTCGTGACTTAGACATCATTGTGAGCTCTACAGCCATCAAATACCAACTGTAAAGCCCTTTCCTACTCTGCTTTCTCCATGGACCAGCAATGGCATTTGTAGATTTGAGCGCTTGCAAGCATTTCTGAGCCAAGGTTCCTCAAGTATACATCAATATCAACCACAACCTGCATCTGTTTTTGCCTGCAACATCAAAATAGCCACTGCATCATCATTGTTCTTCAAACTTGGTAATATTTCGAATCTCATCATTCATTAAGCCATGCCATGTATCATGAAGGTCCTTCTCTGCTGATTGTTTTAAGCTATAGATTGTTGAAAATGGTTAGATATTGATGAAGATATGTCAATCTGAAAGTTGAGGTTCATGTTTATTTTTGCTCGAATCTTGGTTGTTTGTGCATTTTGATGAAAGTGGATAATGGATTTGTGATGTACAATGTTTACTGAGTGTATTGCCATGTTTGATTTGGATTTCTGGGTGATTTAATTTTGAGTTCATGATGATGATGAAGTTGATACCCTGTTCATAAACTTCAAACCTGCCCGGAAATTTGCTCGATTAGTTGTTTGTTTTGTTGTTGGCTGATGTTATATGATGATAGTGTTTCATAGGCCTGGTTTGGTTGGTGATGCTGGATGCGTTTTGTTATTCATGTTTGATGCACGAATGTTTGAAACTGATGAATGCATGATTGTTGCTGCATAAACCCTGTAGCTAAAACCCTAGCATTTCCAGAATTTTCCCATGATGACGTTTGTTTTGCTATTGGCTGATGTTGCTTAATGATGATGTTACATGGCCACGCTTATTTGTTGATGTTATTGTTCATGTTTTGATGATTGAATGATGAATGATGAAGATGCATGTTGATTGCTGTTAGAAACCCTAGTTACATGAGTTGCCATGCTGCTAAACCCTGTAGCTTAAACCCTAGGACATTTTCCAGGTCTCCTTTGAATCATGCTTGTTTCCCTGTTGCCTAATGTTGCATGATGCTGTTCGCTATGATGCCGTGCTGTTTATTTGATGTTGTTTATGGTGATTACATGAGGATGAATGCACTTTGTTACAGCCAAAACCCTAGGTCGCATGAACATGAAACCCTGCCTAGAAGCATGAATACATTTGGCTGTTGTTGTTGGAATTTTCGCAGGCTGTACTGTTCCATTGGCTAGTGGCCAATCAAAACATTTCATTGCATTTGCCAAAACTCTGCGTTTTGATTAATGAGGCGCGTATTTACAAGAGTGCCACTCGGTCAACTTAGTTGACTGGCCATGCCATGCTTTTGTTCATGTTTTGTTCCAATTATGTCTCAACTTCCAAAATTCAGTTTTAATTCATTTCAACTCCAAAAATTATGGGATTTTTTGCATTGTGATCTGTTGGATGTCTAGAATTTTATCATGATTTTTAATATTTTTCCTGATCATTGGATATTAATTGGCTCTAGGGTTTGTGTTATGTGACAAAAAATGATACATGTTGCCAAAACAATTGTTAAATACTCATGTTGCATCCATTGGTTCTGAAATTTTTTGTGGTGAAACTAGACTCACTCATCTTTGTTTTGATGTAGAGTTTATGCATTTATCATTTGTGGTTTGCTAGATATGAATTTTTGAACTAGGGTGTGACAATTTGTGTCACACCAATGATGTGCATTTTCTTGATTTTTGTTCACATGTCTCCTGGCCTCCAATTGACCCCAAATTTTGCATGAATGATCTCTTACATGTCTAGTTTGTGTATGAATTTTCTTGGAATTAATTGTGCTGTTTTCCATTTGATTGTGAATTTTCTTCCCTGCCTAGTCAATGGTTGACTTTTTGTGCTACATGTTGCCAAATCCTTTGTGAAATTCTTATACCATATTGTATGACCATGAAATTTCATATGTGATAACTAGACATCTTGAGCTTTGAATTGGTGTTAATCTCATTCATTTCTCATCTGTTTTCAATTTGATATGATTTTTTGAAGTTGACCCATGTTTGTTGACTTTCTTTGTGCATGCTTGAATTTGGTTTGACTTCTTGATTTTAATTGACTGCCTTCCTCTCATCCAAATGCCATGAAATTTTACATGCCTACCATGCTAGATGTTAGGATTGAGTGTGATTTATTTGATGATTTTTGAAAATGTTTGGGTTGACTTTTTATGCAAGTCATTCTGTTGACTTTTTTGTGCTTTCATTTGCCTTACTTTGACTTCAAATGTTCATGAAATGATAATGATGCATGATTTGATTGTGAATCCAATTGAGATAGCTTCTTAAATGTTTGAACATGAATTGGGTTGACTTTTCTTTGCTGTTTTGACTTTTTCTTTCATCCTTGACCCTAGGCTAGTCCTAGTGGTCTTTTGAGCTTACAATTGAGTTCTTGTTTCAGGTTAAGCGCCAATGCCTCAAAGATCATTCAACTTGTTTGAGCTTGATTGTTTACTACATGCTAACCTTTGTTTTGTAGGTTTGACTCATTGTGTTTGAGTCCTGTGCCTTGCACAGTTGATCATCTGTTTTGCTTGTGAATCCCATTCCTTTGCTTTTAACTATTTAATTGCATACTGATTTGTTTGGTTTTTCTCAGGTACCCTTTAGTTGCTTTAGTTGCTTGCTTTGCTATTTAGCAATTGCTTTTGAGGTATAATTACTTATTCTTCATGTAGTCTGGAGACCCGGTCTGTTATTTGACCGGGCAAACTGTCTGAAGTCCTCCTTAAGAGGCCATGCTTGTGTGTGTTTAAAATTGTCCCAAGCAGGAAAAGTCCTTCAAGTAAGGCAATTGGTGGAAGGTAGGGATATGAAATCTATCCCCCACTACTCTTGTTGTGTCATCCCTCTGCTCACACTGCTGTGTGTGGATGCATTGGGATACAAACCCAAGATCTTGTACAAAGTGTACAGTGTCAGAGTCTTCGAGTATAGAAGGGTTCCCACTTTCTGGACCCATGCTCATTTGTCTATTAGCTCTCCCTGGCCAGGGATAAGAGCTGTGAGGTCTCATCCTCACTTCATCCTTTCATCTGCTTCACCTTAGCCTCTCAATGGCAAGGTTAAGAGCACACTTACCCTATTCCAGTTGGCCCTAGTGCCTAACCCTTGTGTGAGCCTCTTGTATGCATATAGAGTGTGCTTCCTGTGATTGCCTGTTTGCTTTGCCTCTTTAGGTTTGGTTTAGACTTGCCCTTGTGCAAGGCAGGTTGTGCTTGACTTGCTTCCTGTGCAAGTCAAGTCTGTGTGGCTTACTCCCTGTGTGAGCCATGCTTAGAATTGTTTTGCCGAACTACGGCAACTCTGATTCTCATATTCAGATGAGATACGTAGGCACGAGACGCGATGTCTTGCCGAGTTTGACTAACCACTAACACTAACTCTTTTCTCTCACCCCTGTGTGATTGAGATCTCTTCTTTTCTCTCGCCCTCGTTGCGATTGAGACCTCCCCTTTCTCTTGCCCTAGTTGCAATCGAGACCCTTGCTTCCTGTGCAAGCCGTGTCTAGGATAGGTTGGCCCGTGTGCCATTTAGCTAGAAACCTTAACTTAGGGTTGACTTTGCATGACAACATCTAGGCTCGAGTCGTAGTCTCCCTAGTGTTGTGTCTCCCTCTGTTATCTGGTTAGGCTAGATCCTTTGTCCCTGCGTAGGGGAACTACATCGCCCTGATCTTCATACCAGATGAAGTATGTAGGCAGGAGATTGAGCTAATCTCTCCGGGCGCCTTTTCTTTTCTTTTGTGTGTGCTTGACAGTTGTAGGCTGAGTCCCCGACTCCCTATCTATCTGTTGTGTGTGTTTAGGTTCGGATGTCAATGTAAGTCCAGTGATTGGCATTTGGGCTCCATGTTTGCCTCTTTGTGTGTGTTTTAGGTTCGGATGCTGATGTAAGTCCAACGATTGGCATTCAGGCTCCACGTTTGCCTGTGTCTCGTTTGTTTGTGTGCGTGTCAGCCGAGCTACGAATGCTCTGATTCTTCTCTCGTCCGAGAAGATACGTATGCATAGGATACGATATCCTAGCGAGCATGTGTCGTTTCCCCAGTACGAACTACTTCGACTCTGATGTCTATGCCTGATAGACTAAGTAGGCCCAGGATGCGACATCCTGCCGAGTCAGTTTCAGTCAGTTTCTTTTGTCTCCTTCAACCAGTGTGTGTGTGTTTGAGCAGTGTTTTAGCAACCAATTTATTCCTTCCTTTTGTGCGTGGATCCCGTAGAGTACTACGGATGCATAGGGTGCCTAACACCTTCCCTTCGCATAACCGACTCCCGAACCCATCCTCTTTGGTCGCGAGACCATGTTCTTTCCTAGGTTTACTTCGAGCGTTTCCTTTCCCTCTTTTGGGATAAATAACGCACGGTGGCGGCTCTGTTGTTTCTTTCTTTTCCCGCCGGTTTTTCGCGTAATGCGACATTGAGAGAGCGCGATTGAGAGAGAGGTTTGGTGTGAGTGAGATTGCGAGAGAGAGTCTCGTCTGAGGGAGAGTGTTTGAGTGAGCTTTGCTGAGAATGATTGAGAGGGATTCGTGAGATTGAGGACGGTGAATAGTATATCTCCCCATTTTCCATTTATTTATTTTCTTCCCTTTTTAAAAAACAGAATAAGTTTTTTTTTGAAACCTTTAAAATTTTTCGTTTAAACTTCCTAAGTTTAGTTAATAAATATTTCCCCATTTTCAATTCATATTCCGTTGAAGAACCCAACAGCCAAGCGGCTGGGTTTAATTATGGTAGTCCAACAGATTTCCTTTTTATTAGTTTTTTTATTTTAATTCTAATTTTTAATTTACCTTGGTTTATTTATCCAAATTAGCATTAAAATGATAACTAATCATAAACGGCCTGGCGGAGAGGGGGTGGTTTTCATGGTCTGTAGTGGAGTGGGTTTGATACCTATATGAAGCACTTTATTTCTCTTAGCATTCATTTTGTTCTTTATGTTTATGCTTTATTATACTCATAGTTTCATTATTGTTTGATAGCACAAATTTGATTTCTTTTAATTTCATCATTCATTCAAAACCATTTTAAACTATTAAAATCACACTTTTCTCGATTCAATGTCGAGCCCATTTTCATACCCTTGTAAGTCGATTGCTTTTAAGCATCGCCATCAACCTCACATAGCTTACTCTTGGGCTTTCTTATAATGAGCCGGTTCTCTTGCACTTACACTCATACATTGCATTATTTGTTGTTTGGGTCCGATTTTTAATTGTTTCATGATTTTGAATCCCCATTTGACAAAATGTACCCCACTTCCCCCGATGTGTAATAATTTTGTACTGTTTAGTTCTTTCTTTGTTTGACTGTTTAGTTAGATACTAACACAAGAATAAAATCAACAATTTCAAAAATACACAAATATGACTCGATCCAACGTCGAGTATTTTCTCAATAAACAAATCAATTCATTTCTCCCTCCTATTATATTCCACTTATTTTTCAAACTTTCATCAAACGCTTGATTTAATGTCAAGCCATTTTTCCTGATAAAAACTCAAAAAATATTAATTCATAGTCAAGACTTTTTCAATAAAGATGGAAGTGGAACATGGTGTATACCATGCACTCCTGAGATTAAGATTCGAGACGTATGCCTCGCCAATCTTAACTCTCGCCATCATCTAAAATTGTCAATGTGGTTTCGTCAAACCCTTTCTCAATCAAATCTAAGATACCTAAATCTTATTTAACACTTTTTCAATAAAGGTGGAAATGGAACATGGTGTATACCATGCACTCCTGAGACTAGGATTCGAGACGTATGCCTCGCCTATCTTAGTTCTCGCCATCATCTAAAATTGTCAATGTGGTTTCGTCAAACCCTTTCTCAATCAAATCTAAGATACCTAAATCTTATTTAACACTTTTTCAATAAAGGTGGAAATGGAACATGGTGTATATCATACACTCCTGAGATTAAGATTCGAGACGTATGCCTCGCCTATCTTAGCTCTCGCCATCGTCTAAAATTGTCAATGCGGTTTCTTCAAACCCTTTCTCAATCAAATTCCAAAATACTTAATTCCTATCTTAACCTCTTTCAATAAATATGGAAATGGAACATGGTGTATACCGTGCACTCCTGAGGCTAGGATTCGAGATGTATATCTCGCTCATCCAAGTTCTCGCCGTCACTCAAAATACATCCAACCAATCAAACTCTTTCTCGCCGCCGTGCGATTAATTAAAAACCTTTTTCATAAACGAAAGGTATCTTGTCTTAAGTGATACAAAACAATGTTTCGGCCACGATTGTTGAGTAGAGATAAATGACGCTTTTCCGAATGTAGATTTATAAATCTGTTCGATGTGTGGTACGCGTTCACTCCTCATCTGTTTTTGGGTAAAACGATGTTTTTGTCGATTAATACAACATAGCTTTCGCTAAAATCGACCAACAAACAAATATTTTTCTACCCAGAACTACGTAAGCCTTGATTTCTCTTTTGAGATACGTAGGAGCAGGATTCGTAAATCTTGTCAGGCCCACTAATAAAAAACTTAGGTTTAATCCTTCTTCAAAAATCCAAAAACATTTCTTCTATCTTCTATTCTTTCTTTCCCACCTAATAAATTGAAAAGCCTAACATTTCAAACTAACACTAATGCACACAACTGACCTAATGGTTCCCGTTGAGTACAACGGACGTGAGGGGTGCTAATACCTTCCCCTTGCATAATCGACTTCCGAACCCTGATTTGGTTGCGACGACCAATAATCATTGTCGTTTTGTCTTGGGTTTTATCGATATTTCCCCTTTCCTTTTTAGGAATAAATAAAGTTCGGTGGCGACTCTGTTCAGTCAATCATTGCGAGCGTGCGATCACGCTTCGCTTTGAAGTCGTATCCCCATTTTTTTCGAGGTGTGACACCTAAGATTAAATGATGATCGTCCCTTCGAATGTTAAGGTATCCTTACAAATGTTGCCTTCAATGACCAATCGATGACCCCACGATGTCCCTTTACATCCAAAGGATAAGACTACTTACTTTTCAATAGTAAGGACAGTTTTACCCTCCTAAGGATAGGAAATACCTATAAAGACCTTTGTTAGGTATAACTCTTAAATGCTTGCTCACAGCTTAAAATACTTTTCACACCTCACACTTTGCAAAACATCTTTTAGAAAATCACCACTTGGTATACATTCGCACCAGAATCATCGTCGAGTTATATTTTTCTAAACATCTTTCAAAATCAAACGAGATAAACACTTTGTATACATTCGTACAAGAATCATTATAAAGTTAAACTCTCCTTTCAAAATATTTTCTAAACACACCACATTTCTCAAACACTTTCTCAAACAAGGAAAACATAAGTGAGTTAAGCAATTAAGAGCCCATGGGTAACCATGGATACAAAGGGTGTTAACACCTTCCCTTTGTATAATGTACCTCCCGAACTCAAAATCTAATCAAGATCTTTCCTGTTCTTTTCCGCCTTTCCTTATTGGATAAAAGAAAAGTCGATGGCGACTCTTGCTGTCCGCATCATTACTTTTCAAAGCAAAAACACAAAGTTAGTTCACCGTATCACACTGATTAAAAAATTTGTTAGTGTCTGTTTCTTTTTCACTTGAGTTACTACCTTACCATTGAATAAAAAAGCAGTCACACAAAAAAGTGAATAAAGTGATTGAGATTGAAGTACCAGAGCTGAGTGATGATTGATAAAGAAAAGGAACATCACTTCTTGTACCGAACCTCCAGATATCTAAGCAAGTGAGGTTTGTGCCCAAATATTTCCATTATTTACTTATTTCTTTTTCTAAGCATATCCATGCATTTGTAATATCTAGGATTTGTATTTTATCTGTTTTAATTAGTTGATATAATAAACACACTTAGAGGCAGTTGTTTGTGAAAACTCGACGGCCTTGTAAACCACCATTGCATGATAATGATATCCCTTGTTAACTAATTTGAGCCTTAACCTTTCCTTTTGTGACTTAGCTAATTGTGAGTCTTTGACTCGAAAGATAAAATATTTCCACCCTTTTTAGAGTTAGGTAGATAGATTTATTTCTAGTATATGCTAACTACTAAGTTTGAGGTTGCTCTTAGAAGTTAGCAACATTTACGTTTGGGGTTGGGAGTACTAGAGAAATTAGTCAAAGAAAAAGAAAAAGAAAAGAGAAAAATAAGATGATAAGATGTCAAAAATATGACATTTAAAAATAAATGAGAAAGAAGAAAGAAAAGAATAGGACCAAAAATAAGAAAGCTCTCTAGTACCCAATATTAAAGAAAGAGTGATATGGAATGAAGAAGATAACGGAAGGATAAATAGGTACCTAACTTCAAGTTTTAAGCATATTATCCCAAAACTATCTTACCTTGACATAAGTCATGTTACAATCTTAAAAGTCCTCAAATGTGTGTGTTTAAATATGATCTGACTGATTTTACAGATAACTTGCAATAGAATCAACGCACTCGCGCCACATCAGAATGCACCCGTGTTTTTGCTATACTTAAGCAACGCACCTGCGTTGCTCCTCTGTGCAACCGCATTAGAATGTTGTCATGACACACTTTTTGGGGCTTTAAAAGGAAAAACTGGAGAATAACAATGGGGTGGAATTTTCTAGAGAGAAGGTGATGGATTTGGGCGATTTTGGAGCTTGTGGAGGTCATTATAGCCATCAGAGAGCTTTTTCTTTGGTGATTCTTCTTGATCTTTGAGTTTACACTTATGGTATTGATTAATTTCAACATGAGTAGCTAGATTTCTCTTAGGTTAGGTCTTATTTGATGATGAACCTATTTGTATTTGATTATGACATATGATATGATGATGTTAATGTAGTTATCTTAACTCTCTGTTATTAATCAGTTATAGATTGTGGTCATTGCCTATTGTTTGTTAAGAGATTCGATTTGATTTTGATAAGCAGTGATTACTGACCCTAGTGTTATTTGTCTAAACTACTATAACTATTGAATTCGCTAATTAACTAGGGATAAGATAGTTAAGAATTATGACTTAGGGGTTAACACATTATGTTCCCTAGTCTGGCGGTACAATTGGCTTGAGGAGTCGGGGAATTGACACCTAGACTATTGAGTTACACGTTCAAGGGATTGGTTATAGTGGTAGAGTTAGTTTGTCGTGTAACTTTGTAGTCATTGCATGTTTGTTAACGTGTGTTTCATCAATCAAGTAGAAATAGGGGATTCTAATAATAAGATCTGACTGTCTTTATCATCATTGTTATAAAAACTATTTCTTGTGTTTTCAACCAAACAATTTTGAAAATCCCTCCGTCTATCATTTTTACTTACATCACACAATGTTCCTTGTTCTAAATTCACAATCCCTGTGGAGACGAATTATTTTATTACTTTGCTAAATTCAAAAAAATTAGACAAAAATTGATCGCTAAATTCAAAAAGCACTAACATGGCACATTTTAAAGAGTTAATGGATCAATCTGACAAAAAAAATTAAGGGACTAATCTGAACCCAAGGATATAGTTAAGGGATCAAAAAGGATATTTTGTCAAAAATAAAATAGTTATTGCGTGATAGTGACTCGTGAGATGGAAAGTTAATTGCATGCATGACTATGAAGTATTATCCAATTTGATACAATATAAAATGTATTTAGTTATACATGTAAATTTGAAATGAGTTACTTAATTATAAAATGAAAATGATCATATAAACTGAATTTTATTAAATAACCGTACAAAAATAAAAAAATAAACCCGTGAGATTGAGAAAGAAAAAAATCAAAATTTGGAAATAAAGATTTTATCTTTCAAAAAAATGCAATAGTTGATTAAAATAAAATAGATATTATTCTGATAGTGATCTGTGAGATGGAAGGTTAATTGTTCTGATAGTGACCCGTGACATGGAAAATTAATTGTCAACACCGCTATTGAATGTTATCCAATTTGATAAAGCATAAAATGTATTTAGCTACACATTTAAATTTGAAATGAGTTTTATTAATTGAAAAATGAATGATCGTATAAATTCATTTGTATTAAATAACTATACAAAAAAAACGAGATTGAGAAAGAAAAAAAATAAAAAAAAAAATTTGACATTTGAAAATAAATTTTATCTCTCAAATAAAGATAATTATTGATTAAAAATAAAATATGTATTGTATTGATAATGACTTGATAGTTATTTAAACAATTAGATAAAATAATTTGTTAATTTTCTAACTCACTACGCCAAAAAGGACTATTAACAGCGCATCTTAGACAGCGCTTTTAAAAGAAAGCGCTGTCTAAGGTTAAAATAAAAATGAAGCGCTGAAAATGTTCCAAGAAAATAATGAAAGCGCTTCTAAATATAGACCTTAGACAGCGCTTTTGAAAAAGCGCTGTCTAAAGTCTTTAAATTTTAAAAAAAAAATAAAACCAAAAGCGCTGTCTAAGGGGGGGTTTAGAAAGCGCTTTTGGAAAGCGCTGTCTAAGGCCCCCCTTAGAAAGCGCTTTCCACAAAAGCGCTGTCTAAGGTCTAATAAAAATAAAATTTCAGACTTTAGCGCTTTCATTCTCTGTTCTTTTGTTTTGCCTCTTCACTCACCAGCAACCTTTCACTCAACTCACAGCGCTTCCGCCGCACTCGTATTCCCCTCAATCTCCAGCAACCTTCCACTCTAAAAGACGACAGCACACAACATCACGCCTTCCACTCCAAAACACGAAAACCCCATTTTCGTTCAACTTCCGAAAACCCTTTTATCCGCCGTCGAGGGTCCCTCCGCCGTCAACGAAACATTCGACCGCCGCACTCGCCTCTCACGGTACGTTCTGCTCTAAAAATGTGCTTGTTTGATTGTAATGCAATGAGTTCAAATGTGCTTGTTTGGTGTTAGCATATGGCTGTCCTGTTTGAATCTACACTCAATGTTAGGGTTAACCTCCAAAAATGTTAACATATTGCCCTGTTGAAATCTTGACCAATAAAAATGTTGACATATTGCCCTGTTTGGTGTTAACATATTGCCCTGTTGAAATCTTGACCAATAAAAATGTTGAAATCTTGTTTGGTGTTAGCATATTGCCCTGTTGAAATCTTGACCGTGAAAAATGTTATTGAAATATTTAGTTTATTGACTGCACTTGTTAGGGTTAACCTCCAAACCAGTAACTTGAGAAAACTCGTTGAATTTCTGCATGACCAACTTAATAGATGTTGGATATCCCCTGGTAAAAATTAGCAAATGCCTTGGAGGTTGGTTGCAGTGGAGCCAACTAAATTGCTATAGAACCTCATAATTTCTGCATGACCAACTAAATTGCAGTGGAACTAATATTACTTTGATTTTGCTTACTTTTGAGAGAAGCATAGAAGTACTTATTATTACTATCTTAGAAATATATTAGAAATAGAGACTACAATATAATAGAGACTACTTATTATTGCTAACTTAGAAATATATTAGAAATAGAGACTACAATATAATCAATTAATAAAAGAAGAAAAATTTAAGAATTCGCTTGATTAAATTATGAATTTGCACAAAGATTTCACTAACAATAAAAATAACAAATATTTCACTTTTATCTTATGTATATTATGATAAACTTTAATCACAAAATATCTTATCTTCCCTTTTATCTTATGTATGTTATGATCCATTTTTTATGCCATCATAATATTATCATGAATATTTCTCCCTAATACAAAGCGTGATTGAAAAGGAGAGATAGTTGGAGGAATAATAATCTTCAACCTATTTACAACCACTTTGTTAATAATTTTATACGACATGGTTTAATTGTTTACTTTAATAAGTAGGAAAACCATGGATAAAACATGGATCTGTGCCGATCGAATGACCAAAGAGTACGAGAGTGGGGTTTTGGAATTCGTTAAGTATGCTGTTCAACACGCTGAAAACCCCAGACGAATGCATTGTCCTTGCTTGCGTTGTTGTTATATTGGTAAGGTTGACGCACATGGATTGAAATCGCATTTGCTGAGGCATGGAATTGATCAAAGTTATCAGTGTTGGATATTTCATGGTGAGAAAATTAACGAGAATGTTGAATCGAGTGGAAAAAGTAGTACGACCTATGCTTCATACGACAAAGACACGGAAACATACGATTGTGATCGAGTTGAAGAGATTGTAGAAGCACTGGAAGAAGATCTTCATGATTGTCCTGAAATGTTTGAGAGGATGGTAAGCGATGCTGAGAAACCGTTGTACAAAGGTTGCACTAAATTCTCAAGACTTTCTGCGGTATTAAAGTTGTACAACTTAAAGGCGGGTAATGGATGGTCGGATAAAAGTTTCACAGAGTTGTTGGCCCTTATGAGAGAAATGCTACCGGATGATAATGTTCTTCCTAATCGAACCTATGAGGCAAAAAAAATGTTGTGCTCTATTGGCATGAGCTATGATAAGATACATGCTTGTCCTAACGATTGCATTTTGTTTCGTAACGAATATGCAATGTTAACTGAGTGCCCTAAATGCGGTTTGTCTCGATATAAGAAAAGATTATCTCCCGCAAAAGTCTTATGGTATTTTCCGATAATTCCGAGATTTAGGCGCATGTTTCGTAGTGAAACCGATGCAAGACATCTTACTTGGCATGCAGATGAAAGAATTATTGATGGAATGTATCGGCATCCGGCTGATTCACCACAGTGGTCGAAGATTGATAATGATTATCCTGAGTTTGGATCAGAAGCAAGAAACCTTCGATTGGCATTATCTACTGATGGAATGAACCCACATGGTCTTCAAAGTATCTCACATACCACATGGCCTGTGATTCTTATGATTTATAACCTACCTCCGTGGCTATGTATGAAGCGTAAGTACATGATGTTATCTATGTTAATCTCTGGGCCTAAACAACCAGGGAATGACATTGACGTATACTTGACACCTCTGATCGAAGTTTTAACATCGAAGAAGAAAGAAGAGGGTTTTGCATGAAATTGGCCGGAAAGCTTCTTAGAGGGTTTCGGACATTTTTATCATCCAAGTTCCTTAAGGATGCGGATGGTAATTTTGTGGATGCGGAGCTTCCTAGAAAATATGAAAGTTTGATATCGGCTGAAGAATGGGAAGCTTTCAAATCCAAAAGACAAGACCCGACTTTTCAAAGAATAAGTGCTACGAATCGGGAAAGAGCATCGAGTCCCGCATATCCGTACCGAAAAGGACGTGTCGGATATGGACGCTTAGAACAATCCATGGTAAGTATTTATAAATTGCGAAAACAAATTTGTTCATCATATATTAGTTTTATCTGATCAAATTGTATGACTTAATGTGTAGCTGCAGAAGGAGGAAAGTTCAGAAACATCTCTTCCTGCACATGTTTTGTGGAAGGAAGCCCGTGTGGGCAAATCCGGAGTTCCTCAAGAAGACGTTTTAAACGTATACCAGAAATGTGTAAGTATAACATTTTTTCATTAATTGAATAACATTTTTATACACAAATATTTGACAAGTATACGGTATTCATCTGATTTTTCAGGAGGAGCTATCTCAGACTCTATCTCCCGATGATACTAAGAACATACTTAGTCGGGCATTAGATGTCCCTGAGTATTCTGGTCGGGTGAGGGGTAAGGGATTTGGAGTCACTCCGACCTCCCTCAGTGTTAGAAAAGGAAAGGCTCCTAGTAATCGGGAGCTTCATGCAAGATTGGAAGCCATGCAAGCTGAGCTTGATGCACTGAGGAGAGAAAGAGAGGCTAGCGCCTCAACGGTATACAGAGATGCTTCGGACAAAAACAGTATCAACTGTACCTTTCAGCCGAACATTCCAGAGGTAATTACATATAATTGTCTTAAATTGAACTGTCTGCTTAAATTATGTATTTGACATATATACACATTAACGATTTCTTGTTATTATTGGTTTTAGGGCATTTCCCATTGTCAGCTGTATTTGTCGTCACCACACTATCGGATGGTTGGCAAGGGAAAAGTGCATAACGTTAGCGGAGTATTACTCCACACTAGAGAGCTCCCTGCTGGATGTTTGAAGGTATCAGTTGATATTGCAGTTGACCCGAATGCATTATTACCATATCCTAGCGATGATTCGGATGCAACAACGGTGCACGAAGCAGTAGGTTCGTTTGTTGCATGGCCGACAAACCTCATATGCGTAGGATATGAGGTATGCTTATTACTTATGTTAACTTTAATGTGTATATTCAAAGTTTAAAATTTATGCTTAAAATTTTACTTACATATTTTCCTTGATTATGTTAAATAGACTCCCACAAAATCCAAATCAAGAAAAGAGGTAATATACAATTATATGACATATATTCATGGAAGTTGTTACATTCTTAATTTGATCTAACTATTTATATGACATGTAGGTTCAAGAAAATGAGGTTAGCAATGCCTCCGCACAACAAATAAAGGAGGTTAAGAACGCCTCCGCACGGGTAAAAAGTTCTGGTGCTAAGAAGACCGTAGCTAGGAAAAAACCTACCACCAAGTATAGGTCGTGCCTCAGGACATTTATAGAGATGACCGATATACCGACCGGAGGTGTTCGGACTATACATATGGAGGAAGGGATTTTCGGCTTTGCTCACGACCAAATGATTGGTAATGAAGACTTCATGCAAGTTTTTGGTCATGAAGAAATCGGCGTCAACGTTGTCAATACATATATTAGGTAAATCCGGTCTACTTTGTTTTATTAATTCGGTTTACTTTATGTTAATCCGGTTTACTTTATGTTTCAAAAGAGGTGTTAATGATGTTTTTATATTAGGTTTTTGTATGACAAAATGATGCGCCCCAATGATTTGGACCAGTCATTCGGATTCTTAGCACCAGCGAGCATCAACTTAGGTGCAATCTTAAATAACCCGGATTCCGTGACGGAGTACGTTCTTCGGATCCTCAATGACAATAAAAATGCGGAGAAGTTGTTTTTTATACCGTTTAATACCGGGTTAGCATTTCATTCTAAATTCATATATTATAATTATTTTCCAAGTTACCATCTAACATTTGCCTAATCATTACAGTGGACATTGGTTGTTGCTCGCAATCAATCCTATCCGAGAAATTGTGTATTATCTTGACTCGTTAGGAAATGATTGGACAACATACCCGGATATGAAGCGCCTAATTGACACGTAAGTGAGAATGTTCAAAATTTTCTTAGTTTATGTTAATTGTTCTAATTGCTTCATTTTTATTTTATTAGCATCCTACAAGCTTTTCGGGCCCAACGAGATATCCAAACCTCAAGGAGGGGCGCCAACCGCATTACATGGATTAAAGTGGCGGTATATTTTTAATTACCACATTTTTTATTATATTAGTGATGACACTTGATAAAACTTAGGATTTATAATCCATATTTTTTTTTCATGTAGTGTCCTCAACAACGTAATCAAATAGATTGCGGGTATTTCGTGTTGAGGTTTATGCGGGATACTCTTGCTTTGGGCCGATTAGTGATTCCCACCGATGTATGTATTACTAACTTATGAGTTAATTTTATATTTACACATATCTCATATAATTAAATAGTTGGAATTAATTCAAAATATTTTTTGCTTCATATGTAGTACTTTGAGGAATTCAAGTGTGCATTTTATACAAAGGATCAAGTGGACGAAATCAAAGAGGAGTGGTGTCAATTCATGATAGAGCTCGGAGTTTTTTCATAAATTTGTGTAATTTTGTAGTATACTTGTAATATATGTAATGACTTGTAAATGTGTACATAAATTTGTAGTATAGGTAATGACTTGTAAATGTGTACATAAATTTGTATATATTTTGATACATTTAAGGCAAAATTGGTTTGAATTGGTATATATATATTTGTTAGCCAAAAATTGGTAGAAAAAAGGCCAAAATGGCATGTATAAAATGTGATTCTGTCTGTCAAAATCTGGTTGAAAACAGGTAGAAATTCTGGTTTATAAACCTGGAAAAAATGTGGTTTAAAACAAAAGCTACAAAAATTTTCGTATACATTAGACAGCGCTTTTGGAAAAAGCGCTGTCTAAGGGGGGGCTTAGAAAGCGCTTAGAAAGCGCTTTAGGCAAAAGCGCTGTCTAAGGGGGGGGGCTTAGACAGCGCTTTATGAAAAGCGCTGTCTAAGCCCCCCCCTTAGACAGCGCTTTTGCCTAAAGCGCTGTCTAAGGTATACCTAAAAAAATTAAAATAGGGGGGGCTTAGACAGCGCTTTTCAAAAAGCGCTGTCTAAGCCCCCCTATTTTAATTTTTTTAGGTATACCTTAGACAGCGCTTTTGCCAAAAGCGCTGTCTAAGGTATACCTAAAAAACTAAAATAGAAGGGTCTTAGAAAGCGCTTTTGGCCAAAGCGCTGTCTAAGGGGGGGGCTTAGACAGCGCTTTTAAGATTTCAAAAAGCGCTGTCTAAACCTTTAGCAGCGGAGGTTTAGACAGCGCTTTAAAGCGCTGTCTAAGGCTAAAAAAAGCGCTGTCTAAGGTCTTGTTTGGCGTAGTGACTATGAATTATATTTTCATAACTATGAATAATTTTTTAATAACCATAAATTAATTGTATTTTCTGTTGAGACTAAATTTTGTATTTTGAAAATTCAATTTGTTTTTTTGTGTTTCTCTTCATTTCATTAAAAAGGGGTTCAATTTTTATTTATTTATGCTTAGAAAAATAAAAAGGGAAAGAGAAAATAGACAGAGAAAAATTTAAAATAAAATTTAGAAAGTGGGAGAAATTTAAAATTTAAATCATATGAAAAAAAGGAAAAGTGAGAAATTTGAAGTTTAAAAATAAGTAAATGGGATGGAAATAAATAATTTATCTCTCAAAAAAAGATAACTCTTGATTAAAATAAAATACATATTATTCTGATAGTGACTCTGAGATGAAAATTTAATTATTCTATAGTGACTCGTAAAATTGAATGTTAGTTGTCTATACCGCTATTGAATGATATCAAGTTTAATAAGGTATAAAATGATTTAAATACACTTGTAAATTTGAAATGAATTACTTAATGGTAAAATAAACAATAATCATATAAATTCAATTATATTAAATAACTATAAAAAAACTATGAGATTGGAGAAAAAAAAAGAAAAAAAAATATTAAAAAAAATATCTTTCAAATTAAAATAATTATTAATTAAAAATAAAATACCTCTATTGATAATGACTTGTTAATTTTCTAAACAATTAGATAAAATAATATGTTGATTTTATAACTATAAATTATTTTTTCATAACTATAAATTATTTTTGAATAATTATAAAATAATTATATTTCCTATTGAGATTAAATTTTGTATTTTAAAAATTCGATTTTTTTTCCTCATCAATAGCTGATTTGCATTTTCAATTGTTTTTAGGTAAAATTATGCACGTGGTCATTTAAGTGAATTTTTTTTTTAAAATAACCATGTTTTTCAAAAAAAATACGAAAATAACCATTTTTTCAAAAAAAAATCCAAAATAACCAACTTTGGGAGAGGATGCGCTGGGGGAGTTGGCGCACCCCCCAAAAAGTTAGAGGAGGCGCCAGATGCATTGGGTCTCATGAAGAGGCGCCTGCATAGCCCTCCAAGAGGAGGCACCAATGCATCTGGCGCCTGTGTGTGTTGCTTGTGAAAAGAAATTTTAATTTTGCAGTGCGCCAATGCATCTAGCGTATGTGTGTGTTGCTTGTGATTAGGAGTCAAACACATTACCACTACACCACAAACCCTTCATATTAATTTGTTTCATCATATATTTAATATACCGTGTATAATTACAGTAGATTAATAAATTATTAAACCTTAGTTGAATTTTTTTTCACTTAGTTTTAAAATAATGTATAATTACAATAGATTAATTTTTTTCATCTCTATATATTTGTCTTAATTATTTTCACTTAGAACTTTTATACCTATTTTAAAATTTTAAATTAACTAAATATATATTTAATTTAATTTTATCATTGTTTTAAAATATATAAGTTAAGAATATTATTTAATATTTGCATTTTAATTTCTTAAGAGTACAATCGCAATTTTATATTATAACATTAAATATAAAATATAGATAATATTCATTCGACATATTAAATATGAACGTAGATAGTTAAAATATTTATGTTTATTTAAAATTCATTATAATAAAATTAAATAAAATATATATTTTTTATTTTATAAAAAGAATTGTTTAATAAAAAAGAATATTATATAAAAGATTATTTTAATTTTATAAAAATAAACATTAAATAAAATAATGGATGAAACATAGTGTAAAATAAAATTAATTATTTTAACTACTGGGAAACATAGTTAAAATATTTAATTTTATTTTACACTATGTTTCATCCATTATTTTATTTAATGTTTATTTTTATAAAATTAAAATATTCACAAGCAACACACAGACGCCCATGCATCTGGCGCCTCCTCTAACTTTTTGGGGGGTGCGCCAACTCCTCCGGGACATCCTCTCCCAAAGTTGGTTATTTTGGAAAAAAAAATTGAAAAGATGGTTATTTTCGTTTTTTTTTAAAAACATGGTTATTTTAAAAAAAATATCCATTTAAGTTTTGCCTCATATTTTAATTTGGTTATTAGTTAAAATGGGTAAAATATATAATTAAAATAGGAAAACTTTTATTTTTAATAAACAAATTAGTTTCAAATACTAATATATTAATCAATGTTGTAAACAATTTTTTTTTTTAATTTTCTTTTGTAAATCAAAAGTTATAAATCGACTTTCTCTTATATTTGGAGCAACTTAGTCAATTGTCCATAAAAAAAACATTAAATTACAAAAGTACAATTAACATTATTTATAACCATCTTTATACAAAAATGGTTTGGTTGTCAGCACAATTTGTGTAATAATCAGCACAATTCGTGTAATCAGCGACCGAAATCTATTCACCACACTCCCACTTCTAACAATTATAATTATATAGTAGTGTTGTCAATTAGGTTAATAACAAAACAAAAAAGATTAATTGACATCTTTTAATAATATGTGAATTTGAATGGTAAGATAAAGGATGAATCCGAAACAATTTAGTCAATTTATTCAACTAATTTCATCTTATAACTGATAGAAGATAGATTAGGCTTTTAGTGATAAAGGATAAAATGTTTTTAGTTTAATTTCTATTTGATTGGATTTTTGTTTGAAACCTTTTAGTTGTTATCCATTTACTAACACTATATATAACACTAGATATAGGTCCGGCCCTGTGCAGCATGTCTTGTAGGGCCTCACACTTTATAAGACCTCAAAATTTTAAAAAATTTAATTATTTTTGTAAATATTAATAAAAATAAATAAAATTTTATTTTAAAAATTCAATAATTAAAAAATATTATGATAAAAATTTAATACATACAAAAATTAAGATTGATCAAAAATTTAAAATAATTATAATTAAATTTATTTTTAATTAATATATAATTGTATTTTTGATATATTTTTTTAATTATTATAATTATATTTTTAAAAATTTTAAACCTATTTTTAAAATTAGAACGGGACCTCCGATATGATTAGGTCGGCCCTGACTATATATATTTTCATTAAAAGATTTAAGAATATGAAAGAAATGAAAATGTATTTATTTTATTAGCTAGCTTTTATTTGTAAATGAAAACACCAATTAACACTAACAAAATTAAAGAAAATTAAGAAAGACAAATAAAACTAGCTAATAAAATAAAGACATTTTTATTTATTTTTTAATCTTAAATCTCTCCATGAAAGTACATATAATATAAGTAATGGATAATAGTTAAAAGACGCAAATAAAAGATCAATCAAATAGCAATTAAATGAAAGGAATTTTTTTATCTCATCCTATGAGATATGGAAAAACATCATAAGGAAAATCCAAAGTGTCCATCATATTCTAGGGACACATCTCCGGGCGTATCTTGTCTTAAATCAAAACGTTAATTAATCCAGAGATGCATCTTCAAAATATTTTAAAACATACATCATCCATCCCATTTTGAAAGGCATTTTTCATGTTTATTGTTCTGGAGATGCATCTCCGTTTAGGATTTACGGAGATGTGTCTCTGTATTCTATTAGAACAATGTAGATTATGTTTGTTTTATGGTTTACGCAGATGAAAGTGATGATTTATAAATGTTAATAACTATGTTATGTGATGAGATTATAACCATACAATCGATATGCAAAAAATGACATATATAAATTCAGATGGTCCAAGAATGACATAAATAAAGTCGAAATACACGATAAAGTAGAATGAAGTAAAGTAAAATACAATCCATAATGAATCCAAAGTATAACAACTATATACTACTGCGTATGTCGGACTACAACTCTTTTGACTCTTCGTGCTCCTCGGCGTCAACTACCTCCATCCTTCGGCGCTCTCTGGTACATCAGTGCCTCTCGTGCCTCCATCATAATGGCATATTGGTATTGCCTCACCTTAGACCCATCAGGGAAGATACCTCTATCAATTCTTGTCTGCGCAATCTCCACTATGCAACGACATCTAGGCAAGACATCATGATCATAATCTAATTGTATCTTCCCCTCCTCTAGTATCTCCTAATGAGATGGCTTCAGTGGATCTCCTAGAGTAGCATGCACCATTACAGATGTGACACCCTGACGAACCACATGATGTATGCATCGACGTAGCTCCAATCGCTATCAGCTATGATACTTCGTGCCTCCTCCGGTACCAAATGACTAAGATAATCATCAAACACGACATCCATCTCTCTACGTGCCATAGTATGAGGAACCCAAACAACAAGGTGTCCGATAATAAGATGAGGAAATGTGAGACGTGAGTCGCAAGCTAACCATCCCGAGTATAACACTATGTCGTCAAATGGTCGTGTCTCATGGTGATCGACATGGTTGTTGAAGTGCATATCCTCAATAACCAAGCAGTCAAGATACACTTTGAACGAATATATTCCCTAGTTCACTCTAAGCGGGACAAGTGCAGAAGCACATAATATATCCTCGTTGTAAGTCGATACGCATGACCATCCGGAGATGAACGGGAAGTGTTGGAGGATCCAAGCCTGAAAAGTGTTAGAACACATGAATCATCGGTAAGGGCGTTGCTAAAATCAATGAAAATGACACATAAATATTAAAAGACCAATAAATATTACCGTAAGTAGTGTGATGCTTCCCGTGACCTGCTTCGTCTTCCACCTACAATCCTCTGATAACTTCGAATACAAGTAGATTAAACAAGCATCCCCCTAGTTGTACTCATGGATCCACTCAAAGTCCTCGAAGTACCATAGGTAGATGACATCTATATAAGTGGCACTATCGTCCATAAAAACCGCAGTTCCAATTAAATAGTAGGTATGCTCTCATAGCATACGTTCTATAGAGCCCCTCCTGTTCGTCATCGCCTATAGCCTTATCAGCTATAAGTATATCATATGTATATACCTTTTTCAAGAATTCAAACCTAGCATGAGCCCTTATGGTGTTTTCAAACTCACTCATGGCATCCTCTGGGTCAACTCCCAGATAGTCTACCATCATCTCGAGTGCCTCATCTCTGGTAATCCTTCCATGATCTATAAGTTTCTCATTGATCGGAATATGAAACAAACACGACACATCGTCGAGTGTGATAAACATCTCACCAAGCGGGAGATGAAATGAAGAGGTCTTAGTGTGCCATATCTCCACAAATACATTAAGCATCCTGTGGTTGACCATAATATAAAAGGTCATGCATAAGTCCTTCATCCCAGATAGGGATAAAGCTGCCTGAAAACACTCCTCATTCGGTTGAGGCAAGCCAATAATCTTCTGCCCATGGTTAATAAACTTCAGCAAATCACAATCATGCAGAAAAACAAATAGTGTCAGAAACCTGTAATCTAATAATAAACGTAATTTGAAAATAATAAATCCAACTAATGTTACTTCTTCATCCCAAATATGTTTAGCAGTATGATTTGGATACAGAGGCAGCATTGACAACTCTACATGACCTCCTCAAAGTCCCTGAGGTGACTCATCATCCTCAGTAGCCTCATCATCCAGAGGTGGCACTGGCTCAAAAACCTCATTAATAAGAGGTGACACTAGCTCAAAAGCCTCAAAAGTCGGAGGTCGCACTAGTGCCTCAGGTACTATCGATGACTTGGGTACCTCTGGCGCTTGAATATGTAAAACCTATATCGCCAATGGAAGGATGGAGGAAGTCATGCATCTGTAGGTGAAACTCGACTGCTATGGGAAGAAGAAGATTAAGAAGCATGAGCCCCAGAAGTAGATGCCAGCGCATGGCTAGAGTGAGCAAGAGCCTCAAAAACCTGACTTTTCTTCCTCCGTACTGATGCAGGTTGTGCAATCCTCAAATGCCTCAGTTTATCGGTCATAATTCATGTAAGTAAACCAAACTGATAATTTATGAAGATGCATCTCCGGTTAATGTGAATCCAAACATGGAGAAATTACGGAGATGCATCTCTGGAATTTTCTACAACTCTTTAGGTCCTTCAATGGCGGCAATGCAGACATACAAACCCCAAAAATAATGGTTTGATCATTATTTTCAACCAACAAACATGTTTTACAGTATGTATGTACTATCATTCATGCAATTTCTACTCATTACCTAAATCATCAATTTCTACTCATTTACACACAAAAACTCAAAAAAACTTTTCAAAACATCAAAAACATACAAATTTAGAGTTTACTTTAGTGTTGGATGATGTCTCTGATGTACTTGATGTCGATTGAAGAACCTTTGAGTTTGGTTGTTTGATTTTGGACTTAGTTGATGGAATTTGTTTTGAGAGAGTTTGAGAAAACTTTATGGTTTTTTAGAAATGAGGAAGGAGAAGGGTTCTGACACGATTTAACCTCCAATACGGTTCGGAGATGCATCTCCGAAATAAGTTTGAAGATACATCTTCAAGATTTTTTAACGTTAATTCAGAATTCTATGTACTCAGGATGCGTTCGAAGATGCATCTCCAAACACTTAGAACATTTTTATATTTTCATGTGGTATTTTAATAATATATAAGGTACATTAAAAAATTTTCTTAAACTAAAAACATAATTTTATCCACTATCACTAAAAATCTAGTCTATCCTTTATCAATAACTTTCAAAGTAAATGAATACATGTATCATTGTTCACCTATTTAAATTAATCATTCAAGCCATCATAATCGGCCCAATATGGCTTAAGACGAATTTAAAAATCAGATATTTAAAAACTATTGCAACAAAATTATTATATATATATATATATATATATATATATATATATATATATATATATATATATATATATATATATATATATATATATATATATATATATATATATATATATATATATATACTTTATCGACGAATTTAAAAGTCAATCATTTTTTTTTATAAATGAGTTATACACCGTAGAAGTGTCGACTTGTTTATACTCAAAGTTATTTATTTATTATTGTAATTGATTTCACTTAATTTTTTTGCTTTCAATAAATAAATTATAAAATCTTTTAATCTTCATTGTTTCAAAAACTTCAACCATTTTTGTTTTTTATATTTTTAAGTTTTTTAACTTCTAAATGAATATGTCACAATAGATTCAAATGAAATAAAAACTATAAAATAAAAATAAATAAATAAATAAATAAATAAATATTTGAACAATAAAACTTAACTATCAATATGTTATATTGTATAAAAAATTATTTAAAACACTTTTCCTCTACCCGCTATAATAACATTGTTGAAGGAAATAAAATTTACTTAATTAAAAATGAAAAATCTATATCATTTTCGCTACAATAAAAAATAAATAAAGTTTACTAACTAATACTCCACACACAAATAAAATTATTAAATTTGCCGTTTATTAATGAGTAGTTTTTCATTCTAGGATAAAAACCAAGTGGCAAAATAATTAAAATTGACAAAACCGTACAACAATTGAAAATGTAGATGTTTAGACTATATGCACACATTAGGTTAGGTTTTAACGAGAGACATAATACTATAATATCAATAGTTATTATACTGTGATTTAATGCATCTTATATATTATTAGGACACCACGCGAAAATACTAAAATGCTCATAAATTTTAGAAATACTTCTTCGGACGCAACTTAAAGACACATATCATAGGTTAATTCTGAGTCACGTCATATGTGTGTGGTTTTTTTTTATCCGGAATGCATCTTTGGAATCTGTCCGTAGATGCATCTCTGTAGCATACTGAAATAGAAACATAAACAAAAAAAATAAAATGTTGTATTTTGACAAAATATAATTACCATTCATAACATAAAATTAGCATTACATAGATGGTGTTAACATAAAATCAGACATTACATTTCAAGGTGGACACTTCAACATCTTCACAATATCTTCAACCGATCTTGAAATCGCCGCTTCCACCTCGATCTAAACTTTTGTTTCAAAACGAAAAAATATATTCCACATAGCTCTTACATTTACATTCGTCTTGAGCTCATAGTTGTTGAACTCAATCTTGCATTTGTTGTTTATTGACAGTGAACGGTACTCGAGCTTCACAATTTTTCAACTATCTTAGTAAGGTAGGAGATTTTGCACTTCGTATTGGAAATCTATAAAAGAGGTGTACTCATTGATCTTAAACTTTCACTTGTGTGTCGCGTTGGAAAAGGAGACATTTGTGACATACCAGATGATGTTTACTTGTGACATTTGCGATATTTCTGTTTGTATGAAATATAAAGTAAGAGCCTAAATTTATAGAAGTTATAGACAAATATGGACCTCAAAAACTCTACCTTGTATTAATGGTGGTTTCAAAGATACATTTCTGATACCAGTCTATTATCTTATTCCAGAGATGCAACTCCAGAACCTCTCCTAAACCAGACAGAAAATAGAACCTGTACGTTTTGTTTGGCAAATGAACAATTTTTTTTTTGGCATCAAAATGTATTAAGATATTTGAAATTGTATATATTACACTTCATTAATATTAATACACAATTACATATACTAAATGAATCGAATGATTTGTCGTTGGCTAAATCTATAAGTATGGGTGATGCCCCTTTTGACTTTTGTGCATTTGATTCTCTTTCAATGTTGCTCAATTTGGTGACTCTTGCATCCTTTCCACAAATCGGTCTAGCAAAGTCTCGAATTTTGTTGTTGAATGAGTCGTCCACTCCACTGATGTAAGTGGTATAGGGCATCCCGATTTCAAATAAACTTGAACAAAGTACCGTGATTTTGAAAGCCACTCGATACACATAATAAGATCATTTGGATTTTGAGGTGGGCAGTGCGCAGTAGGAACAAAGTTTCAGAAGAATCGTATCTTATAAGATCAATACACATTCTATCATATGCACTTGCTATGAGATGACCCATTTCAGGGAAGCATATCCATTTTTCCTCCGGTTCCGGTCCACTAATGCAAGGAACAAGAGTCTCACAAATTGCATCAAAATTGTCTTTCTTTCCGTAAAGTCGTGTGTATGATATTTTATGGGACCTCAACTCATGGATAAGTTGATGGCGGAAAATTGTATGATTATATCCTCCTTTACCGAGTAAAGCCTAAATAACTCGAAAACTGCAATTACCGTCACCTTCAACATTGACAATTTGTTTGATGTATTTGTGCATAAAAACCGACATCTTGTCAATGAATAGAATTTTTGTGGAGGCGGTGCAGGAGGTGGTTTGCTAACACGAGCTCCTTTAAAAACACTTTTTTTTGCGATTTTAGATTTGGTGAGTTCGATTTTTTTTTGTCAACATGTTTAAAATATGAAGGAGACTGCACCGTTTAACTGTCACTCAATGTAGGTTTGGCATTCTTCAGAATACCTTTTGTTTTTACCGTTTGAGTGGGTGGTTTCAAGTCAGTGGTTTCCGGATAAGAAATCTTCCTCGATTTTCTTTGATGTAAAGTTTCATATTCTCAACGGCTTTCAAAAATATCTCTTGTATTACTTCCCATTCGGTCAAGATAGAGATATTCGATTTAACGTCTTTCATGACACCATCATCATCAAACCTAAGCCTTTTACAGTAAGTGCAAACTTCATCCATTCTTAATGGGCTACCTGTCATACCTCAAACGTTGCCCTCCCTTTTTCATCTTTTCACTCAACCATTGACTTGAGATTCATCTGCATATATACATGATTCATTCATATGCATCATTAATTCATTGATACTTGATAGTTGATCTCTATAGATTCAAATCTCTATGGCTTGCATATCTAGGGTTTGCTTATGGATCAAACTCTAGAAGTATGACATGGATCTTCATATGCTCATCATGGGAATGAAATCCTAATTGATTTATCTTTGAGATATGGATTCAAGGAGACCTCATCATGGTATTCCTCAGGGCATCAAACCCTAATTCTTGGCTATGCTACTATGAGATCTTATGGTTGGCTCCTGAGTATTGGTTGGACCATTTAAACCCTAATCAAGAGCCCATGTGTGGGTAACTTGTCTGTGAAGCCTCATTCTTGGTTTAAAAGGACAACAGTAAGAAATGGTCCAAACTCTGGACGCGGAAGAGGCATGGGTGTACAAGCAAATGTTATCATAGCCGCTACTGAAAGAACACCCGAATCAGCGGCAGAAGTAGACAGGAAGGGATGACATGATTGAGCAAAGAGCACTGGAAAACATTGGTGGATATTTTTAATAGCCAAAAGAGGAATGCCAATGAAATAATGACAGGTAAAGAAACTTGGATCATTAATAGAGGGGCTTCCAACAACATGATAGGCAACTTGAAATTATTTCAAGAATTGAAGAGTGTACCAGGGTGCCCTGTGGGACTTCCAGATGGACAAAAAGTCATTACAACTAAAAGGGGGACAACAATTCTTGAAGGAGGGATGAAAATAAGCAATGTGTAATATGTGCCTAAATTAAATTGCAACTTGATATTTGTGCCCCAATTAATGGATGAGACAAATTGTATAGTGAAATTTGATTGGACTAGGTGAACAAATATATGGGCACTTTTATTATATAGGCATTCACCAAGAGAAAGATTTCGAGGTTGGTGGTGTGGTGTCACTTGATCTTTGGCATAGGCAAATGGGACATCCTTCTTTGAAGATTACTAAGTTAGTTTCAAATATGAGCAGCAATAATAATGAATATGAAAATAAAGCATGTGATGTATGCCAAAGGGCTAAACAAACTAGAGATAGTTTTTCTTTAAGCGATCACAAAGCTACTAGTGTATTTAATTTGATTCACTTTGACTTGTTGGGACCTTATAAAACTCCTTCTTCTTGTGGTGCTTATTATTTTTTAACTATTATGGATGATCATTCTCGAGTAGTTTGGATTTATTTGTTGCTAGATAAAAAGGAAGATCCTCGTTCCCTAATGAATTTTATTACATTAATATAAAGGCAATATGAAAAGCAAGTTAAAGTGATTTGAAGCGACAACGAGACAAAATTTACGTGTTTAAAGACATAATTTCTTGACGAGGAATCATGTTTCAAATGTCATGTATCGAAACACCTTAACAAAATGGGAGAGTCGAGAGAAAACATAAACATATTCTTAGTGTGGCCCGAGAATTGAGATACCAAGGTAATCTCCTTATTTCCTTTTGGGGTGAATGTGTATTAACGGTCGAATATTTGATAAATAGAACACAAACACTATTGTTGAACGAAAAAACTCCTTATGAGGTTTAAATGGGAAAACACCTTCCTATGACCAACTTAGAGTGTTTGGGTGTCTTTGCTATTCTCATAATGAAGGAAGAAAAGGAGACAAGTTTGCCTCCAGAAGTAAGAAGTGTGTGTTTGGAGGCTATCCATGGAAACTATTTGACTTGGACACTAACACCTATTTTTTATCCAAAGATGTTAATTTTTTTGAATTCGAATTCCCATTTGCAGAGGCTATTGCAACATCCAGCAGTGAGTCAACAATCTATTAGAAGTAATTCATATTTATTAGTTGTACTATTTTCTTAGCCCCTAAGTTTGTTAGAGGGTATTTTAGTATTTTATCATATTCTAGTAACCCTAGTTTTAGCTTATAAATAGGGTGGCAATCATTGTAACTTTTATCATGTTTTGTAGCCGTCATTCTCTTAATAGAATATTTCCGTTCATCATTTATTCTACCTTTGCACCAACAATTGGTATCTAGAGCCCCGGTTCGGATTCATTGGGAAACACGGGAAACACGAGTGAACGTGAGGTCTTGTGTGTTTGATTTTGATTCTTAGATTCGTGTTGAATCTTGAACAAAATATGATCAGAATTTTAATTTTGTGGGTTGGGAAACACTGTGAGAAATCTGAGTGTACTGTGCAAGGTAGAAAGATGAACGGAAATGGCAACATGAACACCAAACTTTCAGTATTTGACGGTAAAAACTGGAATCGTTGGATGATCTAAATGCATGTACTGTTCGGTGCTCAAGATGTTCTAGATCTTGTCACTGATGGTTATGTTCCGGTAGCAGCAAATGCGACGGATGAACAGAAAAACGCGCAGAAGGAAGTAAGGAAGAAGAATCAGAAAGCATTGTTCTTCATTCATCAATGTGTTGATGTAAATGTGTTTGAGAAGAATGCAGATTCAACGACAGCAAAGGCTGCGTGGGACACACTGGTTAGATGTTATGGTGGTGACGCATCAGTGAAGAAGGTGAAGCTTCAGTCCTTGAGAAAGCAATATGAGAATCTCAACATGAAGAATAATGAGAAAGTTTCTGAATACATCTCCAGAGTGATTCTGATCACTAATGAGATGAAAGCGTGTGGAGAAACTCTTTCTGAAGAAACAATTATGGAGAAGGTATTGAGATCCCTTACCTCTCAATTTGATTACATTGTGGTAGCAATAGAACATTCCAAAGATCTGAGCACCATGAGAATTGAAGAGCTGCAGAGCAGTCTAGAAGCGCAAGAGTTGCGTTTGACTGAGAGAACTTCTGAAAGGGAAGTAGAGCAGCAGGCTCTGAAAGCAACTTCTGATAGGAGGTATCAGAAGCAGTCAAAAGCCAGGAGAAGATCTGATGGTGGTCAAAAGTCAGAAAGCTCAACCTCTGATAGACAAAAGAATGCTCAGAAGGGAAAAGAGAAGTATGACAAGAAGAAGATCCAATGTTACTGTTGTAAGAAGTTTGGTCACTTTGCTAGAGACTGTTGGTCAAACAAGGAGAGAAAATCAGAAGAAGCAAATATAGCCAGAAGTTCTGATGACGAATCTGTGCTATTGATGGCCTCTGAATCTGATGATATGGATCTGATAGACTGGTGGTATATGGACATTGGCTGTTCAAATCATCCTACTGGAAACAAGAAATGGCTGGTTGACTTTGACTCTAAAAAGAGGACAAAGATCATATGTGCTGATGACAAATATCTTAATGCAGAAGGTATGGGAAATGTCAGAGTGATTCTGAACAATGGGAAAACAACATTGATTCAGAACGTGTGGTATGTACCTGGCATCAGAAGCAATCTGATGAGTGTGGGACAATTAATTGAGAAAGGTTTTTCAGTTACCATGAAGGACAATCTTCTGAAGCTGTATGACTGCAATCAGAAGTTGATTATGGAGTCAGAACAGGGAAGAAATAGAACATTCAAGGTGAATGTCAGAACTGCAGACTCAGAATGTCTTAGTGCAACAAGTGTTGAGAAGGAGAGTGAGTTGTGGCACAGAAGATTTGGTCATTTGAATTTCAGAAGCTTAAAACATCTGAATTCAAAGAAGTTGGTACATGGAATTCCTGCAATTAAGAAGCCTGAAAAGTCATGCAAAGTTTGCATGGAAGGAAAACAACCACGATTGCCATTTGCGTCAGAAACTGCTCCAAGAGCAAAACATGCCTTGGGAGTTGTACATTTTGATGTGTGTGGTCCATTTCCAGTAGCATCGATTGGAGGGAATAAATACTTTGTGTTATTTGTTGATGAATTCACAAGAATGACATGGGTATCCCTTATTAAGTTTAAACACGAGGTGTTTGATGAATTCAAGAAGTTCAGAATGAAGGCTGAGAATCAGAGTGGTCAGAAGTTGAAGATTCTTAGAACTGACGGTGGAGGTGAGTATAACTCCAAAGAGTTCCAGAAGTTCTGTGAGGAGAATGGAATTGAGCATGAGGTTACTGCTCCTTATACCCCTCAACACAATGGTCTTGCTGAAAGAAGAAACCTCACTTTGCTTGACATGGTGAGAAGCATGCTAAAGGAGAAGAAACTTCCTCAGAAGCTCTGGGGAGAAGTTGTTGCCACTGCAACGTATGTACTCAACCGATGTCCTACGAAGAAGTTGAAGGAAATAGTTCCAATACAAAAGTGGACTGGAGATAAGCAAAGTGTTAGTCATCTGAAGGTGTTTGGTTCTGTTTGCTATAAACATGTTCCAGAAGCCAGAAGACAAAAGCTGGATGATAGAAGCAAAGTGATGATTCTGATAGGGTACCACAGTACAGGTGCATACAAGCTCTATTATCCAGAAACCAACAAAATTGAATTCAGCAGAGATGTGATTGTGAAGGAATCAGAATTTTGGAATTGGGATAAGTCTCAATCTGATTCTGATGTTAGAACTTCTGAAGAAAGGTCAGAGTTAAGAATTTCTGAAGTTGGAGTAAACTCTGACGTTGATTCTGATTCTGATAGTGATTCTGACTCTGGAGAAGACTTAGAAGATGAAGGTGACTCTGATGATCCAGACTCTGATGACCTAGACTCTGATGGTAATCCAGATTCTGGTGGCAATTCAGACTCTAGAAATATGCCAGCCCCTGAAGATGGTCAAAGCTCTGGAGGAAGTCAACCATCTGAAGCTAGAAACTCTGAAGCTCAAGACTCTGAACAAGTTCAGAGACCACAAAGAATCAGAAACATCCCCAGAAGATATGCAGAATTTGACATGCTGCAAGACACTGAAGTAGACTCTGAAGGAGAAGTTATTCAGTGTGCCATGTTAGTAGACTCTGAACTCATAAGTACAGAAGAGGCTCTTAAGCAGAAGCTCTGGCTGAAGGCCATGAAAGAAAAACTTGATGCTATAGAGAGAAACAAGACTTGGAAGCTGACAGAACTTCCAAAAGACAAGAAAGCCATCAGCGTCAGATGGGTTTTCAAGCAGAAGTTAAAGCCAGATGGTTCAATTGGCAAACATAAAGCAAGGTTGGTAGCCAGAGGATTTCTACAGAAACCTGGGCTGGATTACTCTGAAGTGTTTGCACCTGTAGCAAGACATGAAACAATCAGAATGGTGATTGCAATAGCTGCTAACAGGAATTGGCCTCTGATGCATTTAGATGTAAAATCTGCATTTCTGAACGGTCCATTAGAAGAAGAAGTTTACGTGTCACAACCTCCTGGATTTGTGAAAAAGAATCAGGAAGGGATGGTGTACAGATTATACAAAGCTCTATATGGATTGAAACAAGCGCCCAGAGCTTGGAATCAGAAGATTGATTCAATTTTCAAGAAGCAAGGCTTTCAGAAATGTGAGATGGAGTACGGTGTCTATGTTCAGCATACTTCTGAAGGAAATATGACTCTGGTATGTTTATATGTTGATGATATACTGTTGACTGGAAGTTCTGAACAGGAGATAGCCAAGTTCAAGAAAGTTCTGATGAATGAATTCAAAATGACTGATCTAGGCAAAATGACATACTTTCTAGGGATGGAGTTCAGATACTCTGAGAAAGGTATTATTTTGCATCAGCTCAAGTATGAATTAGAACTTCTGGAGAGATTTAATCTGAAGAATTGTAAGATTGCTGTCACACCTTCTGATACAAATTAGAAACTGGATTCTGACTCTGATGGAAAGGATGTGGACCCTACAACCTTTAAACAGTTGGTTGATTCTCTGAGGTATTTGTGCAATACCAGACCTGATATTTTCTATTCAGTTGGGATGGTTAGTAGGTTCATGAGTAAACCTAAGTGGTCCCATTACCAAGCTGCTGTCAGGATTCTGAGGTATATCAAGGGAACTCTGAAGTATGGAGTATTATTTCCTTCTGGAAGAAAGGATGAGTCAGAACTTCTGAGTTATTCAGATTCTGATTGGTGTGGAGACAGAGTTGACAGAAGAAGTACGTCTGGGTACTTATTCAAATTTCTGGGAGGTCCCATTTCTTGGTGTTCCAAGAAGCAACCTGTTGTGGCGTTGTCAACTTGTGAAGCTGAATACATTGCAGGTGTTGTTACTGCATGCCAAGCTGTGTGGATTCTGAATCTATTGCAAGATTTGAAGATTAAAGTAAACAAACCTCTGAAGCTAATGATTGACAACAAGTCTGCAATCAATCTTGCCAGAAACCCAGTGTTGCATGGGAGAAGCAAGCACATTGAGACCAAGTATCATTTTCTGAGACATCAAGTTCAGAGGGGAGTGTTAGAAGTTGTACACTGCAGCACTCAGAAACAGTTGGTAGATATTCTGACGAAAGCTATCAAGACTGATCAATTTCTCAGATTAAGGGATGGAATTGGTGTTACAAGTTTTGATGGAATATGAATTAAGGGGTGGTATTAGAAGTAATTCATATTTATTAGTTGTACTATTTTCTTAGCCCCTAAGTTTGTTAGAGGGTATTTTAGTATTTTATCCTATTCTAGTAACCCTAGTTTTAGCTTATAAATAGGGTGGCAATCGTTGTAACTTTTATCATGTTTTGTAGCCGTCATTCTCTTAATAAAATATTTCCGTTCATAATTTATTCTACCTTTGCACCAACACAATCAACGTGGTGGATGAAGAAATTGTTTTTGACACCGAGAGTGTTGAACTCTCGACCATTGAGTTTCCAAGTAATGAAATACATGTTGATGTAAGGAGGGGTACTAGCTTAAATGATTCACAAATGTTGAAAGAACACATGGAGAACTTGTTGCAACTTGTGCACAACTAGAAAATGAGGATGCAAAACCAGAAAAGGAGGAGTTGTTTGGACGAGGCAAGCCGATAGAATTCCCTCTATGAAACTTCAAGACTACGTGACGAATATTGTGCAAACATCAAGGAGCCTATCTACTCAATCACCTACTCCACAACAGGAATCAAATGTATTGTATCCTATTGCATATTATGCTAACTGTAACAAATTTTCATTACATCATCGCAGGTTTCATGCATCTGTGACGATAGAGAAAGAGACGATGACGTTTGTAGAAGCGGTAAAAGATAGCAGATGGCGCTCCGTAATGCAAGAAGAAATAAAAGCTCTTGAAGATAGTAATACATGGACGGTGTGCCCATTTCCGATGGATAAAAAGGAATTAGGATGCAAAAGGGTCTATAAAATCAAGTATCATTTGGATGGAACCATAGAACGGTTTAAAGCTCGACTCGTTATTCTTGGAAATCATCAAGTTGAAGGCATCGACTACAACGAAACTTTCGATCCAATGGCAAAAATGGTTACTGTTCAAACTGTTCTAGTAGTTGCTGTTGCAAAAAATTGGGAACTCCACTAAATGGACATACACAATGCGTTCTTACATGGTGATTTGCAAGAAGAAATCTTTATGAAATTCCCCCCGGTTTTTCGCTCATCTCAATCGGGAATGGCTTGTAAACTTCACAAATAATTATATGGGTTGAAGCAAACCCCACGTTGTTGGTTTGTAAACTGTCTTGGGCACTCCAAAAGTATGGTTTCGAGCGATCCTACTCATATTATTCTTTGTTCACACTACATGATAAAGACATACAGTTGGTGGTTCTAGTATATGTTGATGATTTGATTATATGTTACAATGATCATGACTCCATACAACAATTCAAATAATACTTGAGTAGATGCTTCCATATGAAAGATTTCGGCAAATTGACATACTTTCTAGGTGTGGAAGTTGCTAGATCACCTGCACGTATTTTTCTTTGCCAATGAAAATATTCTCTAGATATTATTAGTGAAGCTGGATTACATGTTGTGAAACCTGCAAGCACCCCTCTAGAACAAAACCATCGTCTTGGTCTTAGTAATGGAGATCTTCTTGCTAATCCTGATCTTTATCGTCGGTTGGTGGGATGCCTCATTTATCTTTGTTTCACCCGACCTAAACTATCATATTGTGTCCATGTGTTATCACAGTTCATGCAACAACCGCAAATAGAACACTGGGAAGCTCCTTTACGAGTAGTCAGATACCTCAAAGGAGATCCCTAACACTAGGTCTTCTTGGATAGTCATTGTGATCTTCAACTTTTTGGATGGTGTGACTCTGACTGAGCAACATGCCCTCTTACTTGCATATCACTTACGGGGTAGATTATTTTTCTGGGAAACTCTCCCGTTTCTTGGAAGACAAAAAAATAACACATGCTGGCTCGTTCATCCGCAGAAGCTGAGTATCGTTCGATGGCCAATACCACATGTGAACTGAAATGGCTTAAAGGTGTCCTATCAAGCCTTCGGATCACTCATTCCATGCCCATACAACTTTAGTGCCACATTCAAGTTGTATTACATATCGCAAAGAATTCCGTATTTCATGAAAGAACAAAGCATATCGACATAGATTGTCACTTCATACATGATGAGATTTTATGTTGCAATTTGCATCCGGCTTATGTTCTCACTCATACACAACTTACAAATACATTTACTAAAGCTTTGGGGTGCAAACAGTTTCGTGCCTTGCCTGGCAAATTGAGCATCTGGACTCTACATGCACCAACTGGGGGGGTAATAGGGAAATAATATATATGTTAGTAATAGGAAATTGAATTAATAAGGAACAATATATGTTAGTTAGGAAATTGTATTATATGCTTTTCTTTTACATGGAAACAATGTCAAGCAAATAATGTTTATTTGCGGTAATTTTGATCAAGTTGTCAAGGGAGATATTATAGGCATATGTTTAGGAATTTTGATATCAATAGCTAGCATGTATCATGTATATATATGGTTTGTACTATGTATTTAAAGGACACCAAATTATCTCATTATATATATATATATATATATATATATATATATATATATATATATATAATATATATATATATATATATATATATATATATATATATATATATATATATATAAACTTCAAGCCTGTATATTTCAAATTAGAGACTTCTATCGTTACTACTATTAGATGATAATGTTATTACTATTAAATAATGATCGGCAAACAGGAGAGAATATTTTTTATTTGATGTATCTTTTTATAGACAAAATAGAATATGATAGGATAAGTTAGGGTAGAAAATAATACAATAGAATAAATGTTGTGTTCATTAATGATTGATATAGTGATGTAGTTTCTTTTTAAATTTACAATTTATATTAGGATTATAATCTTCATTATGGTGGGAGGATTCTAGCGTGTTTAATTAGGCCTTGTATGATCTCACTCTTAACAGGTGGTTATGGTTGTTGAAATTTTGCTATTATTTAATTTTTGAATTTCTTTTTACATACGGTGTATTATCATTTTAGTTGCACGTTCTATTTTAAAATTTTGCTAGTTTTTTTTTATTGTTGTGGTGACCTCATTTCTGCTACCATGAGTGGATTTTCTTGTTGTCTGCATTTCCATGGGCAATGGAACTCCGATCTTAGAAAGTTTGTTGTAAGAAACTGATGTAACTTTATTGGATGCTGATTAGCTTAAATGTCATATTGGATGCCAAACTATATTAGATGTTGATTAGCTTGAATGTAAAAAAAAATAGTCTTGACTGTTAATATTCTATGTTGTTAAATGATAATGTTGTCTTAATTTGAAGTCTTTGATCATGAGAAGAATTATTGAACTTTTTGTAACATTTATAATTTATTTTTGTAAGTTTAGTTTTCATATTAGTTAATGGAGTTATGAACTTTTAGATTACTTTTTTTAATCCGAAATATCCATTCGTATTAACCCTAACCTATTTAAACTGAATCGGTATTAATCGAATATTAAGTTGGACAAAAATGAGTTTGTAATGACTATCCGCAGTTTGGATTGACTGATGTTTTTAGGTCCGAACTCGTCCAATCCAACCCATTTTCATCCTTAATCCCCATCTCCAACATCATAAACATAAAAGAATAAATATATGTTATCTAATCAATATACATGTCCATAATGCTTGTTTACTTTTTCGTATAGTGTAGAAAAATCTTTACTAAAAATTCACAAGCTTATTACATAGAAAAAGTTAGTACGAAAACATGTGAGGACATTTTTATTTTTTTCTTCAACGTGACTTCCTTCCTTCATTGCGACTTAGGAATGCATAAGTAGCACTTTTCACATTGGCTTGTATTTTTCTTTTTTAAATCATCTAGGTGCTTATTTTTTTAGAGCTTTGAAAACATTATCACCATTGAAAATATATCTTCTTCAATCAATTAGACAACCATAAAAGTTTTAAATTCACACAAGTTGAACACAAAAAGTCTTCACATAAACAAGAAAAAAAAATTATCTTAATGAGTTATTCAATAAAAAAAGAAAGGATTATAACTGATAAATGAAAAGAAGCATAATCACATATCAAATTAATTATCATTCATGAAAGTATAGGGGATAAAAAAGCTTAACATTTTCATATTTTCAAATTAAAAATGGTTTGAATGAAGTATTGATGTCATGCCAAAGAGGAGGACTTGTAATGAAAAATAAAACATTTTCAAGTCCTACGTATTATTAGGAAAGGTGAGGTAACTTGAGCCATATATAATAGTTTTACCATTTTTTTGCTTAACCATATTTTATGAAATTTGTTACATTGTAGTTTGATGAATAATTATGAAGGCATGTTTATTATCTTATGCCTTTCATTTATTAAACAATGGTTAAATACGACGGCCTTTTAGGATATAATGATTTCAAGGAACACAATTTCATTTTTTAATCACCCCCGTATGAACACGCATACACATGTATATTTACAAAGAGTATACATGAGGAAACACAAGATTCGCCAAAGGTAGATGGGCGATACCCATCATCCAAAACAGGGTAGTTAATTGCTCTCCGGATGTCATGAACGTCATTTAACATAATGTGCGCCCATTTCCTTATTATATCATTTGTTGCTTAGATTACTCACCCGCTTATGGGAACATATGGAGTGATGTGTTCCTATCCATAATGGTATGGAAGAGAAAGTCAAAAAGGGGAATCCATGTTCACCAAAGTAATAGGGGAAGTAACTACCTATTTCCCACGTTCATGAGAGTGGATAGCGCATATATTGCTTTCTTGGGTTCTAAGACCAAAGCATAAGAGATTCTATAAATACCTAACACAACAATAACCTTAAAACCCATTGACAGTCTTACATAGTCAGGAATTGTCACTCATTGTACTTTTAGCAAGTATAATTGGTAGGCATGACAATGGGGCGGGGAAGGGGGCGGGTTTAAGTATTACTAGTATCGCCGTTGGCTTTCTATATCATCCCTGCCCCCGCCCCTAGACCCAGTCGGGGGTAACAATTTACCCCTTCCCCATCCACTACTTTTTTAATTGTTTATTTTTTTATTGCAATAAAAATCAATAATAAAATTAAATGTTCGATCATTTCAAGAATAATTATAATACTTGATCACTTTTATTTAATTTGTATTTAAAAAAAAATTATAAGAAACTTGATATTATAAGATTAAGAAAGGTTAATGGGTACTAAAGATATGAAAAATAAGGACAATAAATTAATTTTGATATTAGGGTGCAGGGCGAAGGCGGGTGTGGCGTGGGTACCAGCATTCCTTGCCCTTGTCCCCATCCCTGTAATTAGAAATTAGGTTTTCTCCGCATCCGTCCCAACCACTAATTAAATCGGTTTTTCCCCATTAGATTTAGGGAGGGGTAGTCGAGTCCGATTTTTTTTGTCATGCCTAACATTTGGCCCCCGCCGTGGAGTCTAATCAAATTGACTAGGGTCACACTCATCATCATTTACCACGAGTTTTTGTCACCTTCCCCCAGAGGATGGAAAAACAAAATTCTAAGATTATTATCAACACATTGTCAGAAGTTATGATGGCGGGGGAGAATCCAGTTCTTTCCGTGGAAAATATACTAGTAAAGGTTTGACGGTGAGCATCATAATTGCTCACCCTAAGGTAAACCTGGAGAAGGAAGTGGAATTCAAAATTACCTTCTCGAGAAAAGACGTCATTGGCATTCTCTCTTACAACAATGATCCCATGGTCATTACGGTACAATATAATGATTGAGATATGAAGCGAGTATTGATTGACCCTAGAAGCTTAGCAGACGTCTTATTCTATAATTCCTTTCACGGGGGTTCAACTTTTCCCATATGACATTTGAACATTCCAAGGTTCTCTGATTGGTCTGTCAACCAAACATGTATAAGTGAAAGGTCACATAAAGCTCTAAACAACACGTGATTTAGAGGCAAGAGCAAAAAAAAATAAAGTAAAATATCTTTTAGTATACGCATTGTCCCAATACAACGCCATTTTGGGGTGGCCCGACCTCAACTTGTTGGGTCGGTATTGTCCATCCTTCATTTGAGCACAAAGTATCCACTATCTGGTGGGAGAGTTGGAGTGATTTAGGGAGACCAAAAGTTCGACAAAGAATGTTATTGAAACATTTTAGAAATGAGAAGGGAGCAAGTCACCACAACCCTAACCCCTCTGCTAGACACACAAGAAAATGTTGCAAGTTGGGATCCTGATTGGGGGGAAAATATTGAAAGATTAGCTCCCATGGAAGACCTTAATGAGGTCTGGATCATACCCTTGGACTATCAAATCACTAAGTTAGACACCTCCCTATTTGATTTTGAGGAGGAAGAGTTGATCACCTCATTGAGAAAGAATATAGACTTGTTCGCTTGGGGCACCCACTGACATGCCAGGGATAGATAAAAGAGTGGTTTGCATTTTCTCATTGTTGATTCCATAATGAAGTAAGTGTCTTATGTAAGTTGAGTAGTGCCTAAGAAGGGGGATGGGGTGAATTAGGTTCTTTGAGACTTTTTCCAGTTTTATGAAAAACTGTGTTCTTTCTTTTCTGGTTAGGTTAAGCAATGAACGGTAAAGTACAGAAAGTAAAGAACGCGAAGAGATATCTTGGTTCCCCTCACAGATCGAGAGTACTCCAGTCCCCTTTCAATATGAAAGAGATTTTACTATTGTTGGGACTTTTACAAGACTCTTCCTAGTCTTTCTATGAAGACACTAACAATCACACCAAGAATAATCCTCTTGGATTTTTTCACTAAGTTCAAAAAGAGAACAACCCTCCCTTTTAATGAACCTCTTGTTTCCAACAATCCTGGACAACAAGGACAAAGCAACACTATGAGTTTTTTTACAAGTTTTTGACAAGTGAAATAATCTATCAATCTATTGATTGATCTTCTCCTTTAAAGTAATCAAACTTCTTTATGAAAAATAAGTGCTCTAATGATGATATGGATGAAACTATGTGTATGAAAATTCTGTAAATAGTTTCACCAGAAAATTTGATCAAGAACACTTGAAATAATTTTGAAAAGATGAATGAAGAAGATTGTTTGAAAATATTTTGAGAGAAAGGAGGTGTGTTCAAAATCTGCAGAAATGTGTGATATACAACCCTTAGACACCTCTCTAAATGGTTATGATACATGAAAGGATGACATAGTTCAAGAACACACTCCATAGAAAATTTTCATGAAAGAATGCAATGTTTTTTGCCACTGGTTCAGTGGTAATCGATTTCTCAATATGGTGTAATCGGTTACACCTAAGCCAACGTTACAATATTTTAAAAAATGCACGGTGTAATCGATTACTTGTTGTAAAAATTACCTTACAGGGCAGCACGCATAGCTGGTAATCGATTACCTTAATGTTGGTAACCGATTACCACACAACAAAATGGCGAAATGCATTTTGAAATAAAGGTGACTGCCAAAAGAGAAAGGTTTAAGAGACCTAAGCAGCCAACACATGAATGGATGATAAAAACGAGAGCACTTGACTTATCATAGAGAGATTGAGAACTTAATACCTTAACGCTTTGATCAAATCAATAGCAATCTTCAAGACTTTGAAAAGAAACACTTTAGCTTGAGTCTTGAGTCATTCTTTTTGCAATGCATATATGTTGAGCATGTCTTCATCAAAACACTTTGAGAAGCTTGTCTTCACATCTTAGAGGAAACACAAGGTGGACGAGAGAAGAGGTTAGTTGTTGAAGAAGAGATTTTAAAGTTGAGAAAAGTCGACTTTATAACTGAGGTTAAGTACCCATCTTGGTTGACTAATGTAGTCTTGGTATGGAAGTCATCAAACAAATGGCACATTTACGTTGACTTCATCGTCCTTAACCCCACATGCCCTAAAGATCCATATTATCTACCCAACATAGATCGTTTGATGTTGAGTTTTATGGAGACTTATTCTAGCTACATTTGTTTAGATGTTTAATTGATATTTATCATTTTTTTTTTAAACGTGTGAACTTGTTTTTCTAAAAAGAAAGTAATATCAATATCTCCATTGAGTATCACTTTTACATAATATTTTGTAATGTTTTAATTTAAATTAAATATTTATTCTTTTCACTAAAATACTAGCGATCTCTCTCAAGCGGATGCACAAGTTTTTAATTAGTAAGTTAACAAAATAATAAAATCATATTGTACTTGTAATCATGGTAAAGAAAGTAAAAAGCGCATGAGCAATAATATAAAAAATGTAACTCTATAAACTAACTAAATAAAAAGAAAAATGTAAACCCTAATATATAAACTACAACTTCATCTTCTCTTCCATTTGCATCTTTTTATGAGTTGGAGGTCTGTTTAAACTGCAACATTTTTAGAATAACTTTTATGTTTGAAGGTTAAAAAAGAATTGTTAAATTGAAAATATTTCTCAAAAATATTGCTGTTTGATACATGTTGATAGGGGAAAGGTCATGTCTCGTCTCACCCAAAACCGCCTAGAACCGCCACATTTATGCCTCCTTCTCCATGTTTGTCGTTGTTGGAGCTCCTATTATAATCTTCGCATGGGTAATCTATTATCTTCATCGGAGATCTGCCGTATCTAGATCTCTTTCTTTGTCAATTCACTTTAGCATAATGCCTTTTTTTTTTCATCAGTGACCATGATTTTTTAATTAATTAGGTAACAACTTTTCTTAAATTTTTTACCAAGTTTATTTCACGATTTTCATATTATTGACATCGTCACAAATAAATTTTGTTGAAATTAATTTTTTTTCAAACTATTTATATTATATAATAACTTAAATTAATTTTTTATTATTATTATATCATATTAAAAATATATAAACGTTATTGAAAGAGTCAGAGATGATACTTTATAGAAATGTTAAGATAATTCATAAACTCAATATTTATTTTATGAACTCAATTAAAAACTTCTTATTTTATATTTCACCAAAAGAGTCATTATTATTGTATTTATCGCAAGTACAACACTAAAACATATCAAATATCTATAATTTTTTATTATTAGAGATGAGTTTACCAAATATTATTTTTGCCAATTTTGTTATTTACTATTAAAATGTATGATAGTTTCTTATTATTACAAAATTGAGGAAAAAATTGATTAAAATGATCTAATACCAAAACCCCACAAAAACAAGAGTTTCCACTCTCACGTGCAATGCACGTGTTTGGTTCTCTTGAAAAAACTAAGTCATATAAACAGAGACGATCACATGTGGTTGAACTTCCTATCATTTCAGAATCTCCACTCACCAATGGCTACCCTCAAACCACCACCTGTTTTTGTTCTCTCTCCTTCAAAGCCAATACAATCACGCCAAGTGTCACTCCGCACTAGAATCTTCAACAACCTCAATTCATGTCCCAAGCTCATGTTACAAGAATGTAGTACTACAACCGCGCCAATTACCTCGTCTCTGTCGAAGGAACTACCTCGTTTAAGTCGAAGAGTTGTTGTGGTGAGGTCACAGCTGAGATACCCTATCATATCTCCTGATGATCATTGGGGTGTTTGGTCCACTATCTTCAGCATTGGAGCTTTTGGTCTTTGGTAATTGTTGCTTAATCATTATCAATTTGGTCTTAATTTTTCAAAGTTCATTTTTATCTATAAAGCACTGACCCAGAAACCGACACTGATATCTTAAGATATCTATATGGTTAGTTGTGAAAAGTCAAAGGATAGGTTTGAATTGTTGGTAACCAATCATGTGTAATTATTTTAGTTTTATAAATAATTAAAATTATTATATGTTAGTATTGATTTGATTTGAAGAAAATATATTTTATTTTTGTGAAATACAAGGTCGGAGAAGACTAAAATTGGGAGCATGGTGAGTGCTGCTTTAGTGAGCACATTAGTTGGACTTGCAGCAAGTAATCTTGGAATTCTTCCACATGATGCACCAACTTATTCTATTGTCTTGGAGTTTATTCTACCACTCACTATTCCATTGCTTTTGTTTGGAGCAAATTTGAATCAAGTCGTGCGTTCAACCGGGACACTTCTTGTAGCTTTCTTACTTGGTTCAGGTGATGATTATATTTATCTATCTATCTATATATATGGTAGAATTCAAATAGAATGTGTGTCTGGTATCCAACACGGATCAATGAGTCTGAGTTCTTCTGTGTGTCTGTGTCAGTGTTTCATAGTTTTGTAAATGCACTTTTGAGACTTTTTAATTTGTCTTGTGAAACTAATTCTGATGTTGTGGATTGCAGTTGCTACTGTGATTGGAACTCTAGTGGCATTTCTTTTAGTGCCTATGAGATCTCTTGGTCCTGACAACTGGAAAATTGCAGCAGCTCTAATGGGAAGCTACATTGGTGGATGTAAGTGCTTAAACAATTTGCTCCATCTTAGGACACTTTCGTAAATTAAACTCGGATGGATTTCTTTTGACCCTTCCATGTTGATTGTTGTAGCTGTTAATTATGTTGCCATTTCAGAGGCGCTTGGTTTGTCTCCGTCAGTTTTAGCTGCAGGAGTGGCAGCAGATAATGTCATATGCGCTGTTTATTTCATGATCTTGTTTGCACTTGCTTCTAATATACCTGCAGAGAGTGCACCACCAACCGATGGTACATTTTTTACTCTATCACTATTCTTAGTCGCATTTGCTGTTATAATTGCAGTTGGAGACTGCAATTTAGAACTATGATCATTATAAAGTCATTCATTTTTCTTGATGAAAAAAGTTTTATAACAAAATTCTTGTTCATCTTGAATGGAATTCTTAGCTTGATTTCATGAGTGATTTTGGCAGATAATGCAACGCAATTGAAATTGGAAAATCAAGGAAACATGCCAGTGTTGCAGACCGCTACAGCAGTTACTACATCATTTTTAATATGTAGAGCTGCAACATACATAACAAAACTATATGGTATACAAGGGGGGACTCTTCCAGGAGTAACTGCAATCATTGTTATTTTAGCTACTTTGCTACCAAAGTTCATTAGTCCTCTTGTACCTGCCGGCCATACTGTTGCCTTAGTTCTGATGCAGGTAACACAAAACTTTGTTATTTATGTTGTGTTGGTCTAGTAGTTTAATGGCCGGAATTTCAGCTATGTTGCAAATTCGAATCTGCACCCTTATATTTTGATGTTCGAGACAACTTAAAAACACCTTTATGCATGTTTTCATAATGTCAAAACACTCTAAATTCGAAATTATTTCGAAGTTATTACACCTTCTAATTGATATCATGTGACTTATATGATATTTTTCAGGTATTTTTTGTGGTTGTTGGAGCAAGTGGAAGTATATTGAATGTGATAAAAACTGCTCCAAGTATATTCATGTTTGCACTAGTTCAAGTAACTATTCATCTTCTTGTTGTTCTTGGATTAGGAAAGTTATTTAAGCTTGATTTGAAGGTATTACTTATAGCATCAAATGCTAATGTTGGAGGTCCTACAACAGCTTGTGGAATGGCTAAGGCTAAAGGCTGGGAATCTTTAGTTGTTCCTGGAATTCTTACAGGAATTTTTGGTGTTTCAATTGCAACTTTTTTAGGTATTGGTTTTGGAGTAATGGTTCTAAAACACTTGTAGAAATTATTATTTATAATGTTTGGATTCATATTGCAATTAATTGGATGTTATGTTGCTAACACACTTTAAAGCTCGTTTGTTTAAGATTTTAAAAACAATTATTTTTGATATTTTAGTTATATTAAATTTTTCCAAAAATTATTTTGTTAACAAAATAATTTTTATGTTATAAATGAAAGAGTTAGATGAAGAATGAAATGTCTCAAAAATTCTAAATTATAAATGAAGCACAAAATAACTGTTGTATAAGGTTTCAATTGAATAGATCATACAACTACAAGAACAATCTTCATGAAAGACATTGAAGTCTTGCAAATGTCAAATAACCTGTGTGACCTCTAGCTTCACCACAAGGTCTAGCCATAACAGAAGAATTAGGATAGCTAACAACATTAGCTCCATCTGAACCATGTCTCCTCTTGCAAGGAAGTGAAACATTAGAGCCACCATTACCATTAATCTCTGAGCTTTCTGTTTTCACTTCTCGAACTTCATATGTCCGTAGGAGTACCTCAAAAGTCCTTATATCTTTAAAATAAGCACGCATTTACAAAAGGACTTTTGTCAGTGGCTAAATTAATTACCATTAGTTGCAAAAATAAATACTAATAGAGGAACACATAGATGAAGACTTGAAAGATAAAACTGGTACGTACCGGTGAAGTTGGATTGAAGTGTTTCACATGATCGTTGAACTTGTTCAATACACGGGGAGAAAGAGCACAATGTTCCATCATGTCTTAACATTTTTGCAGCTGAAGGAATAGCTAGCCAAGGTTGAGGTAGATCCAAAAAAACTGCATCAGCCAAGCCAACAAATTCTTCAGGAAAACCCTCGCCTTGAATGTCCCTCAGTCCCACTGTGACTAAGCTGCTTAGACCAATCCTCTCAAAATCATCTCTACAAGGAGGAAAAAAAGCATACATAGATATATGTAATTTACCTTGACAGTTACGATCTCGAGTTTATCGCCCACACACATATACATAGAAGCACAAAGATGGAATTCCCCACAAGTTGGATAGAATTAAATAAAATTGTATTTAAGCATTGACATTCTGAATAATGTAGTATTAGTTGATAAAAATATTACTTTATATTCCTAGAACAAGCAAACAACAAAAATATAATGCAAAGCCATGAAAATAAGTGTCATCAATAGCATATTGGGAAGCACCTAAAATCCACTAGGTGAAATAATAGAAGGTGTTGCAGGCAAATCGCGGAAGCCGCATAGCAATTGAAACTAGAAAGTCAATTAAATATAACAAGACAAGTTGCATACAGATAAAAAAGGGAATGGAGGCAGAGCATAGTTTATATACTGAAAAGTTTACATGATACTCACCGGTGTTATCAAATATCGGCCATAGCAGCACTATAGGTGATATATGTGGCGGTTTGTGGGCTCACTATAATGGTAAGTATCAGTCAATATTGTGGGGCTTTCCTCTATAACGGCACCCCAAAGAGGCTAGTATGGTGAGATTTTGGCTCTCCGTCATGGACCGCTATCCACCATCAACAACACTGATACTCACTAACTCTTCAGTTTTTCTATCATAAAAATAAGTTACACTCGGCACACATGCAGATTCTTCCGATTTGTACTTGAGAAAAGCCCTATAATTCTCTTTTTTCTGCTATTGTCACTACATCATCTAGCCTATACTAGAATAGAAGCCACTATTGCCTTAATAGCAAAACTAGGATAGTGACGCAGTTTTCGCTATGCTATAGTACCACTATTGTACAACATGGAAAATAACATATATGGCTAAAGATAAACAGACATGTATGAAACATGAGAAAAAGCAAGTACAGTTTATTATCAAATCGAAATACAACTTTCATGCATTGCAAGATACCGATAACCATGATACAAAACCATGAAAATAACACATACAACATTGGATAAAGATGAACAAATATGTATCAGACATGAGAGAAAGTCGGGTGCAGTATTACCTAGCAGATCCAGCCCTTTGTTCGTGGAAATCAAATGTATAAACATGTCCTTTAGGAGCAACTGCCCTAGCAAGTGAAGTAGATAGAGAACCGCTTCCAGTGCCAGATTCAAGAACAACGCAACCGGGAACAATCTCCAGATACATAACAACAAAGCTAATATCTGCAATATATAGAATCTGCGTCCTGTGACTTAAAACTAAAGTCCATAATTCAGGTGTAGGAGCTAACAAATAAACAAAACCACCCTTATTGCTGAATACTTTGGACCCAAATGACTTTCCTATCCAGTCTGAATGTTTAAAAACACCAAACCTATTCTGCAAAACTGATCCCTCGGATACCGTTACCGCTTTCATGTTGTCATGTCTTTCGTACACAATTACCAAATCGCCATTACTAATCAATCGATTAAATGATATCTTTCGAGTAGTATCAATAGTCAACATCTTAAAGTCTTCAAAATAAGTATCTGCAATCCAAAAATAGAGAAAATCATGAAACATGTATAATAAACAGAAACCAGGAATAAGTTTTTATGACACATTAAAATAAAGTCAGAATTCTTTTTTGCTATGTTGTTATTCACAGACGTGTCACATGCCACTGATCCCCTAAAATGCTATTGCGGCTTTGCAGACAGCAGGATAGCCGCTATTGCATAGATTAAAATCAGTATATAAGTTAACATAAATATTCAAAAACAGAAAAATAGACAAGTATATAGACCTTCATACTTAATAATTAACAAAAATAAAGTACATAGCAATAAAACTTAAATGGAGAAGACCGTAACAAACTTAACTAAATGTAGAAAGAAAAAACAAAACAATTGTTTGTGAGCAAGAACATAACATTACCCTTAAAAGGGTTGGAATTAACATTTATTCTCTTAAAATAGAAAAGGGTTTTTAAAAAGAGATATATAAGAGGAATTTCTCCCCAAAACCCGTATATTTGGATATCATAAAATAAACAGAGCATAATGGAAAAGAGTGGAACAAAGCTGAATGGAGCGGAGCGGGATGAAGATTTCATTCCTATAGGGCAAGTTCTTTATTCCACCAAAATCGAAAGGGAAGAAATATGGTGGTAAGTGATGGAATGGAATTCACACCATTCCATTCTGCTCCGCTCCATTCGATTTTAAGTGATACAAATAAATGGAATACTACTCCATTACATCCCATACCACTCCATTTCATCTCATTCCCTCATTCCAAACAAAATCTAATAGCTCACACGGTAGCAGCTGGGGGGCTGCAAAATGCAGCCGCAACAATCTATTGTGACGGCGGCTTGCAGCCCAAGCCCAAAAGTGTCACGCCAGACCCTACCACTACTACGCTATTACGCTATACTGCCACTGTAGTGCATTATTGACAATATAGGTTTTTTGTATAGTCTATAATAATAAGCTGGAAACGCCTAAGAATATGTGATAAACTGTTTTCTTAAGATTTCTCAAACACTGTCATAAATGCTTAAGCTAGTATATAAGTTTAAATAAATCAATCCAAACATCCCTAAATATAATCTGGAAGCTTCTGGAAAATTCAAAGTTGGATTTTGAAACTCAACTTTCTGGTAACATTTGCAACTGAATATATATCATAGGAGTATAAATAAGTACATGTACTCAATCTCTCTCTTTCATTACAAAATTTCAATAATCTTCCTACTATTTACCACATGATTCCATTATAAGTTTTTTTTTCTCTTTCTATAACGCAACAATTGCAGTGCAAGGTGCTAGGACGCAGTTCTCTACTATTACGGCCACAAATACACATAGATTTTTCAAAACTATGTACTACATGATTTTTTAAAACTCAGCGTAAATCTAAACATGCATTGAGCCGCATCCATGCGCGCTATAGGAAAAGAGAATGAAAATGTAAACGAAAAAAAAACTCGAACCTGGTGAGGTTTTCTTGCGTCGGACGACCAAATTCACCTGAGATTAGCGGCTGGTTAGTCGAGATCAAAGATGCAGCGGCGGATTTGATATAGTTACTTTGCTTTTGCGGTTTAAGGGTTTTGTTGAAAACAAAAGTGTGTTTGTATGATGGTGGGCTTCTTTGAAAGCAAGTGGGTTGATTTTATTAAAAAAATAACGGTTTTAAAATGCACCCTATATCAATATATTACAAAGAGGCAACCGCGTCAAAATACAAAAATATATTTTAGATTTTAAAGATATATCTTTGGACGTACTTAAACACACACACCTTAGACCAATTTTGAGTGACGTTTTAGAAGTGTGGATCTTTTAGAAACGAAGATGCATCACCATAATCTGTCCATAGATGCATCTTTGGAGCATACTGAAACAGAAACGGAAGCAGAAAACTAAAAAAATGTATTTTGATAAAATAAAATTATCATTAATAACATAAAATTAGCATTACTTAGGTGATGTTAACATAAAATTAGCATTATATAGGTGATGTTAACATAAAATCAAACATTACATTTCAATAATCAGATGGACACGTCAACATTTTCATAATATCTTCGACTAATCTTGAAACCGTCTTCCACCTATAGGGGTGTTCATGGTTGCAGGTCGACCCACGAATCTGCTGACCCAACTCAACTCAATCCATAACTTACCCGAACCCATTCATTTACGGGTATACCCAACTCAACTCAATCCATAACTTACCCGAACCCATTCATTTACGGGTATACTCAACTCAACCCATAACTACCCGTATAATTTTGGTTCGGGTATCGGGTTTGAGTTTTGCAACCCGCGGACCCGTTGACTCAATCCATTGATGTGCCTTTAGTAATTTTTTATTATTTTAAATAAAAATATAAAATTAATATCTCACTAATAACCATAATTTTTTTAATTTTTTTTATCTTCACCAATAATACTATTAGACTAATGAGTTTACGTAATTCTAAGATTAAATGTTGTTTCTTATTTTCTTTTCTATCATTTTCAACTTATATATTTTATGGAAATAATGTGTCTTGTTGAATTTTATACTATTATAAAGTGTTATGCTGAGTTGGTGAATTTTATTAGAGATTATATGATGTGTTTCATTGAATTTGAGTGTTATAAATGAGTGTGATTGTATTGAGTTGTGTTATACTTTTTTAAAACCGACAAAAAGAATCATAAAAAATATAGTTTTTTATTTGAAACACAACCCGCGAACCCAACCCAACCCATTAATGAACGGGTCGGTTCGGGTCGGTTTTGACAATAAAGTTGTGGGTTTGACGATAGATCCAACCCATTGAAGTTTGAAGGGGTTGGGTAACAGGTTAGACCAAACCCGATCCAACCCAACCCGCGTACAACCTTATCCACCTCGATCGAAACTTTTGTTTCAAAACAGAAAAATGTATTCAACGTAGCCCTTACATCTGCATTTGTCTTGAACTTATAGTTGTTGAACTCAATCTTGTCTTCGTTGTTAATTGATGATGGTTGGTACGAATTTCACAAATTTTCGATTATCTCCGTAAGGTAGGAGATTCTACACTTCGTATTGCAAATGTGCAAAAGATATGTACTCATTGATCTTACATTTTTACATGGATGTAGCGCTGAAAAAAGGAGACATTTGTGACATATCAGATGATGTTTGTTTGCGATATTTTCTTTCTGTATGAGACATGATACAAAAGTATATAGTTGTAGACAAATATGGACCTAAAAAATTATATCTTATCTCAGTAGAGGATTATGAGATGCATCTTCGGTACCACCCTATTTACTTATTCTGGAGATTCATCTCCGGAACCTCTCATGAACCAGGCAGAAAACAAAACTTGTGTGTTTAGTTTGACAAATGAATAAATTTTTGACAGACATCAAAATGTATTAAAATATTTGAAACTGTATATATTACACGTATTGCAGATGTGCAAAAGATGTGTACTCATTGGTCTTACATTTTTACCTGGATATATCGCTGAAAAAAGGAGACATTTGCGACATACCAGATGATGTTCATTTGTGATATTTTCTTTTTGTATGAGACATGATACAAAAGCCTATATTTATAGAAGTTGTAGACAAATATGGACCTAAAAAATTCTATCTTATTTCAGTAGAGGATTAGGAGATGCATCTTCGATACCACCCTATTTACTTATTCTGGAGATTCATCTCCGGAACCTCTCATGAACCAGACAAAAAGCAAAACTTGTGTGTTTTATTTGACAAATGGATAAATTTTTGACAGACATCAAAATGTATTAAAATATTTGAAATTGTATATATTACACTTCATTAATATTAATACATAGTTTCATATAGCTAATTGATGACGAAAAACTAAAACGAATCAAAAGATTTATCGCCGACTAAATCTATAAGTACGGGTGGTACCCCTTTGACTTTTGTGCATTTGATTCTCTTTCAATGTCGCTTAATTTGGTCAACTCTTGCACCCTTCGATTTGGCCAAGTCTCGACTTTTATTGTTGAATGAGTCGTCCACTTCATTGATATAAGTGGTATAGGGCATCCCGGTTTCAAATAAACTTGAACAAAATGTCGTGATTTTGAAAGTCACCCAATACACATAATACGATCATTTGGATTTTGAGATGTGGCGGTGTGGAATGGGAAAAAAGTTTTCGAAAACCCGTATCTTGTAAGATCAATACATACTCTATCATACACATTTGATGTGCTCCAAAACTGTGATGCTCCGATCAAATGATGTATGTATCTCATTATGTTGATTCTCAATCATTTGACTCACAGAGTACCAATCTCTACACAAACTTCCCTTACTATTTCTCAACCAATTCTTCAGTGTAGCATGGGCAGACTCAACACAAAATTTTTGGGAGAAAAGAGGCAAGGCAAGGCTAGGGCTTAAAGAGGGAAGAAGAACCTTGATCCGAATTTGAGTTTTTGCAAGAAACCTAAGGTAGGGGGAGGGGGCTTTAATATGGGTGTATAGCATGAAAGGTGGAGAAAAGAGAATCCTTACTCTCTAAGAATTGTGTGATTTGATTATGAATTGTTGTTGATTTATGTAATGCTAGAATTTGATGATTAAAGGTGTATTCATCTAATTTTTTGACTGAATTTATATATATATATATATATATATATATATATATATATATATATATATTATATATATATATATATATATATATATATATATTTCTGTTTATATGTGTATGCATGTGTATCATTGTTGGAGTTGTTGAAAGTATAAACATAAACATGAATTGATGATATTGAATGAATAATTGGTGTGATTATGTGAATTAACATGTCATAATAATGTTATAACATGTAATATATTTTTCTGGTGGTATTGGAACGATTGGGGTTGGAAAATTGGAGTTCTCAGGGGACTCCCATGGCAAAATGCAAATTTTGCCTTCTGGTGCAGGGTGACGGGCGTCACCCAGATGATGGGTTACTGATCATGCACCTGGGGATACCGAGCGTCAGCGCTCTGATAGGGAGACTGTCATGGTTTCCAGGCTTGCTTTCCAAGCCAGAAGTCATGATGTTGACGTCATGATGATGACGGTCTGGGATTTCTAGGGAGAACGTCAGAATGGGCGTTTTCGTCCCTGTTTGAGTAGTTTGAGCTGCTAGTTCATATTTTTGATGTTATACCGTTATTTAGGTAATAATTAGTGGTTGTTTGACTATTTTGATGTTGTAAATCAATTATTCATCGATTTAATTAATTAACTAAGTTGGAATTATCATTGTGGAATGGTAATGGTATTACTTCGTGTTATTGTATATGGTGTGCCTATGGTATGAGATACTCTAGTGTTGTTTTGCGTTGTTGTATGATTAACATTATTGTGAAATACATGATTGTATGGTGATTAATTATGTATTTTCTGATGTGCATTGTTGTTATTATTGGTGGATAGTAATTCAGAAGGGGGAATAATTATTGTGTGTCAATGCATCTTGTTTATGGTCAGAAGATGGGTGTATCGGTAAATTCATGACCAATGAGCTATTGGTTAACTCAACGTCAATAAAACAAGAGTCGCCACCGTGCTTTTATTATTTCCAAAGGAAAAGGGGGAAAGTACGAAGAAAACCCATTGATAAGAAGTTTTCAAATCAAAACTAATAAAATGTCCGACATTACAGGTAAGGGGGTTACACAGAGGGGAGGTATTAGCACCAAAAATGTCCTAGGTACTCCTAGGGAGCCATTTTTTGTGTGAAAGTGTTTTGTTTGAAAAGATGTTTGTTGAAAATTGAATGTGGGGATGAGAAAAGAATTCATTTATTATATTTTTGTGTTTGACAAGACCTTCGGTCTTATGCCTACATACCAACAAAAAATGAGGGATCAAAACCTCGTAGTTTGTGGTAAAAATTTCAAAGGTGGGTGAATTGGTTTTAACAAAATCTTAAAGATCTTTTGTTATCAACGGGAGAACACTCAACCAAACATCCACCGATAATGAGTCCTTTACAACATTTAAGAGGGATGGCTCCAACTTGGATTCAATCAACAAGTATGTCACTAACCCCTAATAAATGGAAAGACTTATAATCAATATATCATGGAATGAGAGAATTATATCTCAACCAAAGATAACTCAAATCTAAATGCTCTATTTTGAAAAGTTTAAAAGAAAAAGGCACAAAGTGGTCAAAAGGATTATATGAGGTTGTTAGTTATTTTTGGCTTCTTAAAATTTAAATCAATATGATTAAATTTATTCACAAGTTTGATTAAGAAATATTTTGAAAATCAATGGCATAAGGCTAAAGCTTCTACTCATTAAAACAAGTCTAAGTTGAAAACATCAACAAAGAAGGTTTTGAAATGAGGGAGAGATTTTTAAATTAAAGAAGGAGGTGGAGATGGAGGGACTATCCTAGACATGATTTAAAAGTTTATAGTTGAAAAGATCTAACCGATGGGAAACATCCACAAGACAATAGTGTCAGTTAGAAACCCATTTCCTTTGGACTTTTAAGCAAGCAACAAGCATAATGATCCAAGCAATTAATAAGAAGACCAAATTGTATCAAATAAAGATAACCAAACATTCAAGCAAGCACTCCAAAAGCAAACAGTCTTCAATGTCTTCAAATGTATCAGATGAATATTCCTTGTAGCAAACTCACAGAGACAATCATCAGATAAAAACAATAAGATCAAGATAACAGCTTAAGCACAAAGACAAAGAAACATATAAACCAATGGAGTTCTCAAGACTTGTATCAGATGAAAGGCATTGGCCAAGAAAGGTCTCAAAATAATGGCATTGACCAAGTCCTTCAAAGCATATGGATGTTGCCTACTCTAAGTCCATAGGTCCAAACCAAGTCACAAACAGAGGTCCAACAGTCCATCAATGTATTTTTTAGGATTTTTGTTGTTATTAAGTATTTTAAGGTCCTAAGACCACAAACAAAACAAAATCATAAGCACACAATATAATACAAGCACAACATATGGCTCAAATGAGCAAAGTGAAAATGACTGAAACACAAACAAATTGCATGAATGTAAATGACAATGAATGATAAAATGCTAGAATTTAAATTGCATTAAAGGTAAATGATATTGAAAGTAAAGTAATAATAAAGAGATGTTAGTGAAATGTTAGTGAAGAACACAACTGTTTAAGTCATTCAGTGGAGAACACTCAACCATCCGCTCACAAGGATGCAAAGATGAACCAAGACATCATCCACGAGAAGGGCTCCAATTTGGATAAATCAACAAGTATACCACTAGCTCTCACAAATGGAAAAAGATTAAACCTTTACACAATACCATGAGGAGTGGGAGACTTACAATCTCACTTACAAAATGTTATGCCTTTAGGGCAAATTTAGCTATATGTTAAGCAATCGTAATTGGGCTGGTGTAGAAGTCACAACTATCTAAGGTCAGACAATAAAAATATTGGTGTTAATGCATACTAGAGACAAGGTACAAAGAACCAAGCTCCTAAAGCATACTACACACAAAATAAAATGGGAAGGGCCTATCTCAATCAGGCTCATGTTGATTCATCTAACACAAGGTCATTGATGAATCAACTAGCATTTGATTTGTTGAGAAATCATTGGCCATAGAGGGAATTGGGAATAACATAGATGAAGATGAGAAGGTGAAGTGAAATAGAATCCCAAATTGATCAAGGGAGGAACTTCATCTGATGAATACTATCTATTTATCTTAAGGGATGAAGTTTACACTTCATCAACCCCCTAAATCCAATAGTATTGATCAAATTGGAGCTCAAATCAACCAAGATCAAGGCCAAACAGAAGATGAAACAACACAAGGTCAATCAAATAGCTCAACATAATTTTAAAGCAATTAATCAAATTAAAATCAATTTAAAAATGAATAAAAATTCATTTAAAAAGGGGAAAACCTCAAATCCCTTCAAATCACCAAATAAATGGCCAAGCAATTTATCCTAGGTCAAACAAGGTTAAAGGAACTTAGACATATTTGTTTGGCATTTTTGAAAATTCAAAATTATTTAAAATCAATTAAAAACAAGTAAAAAAACCATTAAATTCACAAAAAATATCAAATCTAATCCAAAAAATAAATTTAATTCAGAAAATGGAAGAGCAAATTATTTGAATTTTTTTTTGGTGAAAATCTCATATTTTTTAGATTAAAATTGAATTTGTAATGAATTTAATAAGAAAATGACATTTAAAATATTAAAACAGAAAATAAACTAAATCCAAAAAAAACGAGGGCCATCAAATCTCCCTCATTAATTGAGGTGGCAGATCTGATGGTCAAGCGCGTATCATCCACCGAGGTCATCAGTGAACACGCTTACACCAATGGTAATCAAGATCAAAGGCTAAGATTATTACGTGGCCATGGGATCAAACGGCTTGGACAAGGCCAACGCATCACCGGAGTCCTAGCTCCGTTCGTCTTCTCTAATCACCCTCACCGGACTGGTCTAACCAAAATGTTCACAAAAATGAAAGATCCATACACTATTTTGAAAAGAAAAATTCCAGGATTTCGAATCTGACCTCCATTTTCTCCAATTCTCACTATATAGAAAGATATGTGGAATTGAAAACTGAGGTATGCAAACTAAGTTGCTTCGATTTGGCCTCAAAGCAACTCAATCTTGTTGCCTACATTGGTAAGACTTCACCCAACCACAAACCAAGCAAAATTATGGAGAAATGAGAGAGAATCGAGGACTTGAAAATTTGGAAAAATCACCTTCGGGTTGTAGTGATTTGGCTTGATCTCGATGCAATTCTCCTTGGCTTTGCTTCCTCTTGCTTGCAGGAGATGATTCAAATGAAAATTATTGTGAACCCTTGGAGTCTTAACTTAAAAACAGAAAGTGAACTAAAACTCGATTTCTATGAAATCTTCAAGTATGTTCTTTCAATGGAGGTTAGGGGAATTGCAGGGCAGGGCAGGGCTTGGGAAAGGGTCCTCAAATGCTTAGGCAATGGACATGTATATATAACCTTTTGAATTCATTTCCACACTAATTCAAAATTTGGCCAAAAATAGCAATGTTATGCTTGGGTGCATGGACATGGAATTAGGCCCAAACAATGATGAAATCCACTTCCAATTCGTGTACAAATGTTGTTGAAGTCATTACATCGAAGCATGCAAAGATGTGTAGCAAATGAGTTCAAATGTTTCCAAATAGGGCCATGCAAAGTAACCATGCAAAGTAACCATGCACAAGTCCCTTAATCTTGATCCAAATGTAATGCTCTTAGACTCTTTGGAAAGCTATCATTAAGGGGAACAACTTTGTTGTTGGAACATTTTCCATTTGAATCTTGGATCATGACAAATTTTGGTGTTGAAGTTGGAGGAATCAAACATACTTGAAAATTTTCTAAGTTAAAAGTCAAATGACCCCTTTTTCCACCTTGAATAACTTTTGCTATGAGCTTCAAATGACTTTGGTTCCTTATTCAAAGTTGTATCTCTTTCAATTATCTTAAATTTGGTTACAAATGTGACACCATTTGGAGCTTGCATGATAGATTTATAGATTTTAGAAGTTGAGGAAAATTGCTTGTTCAGTGATGATGACCCAAATGGACCTATAATGTTTCCTCTTGGTACATGCCCTTGCAAGTGAAATTTTACCTTTCTCAAAGATGAAAATTTATAGAAGACATATTGAAATAAATCATGAAACTTGGATGACCTTCATATCATACAAATTGAGCAAGTTATGGTTCTTGGAAGTTGACCTTCTATCTAGGGGACAAACAAAATGGCATATAATCTTTCACCATAAAAATGACTTTTTAAGCAAAATTAGATCTTTATGCCAACATGAAAGTTGTTTTTAATGTCATAAAGATTAAATTTCATCTTGGAATCATTTTCATATGATAAACATTGTAGGAGATAGGGTCTAGGGAACCCTGTATTTGACCAATTGACTTTTCTGGTCAACCTCCTTGAACCAACTTGCAAACTTGAAGCTTTTTTGATATTTGGGGCTCATGGGGAATCATATATGAATAAGATGAATTCCAATGGAGTATCCCTTAATATATTTTACCAATTTTTCAAGAAACTTGTTGAGGAAGGCACACAAGATACCGAGATGAATTAGGGCTTCCTTGACAAACAAGCCTCAAACTCTTGGTGAAATCTTGATCCAAATGACAAATAAAGAACATGGGGATCCATATATGATGCTTTGAACCAATGTGGACCTTTTATAACTTGATCCCTTGCCTTAAGGGTCTCAAACCCTAGTTGTGATCTTGATGAGGCACGAGTGGACACACACACTACCTACAAATGAAACAAAACTATACTAGACATATTTTTGGTATTTTGGTTAGTAAAACAAAGAAAATAAAGTATGTTACAATCAAACATGCTTGGTGATCTCTTCTAATGAAAATCTAATGAATGATAGGTGTGGAGGATACCAAGGTGTGATCCCAATGCTAATGCCAAGTTAATGAGATGGCATGAGGGATCTTAGGGGTCAAAATTGGGGTCTTACAGCTGCCCCTATTTAAGGTCATTATATCCGGGGATGTGAGGTTAAAATCTTCGTATCAACGTGGTAGAACGGACTTAAATAACAACAACAAGAAACAAATTTTGGTCCCTAAGAGAACTCATGATGCATATGATATGAATGCAAAAATAATCCTTGTGGGAAATATATTTCCACAAAAGAAAAGAATCCAGGAGGGACTGAAAGTCCACAGGAGAATAATGCATTCCATAAGGAAATCTCGCTGAGGAGACAGAGACTCTGGGGGGATAAAAGTTATGTGTAGGCCAGACTACGACTTAAAAACTACTGGAGACACGAGGGGATTCCATGAAAATAAATCAATGGAAAGACTCAGACTGGGGGGAAAAGGGACCTGCATGTATCAGAATAAAACCAACACAACAAGAAACAAACATTGGGGAAAGGCATAAATCAAAACGAAGCTAAAATTCCCAAACGCCAAAAGGAAGATTGATTTCACAAAGAAACATGAATCTAGACTCAATTGGGGAAGCAAAAACTTCAACACGAGAGTAAACGAGATATCTTATCTACCACCTGTTACTGGGTTAGAAGATAATATACTCGGTCAGAGGGACACCCGTTACCGGTTAAGGTAAACATATGAAGGATGACTTGCTGGAAAAAAAAGAGGAATATTCAATACCGATTACTGGGTAAGAATAACCTACTGGGGAAAAATGAAGAAATGGGACTTACGACTATCTGTGGGGATAGAAGACCAAAGATAGAGAAAATTTGTCATTGGTTAAGATGAACATATCAAGGATAGACTGCCGGGGAGAAAATGGGATTTACAACTACCAGTTACTGGGTAGAAGACCGAAAAGAGAATATCTGTCACCAGTTAAGATGAACATATCAAGGATAAACTCGCTGCAAGGAAAATCTATTACTAGTTAAGATAAACATATCAAGGATAGACCTGCTGGGAAAAAAGGATTTATAACTACTGGTTACTAGAAAGAAGACCAAAAATAGAGAATATTCGTCATCAGTTAAGATGAACATATCAAGTATAAACTGAGAAGGAAGAATATCTGTCACCGGTTAAGGTGAACATATCAAGGATAAACTACCAAAAGAAATAGGATTTAAAACTACCAGCTACTAGGTAGAAGACCAAAGATGGAGAATATCTGTCATCGGTTAAGGTGAACATATCAAGGATAAACTTAACAAGAAGAATATATGTCACCAGTTAAGATGAACATATCAAGGATAAACCACCAAAAAGAAAAAGGATTTACAACTACTAGTTATTGGGCAGAAGACCAAAAATGAAAAATATTTGTCATCGGTAAAGATGAACATATAAAGGATAAACTTAACATGAAGAATATCTATCACCGGTTCAGATGAACATATCAAGGATAAACCACCAAAAAGAAATAGGATTTACAACTACCAGTTACTAGGTAGAAGACCAAAAATGGAGAATATCCATCACCGATTAAGATGAATATATCAAGTATAAATTTGCTGGGGGAAACGAAACGAATCCGCATGGGAAATCAAAGAAGTAAATTACCTTTTACCGGTTATTGGGTAAATTAACATAGATAAAGTACTCAACATCAAGAAGGATATTACCAGTTATTGGGTAATAAACTCTCAGAGGACCAAAAGATCTATCTAGGTAAAAACTAGAAAGAAATAGTCAAATAAGATTTAACCCAATGAGGATATAACTCAAGTGGAGTGGTTCCATCCAGATAATGAACCGGGGAGGAAACATAAATAATAATCATCCACGAGGAAATAACTTAGTGGGGAAAAAGAAAGGATAAAGTCTTTCTGCTTAAGGGGGTGACAGTCTACATTGAAGGAGGACAAACACACTAAATCTGCATGGGAAATGATATTACCAGAGCATGGGATTAGAAAAAAGGTCAATATATAAGAAATGCACAATGAAGTATCTGATGCTATGTTTATGTATGTTTATGCATAAGTATGATTATGCTAACGAACAAGCACAAAGGATACAAATATGAAGATCCAATCATCACAACTAGATACTCGGCTAATCTCAACAAGATGGGAATACCGACTGGAGAACCTGCTAGGGATGAAAATAAATCATCAGGGATATAAATTCTATCTTCAAATATTCAATTCCCTGGGGGACATCACACAACCATGCACTCAAGGAAGACTGGGAATATTACAATCCAAAACAATGTTCAACTCTTGTTGGGGAAAAGTCATGCAGAACATGCATCCGACCAAAAATTGTCGAAGACTTAATGCTCAGAGGCAGCGAAGAATATATATATATATATATATATATATATATATATATATATATATATATATATATATATATATATATATATATCAGTAGCAGTCACAGAGATTAAAACAAATTCAACTCAACACTCAACTCTCAGGAGAGGAGGAATAACTGCTAGGGGATAAGCAATGATCGACACAAATCTTGCTTAAAGCTCAAACTCTCTAGGAGAGGAGAAAATACAGCTTGGCAACTCCGTTGGGGATGAAAGCACTGTCGAGAATATCAATCAATAAGCCGAGGATCCACATATCAAGCTAAGGGATATATATATATATATATATATATATATATATATATATATATATATATATATATATATATATATATATATATATATATATATATATATATATAATATATATATATATATATATATATATATATATATATATATATATATATATATATATATATATATATATATATATATCAAAGTCGCAAGTCAATGTTACGGGAAGTTTTAGGTCAACACCATATCAAATGGAAGACAACCCTACAAGGGACAACTTTAACAATATTGCTCAGAATCAAAGACTGCTGGGAATCAGAAGATGGAACTCCGTTGGGGATCCACGTCACAACAAGAGGCAAAACTCTGAGCGGGGAAACGACCAACTTACTGGGGATTCCATCAATCAAATATCAATTCCATGGGGGATTTCACTAGGGAATAAAATCTGCCAGGACAAATCACGAGCCACGCGAGGATGCAATCAGCAACATATTCCTCAATAGGAAAACATCAATCATAAGACTCTTCTTGGGGATTGAGAAATAAACCAATTCCAAGGTACTAAAGACAATCAGCCAACACGCGCAGGAACTCACGAAGGGGAAACATTTCCATAACTATGGAATAACCAAAAAAGGTGTTGGGGATCTGGCAACCAAAAAAGGTTTCACTGGGGATCCATGGTTCAATCACAAATAATGCAAAATGAGAATGAAAATCACAAAGTCTCGGCTGGGGACGGATGATGAACCACAAAGAGAACAACGCATCAACTATACTAGGGGTAAATGTTAAACTGCTGGGGAGCAAACATCAACCATGCTTGGGGAGAAATGATGAACTATTGGGGAAACAAAGTCACCAAACAAATGCTCGGGGAACAATAATGCTTGACATATCAAGACTTACCATTCTTAGATCGTTAATGACATTCCTTTTCGAATTCAAAGTTCTTAAAGTAAGTGCCTTATGATTTAAGAAAAATGTTTATTCATTGATTTATTTATTTCAAAATTATCATCATAAAAATACAGTTTTATTAAACATAAACAAATAAGAATAACAAATAATTGGATAAAGGCTCAACTTTATTTAATAGAATGGTAGTCTGCAAATGGCAAGACTCAATGGATCTTACAAAGTTTGAAAATGGTAATTTACATGAAAAATGGCTACATTAAATACAATGACCACTACTCTCCTCTACCAACTTTAAAATACACTGTGCTCTTGTCTTCGGTTGAGAATGATGAATCAGAACCAAACTGACATGTTCAAAACCGTTTCAATGGTAAGGCCTAGCCGGATGCTGTTACTTTCCATAATCCCTCATTTTTTCCTAGATTTCCCCAAGGTGGGGTACTCAATCTACCGGGATAATTTTTTTGTTTTATGTCTCTAACTTTTGCATGGACTTCCCTTTCGGGTTTCCAGTCCACCGAGACACTCATTTTTGCCTAAGCCGCCCTTTTGGGTTTTCAACTTAGTGAGTTGTTCTTTTCTTTTTTAGGCGAAGTATTTCTTGACTGCATCGGTGTTCACAGGACGAGTGAACTCTTCACCATCCATAGTTGTAAGAATCAATACACCGCCTGAGAAGTCTCTCTTAACAAAATATGGGCCTTCATAGTTAGGAGTCCATTTCCCCATAGCATTAGGTTTGAAAGATAAGATCTTCTTGAGCCCGAGGTCACCTTCTCGGAACACATGAGGCTTGACCTTCTTATCAAAAGCTTTCTTCATACTTTGCTGATATAACTGACTATGACACATGGCAGTCAATCTCTTATCTTCAATCAAATTGAGTTGATCAAACCTAGTCTAACACCATTCAGCTCTGGTCAACTTGGCTTCCATCAGCATACACAATGATGGGATCTCAACCTCTATGGGGAGCATAACTTCCATACCATAAACAAGAGAGAAATGGGTTTCCCCTGTTGAAGTATGGACGAATGTACGATACCCATGCAAAACAAATGAGAGCATCTCGTGCCAATCTTTGTACGTTACAACCATTTTCTGGATAATCTTCTTGATATTCTTATTCGCAGCTTCAACAACCCTATTCATCTTGGGTCCGTTAGGAGAAGAATTATGATGTGTTATATTTAAGTCTTTGCAAAGAGCTTCCACCATATTATTATTCAAGTTCGATCCATTATCAGTAATGATCTTACTTGGCACACCATATCGGCATATAATCTGATTCTTGATAAACCTTACAACAACTTGCTTGGTCACATTTGCATACGATGCCGCTTCAACCCACTTTGTGAAGCAGTTAATGGCCACCAGAATGAAATGATGTTCGTTTGAAGCTTTAAGCTCAATCATGTCAATCATATCAATTCCCACATGGAGAAGGGCCATGGAGAGGAAATGACATTCAAAAGTGTCGGAGGAACATGAATCTTATCCGCATAAATTTGAAACTTATGGCATTTCTTCATAAACTTGCAACAGTCAGATTCCGTTATCAATCAATAGTAACATGCTTTCAACATCTTCTTTGCCATAACATGTCCGTTGGAATGAGTACCAAAGGAACCTTCATGAACTTCTGTCATCAATAGATTTGCTTCGTGTTTATCCATGCATCTGAGCAAAACCATATCGAAATTCCTCTTATAAAGCACATCACCATTTAGGTAGAAGTTGCTAGCTAATCTTTTTAAAGTCTTCTTATCTTTCAAAGATGCCCCAGGTGGGTAAATTTGACTTTGGAGGAAACATTTGATATCATGGTACCATGGCTTATCGTCCTTGATTGCTTCAACAACGAGCACATGAGCCGGCCTATCAAGACACATCACAGTCAGATTGGTAACTTCATTCCAAAACTTCACCACGACCCTGGAAGCCAACATTGCGAGAGCATCTGCCATCCGCTTTTCATCTCGCGGGATATGATAAAACTCAACCTTTATAAATAAAGTTGATATCCTCCTCGCATAATCTCTATATGGTATCAAACCAGGTTCATTCGTCTCCCATTCACCTTTGATCTTATTAACAACCAAAGTTGAATCCCCATAGACGACAAGATATTTGGTTCTGAGATCAATGGCTTCTTCGAGCCTCACAATACAAGCTTCATACTCAGCCATATTATTTGTACATTTGAAGGTCAATCTAGCTATAAACGGAAAATGAGTGCCTTGAGGAGTAATAATCACTACCATAATGCCATTACCGTACGAATTAACAGCTCCATCAAATACCACACCCCAACGGGAACCAGGTTTGGCCCTTCTTCAAGAAATGGTTCATCATAATCTTTCATCTTCAAATAAATATCTCTTCGTCAGGGAAATAAAACTGCACTGATTGATAATCATGAATAGGTTGGTGAGCCAAATGGTCAACCAAGACACTACCTTTAATAGCTTTCTGAGCTCGGAATTCAATATCATACTCAGATAACAACATATGCCAACGGACAATCCTCCCAGTTAAAACAGGCTTTTCAAATATATACTTGATTGGATCCATTTTGGATATAAACCAAGTAGTATGATTCAACATATACTGGCGTAGACGCTTAGCAGCCCAAGCCAAAGCACATAATGTCTTCTCAAACATAGAATACCGAGACTCACAGTCGGTGAACTTCTTACTGAGGTAGTAAATTGCATATTCTTTCTTACCAGATTCATCTTGCTAACCAAGAACACAACCCATACCCTCATCAAGCATAATCAAATACATGATCAAATGTCTCCCTTCAACAAGCAGAGACAAAATCAAAGGCTCAAGCAGATATTCTTTGATACTGTCAAAAGCTTTCTGGAAATCCTCGGTCCAATCATAAGAATGATCTTTCCGAAAAAGCTCTTATATAGGCGCATATGTGGTAGTCATATGCGATATAAATCTTGAGATATAGTTCAAGCGACCGAGAAAACCTCTGACTTGCCTATCAGTTTTAGGCGCAGACATCTCTTGTATTTCTTTGACCTTGGCAGGATCAACTTCAATACCCTTCTCGCTGACAATAACGCCCAACAACATACTAGAGCAAACACCAAATGTACACTTATTGCGATTCAAGCGGAGTTTATACTTCCTCAAACGTTGGAATAACTTCAACAAATGCTCAACATACTCATCTTCAGTACTTGATTTAGCAATCATATCATCAACATAGACCTCAATCTCTTTATGCATCATATCATGGAAAAGAGTGGTCATAGCTCTCTGGTACGTTGCACCAGCATTCTTCAAACCGAAAGGCATCACTCAATAACAGAATGTTCCCCAAGGCATAATGAATATGGTCTTCTCCATATCTTCAAGTGCCATCTTAATCTGATTATAATTGGAAAATCCATCCATAAAAGAAAAGACTTTGAACTTAGCTGTATTGTCTACCAACATATCAATGTGTGGCAGAGGAAAATCATCTTTCGGACTAGCTTTATTCAAATCTCTATAATCAACACACATACAGACTTTTCCGTCCTTCTTAGGAACAAGAACAATATTGGCCACCCATTACGGATACTCGGAGGTAATAAGGAAACTAATATCAATTCGCTTCTACACTTCCTCATTGATCTTCACTGCCATATCAAGATGAGTTCTTCCAAACTTCTACTTGACTAGCGGGCATTCTGGATTCAATGGCAATCTATACTCCACAATATCAGTATCAAGACCTGACATATCTTGATAAGACATGTAAGACCCCAATTTTGACCATAAAATCCCTCATGCATTTTCATCATAAGCATTAGCATTGGGATCATACCTTGGCATCCTCCTTCCCCCTTTACATTGGGTTTGTTTTGGGAGAGATCACCAAGCACTTTGTGATTGTATCATACTTGTATTTTATCATTTTTTTAATAACCAAAATACCAAAAATATGTCTTTGTATTTGCCTAACTCTTTTGTAGGTAGAGCATGATCCCATTAATCTATAAAGTTCACATCTAGGGTTTGAGACCCTCATGAACAAAGAACACAACCATGGATTGATCCAAGAATGGTCACAAGCACCATATATGAGTCCTAATGTTCTCTACATGTTATATTGATCAAGTTTTCTTCAAGAGTTTGAGGGTGATTTGCCTTGGAAACCCTAGTTTGACTGGGTATCTTGAGTAACTTCTCCAACAAGCTATCTCACCAATTGATCAAATTTCTCAAGGGAAACTTCAAAATTCATCATCTTATGCATATATGATCTATCATGAGCCTATAAAGTCAAGATAATTGAAGATTAGCAAGTTGGTTGATGGTGGTTGGCCAGATGAATTCATCTAATCAAAACTGGGTCTCCCTAGACCCTATCTCCTACAATTTTCACCATATGGAAATGATTCTAAGAGAAACGTTACTCTAAATTACATTCCAAACAACTTTCATGTTGAGACCTAGAGCTAGTTTTCCTTGGAAAATCATTTTCTATGTTGAAACATTATAGGTCATTTTGTCTAAACCCTAATTTGAAAGTCAAATTCCCAAGGCTAAATCATTTTCTATGTTGAAACATTATAGGTCATGTTGAAACATTATGAGATGAAATATTTCCAAGTTTAAAAATCAAATTCAAGATGTCTACTTCAACTTTGATGTTTTGAGTGAGAGCTAATTCAACTTTTATGAGCATGTGATATGAGGCTACATTATAGGACATTTTGACCCATACCATTGAACAAATGATTTTTCCAAACTTCAAAAATTCATAACTCTATCGTTTCAAACCCAAATGACATGAAATTGGTTTCCATTGTGAAGGTTTTTGAAAGAGCTACAACTTTGATGAAGACACTTTTCTCATTTGAAGCTCACATAAAAAGTTAAGCAAGGTGGAATATTGAGATATATGGCTTGACACTTAGAAATTTTTTGATATGTTGAAATTTCCAAACTTCCACCTCAAAATTCATCATGGTACAAGCTTCAAATGGAAACGTGTTGAACATGAAAGTTGTTCCTCTTGATATAGCCTTTCCGAAAAGTACAAGATAATCCATTTTGGACAAGATTTGCTAGGGATGCGCATGTCTTGAACATGGTATCATCATTTGGAAAAGATCAAACTTCAAATCTTCATACACACTTGCCTTGCAATCCAAGTTGATTTCAGACTCTCTCACACTCATTTGTGGACCTAAAGCAATGATCTCATGGGCCTATACACGCCCATGCATCCATGCATCATCCATTGCCAATTTTGGAAAGTGATTTGGAAGGTGCAATTATCACTTGATTCAGCTATAAATAGAGCTCCATATGCTTAGAATTGAACACACATTCCCGCCAGCTTTGATCCTAGACCCCTAACCCTTCCATTATAGAGGATAATCCTGAGAATTTCATCTTGAAATTGAGTGTGAATGTCACTATTTTGAGATTTAAAACTCCAGGGATCCAAGACCTTTTGTTCAATTCATTCTACTTCTGCAAGCATTCTGAGTGAGATCAAGCACGAGCCAAGGCAAGAACAGTTGAATCCAGACCTGCATTGAAGGTATTTTCCAGAAAATTTCATCTCTTCGACTCTCTCAATATCTTGCTCAATTCTCTTGATTCTTTGGTTGTCTGAAGTCCTACTAATGTAGGCAAGAAGATTGAGTCGCTTAGAGGTCAAATCGAAGCAACTCAGTTGACACACCTCAAAATTCAACTCCTCGTATCTTTCTATATGTGAGGAGTTAGTTAAAATTGAGGTCATATTCGTGCTCTACGCCATTTTTTCTTTCAGATCATGTCCTCCTTTTTCATTTTCTTGATGGTGATGAGCGAACCAGTCCGGCCAGGGTCACCGGAAAAGATGATCGACCTTTGGACGCCGGTGATGCGTTGGCATGGTTCAGAGCCGTTGATCTCTTTTAAAGTGTTTTAATCTCGTGTGTTGTTTCTAATTGCCATGTCTGTGCCGCGTTGACTCAAGTCTACCATGGAACGCGCGCTGGTGGTCACTTGATCTGCCACCTCAATTAATGAGTGAGATCAAGTGGTCCACGTTTTTTCTGATTATTTGAATTTCATTTTAATTGCTTTATTTTCATTAATTTAAATTAATTTTAATATTGATCCAAAAAATATGAGAGTTTCACCAAATATTTTCAAATAATTTCCTCTTTCATATTCTGAATTAAAAATATTTTTTGGATCATTATTAATATTTTTCATGATTTAATTGATTAAACATTTGTTTTTAATTGTTTAAAAATACTTTTAAGTCTTTAAAAATTCTGAAATTTTTTCTCCAAGGTCCTTTGACCTTGTTTGACCTATGATAAATCTCATGGCCAATTATTTGGTGTTTTGATGAGGTTTTAGGATTTTGACAAACCATATTTAATTTAAATGCATTATTTTAGTATTTTTAATTTGAATAAATGCCAAATAATTTTGTTAATCAATTGTGATGACTTGTTTGTGTTTGACTCTTGTTGTTGGGCCTTGATCAAGGTTGATTTGACTTTGTCAAGTTAATATCATTGGATTTTGGGGATTTATGGAATGTACATTCCATCTCCCAAAATGAATGGATGATATTAATTTGGTAAAAGTCCTCCTTTGATCAATTTGAGTTTTCATCTATTCCCCTCCCATCTCATCTCATTCCCTTTCTTTATGCATTCATCTCATTTATCCTATGATATCTCAAAGTCCTAAAGCTAGTTGATTAAAAAATTAACATGAGTATGAATGAGATTAGGTCACACCTTTTGCATATTATTTTTGTGTGTGGTATGTTTCATGAGCATAGTCCATAATACTATGTCTCTAACATGCATTAACACCAAAATTCTATTTCCCGACCTCAAATAGTTGTGACTCCTACATAAGTCCAATTACGATTGCTTAACATAGCGCTAAATTTGTGACATAAAAAGGCATAGCATTCTAGTTTGTGAGATTGTAAGTCTCCCCTCTTTCATGGTATTATGTGGAAACTTGACCTTTTTTCCTTCCTTTGGAAGATGTCTTGGTTCAAGGATCCATGCTTGTGATAAGTGGGTTGAGTGTTCTCCAAAGAATGTCTAAAAATGAAAAGCAAAAGCAAAAAAATACTAACTTCTAAGCTATTAACAACTAACTTTTAATTTCAAGCCATTTACTTTAATGTCATTTAATTCTAGCTTTTATTCATTTGCCATTGTTCATATCATTCTAATTGTTTATTTTAATGAAATTTTCACTTTGTCCACTTGGACCATATTGTGTGATATATCTTGTTTGTGTATATTTTGCTTGTTTGTTTGGTCGTTGACCATTAATGTACATAATAACAACAAAAACCCTCAAAAACATTTGTGTGGACTGTTGGCTTGATCTTGGACAAATGGACTTAGAACTTAGGCAACATTCCTATGCTAAAGGACTTGGCCAATCCCAACTTGTTGAGAAACCAAGTGCTTGCAATTTGAAACTTCATCTGATACATCATTCAAGATCCCTCTGAGTTCATCTGCAACATGATCATTGTGAAGCTGTTATTTTGAACCTGTGACTTGTGGAATTCATGGGTTATTTTGAAAAAGATCATGGAATGGATAAGCTTGGATGTGGCCATCTTTATTTGATGCCTTGCTCTTCAAGATAATATAATTATGCATTTGTGTATTGCTTGATTCTAAGTGTCCAAGGGAATTCTGGGTTTCTATTGACATTCTCGTCTATTGGATTGCTACCCATTTAGTTAGATCTTTTCAACTCTCAACTTTTAATTTTGTATATAGGATTAGTCTCTTCATCTTCTCCCAATTTCTTTAATTTCAAAATCTCTCTCTCCCTTTTTCAAAATCTTCTTTGATTGAACTTATTTTGTTCTAAACTTTGACCACTTTGTAAAAAGATAGAAACTTTGGCCTTATGCCATTGCACTTTCAAACTTCTTTTCTTAAATCAAACTTGTAAATAAACTTAACCATACTTGACTTAAACTTTCAAAAAGCCAAAAAGAACTAACTCATTCAAACCATTTTTAGTCCTTTGTGCCTTTCAAACTTAATTTTTATTAAAAGCAATGCATCCACTTTGAAATTTGTATCATGAACTACGAGGTTTTGATCCCTCATTTTTATGTTGGTACATAGGCACAAGACCGAAGGTCTTGCCAACAAAAAAGTATAATTAATGAATTCTTTTCTCATCCCCCCCATTCTATTTGTTTGTAAACATCATTTTGTACCAAATACATATGTACACAAAAAGGGCTCCCTAGGAGTACCTAGGACACTTTGGGTGCTAACACCTTCCCTCTGTGTAACCAACCCCCTTACCTGTAATCTCTGACATTTTATTAGTTTTGATTTGAAAACTTCTTACTTTTGGGTTTTGTTCGTACTTTTTCCCTTTTCCCTTGGAAACAATAAAAGCGCGGTGACAACTCTTGTTATTTGATCTCTAGCTTATCCATAGCATGATGATCATGAATTTACCGCTATAGAAATTAAGTGGCGACTCTGCTGGGGAGTAGTCTCCAGTGGGTTTAGCCTACTTTTTGTATGTACGTATTTGTATATATGTGATGTTTGTATATATGTATGTGTGATATAATCTGCTTGTTGTGTTTGGTGATCTCTGAGTGGTGAGATAAGTTCTAACCCGAACTTGAGTGCAATTAAGATAGGAGGATGGCATAGTCATGTTCTACTTGTGTGGAGTAGTCCTTAACAAGTTGGCTTGAGACCCATCTGCTAAGTGGAGACTCTTTTGGATTTGGAAATGTCACACAAGTATTTGTGGTTAGGCATTACTATCTCTAATTTGGGTCTGAGAAGCTGAGGACCGTAGAACATTTACCCCCTCTTGGCCTATTTAGGACGTAGTGAGGAAACTGTTCAAGTGTAGACTTGATAACAGTTGTTACGCGATACTACACTCAGACGAGTTTCTCTTGAGAATATTATGGGTCGATGAGTCAATCATCTTAACCTGTAATATCCGATAGATGGAATTAAGACTCTGGGAAGTTTTTAGAACATGATTTACATGTTTTTATCCTTAGTTCACTCCTTTGGGATGGTTCTTACCCAGACTACATGCTCGTGACTTACAACAAACCCTTGATTCTTGGTTGATCCAATCAAGTCTTGTCAATATCAATGGAACTTGGGTGTTGATAAGGTGAAAACCATAATCCACCAAAATGGAAGATTGATCTTGACAATGACTTGATTCATCCCTTGACCTTTGTTTGCCTTGTGTGTGATCCCTTATTTGTGATTGTTGCATTCATGCGCATCATAACATTCATCACATGAAAATTTCAAGGAACTAAGGTGTCATTTGCAAATATTTTTAGACCATGGATTGTGGACGAAGGAACACTAAGAAGTACAGTTTCAGATGTCCCGACTTGAAAGAGTTAAGGAAGCTAACATCTTTTATATTAGATCCCTTGGACTTCAAACAATGTCATGGGAAGCTTTTGTCTATCTTGTCTGCTGATGTGGTTGAAGGACTCTTGTGTGTATTGGTGCAGTTCTATGATCCTCTCTTCCGCTGTTTCACTTTCCCAGATTTTCAGCTTGTGCCTACCTTGGAAGAGTATTCTCATCTTTTCGGGATACCTGTTTCTAGTAGAGTACCTTTTAGTGGATTGGAGGAGATTCCTCTATCTAGTATTATTACTGAAGCTCTTCACTTGAAGAAGTCTGAGATAGAGGCTCATTGGGTGAAGAAAGGAGGGTTATTTGGGTTGTCATCTGATTTCCTCATCGAGGAAGCTACTGCTTTTACTCAAGTCGGTAGTGTGGATGCTTTTGAAGCTATCTTTGTGTTGCTCATCTATGGATTAGCTTTGTTCCCTAACATTGACGGTTTTATTGATGTTAACGCCATTAGAATATTCTTGATTGGGAATCCTGTGCCTACTTTGTTGGGTGATATGTACTTCTCTTTGCATCTAAGGATTTCTAAAGGTGGTGGAACTATTGCCTGTTGCATTCCTCTTCTGTACAAGTGGTTTATTTTGCACTTGCCTCAAACACCTGCTTTTGTGGAGAACAAACAATGTCTAAGGTGGTCTCAGAGACTTATGTCGCTCACTAATGATGATATAGTTTGGTATGATCCGTCTTTAAGCAGTTTGGAGATTATTGATTGTTGTGGTGAATTCTCTAATGTGCCTCTCATTGGTACATAAGGAGGAATTAACTACAATCCCGCTTTGACTTGTCGTCAACTTGGGTTCCCCTTGAGAGACAAGCCTAATAACACTTTGTTAGAAGGTCTTTTCTATCAATAGGGTAAAGATCCCCAACATTTGAAGCAGAAGATTATACATGCTTGGCATAATGTGCATAGGAAAGGAAGATCCGAGCTTGGTCCGTGCAATTGTGTAGCTTTGGGAGCTTACACTCTTTGGTGAAGAAGAAAGCTTTGGAATTGAAGATGCCTTATCCTTGTGAAAGACCTATGTCTATGGTTGTGGTTGAGCCATTAACTCTCCCTAACCAAGATGTAGAGGAGTTGGAAGACGCGCTCGTCAAGACGAAGCAAGAGAAGGATATGTGGGAAGAGCGTTTCCGTGCTTTGAGCAAGAAGCATGAAGAGTTGCAGTTAGAGTCTAAGGACAAAGATGTGCTTATTGAGCTACTTGAAGACCGAGTGACGAAGAGACAGAGAGCGCCAGAGGTTTCATCTTCTAGCATGCCTCAGCCTTCCGTTGCTTGGAAGAAGATTGTTGATCAGCTTGTCCCCGAGAAGACTCAGATGAAGGCTTCTTTTGAGACCGAGATCCGTCGCATTCGAAGGAAGTACGCGCCTTCAGATAGGTCTTATAACATTGTTGTTAGGGATCCTTAGGATGACTAGTCTCCTTTTCTCTTGTATTTCGTATTTTGGTTTCTGAAATTGTACTCAGTGTAATCCTTCCAATTTATATAAATAAAAGAGATTTCCGGTCATATCAAATTGTTGCAATTGCTATTTAAATATATATATATATATATATATATATATATATATATATATATATATATATATATATATATATATATATATATATATTTGCAAATGATATAGTAAGTTCCTTGAAAATAAAACAATCAAGCATTGTATTTCATGCATCATTTGCATAAGCAGGTTTTCGCCAGATGTCTTATTGGTGTTTCTTCTGTGCTTCAGCCAAGCTGACTCACCGGTACAATACCCAAGCCAATCATTTGAAAATCATGGAGCATCTAAAGCAAGAGAATAGAGAATTGAAGGACGAGATCGCCCGCTTGACTGCCATGATGGAGTCAGTTCTTGCTGCTTAGAGTCAATCTTCTCCAACACCTGCAACTCCTCCTGCGAGGACTGTTATTTCAGAGGTGGCTACCTCTACCGTGCCTACTGCTGCCGCCCATTTCGCACCGACTATGCCTGCCGGATTCCCGTGGGGAATGCCGTCCAACTTTGTGCCCGAAGGCTTTGCGCTTACCTTTTCTTCCATACCGACATCTAGCCCGGTCATGTCCGTGCCACCTCCCGTTGTGCACACCTTACCTCACGTAGAGGACACCATTTATCACTCCGAGCCGTCTGAGGGTTCGGATGTCTACGAGAAAATGGATGAAATGAAGGATCAATTTCTTGAGTTGCGCAAGGAATTGAAGAGGATGAGAGGTAAGGATTTGTTTAGGAAAAGTGCTGCTGAGTTGTGTTTAGTGCCCAACGTCAAAATCCTGGTGAAGTTCAAAGTGCTTGACTTTGAAAAGTATAAGGGGAACTCTTGTCCGGTCAATCATCTTATGATGTATGCTCGCAAGATGTATACTCAAACCGACAATGATCAATTTATTATTCACTACTTCCAAGATAGTCTGACCGGCGCTGCGCTCCATTGGTACACGGGATTGGACAGTGCCAGCATTCGCACTTTCAATGACTTGGGGAAGGCTTTTGTCAAGCAGTATAAGTATAATGTGGACATGGCGCTTGATAGAGACCAGCTGAGGTCTATGTCTCAAAAGGACAAATAGACATTTAAAGAGTACGGGCAGAGATGGAGGGAATTGGCTGCCCAGATCACTCCTCTTTTGGAGGAAAAAGAGATGACAAAGATCTTCTTGAAAACTCTGAGTTCATTTTACTATGAACGAATGATTGCTACTTCCCCCAATGACTTTACCGAAATGGTAAACATGGGGATGAGGCTTGAGGAAGGAGTCCAAGAGGGACGTTTGTCAAAAGATGAGGCATCAACAAGCAAGAGGTATGGCAGTAATTTCGGTAAGAAGAAAGAAAGTGAGATGAATGCAATAAGCAGTGGGAGGCCTCAGATCAGAAGAAATCCACCATCTCGTCAACATCATCATCATCAAGTATCTTCCGTTATCCCGGTATTTTCTAATCAACAAACAACACCAGTTCAACAACAACAACGTCAACAGCAACAACCGTAACAACGAACACCTACAACAACAATCATCATCAACAAAACTTTGAGAGGAAGAAGGTCTCTTTCGACCCGATTCCTATGTCTTACGCATAACTCTATCCATCATTGGTTCTCAAGAACCTGATTCAACCAAGAAACCTGCCACAGATTCCAAAACCACTTCCCTAGTGGTATAAACCTGAGCTCCGTTGTGCTTTTCATCAAGGAGAACCCGAACATGATATTGAAAACTGTTATCCGCTCAAGTATGAGGTTCAAAAGTTAATGAAGAGTGGTATGGTGTCCTTCGAGGACCGTGCGCCGAATGTAAAAGCGAATTCTTTTCCCGCTCATGGGAATTCTTCTGTGAATATGATGGATGGTTGTCCTGGCGAATTTAAAGTTTTTGATGTGCGGTTTATTCGAAGATCCTTGGTGCAGATGCATAAGGATGTTTCTTTGGTAAGTGAATGTGAGCAGGACCATGATGGTTGTGTTGTTTGTAGTGTTAACCCGAGGGGTTGTGAAGTTGTGAAAAGGGACATCAAACGACTGATGGATGAAGGCATGATTCAAATTGTTCAATCCCGTCATGTAGATGATGATGTTAATGTCATAGTGCCTGTTTTCAAGCAGCCTGAGAAGTTGGAAATCCAGTATGACTCCAGTAATAACAATCGTCGAAGATCAGTATCGCTGTTGGTAATACGGTTAGTGGGCCCAGTCCCGTATTCATCTTATAAAGTTGTGCCGTATCAGTATAATGCTACAATGATGAAGGATGGTCAAGAGGTCCCGTTACCTACGACTAGTTCAGTAGTGAGCATTGTTGATGTTACTAAGGTGACACACAATGGTCGAGTGTTTGGGTTGGTATTCCCAAAGGATAAAGAAGAATCAGTTGTGAGTAAAAAGGTGGAAGTGCCTAGTGAAGACTCAGTTGGCTTTTCAAAGGGTAAGTCTGGTGAATCCAGCAATTTGAAACCCAATGATGATGATGAGGTACTTCGGTTAATTAGAAGAAGTGAGTTTAATGTGGTGGAGAAGCTGCTCTAAACCCCCTCAAAGATCTCAGTGTTGTCTCTGCTCATGAATTCTGAAGCGCACAGAGAAGCACTGCAGAGAGTTCTAGAGCAAGCGTTTGTAGAATATGATGTTACAGTGGATCAATTCGATCATATTATGGCTAACATCACTTCTTACAATAATCTTAGCTTCTGTGATGAAGAGCTCCCTGAGGAGGGCATGAATCATAATCTGGCTTTGCACATCTCAATGAATTGCAAAGAGGATGCTTTGTCAAATGTGCTTGTTGACACCGGTTCGTCATTAAATATGCTTCCGAAGTCAACTTTGTCAAAGTTATCTTACCAAGGAGCGCCTATGAGGTATAGTGGGGTAATCGTTAAAGCCTTTGACGGTTCGCGCAAAATGGTTATTGATGAAGTGGACCTTCTAGTTAAGATAGGTCCGAGTGATTTTCAAATTACTTTTCAAGTAATGGATATCCACCCGGCCTACAGTTGCTTGTTGGGAAGGCCATGGATCCATGAGGCAGGAGCTGTTACTTCAACTTTGCACCAGAAGCTCAAATTTGTGAAGAATGGCAAGCTAGTGATTGTTGGTGGAGAGAAAGCGTTGTTGGTTAGCCACCTGTCATCTTTCTCTTATGTGGAAGCTGAGGATGAGGTTGGAACTCCGTTCCAGGCCTTATCTATTGCTGCTGAAAAAAGGGTTGGGGCACCTATGTCCTCATTTAAAGATGCTCGAAAGATTGTGGAAGAAGGCAATGTTGATCAATGGGGGCGTATGGTAGAGGTCTCCGAAAACAAAGGCAGAACCAGTTTGGGGTTCCAGAAAGGTTCATCAACAGCAAGGACTGAAGATATGCAACTTAGCTTCCGTAGCGGAGGGTTCATTCATGGCAATGAACAACACTTAGCTGCTGTGCTAGAGGATGACGAAGAGGAAGACTGCACCAATTTTGTGACGCAAGGAAAGGCTTGCAATAATTGGACTGCTGTTAACATTCCTTTTATTTTGCATCGATCTAAATAATTGCTTTTATATGTTTTAAAATCCTTCTCCTATGCCTAAGGGAGAAGTGAACATTGTTTGGGCATTTTCAAATTGATCATCAATAAAATTAATTTTATTCATCCACATCTATGATGTCTTGTTTTTACTTTTTGCTTTATTCTGAAAATGGTAATCACAAAAAAATATAAATAAACAATATAATTGTCCATCTGCATAATATTTGGTCACAAATTCACTTCTCTAAAATCAAAATATCAAATCATTATGCAGGTTGGTTCCTAACCCCATTGAATACAATGATCCTTCTCCTTCTCCAAATTTTGAATTCCCTGTGTTTGAAGTCGAGGAGGAAAATGATGTAGAAGTGAGTGATGAATTATCTCGTCTTCTTGAACAAGATTAAAAGACCATTCAGCTGTTCAAAGAGCAGGTCGAGTTAGTTAACTTGTGTTCCGAGGATGATGTGAAGGAAGTCAAGATTGGGTCTCGACTGTGTCCAGAAGTCAAGAAGGGGTTGATTGATCTTCTTCGAGAGTATTCAGATGTGTTTGCTTGGTCCTATCAAGACATGCCTGGTTTGGATTTTGAGATTGTGGAGCATAGATTGCCGTTGAAGTCAGAATGCCCGCTAGTCAAGCAGAAATTAAGAAGAACGCATCCTGATATGGCTGTGAAGATCAAAGAGGAAGTGTAGAAGCAGATTGATGCCGGTTTCCTTGTAACTGCTGAGTATCCGCAATGGGTGGCCAATATTGTGCCAGTGCCGAAGAAAGATGGAAAAGTCCGCATGTGTGTTGACTATAGAGATTTGAATAAAGCCAATCCGAAAGATGATTTCCCTCTGCCACACATTGATATGTTGCTAGACAATACTGCTAAATTCAAAGTCTTTTCTTTTATGGATAGATTTTCCAGGTATAATCAGATCAAGATGGCACCCGAAGATATGGACAAGACCACATTCATTACACCTTGGGGAACATTATGTTATAGAGTGATGCCTTTTGGTTTAAAGAATGTTGGTGCAACTTACCAAAGAGCAATGACTACTCTTTTTCATGATATGATGCATAAAGAGATTGAAGTATATGTCGATGACATGATTGCTAAATCGATTGATGAAGAGGAACATGTTGAGCATTTGTTGAAGCTATTCCAACATTTGAGGAAATATAAACTCCGCTTGAATCCCAATAAGTTTAGTTTTGGTGTTCGTTCTGGTAAGTTGTTGGGCTTTATTGTCAGCGAGAAGGGTATTGAAGTTGATCCTGCCAAGGTTAAAGCAATACAAGAGATGTCTGCGCCCAAAACTGAGAAGCAAGTCAGAGGTTTTCTCGGCCGCTTGAATTATATTTCCAGATTCATTTCCCACATGACAGCCACATGTGCGCCTATATTCAAGCTTCTTCTGAAAGATCAGTCTTGTGATTGGACCGAAGACTGCTAGAAAGCTTTTGACAGTATCAAAGAATATTTGCTTGAACCTTCAATTTTGTCTCCACCTGTTGAAGGAATACCGTTGATCATGTATTTGACTGTGCTCGAAGATAGTATGGGTTGTGTCCTTGGTCAGCAAGACGAGACTGGAAAGAAAGAATTTGTAATCTACTACCTCAATAAGAAGTTCACCGACTGTGAGACTCGGTATTCTATGCTTGAGAAGACTTGTTGTGCATTGGCTTGGGCTGCTAAGCGTCTGCGTCAGTATATGTTGAATCATACCACTTGGTTGATATCCAAAATGGATCCAATCAAGTATATATTTGAAAAGCCTGCTTTAACTGGGAGAATTGCCCGTTGGCAGATGTTGTTATCAGAGTACGATATTGAATACCGATCTCAGAAAGCGATCAAAGGTAGTATCTTGGCTAACCATTTGGCTCACCAACCAATTGAAGATTATCAGTCAGTATAATATGACTTTCCTGATGAAGAGATTTTATACTTGAAAATGAAAGATTGTGATGAACCATTGCTTGAAGAAGGGCCAGAACCTGGTTCCCGTTGGGGCATGGTACTTGATGGAGCTGTTAATCAATATGGAAATGGCATTGGGGAAGTGATTATTACTCCTCAAGGCACGCATCTACCATTTACAGCTAGATTGACTTTCAAGTATACAAACAATATGGCAGAATATGAAGCTTGCATTATGGGGCTTAAAGATGCCATGAATCTCAGAATCAAGTATTTGGATATCTTTGGTGATTCAGCTTTGGTTGTGAATCAAATCAAAGGAGAATGGGAGACAAATCAACTTGGTTTGGTGCCGTATAGAGATTATGCGAGGAGGATTTCAACTTTCTTTACAAAGGTTGAGTTTCATCATATCCCTCGAGATGAAAATTGGATGGCAGATGCTCTTGCAATATTGGCATCAATGATTATGATGAAATATTGGAATGAAGTTCCCAATTTGTCTGTGATGCGTCTTGATAGGCCAGCTCATGTGTTTGCTGTGGAAGAGATCAAAGACGAGAAGCTGTGGTATTACGACATCAGATGTTTCCTCCAAAGTCAGATTTACCCGCCTGGGCATCTTTGAAAGATAAGAAGACTTTGAGAAGATTAGCCGACAATTTGTACTTGAATGGTGATATATTGTAAAAGAGAAACTTCGACATGGTTTTGCTCAGATGTGTGGATAGACACGAAAAAAACTTGTTGATGACCGAAGGGCACGAAGGTTCCTTTGGTACTCACTCTAATGGACATGCAATGGTGAAGAAGATGTTGCGAGCAGGTTACTATTGGCTGACAATGGAATCTGACTGTTGGAAATTTGTGAAGAAATTCCACAAGTGTCAAATTTATGCTGATAAGATTCATGTTCCTTCGACACTATTGAATGTTATCTCTTCCCCATGGCCCTTCTCCATGTGGGGAATCAATATGATTGGGATGATTGAACCCAAGGCTTCGAATGGACATCGTTTCATTTTGGTGGCAATTGACTATTTCATAAAATGGGTTGAAGTGGCATCGTATGCAAATGTAACCAAGCAAGTTGTTGTAAGGTTTATCAAGAATCAGATTATATGTCGTTATGGTGTGCCAAGCAAGATCATTACTGATAATGGGTCGAACTTGAATAACAATATGATGGAAGCTCTTTGTAAAGACTTCAAGATTGCACATCATAATTCTTTTCCCTACAAACCCAAGATGAATGGGGTTGTTGAAGCTGCGAACAAGAACATCAAGAAGATCATTCAGAAGATGGTTGTCACATACAAAGATTGGCATGAGATGCTCCCATTTTCTTTGCATGGGTATCGTGCATCCGTCCGCACTTCAACAGGGGCAACCCTTTCTCTCTTGTGTATGGTATGGAAGCAGTGCTCCCTGTAGAGGTTGAGATTCCTTCATTCCGTGTGCTCATGGAAGCCAAGTTAACTGAGACTGAATGGTGTCAGACCAGGTTTGACCAGTTGAATTTAATTGAAGAGAAGAGATTAACTACCATGTTTCATGGTCAGTTGTATCAGCAAAGGATAAAGAAAGCTTTTGATAAGAAGGTCAGACCTCGTGTGTTCAGAGAAGGTGACCTTGTGCTCAAGAAGATTTTATCTTTCAAACCCGATTCTAGGGGAAAAGGGACTCCTAATTATGAAGGCCCATATGTTGTTAAAAGAGCCTTTTCAGGCGGCACATTGATACATACAACTATGGATAGTGAAGAGTTCACTCGTCCTGTGAATGCAGATGCAGTCAATAAATACTTCACCTAAAAAGAAAAGAACAACTCGCTAAGTTGAAAACCCGAAAGGGCGGCTTATGCAAAAATGAGTGTCTCGGTGGATTGAAAACCCGAAAGGGCGATCCGGGCAAAAGTTAGAGACATAAAAAATAGAAAGAATTTCCCGATAAGTTGAGTACCCCACCTTGGGGCAACTTATGCAAAAATTGGGGATTATGGCAAGTAACTACATTCTGCTGATCTTCAGCGTTTTGAAAACTTAATTGAGCACAAGGGTTGACATCAATTCATCACCCCGACAACGGTCAAGAGCACAATGGATATCAAGAGTTGGTAGAAGGATTAAGGATCATTTGTATTCAATGTAACCATTTTCCATGTAAATTACTATTTTCAGCTTTGTAAAAATCTATGGAGTCTTGTCATTTACAGACTACCATTCTATCAAATAAAGTTGAGCTTTTATCCTATTGTTTTTACTCTTATTTACTTCAGCCAATATTTTTAAATTTTATTATGATCATTTTTGAAAATTTAATTTTTTTAATGAAAATCTCTTTTTCTTAAAACATATAAAAGCAAGAATTTTCCAAAGCAATTGAAAATAAATATCAACAACATTTCGATGGATAACAAGTCCTTGAATGCGAAACATCAGAGGTTCCCTAAGCAGTTAACTCTTCGGGTATCACTAGATGATTGTGTTGATTCAGTTCCTCGACGGAGTTTTTGTTTCCCTAGTGGAGTGTCGTTCCTTTTCCCTAGTTGAGTTAGTTGATTCAGGTACCCTGCGACTTGTCTCCCCCGACAGAGTTTCTGCCTTCCTCAGTGGAGTTTGCGTTCCTTCAGCAGAAGTGGTTGATCTCCCCAGAAGACAGCATTTGGTTTCCTTGCCAATCGCCATTCGAGTCGCTCCCCAGTCAAAGTTTCCTCCTAGTTTCTGAGCAGTTTATTTCCCTGTAGAGTTGTCTCCCATTTTTATGGTGTTGACTTAAAATTCCCCACAGGTTCGATGATGTTTTCTCTTTCCTCAGCAGATCTCCTCCTTCCCCAGTTAGGGTTGAGCTTTTTGGATTGTTGATCTCTCTGTTCTTCAGCAGTTGTCTCCAAATTTTATGGATTGACCGAGGATTATACCGATGATTCAATTTTCTTTGCGACACTTTTGTATCCTTTGTGATCGTTTTGTCAACATAATCATATATATATATATATATATATATATATATATATATATATACATTCATATACATTCATATACATTCATATAATTTCATAATTGCATATTTGCACCAGCATATTTAATTAACTTGTTGATTTGAGATTCTCATTCTCTGTATGGTGGTACTTTATCCCCATACAAATTTCAGTGTCTGTCCTCCTTCAATTGTAGAGCGTCATCCCCTTAGGCAGAAAGACTTTAACCTTTCTCCTCTTCCCCACATATATATATATATATATATATATATATATATATATATATATATATATATATATATGTATATATATATATATATATATATATATATATATATATATATATATATATATATATACATATACATTTATATACATTCATATAATTTCATAATTGCATATTTGCACCAGCATATTTAATTAACTTGTTGATTTGAGATTCTCATTCTCTGTATGGTGGTACTTTATCCCCATACAAATTTCAGTGTCTGTCCTCCTTCAATTGTAGAGCGTCATCCCCTTAGGCAGAAAGACTTTAACCTTTCTCCTCTTCCCCACTGAGTTGTTTCCTAGTGGATGATTATTATTTCAGTTTCCTCCCCAGTTGTTCATCTGGATGGAACCACTCTCCTTGAGTTATGTCCTCATTGGGTTGAGTCTTGTTTGACTGTTTCTTTCTAGCTCCTACCTAGATAGATGCTTCGAGTCCCCTAAGAGTTTATTTCCTAGTAACTAGTAATATTCTTCTTAGTTTGCAGTTTTGCCCAATAACCGGCAAAAGTGTCCCAGCTTTCCCAGCAATAGAGTCCCCAGTGGATCTGATTCCCCAGAAAGTGTATCCTTGATATGTTCACCCTAACCGGTGACAAATATATTTCTTTCCCCTGCCTGAGTTTATCCTTTATATGTTCATCCTAACCGATGACGGATATTCTCACCTTTGGTATTCTACCCAGTAAAAAGGTAGTTGTAATCCCTATTCTTGTTTCCCAGAGAGCTAATCCTTGATATGTTCATCCTAACCGATGACGGGTTTCCTTCTCTTTGCGGTCTTCTACCCAGTAACCGGTAGTTGTAAATCCTGCTTTTGTCCCCTCCGCAGAGTCTATCCTTGATATGTTCATCTTAATTGGTGACAGATTTTCTCTTTGATGGTATTCTATCTAGTAAATGATAGATGTAATCCCTATTTTCTCTCCTCTCAGAGTCTATCCTTGATATGTTCATCCTAACTGGTGACGAATTTTCTCTTTGATTGGTCTTCTATCCAGCATTCGATAGATGTAATTCCTACTTTTTGTTCAGTTGGTTTATCCTTGATATGTTCATCTTAACCGATGATGGATATCCTTCTTGACATTTCCCAGGCAAGTCTATCCTTGATATGTTCATCTTAACCGATGACGGATTTTCTTCCATGTTGAGTTTATCCTTGATATGTTCATCCTAACCGATGACAGATACTCTCACCCTTTGTCTTCTTCCCAGTAACTGGTAGTTGTAAATACTATTTTTCTGCTGTTTTTCCCAGCAAGGCTGTTCTTACCCAGTAACCGATAATGAATACTCCCTTCTTTTGGTTCCCAGCGAGTCATCCTTGATATGTTTATCCTAACTGATGACAGGTGTTCTCTCTATCAGATATTTATTATCTCCTTACCTAGTAACAGGTAGTAGATAATAGATTTCTGCTTCTCCTGTGTTGAAGTTTATTTCTTCCCCAGTTGAGTTGAGTGCACATTTCCTTAGTGAGATTGCTTTTCCTGCATGATTCAAGTACTTCAGTGTTATTCTGATCTACTTGTTTCCCCTGCACATGTTGTTGTTTCCCCGGCTGAGTTCTTTCCATGTTTGTATGGAATTCCTCGAGTCCCCCTAGTAGTTTTAAGTCGTAGCCTGACCTACGCATAACTCCTTTTTCCCCAGAGTCTCTGTCTCCCTAGTGAGTTTCCCTTATGGAATACATTATACTCCGGCGGACTTTCAGTCTCTCTGATTTCTTTTCCTTTGTGGCAATATTTCCCCACAGAGCATTAACTTTTGCATTCATATCATTTGCATCATGAGGTCTGTTAGGGACCAAAATTTGTTTCTATATGTTGTTATTTAAGCCCATTCTACTGAGTCGACATGAAGATTTTAACCTTCGCTTCCTCAGTTAGAATGTCCTTAAATAGGTGCAGCTGTAAGACCCCAATTTTGACCCTAAGATCCCTCATGCATTTTCATCATAAGCATTAGCATTGAGATCATACCTTGGCATCCTCCTTCCCCCTTTTCATTGGGTTTGTTTTGGGAGAGATCCCCAAGCACTTTGTGATTGTATCATACTTGTATTTTATCATTTTTTTACTAACCAAAATACCAAAAGTATGTCTTTGTATTTGCCTAACTCTTTTGTAGGTATGGCATGATCCCATTGATCTATCAAGTTCACATCTAGGGTTTGAGACCCTCATGAACAAAGAACACAACCATGGATTGATCCAAGAATGGTCACAAGCATCATATATGAGTCCTAATGATCTCTACATGTTATATTGATCAAGTTTTCTTCAAGAGTTTGAGGGTGATTTGCCTTGGAAACCCTAGTTTGACTGGGTATCTTGAGTAACTTCTCCAACAAGCTATCTCACCAATTGATCAAATTTCTCAAGGGACACTTCAAAATTCATCATATTATGCATATATGAGCTACCATTATCCAATAAAGTCAAAAGAATTGAAGGTTAGCAAGTTGGTAGATGGTGGTTGGCCAGATGAATTCATCTGATCAAAACTAGGTCTCCCTAGACCCTATCTCCTACAATTTTCACCATATTAAAAATGATTGCAAGAGAAAAGTCACTTTAAATGACATTCCAAACAACTTTCATGTTGAGACCTAGATCTAGTTTTGCTTGAAAAATCATTTTCTATGTTGAAACATTATAGGTCATTTTGTCTAAACCCTAATTTGAAAGTCAACTTCCCAAGGCCATAACTTGCTCAAGTTTTATGAGATGAAAGATTTAAAAGTTGCAAAATTAAATTCAAGATGTCTACTTCAACTTTTATGTTTGGAGTGAGAGCTAATTCAACTTTTATGAGCATGTGATATGAGGCTACATTATAGGTCACTTTTGACCTATACCATTGAACAAGTGATTTTTCCAAACTTCAAAAATGCATAACTCTATCAGTTAAAATCCAAATGACTTGAAATTGGTGACCATTTTGAAGGTCTCTGAAAGAGCTACAACTTTTTTGAATACACTTTTCTCATTTGAAGCTCACATAAAAAGTTAAGCAAGGTGGAATATTGAGATATATGGCTTGACACTTAGAATTTTTTTGATATGTTGAAATTTCCAAACTTCCATCTCAAAATTCATCATGATACAAGCTTCAAATGGAAAAGTGTTGAACATGAAAGTTGTTCCTCTTGATCTAATCTTTCCAAAAAGTCCAAGATCATCCACTTTGGACAAGATTTGATAGGGCTGCGCATGGCTTGAACATGGTATCATCATTTGGCAAAGATCAAACTTCAAATCTTCATACACACTTGCCTTGCAATCCAAGTTAATTTCAGACTCTCTCACACTCATTTGTGGACCTAAAGTAATAATCTCATGGGCCTGTACACGCCCATGCACCCATGCATCATCCATTGCCAATTTTGGAAAGTGTTTTGGAAGGTGCAATTATCACTTGATTCAACTATAAATAGAGCTCCATATGCTCAGAATTGAACACATATTCGCGCCAGCTTTGATCCTAGACCCCTAACCCTTCCATTTGAGAGGATAATCCTGAGAATTTTCATCTTGAAATTGAGTTTGAGTCTCACTATTTTGAGATTCAAAACTCTAGGGATCCAAGACCTTTTGTGCATTTCATTCTACTTCTGCAAGCATTCTGAGTGAGATCAAGCACGAGCCAAGGCAAGAACAGTTTAATCCAGACCTGCATTAAAGGTATTTTCTAGAAAATTTCATCTCTTCGATTCTCTCAATATCTTGCTTAATTCTCTTGATTCTTTGGTTGTCTAAAGTCCTACCAATGTAGGCAAGAAGATTGAGTTGCTTAGAGGTCAAATCGAAGCAACTCAGTTGACACACCTTAAAATTCAATTCCTCATATCTTTCTATATGTGAGGAGTTAGTTAAAATTGAGGTTAGATTCGTGCTCTACGCCATTTTTTCTTTCAGATCATGTCCTCCTTTTTCATTTTCTTGATGGTGATGAGTGAACCAGTCTGGCCAGGGTTTCCAGAGAAGATGACCGGCCCTTGGACGCCGTTGATGTGTTGGCATGGTTCAGAGCCATTGATCTCTTTTAAATTGTTTTAATCTCGTGTGTTGTTTCTAATTACCATGCATGTGCCACGTTGACTCAAGTCTACCATGGAATGCGTGCTGGTGGTCACTTGATCTGCCACCTCAATTAATGAGGGAGATCAAGTGGTCCACGGTTTTTCTGATTATTTGAATTTCATTTTAATTGCTTTATTTTCATTAATTCATATTAATTTTAATATTGATCCAAAAAATATGAGAGTTTCACCAAAAAGTTTCAAATAATTTCCTCTTTCATATTCTGAATTAAAATTATTTTTTGGATCATTATTAATATTTTTCATGATTTAATTGATTTTACATTTGTTTTTAATTGTTTAAATATACTTTTAAGTCTTTAAAAATTCTGAAATTTTTTCTCCAAGGTCCTTTGACCTTGTTTGACCTATGATAAATCTCATGGCCATTTATTTGGTGTTTTGATGAGGTTTTAGGATTTTGACAAACCATATTTAATTTAAATGCATTATTTTAGTATTTTTAATTTGAATAAATGCCAAATAATTTTGTTAATCAATTGTGATGACTTGTTTGTGTTTGACTCTTGTTGTTGGGCCTTGATCAAGGTTGATTTGACTTTGTCAAGTTAATATCATTGGATTTTGGGGATTGATGGAATGTACATTCCATCTCCCAAAATGAATGAATGATATTAATTTGGTAAAAGTCCTCCTTTGATCAATTTGAGTTTTCATCTATTCCCCTCCCACTTCATCTCATTCCCTTTCTTTATGCATTCATATCATTTGACCTATGATATCTCAAAGTCCTAAAGCTAGTTGATTGAAAAATTAACATGAGTATGGATGAGATTAGGCCACACCTTTTGCATATTCTTTTTGTGTGTGGTATGTTTCATGAGCATAGTCCATAATACTATGTCTCTAACATGCATTAACACCAAAATTCTATTGCCCAACCTCAAATAGTTGTGACTTCTACATAAGTCCAATTATGATTGCTTAAGATGTCTTGGTTCAAGGATCCATGCTTGTGATAAGTGGGTTGAGTGTTCTCCAAAGAATGTCTAAAAATGTAAAGCAAAAGCAAAACAATACTAACTTCTAACCTATTAACAACTAACTTTTAATTTCAAGCCATTTAATTTAATGTCATTTAATTCTAGATTTTATTCATTTGCCATTGTTCATATCATTCTAATTGTTTATGTTAATGCAATTTTCACTTTGTCCAATTGGACCATATTGTGTGATATATCTTGTTTGTGTATATTTTGCTTGTTTGTTTGGTCTTTGACCATTAATGTACATAATTACAAAAAAAAGCCTAAAAAACATTTGTGTGGACTGTTGGTTTGATCTTGGACAAATGGAATTAGAACTTAGGCAACATTCCTATGCTAAAGGACTTGGCCAATGCCAACTTGTTGAGAAACTAAGTGCTTGCACTTTGAAACTTCATCTGATACATCATTCAAGATCCCTCTGAGTTCATTTGCAACATGATCATTGCGAAGCTGTTATTTTAAACCCGTGACTTGTGGAATTCATGGGCTATTTTGAAGAAGATCATGGAATGGACAAGCTTGGATGTGGCCATCTTTATTTGATGCCTTGCTCTTCAAAATAATATAATTGTGCATTTGTGTGTTGCTTGATTCTAAGAGTCCAAGGGATTTCTGGGTTTCTATTGACATTCTCGTCTATTGGATTGCTACCCATTTGGTTAGATCTTTTCAACTCTCAACTTTTAATTTTGTACATAGGATTAGTCTCTTCATCTTCTCCCCATTTCTTTAATTTCAAAATCTCTCCCTCCCTTTTTCAAAATCTTCTTTGATTGACCACTTTGCAAAAAGATAGAAATTTTGGCCTTATGCCATTGCACTTTCAAACTTCTTTTCTTAAATTAAACTTATAAATAAACTTAACCATACTTGACTTAAACTTTCAAAAAGCCAAAAAGAACTAACTCATTCAAACCATTTTTAGGCCTTTGTGCCTTTCAAACTTAATTTTTATTAAAAGAAATGCATCCACTTTGAAATTTGTATCACGAACTATAAGGTTTTGATTTCCTCATTTTTATGTTGGTACGTAGGCACAAGACCGAAGGTCTTGCCAAACAAAAAAATATAATTAATGAATTCTTTTCTCATCCCCCCATTCTATTTGTTTGTAAACATCATTTTATACCAAATACATATGCACATAAAAAGGGCTCCTTAGAAGTACCTAGGACACTTTGGATGCTAACACCTTCCCTTTGTGTAACCAACCCCCTTACCTGTAATCTCTGACATTTTATTAGTTTTGATTTGAAAACTTCTTACTTTTGGGTTTTGTTCGTACTTTTCCCTTTTTCCTTGGAAACAATAAAAGCGTGGTGGCTACTCTTGTTATTTGATTCTAGCTTATCCATAGCTTGATGATCATGAATTTACCGCTACAAGACCAAGCAAATACATCAAAATATTCTCGGAGAAGCTCAATCAACCCCTTCTTAACATCTGGACGAAGCTACGACCCAATCTTGACTTCCTTATATCATCCTCAGAACCCAAGTTGACTAATTCAATCTGCTATTCAAACGGATGAGTGGTTCTTTCCTTGTGTTCAGGCAAACATGATAACTCATCAGAAACGTCATCATCATCATTCTCTTCCTTGGCTTTGAACACATGGAAATCAAAGTTTAGAGAGGGAGTAGGATCATTATTTTCAATGGGTTTGAAAAGCAACCTGCATAATGATTTGATATTTTGATTTTAGAAATATGAAGTGCAAACAAATATTAGGCATATATGGGAAAAATTATTGCTTATTTATATTTTTTTGTGATTACCATTTTCAAAAAAACCAAAAAGTAAAAACAACATAAACGTGGATGAATAAAATTGTATTTTATTGATGATAATTTTGAAAATTCCAAAAAATGTTTCACTTCTCCCTTACGCATAGGAGAAGGATTTTTCATAACAATGAGACATATTACTTTGAATGGTGGATTACAATAGGAATGTCAACAGCAACCCAATTGTTGCAAGTCTGTTTATGTGTCACAAAGTTGGCGCTGTTTCCTTTGTCTTCTTCATCTTCAATGATCACACCTGAGTGTTGTTCTTCTTCATGAATGAACCCTCCATTACGGAAAATTTGCTGCATAACCTTGGCATCGCCTTTGAACGGTCCTTGCTGAAATCCCAGACCAACCCTGTTCTTGTTCTCAATAACTTCTATGACACAACCCCACTTGTCGGTGCCATCAACCTGAACAACTTCCCTTACATCTTTTAGAGAAGATATGGATGCCCTAGTCTTCTGAACCTCATCAGCTATGGACAAAGCTTGGAATGGAGTTCCAACTTTCTCTTCAGCTTCAACGTAGGTAAAGGAAGACAAACGGCTAACCAACAACGCTTTCTCTCCTCCTATAACAACGAGCTTGCCATTCTTAACAAATTTGAGTTTCTGATGCAAAGTCGACGTGACAATACCAGCTTCGTGAATCCACAGCCTTCCTAGTAAACAGTTGTAGGCCGGGTGAATGTCCATTACTTGAAAAGTAATCTTAAACTCACTCGGACCAATCTTAACTTGAAGGTCCACTTCTCCGATGACAGTTTTACGAGAACCGTCAAACGCTTTCACAACCACACTGTTGTACCTCATATGTACGCCCTGATAGGACAACCTTGCCAAAGTAGATTTAGGAAGCACATTCAATGACGAACCAGTGTCTACCAGAACATTGGACAGAGCATCTTCTTTACAATTCATGGATATATGGAGTGCCAAGTTATGATTTCTTCCTTCCTTAGGAAGCTCTTCATCATAGAAACTCAAATTGTGGCATGAAGTGATATTGGCGACAATATGATCAAACTGATCCACTATAACATCATGCTCTACATATGCTTGCTCAAGCACCTTCTGCAATGCTTCTCAGCATGCTTCGGAGTTCATCAATAGAGGCAAGATATAGATCTTGGATGGTGTTTGGAGTAGCTGCTCCATAACATTGAACTCACTCTTTTTGATCAATTAGAGAACCTCATCATCATCATCCTTAACTTTTAACCCGCTGGATTCACCAGATTGACAAGTTGGAGCGTTAATAGGATTAACCATAGGAACATCTTATTTCTTACCTACCATAATATCCTCCACAACCTTCGAAGTACTGGGCCAAATACACGACCACTACAGGTCACCTTAACAACATATGCAATGCTTACTACTGAATTTGCTGCGAAAAGAGGAACCTCTTGCCCATTCTCAATCATAGTAGCATTATATTTATAAGGTACAACTATATCAGATGCATACAGGACTGGGTCCGCTACCCATATTACCAACGGTGAAACTGATCTATTATCTCTTATGTAACTATTTTCAAACTGGAACATAACTCGCTCTTGAGTCTTGAATACTGGTACAATTAAGTTCACATCATTACTCATGTCTATGGACTGTTGACTTTGGATCAGACCTTCATCCATCAATTTCTGAATATCTCTCTTGACAATCATACATCCTCGAGGATTGACACTACAGATAACACAACCATCATGGTCATGTTCACAATCACTAATCAAACACAAAGTCCTATGTATCTCCACCAAAGATTGTCGGATATGACGAACATTAAAAACCATGAAATTACCAGGACATCCATCTACCATATTCACAGAAGCATTTCCATGAGCAGGTAAAGGATTAGCTTTGTCATTTGGCGCACGATCCTCGAAGGACACCATACCACTCTTGATCAACTTCTGGACCTCATACTTCAATGAGCATCAATTCTCTATATCATGGTTGGGAGCCCCCTGATGAAAAGCACAATGCAGACCAAGCTTATACCACCATGATAAAGGCTCAGGTGTATGCGGAGGATTCCTCGGTTGAATTAAATTCTTGAAGACCAGGGAAGGATAAAGTTCAGCGTACGTCATCGGAATAGGATCAAAAGTTACCTTCTTCCTTTCAAAATTTTGATGATGATTGTTGTTGTAGTTATGATTGTTGTGGGTACGCAACTGTTGCTGTTGCTGTTGTTGTTGAACTGGTACTGATTGAATATGATTGTTGGTGAAAATTGGAATAATTGATGATACTTGATGATGCTGGTGAGATCTGGAATTCTTCCTCACATGAGGCATCTTTTTCCTCCCTACAGTCACTACATTGGTTTCCCCTTCCTTCTTCTTGGAGAAACTACCACCATATTTCTTGCTCATAGACGCCTCTTCTTTAGACAAACGACCCTATCAGACCCCCTCTTCTAACCGCATCCCCATGTTCACCATTTTAGTGAAGTCTTTGGGAGCACTGGCAATCATACGTTCATAATAGAATGAACTCAAGGTTTCGAGGAAGATCTTAGTCATCTCCTTTTCCTCCAATGGGGGACTAATTTGAGCAGCTTGCTCTCTCCACCTCTATGCATACTCTTTGGACATCTCTTTATCCTTCTGAGACATGGACCTTAACTAATCACGATCGGGAGCCATGTCTACGTTGTACTTGTATTTCTTGACGAAGGCCTCACCCAAGTCGTTGAAAGTACGAATACTAGCACTGTCTAAACCCATATACCACCGAAGTGCTGCACCAATCAGACTGTCTTGAAAGTAATGGATGAGCAATTGATCATTATCTGTCTGAGTAGACATCTTATGGGTGTAAATTACAAGATGACTCAAAGGACAAGTATTTACCTTATACTTCTCAAAGTCGTGGACCTTGAATTTGATAGGGATTTTAACGTTGGGCCCTAAGCACAACTCAACAACACTCTTTCCAAATAGTTCTTTACCCCTCAGGGTCTTCAATACCTTTCACAGGTCTAGAAATTGGTCCTTCATCTCATCCATTTTATCATACACATCAGGGCCCTCAGAAAACTCAGAATGATAAATGGTTTCCTCAACACGAGGCAAAGTATGCACGACAGGAGGAGGAACATACATGATTGGGCTAGATGTCGGCATATGAGCAAAAGTTGGAGCATAACCCTTGGGCATGAAGTCGGGGGCATTCCCAATGGGAACCCGACAAACATAATTGGTGCAGACTGGCTAGCAGGAATCACAAGCACTGGCATTGAGACAATCTCAGAGATGACATTCCTTTGAGAAGGAGTTGTAGGAGTTGAGGATGAATGATTATGAGCAGCAATGACAGACTCCATTAGAGCAGTGAGACTAGCAATATCTTCCTTGAGCTCTTGAATCTCTTGTTCCAGATGATCCATTCTTCTTTGACGATTAGCTCGAGTATCATAGTGATGAGCCAGCTTGTCTGATACAAAGACGAAGAATAATAAGACATCTGGCTGAAGAAACCTGCTATGCAAATGATGCATGAAATGCAATGTTTTTTCTTTTAATTGTCCAAGGAACATATAAAGCCTTTCTTGAAAATATTTCAATTAATAATAATCAATAATAACATTTGGGTTGACCATAAAAATCTCTTTTTATTCATATAAATTTGGAAGGATTACACTGAGTACAATTTCAGAAACCAGAAATACAAATACAAATGAAAAGGAAAGTATCACCCTAAGGATCCCTAACAAATGAATCAGCTGAACTGGCCAAGGGAGTATACTTCCTTCGGATGAGTCTGATCTCTGACTCATAAGAGGTCTTCATCTGAGATTTCTCAATGACGAGCTGATCGGCGATCTTCTTCCAAGCAACGAAAGGCTTATGCATACTAGAGGAAAATAAATCCTCTATCTCTCTCTGTCCCTTCACTGCATGCTCCTCAAGGATCTCAATGAGTGCATCTTTGTCTTTCAACTCAAGTTGTAACTTTACTTGCTTTCGGTTCAAAGCATGTAACCATTCTTCCCATAGGTCCCTCACTTGCTTCATCTCGGCGAATGCGTCTTCCAACTCCTCTACATCTTGGTTAGGGAGAGTTGATGGCTCAGCCACAACCATAAACATAGGTCTTTCGCAGGCGTACGACATCTTAAGCTCCAAAGCTCTCTTCTTCACCCAACTGGTATAAGCTTCAAAAGCTATACAATTGCACGGACCAAGCTCGACTCTTCCCTACCTATGAACAATGTGCCAAGCATGCACTATCCTACACTTCAAATTTTGGGGGTCTTTACCCTCTTGATAGAATAGATCTTCTAAGTGAGTGTTATTAGGTTTATCCTTCAAGGGGAATCCAAGCTGACGATGAGCCAAAGTAGGGTTGTAGTTGATTCCTCATTGTGTACCAATAAAAGGCACATTAGACAACTCACCACAACTGTCAATAATCTCCAAGCCATCTGTAACACGGTGGGAGAACTGACTTTAGTTAAATGTTGCGGATAGCAAGAGTCACCACCGACTTTTATTTTATCCAAAAGGAAAGGACATAAAAGAACAGGAAAGACCTTAAAAGGATTTTGAGTTCGGGGGGTAGGTTATACAAAGGGAAGGTATTAGCACCCTTTATATCCATGGTTATCCATGGGCTCTTAGTTACTTAGCTCACTTTGTTTGTTTGCAAGAGTGTAGTGTGTGATTAGAAAAATTTCTTTAAGTACTTAGTAATGACCCTCGTATGGGTGTATACAAAGCCTAGTTTAGAAATTATGAGGTGTAAAAGTAATTTTGAAAAGTGTGAGCAAGTAACTATGAGATACATACCCTAGATTAAGTCTTTCGTGTTCTCGTATATTCTTTCAATGGTAAGACTGTCCCTATTATTAAGGAATAGGTAGTCATTACCTTGGATGTGTTTAAGGGACGGGCGTAGGGTCATCGTATGGTCAATGAAGGCAACATAAGGGGTGTCTTTAGCAACTCGTAGGGACTATCATCATATTTACCGAAGGGACAAGATCATTATATCGTAGGCAACCTCGTAGGGACTTGATCTTTTAAGTTTATAGGGACTTGATGATTTTTCTGTTTGAAGGGACTTTGCTTAAGACACCCCTATTTTCGAGGGACTTGACCATTTAAAGAAGGCAACCAAGAGGAATACCCTAGGAAGTACAGATGGCGATCAAAGATCGACCTACGTGTGTGAGTGTTATTTTTTAGATATTTGTCTTGAATTTAATTTTCTAAGTTCAATTATTTACAGTTAGTTTTTTGCACTCCCTAAATTACTAACCACGCAATAAATATTTACAAAAATGAAAGCAAGAAAAATAAATTCCTAAACTATTACATGGCTATGGGACAGATACATAATAATCAGGCGAGAAAGAATAAATTTACAACCTATACATTTGTTCCTAATATTATAAATAAAACAAAATTAAAATAAGGAAAATAATGAAGCAAAAATAGAATAGATAAAAGCAAATAACAATAAAATAATAAATAAACAATGGTAATAAAGCAATAATAAAATAACAATAATAATAAAGTGATAATAAAAATGTTAGAATTTTAAAAGAAATTATTTTAGGTTAAACAAGTTAGATTTTTTAGAAGTTATTAGAAAAATATGAGTTTAAAATAAATTAGTAATAATAAAAGAATTTAAAATACATTAATGTACAAATTATAAAATAAAAGAGTTATATGAAAAATATTAAGTTAGTTATTTACAAAATAAATAAAGATTATAGAAAATATCAAATTATTAGATTAATAGGTTTATTATTATTATTCAATTAGAAAAATGGTCAATTAGATTTTATTTACAAAATATATAAGGATTTATTATTATAAGTAAGTAATAAAAAAAAGTTATTAAAATAGTTAGTATTTATTATTTATTTACAAAAAATATAAAGGTTATAGAAAAATATTAAATAATTAATTTAGTTGGTTTTCACGCCCTACATTACTAAACCACGCAGTTAATATAGGATCAATGGCAGGAATTTAAATGACAGAAAAATAAATGGCAGAAAAATAAAATGGCAGAAAATAAATGGCAGAAAATAAAACCCTAATTATTACAACGCTTTGGTGCAATTACATAATAAAGATGGCGAAAAGTAAAACTGAAAATATTACAAGTTAAAACTTAAAATATTACAAGGGCGAAACAGTTACAGTGTATGAATAACATAAATATGAGCGAAAATAGGAAATAATAATAAGGTTTGTTAAGGTTTAAGAAAAAGTTTATGGTTTAGAGGAAACAACACAGTTAAAGTTTTAGGTTTGAAATTTAGAGTTTGTGGCGAAATTGTCGGGTTTAGGAAAAATCAGGGTAGTTAGTTATGAAAAAAAATATGCAGATCTAAATATATGTATATAAAAAAAATATGAATTAAAAAAAAAACAATGGCGTTGCTAGCGCAAAATTGCGATCATCGCAACTGGATCGGATAACACAAATGTCACGCCTCATACACGTATATGTGAAAACGGCGTATTGACACGATCCGATCCGAAAACATAATCAAATTATAACATAAAATAGAAATATATATATATTTAACACACTAGTTACATATTATAAATTATATATTATATGATCCATATGCATTTTATTAACAACAAAATTATTATTATATTATATTATATATTATGAGACATGTAAAACTTATATAAAACAAACACATCAAATACATAATACAATGAACCAAATTATTATACATGTTATACTTATGTGCATAAAAAAAAGCAAAACGGCGATATCCTGATATATTTAACCAAACCGCATGTATCTGGAATACATAACACAGTCACACATATGAACATGTATTTGAAACACAGTAACAAATATATCAACAAAATAGATAAAGTATATATCATATATAAACTATTACCAAACTGTGTGTACGATAGTATAGATCAGCCACTCTCAGTTTCTCTTTTTTGTTCTGTCTTTTTTCCTCTCTCTATCAGTCATGCTAGTAAATATATATAGGAACAAATTAGATTAATGATAATGGGCCTAAGTTTATTTTGAAACCCAATATTAAATTAAAAACTGAATAAAGTTAAATAATTAAAATAGTTAAAATTAAAATAAAAACTAATTAACCTATTTATTTATTCTAGACCCAATATAAAAATAAATAGACTCAAAAAAAAAAAAGTCGGGCACCAAAATGCTCGAAAAAATAAAATGAAGACGTCAAAATAATCAGCGCGAAATAAATGGCTCGGAAAAATACAGCGTTTGGTCGGATTTTGAAATAAAAATTATGACCGTTTAAACTGCTCAGACTGATCAACATATGACCAAAAATAGTCGTAAAAATATTTTTAGCATGTCAAATTAAAACACGTGAACCGCAGATTAATGTTACCGACATTTGCAAACTTAAACTTGACATTTTTTCGTTGACTAATTTTAGGCACAATTAAAAAGTTAATTTGACCAGTCTGTTTGTAAATTCTGAGAAGTTATTCCGGCTAATATTAAGACAGAAAAAAATGTTATGCTATGAAGATGATGCAAATGAATGTGAAACAAAAAATTGGTTAGAGTTAAAAATAGAGGGCAAATTTTGGGGTGTAACAGCTGCCCCTGTTCAATTTTCTGAAACCTGAGGAGTTAGATTGGCCTGTGTGCCATTCGTGACTTGGAAGGTTGAAGGGGATTGAACACAAAAGCCCAAAAATTTGCACTCGCCGGTGCGTAAAGTAACACTGATGACTGGTTGTATATGCCTAAGTGGGCTTGAAGATGCCACTTGGAAGAACTGGAGATGGGCTTATAGATGCCATCCATAATATCAGGAGGTGATAATATCTTGATGTTGATACTGGATATCAGTACTAGGTCTTCGTATAGGCCGTCTCTGAATCGTATCTAAGAACATACTTTTAATTTAAGTGTCAGAACCAAATCTTCGTGGCGATTTCTTTCTGAATTAAGTATCAGCACTAAACCTTCGTATAGATCGTCTCTGAACTGTTTTGAATTGTTGAATAAACCAGTAGAAATAAATCTTCGTGATGATTATCTCTTCTGGAAATATCCTGGATTAGGGAATAGATCTTCGTATAGACCGTTTGCCTAATATCCAAGAACAAAAGAGTGTCAGGATGAAATCTCCTGAAAATATCCCGGACTAGGGAATAGATCTTCGTATAGACCGTTTGCCTACTATCCAAGAACAAAAGAATATCAGGATGAAATCTCCTGAAAATATCATGGACTAGGGAATAGATCTTCGTATAGACCGTTTGCCTACTATCCGAGGACAAAAAAGCATCAGCATTAACTCTCCTAAAAACATCCTGGACTAGGGAATAGATCTTCGTATAGACCGTTTGCTTACTATCCAAGGACACCTTGAGTAATGATTAAGTATCAGCACTAGATCTTCGTATAGATCGTTTCTGACCTGTTATGAATTGTTGATAGTATTTTATCTGTATATAACCATCCTGCAAGGAAAAGGTTAGTTTATGCAATATGTATGCATGCATGGCATGGTGCATCTAAGTAAATGTATTATGCACTTATGGATATGCCATGGTATGATGTAAATGATGTATGTATGAATCATGCAGCCTGAAGCGTCCGGATATCTTTGTATAACAACTGCTGGCTAGGGAAAATAAATCCCGATTCGTTGCTGAAGAATATGAGGAACTTGTTCCCGTCTTGTTTGATGGTATAGTATTTGTCACTTCCCGTATTCGTTCGTCGTACTTCTATTGAAGGAATAAGTTCCTGAGTATCCTGACTGAGGATAAAAGAGATGGACATAAATTCAAGGGGAGACGTAATTCGAAGCATCTATAAAGATAGATTTGCTCTACTGGGGATTTGTAGTGGGGATGAACCGGCGAAGCTTCGTTGAACTACTACCCTCGTTCGTCCTTAGTAAATACTATTACTGCATTTTATGCATTTCTGGTAAACATCAATCGTATTCAAAAGCATACATACATTCAAACACAACCAATGGACGTTTTCGCTTATGTAAATAGAGTAAAAGTAAATCTGGATTCAAAGATGAAATTTTATTTATATCACAAAGTGACCTATACATAGGCAAGTTTGTACAAGGAGACAGAAATCCTAGTAAGAGGAATTCGTCGTAAATTTTTTATAAAACAAAAAAACAGCTATGTGAAAATGATCCTATTGAGTTTCAATTCTACTATTGCCATTATCTTCAAATATCTCATCTTCTGCTGTTGAGACAGAAACGATTGGATTGATCTTTATCTGTTTGAACTTGATTTAGGTAGCACCATCAGTTGAAGTTACATGAGTGATCCAAACGAGACATAGTCATACGCTTTAATCCCTAACTTTTGCCTGGATTGCCCTTTCAGGTTTTCAATCCACCGGGATACCCTTTTTTGCCCAAGCCGCCTTTTCAGGTTTTCGACTTGCCGGGTGTACATTTTTTTTATATATATCCCTAATTTTTGCCCGAACCCTTTTGGTTTGCCGGGATGCCCTTATTTTTGCCTAGGCCAGTCAACCTAGCGGGTCTCTTTTTATGCGTAGTATTTTTTAACTATGTCTGCGTTTACAGGCTGTGGAAAGTCTTCACCATCCATAGTAGTAAGCATCATGGCACCTCCTGAGAATACTCTTTTGACCACAAATGGTCCTTCATATGTAGGAGTCCACTTGCCCCTAGGATCACCCTGTGGTAGTATGATACGCTTGATTACCAAGTCACCAGCCTGATATACCTTTGGCTTAACCTTCTTATTGAAAGCTTTGATCATCCGTTTCTGGTACATCTGACCATGACAAACAGCTGCCAACCTCTTCTCATCAATCAAATTTATCTGGTCGAGTCTGAATCCACTCGTCTTCATCCAAGCCTGCATCCTTCATGATTCTTAAGGAAGGGATCTGAACTTCAATGGGCAGAACTGCTTCCATACCATAGACTAAGGAGAATGGGGTTGCCCCTGTTGAAGTACGTATTGTAGTACGATAACCATGAAGAGCAAATGGTAACATCTCGTGCCAATCCTTGTAAGTAACAGTCATCTTCTGTAGAATCTTCTTAATGTTCTTATTAGCAGCTTCTACTGCCCCATTCATCTTCGGACGATACGGAGAAGAGTTGTGATGCTTAATCTTGAACTGCATGCAGAGATCAGTAATCATGGTATTGTTCAGATTAGAGCCATTGTCTGTGATAATCCTTTCAGGGATGCCATACCTACATATGAGATTATTCTTAATGAATCGAGCCACAACATTCTTGGTAACAGATGCGAATGAGGCTGCCTCTACCCACTTTGTAAAGTAATCAATAGCAACTAGGATGAAACGATGCCCATTAGAAGCAGTAGGCTTGATCTCACCAATCATATCAATGCCCCACATGGCAAAAGGCCAAGGAGCAGTCAACACATTTAATGGAGCCGGAGGTATATGCACTTTATCAGCATAGATTTGACACTTGTGACATGTCCTGGAATGTTGATAGCAGTCAGCTTCCATGGTAGACCAATAGTATCCTGCTCTCAATATCTTCTTTGTCATAGTATGACCACTAGAATGAGTGCCAAAAATCCCATCATGCATGTCTTCCATAATCTCTGTTGCTTCCTTCTTATCCACACAACGAAGCAAAGTTGAATCATGATTGCGTTTGTACAAAATTCCATTACTCAAGAAGAACTTAGCAGAAAACCTCCTCAGAAACTTCTTATCTTTGACAGATGCCCCTTCAGGGAACTCCTGAGTTTCAAGATATCTTTTTACTTCATAGAACCAAGGCTTTTCCTCTCCTCCTTCAGTATCAATCTCATTGCAGTATGCAGGCTTCTCAAATCTATCAATAGTAATCTTGGGAGCTTCATCATCCCAGCTAATCTCAAACATAGATGCCATGGTGGCTAATGCATCTGCCAACTGATTCTCTCCTCGTGGAATGTGTCCAAAGGTAATCTCTTCAAAATGTGGGATCAAAGACAGCACATGCTCTCTGTAGGGAATAAGATTTTCATGCTTGGTATCCCAATCTCCTTTAATCTGACTCACTACCAGGGCTGAATCTCCATATACGTCCAGGAACTGAATTTTCATATCAATGGCAGCTTTGATGCCCAGGATACATGCCTCATACTCAGCCATGTTATTGGTACAATAGAAACAAAGTCTTGCAGTAATCGGGGTATGACAACCTTCAGGGGAAATGATCACAACACCAACACCATTACCAAGTGCATTAGAAGCTCCATCAAAAACCATAGTCCATCGGGATCCTTGTTCAGGTCCGTCATATTGTCCAGGTTCTTTGGTAATAATCATAATGTCTTCATCGGGGAATTCAAAACTCATTGACTGATAATCATCCACTGCCTGATGAGCCAAATGATCAGCTACAACACTTCCTTTAATGGCCTTCTGAGTAGTGTACTGTATATCATATTCTGTTAAGATCATTTGCCATCTCGCTATTCGTCCGGAGAGAGCAGGTTTCTCGAATATGTACTTGATTGGATCCATCTTCGAAATCAATAAGGTAGTATGAGTCAACATATACTGTCTTAGTCGGCGAGCAGCCCATGCCAAAGCGCAGCAAGTTTTCTCGAGCAGTGAGTATCTTGTTTCACAGTCGGTAAACTTTTTGCTAAGGTAGTATATTGCCTGTTCTTTTCGACCAGACTCGTCATGTTGCCCCAACACACACCCCATTGAGTTGTCTAATACTGTTAAGTACATAATCAAGGGTCTTCCATCAACTGGTGGCATCAAAATTGGAGGTTCTAGGAGATATCTCTTGATTTCATCAAAGGCTGTCTGGCACTCATCATTCCACTCCATTACCTGATCTTTCTTTAACAACTTGAAGATTGGTTCACAGGTAGCAGTTAATTGGGAAATAAATCTTGCAATGTAATTCAATCGTCCCAAGAAACCTCTAACTTCCTTCTCAGTACGGGGAGCTGGCATCTCTTGTATAGCTTTCACTTTTGCAGGGTCTACTTCAATACCTTTTCCACTGACAATGAAACCCAGGAGTTTACCAGACCTAACTCCAAAAGTACACTTGTTTGGGTTCAATCTCAATTTGTATTTCTTCAACCTTTCAAACAACTTATGCAGATGATCAAGGTGTTGCTCTTCATTCTGGGACCTGGCTATCATATCATCCACATATACCTCTATCTCATGATGAATCATATCGTGAAACAAAGCCACCATAGCACGCTGATATGTTGCCCCGACATTCTTCAAACCAAATGGCATCACTTTATAGCAAAAGGTACCCCACTGTGTAACAAATGTAGTCTTCTCCATATCTTCAGGTGCCATCTTGATTTGATTGTAACCAGAGAAACCATCCATGAAAGAGAATACTTTATGCTGAGCAGTGTTGTCTACCAGAACATCAATATGAGGCAGTGGAAAGTCATCTTTGGGGCTGGCCTTATTCAAATCCCTGTAGTCTACACACATACGTACTTTACCATCTTTCTTAGGTACCGGTACCACATTTGCAACCCATTGAGGATAAGAAGTCACAGCTAAGAACCCTGCATCAAATTGTTTCATTACCTCTGCTTTAATCTTTTCTGACATTTCAGGACGCATGCGACGAACCTTCTGCTTCTTTGGACGACAATCTTCTTTTACCGGTAAACGGTGAACCACAATGTCCGTATCCAACCCTGGCATATCTTCATAGGACCAAGCAAAGATTTCCACATAATCACGTAACATTTGAATTAATCTGCTCTTGACACCATCTTCTAATTCAGCTCCTATCTTGACCTCTTTCCTGTTTTCTTCAGTTCCCAGATTCACAACTTCGATTGGCTCTTCATGTGGCTGTATAGCTTTCTCTTCTTGTTGTAATAACCTAGCAAGCTCTACAGGTACTTCACAATCTTCATCCTTTCCATCTTCAGCTTGATAGATCGGATTCTCGAAATTATAATTGGCAATAGTAGAACTGTTATCAACAGGATCCAGAGTGGATGAGGATCTGCATTTTAGTGATGTGGGTGTGTGTAAGAACACATAGCTGATGAAAATAAAATAAAAGAAAAACAAAGAGCCCAATATTTACGAAAACGAAACGTCCATTGATTTTTATTGAATGAAGTATGCAAATGAAATGACATCCTGAAACAAGCATACCATTGTGCCCCGGGTAAGGCACAAGGCTTAAAAGTTTAATTGTTCAAACAACACAGTAATAGTATTTACTCCTGACTAAAGGAGATAGGAATAACGTCTTCAGTCTTCCAATTGTTGAGCCCATCACCCACAGTAGGAAAAATCCAGTTATCCAGATTGTAGTCTTCATTCTAGTCACCCACAGCATTGATTTGATCTTTCATGTTCCCTGGATTGGTGATACGAACAGCACGAGCACGACGAACAGCCTTCTGGGACTCTGCAGTGAAACCTAAACCAAACTTGTCAGACTTATAAGGAATGTCGGGAAGCTGACCCCAAATAGTGCAACCACCTTCTTCAACCACAGCTCTAGCATCTTTGAGGGAAGCCATTGTAGGAGGTACTCTGGTAACCACATGAACTCTTTTAACCACAGGAGGAGCTTCAGTAGCGGGAACGACCCAAGGAACTACTTCAAATGTCTGGCAAAGAGTCTCAACATATTCACCTTCCACTTCAACATACTTAAATGTATTCACATGACTGACCATATATTCTTCCTCTCCATAAACAGTTACGATCTTTCCCTTCACTGGATATCTCAACTTCTGATGTAGAGTGGAGGTCACAACACCTGCCCCGTGGATCCAGGGGCGCCCAAGCAAACAAGAGTACGCAGGACGAATATCCATTACATAGAAGGTAGAATCGAAGACTTGAGAGCCTACTTTGATCGGGAGATCTATTTCTCCATGCACCACTCTTCTTGAACCATCAAAGGCTCTCACCACTATATTACTTGATCTTAACACAGCATCTTCAGGACTGAGCTTGTTCAGAACCTCTTTGGGAAGTACATTCAATGAAGAGCCATTGTCTATCAACACATGAGACAAGGTAGTGCCCCTACATTCAATGGAGATATGTAAAGCTCTGTTATGGTTTCTTTTGGCAAGAGTCAAGTCAGCATCAGAAAAACCTAACCCATTATCATAAGTCAGATGTGCAACACAATTTTCAAATTGATCCACAGAAATTTCATTTGGTACATGAGCAGTCCTTAAGAATTTGATCAAGGCTTTAGCATGAGCCTCAGAACACAGCAACAAAGACAACATGGAAATTTTGGAGGGAGTATGCCCCAACTGGTCAACAATATCATAATCACTCTTACGAATGATCTTCAGCACTTCTTCCATCTGTTTAGAGAGATTTTCAGCAGTCGGTGCTTCAGCTTGCACAGGTTCAACCACAGGACCTTTGCCTCGAGCATCAGTACTTGGCTCAGAAGTGGAGGTAGTAGTTGGAAGAACTGTATTTTTTGAGGTAGCTGGAGGAGAGAAAATTCTTCCACTTCTGGTGATCTTACTAGATCCAGCAATATTATCAACATCAAGGTTATCATCAGTAACAGGTGTATCAATCAAAGGTTTCTGCTTAACACCATGGATATAAACATCAGAACCGTAATTCCAGGGTATAGCTTTATCAGAAGTGTAAGGAATAGGGCCAGGAGTGGTAATAATCATGGGAGGCACTCTAACTTCAGCAACAGTCTTCACCAGGCCTTCAGCAGTAATTTTGATAATACCCTTGGAAGTGATCTTGACAGGGCCTTTGGAGGTAATGTTCACTGGAACTTTATCAACCATATCCACATCTTCAAACTTCTTACCTCGAGTTAGGTGTTCACACATACTTTCCACAGAAGGAGTTCTCTCAAACAATATAGTGTAATTGTCCATGAGGCGTTGAATACTGTAACACCCCGATAGGGTGTTACAAATACCATCTTTCAACTTCCAGCAGCTATCAGGTTTGTAGGCACAATAAAAACAGTCTTCGTTGCAACCTGGAAAGAATCCAGCCTGCACCAGCTTCTTCTTGATAATAGATAAGGGAGTAGTCACATCTGCTACTGAGGAAACATATGAAACTTCATCAACAACATTAACAGTCTTCTCATGATTGGGCATGGGAGCAGTAATCACACTTGGAGTCCCAGGAGGGTCAAATTCAATCTCCCCAGCTTCAATCATATCTTGAATCTTATTTTTCAGCACCCAACAATTGTTGGTGTCATGTCCCGAATAATTAGAATGATAGGCACATCGTGCATTAGGATTGTACCGAGGAGAGGAAGTATTAGGATTCTGGGGAGGGTCCTTCAAAGTAATGAGTTCCCCTTTCAACATGTGTTGCAAGGCTTGGGCCAGTGACATGTTGATCTTGGTGAATTGTCTTCTAGGCTTCTGTTGATTACTCTGTGGTAGCTCTGGTGTTGCAGGAGTAGGATTAGAAATGTGAACTGCTCCTACGGATTGGTGACTTCTGTTACGGCCAGGTTGACCATGCACAACATTAGACTCCTTCTTTCCACTAGGGGGCTTCTTTGCAGTGCTTGATGAAGAGACACCCACCTGTATCTTACCACTTCTTATGCCACTTTCCACACGCTCTCCAGTCATTATCAGCTCAGTGAAACCAGATGATGAGCTTCCAATGAGGTGACTATAGAAAGGACTATTCAGCATACTCATAAACATATCCACTAGCTCCCTGTCAGTCAGAGGAGGTTGAACTCTGCCAGCCAGGTCTCTCTATTCCTGGGCATACTCCTTGAAATTCTCCTTAGCACCCATTGATATGCTTTGTAGCTGCATGCGAGTAGGTGCTAAATCAGCATTGTATTGGTATTGCCTGTAGAAGGCCTCAGCAAGATCATTCCAATCACGGATATTGACACTCTCCAATTGATAGTACCATTCCAATTGAGCTCCAGACAAGCTCTCTTGGAAGAAATGAATCCATAACTTCTTATCAGCAGTATGTGGTTGAATCCTCCGGACATAGGATCTTAAATGCAACTTGGGACATGAGATACCATCATACACCACAAAAGCAGGAACCTTGAAACCAATAGGTATAACCACTCCAGATATTAAACTCAGATCTTCAAAATACAGCCTAGAAGATTTTTGTAACTCCATAGCATTCATTCTATCCACCAGCATCTTGTACTTATCTTCATTAGGATCATGATAATAATTTGCTTCAGAATCAGAATCTCCCACAGTATCATGGGGACTACCTCCCTCTTTCTCAGAATTTTCAGACTCATAATCATCGACCTGTTCCTTTGTCTTGATAGGGCCTCTGAATCTTCTTCCCAGATTGATAAGGCCTCCTGATCTTCTAGTCTTCTTCTTCTTCTTCTTAGCCAGCAATGTCTTCAACTCATCTTGCCCCTTGGACAAGTTCAGAATCAACTCTTGGAATTGTGCATTCTGAGCCTGGAGATCTTTGACAGTCTGTTCAAGAGCCATTTCTACTGAAATAAACAACGAGAAGATAAGATACCTGTTCATAAGAAACCCGTGATGCAATAATATGGTATGTAAATGCTTATGCAATGTTTTCAAGGACCGTAGGATTTAAATTTGTTTAAACCACCAAAAAGTAAACTTTTATTAGTAATAAACTTGTTTGCCCCTTGGGCTTACAATAAAAATGAAATGAATACAAAAAATGGGGTTTTAATTCTCCCATGGATGTTTCCTCTTTGTGTTGAGGTATGAGTTGAGATTCCGCTCCTCGTGAAGTTGTTTTGTTAGCTCCAGGATTCTTTCCTGACTTGCCTTGTAATGAGTCTCAAAAGTATCTCTTTGCTCCTTCAACTGGATCCAGGACCTCTGTAACTCTTCCATGTCAGTGGGCATGTCTGGATGAAGAATGATGTAAGAAGTATCTCCTTCAGCAACAGGCTCCATGGTAACTGGCAGGATAGCAGGATATGACATCATAAGAGTCTGAGCACGAGATCGTACCCATCTGAGATATGGTTCCATAGGAATAGTGTACTTGGGTTCCAGAGTCTTGCTGTCAACCTTGTTCACTTTACCCCATGCTCGTATGAACCTTTGACGGTAACCTTGAAGATCGTTGTCGTAGTCGAACACAATACCCTGAATAAGCATGTCATGAGGACCATCAGTCCGAGCGTAACCAAACTGACGTAGAGCTAAAGAAGGGTTGTAGGTAATGCCCCCTCTTATGCCAAGGAGTGGCACATTAGGGAACTCCCCACAACGCTCAATGATGGTAACATTCTCCATAGATCTAGAGCACCAATGAATATCTGAATGAGAAAGTGACATAATCCTCTTGGACCACCTGAACCCTTGTTCATTCTTCATCACTGATCGAGGAAGGTGAGAAATAAACCACCTAGATAATAGAGGTATGCAACACATCAGAGTTCCTCGTGCCTTCGTAGTACGGGTATGAAGAGAGTGTAAGATGTCTCCAAGTAATGTAGGCACTGGATTGCGAGTCAGAAATATGTTTATGGCGTGTACGTCTATGAACTGGTCTGGATTGGGGAACAGTACTAAGCCATAAATCAATAGGGCTAAGATCTCCTCAAAAGCATCATAACTCATAGCCTTCAGGAATACTTGAGCTTTCTCCATCAATACCTTAGCAAGAATACCCTTAACTCCACTCCTTGTTTCTAGGACAATGTCTGATTTCTTTAAATGTAAGGCTGCAGCAATGACTTCAGTTTTAGGCTCTTTTTCCAAGCCTGTGAAGGGTTTCTGATCAAGAATAGGTATACCCAGAAGCTTGGAGAACTCTTCCATTGTAGGAACCAGCTGATAGTCGGGAAATGTGAAGCAATGATGTTTAGGGTCAAAGAACTGAAACAGGACACTCATCATGTCTTCATTGAACCTTGAAGTGACTAGATCCAGTAGGTGACCATGCCTCTTGATGAACTAGGAGTTTTCAGAAACTTGAGAGACCAATTCCTTAAGCTTAGGAGGTATTCCTACAAAGTTGATCCGGATAGTATTCCTACGAGCAGAAGCCATGACCTGCAATAAAGATAAATCCTTTGGTCCTTGAAATGGTTAGTGAAAATCCTATGCTTATGATGCATGATGATGCTATGATGTTATGCTCAATCACAAACATGTGGCACACACAAACAAGTCACACAATAGCCCTAGGTTTGAAGGCTTGCATGAGGTTTAAAGGTAAGTACCCTCCCCTGAAGTTTAGTTGATTCATCCTGTCCTACAAAAGTAACCAGGTTCTAAGGGATCTCAAAATCATTGATCCTTCACAAGGGTGGTTGTTCAGTAGGCAACTTACTTGCCAACCAAAACCCTCCAAGTTTAGGATCTCAATGAGTGTAGTATCGAGTATCAACCAACTTCAGTCTTCACCAAAGCCGGTTATCTCACTACTTTCTAAAGGCCAAGATGGGATGACTAGGGTTCTAAAAGTCAGTTAGTGTATTGACAACATATGGCAGCCTCATATTATCCTCAACTTGCTTAAGGAACATAAGCACCAACCAAGAAGTCACACTAACTATGGCCACCAGATCAACCATATCGATATACGCCGTACAGTTTCCTTGGTCTATTGCCATTTACCTAAGGTACACTAGATCCGGGTTAGGGTCTTTCACACATAAGAGCACCCAACATATAAGTATAAAGTAAACAAGGCAAACAATTTTAAAGTGATCTAATTCCTAAGGGTACCCCTCTTTTATTAAATCCCCAGCAAAGTCGCCAGTTCTGTAACACGGTGGGAGAACTGACTTTAGTTAAATGTTGCGGATAGCAAGAGTCGCCACCGACTTTTATTTTATCCAAAAGGAAAGGACATAAAAGAACAGGAAAGACCTTAAAAAGATTTTGAGTTCGGGGGGTAGGTTATACAAAGGGAAGGTATTAGCACCCTTTATATCCATGGTTATCCATGGGCTCTTAGTTACTTAGCTCACTTTGTTTGTTTGCAAGAGTGTAGTGTGTGATTAGAAAAATTTCTTTAAGTACTTAGTAATGACCCTCGTATGGGTGTATACAAAGCCTAGTTTAGAAATTATGAGGTGTAAAAGTAATTTTGAAAAGTGTGAGCAAGTAACTATGAGATACCTACCCTAGATTAAGTCTTTCGTGTTCTCGTATATTCTTTCAATGGTAAGACTGTCCCTATTATTAAGGAATAGGTAGTCATTACCTTGGATGTGTTTAAGGGACGGGCGTAGGGTCATCGTATGGTCAATGAAGGCAACATAAGGGGTGTCTTTAGCAACTCGTAGGGACTATCATCATATTTACCGAAGGGACAAGATCATTATATCGTAGGCAACCTCGTAGGGACTTGATCTTTTAAGTTTATAGGGACTTGATGATTTTTCTGTTTGAAGGGACTTTGCTTAAGACACCCCTATTTTCGAGGGACTTGACCATTTAAAGAAGGCAACCAAGAGGAATACCCTAGGAAGTACAGATGGCGATCAAAGATCGACCTACGTGTGTGAGTGTTATTTTTTAGATATTTGTCTTGAATTTAATTTTCTAAGTTCAATTATTTACAGTTAGTTTTTTGCACTCCCTAAATTACTAACCACGCAATAAATATTTACAAAAATGAAAGCAAGAAAAATAAATTCCTAAACTATTACATGGCTATGGGACAGATACATAATAATCAGGCGAGAAAGAATAAATTTACAACCTATACATTTGTTCCTAATATTATAAATAAAACAAAATTAAAATAAGAAAAATAATGAAGCAAAAATAGAATAGATAAAAGCAAATAACAATAAAATAATAAATAAACAATGGTAATAAAGCAATAATAAAATAACAATAATAATAAAGTGATAATAAAAAGGTTAGAATTTTAAAAGAAATTATTTTAGGTTAAACAAGTTAGATTTTTTAGAAGTTATTAGAAAAATATGAGTTTAAAATAAATTAGTAATAATAAAAGAATTTAAAATACATTAATGTACAAATTATAAAATAAAAGAGTTATATGAAAAATATTAAGTTAGTTATTTACAAAATAAATAAAGATTATAGAAAATATCAAATTATTAGATTAATAGGTTTATTATTATTATTCAATTAGAAAAATGGTCAATTAGATTTTATTTACAAAATATATAAGGATTTATTATTATAAGTAAGTAATAAAAAAAAGTTATTAAAATAGTTAGTATTTATTATTTATTTACAAAAAATATAAAGGTTATAGAAAAATATTAAATAATTAATTTAGTAGGTTTTCATGCCCTACATTACTAAACCACGCAGTTAATATAGGATCAATGGCAGGAATTTAAATGGCAGAAAAATAAATGGCAGAAAAATAAAATGGCAGAAAATAAATGGCAGAAAATAAAACCTAATTATTACAACGTTTTGGTGCAGTTACATAATAAAGATGGCGAAAAGTAAAACTGAAAATATTACAAGTTAAAACTTAAAATATTACAAGGGCGAAGCAGTTACAGTGTATGAATAACATAAATATGAGCGAAAATAGGAAATAATAATAAGGTTTGTTAAGGTTTAAGAAAAAGTTTATGGTTTAGAGGAAACAACACGGTTAAAGTTTTAGGTTTGAAATTTAGAGTTTGTGGCGAAATTGTCAGGGTTTAGGAAAAATCAGGGTAGTTAGTTATGAAAAAAAATGTGCAGATCTAAATATATGTATATAAAAAAAATATGAATTAAAAAAAAAATAACGGCGTTGCTAGCGCAAAATTGCGATCATCGCAACTGGATCGGATAACACAAATGTCACGCCTCATACACGTATATGTGAAAATGGCGTATTGACACGATCCGAACCGAAAACATAATCAAATTATAACATAAAATAGAAATATATATATATTTAACACACTAGTTACATATTATAAATTATATATTATATGATCCATATGCATTTTATTAATAACAAAATTATTATTATATTATATTATACATTATGAGACATGTAAAACTTATATAAAACAAACACATCAAATACATAATACAATGAACCAAATTATTATACATGTTATACTTATGTGCATAAAAAAAAGCAAAACGGCGATATCCTGATATATTTAACCAAACCGCATGTATCTGGAATACATAACACAGTCACACATATGAACATGTATTTGAAACACAGTAACAAATATATCAACAAAATAGATAAAGTATATATCATATATAAACTATTACCAAACTGTGTGTACGATAGTATAGATCAGCCACTCTCAGTTTCTCTTTTTTGTTCTGTCTTTTTTCCTCTCTCTATCAGTCATGCTAGTAAATATATATATGAACAAATTAGGTTAATGATAATGGGCATAAGTTTATTTTGAAACCCAATATTAAATTAAAAACTGAATAAAGTTAAATAATTAAAATAGTTAAAATTAAAATAAAAACTAATTAACCTATTTATTTATTCTAGACCCAATATAAAAATAAATAGACTCAAAAAAAAAAAAGTCGGGCACCAAAATGCTCGAAAAAATAAAATGAACACGTCAAAATAATCAGCGCGAAATAAATGGCTCGGAAAAATACAGCGTTTGGTCGGATTTTGAAATAAAAATTATTGACCGTTTAAACTGCTCAGACTGATCAACATATGACCAAAAATAGTCGTAAAAATATTTTTAGCATGTCAAATTAAAACACGTGAACCGCAGATTAATGTTACCGACATTTGCAAACTTAAACTTGACATTTTTTTGTTGACTAATTTTAGGCACAGTTAAAAAGTTAATTTGACCAGTCTGTTTGTAAATTCCGAGAAGTTATTCCGGCTAATATTAAGACAGAAAAAAATGTTATGCTATGAAGATGATGCAAATGAATGTGAAACAAAAAATTGGTTAGAGTTAAAAATAGAGGGCAAATTTTGGGGTGCAACACCATCCAATGCAGAATTATACCAAACAATATCATCATTAGTGAGAGATATAAGTCTCTGAGACCACCGTAGACATTGTCGGTTGTCCAAGAAGATTGGTGTCTGCGGCAAGTGCGAAATAAACCACTTGTACAGAAGAGGAATGCAACACACAACAGTTTCTCCACCCTTAGAATTCCTTAAATGTAGAGAGAAATACATGTCACCCAACAAAGTCGGAACATGATTCCTAATCAAGAATATCCTAATGGCGTTAATATCAACAAAGTTGTCAATGTTAGGGAACAAAGCTAAACCATAAATGAGCAGGACAAAGATGGCTTCAAAAGCGTCCATACTACCAGCTTGAGCAAAAGCAGTAGCTCTACTAATGAGAAACTTAGAAGTTAAACCTCAAATTCCTCCTATCTTCATCATATTAGCATCGATCATAGACTCCTTCAAATGAAGGGCATCAACTATGACTTAGGATCTCAGAATCTCTTCTAATCCACTGAAAGGAACTTTGTTAGATACGGGTATACCCAAGAGATGGACATACTCTTCCAACATGGGCATGAGCTGATAATCAGGAAAAGTGAAGCATCGATAAAGAGGATCATAAAACTGGACCAAGACACTCAAGAGTCCTTCCATAACTTCAGTAGACAGCATGGATAAAAGCTTCCCTTGATGTTGCTTGAAATCAAAGGGATCTACTACAAAGGATGATAGCATCCTTAACTCTTTCAAGTCCAGACATCTGAAACTGTACTTCTTAGTGTTTCTTCATCCACAATCCATGGTCTGAAAATATTTGCAAATACAATCTTAGTTCCGTGAAATTTTTATTATTGTGATGAATGCTATGATGCGCATGTATGCATGAATGCAACAATCACACACAAGGCAAATAAAAAAAAAGGTCAAGGGACGGATCAAGTTATCATCATGATCAATTATCCATTTGGTGGATTATGGTTTTCACCTTATCAACACCCAAGTTCCATCGATATTGACGATAACTAATCGGATCAACTTAGAATCAAAGGGTTTGTTGTGAGTCACGAGCATGGAGTTTGGTTAAAAACCATCCCAAAGGAGTGTACTAAGGATAAAAACATGTAGATCATGTTCTAAAAAGTTCCCAAAGTCGTGATCCCATTTATCAGATACTATAGGTTAGGATGACTAACTCATCAATCCATAGTATTCTCAAGAGAAACTCATCTGAGTGTAGTATCGCCTAACAACTGTTACCAAGTCTACACTTAAACAGTCTCCGCACTACATCATAAATAGGCCAAGTTGGGTTAAATGTTCTACGGTCCTCATCTTCTCGGACTCCCAGATCGGAAAAAGTAATGCCTATCTACGATTTACTCGTGTGACATCACTAATTCCAAAGGGGTCTCCACCGAGTAGATGGATCTCAAGCCAACTCGTTAAGGACTACTCCACACGAGTCAAACATGACTATACTATCCTCTTATCTTAATTGCACTTAAGTTCGGGTTAGAACTTATCTCACCACTCAGAGATCCCCAAGCACAATAGATAAAAAGTATCACACAAACAATATATACAATCTACAAACAAAAAAATATATACACACAAAAAAGTAGGCTAAACCCACTGAGGATTGCTCCCCAGCAGAGTCGCCACTTTATTTTTGTAGCGGTAAATTCAAGGCCACCAAGCTATTGGTTAACTCAACATCAATAAAACAAGAGTCACCATCACGCTTTTATTGTTTCCAAAGGAAAAGGGGAAAAGTACGAACAAAACCCAAAGATAAGAAGTTTTCAAATCAAAACTAATAAAATGTCAGAGATTACTGGTTAGGGGGTTGGTTACACAGAGGGAAGGTATTAGCACCCAAAGTGTCCTAGGTACTCCTAGGGAGCCCTTTTTTGTGTGCAAGTGTTTTGGTTGAAAATATGTTTGTTGAAAATTGAATGTGGGGATGAGAAAAAAATTCATTTATTATATTTTTGTGTTTGACAAGACCTTCGGTCTTATGCCTACATACCAACATAAAAATGGGGGATCAAAACCTTGTAGTTCATGGATTTTTTTTTCAAAGATGGGTTAATTGGTTTTAGCTTAAAGATATTTTGTTATCAACGGGAGAACACTCAACCAAACATCCACCGATAATGAGTGATTTACAATATTTAAGAGGGAGGGCTCCAACTTGGATTCAATCAACAAGTATGCCACTAACCCCTAATAAATGGAAAGACTTATAATCAATATATCATGGAATGGGAGAATTATATGTCAATCAAAGACAACTCAAATTTAAATGCTCTCTTTTGAAAAGTTTAAAAGAAAAAGGCACAAAGTGGCCAAAAGGACTAGATGAGGTTGTTAGTTCTTTTTGGCTTTTTAAAATTTAAGTCAATATGATTAAGTTTATTCATAAGTTTGATTAAGAAATATTTTGAAAATCAATCGCATAAGGCAAAAGTTTCTACTCATTAAAACAAGTATAAGTTGATAACAGAAACAAAGAAGGTTTTGAAATGAGGGAGAGATTTTGAAATTAAAGAAGGAGGTGGAGATGAGGGACTATCGTAGACAAGATTTAAAAGTTTAGAGTTGAAAAGATCTAACCAACGGGAAGCATCTACAAGACAATTGTGTCAGATAGAAACCCATTTCCTTTGGACTTTTAAGTAAGCAACAAGCATAATCATCCAAGCAATTAATAAGAAGACCAAATGGTATCAAATAAAGATAACCAAACATCCAAGAAAGCACTTCAAAAGCGAGCAGTCTTCAATGTCTACAAATCTATCAAATGAATATTCCTTGTAGATAACTCACAGAGACAATCATCAGATAGAAACAATAAGATCAAAATAACAACTTAAGCACAAAGACAAAGCAACAAATAAACCAATGGAGTTCTCAAGGCTTGTATCAGATGAATGATATTTGCCAAGAAAGGTCTCAAAATAATGGAATTTTCCAAGTCCTTCAAAGTATAATGATGTTGCCTACTCTAAGTCCATAGGTCCAAACCAAGTCACATACAGAGGTCCAACAGTCCACCAATGTATTTTTTAGGGTTTTTATTGTTATTAAGTATTTTAAGGTCCTAAGATCACAAACAAAACAAAATCACAAACACACAATATAATACAAGCACAACATATGGCTCAAATGAGCAAAGTGAAAATGACTGAAACATGAACAAATTGCATGAATGTAAATGACAATGAATGATAAAGTGCTAGAATTTAAATTGCATTAAATGTAAATCATATTGAAAGTAAAGCAATAATAAAGAGATGTTAGTGAAATATTAGTGAAGAATACAACTGTTTTAGTCATTCTTTGGAGAACACTCAATCATCCACTCACAAGCATGAAGATATGAACAAAGACACCATCCATGAGAAGGGCTCCAACTTGGATAAATCAACAAGTATGCCATTAGCTCTCACAAATGGAAAAAAAAAGTTAACTCTTCACACAATACCATGAGGAATCGGAGACTTACAATCTCACTTACAAAAATGATATGCCTTTGGGACAAATTTAGCTCTATGTTAAGCAATCGTAATTGAACTTATGTAGAAGTCACAACTATCCGAGGCCTGGCTATAAAAATATTGGTGTTAATGTATTCTAGAGACAAGGTACAAAGAACCAAGCTCCTAAATCATACCACACACAAAAATAAAATGGGAAGGGCCTATCTCAATCAGACTCATGTTGATTCATCTGACACAAGGTCATTGATGAATCAACTATCATTTAATTTGTTGAGAAATCATTGACCATGGAGGGAATGGGGAAGAAGAGAGATGAAGATCAAAAGGTGAACTGAAATAGAATCCTAAATTGATTAAGGGAGGAACTTCATCTGATCAATACTATCCATTCATCTTGAGGGATGAAGTTTACACTTCATTAACCCCTTAAATCCATTTGTATTGATCAATTGGAGCTCAAATCAACCAAGAACAAGGCCAAACAAAAGATGAAACAACACAAGGTCAATCAAATAACTCAACATAATTTTAAAGCAATTAATCAAACTAAAATCAATTTAAAAATGAATAAAAATTTATTTAAAAAGGGGAAAAACCTCAAATCCCTTCAAATCACCAAATAAATGGCCAATGGATTTATCCTAGGTCAAACAAGTTCAAAGGACCTTAGACAATTTTTTTTGCATTTTTGAAAATTTAGAAGTATTTAAAATCAATTAAAAACAAGTCAAAAATCATTAAATTCACAAAAAATATCAAATCTAATCCAAAAAATAATTTTAATTCAAAAATTGGAAGAGAAAATTATTTGGACTTTTTTTGTGAATGTCCCATATTTTTTTGATTAAAATTGAATTTATAATTGATTTAATAAGAAAATGGCATTTAAAAGATTAAAACAGAAAATAAACTAAATCCAAAAAAAGAGGGCCATCAGATCTCCCTCATTAATTGAGGTGGTAGATCTGATGGCCAAGCGCGTATCATCCACTGTGGTCATCAGTCAATGCGCTTACACCAATGGTAATCAGGATCAAAGGCTGAGATTATAACATGGCCATGGGATCAAACGACTTGGACAAGGCCAACGCATCACTGGAGCCCTAGCTCCGGTCACCCTCACTGGACAGGTCCAACCAAAATGTTCATAAAAATGAAAGATCCATACACTATTTTGAAGGGAAAAATACATGGCTTTCGAATTTGACCTCCATTTTATCCAATTCTCACTATATAGAAAGATATGTGGAATTGAAAAATGAGGTATGCAAACTTAGTTACTATGATTTGGCCTCAAAGAAACTCAATCTTGTTGCCTACATTGTTAGGACTTTCGCCAACCACAAACCAAGCAAAATTATGGAGAAATGAGAGAGAATCAAAGACTTGAAAATTTGGAAAAATCACCTTCGGGTTGCAGTGATTTGGCTTGATCTTGATGCAATTCTCCTTGGCTTTGCGTCCTCTTGCTTGCAAGAGATGATTCAAATGAAAAAGGTTGTGAACCCTTGGAGTTTTAGCTCAAAAACAGAAAGTGAACTAAAACTCAATTTCTATGAAATATTCAAGGATGTTCTTTCAATGGAGGTTAGGGGAATTGCAGGGCAGAGCTTGGACAAGGGTCCTCTAATACTGAGGCAATGGACATGTATATATAGCCTCTTGAATTCATTTCCACATCAATTCAAAATTTGGCCAAAAATAGCAATGTTGTGCATGGACGCATGGGCATGGAATTAGGCCCAAATAATGAAGCAACCCACTTCTAATTCATGTACAAACATTGCTGAAGTCATTACATGCAAGCATGCAAAGGTGTGTAGCAAATGAGTTCAAATGTTTCCAAATAGGGCCATGCAAAGTAACCATGCACAAGTCCTTTAATCTTGACCCAAATACAATGATCTTGAACTATTTGGAAAGCTATCCTCAAGGGGAACAACTTTGATGTTGGAACGTTTTCCATTTGAATCTTGGATCATGATGAAATTTGGTGTTGAAGTTGGAGGAATCAAATATACTTGAAAAAGTTCTAAGTTAAAAGTCAAATGACCCCTTTTTCCACCTTGAATAACTTTTGCTATTAGCTTAAAATGAATTTGGTTCCTTCTTCAAAGTTGTATCTCTTTCAATTATCTTAAATTTGGTTACAAATGTGACACCATTTGGAGCTTTCATGATAGATTTATGGATTTTAGAAGTTGAGGAAAATTGCTTGTTCAATGATGATGACCCAAATGGACCTATAATGTTTCCTCTTGGTACATGCCCTTGCAAGTGAAATTTGACCTTTCTCAAAGATGAAGGGTTATATAAGACATCTTGAAGTAAATCATGAAACTTGGATGACCTTCATATCATACAAATTGAGCAAGTTATGGTTCTTTGAAGTTGACCTTCTATCTAGGGCACAAATAAAATGACATATAATCTTTCACCATAAAAATGACTTTCTAAGAAAAATTAGCTCTTGATGCCAACATGAAAGTTGTTTGGAATGTCATAAAGAGTAATGTTTATACTGGAATCATTTTCATATGATAAACATTGTAGGAGATAGGGTCTAGGGAACCCTATATTTGACTAGTTGACTTTTCTGGTCAACCTCCTTGAACCAACTTGCAAACTTGAAGCTTTTTTGATATTTGGGGCTCATGGGGAATCATATATGAATAAGATGAAGTCGAATGGAGTATACCTTGATATCTTTGACCAATTTTTCAAGAAACTTGTTGAGGAAGGCACACAAGATACCCTATGAATTAGGGCTTCCTTGACAAACAAGCCTCAAACTCTTGGTGAAATCTTGATCAAAATGACAAATAAAGAACATGGGGATCCATATATGATGCTTCGAACCAATGTGGACCTTTGATAACTTGATACCTTACCTTAAGGGTCTAAAACCCTAGTTGTGAGCTTGATGAAGCACAAGTGGACACACACTACCTATAAATGAAACAAAACTATACTAGACATATTTTTGGTATTTTGGTTAGTAAAACAAAGAAACTAAAGTATGACACAATCAAACATGCTTGGTGATCTCTCCTAATGAAAACCTAATGAATGATAGGTGAGGAGGATACCAAGGTGTGATCCCAATGCTAATGCAAAGTTAATGAGATGGCATGAGGTATCTTAAGGGTCAAAATTAGGGTCTTACAGCTGCCCCTATTTAAGGTCATTCTATCTGGGGATGTGAAGCTTAAAATCTTCGTATCAACGTAGTAGAATGGACTTAAATAACAACAAGAAACAAATTTTGGTCCCTAAGAGACCTCATGATGCATATGATATGAATGCAAAAATAATCCTTGTGGGGAATATATTAAACAAAATAAAAGAATCCGGGAGGGACTGAAAATCCACAGGAGCATAATGCATTCCATAAGGAAAACTCACTGAGGAGACAGAGACTCTGGGGGGATAAAAGCTATGCGTAGGCCAGACTACGACTTAAAAACTACTGGAGACACGAGGGAATTCCATGAAAATAAATCAATGGGAAGACTCGGACTGGGGGGAGAGGGGAAGAACCTGCATGTATCAGAATAAAACCAACACAACAAGAAACAAACACTAGGGAAAGGCGTAAATTAGAACGAAATTGAAATACCCAAACGCAAAAAGGAAATTCAATTTCACAAAGAAACACGAATCTAGACTCAACTGGGGAAGCAAAAACTTCAACACATGAGTAAACGAGATATATTATCTACCACCTGTTACTAGGTAAGAAGATAATATACTCGGTCAGAGGGACACCCGTTACCAGTTAAGGTAAACATATTAAGGATGAATCACTGAGAAAAAAAAGAGGAATATTCAATACCGATTACTGGGTAAGAATAACCTACTGGAAAAATATGAAGAAATAGGACTTACGACTATCTGTAGGGATAAAAGACCAAAGATAGATAACATACGTCATCGGTTAAGATGAACATATCAAGGATAGACTGTCGGGGAGAAAATGGGAGTTAAAACTACCAATTACTGGGAAGAAGACCGAAAAGAGAATATCCGTCACCGGTTAAGATGAACATATCAAGGATAAACTCGCTGCAAGGAAAATCTATTACCAGTTAAGGTAAACATATCAAGGATAGACTTGCTGGGAAAAAAGGATTTACAACTACCGATTACTGCACATAAGACCAAAAATAGAGAATATTCGTCATCAGTTAAGATGAACATATCAAGGATAAACTCAGAAGGAAGAATATATGTCACCGGTTAAGGTGAATATATCAAGGATAAACTACCAAAAGAAATAGGATTTATAACTACCAGTTACTGGATAGAAGATCAAAGATGGAGAATATCCGTCATCGGTTAAGATGAACATATCAAGGATAAACTCAACAAGAAGAATATCTGTCACTGATTAAGATTAACATATTAAGGAAAAACCACCAAAAATAAAAAGGATTTACTACTAGCAGTTACTGGGCAGAAGACCAAATATGAAAAATATTTGTCATCGGTTAAGATGAACATATCAAGGATAAACTCAATAGGAAGAATATCCATCACCGATTAAGATGAACATATCAAAGATAAACCACAAAAAAGAAATAGGATTTATAACTACCAGTTACTAGGCAGAAGACCAAATTGGAGAATATCCATCACCGATTAAGATGAATATATCAAGGATAAATCCGTTGGGGAAACGAAACGAATCCTCAGGGGAAATCAAAGAAGTAAATTACCTTTTACCGGTTACTGGGTAAATTAACACAAATAAAGTACTCAACATCAAGAAGGATATTATCAGTTACTGGGTAATAAACTCTCGGAGGACCAAAAGATCTATCTAGGTAAAAACTAGAAAGAAACGGTCAAACAAGACTCAACCCAATGAGGATATAACTCAAGGGGAATGGTTCCATCCAGATAATGAACTAGGGAGGAAACATAAATAATAATCATCCACGAGGAAATAACTCAGTGGGGAAGAAGAAAGAATAAAGTCTTTTTGCTTAAGGGGCTGACACTCTACATTGAAGGATGACAGACACACTAAATCTGCATGTGAAATGATATTACCAGAGCAGGGGATCAGAAAAAAGGTCAATGTATAAGAAATGCACAATGAAATATATGATGATATGTTTATGTATGTTTATGCATGTTTATGCAGAAATATGATTATGCTGACGAACAAGCACAAAGGATACAAATATGAAGATCCAATCATCACAACTAGATACTCGGCTAATCTTAATAAGATGGGAATACCGATTGGAGAACCTGCTAGGGATGAAAATAAATCATTGAGGATATAAATCCAATCTTAAAATATTCAATTCCTTGGGGGACAACACACAACCATGCACTCAAGGAAGACTGGGGATATTACAATCCGAAACAATGTTCAACTTTGGTTGGGGAAAAGTTATGCAAAACATGCATCCGACCAAAAACAGTCGAAGACTCAACGCTCAGAGGAAGCAAAGAATATATATATATATATATATATATATATATATATATATATATATATATATATATATATATATATATATATATATATATATATATATATATATATATATATATATATATATATATATATATATATATATATATATATATATATATATATCAGTAGCAGTCACGAGGATTAAAACAAATTCAACTCAACACTCGACTCTCAAGAGAGGAGAAATAACTGCTAAGGGATAAGCAATGATCGACACAAATCTTGCTTAAAACTCAAACTCTCTGGGAGAGGAGAAAATTCAGCTTGGCAACTCCGTTGGGGATGAAAGCATTGCCAAGAATATCAACCAATAAGCCGAGGATAAGAGAGATCTATTGAGGATCCACATCTCAAGCTGAGGGATATATATATATATATATATATATACACTTCAAAGTCGCAAGTCAACATTGTGGGGAATTTTAGGTCAACACCATATCAAATGGGGGACAACCCTATAGGGGACAACTTTAACAATATTGCTTAGAATCAAACACTGCTGGGAATTAGAAGATGGAACTCTGTTGGGGATCCATGTCACAACAAGAGGCAAAACTATGAGTGGGGAAACGACCAACTTACTGGGGATTCCATCAATCAAATATCAATTTCGCGGGGGCCTGCACTGGGGAATAAAATCTTCCAGGACAAATCACGAGCCACGCGAGGATGCAATCATCAACATATTCCTCAATGGGAAAACATCAGTCATAAGACTCTTCTTGGGGATTGATAAATAAACCAATTCCAAGGTACTAAAGGTAACCAGCCAACACCCACAAGAACTCACGAGGGGGAAACATTGCCACAATTATGCTACAACCAAAAAAGGTGATGGGGATTTCGAAACCAAATAAAGGTTTCATTGGGGATCCATGGTTCAATCACAGATAATGCAAACTGAGAATGAAAATCACAAAGTCTCGGCTGGGGACGGATTATGAACCACAAAGAGAACAATACATCAGCTCTACCAGGGATAAATGTTAAACTGTTGAGGAGAAAACATCAACCATGCTTGGGGAGAGATGATGAACTGTTGGGGAAACAAAGTCACCAAAAAAATGCTCGGGGAACAGCAATGCTTCACATATCAAGACTTTCCGTTCTTAAATCGTTGGTAACATTCCTTTTCAAATTCAAAGTTCTTAAAGTAAATGCCTTATGATTTAAGAAAAATGTTTATTCATTGATTTCTTTATTTCAAAATTATCATCATAAAATACAGTTTTATTAAACATAAACAAATAAGAATAACAAATAATTGGATAAAGGCTCAACTTTATTTAATAGAATGGTAGTCTGCAAATGGAAAGACTCCATGGATCTTACAAAGTTTGAAAATTGTAATTTACATGGAAAAGGGCTACATTGAATACAATGACCACTACTCCCCTCTACCAAATTTAAAATCCACTGTACTCTTGTCTTTGGCTCAAAATGATGAATCATAACCAAACAGACTTGTTCAAAACCGTTTCAATGGTCGGGCCTAGCTGGATGCAGTTACTTTCAGTAATCCCTCATTTTCGCCTAGACTACCCCAAGGTGGGGTACTCAATCTACTGGGATAATTTTTCTGTTTTATGTCTAACTTTTGCCTGGACTTCCCTTTCGAGTTTTCAATCCACTGAGACGCTCATTTTTTCCTAAGCCACCCTTTCGGGTTTTCAACTTAGCAAGTTGTTCTTTTCTTTTTTAGGCGAAGTATTTCTTGTCTGCATCAACGTTCACAGGACGAGTGAACTCTTCACTATCCATAATTGTAAGAATCAACACACCGCCTGAGAAGTATCTCTTAACAACATATGGACCTTCATAGTTAGAAGTCCATTTCCCCATAGCATCAGGTTTTAAAGATAAGATCTTCTTGAACACGAGGTCACCTTCTCGAAACACACGAGGCTTGACCTTCTTATCAAAAGCTTTCTTCATCCTTTACTGATATAACTAACCATGACACATGGAAGTCAATCTCTTCTCTTCAATCAAATTGAGATGATCAAACCTAGTCAGACACCATTCAACTTCGGTTAACTTGGCTTCCATCAACATACACAATGATGGGATCTCAACCTCTATGGGGAGCATAACTTCCATACCATAAATAAGAGAGAAATGGGTTACCCCTGTTGAAATACGGACGGATGTACGATACCCATGCAAAACAAATGAGAGCATCTCATGCCAATCTTTGTACGTTACAACCATCTTCTAGATAATCTTCTTAATCTTCTTATTCGCAGCTTCAACAACCCCATTCATCTTAGGTCTATAGGGAGAAGAATTATGATGTGCTATATTAAAGTCTTTGCAAAGAACTTCCACCATATTATTATTCAAGTTCGATCCATTATCAGTAATGATCTTACTTGGCACACCATACCGGCATATAATCTGATTCTTGATAAACCTTACAATAACTTGCTTGGTCACATTTGCATACGATGCCGCTTCAACCCACTTTGTGAAATAGTAAATAGCCACTAGAATGAAATGATGTTCGTTTTTGGGCTCAATCATGCCAATCATATCGATTCCCCACATGGAGAAGGGCCATGGAGAGGAAATGACATTTAAAAGTGTCGGAGGAACATGAATCTTATCCACATAAATTTGATACTTGTGGCATTTCTTCACAAACTTGCAACAGTTAGATTCCATTGTCAACCAATAGTAACCTGATTTCAACATCTTCTTTGCCATAGCATGCCCGTTGGAATGAGTACAAAAGTAACCTTCATGAACTTTTGTCATCAATAGGCATGCTTCGTGTTTATCCATGCATCTGAGCAAAACCATATCGAAATTCCTCTTTTATAGCACATCACCATTTAGGTAAAAGTTGCCATCTAATCTTCTTAAAGTCTTCTTATCTTTCAAAGATGCCCTAGGCGGGTAAATTTGACTTTGGAGGAAAGATTTGATATCATGGTGTCGCATCTTGAAAAATACGATTCCTCGCGATGGTCGCGGAAAAAATTTAGTTCGAACAAAGTCACCACCGAACTTTATTTATCCCAATGAAGGAATACGAAAATATCGATAAAACCTCTTAAATAGAGAATAATGGTCGTCGCAACCATATTCGGGTTCAGGAGTCGATTACGCAAGGAGAAGGTATTATCACCCCTCACGTCCGTTGTACTCAACGAGAACCTTTTAGTTTAATTTGCGATTTGAATGTTAGTTGAATCTTATTTGTTTTCTTCGAGTGAATAAAGGATAAATAGAGATGGATGGAAACCTCAGAAAGGGGGAAAAGGGAGGTTTTTTATTAGTGTGCTCACAAAGATGTAGCAATCTCCTGCCTACGTATCCTTATGGTGCAATAAGGAAATCAGAGCATTCGTAGTTCGGCGAACTACAGTTGGTTGGTGTCTTTTAGTGAACAACTGTTTAGATCGCGTTCTAAAGGCTAAACGTTGGCTTGTTTACTCTCGGCGGAGGCTTAAGAACTAGTTTGTTATGCGCATTAGAAAGGATTAAACAATGTTCTTTCTGAAAAGAGTTTTGATCATACGAGGTGACAAGTTGAGTTAATATGTTGAATGTTTTGTTGGATTGGTTTCGATCACACGTGGGCGAGGAAAGATATATTTGATGTATTAAGATATTTTGTTGGATGACGATTACTCGGATAGTCGAGTAAGGCAACGCGTATCCTAATAGTCGAGGAGAGGAATCGAAGGCTCTAGACCATCTCCCTTTTCATCCTTAATTGTAAAAGGATTTGATAATAGTTAAGGTGTTTTGAAATGGATGACAAATATTCAGATAGTCGAGTAAGGAAACTCGTATCCTAGTAGTCGAGGAGAGGAATCGAAGGCTCTAGACCATCTCCCTTTTCATCCTTAATTGATTGTGAAAATAAGTTTGTGTATGGTGATGTAGTTTAGATAAATGATAAATGCTTGAATGACTGAGTAAGGAAACTCATATCCAAGTATTCGAGGAGAGGAATCGAAGGCTCAAGACCATCTCCCTTTTCGTATAGTTCATTATGAAAACATTTTGATTTAATCGGGTTTAGGAGTTTATAGAGAAATGAAAATTCTCTAACTAACTGAGTAAGACAAATCGTATTCAAACAATCGAGGAGAGGAGTTGAAGGCTCAAAACCATCTCCCTTTTCATTTCTAAATGAAATGGTATTTAATCGTGATTAAGTATTTTAATTAATTTTGAATAAAAATACTCGACATTGGATTGAGGTTTTAAATTTGTGTTTGCAGATAAATTGTATTATATTTAATGAATCAATCATCTAATCGATTAATTAAAATCGAATAGGTCTCATTGTAAGAAAGCACAAGAGTAAGCTACGTGAGGTTGATGACGATGCTTAAAAGCAATCGACTTACATGGGCATGAAAAGGGTTTGATAGGAATTGGGAATCATGTGATTTTTAATGGTTTAATGAGATTATAATGCTTGGAATAATTATCCATTTGAATATCCCTAAAGAACATGACTTAAAAAAATGTATAAATAAAGCAATCGAATAAATGCAACATAAATAAGTCTTGTGAATAAATGATCTATTGAATAAACTAAATAGTAAATAAATAATATAAAAAAGGATTAATTGCATAAATTATTAAAATAAAACTTTATTTATTTAATCAAAATGTTAATTGGTTAGATAATCTAAACTGACCTAATTTATTTAACTAAAACAAGTTTTATATAGGCAAAACAAAAACCGACCTTTAAAAACGGGCCCTTTAAAAAAACAGCCCACTAGGGGTGCTGTTAAAATATATACAAGGGGGCGAATTGAGGAAAATCCCCTTAGGCCCAGCAGCAAAAGGCCCACAGACTCAAGAAAGAGTCCAATGGACCTTCAGTCAACGTGCTGACTGGGAGAGGAACCAGGACCGTCAGATCCGTTGATCTGACTCTGGTCAAACGTGACAAACGAAGTGATCGAAGAGTCCTACCCAGTACTATGATGGGGGATCCACACGGGATCCCTGGTTGACCAGAGGTCAACCTTACGTGTGGCGACACCCAAACAGGCCAAATGTCCTTCATGCACTCAAAGGCCATCATCATATAAAACCAAAATTTGAGAGAGAGAGAGAGTTCATTCTATAAACTCGAACCTTTCTCTTCACTTCACAAATTTCTCTCGCTCTGCAAGTGCTCATCGGCGCCGATGAGAACCCACCGGAGAAAACGATGGTGGCCGGTCGGCGGCGCCACCTTCTTCTCCGGCCAAACACCACCCTAAAACACCAAAACATAAACACTAACCCCCCTCATTTTGGCCTGGGAACACGAATCCGACTTCATTTTATCTTGAATCCCTCTCAAACAACTGGATCGAAAAATCAAACGAGACGAAAAATTAAATCTCACCAAGAGCGAAACCCGACATAACCAAACTGAATCGAAAACTCTCCTAAAATACCAAATCGTAGCAAAAACAATCAGAGAGACGAGTTCAAATGCAAATCGTAAATTTGAAATTAAACCCTCAACCGTAGCAATTTAGTGCAATTAAAAAGGGGTTTCTAATCGACTCAACAAGGCGAACATGATGGTGTAAAGATTTTAAGCAAAAAAGGAAAAAGAAGAATACTTGATCGGAGCTAGTCCGCCGAAGATGTCTTCTCCGGTGCGATTCAGATGAGTCTTCTATTTATTTTTAAATGCTCTCCTTCTTCACCTTATTCTTGTTTTTTTATGATGTTTATTGTCTCGTTTAGGGTCTGAGCTCACATAGGCCAGAGTTTCAGTGTGAAACCCCAACTTAGACTTTTAGAAATATTTGAGCTTTAGGTAAAGGGTTCTTGTGAATTTTTGGTTGAGTAACAGTATGTGTGTTCCCCCTTTTTCATCTGGCGTAATGGTCTTTATTTATAGGGCAATGATGAGGGATATGTGTGTAAAGTTCTTCCAAATGATGAGCTGGTGATTTAGGATAGATCCGTTAGATGATATTTGTACATCCCAAATTTTGTGGGATCCAATTATGAGTGGAGGGAGCGATAATTTTTTATATGTCGGGCGTATTTTCTTCTGTTTATAAGTTCTTACTTTGTCATTTCTTTCTATGGTCCCCAAACTTGGGACGTTACAATAGTACTAACCTTATACTGTACCATGGAATAACATTGGCAAACGGTTTCCTTTATTTTTTGGTTCATTTTATGTAAGATATGTTAGATGATGCAAAACAAGAAAAGTTGTGTGATGTCCTATAGCGTCTTTCTATTTATTTTTTGTCTTTTGGGATGATTATATACGTTACATGTTCATGATGTTATTCTCCTTCGTATACAGGAACAAACACAATATGGTGGTTAGAACGGAAATGTGGTGCTATAAGAAAACTCCTCATATGTCCCATTGCAACTTGGATCTTCTTTCAATGATTATTATGAATACGCAACTATTTAGGGAAGGAGCCTAGACGTGTGGGGGGCTCTAAATGATGTTGAATTCCCCTTTATTCTTGTACTCTTGTTTTAGACATTATGGAACAAAAACTTTGCATTAGTAGAATATTTTATCAATGTAGTGTATCAACTTTTACTCAACGAAAAATTTATTTTAACTGCAAGTTGATCGCTCTATTTAAATAAAATCTCAAGATTTGATTCATTATAAGACAATAATCAAAATCCAATTAAAACAAATTAAAGATTAAAAGAGAACAAAAATGAAGAGATACTTAGGAAAAGGAAGTTAACGTTGAAAGTAAATTCCTTTGGCTTTTTCTTACTTACTTTCTTATTTATTATCATGACCAATCAAGAAGTGATGATGCAAACACAAGCGCCAAGCCAACAACATTGACAAGTACTCAATAATGCAAATGTGGTCATTTATTCAAAAAAAACTTGCCCTTAATGGATTTACACAAATGAGATTTTGATTAGTGATGCAACATGACCAAATGAAATGGTCATGGGACCACAAATTAAAATCTTTATGATATAAGAAATAAATGTAGGAAAAAATTGGGGTATGACAGCTGCCCCTATTTAATTACCTTGAACCAGAAAGCATGAATGACAACACTCTTCATACATTCATGGTGGAAGGTGATTAAATACAAAAAGACCATAATTTTGTCCTTTGGGATGCAAGGATGAAATGAAGGAAAAAAATGCAGTGAGACATCCAGTAAGAAAAGTTATCAGAAGGTAAAATGAAACGACCAAGACTCTCTGGGAATCATCAGAACAAAATCTCAGATGCCATGGTCGAGATATTCCAATAGTGGAATGATACCTCTACTGTATTTAAGGCTTTCAGAAAATTGGCAGATCAATAACTTGAACTGAGCACACGAGATTTCCCGAGGATCAACGAGGCAGTATCTTACATGATAAAATCGAGATATTCTAATGAGGGAATGATACCCCAACCGTATCTAAGAGTCTTCGAGGATACTAAAGCAGTATCTCTAAAACAACGAATGAGACTCTTCATATCAATGAAGCAGCATCCCAAACAGATAAGTGAGATTCTCCGTATCGATCGAAGCAGAATCTTATATGATAGAATTATGATACTCCAAACAAGGAAATGATACCTTAATTGAACCTAAGACTCTTTGAGGATACTAGAGCAGTATCTCTAAAATAGATAAGACTCTTCAGATTAGTGAAGCAGTATCTTATGCAGATAAATGAGATTCTCTGAATCAACAAAGTAGCATCTTATATGATAGAATTAAGATATTCTAAACAAGGGAATGATACCTTAATTGAACCTAAGGCTCTTCGAGGATACTAGAGCAGTATCTATAAAATAATAAGACTCTTCAGATTAATGAAACAATATCTTATGCAAATAAATGAGATTCTCTGAATCAACAAAACATCATCTTATATGATAGAATTAAGATATTCCAAACAAGGGAGTGATACCTTAATTGAACCTAAGGCTCTTCGAGGATACTAGAGTAGTGTCTATAAAATAATAAGACTCTTCAGATTAATGAAACAATATCTTATGCAAATAAATGAGATTCTCTGAATCAACGAAACATCATCTTATATGATAGAATTAAGATATTCCAAACAAGGGAGTGATACCTTAATTGAACCTAAGGCTCTTCGAGGATACTAGAGCAGTATCTACAAAATAATAAGACTCTTCTGATTAATGAAACAATATCTTATGCAAATAAATGAGATTCTCTGAATCAACGAAACATCATCTTATATGATAGAATTAAGATATTCCAAACAAGGGAGTGATACCTTAATTGAACCTAAAGCTCTTCGAGGATACTAGAGCAGTATCTCTAAAATAAATAAGACTCTTCAGATTAATGAAGCAGTATCTTATACAGATAAATGAGATTCTCTGAATTAACGAAGCAACATCTTATATGATAGAATTAAGATATTCCAAACAAGGGAATGATACCTTAATTGAACCTAAGGCTCTTCGAGGATACTAGAGTAGTATCTCTAAAATAAATAAGAGTTTTCAGATTAATGAAGCAGTATCTTATACAGATAAATGAGATTCTCTGAATCAACGAAGCAACATCTTATATGATAGAATTAAGATATTCCAAACAAGGGAATGATACCTTAATTGAACCTAAGACTCTTCGATGATACTAGAGCAGTATCTCTAAAATAAATAAGACTCTTCAGATTAATGAAGTAGTATCTTATACAGATAAATGAGATTCTCTGAATCAACGAAGCAATATCTTATAGGATGAAATTAAGATATCCCAACATGGGAACTGGTACCTTAATTGTGTCTAAGACTCTTCGAGGATACTATAGCAGTATCTCTAAAACGAATGAGACTTTTCATATTAATGAAGCAACATCTCAAACAGAAAAGTTGGGGTAATAATTTTGAAAAGACTCCTTTTGGAGGAGATTTACTAGAAATGCTCCGCAGGGAAAAAAATCACAAGAGACCCTTTTAGGGTAACTTCTGCTTGGGGGGCAATGATAGCAAAGATGCTGGGAAATATCGTTATTAAACACAACGCTTGAAGAATGATTGTCTGGGAAATAATTCCACGAGCCCAGGTAGGATAATAACTCCATTGACTTTACGAGGAAAGTCTGGGATACATATGAATGCCCCTGGACCCTTATGTTTTTTTTATGATGGTCCTCCTTGGGTGGAAGTAATATGCATGGAATGATGCATGCAACATATGCAAACATGCAATTGCTGGGGATATTTAGGATGTGCATGTAAGAATGCGAATTATTTTGTTCAATTTTTATGGAATTCCCGTTTTTGTGGGAGTGTTATGCATGGGGATGCTGGTGATTGATAGGATTGTGTTTGATGAATCTTCCTGTTTGGCAGGAAAATCACGCATGAACCGATGTATGTGATGTATGTGGGAATGCAATTGAGTATTTGGACATTTTTGTAGGGTTCTATGCTTGACTGCCAAAGGTTTTTTTTTTTTGTGTTTGTCCCGGTTAAGAAGTTTTTTTTTGATGATGATGCCAACGATGTGGACTTTCTGTTGTCGGGGAGACCAATGGAAATCAAACTCTGATGCCCCTTTGGGTAACTGGAAATATATTTGTGGTGTTCCAAGCTATTGAAAGGTTCAGACTCTTCAACACTCGATACTTCAACTACGCCATACTTTATTAATGCTATTGCCGGAATTGCACTAGAAACTTGCTAGTGATAGGACACACATGAGTACATTTCGGAAAGGAATTGAACTGGTTAGCAATTGGAATGACCATGGTTGTTTGCGAATGATCTTACCTTTTTATGCAATAAGAACAAACTTGGAGGCTATGAGTCTCCCCTTTTTTAAATATCTCAAGAGTAATTTTATCATTTTGTTCAGATACATGTTTTATTTTTCTCCAACATTTTTAAGAATGATGTTTATAAAAAATAAAGGTATTTTGCAAACAAGCAGATAAATACAAAATAATTTGGGCACTATTTTGACGAGAAAATTTCTCCTTTATTGATTCGACCCTTGAATGGGCAATTGTACATAAAGATGCAATTCCTTAATGAGGTAATTGTTGTGTATAAAGACAAAATGGCAATAAAAATTGAGTTTCCATTGAGTTTCAACACTTCTATGATCCTTATGTCTTTGACGGTCTGAGCACCTTGCCTTTGAAAAAGTCAGGTAGATTGATTCTTCGCATTTAGGGGTACGATAAATGCCTAAAAGTGCAGTTCTATGGCTTGGAATTAATCCCTAATTTTTTCCTGGATCACCCTTTCGGATTTTCTATCCACTAGGATACCCATTTTTTCCTGAGTCGCCCTTTCGGGTTTTCAACTCAGCGGGTCAGAATTTTTATTTTTATCCATAATTTTTGCCTGGATCGCCCTTTCGGGTTTTCGATCCACCGGGGTAGCCATTTTTGCCTAAGTCGCCCTTTCAGGTCTTCGATTTAACGACTTTTATTATTCCACTTTTTTAGGCAAAGTACTTTTTAACTGCATCAACATTTGTGGGAAGTGGCAATTCATCACCGTCCATAGTTGCTAGGATTAGAGCGCCTCCGGAAAAGGCTCTAACCACCACAAATGGACCTTCATAATTTGGTGTCCATTTTCCTCTGGAATCCTTGTGAATGGGCAAGATTTTCTTCAACACCAAATCTCCCTCTTGAAATACTCTATGACGAACTTTCTTGTCGAATGCCTTCCTAAGACGCCTAGAGTTGACCGTGGCATAACGCCTTTAAGCGCTTCTCTTCAATAAGGTTGAGCTCATCGAACCTTCCTTGAACCCATTCTACCTCGTTTAACTTAGCCTCCATCAAGACTCTCATCGAGGGGATCTCCACTTCTATAGGGAGGACTGCTTCCATGCCATATACCAAGGAATAAGGGGTTGCCCCTGTTGAAGTACGCATTGATGTATGATAACCGTGCAACGCAAAAGGTAGCATTTCATGCCAATCCTTATACGTGACTACCATATTCTGAATAATTTTCTTGATATTTTTGTTCACAGCTTTAATGGCCCAATTCATCTTGGGCCGATATGGTGACGAGTTATGATGTTCAATTTTGAACATTGCACATAACTCCTCCAAGGTCTTGTTGTTGAGGTTGGACCCGTTATTCGTGATGATTTTCCTGGGAACCTCGTATCGACATATGATATTATTCTTTAAGAAACGAGCGACTACATGCTTTGTGACATTCGCATAGGATGCGACTTTGACCCATTTGGTGAAGTAGTCTATGGCCACCAAGATAAACTTATTTCCATTATATGCTTTGGGTTCTATCATCCCGATCATGTCAATTCCCCATATAGAGAACGACCAGGGTGATGCTATAACGTTTAGCGGAGTAGGTGGTACATGCACTTTGTCAATATAGATTTGGCATTTGTAACATGTTATTATGTAATGATAACAATCAGCTTCCATTGTTAGCCAGTAATAACTGGCCCTCAGGATTTTCTTTGCCATCACATGCCCATTTGCATGTGTGCCGAAGGATCCTTTGTGTATATCCTTCATAAGCTGATTAGCTTCATGTTTGTCCACACATCTCAGTAAGACCATGTCATAATTTCGCTTGTACAACACATCCCCATTCAAGAATAACTTCGACGCCAACCTCCTTATAGTCCTCTTATCAAGGCTGGAAGCCTCTGCTGGGTATTCTTGCTTCTCCAGATAATGTTTGATGTCGAAGAACTAGGGTTTGTCATCCGACTCTTCTGCTGTTGTCAGACAATGAGCAGGTTCGTCAAAACGTCTGATTTCAATATTAGGCTGATGGTTAGGCCATATTAAGTTGTACATGGAAGCCAAGGTTACCAGAGCATCTTCCATCTAATTCCCTTCTCGAGGAATATGAGAGAAAGTGATTTTGTCAAATTTTGGGAGTAACTTCAACACATAATCCCGGTATGGAATTAGGTTAGCATGTCTTGTATCCCAATCACCTCTGATTTGATGTATCATTAGAGCGGAGTCTCTGAATACCTCAAGAGTTTTAATCTTTAACTCAATAGCTTCTTCTAGCCCCAATATGCAGGCTTCATATTCATCCATGTTGTTCATGCAGGTGAAGCAAAGCTTTGCAGTGAATGGTAAATGAAAATTCTTGGGAGACATCAACACTGCCCCAATCCCATGACCTATAGCATTTGAGGCACCGTCGAACATGAGAGTCCATTGTTCATCTGATTCAGGTCCCTTAGGGGTCTCAGATTATTTGACAAACATGATGTCCTCGTCTGGGAAATCAAACTTTAAAGGTAGGTAATCCTCTATCGGTTGGTGAGCAAGATGATCTGCTAGTACACTTCCCTTAATGGCCTTTTGCGCAACATATTGGATATCGTATTCTGATAACAACATCTGCCATCGGGAAATTCTACCGGTAAAAGTTGGTTTCTTAAATATGTACTTGATGGGGTCCATTTTGGATACCAACCAAGTCGTATGAGTCAGCATGTATTGTCTGAGATGCTTAGTGACCCACGCAAGTGCACAACAAGACTTTTCAAGCAATAAATATATGGTCTTAAAATCATTAAACTTCCTGCTCAGATAATATATGGCATGCTCTTTTTTGCCAGTCTCATCTTGTTGTCCCAACACACAACCCATAAATTTGTCGAGTACTGTTAAGTACATGATGAGAGGTCTTCCTTGAGCAAGGGGTATCAAAATTGGTGGTTCTTGTAAGTATCCTTTGATTTTGTCAAAGGTTGTTTGGCAGTCATCATTCCATTCTACTTCTTGATTTTTCCTTAGAAGCTTGAATATTGGTTTACATGTGGCAGTGAGATGAGAGATAAATCTGGCGATGTAATTCATTCTTCCTAAGAAACCACGAACCTCTTTCTCAGTCTTTGGTGAAAGCATGTTCTGAATGGCTTTGACCTTGTCAGGATCCACTTCAATTCCTTTTTGGCTTACAATAAAGCCTAACAGCTTCCCAGATCGAACCCCAAATGTGCATTTGTTAGGGTTAAGTCTCAACCTAAACTTCCTTAGACGAGCAAATAGCTTCTCTAGGCTAGTGATGTGCTCCTCTTCTGTTTCGGATTTGGAAATCATATCATCAACATACACTTCGATCTCTTTATGGATCATGTAATGAAAGAGGGTCATCATGACATGCTGATATATTGCCGCTGTATTCTTCAATTCGAACAGCATCACCTTGTAACAAAAGGTACCCCAATGGGTGATGAATGTAGTTTTATCCATGCCCTTTGGATCCATTTTAGTTTGGTTATACCCGGAGGAGCCATCCATGAAGGAAAATATAGAGAACTGAGCTGTGTTATCTACCAATACATCAATGTGAGGTAATGGGAAATCGTCTTTGGGACTAGCTCTGTTTAAGTCTCGGTAGTCAACGCACATGCAGACTTTTCCATCTTTCTTTGGCACCGGTATAATGTTTGCAACCCATTGTGGGCACTTGGCAACTTCTAAAAAATCAGCATCAAATTGCTTTCTCACCTTCTCTCTAATCTTGAGAGCCATGTCTCGACGGGTTCTTCTTAGCTTTTGTTTGACAGCGGAGCATTCTTCTTTGAGCGGAAGCTTATGTGTAACAATATCAGTGTCTAGCCCAGGCATATCTTGGTATGACCAAGCAAACACATTGGCATACTCGTGGAGGAGCTCAATCAGTCTTGCCTTCACTGTATCTTGAAGGGTGGCACCTATCCTCACTTCCTTCTTTCCTTCCTCTGTTCCGAGATTGATGACTTCGACGTCCCCTTGGTATGGTTAAATGACCTTCTCTTCTTGTTTGAGTAACCTGACCAGCTCTTCAGGGAGTTCACAATCTTCCCCGCCTTTGTCTTCGGCTTGGTAAATTGGATAGTCAAAATCATGCAAGACCGTAGCAGTGTCGTTATTAATGGTCTCGGTGGTGTCTCTACATGCTATGATTTATGCAGTTTATTTAGAAAGTCTGTGCATAAGAATCAATGTCATTTTATTATGCATAAAGAAAAATGAAAGAAAAGGAACAAAAATTTGAATGCAAATTTTCATTTTATTAATTATAATCAAAGTTCTAAATATAAGGAAGCCCTACAACATGCCACTGTGCCTTGGGCAGAGCACAGGGTTTTGATTAAAACAATAAAATTACTTTTGAAAGAATTGGGGGATTTCCACAGTCTTTCAGTTCTTTAGTTCTTCATCGGGCGCTGCCTGACGTATCCAGCTGGATACCACCTCATCATAAGCTTCTTCGTTAATCACTGCAACTTGATCACCAAAGATATGGCCAACACTGGTGAATGTCTCCTCAAGAGGAGGAATCTTCTTTTTGTTATGCTGACTACTGGCTTCAACTGAGGATGGTTCGTAACCTAAACCAAACTTGTCCCACTTCTCGCGCACTTCTATCACCTCGCCCCAACCTTGGGCGTTTCCATTCTCTATAGCAGCTTTAGCTCCTTGCCATGAGGCCATTGACGACTCTGACTTTGGTGACTCAGATATCTATTGGACAGTCAATACATTCACCACTTCCAAAGACTGGAATGGTGTCTCAGTGATTTTGGCTTCCACTTCGATATACCTGAAAGAAGTCAAGTGGCTAACCAGGATGTCCTCTTCACCTCCAATCACGATCATTTTGTCATTCGTGATAAATTTTAGCTTTTGGTGTAAGGTAGAGGTTACTGTGCCCGCAGAATGAATCCAAGGTGTTCCAAGCAAGCAACTATATCCGGGGTGTATGTCCATAACTTGGAATGTAATAGTGAAGATTGTCGGGCCAATCTTAATTGGTAAGTCAACCTCCCCTATTACTGCTCACCTTGAGCCATCAAAAGCCTTCACTATCAGAGTGTTGGGTTTCATGTTTCGTCCTTCCAACGACAATTTCACCAGAGTGGTCTTTGGGATAACATTCAACGAAGAACCTGTATCCACCAAAACTCTTGATAATAGGGTGTCTATGCATCTCAAGGAGATATGTAGAGCTTTGTTATTATTTTTCCCCTCGGCAGGCAGCTCATCATCATTAAACCCTAAGAAATATCCAGTGGTTACACAAGCTATCACATCATTAAATTGTTCCACTGTGATGTCCTTCGTAATATGAGCAGCACTTAACACTTTCATTAATGAATCTCTATGTGCCTCTGAGATGAGTAATAAGGACAACATGGAGATCTTCAAAGGGGTTTGATTTAACTAATCAACTACCTTGTAGTCGCTCTTCTTAATTATCTTCAGAAATTCTTCAGCCTCCTCGTGGGTGAGAGCAGCTTTCGGAGATAAGTGCACATCTTGTAATTCAAGATTTAGAATAGGAATCTGGACATGGGTAGCAACTTCCTTCCCTTTAGCTTTGGCAGACGCATTAACGGTTCTTGGTGCAAACACTCGGCCACTGCGTGTCATTCTGGTTGGTCCCATAATTAAGGTAACATTTGGCTCATTGATGACCAAAGGTCGGTCTTCCTGCCCCTGCTTAAAAGCTCTAGGCTGATATATCCATGGTACTTCTTTCTCATCTTCGTACGCGAAGGGTGCCATAAATTCTATTACCAACGAGGTGATGGGGATCTCTACGCTGACTGCGTCGTAAGGAATGTCAATCACAACTATTTCTTTTTCTTTCATGTCTTTGTTGCGGCGCTCGATCTGTAATTCACCTTGATCCAACATTCGCTGGATAAAACTCTTCAACCCTTTGATATTTTCTTTATCAACTAGGTTTATTGGAATCAGACCACTTTTCAATAATTGTGCACCTATCACGGCAATAAGAGTTTTAATTTATTCAACTTTCTTGACCAGTTCACCTTTATTGACCTCTTCAATGGCACTGACTGACGCACCTCCATGTGTTGGCATGGGATTCGTGTTTACGTTCGGGCGTCTTGGAGTAAAGGTGACAACCTTAGCTTCAATTAAGTCTTGCACACGATTCTGGAATGCAAAACAATTTTCCAGAGTATGGCCAGGTGCACCCATATGAAACTCATAGTTAGCATTAGCATCATACCCGGGAGGATATGGGAAGGTGGCTGGCTTCAACTCTCTCAAGGTCAACAGTCCTTCCTTTTGCCGCTACGAAAATATATGGCTGTAAGGCACGGGTAAAGGGTCAAGCTGCCTTCGTGGTGACCTTGGTTTGAACTGTCATTGTGGAATAACATTTTGTTGTTGTCGCTGTTGTGGAGGTTGTTGCTGATAAACATGTTGTTATTGTGTTGGTTGCTGGTAGGGTATGGGTATCACAACAGCGACTTAGTCGTATGACATCTGTTGCTCACCTTTATAACCCCCTTGATATAGCAATTGTATCACCTTCTTTTTTCTTCTAGAAAACTCCAGAATACTTTTTCGGTGCATTGGGGTCACAACAGCTCCTTGAATTTTTCCATGCCTTAAGCCTTTCTCAATACGGTCTCCAATCGTTACCAAATGAGCAAAGTCCGATGCTGCACTGCTGACCAATCTATCAAAGAAAGGGTCCTTCAGCGTGTCCACAAATATTCCAGTCATTTCCTTTTCAGGTAGTGGGGGTTCGACCTGAGCAACCAACTCCCTCCACCGTTGAGCGTACTATTTTGACGATCCTTTCTCGTTCATGACCATCCCTTGCAGTTGCATACAATCAGGTTCCATGTCCAAATTGTATTTGTACTGCCGAAGGAAAGCATCTGCCAAGTCCTCCGAACTTTGGATTCGCCCTTGCTCCAAACTCATGTACCACCTTAGTGATGCCCCACTTAAACTGTCTTGAAAACAGTGTATGAGCAACTTGTCATTCTCAATATGGGCAACCATTTTTCTGAAATACATCACCAAATGACTTCTTGGACAACTCTGGCCTTTGAATTTCTCGAAATCAGGAGTTTTAAATTTAGTCGGGATGACCAAATTTAACACCAATCGCATATTCATGGCAGCGGAACCAAAGATGTTATTCCCCTCTATAACTTTGATTTTCTTCTCCAAGGCGCGAAGCGTTTCTATAGTGGGATCCAGAAGAACCTTAGATTTTGGTGGATCTGGTATGTAAAAAGCATCATATGGGTCATATCCTCCTACTATATGAAACTCACAGTGAGCGTTAGCATCATACCCGAGAGGATATGGGAAGGTGGCTGTCTTCAACTCTCTCAAGGTCAACAATCCTTCCTTTTGCAGGTACAAAAATATATGGCTGTAAGGCACGGGTAAAGGGTCAAGCTGCCTTCGTGGTGGCCTTGGTTTGAACTGTCATTGTGGAATGGCATTTTATTGTTGTCGCTGTTGTAGAGGTTGTTGCTGATAAACATGTTGTTATTGTGTTGGTCGCTAGTAGGGTATGGGTATCACAGCGGCGACATTGTCGTATGACATCTGTTGCTTACCTTTATAACCCTTTGATATAGCATTTGTATCACCTTTTTTCTTCTAGAAAACTCCAGAATACTTTTTCGGTGCATTTGGGGTCACAACAACTCCTTGAATTTTTCCATCCCTCAAGCCTTTCTGAATACGGTCTCCAATCATTACCAAATGAGCAAAGTCCGATGCTGCACTACTGACCAATCTATCAAAGAAAGGGTCCTTCAGTGTGTCCACGAATATTCCAATCATTTCCTTTTCAGACAGTGGGGGTTCGACTTGAGCAGCCAACTCCTTCCACCGTTAGGCGTACTCTTTGGATGATTCTTTCTCGTTCATGACCATCCCTTGCAGCTGCATACGGTCGGGTGCCATGTCCAAATTATATTTGTACTGCCGAAGGAAAGCATTTGCTCCAAACTCATGTACCACCTTTGTGATACCCCACTTAAACTGTCTTGAAAGAAGTGTATGAGCAGCTTGTCATTCGCATTATGGGCAGCCACTTTTCTGAAATACATCACCAAATGACTTCTTGGACAAGTCTGGCCTTTGTATTTCTCAAAATCAGGAGTTTTAAATTTAGTCGGGATGACCAAATTTGACACCAATCGCATATTCATGGCAGAGGAACCAAACATGTTGTTCCCCTTTATAGCTTTGATTTTCTTCTCAAGGCGCGAAGCCTTTCTACAGCGGGATCCAAAAGAACCTTGGATTTTGGTGGATCTGGTATGTAAAAAGCATCATATGGGTGATCTCCTCCTACTTCAGACCTATGTTGAGCAGATGCATTAGAAGGCTCTATGTAATATCCGTCTCCTTTGTTCCCTATCGGTATATGAACAAAGCTCTTTTTGGCGTGGGTGAAGCTCTCATCCTGATTGACTAGTCCCGACGTGCCAATGTGACTGTCATTCTTCCTAATTCCAGTTTCTGCTTCCACGACCCTCTCTCTTTGGGCAATTGCTAGCATCGTCTCTAGTAACTGATCCATCTTCTCTTGGATAGCAGTGATGTCTGTCCTCATGGTGGCTTGGTTGGCTTCTACTTGTTCCAACGTTATCTTGTAGTTATAGCACTGTAGCGGTAAATTCATGATCATCAAGCTATGGATAAGCTAGAGATCAAATAACAAGAGTCGCCACAACGCTTTTATTGTTTCCAAGGGAAAAGGGAAAAAGTACGAACAAAACCCAAAGGTAAGAAGTTTTCAAATCAAAACTAATAAAATGTCAGAGAGATTACAGGTAAGGGGGTTGGTTACACAGAGGGAAGGTGTTAGCACCCAAAGTGTCCTAGGTACTCCTAGGGATCCCATTTTGTGGGCATATGTATTTGGTACAAAATGATGTTTTCAAACAAATAGAATGGGGGGATGAGAAAAGAATTCGTTAATTATATTTTTGTGTTTGACAAGCCCTTCGTACTTGTGCCTACGTACCAACATAAAAATGAGGGATCAAAACCTCGTAGTTCGTGATACAAATTTCAAAATGGACGCATTGCTTTTAACAAAAATTAAATTTGAAAGGTACAAAGGCCTAAAAATGGTTTGAATGAGTTAGTTCTTTTTTGGTTTTTTTTTGAAAGTTTAAGTCAAGTATAGTTAAGTTTATTTACAAGTTTGGTTTAAGAAAAGAAATTTGAAAATGCAATGGCATAAGGCCAAAGTTTCTACCTTTTTGCAAAGTGGTCAAACTTTGGAACAAAATAAGTTCAATCAAAGAAGATTTTGAAAAGGGAGGGAGAGATTTTGAAATTAAAGAAATGGGGAGAAGATGAAGAGACTAATCCTATGCACAAAATTTAAAGTTAAGAGTTGAAAAGATCTGACCAAATGGGTAGCAATACAATAGACAAGATTGTCAATAGAAACCCAGAATTCCCTTGGACATTTAGAATCAAGCAACACATAAATGCACAATTATATTTTCTTGAAGAGCAAAGGCATCAAATAAAGATAGCCACATCCAAGCTTTAATCATTCCACTATCTTCAAAAATAGCCCATGTAACAGATGAATTCCACAAATCACAGGTTCACAATGATCATGTTGCAAATAAACTCAAAGGGATCTTGAATGATGTATCAGATGAAGTTCAAATTGCAAGCAATTGGTTTCTCAATAAGTTGGTATTGGCCAAGTCCTTTAGCATATGAAGGTTTCCTAAGTTCTAAGTCCATTTGTCCAAGATCAAGCCAACAGTCCACACAAAAGTTTTTTAGGGTTTTTGTTGTTATTATGTACATTAATGGTCAAATACCACACAAACAAACAAAGTATATACAAACAAGATATATCATACAATATGGTCCACGTGGACAAAGTGAAAATTGCATTAACATAAACAATTAGAATGATATGAACAACAGCAAATGAATAAAAGCTATAATTAAATGACATTAAAGTAAATGGCTTGAAATTAAAAGTTAGTTGTTAATAGGTTAGAAGTTAGTATTGTTTTGCTTTTGTTTTTCACTTTTTAGACATTTTTTGGAGAACACTCAACCCACTTATCACAAGCATGGATCCTTGAGCCAAGACATCTTCCAAAGGAAGGAAAAAAGGCCAAGTTTCCACATAATACCATGAAAGAGGGGAGGCTTACAATCTCACTGACTAGAATGCTATGCCTTTTATGTCACAAATTTAGCGCTATGTTAAGCAATCGTAATTGGACTTATGTAGAAGTCACAACTATTTGAGGTCGGGCAATAGAATTTTGGTGTTAATGCACGTTAGAGACATAGTATAATGGACTATTCTCATGAAACATACCACACACCAAAAGAATATGCAAAAGAGGTGGCCTAATCTCATCCATACTCATGTTAATTTTTCAATCAACTAGCTTTAGGACTTTGAGATATCATAGGCCAAATGAAATGAATGCATAAAGAAGGGGAATGAGATGAAGAGGGAGGGGAATGGATTAAAACTCAAATTGGTCAAATGAGGACTTTTACCAAATTAATATCATCCATTCATTTTGGGAGATGGAATGTACATTCCATAAATCCCCTAAATCCAATGATATTAACTTGACCAAGTCAAATCAACCTTGACCAAGGCCCAACAACAAGAGTCAAACACAAATAAGTCATCACAATTGGTCAACAAAATTATTTCGCATTTATTCAAATTAAAAAAATACTAAAATAAGACATTTAAATTAAATATGGTTTGTCAAATTCCTAAAACCTCATCAAAACACCAAATAAATGGCCATGAGATTTATCATAGGTCAAACAAGGTCAAAGGACCTTGGAGAAAATTTTTCAGAATTTTTAAAGACTTAAAAGTATTTTTAAACAATTAAAAACAAATGAAAAATCAATTAAATCATGAAAAATATTAATAATGATCCAAAAAATAATTTTAATTCGGAATATGAAAGAGGAAATTATTTGAAATTATTTGGTGAAACTCTCATATTTTTTGGATCAATATTAAAATTAATATGAATTAATGAAAATCAAAGGAATAGAAATAAAAATCAGAAAAAGAAAAAACGTGGACCACTTGATCTCCCTCGTTAATTGAGGTGGCAGATCAAGTGGTCCTCAGTGCGCTTTCCATCGTGGACTTGAGTCAATGCGCCACAGGAATGGTAATCAGAACCAACACATGAGATTAGATCATTTTAAATGGATCCTATGGTTGGAGATGTGCCAACACACGGCCGAAGCTGTAGCTCCGGTCTTCATCTCCGGTGGACCTCACCGGATTGGTCCACCTTCAACCATCACCAAAATAAAAAAGGAGGACATGATCTGAAAGAAAAAATGGCGTAGAGCACAAATCTGACCTCAATTTCATCTAACTCCAAATATATAAAAAGATATGAGGAGTTGAATTTTGAGGTGTGCCAACTGAGTTGCTTCGATTTGACCTCTAAGCAAATCAATCTTCTTGCCTATATTGGTAGGACTTTAGACAACCAAGGATCCAAGAGAATTGAGTGAAATTGAGAGAGAATCAAAGAGATGAAGTTTTCTGAAAATTACCTTCAATGCTATGCAGTTCTTGATGTTGCTTGCTCCAAACACGATCTGATCACACTTGAGAAGCTAGCAGGAAGTGATTAGAGAGGTTGCAAGGCTTTGGATCCTAGAATTCTTGAATCTCCAACAGTTGAGATTCAAACTCAAATTTCAAGTTGAAATTTATCAGGTTTTCCTTTGGGATGAGAGGGTTTCAATGGGGGGAAAAGCTGGCACGCAAGGTGTGTTTTAAATGAGCACAGAGATCATGTATTTATAACATGAATGAATGATATTTGCACACTTCAAATTTTGTCCAAATTTAGCCATGTTGATGGCACGAGTGCATGGGCATGTGCAGGCCCATGATGCAATGCAAAAAGGTCCAAAATCAATCCAAATGAAGTCTGAATGGAAGCTTGATTGGCAAGGCAAAATGAATTGAAGTTTTGAAGCTTGATTCTTGCCAAAGATGCAGCTCTGTTAAAGCCATGCGCAAACCTAGAAAACCTCATCCAAAATGCACGAACTTGGGTTCTTTGGAAAGCTTGGATCAAGGGGAACAAGTTTGATGTTCAACACTTTTTCATTTGGAGTTTAGAACATGGAGAATTTTGAGGTGGAAGTTTGGAAATTTCAACATGTTGAAATTTTTTCTAAGTGTCAAGCCATATATCTCAATATTCCACCTTGCTTAACTTTTTATGTGAGCTTCAAATGAGAAAAGTGTCTTCATCAAAGTTGTAGCTATTTCAAAGGCCTTAAAAATGGTCACCAATTTCATGTAATTTGGATTTGGGATGGTAGAGTTATGCATTTTTGAAGTTTGGAAAAATCACTTGTTCAATGGTATAGGTTAAAAGTGACGTATAATGTAACCTCATATCACATGCTCATAAAAGTTGAATTAGCTCTCACTCCAAACATCAAAGTTGAAGTAGACATCTTTACTTTTATTGTGTAATTTGGAAATATTTGATCTCATAAAAATTGAGCAAGTTATGGCCTTGGAAAATTGACTTTCAAATTAGGGTTTAGACAAAATGACCTATAATGTTTCAACATAGAAAATGATTTTCCAAGAAAAACTAACTCTAGGTATCAACATGAAAGTTTTTTTTTATGTCATTTAGAGAAACTTTTCTCTTGGAATCATTTTCATATGGTGAAAATGGTAGGAGATAGGGTCTAGGGAGACCTAGTTTTGATCAGATGAATTCATCTGGCCAACCACCATTTACCAACTTGCTAACCTTCAATTCTTTTGACTTTATTGGATAATGGTAGCTCATATATGCATAAGATGGTGAATTTTGAAGTGTCCCTTGAGAAATTTGATCAATTGGTGAGATAGCTTGTTGGAGAAGTTACTCAAGATACCCAGTCAAACTAGGGTTTCCAAGGCAAATCACCCTCAAACTCTTGAAGAAAACTTGATCAAAATAACATGTAGGAATAAATGGAACTCATATATGATGATCATAAACATTCTTGGATCAATTCATGGTTGTGCTCTCTGTTATGGGGGTTTCAAACCCTAGATATGAACTTGATGAATCAATGGGATCATGCCCTACCTACAAAAGAGTTAGGCAAAAACAAAGACATATTTATGTATTTTGGTTAGTAAAATGATAAGATACAAGTATGATATAATCACAAAGTGCTTGGTGATCTCTCCCACAACAAACCCAATGAAAGAGGGGTAAGGAGGATGCCAAGGTATGATCCCAATGCTAATGCTTATGATGAAATTGCATGAGGGATCTTAGGGTCTTACAGCTGCCCCTATTTAAGGACATTCTAACTGAGGAGGCGAAGGTTAAAATCTTCATGCCGACTCAGTAGATTGGGCTTAAATAACAACATATAAAAACAAATTTTGGTCCCTAAGAGACCTCATGATGCATATGATATGAATGTAAAAGTTAATGCTCTGTGGGGAAATATTGCAACAAAGGAAAAGAAATCAGAGAGACCAAAAGTTCACAGGAGTATAACATATTCCATAAGGAAAACTCACTGGGGAGACAGAGACTCTAGGGGAAAATGAGTTAGGCATATGCCAGGCTACGACTTAAAACTACTGGGGGATTCGAGGAATTCCATACAAACATGGAAAGTACTCAGCCGGTGAAGCAACAACATCTGCAGGGGATACGAGTAAGTCAGAATAAAACTGAAGTACTTGAATCATGCAGAAAAAGCGATTTCACTAAGGAAATGCACACTCAACTCGACTAGGCAAGAAATAAACTTCAACACAGGAGGAGCAAAAATCTATTATCTACTACCTGCTATTAGGTAAGGAGATACTAAAGATATGATAGAGAGGACATCCGTCATCGATTGGGATGAACATATCAAGGATGACTCGCTGAGCACCAACAGAAGGGAGTACTCATTACCGATTACTGGTAAGAATAATCTTGCTGGGGAAAATTGAAAAAAATAGGATTTATAACTACTAGTTACTGGGCAGAAGACCAAAGGTGAGAATATCCGTCATCGGTTAAGATGAACATATCAAGGATAAATTCAACAAGGAAGAAAATTCGTCATCGGTTAGGATGAACATATCAAGGATAGACTTGCCTGGGAAATGTCAAGGAGGATATCCGCATCGATTAAGATGAACATATCAAGGATAAACCAACTGAACAAAAAGTAGGAATTACATCTATCGAATCCTGGATAGAAGACCAATCAAAGAGAAAATCCGTCACTGGTTAAAGTGAACATATCAAGGATAGACTCTGAGAGGAGAGAAAATAGGAATTACATCTATCAGTTACTGGATAGAATACCAAGAGAGAGAATCCGTCACTGGTTAAAGTGAATATATCAAGGATTAACTCTGCGAGGGGGACAAAAGCAGGATTTACAACTACCGGTTACTGGGTAGAAGACCACAAAGAGAAGGAAACCCTTCATCGGTTAGGATGAACATATCAAGGATTAACTCTCTGGGAAACAAGAATAGGGATTACAACTACCTATTTACTGGGTAGAATACCAAAGGTGAGAGTATCCGTCATCGGTTAGGATGAACATATCAAGGATAAACTCAGGCAGGGAAGAGAAAGATATTCGTCACCGGTTAGGATGAACATATCAAGGATATACTTTCTAGGGAATAGATCCACTAGGGATTCTACTGAGGAGAAAAACAGGGGTACTTTTACCAGGTATTGGGCAAGAAGTAACAAACTGCAAACTAAGAAGAATATTACCAGTTATTGGGCAATAAACTCTTAGGAGACTCGAAACATCTATCTAGGTAAAAGCTAGACAGAAACAGTCAATCAAGACTCAACCCAATGAGGATATAACTCAAGGGGAGTGATTCCATCCAGATAAACAACTGGAAAGGAAACTAAAATAATAATCATCCACGAGGAAACAAACTCAGTGGGGAAGAGAAGAAAGGTTAAAGTCTTTCTGCCTAAGGGGCCGACACTCTACAATTGAGGGAGGATAGACACTGAAATTTGTATGGGGATAAAGTACCGCCATAACAGAGAATGAGAATCTCAAATCAACAACTTAAACAAATATGTTGGTGCAAATATGCAATTATGAAATTATATGAATGTATATGTATGTGTATATACATATATATATATATATATATATATATATATATATATATATATATATATATATATATATATATATATATATATATATATATATATATATATATATATATATATATATATATATATATATATATATATATATATATATATATATATATATATATATATATATATATATATATATATATATATATATATATATATATATATATGATTATGCTGACAAAACGATCACAAAGGATACAAAGGTGTCACAAAGAAATTGAATCATCGGTAAAATACCTGGTCAATCAAGAAAAAGAGGGAGACAACTGCTGGAAAACAGAGAAATCAACAACCCAAAGGCCCAAACCTAGCCGAGGGAGGAGATCTGCTGAGGGGAGGCAAAATTATCGAGTCTGCAAGGAATTTTAGGTCAACACCATATAAAATGGGAGAAAACCATACAGAAGATAAACACAAAAAGCTGCTCAGAAACCTGGAGGGAACTCTGAATGGGAGCGAGTCAGATGGCGACTGGGGGGGAAACCAATGTGATCTACTGGGGAAAAGATCTTACTCTGCTGAAGATCAACCCTGTTGGGGAATACAGAAACACTGCCGGGAATACCACACCGCAAGGTACTGAATCAACCAACTTAGCTGGGAAAAAGAATCGGAACTCCGTTAGGGAACAAACACTTTGCAGGGGAACCAGATCAACACAAACAACCAGGGATACCTGAAGGGTCAACTGCTTGGGGAACCTCTGATGCTTAGCACTTAAGGACTTGCTGCTCTTTTGAAGTGCTGTTGATACTTCTTTTTTTAATTGCTTTGAAAAATTCTTGCTTTTATATGTTTTTTTAAGAAAAAGATTTTGATTATAAATTTTAAAATTCCAAAATGATCATAATAAAATTTAAACTATTGGCTGAAGTAAATAAGAGTAGAAACAATTGGATAAAAGCTCAACTTTATTTAATGAGATGGTAGTCTGTAAATGACAAGACTCCATAGATTTTTACAAAGTTGAAAATGGTAATTTACATGGAAAAGGGTTACATTGAATACAAATGATCCTTAGTCTTTCTACCAACCCTTGATATCCACTGTGCTCTTGACCGCTACTGGGATGATGAATCGATGTCAACCCTTGTGCTCAACAAAGTCTTTCCAAAAATTGGACGATCAATAGACTGCAATTACTTGACATAATCCCTAATTTTTGCATAAGTTGCCCCAAGGTGGGATACTCAACTTATCGGGAAATCTTTTTTGTTTTTTATGTCTCTAACTTTTGCCTGGACCGCCCTTTCGGGTTTTCAATCCACCGAGACGCTCTTTTTTTGCCTAAGCCGCCCTTTCGGGTTTTCAACTTAGCGAGTTGTTCTTTTCTTTTTAGGCGAAGTATTTCTTGACTGCATCTGTGTTCACGGGACAAGTGAACTCTTCACCATCCTTAGTGGTAAGAATCAAAGCACCATCCAAAAAGGCTCTCTTAACAACATATGGGCCTTCATAATTGGGAGTCCATTTTCCCCTAGAATCTGGTTTGAACGACAAGATCTTCTTGAGCACAAGGTCACCTTCTCTAAACACACGAGGTTTGACCTTCTTATTAAAAGCTTTCTTCATTCTCTGCTGATATAACTAACCATGACACATGGCAGTCAGTCTCTTCTCTTCAATCAAATTCAACTGGTCAAACCTAGTCTGACACCATTCGGCTTCAGTCAACTTGGCTTCCATGAGCACTCGCAATGAAGGAATTTTAACCTCTACAAGGAGCACTACTTCCATACCATACACAAGTGAGAAAGGGGTTGCCCCTGTTGAAGTGCAGACAGATGTACGATATCCATGCAAAGAAAATGGGATCATCTCATGCTAATCCTTGTACGTGACAACCATCTTATGAATAATCTTCTTAATGTTCTTGTTCGCAGCTTCAACAACCCCATTCATCTTAGGTATGTAGGGAGAAGAATTATGGTGTGCAATCTTGAAGTCTTTGCAAAGAGTTTCCACCATATTGTTATTCAAGTTCGACCCATTATCAGTAATAATCTTACTTGGCACACCATAATAGCATATGATCTGATTCTTGATAAACCTTACAACCACTTGCTTGGTTACATTTGCATATGATGCCGCTTTAACCCATTTTGTGAAGTAGTCAATTGCCACAAAAATGAAACGATGTCCATTCGAAGCTTTGGGTTCAATCATCCTAATCATATCAATTTCCCACATGGAGAAAGGCCATGGGGAAGATATAACATTCAAAAGTGTCGGAGGAACATGAATCTTATCAGCATAAATTTGACACTTGTGGCAGTTCTTCACAAATTTACAACAGTCAGATTCCATTATCAGCCAATAGTAACCTACTCGCAACATCTTCTTTGCCATTGCATGTCCATTGGAATGAGTACCAAAGGAACCTTTATGCACTTCAGTCATCAACAAGTCTGCTTCGTATCTATCCACGCATCTGAGCAAAACCATGTCGAAGTTTCTCTTGTACAACATATCACCATTCAAGTAGAAATTACCGACCAATCTTCTCAAAGTCTTCTTATCTTTCAAAGATGCCCCAGGCGGGTAAATCTGGCTTTGGAGGAAACATTTGATGTCGTAATACCACAGCTTCTCGTCTTTGATCTCTTCAATAGCAAACACATGAGCTGGCCTATCAAGACGCATCATAGACAAATTGGGAACTTCATTCCAATATTTCACTATAATCATTGATGCCAATGTTGCAAGAGCATCTGCCATCCGGTTCTCATCTCGAGGGCTATGATGAAACTCAACCTTTGTAAAGAAAGTTGAAATCCTCCTCGCATAATCTCTATATGATATCAAACCGGGTTGATTTGTCTCCCATTCACCTTTGATCTGATTCACAACCAAAGCTGAATCTCCAAAGACATCTAAATACTTGATTATGAGATTCATGGCCTCTTCAAGCCCCATAATGCAAGCTTCATATTTCGCCATGTTATTTGTACACTTGAAAGTCAATCTAGATTTAAATGGTAGATGCGTGCCTTGAGGAGTAATGATCACTGCCTCAATTCCATTTCCATATTGATTAACAGCTCCATCAAATACCATGCCCCAATGGGAACCAGGTTCTGGCCCTTCTTCAAGCAATGGTTCATCACAATCTTTCATTTTCAAGTACAAAATCTCTTCATCAGGAAAATCATATTGCACTGACTGGTAATCTTCAATTGGTTGGTGAGCCAAATGGTAAGCCAAGATACTACCTTTGATCGCTTTTTGAGATCGGTATTTGATATCATACTCTGATAACAACATCTGCCAACGGGAAATCCTCCCAGTTAAAGCAGGCTTCTCAAATATATACTTGATCGGATCCATTTTGGATATCAACCAAGTGGTATGATTCAACATATACTGGCGCAGACGCTTAGCAGCCCAAGCCAATGCGCACCAAGTTTTCTCAAGCATAGAATACCGAGTCTCACAGTCGGTGAACTTCTTACTCAGGTAGTAAATCACAAATTCTTCCTTTCCAGTCTCATCTTGTTGACCAAGAACACAACCCATACTATCTTCGAGCACAATCAAATACATGATCAACGATCTTCCTTCAATATGTGGAGACAAAATCGGAGGCTCAAGCAGATATTCTTTGATACTGTCAAAAGCTTTCTGGCAGTCTTCGGTCCAATTACAAGACTGATCTTTCCGGAGAAGCTTGAATATAGGTGCACATGTGGCAGTCATGTGGGAAATGAATCTGGAAATATAATTCAAGCGGCCGAGAAAACCCCTAACTTGCTTCTCAGTTTTGGGCGCAGGCATCTCTTGTATTGCTTTGACCTTGGCAGGATCAACTTCAATACCCTTCTCGCTGACAATAAAGCCCAACAACTTACCAGAACGAACACCAAAAGTACACTTATTGGGATTCAAGCGGAGTTTATACTTCCTCAAATGTTGGATTAGCTTCAACAAATGCTCAACATGTTCCTCTTCATCAATCGATTTAGCAATCATGTCATCGACATAAACTTCATTCTCTTTATGCATCATATCATGAAAAAGAGTAGTCATTGCTCTTTGGTAAGTTGCACCAGCATTCTTTAGGCTAAAAGGTATCACTCTATAACAGAATGTTCCCCAGGGTGTAATGAATATGGTCTTCTCTATATCTTCGGGTTCCATCTTGATTTGATTATATCCGAAAAATCCATCCATAAACGAAAAGACTTTGAACTTAGTAGTATTGTCTACCAACATATCAATGTGTGGCAGAGGGAAATCATCTTTCAGACTGACTTTATTCAAATCTCTATAATCGACACACATGCGGACCTTTCCATCTTTCTTCGGCACAGGCACAATATTGGCCACCCATTACGGATACTCAGCGGTTACAAGGAAATCGACGTCAATCTGCTTCTGCACTTCCTCCTTGATCTTCACAACCATATCAGGATGCGTTCTTCTCAACTTCTGCTTGACTGGCGGGCATTCTGGCTTCAACGACAATCTATGCTCCATAATCTCAGAATCCAAACCAGGCATGTCTTGATAGGACCAAGCAAACACATCTGAATACTCTAAAAGAAGATCAATCAACCCCTTTTTGACATCTGAACACAAGCGAGACCCAATCTTGACTTCCTTCACACCATCCTCGGAACCCAAGTTGACAAGCTCAAACTGCTCTTCGAACGACTGAATGGTCTTTTCATCTTGCTTAAGAAGACGAAATAATTCATCACTCACTTCTACATCACTTTCCTTTTTGGCCTCAAACACAGGGAATTCAAAATTTGGAGAAGGAGGAGGATCAGGGTATTCAATGGGGTTAGGAACCAACCTGCATAATGATTTGATATTTTGATTTTAGAGTAGTGGAATTGTGACAAAATATTATGCAGATGGACAATTATATTGTTTATTTATGTTTTTTGTGATTACCATATTCAGAATAAAACAAAAAGTAAAAACAAACATCATAGATGTGGATGAATATAATTAATTTTATTAATGATCAATTTGAAAATACCCAAACAATGTTCACTTCTCCCTTAGGCATTGTAGCGGGGTATTCGTTACCATTAGAGATATTGACTAAATCTAAGGTAAACCATACAAGTCGAGTCGCCACCACACTTTTATTTATCCAAAGGAATGGTTAGAAAGCGAACAAAAACCTAAAAGTTTTATCGAATCAAAAACTAGTAAAAATGTCAGAGATCTGAGTAAGGGGGTTGGTTATGCAATGAGAAGGTTTTAAGCACCCAAAACATCCTAGGTACTCCTAGGGAGCCCTTTTCATAAGTGTTGTTCTAGTCTAAAGGGTGTAGGTATATCTAAAGTACTATTTACTAAAAGGAAGGTGAAAAGAAAATGACTCGCAAGGATGTCGCATCCACTGCCTACGTATCTCATCTGAGTATGAGAATCAGAGTCTTCGTAGCTTGGCTACCTATGGGTTAAAGAGAAGTGTGCTCGGTAAGACGTCGCGTCTTATGCCTACGTATCTCATATGGAATGAGAATCAGAGCAAAACGTAGTTCGGCTAACTAGGGGTTAAGGATTGCCATCTGAACATGGAGTTTCGAAAGAGGACACCAGCTGTGTCAAAGGAGGGTGGGCAGTGTGCTCAACGTCCTAGCAGTAGGTGTCGCAGCTCGCTGAATCGAGTCTTAGGCAGTTACCTCTTTGCACTAGAACGGACTGACATGCCACAAGATCGGAGACGCACGGAAGGTCTAAAAGTGGGGAAGCTCTGCTCTAGAGTTGTCATGCAATATGGACCTATGTGTTAGGATTTACAAAGGGGAACATTTACCTAATGTTAGCATGCAAAGAATAAGGGAATTCTACCTATGTTATCATACAAAGGGTTCTACCTAATGGGTGCTACCTAAACGGAACAAGAGTCGACAGATGGAGCGCGGAGAGGAGTTACGGATAAGGGTAGATGGCGATGTCGGAGGCAATCGACTTACAGGTAGATGACGATGCCTGAGGCAATCGACTTACAAGAGGATGGATGAATGCGTGTTGGTTCTGTTAAGTTTTGAAAATGATTACTCGACGTTGGATCGAGCTTTTGATCTTATTTTGAAATGGTTATCGGATGTTCGTTTTAATTCTTGTATTAACAAGTGACAAAAGAAATAAAGAAATAAATATTATACACTTTATGGGAGAGGGGTACATTTGTTATGAATGGGGATTGTTCATGGCAAACAAACAATAAGAATATATGCCTCATACATCATACAAGTAGGCAATAGTTATCAATCAGATCGGATAAATAAACAATATATAATCAAACCAAAGAATCTAATAATGGAGCATTTAAACAATGCATGGGAGTATGAACATGTTAAATAATCAAGCAATAGAAAGCATGAATGAGTGAAACAAGTATAAAAGATAACAGATGAAAATATACACACGAAGGGTCCACTGAATAATTTAATCAGGAAATGAGGTAAGGACCAAATAAAATCAAGGTAAAAGGCCTCTAATACATGGCATATGAGATGAACGAGGGAGGATCAAAATATCTCTTCAATTGCCATAAGCAATCCCTAAGTCAAACATCGATCATAAAGAAGTCAACTGAAAATTCAAGTCAACTTAAAAAATAACAAATAAATAGCAAATTAATCAAGAAAATTATGAAAAATTAATCTAAATAAGGTGGGGTCAGGACATCATCATCCCCCCAAAATATTTTAAAAATAATGAAAATTGGCACGTGAATTAATTAAAACAAAACATAGATCAAACCAAAAGTCAATTAATAAGACTAGGTTAGAAATAAATCAAGAATAAATAGTAAGTTAATCAATAAAATTATGAAAAATTAAACTAAATACGGTGGCGTCAGGACATCATCATCCCCTAAATAGATTTTACAAATAATGAAAATTGGTACGTGAATTAATTAAAATAAAACAGAAGTCAAATTAAAAGCCAACCAACCAAACTAGGTCAAAAATAAATCCAAAATAAATTGAAAATGTGAAATAAAATTCTAGGAAAAGGTCAGGTTGACCATGAGACAGTGGTCAACCTTCATCCCAAAAATCAAATGCTAAAAATATTTTAAGTCATATAAATAAAATCAATAAAAAAAGTGTAATAAAATGTACCATTTAGAATAAATAATTAAAATAAAATATTAATATTAAAAAAATACGAAAATAAAAATTATATAAAATTAAATAAAACGTTAAGAAAAGTGAAAAATATTTTTGGGTAATTTTATGGACGAAGAAAATAGTTTAAATAAGAAAAAGAAATATGAAAATGGAAGGATTAGTGGTGATGAACATGGTAAGCAAGCGTAGATATATCAAAACATGGCCATGGAAGAGATGATTACCTAATGGAAAATAGAAGTGGAATGGAATCTAATATATGATGAAGCTTTGCCTCCTTGCCACGAAATTCCAATGCTCCTTTAGGGTTTGGGTTTCAGCTTCTTAAATAGGGTGGATTAGGTGTTCTCATGGGCTTTTTAATAAGTGATTTATCCATAAGAATAAAAGTGTGAAGTGAGGTGTAAAATGTTGTTATTTTGGGCCAAACTTAAGTGAATGGATGTCCATTGCATGGCCAAAAGAGGTAAAAAACATGACTGGTTTGTGCAGCATGCTTAGAAAATCTGATTGGGCCAGCCAGGCCCAAAATCTGCCTAGAAAATCAAGTCATGGTGCCCACTTTAAATGAATGTATCTCTCAAACCATGGATCGAAATGAGATGATTCCAAAAGGATGTGAAAGAGGACATGGCAAGGTACAATTGTTGTGAAGAAAGTATTTTCAAATAATACATTGAAGTGCAAGAAAACTGGCCAAGAATTCTTGACAAATTTTGAAGATTTTGGACTTCGAAATTTTTCTAAGTGTCCTAAAAAAATGTCTCACTTTGACTAAGCATAACTTTCTCAATTCTAATCCAAATGGAGAAAACTTTATATCTATAGAAAGCTTGGAACAAGAGGAACAATGTTCATGTTGGAGAAAGTTTCGAATGGAGCTTTTATCTTGATGGGAAATGGGTTTAAAGTGACTGCAACAATCATGAAAACTTGCCCTAAATGGAAAGTCAACCATTTCCAAATTAAGTAACTTTTCCAATTCCTTATTAAATGATGAATCCATGATCCAACCTTGATCAAATTTCACATGTAGGATCCCCTAGGCATGGATTTTGAGATTCCACTCTCAAAATGTCAGGAGTTGACTTTTCTGGCCCCACAGTTGACTTTTCCCAAACTGTCTGATTCCCGATTCCATTGATCAATTGAAGCACTTCTAGCTCAAATAAAGAGCTTATTTTTTGTATGTAGACCCTTGTGGACATATGGAGGGCCATGGAAACGAGTTTCACCCAAAGAATCAGAAATAAATTGATTTTATACCAAACCCTAGTTTTAGGGCAAAATGATTAGAAATTGATTGCACTGATTGCCAATGGATCTTTCTGAGATAATTGTGAATCTTCCTAGGCCAGGATGCCTCTCTAATCATGACATGGATGATCTCCTCTACTTCCAACCAAACATCGCATGTTGTAGGTAGCCATGAAACCCTAATTTCTGATTAAATCCATATGAACACTCTGATAGCTCTAAATCCTTCACTAATGAACTGAGGACCACAATAAGATACCTGGAGCTACCTGAGACCCTTGAGACTTGTATACTTGGAAAATGAAGTCCAATTCTCAATCTTGCTTTGTGTGGGCTCCTTCTGTTAAGGAGTGATCGATCAAAACCTGATCTCCATGTCACTAATGCAGTATGCAATGAGTATGACCTAATATGATGCTAATGAAGTGTAAAACATAATCCCATGCTTCTAGGAAAAATGAAGGGTAAATTTTGGGGTATTACAGGCATAGGAGAAGGATTTTTAAAACATATAAAAGCAATTACTTAGATCGATGCAAAATAACAGGAATATCAACAGCAGTCCAATTGTTGCAAGCCTTTCCATGCGTCACAAAATTGGTGCATTCTTCCTCTTCGTCATCCTCTAGCACAGCAGCTAAGTGTTGTTCATTGCCATGAATGAACCCTCCGCTACGGAAGCTAAGTTGCATATCTTCAGTCCTTGCAGTTGATGAACCTTTCTGGAACCCCAAACCGGTTCTGCCTTTGTTTTCGGAGACCTCTACCATGCGCCCCCATTGATCAACATTGCCTTCTTCCACAATCTTCTGAGCATCTTTAAATGAGGACATAGGTGCCCCAACTTTCTTTTTAGCAGGAATAGATAAGGCCTGTAATGGAGTTCCAACCTCATCCTCAGCTTCAACGTAAGAGAAAGATGACAAATGGCTAACCAACAATGCCTTCTCCCCACCAACGATCACAAGCATCCCATTCTTCACAAATTTGAGCTTCTGGTGTAATGTGGAGGTAACAGCTCCTGCTCATGATCCATGGCCTTCCCAACAAGCAAATGTAGGCCGAGTGGATATCCATTACTTGAAAAGTAATCTGAAAATCACTCGGACCTATCTTAACAGGAAGGTCCAATTCACTAATAACTGTTTTGCGTGAACCGTCAAAGGCCTTGACGATTACACCACTATACCTCATTAGTGCTCGTTGATAAGATAACTTTGACATATTTGACTTCGGAAGCACATTCAGCGACGAATTGGTGTCAACAAACACATTTGACAAAGCATCCTCTTTGCAATTCATAGAAATGTGCAAAGCCAAATTATGATTTCTTCCCTCCTCAGGGAGCTCTTCATCACAGAAGCTAAGATTATTGCAAGTGATGTTAGCCACGATATGATCGAACTGGTCTACTGTAACATCATGTTCCACAAAAGCTTGATCGAGAACTTTCTACAGTGCTTCTCTGTGCACTTCAGAATTCATGAGCAGAGACAACACCGAGATTTTTGAGAGGGTTTGGAGCAGCTGCTCCACCATATTAAACTCACTCCTTTTGATCAAACAAAGTAACTCATCATCATTGTTGGCTTTCAAATTGCTGGATTCAAAAGACTTACCTTTTGAAGCACCAACTGGATCTACAACAGGCACCTCCACCTTCTTACTCAAAACTGATTCCTCCTTATCCTTTGGGAACACCGGCCCAAACGCACGGCCACTATGGGTCACCTTGGTAACATCAGCAATGCTCACCACAGAGCTAGTCGTAGGCAATGGAACCTCTTGACCACCCTTGATCATTGTAGCATTATACTGGTACAAAACAACTTTATCAGATGAATATGGGACTGGGCCCGCTAACCGTATTACCAATGGAGATACTGATCTATTGCTGACATTGTTATTGTTGCTGCTATCATACTGGATTACCAATATCTCTGGCTGCATGAAAATAGGCACTATGACATTCACATCGTCATCTATATGACGGGATTGAACAATTTGAATCATGCCTTCATCCATCAATCGATGGATATCCCTTTTCACAATTTCACAACACCTCGGGTTAACACTACAAACAGCACAACCATCATGGTCATGCTCACAATCACTTACCAAACAAACATCCTTATGCATCTGTACCAAGGATATCTTGATAAAACGCACGTCAAAAACTTTGAATTCACCAGGACAACCATCCACCATATTCATAGAAGAGTTCCCATGGGCGGGCAATAGATTTGCTTTCACATTCGGCGCGCGGTCCTCGAAGGACACCATCCCACTCTTCATCAGATTTTGAAACTCATACTTGAGTGGCTAGCAATTCTCAATATCATGTCCGGGTGCTCCTTGATGAAAAGCACAATGGAGCTCAGGTTTGTACCACCAAGGAAGTGGTTCTGGAATCTGTGGCGGGTTCTTTGTTGGATTAGGTTCTTGAGAACCAAAGACGGGTAGAGTTCTGCGTAAGACATAGGAATCGGGTCGAAAGAGACCTTCTTCCTCTTAAAGTTTTGTTAATGATGATTTTTGTTGGTATTGTTGTTGTTGTAGGTGTTTTCTCGTTGTTGCAGTTCTTGTTGTTGACCTTGTGATTGTTGAACTGGTGTTGATTGTTGATTAGGAAAAACTGGGATAACGTAAGATACTTGATGGTGATGTTGACAAGATGTTGGATTCCTTCTGATCTGAGGCCTCCTCTGCCTCCCATTACTTATCGCATTCGCTTCATTGTCCTTCTTCTTGCTGAAACTACTGCCATACCACTTACTGGTCGATGCCTCATCTTTTGACAAACGTCCCTCTCGGACTCCTTCCTCAAGCCTCATCCCCATATAATAAAATGAACTCAGGGTCTTTAGAAAGATATTTGTCATCTCTTTTTCCTCCAAAGGACGAGTGATCTAGGCAGCCAATTCCCTCTATCTCTGCGCATACTCCTTGAATGTCTCTTTATCCTTCTAAGACATAGACCTCAACTGGTCTCTATCAGGCGCCATGTCCATGTTGTACTTATACTGCTTGACAAAAGCCTCTCCCAAGTCGTTGAAAGTGTGAATACTTACACTATCCAATCCCATATACCATCTGAGCGCATCACTGGTCAGACTGTCCTGGAAATAATGGATCAACAGTTGATCATTATCGGTCTGAGTAGACATCTTGCGAGCATACATCACTAGATGACTAAGTGGACAAGTATTCCCCTTATATTTTTCAAAGTCAGGCACTTTGAACTTCACCGGGATCTTGACGTTGGGCACTAAACACAACTCAGCAGCCCTTTTTCCAAACAAATCCTTACCCTTCAGCGTCTTCAATTCCTTGTGCAACTTAAGAAACTGATCCTTCATTTCATTCATTTTCTCGTAGACATCCGGACCCTCAGACGACTCAAAGTGATAAATGGTGTCCTCTACACGAGGTAAGGTGTGCACAACGGGAGGTGGCACAGACATGACCGGGCTAGATGCCGGCATGGAAGCAAATGTAGGCGCAAAGCATTCAGGTACAAAGTTGGACGGCATTCCCCACAGGAATCTGGCGGGCATAATGGGTGCGAAATGAGCGGCAGCAATAAGCATGGTAGAGGTAGCCACCTCCGAAATAACTGTTCTCGCAGGAGGAGTTGTAGGCATTGGAGAAGATTGACTCTGAGCAGCAAGAACTGACTCCATCATGGCAGTCAGGCGGGCGATCTCATCCTTCAGCTCTCTGTTCTATTGCTCTAGATGCTCCATAATTCTGAGATGATTGGTGCGGGTGTTGTACCGATGAGTCAGCTTGGCTAAAGCACAGAAGAAACACCAATGAGACATCTAGCGAAAGAGAAACGTGCTTATGCAAATGATGCATGAAATGCAATGCTTGATTATTTATTTTTTTATTTTCAAGGAACTTACTATATCATTTGCAAACATATATATTAACAATTGCAATAATTTGATATGACCAAAAATCTCTTTTTTCATTTATATAATTAGAAGGATTACACTGAGTACAATTTCATAAACCAAATGAAAAATACAAGAGAAAAGGAGACTAGTCATCCTAAGGATCCCTAACAACGTCAGAAGATCTGGCTGAAGGCGCGTACTTCCTTCGAATGCGACAAATCTCGGTCTCAAAAGAAGCCTTCATCTGAGTCTTCTCGAGGACAAGTTGGTCAACAATCTCCTTCCAAGCAACGGAAGGCTGAGGCATGCTAGAAGATGAGATTTCTGGCTCTCTCTGTCTCTTTGTCACTCGGTCTTCAAGTAGCTCAATAAGTGCATCCTTGTCCTTAGAATCCAACTGCAACTCTTCATGCTTCTTGCTCAAAGTGCGGAAACGCTCTTCCCACATATCCTTATCTTGCTTCATCTTGACAAACGCGTCTTCCAACTCCTCTACGTCTTGGTTAGGGAGGGTTAATGGCTCAACCATAACCATAAACATAGGTCTTTCACAAGGATAAGGCATCTTCAATTCCAAATCTCTCTTCTTCACCCAAGTAGTGTAAGCTTCCAAAGCTACACAATTGCACGAACCAAGCCCAAATCTTCCTTTCCTATGCACATTATGCCAAGCATGCACAATCTTTTACTTCAAATGTTGGGGATCTTTACCCTCTTGATAGAAAAGAGCTTCTAACAAAGTGTTATTAGGTCTGTCTCTCAAGGGGAACCCAAGTTGTCGACGAGCCAAAGCAGGGTTGTAGTTAATTCCTCCTTGTGTACCAATGAGAGGCACATTAGAGAATTCACCACAACTATCAATAATCTCTGTAGCGGGGTTTTTGTTACTTTTAGGTTTATTGACTAAACCAAAAGTAAACATACAATTCGAGTCGCCACCGCACTTTTATTTGTCCAAAGGAAAGGCTACAAAGCGAACAAAAGCCAAGTAAGAAGTTTTTCAAATCAAAAACTAATAAAAATGTCAGAGATCTAGGTAAGGGGGTTGGTTATGAAACGGGAAGGTTTTACGCACCCAAAACATCCTTAGTACTCTAAGGGAACCCTTTTAGCAAATATGTGTTGTAGGTTGGTATTTGTGAAAGATTTGAAAAAAAGATTTGGGGGGATGAGAAGTTAATAGATTATATTTACAAATTTGTTGTTTGAATGGATGAATCCATTGCCTACGTACCATCACAAAGGAGGATCAAAACCTCGTAGTTTGGGGTAAAAATCACAAAGATCGGGGAATTGATTTGATCAAAAGCCTTAAGGTCTTTTGTTATCAAAGGGAGAAAACTCAACCTAAACCAACAATCCACCATGTGAGGAAGGCTTCAACATGCTAGTGAGGGGTTAACCCTATAATAAGCATGGAAGACTTATAATCCAGCACTAAGGATGAGGTGAGATTTACATCAACCAATATGATAACTCAAACCTATGACTAATGTTTTTGAAAAGGTTTTAACAAGTGGCCATTAGAACCACAAAAACAACTTGAAGTGATTTATATTTACAAATTAGACTTATTTACAAAATGAAGTCAAAGTTGGATTAAAAGTTATTCACAGTGAGTATTTATAAAAAAAATGGTTTTTGAAAAGTCAAAGGCTTAAGGCCCAGGTTTCTAATTTGAAACAAAGTCAAAGTTTTGAAAATGATTTTTGGCTTGGTTAGAGTGGGGAGAAAAAGAGAAGGGCTATTCCTAAAGCATACAAAGATAAGGGGGGAAAGATAAACCCTTGGAGTTCCTTTTCTTGGAATCATAGAGATGATTCAAGATGCTCCTTTCCTTTGGACTTAACACACAAACAAGCAATCAAACAATTTGAATTCAAGCTCCTAGGATCTCCATTTGCCCTGGCTCTTAACTTGGCTACTCATGACAATGGTCCTCTTTTCACAATCTCAAGGTGGGATCCCTATCACACAAAATCAAACATCAAAAAGTTCATAACACAATAAAGGGAATGGACAAAGAATGAGTTTAAGGAGAAGTCCTTTGAGATCAACTTCGAGTTTTAGCATACTAAAGGCATGAGGCTTAGTTGCTCTTCAATAAATTTTTGCATTCTAAAGGCATGAGGCCTAGTTGCTCTTGAACTTCTTTAAGCATAGGTAAGTCCTAATTCTAAGTCCTTTCTCCTTTTGCATTTGGTTCACATCAAAACAAACACAAACAAAACAAGATAGCAATATATTTATATACAATAATGGGCTCAAATGAGCAAAAGAAAAATGACATAAACATAAAATATGTGCTCAAGTGAGCAAAATGAAAAGCAATATGAATAATGAGCAATAAATAAATGACATTAAAAGTAAATGACAAGAAATTAAATGCTCAAATTAAAGTTAGTAGTTGTAAGACCCCAATTTTTGCCCTAAGATCCCTCATGGCTCATATCATATCATATCATAGCCTCAAGGATCAGTGCATGCCTTTGCTTCCCTCCTAGTGGGTGGGTGTCTTGTGAGTGTGGTTCCTGATCACCAAGCATGTATTACATTTGTATATCATTGCTTTTCATTTGTTATCTAACCAAAAGTACAAAAATATTGTCATCTAACCTTGTTTCTTGCAGCTGAAGCAATCATCAGTCAAACAGTCGAAATCAGCCATTGAGCTAGACGGTGACCATTCTTGAAGAATTTGGGCACCATAATCATTCATCAAGAGTTCATGTGACTTGTGATATCATTTGGAATCAAGATCTCAATTGAAAAAGGCTTGAAATTCATCAAAGCATGGCTCAGTCAACCAAAACCCTAGAAAAGTCAACTGTGGTCAACTGTGCATTTAATCAGGAATTTGAAGGTGTGAGATGGTTGGAAAAGTCTCATTCATGTCCATATAAGCCTCATTTGGCATTTCAAAGATCAAGGTTGAAGGATTTGAAGTCAGACAAAAAGTTTCCCAAAATGGAAACGACCTGTAATTCTCACCTGCCCAAAATGGAAAGTTTTGCTCCCCAAAATTACTTCACCATACAAGCTTCAAATCAAATTTTGTCCAACATGAAAGTTGAAGATCTTGTTCTCACATTTCCAAGAAGTCCAAGAACTTAAAATTCCCATGTGTGGTTGGCAAGATATGGTCCATTCATTTTCCAAAAATGCCCAAAATCAAAGTGGCATAACTTTCACATGGAATGGCCAAATTGGATGGTTCTTCTTTGAGCAAACCACATTTGATATGTACTTTCATAATCTATCATCACATTTTGCCAAAAACCTTCACATAAAAAGGTCATTTTTTAAGTGAACCAATTAAAATGCAAGGGCAAAATGGTCCAAAATTCAAAGTACATGGAATTTTGACATGGGACCAATTCCAATAGCTTCCAAATGAGATTTATGGTTTGTTCAAAGTGAAAAATCACTGTTACATTGCTTCTAACCATCCAAGGGCAAAAAGGCCAAATTGCACAAAGAAGCTCATTTTGCTAATTACCAAATTTTGCCTAATCATGATTATGAGTTGGATTAACATGAAGTATATAAGCTTAATTTTAACAGAAACTCAGGGGGAATAATCACAATTTTCAGATCCATCCAAAAAATCTCCAAATTCTCTCACTTTTTCTCCATTTTCACATAAGCATTTTTGATCAATTCTCCAAGAATTCACCATTGTTTTTGCTAGTTCTTTGTGTGTTCATCACTTGCAGGTAATTAGCAAGTTCTGTTGAAGCATTTGGAGGCCAAAATCGAGCAAATTCACACTGTCCAAGTCTTGAGTTCATCCATGGCAGCTGCAAAAATTCATTGATTCGTGCATCTTTGAGCTGGAAATTCTTCACCAATCACCTTTACGATCATCATTCTTCATCTGTTTTCAAGAATCAAAGCAAAACACGCGTGAATTCAAGCACTGCACATCCAAGAGGTGAAATTTCGAACTCGTTAATTCACGCAATTGTTATATGGTTTTGAAAGTATGTTGAACGTAGAGTAGTTTGCCGTTTGAATCACGCGTTTTCATCAAGTAATCATCAAGATATTTGGATCTAAAGATTGTGCGTCAAAACTTTTCTTGAGAGGATCTTCATATATGTTAACTTATAGACATTATCATGGACATATTCGTAATCTACACTGAGAGACGGAGAGATCGGTATGTCGTTTGCGTGTTTTGGTGGAGAAAAGCTCATGACCGGAGCTGGTGTTGACGACGGCGAAGAACGCGGATGAAGTTCTTCCAAAATTCTGGAAATCGCATGGCAGATTCGTTCACGCACCTGGCTGTTTCAAATTTTTGTTTCCCGCCAGAAACCGTCCAATGAAACGCTGCCAGCACATTAATGAGATACTGTGCGTTTTGGCTTGGTTTTGGTATTTACGGAAATGCCATCCGAGTATTAAATTAATCAATTAATCCATTAAGTCATTTAAATAATTATCTCAATAATACAACAAATCTTTAAAAAATCATAGAAAATCCAATTTTAATCCAAATTAGGTGGGAATTTTTTTTGTTAGATTCAGAATTTCCTCTAGTTTTTTTTAGGCATAGTAGTGCAAGTTGTGCCTGGTAATTTTTTGGAATGGTATATTGATTCTTGTCATGTGTGCTATTTTCATATGTTTTACCATTTTAATCACCAAATAATCATGCTAGCTCCAAATTTAATGAAATTTCATATGATGATTCTTGACACATTCCTGGAGATTTTGGCATATGATTTGTAATTTTTGGATCTCTGGTTTGTTAGATATGAATAATTCTTTTTGAGTGTGACAATATGTGTCACACTATACTATGCTGAGTTCATGAATTATTTTTCCATGCTTCCCCTAGGCCTATGGCTCTGATATTTTGCATGAGATACCTTTTATATGTTAGGTTTCACCATGATTTTTTGTGGATTTAATTGGTCCATTTTCTAATTGATTGACATTTTTGATTGCTGTTTAGCATTTTTGGATTGTTTCTTGAGTAGCAAACTTACATGTCTTGTTAAATACTCATCCCTTATCCTATGAATATGAAATTTGGTGGAGTGCTTCCTAACATGTATAGCTTTAATTTGGCTTTGGTCCCACTCATTTCTAATTTGATCTCACTGTTTTACAATTGATTGAAGTTGACACTTGTTTTGTGACCTAGTTTAGGTTGATTTTTGCATGCCATGACATGTTGGATTTAATTCCCCTACTTCCACTCATCCAAATTGCATGAAAATTGACATGTAGCTCATTGAACATGTTCTGTTTAGAATAGAATTTTTGTGGAATTTATTGAGCTGTTTTGATATTTGTTTGATGGAAATCATTCTGTTAGCTCATTTGTGATTCATACTTGCTTACCTTGAGTTAAATTGTGCATAAAATGAAATTAGTGTATAGTTTGGATGTGAGGCCAATTGGTCCTTCTTCTTATTTGAATTATCTTGACATTGGTTATGTTTCACTTGCTGTTTTACATTTTTTCCCTCCTTTGGACCCTAGGCTTGTCCTAGTGGTCTTGTTACTCATGTTTGAGTTTGACTTTGACTTTTCAGGTTAAGAAGCAAAGTACTTAAAAGGAATTAATGCAAGTTGAATTGTTTCATTTGACTATTGTGAACTAACTTGTTTGTGTTGTAGGGTGCTTGGTTCTCTTGAGCTTTGTGCTATGCACACTATTGTTTGATTGTACATTGTTATTGATTATTATGTTGTTGTTTTGAGTTTATGCTGGGATGCTGATTATATTTGATTGATTTCAGGTACCCTTTAGTTGCTCAGTTCTCTTAAGAACTTGCATTGCTTTGCTTGTATAGCATTTGCATTGAGGTAGACTCTCTTGTCTCCATGTAGTCTGGAAGACCTGGCTTGTTATTTAGCCAGGCAACCGTCTGAAGTCCTCCTTAAGAGGCGATGTTTGTGATTGTTTATGTTTGTCCCAAGCAGGAAAAGTCCTCATTTTGAGGCAATTGGTGGATATAAGAGATATGTAGCCTATCTCCCACTATTCTGTGAGTCTTCTCCTTGCTCCCATTACATGGTTGTAGCATTGAGATCCTAACCCAAGATCTATCGAGTCTAATTTGTGGAGAGAGTTCCATCTTTCTGAACTCCCACACCTTCTGATATTCAATACTCTCTCTGACCAGAGATAAGAGTGATGAGGCACACCCCTCATACCCTCTCATCTGCTTCACCTTAGCCCCTCAATGGCAAGGTTAAGAGCGCCATTCACCTATTCCAGTGGACTTTTTAAGTCAAACCCTTTGATTGAGCCTCCTTGTTTGGTTATAGTGGGTGTTAAATGACTTTGTTGCTTGATTGATTGTTGCATTTGTACATGCTTACTTGCCATTGTGCATTCATCATTATTGATTGTTAATTCTTGTATGATCATTATTGCATCTGTCCTTGTGACATTGTTGTTTTCCCATTGAGGACAATTGTAAGTCCATATTGATTGGCTTTTGTTCCTATGACATGGAAGGGATAGAGTGTAAGACCACTTCATTGGTCACTCATATCCTCTTTGCTCTTTGATTGAGCTTGTTGTTGTATGTGAGGATTCATTGTAAGCCCATGTAATTTGGCATTTGTTTTCCTATGATCATTGTGGAGGTCAACCTAAGCCCATATAGATTGGCAATTGATTTCCATGTTTTGTTTTTGTTTTGCTTTATGAGATTGGAGTAAGACCATTTATTGGCATCCGGTATCATTGCTTTATTTTAGGAGATTGGTGTAAATCCATTTATTGGTATCCGGTATCCGCTTTTTGCTTTTGTGAGATTGGTATAAGACCATTGATGGCATCCGGTATCACCTTGCTTTTATTTGCTTATTTGCTTTGTTGCCTCATTCCTAAGGACACACTTGAATCATCTTCTATATGATTTCAAGAGGTGAACCTTTATAAGAAGTTTTACATTCCATCATCCATACCCTCTTTGTCCTAAACCTTTTCACACTTTGCTTTCAAAAATTTTGACTTGTTGTGCAAACATTCTCACCTCTTTTCAAATTAGAAACCTGGACCATAAGTCCTTGACTTTTCAAACTCCATTTCATAACACTTCTTTGAATCAATCTTAATCATACCTTGACCATACTTTGTAAATAATCATAATCAATTAACTTCACCCATTCAATTGTTTTGGCTTTGTCCATTGTTAATATGTTTTCATGCATTAGCCTTAGGTTTTAATTACCATAGTGGTTGATGTAATTCTTACCTTGTCCTTAGTGAGTTGATTGTAAGACTTCCGTACTGAAAACAGGGTTAACCCCTCTAGTACGTCGAAGCTATCCTCGCATGGTGGATTGTTGATTCAGGTTGAGTTTTCTCCCATTGGTAATGAAAAGCCTTAGTGCTCTTGTTTTAAAATTGAACTCACTAATTTTTGGAAATCTTTTAGCCGAACTACGGCGTTTTGATCCTTACCTTTGATGGAAGGTACGTAGGCAACGGGTTCATCCGTTCGAACACAAAAATAACTAACTTGTATATTCTTTTCTCATCATCCCACTCATGTTTGCACAATATGTCAAAACAAATAAACATTTTTTATACAACAAGTGTGAAAAGGGCTCCCTAGGAGTACCTAGGACGTGATGGGTGCCTAACACCTTCCCATTGCGTAATTTACCCCTTATCCAGATTCTCTGATCTTTTTCATTAGTTTTCTACGTGTAAAACTTCTTAGGTTTTTGTTCGCTTTTTAACCAGTCCTTAGGATAAATAAAAGTGCGGTGGCGACTCGAATTCATTGTATACTTTGCTTATGGTTTAACCAATAAATCATATAGCGACGAATACACCGCTACAGAAAAGTGGCGACTCTGCTGGGGATGACATTAGACCTTCCCTGGTGGTATTGCCTACTTTTCACCCTTGTTGTATGATATTTGTTTATGTGTTATTTGACATATTTTTGTACAATTTGGGATAACTGTATTGATTGTAATGTTTGAATTGCTTGATATACAAATGCTGTTTGCTTTGGTGATCCCTGTGAGATGAGTTCTATACCCGGACTCGAATGCACTCTAGGATAGGAGAATGGCATAGTCTTGTTGACTGGTGTGGAGTATTCCTTAGCCAGTTGACTTGCGAGTCCATTCACTTGGTGGAGGTCATGTTGGATTGATAATGTCACACAAGTTATTTGTGGTTAGGCGTTATTCGTTCAATCATGTGCCTTAGAAGCCAAGGACCTTAGTTTACCAAACCCATCTTGGCCTATTTTTAGGACGTAGTGCGGAGGTCGTTCAGATGTAAGATCTGATGCGATTGTTACGCGATACTACACTCATAAGAGTCTCTCTTGAGAATATTTTTGGAATACGAGTATTCGTTCCTCCGATAATATCCGAGAGATGGGACGATGATTATGGGAACCTCTGGTAGAACATGTCTGGCAGGTTTAAACCCTAGTACACTCCCTTTGGGTGGTTCTTAACCGAGACTCCATGCTCGTGACTCTCAGCAAACCCGTGATTCGTGGTTGAGTCGTTCAAACATCGTTAATATCAATGGAACTTGGGTATTGATAAGGTGTAAAACCTAAATCTACCAAAATGGATGATTGATATTAAGGATGTTAGAGTCGGTTCATGTACCGTTAATATCAATGGAACTTGGGTGTCGATAAGGTGAAAACCTAAATCCACCAAAATGGATGATTGATATTAGGGATACAATGAGCTTTCCCACGACCTTTGTTTGGTGTGACTTGCTTGATCCTTGAGTGTGATTGTTGCATTCATGCATTCACACATTCATCCGCATCCATATCATCAGATACAAAGAAAATTTTCAAGGAACTCAAAGGAGTTTATTTGCAAAAAATTTCAAACATGGAAAAAACCGGGAAAAAATTTTCACCTGATATATCTGATGAGATATTCTCAGATACGATCAAAATGCTTAAATATTTCAAAGTTTGCAAATAAAACCCTCGAGTTTCTTTGAAATAAAAAACAAGCATATGCACAAGCACTTCATGCATCATTTGCATAAGCGGGTGTTTTGTTCCGGTCTCCCGTCCTGTGGTCTGACCCTGCGATCTTCATTTATTTTGAAGATGCACTTCGTCGGTACTACACCAGAGCCATCTCTGCAAGATTCATGGATCATCTTGAGCAAGAGAATTGTGAACTCAAGGAGGAATTTTCCCGACAGAGTGCTTTTGATGGATAAATCCCGGGCTGGCATTGGCTACTGTTCTGGGGCATGTAATGAGCAAGGTTTGTTCACAAGTGGAGGATTCATCCAGGATGATCAGCCTGTAGAAGAGGAAGCTGCTGCTATTTTGGAAGAAGATACAGAGGATATGAACAATTTTGTTATTCCTGGTGGTGCCTGCCACAATTGGGTCGCTGTGGATGTTCCAACAGTTATCCATAGATCAGAGTAATTGTTCACTTTGTTTAAAACCCTTCTCCCATGCCAAAAGGAGAAGTGATGACATTGTTGGCAGCATTTAATACAATGATATTTCATTCAGTTAATGCATTGTTAAACATTTGTTTTTCCATTTGTTTTCACTTTTTGCTTTTTGCATGAAATCAGTGATCACAAAAAACCTGAAAAACAAAAACAGCTTTTTCATCTGCATAAATGATTTGCTTGTGTAAATTCGAAAGCTTTTCATTATCCAGAATCGTTATGCAGGGATTTCTAAACCCATTGAACATAATGATCCAACGCCATCTCCCAATCTTGAATTCCTTGTATTTGAGGCAGAGGAAGATGATGTTGAAAGGGATTCTTGATGAGATTACCCAACTTCTTGAGCACCAAAAGAGCTCATTCAGTTGTATCATGAGAATCAGCAAAACAGTCAAACTGGGGCATTACAAATGTAATGTAAAAAAAAAAAAAAAAAAAAAAAGAGAAAAGAGAGGGTGAAAAAATGAAAAAAAATCAAAAATCAGGAAAAAAATTTCAAAATTTTTCAAGAGAAAAAGAAAAATTATACCTTCAAATCCCAAGTTGACTGATGCTGAATGGATTCAGAGTCGTTACAACCAGTTGAATCTGATTGAAGAGAAGCGATTGACTGCCATGTGCCATGGTCAGTTATATCAGCAGAGAATGAAGAAAGCATTCGATAAGAAGGTCAAGCCTCGTGTGTTCCGAGAAGGAGACCTTGTGCTCAAGAAAGTTTTGTCTTTCGTGCCCGATTCCAGGGGCAAGTGGACTCCAAACTACGAGGGTCCATATGTTGTTAAGAGAGCCTTTTCAGGCGGTGCTTTGATGCTTACAACAATGGATAGGGAGGATTTCACTTGCCCTGTGAATTCAGATGCAGTCAAGAAATACTTTGCCTAAAAATAAAAAAAAGTATATGCAAATGAAAAACAGAATAACTTGCTAAGTTGAAAACCCGGAAGGGCGGCTTAGGAAAAAATGAGTGTCTCGGTGGAGAACCCGCAAGGGTAATCCAGGCAAAAATTAGAGACTTGAAAAAAAAAGTATATTTGCATCCCGCTAGATTGAGTACCTCACCCTGGGGCAATCTAGGCAAAAATTAGGGATTTGGCAAGTAACTGCATCCTGACAAGACTTTCTGGTCACCAGCTGTCTTTTCGTCAGAGAGTTCTCGATTCGTCGTCAACTGAAGCTTCGCATACATCGAGATTCAAATTGGTAGAGAAAGGATCATTATGTTCAATGTAGCCCTCTTCCAATATATATCACTGATTTCAAATTTGTACAGATCTATGGAGTCTTGCCATTTGCAGACTACCATTCCATCAAATCAAATTGAGCTTTTATCCAATCATTTGCACTCTTATTTGTTTCAATTCAACAAAGGTTTTGCATGTTTTAATTGATAAAATGTCATTGTTTTAAACAAATAAATTTTTCAAAAAAATGATTGTTTAAACAAAGTGAAAATTCACAATGATAAAAGGATACTCAGGAATGTCTCAGTGCTCTCCCGAGGGTGGTATGATTCCCAACAGGTAAGACATTAGTTCATATTCCTAGCATTTGATTGTATCCTCTTTCTCCCGCTTTGTTTTTGGGGTTGTTCCCCAAGCAGAGGTGGTTGTTGAAGACTCAGTTTCTTCTCCAGCATGTAATCTCCCCAGCATGGTTTGTTCCCCTTGTGGTGGATTTAGTGGTTGGTGGATTGATATCCCGGTGCCTTACCGCTTTCCCCAGCATTGTCACAAGCAGAGCTGTTGGTGGGGTTGTTCCCCAGTATAGTCGCAAGCAGAGATGTCATTGAAGGCTTCGTGTTTCTTCTCCAGCAGTAGTCTCTTCCCAGTGCAGTTGCCAGCGGAGTTGTTGCGTCTCTCCTCAGCATGGTTGCTTTTCCATTTTCCCAGCTTAGTCTGAAGGATAGTTGTTGTGGCAGTCTCTGCCTGTTGAAATCTATCTCAATCTCCAGTAAGGTCGGTTGGTGGCTCTAACATCCCAAAGATTAGATTGATTTCCTGATTATTTTTGATCCTCAGTAGAGTGGCTTATTGCAGAATCTACTTGCGTGATCCGTCGGATGTATGTTCTCCCCGAGTAGAGTGGCTTGTTGCAGAATCTACTTGTGTGGTGCTTTCTCCCTCAGTGGGTTGTCCCCCAAGAGAGTAGCTGATAACTTTCCCCAATAGAGTTGCTTGTGCAGTTAGATTCTACTTGGATGTTTCTCCTTCAGTGGGTTGTTCCCCGGATTTGTTTGGAGTTGCTTTTGCAGCAGTTCTTGGTTGTGCCACGAGCTCTTGTTCCCCTACAGATATCCTCAGGATTCTCCTGATCCCCTGCAGTACCCGCAGATCTTTGCTTTACAGCATGTGGATCCCTAGCAGATTGGCTTTCCAGTTGGTTTTTCCCCTGGAAGTATAGTACCGGACGTTTGATTCCTGGACCTGTTGTGTTAGATATGTTTGTTTTGTTAGCATTCATCAAACATAAATCACGCATATTCATGCATAATCATAAAACATTCAGATATTCATGTTGCATTGTTTGCCATATATCTCTTGATTGTTGTTCTCCTGCTAGGGGTGATATAGATCTCTTTATAGATCTTCCCAAACAGATGTCGGGTGGTTAATCTCTCCATATAGAGTCAGCCCCGTAAGCAGAAAGTGTATGTCTTTTCTTCTGCAGTTCCCCACTGAGATATGTCCTCGTGGATGACGGTTTCTTCCGTTTCCTCCCAACACATATATTGGGATGGATTTTCCTATTGAGTTATATCCTCATAGGACGTGTTTTGATTCAGTCTGTCTTCTCGGATCAATCCCGAATCGGCATTTTGTCAGCTGTTTCTTGTGCTTCCCTGTGGAAGAAATGAATGGTTTGCCCAGTAACCGGCATCAACTCATTTATCCCCAGCGGAATTTTGTGGGCCTCTACCCAGTAACCGGTAGTTGTAAGTCCTATGTTCCTTGCTTTGGCGGAATTTGTGGTTATATACCTTTTATTCCTCAAGCAAGAGCTGTTGGTCTTCTACCCAGTAGTCGGTAGTCGTAAATCCTATTTGTCTGCTCTCCAGCAGTTTGTGGTTTGTTATAAACCCTATTTTTGTTTCCCGTGCGGATCTGTGATTCGTCCCATCCCCACGTGGAGTTGTTGGTCTTTTACCCAGTATTCGGTAGATGTAAACCCTAATTTGTGGTTATTCCCACCAGAGTATGGCTACTACCCCGTATTCGGTAGTTGTAAGTCCTATCTTGTTTTCCCTTAGCAGAGGTAACCTTTGTGGTTCGTTCTGGTTGACGGTGGATTTTCTGTTGTTGTGGTTTTTATCCCCACGCAGAGTTTGCGTTTCCCTGTGGTGATTTTTATCCCCAGTGGAGTTTGTGGTCTTCTACCCCGTATTCGGTAGTTATAAATCCCGTGTTGTGATTTTGTTCTCCCCATCGGAGTTTGTGCCTTATGGTACGAGTGGATAATTGCCGGATGCTCGCAATTTTTATCCCAGCTGAGTCGTTGGTTTCTACCCAGTAGTCGGTAGTGTCAACCTCTTGTTTCCTCAGCCAGATTTTTGGTCTTCTACCCCGTATTCGATAGTTATAAACCCTAATTTCTCCCCTTTGCAGAGTTAACCTTGTTGTTCATCCTAACCGATGATGGTTACTCTTTATGGTTATCCTCATTCGATATTTGATGTTGATATTCCTCCCTTTGCTTGTGGATAATTGCCGGATGCTAGCAATTTATCCCCAGCAAGTTGTCTTCTGGATCATTGCCGTATGCTCGCAATGTTATCCCTTTTGAAGTTGCCAGTGGGTCTTTTCACCGGTTGCTAGTGATTTGTTCCCCAGATCATTGATTGTTTATCAATGTATCCTCAGCCAGTCCCTGTGGATAATTGCCGGTTGCTTGCAATTCATTCCCAGCGGATCGCCTTTCATTTACCCGTTTGCTCGGTAATGATTGTTGCCCTTTTGATTGGTCATCATTATATACTTGGTTGGTATCCCGATGCCTTTCTTTTCGGTCGATTTATCCTTTGTTAACCCTTATACCGGTTGTGGATAATCTTCCTTTTCGAGTGTGTTATCCACGTTCTGACGGTAATGGATAATATATCTCATGCGCTCTTCAGTTGAAGCCTTTTGTGTTTCCCTAGTCGAGTAAGATTCGTTGTTTCCCTCTGCGGAGTCGAATATTTGTTTGTTGTCGGATAATTTCCGGATGCTTGCAATTTATCCTTTTGAGTTGTCTTTCGTTTACCCGGATGCTTGGTATCGATTGTCTCTCCTTTTGGTTAGTCACCTATTATATACTTCGGTATCTCTGGTGTCTCTTCTTTTCGAGTATATTATTCACGGTCCGCCGGTAATGAATAGTATATCTCTTTCACTCTTTGGTTGGAATCCTTTGTTGATCTTCCCCAGTAGAGTAAGATTCGTGTTCTTTGTAGAATCGAATATCCATCCTTTAACTAGTTTGTGTTTTGGATGATGTGTGTTTTGGCATATATACCAATTCACGTTTTCGGTAGATCGCCTATTATATACTTCGGTATCCCTGGTGTTTCTTACCATGCGAGTTTATTATCTACGTTCTGACGGTAATAGATAATATATCTCATGCGAGTATTCTATCCACGTTCTGACGGTAATGGATATTATACCTCATGCACTCTTTGGGTTTGTGTCCCCAGTTGAGTAAGATTCGTTTTTCTTGTTGTGGATTCGAATGTTCATCCTGTAAGTCGATTTGCTTTTTCAAGCCCTCCCTTCGGATGATGTGTGTTTTGGCATATATACCAATTCACATCTTTGATTAGTCGCCTATTATATACTCCGGTATCTCTGGTGTCTCTTCCTTTTCGAGTATATTATTCACGGTCTGCCGGTAATGGATAATATGTCTCATGCACTCTTGGGTCAATCTTCTGATTGTTTTCTCCGCAGAGTAAGATTCATATTCCTTGTGGAATTGAATATCCATCCTATAAACAAGTCTGTTTTTCTAGCTTTCTTCAGGATGATGAGTGTTTTGGCATATATACCAATTCACGTTTCGGTCGGTCACCTATTATATACCTCGGTATCCCTGGTGTTCCCTCCTTTCTGCTCCCTATTATGACCTTGGTCCCCTGCGGAGTCAGATTTTCCTGAGTTTATGTACCTTTTTCAGGTCCTTCTCAGATGTTTGGTTGATTGATATCTCTCACCCTTATACCGGTCTTAGATATCCATTCTTCCTGAGTTTGTTGCCCTTATACCGGTGACATCTCATCCTTTGGTTTCCCCTGGAAAGTCTTTTCTAGATTTCCCCAGCGGAGTTGTATTGCTATTGGTGTTGCTGTATTGGTGTTATCCCCAGTACACGCATTTTTTGAGTCAGCTTGAGTCATTCCAATGGATTGTGTTTCCTTTGGAAATCTTCTCTCCCCAGTGTGAGTCCTTTCACTTACCCAGTGAGGTCTCCGGTCAGATTTCTATTATCCCCTAATCAGAGTCGTGTCTTGCACACGTTGTGTCAGTTTTGTTTTTCCCCTAATCAAAGTCGTGGCCTGCTCACGCATTCTTTTTCTTTTATTATCCCCAATAAGAATCCCCATGAGAGTCTTGTTAGAGTCTCTGTTCCTGGTGAGTGAATTACTCCGATGGATCGTTCTTCTTCTGTGTGAACCATATATCCCCACAGAGTTTGTGTCTTTTTGCACGCATACATTTGCATCATGAGGTCTCTTAGGGACCAAAATTTGTCTCATTACTCTTATTTAAGCCCATTCTACCGCGTCGAGATGAAGATTTCTAAACTTCACTTCTCCGGCTAGAATGACCTTAAATAGGGGCATCTGTAAGACCCCAATTTTTGCCCTAAGATCCCTCATGGCTCATATCATATCATATCATAGCCTCAAGGATCAGTGCATGCCTTTGCTTCCCTCCTAGTGGGTGGGTGTCTTGTGAGTGTGGTTCCTGATCACCAAGCATGTATTACATTTGTATATCATTGCTTTTCATTTGTTATCTAACCAAAAGTACAAAAATATTGTCATCTAACCTTGTTTCTTGCAGCTGAAGCAATCATTAGTCAAACAGTCGAAATCAGCCATTGAGCTAGACGGTGACCATTCTTGAAGAATTTGGGCACCATAATCATTCATCAAGAGTTCATGTGACTTGTGATATCATTTGGAATCAAGATCTCAATTGAAAAAGGCTTGAAATTCATCAAAGCATGGCTCAGTCAACCAAAACCCTAGAAAAGTCAACTGTGGTCAACTGTGCATTTAATCAGGAATTTGAAGGTGTGAGATGGTTGGAAAAGTCTCATTCATGTCCATATAAGCCTCATTTGGCATTTCAAAGATCAAGGTTGAAGGATTTGAAGTCAGACAAAAAGTTTCCCAAAATGGAAACGACCTGTAATTCTCACCTGCCCAAAATGGAAAGTTTTGCTCCCCAAAATTACTTCATCATACAAGCTTCAAATCAAATTTTGTCCAACATCAAAGTTGAAGATCTTGTTCTCACATTTCCAAAAAGTCCAAGAACTTGAAATTCCCATGTGTGGTTGGCAAGATATGGTCCATTCATTTTCCAAAAATGCCCAAAATCAAAGTGGCATAACTTTCACATGGAATGGCCAAATTGGATGGTTCTTCTTTGAGCAAACCACATTTGATATGTACTTTCATAATCTATCATCACATTTTGCCAAAAACCTTCACATAAAAAGGTCATTTTTTAAGTGAACCAATTAAAATGCAAGGGCAAAATGGTCCAAAATTCAAAGTACATGGAATTTTGACATGGGACCAATTCCAATAGCTTCCAAATGAGATTTATGGTTTGTTCAAAGTGAAAAATCACTGTTACATTGCTTCTAACCATCCAAGGGCAAAAAGGCCAAATTGCACAAAGAAGCTCATTTTGCTAATTACCAAATTTTGCCTAATCATGATTATGAGTTGGATTAACATGAAGTATATAAGCTTAATTTTAACAGAAACTCAGGGGGAATAATCACAATTTTCAGATCCATCCAAAAAATCTCCAAATTCTCTCACTTTTTCTCCATTTTCACATAAGCATTTTTGATCAATTCTCCAAGAATTCACCATTGTTTTTGCTAGTTCTTTGTGTGTTCATCACTTGCAGGTAATTAGCAAGTTCTGTTGAAGCATTTGGAGGCCAAAATCGAGCAAATTCACACTGTCCAAGTCTTGAGTTCATCCATGGCAGCTGCAAAAATTCATTGATTCGTGCATCTTTGAGCTGGAAATTCTTCACCAATCACCTTTACGATCATCATTCTTCATCTGTTTTCAAGAATCAAAGCAAAACACGCGTGAATTCAAGCACTGCACATCCAAGAGGTGAAATTTCGAACTCGTTAATTCACGCAATTGTTATATGGTTTTGAAAGTATGTTGAACGTAGAGTAGTTTGCCGTTTGAATCACGCGTTTTCATCAAGTAATCATCAAGATATTTGGATCTAAAGATTGTGCGTCAAAACTTTTCTTGAGAGGATCTTCATATATGTTAACTTATAGACATTATCATGGACATATTCGTAATCTACACTGAGAGACGGAGAGATCGGTATGTCGTTTGCGTGTTTTGGTGGAGAAAAGCTCATGACCGGAGCTGGTGTTGACGACGGCGAAGAACGCGGATGAAGTTCTTCCAAAATTCTGGAAATCGCATGGCAGATTCGTTCACGCACCTGGCTGTTTCAAATTTTTGTTTCCCGCCAGAAACCGTCCAATGAAACGCTGCCAGCACATTAATGAGATACTGTGCGTTTTGGCTTGGTTTTGGTATTTACGGAAATGCCATCCGAGTATTAAATTAATCAATTAATCCATTAAGTCATTTAAATAATTATCTCAATAATACAACAAATCTTTAAAAAATCATAGAAAATCCAATTTTAATCCAAATTAGGTGGGAATTTTTTTTGTTAGATTCAGAATTTCCTCTAGTTTTTTTAGGCATAGTAGTGCAAGTTGTGCCTGGTAATTTTTTGGAATGGTATATTGATTCTTGTCATGTGTGCTATTTTCATATGTTTTACCATTTTAATCACCAAATAATCATGCTAGCTCCAAATTTAATGAAATTTCATATGATGATTCTTGACACATTCCTGGAGATTTTGGCATATGATTTGTAATTTTTGTATCTCTGGTTTGTTAGATATGAATAATTCTTTTTGAGTGTGACAATATGTGTCACACTATACTATGCTGAGTTCATGAATTATTTTTCCATGCTTCCCCTAGGCCTATGGCTCTGATATTTTGCATGAGATACCTTTTATATGTTAGGTTTCACCATGATTTTTTGTGGATTTAATTGATCCATTTTCTAATTGATTGACATTTTTGATTGCTGTTTAGCATTTTTGGATTGTTTCTTGAGTAGCAAACTTACATGTCTTGTTAAATACTCATCCCTTATCCTATGAATATGAAATTTGGTGGAGTGCTTCCTAACATGTATAGCTTTAATTTGGCTTTGGTCCCACTCATTTCTAATTTGATCTCACTGTTTTACAATTGATTGAAGTTGACACTTGTTTTGTGACCTAGTTTAGGTTGATTTTTGCATGCCATGACATGTTGGATTTAATTCCCCTACTTCCACTCATCCAAATTGCATGAAAATTGACATGTAGCTCATTGAACATGTTCTGTTTAGAATAGAATTTTTGTGGAATTTATTGAGCTGTTTTGATATTTGTTTGATGGAAATCATTCTGTTAGCTCATTTGTGATTCATACTTGCTTACCTTGAGTTAAATTGTGCATAAAATGAAATTGGTGTATAGTTTGGATGTGAGGCCAATTGGTCCTTCTTCTTATTTGAATTATCTTGACATTGGTTATGTTTCACTTGCTGTTTTACATTTTTTGCCTCCTTTGGACCCTAGGCTTGTCCTAGTGGTCTTGTTACTCATGTTTGAGTTTGACTTTGACTTTTCAGGTTAAGAAGCAAAGTACTTAAAAGGAATTAATGCAAGTTGAATTGTTTCATTTGACTATTGTGAACTAACTTGTTTGTGTTGTAGGGTGCTTGGTTCTCTTGAGCTTTGTGCTATGCACACTATTGTTTGATTGTACAGTTATTGATTATTATGTTGTTGTTTTGAGTTTATGCTGGGATGCTGATTATATTTGATTGATTTCAGGTACCCTTTAGTTGCTCAGTTCTCTTAAGAACTTGCATTGCTTTGCTTGTATAGCATTTGCATTGAGGTAGACTCTCTTGTCTCCATGTAGTCTGGAAGACCTGGCTTGTTATTTAGCCAGGCAACCGTCTGAAGTCCTCCTTAAGAGGCGATGTTTGTGATTGTTTATGTTTGTCCCAAGCAGGAAAAGTCCTCATTTTGAGGCAATTGGTGGATATAAGAGATATGTAGCCTATCTCCCACTATTCTGTGAGTCTTCTCCTTGCTCCCATTACATGGTTGTAGCATTGAGATCCTAACCCAAGATCTATCGAGTCTAATTTGTGGAGAGAGTTCCATCTTTCTGAACTCCCACACCTTCTGATATTCAATACTCTCTCTGACCAGAGATAAGAGTGATGAGGCACACCCCTCATACCCTCTCATCTGCTTCACCTTAGCCCCTCAATGGCAAGGTTAAGAGCGCCATTCACCTATTCCAGTGGACTTTTTAAGTCAAACCCTTTGATTGAGCCTCCTTGTTTGGTTATAGTGGGTGTTAAATGACTTTGTTGCTTGATTGATTGTTGCATTTGTACATGCTTACTTGCCATTGTGCATTCATCATTATTGATTGTTAATTCTTGTATGATCATTATTGCATCTGTCCTTGTGACATTGTTGTTTTCCCATTGAGGACAATTGTAAGTCCATATTGATTGGCTTTTGTTCCTATGACATGGAAGGGATAGAGTGTAAGACCACTTCATTGGTCACTCATATCCTCTTTGCTCTTTGATTGAGCTTGTTGTTGTATGTGAGGATTCATTGTAAGCCCATGTAATTTGGCATTTGTTTTCCTATGATCATTGTGGAGGTCAACCTAAGCCCATATAGATTGGCAATTGATTTCCATGTTTTGTTTTTGTTTTGCTTTATGAGATTGGAGTAAGACCATTTATTGGCATCCGGTATCATTGCTTTATTTTAGGAGATTGGTGTAAATCCATTTATTGGTATCCGGTATCCGCTTTTTGCTTTTGTGAGATTGGTATAAGACCATTGATGGCATCCGGTATCACCTTGCTTTTATTTGCTTATTTGCTTTGTTGCCTCATTCCTAAGGACACACTTGAATCATCTTCTATATGATTTCAAGAGGTGAACCTTTATAAGAAGTTTTACATTCCATCATCCATACCCTCTTTGTCCTAAACCTTTTCACACTTTGCTTTCAAAATTTTTGACTTGTTGTGCAAACATTCTCACCTCTTTTCAAATTAGAAACCTGGACCATAAGTCCTTGACTTTTCAAACTCCATTTCATAACACTTCTTTGAATCAATCTTAATCATACCTTGACCATACTTTGTAAATAATCATAATCAATTAACTTCACCCATTCAATTGTTTTGGCTTTGTCCATTGTTAATATGTTTTCATGCATTAGCCTTAGGTTTTAATTACCATAGTGGTTGATGTAATTCTTACCTTGTCCTTAGTGAGTTGATTGTAAGACTTCCGTACTGAAAACAGGGTTAACCCCTCTAGTACGTCGAAGCTATCCTCGCATGGTGGATTGTTGATTCAGGTTGAGTTTTCTCCCATTGGTAATGAAAAGCCTTAGTGCTCTTGTTTTAAAATTGAACTCACTAATTTTTGGAAATCTTTTAGCCGAACTACGGCGTTTTGATCCTTACCTTTGATGGAAGGTACGTAGGCAACGGGTTCATCCGTTCGAACACAAAAATAACTAACTTGTATATTCTTTTCTCATCATCCCACTCATGTTTGCACAATATGTCAAAACAAATAAACATTTTTTATACAACAAGTGTGAAAAGGGCTCCCTAGGAGTACCTAGGACGTGATGGGTGCCTAACACCTTCCCATTGCGTAATTTACCCCTTATCCAGATTCTCTGATCTTTTTCATTAGTTTTCTACGTGTAAAACTTCTTAGGTTTTTGTTCGCTTTTTAACCAGTCCTTAGGATAAATAAAAGTGCGGTGGCGACTCGAATTCATTGTATACTTTGCTTATGGTTTAACCAATAAATCATATAGCGACGAATACACCGCTACAGTAGTTAGTAAGGTTATGTTAGCTTGTCACAAGATAATGTAGCGCTATGTTAAGCAATCGTAAGTGGACTAATGTAGTAGTCACACCTATCTGAGGCCGGTCAATAAGAATATAGGCAAAGAACACAAGTTAAAGGTCATGACTAGTAAGCCAAGCTCCATAAACTTGCCATGCCAAAACAAAAGGGGAAGGGTCTTGTATTGAGTTTTGGTTATTTGCTTGACCAAGAAGCAACCTATCTTGGACACAAAATAACTCACTTGATCATGGATCAAGTCGAGTTTGGTTTGGATCAAAGAAGGTTACGCTTCTCATTTGTCAAGACCAACCACAAGACTTTAACTCATTGGCCATTGATGGAAAGAAAGGGATGAAGATGAAATGGAGAGAAAAAGAAGACAATAATCAAATCCAATTGATCAAATGTGAATCAAATCAACATCAATCAACACCAAACAGAAGAGAAATGAAGATAACAAGTCAAAGAGTCAATGATATTTTTTTGATATTTTTTGAATTAAAATAAAATGCAAATAAAAAATAAACACATAAGGTTGAACCTCAAATTCAATTCAAATTAACTTCAAAAAGTCCAATTAAATTCTCATAGGTTCAACATAATCAAACAAGCTTTGACTAATTTTCTCAGCAATTTTTGAAATCAGAAAGCAATTAAAAATAATTAAAAACAATTAAAAATAGTATAATATGAATTAAAATCTTAAATAATCTCAAAACAATCAAGAAATTGTTGAGACTATTTTTCATTGACTTATCATGATCCATAAATGCTATGAAATTATTTTTGGATTTGTTAAAAGTCAGAAAGTATTTTAAAATGAATTAAAACCATTAAAAATCAAATAATCCATGAAAAATATCAAATGAAGTCACAAAAATAATAAAAAATCATAATATGAAACTAGATTTTTCAAGAATTTTTTTGGAATTGGTCTCATATTTTTTTGACTTCAAATAAATTTTTAATGAATTTTTGAAAATAAAAGGAATTAACAGAAAATAAAAAGAAAATGGAATAAATGAAAAAAAAATGCAGCCACATGATGCAACTCAATAATTGACGTGGCATCAATGGATGGTCCAAATCTGAGGACATACGCTGGGCTTGAGTCAAACGCGCTACACAAGGTATTAAATGAAGTATTTAAAATGAACGTGTGAGATTAGATCGTGGCAAGGTGATCCAATGGTCCAAGTGTGCACACATGGTGGTGGTGGTGGAAACCACCATCTTCTCCGGCCAGACAACAAATTCCGGCCACCAGTTGCAGGAAAATGAAACTTAATGAAAATTAAAAACAAGGCCATGGAAATGAAGCTCGTGTGATGGAGATCATCACTATACCAATGGATCTCCCTCACTCTTCCTATATTGAGAGAAATGAGAAGGAGAAAATTATGGTGTTCAAACTGAAAGTTCATGAAATGTAAAATTGAAAGCATCATAAGCTTGCCTCAAGTGTGAGGACTTTAGAAAACCACAGAAACACAAGGATACTACATTGTCTTAAGAGTTCTAGATCCAAAAAGTTTGAGATTATACCTCTGAATTAAAGAACTTCTAGCCATGGATCCTTCAAGATCCTTGCTCCTCTTTGATCCTTGAGTGTAATGTGTCGCAACTTGAAAAATACAGTGCGCGAAAAAACAACCGGCGAAAGAAAATGACAGAAGAGTCGCCACCGTGCGTTATTCATCCCAAAGGAGGGAAAGGAAACGCTCAAAGTAAACCTGAAAAAGGAAAGGACAAGACGGGGTCTCGCAACCAAATCTTGGGTTCGGGAGTCGGTTATGCGAAGGGAAGGTATTAGCCCCCTACGCATCCGTAGTACTCTACGGGATCCACTTTTGTGGTTTTCGTCTAAAGGGTGTGGGTTTACCTAATGTGTTTATTCACTAAAAAAGGTTAAGAGAAATGACTCGCGCGGATGTCGCATCCATTGCATACGTATCTCATCTGAATATGAGAATCAGAGTCTTCGTAGCTCGGCTGACCTATGGGTTGGGGGATGTGTGCTCGCTAAGACATCGCGTCTTATGCCTACGTATCTCATCTGGAATGAGAATCAGAGCAAGCCGTAGTTCGGCTAACTACGGGATTATGGATTGGGTTTTGGACGAACGACGTCACTACGCAATCTACCGAATGCTCGACCTTTGGAGACTTACTCGCCTGTAGTAGAAGGAGTTGACGTGTTGCTTTGGGTTTTAGGGTTTGGGATGCTCGAGGGCAGAAAGGCAGTCCTAGGCGAAGGAACCGCGCTACCTGTGGGGATATGAATACAAAACACAAAACATGTATCTCAAAGTAAAATGCCACCAAGGGGCTCAAACGTTGCCTCCTATCGAGGTCTTCCAGCTAAGAAAGCGGTAAAGTACGAGAAAGGGAAAAAATTACCACACGGATAAAGATCCGAAGTTACAGCAGTTAAAGGATTAGCAACCCTTAGATCTCTCCAGCTAGATCATCAAAGAAAATCAGTCAATACGAGTAATCAGAATAAACCTCCGCATGGTATCCCTGCAAGAGTATGTGAGTCCTCACAAAAACTTGACAAAAGGGTTAGAGTAACAGGATGAAAACAAGAGAAAACAATGCCATGGAAACACAAGACAGGTTAGAACAAAACAGAACAAAAAGCAAATACTGTCACGTTCGCGACTGCTTCGCCTAGCGAAGGCTTAGCGAAGCTTCGCTACAGGCTCGCCTAGCGAAGCGGCTAGCGAAGGCCTGCGGGTTTTGGATTCCTCCTTGATAACAGTTCGATCTCTATGATCCGAAACCCTGTGGTATCCATCTCATAAACGAAAACGATTAAAACATTCAAGGTATTGTTACACATTCATGCCTATTCGAACCCGTGGGCAAAACCTGGTATTACCTCATACATTCATAATATTCAAATTCAAGGCGTAAAGTAATATGAACAAAGGCATACCTGATGAGAGAGACTGATTAAGATTGAATGGTACGGCTGGATCTGCAAAGTAATACTAGGGTTTGTGTGAGGCGGAGTGAACTTCTCAGAGCTGCCTGAAGGTTGCTGCAGAGTAGTTCCTAGGTCTCTTTCTCCAGTCTCTGGTCTTTTCTGTTCAGCCAGTGTTCAGGGTTTATTTCATTGACCACTCTGGTATTTATAGGCCAAATTTCGCAGCTTGTGGGCTTTGAATGAGGTTAGCTCAAGCCCAAAACTTTTCTGTTACTCTCTGAAATACGCGCCCTTCGCCTAGCGAAGGATCTGCTCGCCTAGCGAGCATGACAGTGCTCTTCGCTAGGCAAAGCACCTGCTCGCCTAGCGAGCGTAACAGCTCAGCAGCAGATTCTTGCTTCTTCCATCTTGGCGATTTGTACAGCGAATAGGCCCCATTTTGTCCTGTTGGTAGTACCTCAAGTCTTTTCCTTGTGGTGACTGATCATTTGAATAAAACCCACAAAGTGTCCTGGATGATGTTCAAGCTTCTTGGAGCTAACTCTGATTGTCATGATGCAATCTGATATGAAATGCTAAATGACCTAAAAAATGAATGCATGAATGAGGAGGGCAAATTTTGGGGTGTTACAGCTGCCCCTATTCAATCATCAGCTAACCCGAGTAGGATGAAAGCGAATAACTTATCAGACAAACGGGGTGAGTTGTAATTGAATACCAAAGACAAACCGAAAATTTGTGCTCCGAGAACATCACAAAAATGCGGAAATACACCGCGCTGTTTATTCTTCTTAACCTATTAGTCTTCTGACTTAATCTGGAGTTTCGATTCTCTGGCTGAACCTATACTCAATTTAGTCCTCGGGTTGGATATTAATTTTGATCCTCGGGCTGGATACATTTTGATCTTCTGGCTTGATCTTCTTCGATCTTCTGGCCAGATCTTCTTCGTTTCGATTGTCTGGCTGAATCTATTTCCTTTGATTCTCTGGCTGAATCTACTTCGATCTTCTGGCTAGATCTGAATTGTTTCGATTCTCTGGCTGAATCTATTTCCGGTCTTCGGGCTAGACCTGACTTCAATCTTCTGGCTAGATCTTCTTTGTTTCGATTCTCTGGCTGAATCTATTTCGATATTCTGGCCAGATCTGGGTTGATTTGATGATAAATTCCCATCATTAGGATCCCGCATTTGAGGCATGCACTGGTTGACCCTCTTGAATATTCCGCTTTTGGGCTTCGTACATATTCTTCGGGCTAGAACATGTTGTAACGACTCCTCAATTAGACTTGGGCTTGCTGGGGAAATAAAACTTGTAGGCGACTTCACTGGGGAATCTTCAAATTGAGCCTTAGGCTGGCTTACTGGAACATGATCCTCAGGCTGAATCTTCGAAACGACCCTCAGGCTGGATCACTGGAAAACGATTCTCAGGCTGAATCTTCAAAATGACCCTCAGGCTGGATCACTGGAAAACGATTCTCAGGCTGAATCTTTGAAATGACCCTCAGGCTGGATCACTGGAACACGATTCTCAGGCTGAATCTTCAAAACGACCCTCAGGCTGGATCACTGGAAAACGATTCTCAGGCTGAATCTTCGAAATGACCCTCAGGCTGGATCACTCACGCTTGATCCTCTGGCTGGATCTCATGACCTTGGTTGTAAAGTAATTCTTCAGTCTGCTTGGAAGAACCTGTTTATTAGCTTATGTGTATGCTTGATATGATATGCATGTAAATGCAAATGTTATGCATGGTGTAAAAAGAAATATGCTTGGGGAAGCAAACTCCGGTAGGGAACAGATCGCTGTATCAATCCTTGAATGCTCTGTGGGGAATGATCCGTCTGCCGGGACCAATGGGCCACCAAAAATAAATTGGCTGCTTGAAAAGTTGACCTTGCGGGGGGAGTATCAACTATGGAAACTTTTCTCGGCGAGGCTCTGTGAGGAGAGTCTGTGGGGAAAACACTTCCTGGGGAAATATCGTAGGAAACGACCCTTGCTGGGGATATAAACTTGCTAATCGCTCTCAAGCTGGGGATTAACAAATCTGTTAAAAATAATCTGCTGGGGAATGAGATGAACACTGGGAACACCACCCTCTTGTCCGTTGGGTATGCAACCACTCCGCTGTTGCTAGGAAGATACAGTCTGACACTGTCAACTCCGCTGGGGATAGACAGTCTGGATACTGTCAACTCTGTTGGGGAACATGCTCTGCTGAGGAGAGACTTTGTCAACCGCTTGGGGATGAGGATTCATGACTTGGCATCCGGTTCCTGTGACCACAACCAAAAATACACGTATGCCTCGGGGGAATTACTCGGTTTGAATTCACTGTTCGGGATTAAGCACATTCAAAGCAATTTTAAATGTTTTCCTGTGCAAATCATCTGCAAAAGCCACCATTATGTTCATATGCAATATGTTTTATCAAAAATTCGGACATTTTTTGCAAACAAACTGATAAATGAAAAATAAAGAGGCTCTTTAACTGAATTATTCGACTCTTACTGGGGAGAAAATTTGTGCCAGGAATAGGCGAGGGTATTAGGAAGCTGATCCTTGAAAAGAGGTGATCGCTATAAAAAGAGAACTATCTTAATGGCAATGGGATATGGGGTCCCACCGAGTTTCGACTCTGCTATGGCTCGTATGTCCTCAAGACGCTCTGCTCATCTTGCTTTCTGAAGTGGATGATTAGTCGATCTTTAACCTTCGAAGATTGCCGGATTGAATGAAACGGTGATATAACACTGATGAACTCAGATCACAGTCATTCGCTTATTCCCTAACTTTTGCCTGGATCGCCCCCTTTTCGGGTTTTCAATCCACCGGGATACCCATTTTTTGCCTGAGCCGCCCTTTTGGGTTTTCGACTCACCGGGTGTACTCCTTTTTTATATCCCTAATTTTTGCCCGAACCTCTTTATTCCTTTTTTTTTGGTTCGTCGGGATGCCCTTTTTTGCCTGGACTATTCTTTTTACTGTCCAGCGGGTCTATTTTACGCGAAGTATTTTTTTTTTAACTGTGTCTGAGTTGACAGGGGACGGGAAGTCTTCGCCATCCATGGTTGTTAGCATCAGAGCTCCGCCAGAGAAAACTCATTTAACCACGTATGGACCCTCATAGTTCGGTGTCCATTTGCCCTTGTGATCTGTGTTGGGAGGAAGAAATATTTTGAGTACCAATTCACCAACTTGATACCCCCGAGGGCGCACTTTCTGACCAAATGCTTTCTTCATTCGTCTCTGACTGAGATACGTCAATTCTGGGTACGTAGTTCCAGCATAGCACCATTTCCCGTTGGTTTGATTGATGACCGAAACTGAATCCCCGTATACATCCAGGGTTTTAATCTGTATATTGATGGCTTTTTGTGAAGTGTATTGGATGTCATACTCTGTCAGTATCATTTGTCACCTAGTAATCTTTCCGGTAAGTGTTGGCTTTCCAAAAATATACTTGACTGGATCCATTTTTGATATCAATAGAGTCGTGTGAGTCAACATATACTATCTTAGTCGGCGAGTAGCCCATGCCAAAGCGCGGCAAGTTTTCTCGAGCAATGAGTATCTCTGTTCACAGTCGGTAAACTTTTGCTAAGGTAGTATATTGCATGCTCTTTTCGACCTGACTCGCCATGCTGACCGAGCACACAACCCATTGACCTTTCTAACACAGTCAAGTACATGATCAACGGTCTTTCCTCTCGGCCTATAGTCTTGCCCCGATCTTGATCTCTTTCTTGTCGTCTGCGGTACCAGTGTTGACGGTCTCAATCATTTCCTGATAAGGTGTAATAGCTCGGTCCTCCTGTTTCAACAACCTGGCTAACTCCTCAGGCAATTCACAATCTTCCTTAACCCCTTCTTCGGCTCGATAGATAGAATTGTCGAAGTCATACTTGGCCATAGCAGTGTCGTTAGCAGTGAGATCCGGGTGATCAGTTTTACGAGGTGTTTTTTTTTTTTTTTTTTTTTTTGGAAAGAAAAACGAAAAAGAAACATGAAAAAGAAACATTGCCGTTTTTGTAAAAGTAAAAATAATTGAAAGAAAGAGAACACAAAATTGTTCGCAAAAGCCGTCCTTTATTGATGATAAAAATAATTGCGAAATGCAACTAAATGGATGGCCCTACAAATGAGCCGTTACACCTCGGGCAAAGTGTAAGACTTTATTATGCATGTAATAAAGGAGAACAATAAAAATCACTCTTTCAGTAAAGTAATCCGGACGGTTTTTTCAAACGACCAATTGTCGAGCTTTTCTCCCGGGACACACGGGCGAATCTAGCTATCTAAGTCACAGTCGCTGTCAGCCTTGTCTTCGTCTGCAGCATTGACGATGTGGGGAGAAACCAAATCCCCGCTGGAGAGAGTACCGGTTTCATTCTTCTGAGATCCCGGATCATACCCCAATCCAAACTTGTCTTCTTTGATGACTGGCTCCACAAATTTGCCCCAGCCTTGGGCATTACCTGCTTTAACCACTTCAACAGCTTGCTTGTATGAAGAGATAGAAGTACCGACCTTCTCAAACTCAGGTGAAAAGACAGCTTCGGGCGCGACCTCATTGATGTTTATGGCTTCGAAGCCCTGACACAGCATCTCGTACATCTCGCCGTCCATCTCTACATACTTAAATGTAGACAGGTGGCTAACAAAAATATCCTCTTCACCATAGACAGTGACGACCTGGCCTTCTAGTTCATATTTGAGCTTCTGGTGGAGGGTAGAAGTAACAGCACCGGCAACATGAATCCAAGGCCGACCTAGCAGACAGCTGTAGGCAGGCTGGATATCCATCACATAAAAGGTGCTCTTGAACACCTGCGGTCCAATCTTAACTGGCAACTCAACTTCGCCAAAAACAGCTCTCTTAGAGCCATCAAAAGCCCTCACAACTAAGTTACTTGGCTTCAGGATGGTGTCATCGCAATCCAACTTCGTTAAGGCTTTCTTTGGAAGAACATTCAGAGAAGAGCCTGTGTCAACCAAAACATGGGAAAGCACCACCCCTTGGCACTCCATTGTGATATGCAAGGCTTTGTTGTGATTCCTGCCCTCAGATGTCAGGTCATTATCGGTGAAACCTAGCCCCCCGCTAGCGTTTACATTGGAAACTACCGACTCCAACTGGTTAACACTTATCTCCGGTGGAACATAGGCCATATTCAGTACTTTCAACAAGGCTGCTCTGTGCGCCTCGGAGCACAACAATAGTGAGAGAATGGAGATCTTTGAGGGTGTCTGATTTAGCTGGTCGACTACCTTATAGTCACTTTTCTTGATAATCCTCATGAACTCATCCACTTCCTTCTCGAATGCGGTCTTAGGAGGATTTTCCTCAGTAGTAACCTCTTCGGCGGCCATCTGTTTCCCTTTAGCCTTGGCAGCTGCCTCGGCTTCAGTATTCGCGCGTAATGTTGATGGTGCAAATAGGCGTCCACTGAGAGTGAAGCTACCAACCCCTCCAACATTGTCTACAACGGAGCTACCAATGTCAATGTCTTCTTCGTTAACTTTCTGCCCCTGGCAGTAGATATCAGCCCCATAGTGCCACGGGATAGCACTGTCTTTCTCATACGGAATGGGTCCTGGTATTGTGATGGTGATCAGACCAACCAGAGTCGGTTGAGGGTTGTCAGAGTAAATTGCAACTGGTGCTGGACTTTCGATGTTCACCGCTGCTGGTTCTGTACTTTCTGGGAAATATATTGTTGTCGGAGCGAGTCTCTCGGGAACATATATTTCTTCAGGAGTGAAATAAAACGTCACCGTCGATACATCATTCTTCACTGGACGGGCCTGATCTAACTGAAGACAACCTTCATCTATCAGTTGCTGAATACCCCTTCTCAAACTGTCACATCCGTTTTCGGCAGCTTGACAATTTCTGCATTCTTCCCCACAGCCCGGGAAAATCTGTCCTTTCAGAAGTCGGTCTTTAACCACCGATAGCAAAGTCTTCACCTTAGTCACATCAGAAACCAAATTCAAAGTTTCCCCACTATCAACAGCATTAATCCTCTGCCCGTCGTGAGCCGGCATCGGGTTCTGGATAACATTAGGCACCGGAGCAAAATTGATAGCCTGGGCATCTCTCAAATCTTGTACCTTTAACTGGAGAGCCTTGCAATTATCTGTAGTATGGCCAGGTGCGTTGGAGTGAAGAGCACATCTGGCGTTGACATCATAACCTCTAGGCAAATTATTGGGATCGATTGGTGGGGCCAGAGTTCTCAACGTAACCAGATTCATGTCAATCAGCTTGGGAAGTAATACTGAATAAGGCATTGGGATTGGCTCGATGACCCGGTCCGTCTGCCTTGGACGTTGTTGATAGTGTCTCTGCTGACCCGGATTACCTCCTTGTTGTTGATTGTTGTACCTGGGTTGTTGTTGCGGATGATATTGCGGTTGAGGAACAGGTGTTGGAATAGTGACTGCGGCCACTTGATCTTGATAATAATTAGGGCGTCCTCTACCCCTGCTTCTGCCGGCATACACAACGTTTGTCTCACCTTCTCTTCTTCGCTGACCGTTACCACCAAACGGTCTCTTAGGACCTGATGGGTTGGAAACACTATTGTCTTGAATTCGGCCCATCTTCAACAGACTCTCAATTCTTTCTCCAGCAATTACTATCTCTGCAAAGCTGATTGACGGGCAAGCAGCCAATCTCTCAATATAATTGCCTTGAAGAGTGTTCATGAACATGTCCGCCATCTCCCTTTCAGACATAGGGGGTTGGACGGACGCAGCAATCTGTCTCCAACGCTGAGCATACTCTCTAAAGGTTTCCTTGGCAGTCTGAGACATACCTTGCAACAAGGTCCGATTTGGAGCCATGTCCAAGTTGTATTGATATTGCTTAACAAAAGCCTCAGCCAAGTCTTTCCAGCTCTTGATGGTAGTACGAGACAAATGAGAATACCATTCACGAGAAGCTCTAGTTAGACTGTCTTCAAAATAGTACATCCACAGCTTTTCATCTTCCATGTGAGCTCCCAACCTTCCCAGATAAGATTGGAGATGAGTGCGTGAGCAAGAAGCCCCATTGTATTTCTCAAAAGTAGGGGGTTTGAACTTGTGAGGAATCCTTACTCCCTGAACCAGACCAAGATTTGTGACATCAAAGCCTAAGGAATTTTGAGACTCCAAAGATTTGAGCTTCTCAGCAAGCTCATCCATACGGCGAGTGGTCTCAAGGGCCTCGTCGTGCAAAGAAAATTGATCATACTGATAATCTTCAGTAACGGGGCGCCCGTTAATCCGAATTCCTTGATTCACATTGTACCTTCTGCCAATACCATTCCCAACATTCCCTGTGTTGCCAACATTACCCGGGTTTCCATTAGCATTTGCGTTACCAGTGTTCACAGGGTTATCGGCGCTCCCAGGGTTACAGGGGTTTCCCTCAGCATTTGGTATCTCCACCTCCGGATCGGGTCTCGGTTGCTCAACCAATTCCCTCAGCTTTTCCTGACCTGCTGCCATACCAGTCATCAATGTCATGAACTGATCCATCCTTTCACGCATATCAGCCAGCTCTTTCTGTACTTGGTCCATCGCTAGTCGTGGACGATTTTCCTTTGTCGGGTACCTGTGGACTCGCTTGGGACCAATAACTGCCTGATACAGGGAACAAACATTAGACACTGCGGTGACACTTGCAAAACAAACAAGGGTTAGTATGCATGGTATGCGATGCACTGCTTATTCAGTTTTGAGGCACCCCCGTTTTGAAAGGGAATACCCTGCAAATGAATAAGCATGAGATGTTGGATAGAAATATGCAGATAATGTTATGCAATGCAAAGGCATGTCAATCAGAATTGAGGATCCGCTTGAACATCTGTCAGGTTGCACCTCCTGGAGAGAAAATCACTGAGGAATATAATACAAGACTAAAACTCTGCTCCAGAAAACCGGGTTGGTTGGAGGTTAAGGTTTCCTGAATTTAGCCCGCCCCTCACTGGTAGGTTCTAAGAACAGAAGTTCGTCAGCTTTAGCCCTTCAGTCGCGAATAATACGTTTACCACTGAAGGTTTGGTATTATTTCGGGACAAAAGACCTCCATTGACTCCCCTCAACAGGACATCCTAAAGCAAGTTCCCAGTCTCGGGGTCCTCGGGTTGAGCAGCGAGAATGCGCCCACCAGAGCTAACATAATCACGTCTCGGAGGAGAGGCCTCGACTGAGTTCTCGGGAAATGGTCACCAGAGTCGACGATTTCTAAAGGAACATCATGTCGTTACGGAACATCCGTAGGACATAATATATCCAAAAGAAACCTCGTCTGGGTGTGGTTCTTCACGAACGACTTAACGTAGCAACATGCCACGCAAGCCTCATGATCATCCACTCTAAAACCTGTGTGTACACTCAAGCCTGGGTAATGGGCTTATCTCTCGTAGAACACCCCATCCCAACAAACAAACAACAGCTCCAACAGATACAGTAGATGAATGCAAGCAAGTAAGTAAATAAATGTACAAAAGCATGAACACCCAATAAACAAGAAATCACAAAAGCTAGGAGGGACTCGCTTAGGGAAGATGGACCAGCAAGAGGTCAACTTCTTAGTCCCCAGCAGAGTCGCCAACTATCGCAACCTGAAAAATACAGTGCACGAAAAAACAACCGGCGAAAGAAAATGACAGAAGAGTCGCCACCGTGCGTTATTCATCCCAAAGGAGGGAAAGGAAACGCTCGAAGTAAACCTGAAAAAGGAAAGGACAAGACGGGGTCTCGCAACCAAATCTTGGGTTCGGGAGTCGGTTATGCGAAGGGAAGGTATTAGCACCCATACGCATCCGTAGTACTCTACGGGATCCACTTTTGTGGTTTTCGTCTAAAGGGTGTGGGTTTACCTAATGTGTTTATTCACTAAAAAAGGTTAAGAGAAATGACTCGCGCGGATGTCGCATCCACTGCATACGTATCTCATCTGAATATGAGAATCAGAGTCTTCGTAGCTCGGCTGACCTATGGGTTGGGGGATGTGTGCTCGATAAGACATCGCGTCTTATGCCTACGTATCTCATCTGGAATGAGAATCAGAGCAAGCCGTAGTTCGGCTAACTACGGGATTATGGATTGGGTTTTGGACGAACGACGTCACTACGCAATCTACCGAATGCTCGACCTTTGGAGACTTACTCGCCTGTAGTAGAAGGAGTTGACGTGTTGCTTTGGGTTTTAGGGTTTGGGATGCTCGAGGGCAGAAAGGCAGTCCTAGGTGAAGGAACCGCGCTACCTGTGGGGATATGAATACAAAACACAAAACATGTATCTCAAAGTAAAATGCCACCAAGGGGCTCAAACGTTGCCTCCTATCGAGGTCTTCCAGCTAAGAAAGCGGTAAAGTACGAGAAAGGGAAAAAATTACCACACGGATAAAGATCCGAAGTTACAGCAGTTAAAGGATTAGCAACCCTTAGATCTCTCCAGCTAGATCATCAAAGAAAATCAGTCAATACGAGTAATCAGAATAAACCTCTGCATGGTATCCCTGCAAGAGTATGTGAGTCCTCACAAAAACTTGACAAAAGGGTTAGAGTAACAGGATGAAAACAAGAGAAAACAATGCCATGGAAACACAAGACAGGTTAGAACAAAACAGAACAAAAAGCAAATACTGTCACGTTCGCGACTGCTTCGCCTAGCGAAAGCTTAGCGAAGCTTCGCTACAGGCTCGCCTAGCGAAGGCCTGCGGGTTTTGGATTCCTCCTTGATAACAGTTCGATCTCTATGATCCGAAACCCTGTGGTATCCATCTCATAAACGAAAACGATTAAAACATTCAAGGTATTGTTACACATTCATGCCTATTCGAACCCGTGGGCAAAACCTGGTATTACCTCATACATTCATAATATTCAAATTCAAGGCGTAAAGTAATATGAACAAAGGCATACCTGATGAGAGAGACTGATTAAGATTGAATGGTACGGCTGGATCTGCAAAGTAATACTAGGGTTTGTGTGAGGCGGAGTGAACTTCTCAGAGCTGCCTGAAGGTTGCTGCAGAGTAGTTCCTAGGTCTCTTTCTCCAGTCTCTGGTCTTTTCTGTTCAGCCAGTGTTCAGGGTTTATTTCATTGACCACTCTGGTATTTATAGGCCAAATTTCGCAGCTTGTGGGCTTTGAATGAGGTTAGCTCAAGCCCAAAACTTTTCTGTTACTCTCTGAAATACGCGCCCTTCGCCTAGCGAAGGATCTGCTCGCCTAGCGAGCATGACAGTTGTAACACCCCGATAAAATATGATAATTATTTAAATTAAGTTAATAGTATATTTATTAATTTAATTAAATAATTGGATTATTATTGGAATTATTATTATTATTGGAATAATATAAATTGGAATATAAGTTGGAATATATATAAGAGTTCCATTTGGTAAAGAAAGGTTTTTTCACGTGAAAAGGGAAAAACGACAGAAAAGTGGAGAAAGGGCAAAAAGGAAGAGCAGGAGAAGAAGGTTGAAGAAGGAAGAGCTTGAAGCTAAAGGATTGCCAGATTAATTCAGGTAAGGGGGGTTTATCGTCGTTTAATGGGTATTATGGATTAACATGTAATGGGTAGTGATAAGCCGTTGAATTGACCCTAATTGGGATGTTGAATGCTGAAAAATTGAGATGAATAAGTTATGTTAAAGCTGTAATTGAATCTGTAATTGGATGAGTCTTGATTTTCCGAAAGTGTAGCTTTTTACGGAATTGGAATCGGAGGTCCGGAAGTCCTCCAACGGCGGAAAATGCGGAGAATTCTGCATTCTGCTTCGTGTTAGCGCAGGAACAGCTTTCTGTCTTGCGTTAACCGGTTAACACTGTTATGAATTGTGAAAATATTGCTGTCTGTCTTGCGTTAACCGGTTAACCCAGGGTGTTAACCGGTTAACACTGTTATGAATTGTGAAAATATTGCTGTCTGTCTTGCGTTAACCGGTTAACCCAGGGTGTTAACCGGTTAACACTGTTGTGAATTGCCAGGAAGCGTGTTCTGTGTTACGTTAACCGGTTAACCCAGGGCGTTAACCGGTTAACACTGTGTGAAAAGTGAAAAATTTATATTTTAAATGTGGTGTACATGTTTGATGTTTGGCCTATATTGGCGTGTGATATAATAGGGATCATTTCCCGTTGTTTTGAGTGGTAGGGGTATTAGTAGAGTGTGCTAATACTGTGATTGATTATGTGGCATGATATGATTATGTGATAAATATGTGGATGATGTATGATTGTATGCATAATGTTGTAGATGTATCTATTATGTATGCAATTGTGAATGGACTGTTTATGGCTTAGAGTGTGAGCATATGTCCATTGTGGATGATTGTTGATGTTGCATGACTAAGTGATTTAGCTTGCATATTGTGGCCTTTATGGTGGTAGCTAATTCCCATGGTGAGGAATTAGTGAGTGAGTTATTGTGGATTGTTGTTGATGTTTGCATGCTAGGTGATTAGCGTGCATATCATAGCCCTTGGGGTGGTAGCTAATTCCCATGGTGAGGAATTAGTGAGTGAGTCACTAGGTCTCAAATGAGTGGGACTAGTGAGCTTGGTAGCCGTATCTGGATTTGATCGGTGAGGTTGAACTATATGTTCACGAATAGTCGGTACCGCATGCATGGAGTCTCATTGCATAATGTATGTATTGTGTATAATATGAATGGATGTGTTCCAATATTATACGTGTGTTTTGATGTTTATGTTGAGCATGATTATGAGTATGAGTTGATGTTGCCGTTACTGAATGTGTGACATGATTAGGGTGATGAGATGTGTTCATTTACTTAGCATTACATGATATTTTATAATGCTTATTATACCGATTGAGGAACTCACCCTTACAACTATGTTTCAGGTAACGAGCAGTGATTGAGTAGAAGCTAGTGCTTGGAGTCTAGTGTAGTTCCTTAGTGGGTCATGCTCTGGTAGATGTAACATCGGGACGGGATGTTTTGCCTTGTTTTATTTGATTGTGGTTGAACAGTTTACATGTAATGTGTTACATGTTTTGCATGTTGATTAGATTTCTATCCGCTGCGAATTATGCAAAGGTTTATTTTGATGAATAAATGAGCATGACGAGTTAATTTGGAACATGGTGTGAAGTGTCAAGTGTGACACCCTTAATTGCATATTTACTCTGATTTATGTTTGGTTGTTTTAATTATTTATTGGGGTATTTTAGAAGGGTGTTACATTAGTGGTATCAGAGCATAGTTGGTCGAGTCGAGTCGTAATTATTCTGTTTCCCTGTACGTGATAGGTGTTGTGTAACCCTATCAGTACTTATTGTTTTAGCTTGTTGGGTTTTCAGAATAGAGATGGCTGGAAGAGGTAGAGATGATGCTGCGATTGCTGAGGCTCTAGGTATGCTAGCTGGAGTACTTGGAGGAAATCCGAATGTTGTGGGACTGGGAGCTGCTCGTCAACTAAGTGAGTTCCAGAAGAATAATCCTCCAATGTTCAAGGGAGCATACGATCCAGATGGTGCTCAGAAGTGGTTGAAGGAGATCGAGAGGATCTTCCGAGTGACTGAGTGTGGCGATAACCAGAGGGTCAGGTTCGGTACGCATATGCTGTCTAAGGAAGCAGATGATTGGTGGGTTGCTACCCGCACTGAGTTGGAAGCTGCTGGGAATGCTGAGATCACTTGGGCGGTGTTCAGGGAGAGATTCCTGAGGAAGTACTTTCCAGAGGATGTCTGTAGCGGTGTATTCGTCGCTATATGATCTATCGATTAAATCACAAGCTATGAGATACATGAAAAATTTCGAGTCGCCACCGCACTTTTATTTATCCAAAGGATTGGCTAAAAAGCGAACAAAAGCCTAAGAAGTTTTACACGTAGAAAACTAATAAAAAGATCAGAGATTCTGGGTAAGGGGTAAATTACGCAATGGGAAGGTGTTAGGCACCCACTACGTCCTAGGTACTCCTAGGGAGCCCTTTTCACACTTGTTATGCAAAGTTATTATTTGTTATGACATAAGGATTGTGCAAACATGATTGGGATGGTGAGAAAAGAATATACAAGTTTTATTATTATTGGGTTATTGGGTTCGAACGGATGAACCCGTTGCCTACGTACCTTCCATCAAAGGTAAGGATCAGAACGCCGTAGTTCGGCTAAAAGATTTCCAAAAGTGGGTTAGGTTCAATTTTAAACACAAACCCTAGGTCTTACGTTATCCACGGGAGAAAACTCAACCTTATATAAACAACAACGTCCACCATGTGAAAAAAGCTTCAACTTGCCAGAGAGGGGTTAACCCTATAATAGGCAAGGAAGGCTTACAATTCAATCACTAAAGACAGAAGGTGAGATTAACATCAACCACTAAGATAAATCAAACCTATAGCTCATGTATGAAAAGATTAATGGACAAAGCCAAAACAAGTGAATGAGTGGAGTTACTGATTATGATTATGAAAATGGAGTCAAGGTATGATTAAGATCAATTCAAATAAGTACTATGAAATGGAGTTTGGAAAAAAGGTCAAGGACTTGAGTCCAGGTTTTTAGTTAGAAAACATGAAAATGTTTGCACAACACTTATGTCAAGTTTAAAAGATAAAATGTGAACAGGTTTAGGACATAATGGATGATGAATGGATGAGGATGGAAAGTAAAACTTCTCAGAAGGTTCACTTCTTGAAATCATATAGCAGATGATTCAAGTGTGTCCTTTGGAATAGCAATTAATAATAACAAACAAAGCAAGCAAAAGCGGATATCGGATGCCAATCACTGGTCTTATACCAATCTCCTAAAACAAAATGGGATCTCAGATGCCACTCAATGGGCTTACACTAATCTCCACAGGCAAAGAAATAAAAAAAGCGGATACCGGATACCAATATATGGATTTACACCAGTCTCCTAAAACAGAACAGGATCTCAGATGCCACTCAATGGACTTACACTAATCTCCTCAGAAGAAAACAAAAATGAAACACGGAAGTCAACTGCCAATCTATCTGGACTTAGGTTAACTCCACAGTATGCTCACAGGAAATCCAATGCCACATCACCGGGACTTACAATGGATCCTCACATACAAGAACAAAAGCAACAATATGATCACAGGAATGCAAATGCCAACTTACAGGGACTTATAATTGCAACCTCTCATACAAACAGATGAACAAACTTATGATCACAGGAAAGCAGACGCCAACTTACAGGGACTTATAACTGCAACCTCACATACAAATCAAACAGATCAAATTATGATCACAGGATAACAGACGCCAACTTACAGGGACTTATAACTGTATCCTCACATACAAACAGATAAAACAGAAGATATGAGTGACCAATGAGGTCTTACACTCTAACCTTCCATATCACAGGAGCAAATGCCAAAGCAATGGACTTACAATTGTCCTCAATGGGCAAACAACAATGATAGCATCACAAAGATAAATGAGATGATCATGCATTAATGGCAATTGATGATGATGATAAATGCATAGCATACAAGCAAGCAAGTGCATATGAAGCAATCAATCAATCAATGAATAACAAACAGCACACTCTATAGCCAAACAATGGGGGCTCACACAAGAGGGTTTGACTTTGAAAGTCCACTGTAATAGGTAAGAGTCGCTCTTAACCTGGCCATTGAGGGGCTCAGGTGAAGCAGATGGAAAGGAGATGAGGAGTATGCCTCATTGCTTCTATCTCATATCAGAGAGAGCATCAAAGAAAGTGTGGGAGTTCAGAAAGTAGGAACTCTCTCCACATTATTGACTCGATTAGATCTTGGGTTTTTATCTCATTGCTTCAACCATGTGATGGGAGCAGAGAGAGGACACACTGAATAGTGGGGGATAGATTACTTATCCCTACCTTCCACCAATTGCCTTACTTGAAGGACTTTTCCTGCTTAGGACAAATATAAACAAACACAGGCATTGCCTCTTAAGGAGGACTTCAGACAATTTGCCCGGTCAAATAACAGACCGGGTCTCCAGACTACATGAAGAAGAAGTATTTATACCTCAAAGCAAATGCTAAAAAGCAAAGCAAGCAAGCAAGTTCAAAGAACTTAAGCAACTAAAGCACCTGCAAAAATCAAACCAATTATTAAACAGCTCAACAGTCAAAATCAAAAGACAATGAACCAATAGTCAACCACAGAGGGACCAATTGTGCAAGGCACAAAGACTCAAGCATATGAGTCACCTACAAAACAAATGTTAGCACATGATAAACAAATCAACTCAATCAAAATTGAATGATCCTTGGGCATTGGTGCTCAACCTGAAACAGATGAACTCAACATGAGCTTAGAAGACCACTAGGACTAGCCTAGGGTCAAAGAAAGAAAAAGGTCAAGGCAGCAAGAAAAAGTCAACCCAAACCAAATCTAAACATTCAAGAAGCAATCTCAATTGGATTCATAATTACATCATGCATCATGGTCATTTCATATGCAAAGGGATGCAAAGCATGGCAAGAGAAGCATACAAAAGTCAACAGCAAAGACTTCATTCAAAAGTCAACTCAAACATTTTCAAAAATCATGAAATAAATCACACTCAATCCTAACATCTAACATGGTATACATGCAAAATTTCATGGCATTTGGATAAGAGGAAGGCAGTCAACAAAAATCATGAAGTCAAACCAAATTCAAGTAAGCATGGTGGAAGTCAACAAACATGGGTCAACTTCAAAAAATCATATCAATTTGAAAACAGAAGAGAAATGAATGAAATTAACACCAATGCAAAGCTTGAGATGTCTAGTTATCACATATGAAATTTCATGGTCATACAATATGATTTGAGAATTTCATAAAGAATTTGGCAAGGCATAGCACAAAAAGTCAACAAATGACCAAGTATGGAAGAAAATTCCCAATCAAATGGAAAACAGTAAGATTAATTCCAAGAAAATTCATACACAAACTAGACATACAAGGAATCATTCATGCAAAATTTGGGGTCAATTGGATAAGAGGAAGCATGTGAACAAAAATTGTGAAAATGCATGATCATGGTATAGCACCAAATATAACACATAACTTCAGAAAATCATAACTCTCAATCCACAAATGATAAATGCACAAACCTTATATGGAAATGAAGATCAATGTGTCTAGTTTTACCACAAAAAATTTCAAAGGCAATGGATGCAACATGACAATTCCACAAAAGAAATGGTAAAATGTATCATTTATGCACATATGTTGGGAAAATATTTATCAATTAAAATCCAGCCAATGGAAAAATAATTAAAATTCACCATAAAATAAAGGACATTCTTGTGAACATGTGGAAAAAATTTCAAGACTTTTTGATGAAAAATGAAGGAGAAAATGATTTGTGAAATTGGGTGAAATATGGACGAAATGTGAACAAAAATGCATGGTCAAACAAAGTCAACAATGGCAGAGTTGTAATATTGGGTTCATTAATCAAAACTACTGCGTTTTGGCAAGGCAAAACGAAATGTTCTGATTGGCTCCCAGCCAATAGAACAGTACATGGCCAAACAAGTTCAAATTTCTGGTTTTTTTCCAAATGAGACTTTAAGGTTTAAGCAGCAAAGGCAATTGCAAACAAACATCAGCACAAACTTAACATCATGCAATCATCATTCACATAGATTTTGGAAATTCAGATGTAAAGCTCATGAACAGCAGGGCAATCATGTTCATGGTTTATTAACAGCATGCCAAATTCAAACAACATGGTAGACAAATGGCAAAAGCAATGATTCATGTAATTACCAACAGTAGCAGCCATCAACACTCATGCATATATGAACTGGATTTCTAGAAATATGCTAGGTTTTCATGACAGCAACATTCATCACTTCATGCTCATAATCCTCAACTAACACTCGAAACAAGTAGATTACACAACAGCACATAAACAGCATGGTCATGGAAATGTGTAGCAGCAGGACATACATGTGTAGTTACCAACATCCACACCAAAACTTGGTCAGCAATTACAACAGCAGGGCATTTAACAGGATTCTTCAATACAACCATAACACAACAACAAACCAATGCCAACAGTTCATGAGGAAATCTTGCAAGTTTATGGTTCAAGCACTAACAGCATTCATCACCAGTCTACAGCAATGGCCAACAGCATAAACAACAATAACAGGCAACAGCATGAAAAAATTATTGGACAGTTTGAGGTTTAACAGCATGGCAGCTCATGTATTCATCAAAATCATCATTGATTGAAGTTCCAACCAACAAGCAACCAAACAACAGCATGGCTAACAGTATAACAGTGACAACATGTTCAAACAAATACAAACAATAGCAGGCCACATGTCTCATAGATTTTCTGGAAATGATAGGATTGAAACAGCAGCAGGTCAATGTTTATCATGTAATCAAAACAAGTTCATCACCAAAATATTTTCTCAACCAAAAGTCAAGAGGCATGGCAGTCAGCAAGGCAATGACAAAGTTCATGTAAAATTCGACCAGCATACAATAATCATCATCATGTAATCATTAATCAATATTCTATCATGGCAAACCACATAGCAGCTAAGCAACAGCATACAGCACGAACAAACATAACATGAATTATGGTAGATTTCTGGACATGTCCATAGAGTTTCAAACAAGCAGCAAAATTTATGTTCCAGCTTTATCAATCAGTCAAAAACCAACAGCAACATGGAATTTCAAGCACCAAAAGACAAACAGCATGAACAAGTGATTGTGATATTCATATTGCAAACAGACAACAGCAACATTCATGTTTTAAAACTGCAGCAAGGTTTAGCATGGCATCAATGTGTTCATCCATATCCAAACAAAATTTGATCAGCATACAATCAACATGGTATTGGCTCAGGTAATATCAATTAGCAACTAAATAAACACGAGCATAGTTCCATGTAATTAACATTGAGGTCATGGTAATTGCAGTTCCAACAACACATAACTGATATGGCATTGTTAATGTCCATAATGCAACCAAACAACAGCATACAATATGTTCATGCATGGATTTCAGGACAATTCAAATGGGATTTCAAGAAAAATGCAGCAAGGTTTTCATGTGTAGCACCAACCAATGACAAAGCAAGACATGGATCTTGGAAAATTCTGGGCCCATTCATGATTCAAGCATAACAGTAGCAACAACATCAGGTTCATGCTCATGATTCATCATTATTCAAACATCAATCCATAACAAAGCAACAATTAGTCATGAACAAAAAACTGGACAGGGCAGGTTGTAGCAGCAGCCTAATTCATTCATCAGTCTACAGCAACAGTCATAATTATCATGTGCTCATCATGTTTAAAAAAAACATCAAACTAAAATCAAACCAAGCAAAAACACAACAACAGATAGCAGCATATCATTTGTACTCAACAGCAGCACAAAAATCGACCAGCCATAACAGCACTCATCATCCAAGCAAAGTCTGGACAGGACAAATATTTTAACAGCACATGTACACATTTATCATGAAATTTCAACATACTCAGAAAGTAAAATCAAGTAAACCAAAAGCTGTATTCAAGCATGGTGATGACAAAACCAAGCATAATTTTCAGCACAACAAACTATGGAGTGAGATTCAACCAGAAATGCAAAGGACCAATAATCTTATTTTTCAGATTTCTCCCTCCTGAGGGCATCAATTCAAACAGGGCAAAGCAATCTAGAATCAGCATTTGAGGATCTTTCACAAACATAGTATGGCATGGCAAAAAGAGAAGATAGATTACTTACTTGTTTTGGAAGAAAATGTTGAAACAGTGGTGCTTTGGTCGATTCAAGCTCAAACAGTTGGAGATTGTGCTTGGTAGTGAAGGATGATGAAGCTTGTTCAGCTCAAACTTGCTTGGAAACTTCCACAACTCGAATTGCCATTAAAGGATGCTTGCAAAAACAGAGTGAGAGGACAGGGTTCCAGCTTGGTTTGGATGGTGAAAATGCACTCAAAATGTTGTCCAAGTAGTGAAGGAAGCAAGAGTTTCTTGTGGTTTGTGATGATCCTTTCACTTCGAGCCAAAATACCAATTTGCAAGAGAGGAGAGAATGTGTATTTTCTGTGTGGTAGGCTGCAGAACTAGGGTTTGTTTGGACAGAAAAACCATTATATATCACCTGTTTAATACCACTTAATCAAATGATAAGCTGGTTTTGTGTGTAATGATCATTTTGCAAATTGCTAATTGTGGAACAAATGGAAAAAATGGAGGGTGTGTTTGCTGCGAATGGGCCTGCAATCAGGCTGGAAACAGACTGCATTTCTGCTGCTTTGGTTGTACATATGGAATGCTGCAGCATGTTGTACTGGTTTTACTCTTTTTGTACCTCTATTTGCAATATTGCCAAATGTGCATTTTGATTCAAAATAATGATGGAATGATGGTATGGACATGGTTTTGGAATTGGAACAAGTCACAAATGTGATATGGAACATTTCCCAATTGACCAAATCAAGAAAAAGTCAAAAACTCAAAAAGTCAAAGTTTGGTCAAACTTTGAGTTTAAATGCAAGAGGTCCAAAAATGCCATTTTGATTGGCAAGGTTTTAGGTCATGAAATATATATTTTTGGAAAGAGGATGAAAAATTTGGTTTGTAGGAAAAAACCCCACCAAATTTGGCCTTATGGTTTGGGAGATATGGCCCTTTGAAGTTCACAAATTGATGAAAATGATTTGATCATATCTTGACAACCACACATGGGATTTTGATGTTCTAGGACTTTTTGAAAATGGGAAGACAAGATCTTCAACTTTCATGTTGGGCAAAAATTCATTTGGAACTCGTATCATGATGTAAGTTTAAGATCAAGAAGTTTCCATTTTTGGCAGTTGAAATTACAGGTCCACTTTCTATTTCTGGAAATTTTCTGATTGGCTTGATTTTCTTCCATGATGAGGTTGAACATGACATATGAGGCTTATATGAACATGAATAACTCAATGGGGCTTATGTGAACAAAACACGACTCTGATTAGGAAAACAGAAAACAGACAGGAGAACTCACTGGGGAGTGAAGAACTCACACTGGGGAAAGGAATTCCAAATGGAAAATAAATCCATTGGAGAGACACAAGCTGACTCCTGGAGGAGAAGCAACAGAAAAAATCCACTGGGGAAGTAACAAGCAAAATGAGATGTTACCAGGCATACGGGTAACAAACTCAGGAAAATCTGACTCCACAGGGGGACCGAGGTCACAATAGGGAGCAGAAAGGAGGGAACACCAAGGATACCGGTTACTGGGTATATAATAGGTGACCGACCAAAGCGTGAATTGGATTCCACTTCCAAAACACTCATCATCCTGAAGAGAGCTAGAAAAAGCAAACTTGTTTATAGGATGGACATTCAATTCCACAAGGAAAATGAATCTTACTCTGAGGGGAAAACAATCAAAAGATCGACTCAAGAGTGAACGAGATATAATATCCATTACCGTCAGAACGTGGATAGAATACTCAGATGAGACATATTATTCATTACCGGCAGACCGTGAATAATATACTCGAGAGGAAAATTATCCTGTACCGGTTACTGGGTTGTTTAAGGATAAAATCCGAAGACGTGAATTGGTTTTCACTTCCAAAACACTCATCATCCGAAAGGAGGGCTTGAAAAAGCAAATCGACTTACAGGATGGGCATTCGAGTCCACAACGGGAAAACGAATCTTACTCAAATGGGGACACAAACCCAAAGAGTGCATGAGATATAATATCCATTACCGGCAGACCGTGGATAAGATACTCGCATGAGATATATTATCTATTACCGTCAGAACGTAGATAATAAACCCGCATGGTAAGAAACACCAGAGATACCGGTTACTGGGTATATAATAGGTGATCTACCGAAACGTGAATTGGTTTTCACTTCCAAAACACTCATCATCCAAAACACAAACTGGTTAAAGGATGGATATTCGATTCTACAAAGAATACGAATCTTGCTCAGTTGGGGAAAATCAACAAAGGATTCCAACTAAAGAGCGCATGAGATATATTATTCATAACCGGCAGACCGTGAATAATACACTCGAAAGGAAAAGACACCAGAGATACCGGTTACTGGGTATATAATAGGTGACTATCCACAAAGAGAGACAATCGATACCAAGCATACGGGTAAACGAAAGACAACTCAAAGGATAAATTGCAAGCATCCGGCAATTATCCAACAACAAGAATATTCGACTCCGCAAAGGGAAACAACGAATCTTACTCGACCGGGGGAACACAAAAGGCTTCGACTGAAGAGTACATGAGATATATTATTCATTACCGGCAGACCGTGAATAATATACTCGCATGGAAGATTATCCACAACCGGTTACTGGGTTAATAAAGGATAAATCGACCGAACAGAAAGGCATCGGGATACCAAATTAGGTATATAATGATGACCAATCAAAAGGAGCAACAGACATTACAAACAAAAGGGTAAATGAAAGGCGAACTGCTGAGGATAAATTGCAAGCATCCGGCAATTATCGACAGAAGACTAGCTGGGGATGCACTGGTAAATAACCAAAGATCCGGGGAACAAATCACTAGCATACGGTGAAAAGACCCACTGGGGATAAAATGCTAGCATACGGCAATTATCCACAAAAGACTTGCTGAGGATATAAGTGCTGATCTGAGCAACTTATACAAGCAAAAGGAAAATCATCATCAAATATTGAATGAAGATAACCACAAAATTAGGGTTTACATCTACCGAATACGGGGTAGAAGACCAACAACTCCGCGTGGGGATAGAACAAATCACAAATCCGCACGGGAAACCAAAATAGGGTTTATAACAAACCACAAACTGCTGAAGAGCAGGAAAATAGGATTTACAACTACCGGGATATGGGTAGAAAACCAAAACTCTGGCTGGAGAATAAAGGTGTATAACCACAAATTCTGTCAAGAAGGCCAGGAAAAGATAGGACTTACAACTACCGGTTACTGGGTAGAGGCCCCAAAACATTCCGCTGGGGAACAACCCACTGGGAAGCACAAGATATCTGACAAATAGTCAATTCAGGAACGATCTGAAAAGACAGACTGAATAAAGACACGTCCTAATGAGGATATAACTCAAATAGGAAAATCCATCCCAATATATGTGTTGGGAGGAAACGGAAGAAACCGTCATCCACGAGGATAATCTCAGTGGGGAACTGCAGAAGAAAAGACAGACATTTTCTGCTTATGGGGTTGACTCTATATGGAGAGATTTATAACACCCGACATCTGCTTGGGGAGATCCGTAAAGAGATCTATATCACCATAGCAGAAGACACGACAAACAAAAGATATATGGCAAGAAATGCATCATGAATATCTGAATGTTTTATGAATATGCATGAATATGCGTGATTTATGTTTGATGAATGCTGACAAAACAGACAATCCTAACACAAACAGGTTCAGGAACCAAACGTCCGGTATTATACTTCCAGGGGAACAACCAGCTGGAAAGCCAACCTGCGGAGATCTATATGCTGTAAAGCAAAGATCTGCAAGTACTGCTGAAGGAGCAGAGAATCGGAGATATCAGGAAACAACCCAATCAAGGTACAGAAAGTCACAACGGGCAAAACAGCCACCAAGACGAATCTGTAGGGGAACAAGAGAAGTCCCAAAGTATCTGCAGGGAATCCCAGTGTCGACTGAGAAACAAAAGAGTGCATAAGCACGAACAAGAACTGCTGTAGAAGCAAATCCATATAACTCCGCTGGGGAATAACCCACTGAGGGAGAATGATATCATCCAGATAGAATCTAACTGCATAAGCAATTCTATTGGGGAAAACTGTCGGCTACTCTCTTGGGAACAAACCACTGAGGGAGGACAGATCAAACAAGTAGAGTCTGCAACGAATCACTCCACTTGGGGAGAATATACAGCAAACTGATCACAACAAGTAGATTCTGCAATACAAGTCACTCTACTGGGGGATCACAGATAGTCAGGAAATTAATCCGTTCATTGGAGGTAAGAGCCATCATCCGACCATATCGGGGATTGACGGAGTATTCAACGGGCGAAACTGCCATAACAACTACTCTGCAGACTAAGCTGAGGAAAAGGTGGTTGCAAAACTGGGATGTCAACCCAATCAACCACTGAGTAGGAAAATAAATCCTGCTCTGCTGAAGAGAATAAACTCTGATGGAGAGATAGCAATAATTCCACAGACGACTTTGCCGGGGAAAAGGTAAAGTACCGGGTATCAAACCACTGACTTACCAAGTCTTCAAAGAGAAAGCGAACGTGCTGAGGAAACAGACAAATCCTGCTGGCACACTGCATGGGGAAAAGCGGTAACAACTCCACTTGCAACCCTGGTGGGGATGTCAATATCAGCTCTACTCGTGACTCCGAGGGGAGTATCAATCAACAGTTATACTCAAGACTGCGCTGAGGAGACAAATAAAGTCTGGGGCATACGACCCTCTGGAGAAAGTGACGGGGCACCAAGATGACCAACCATCAACCGCCGAAACTTTTCAAGAAAAACACCCACGCTGGGGGAACTGCTGCTGGAGAAAATGAAGTCTTCAACAACACTCACTTGCGACTGTACTGGGGAACAGCCCCAACAACAACTTTGTTTGAGGAACAACCTCAACAAAGATCTGAAGAAAGAAGATACCACCAAACCAGGAATATGAACAAATGTCTTACCTGTTGGAAATCATGCCACCCTCGGGAGAGCACTGAGACATTCTTGAGTATCATTTCAATCTTGTGAATGTTCACTTTGTTTAAAACAAAAAATTTGAAAAATTTGATTTTAAAACAATGACATTTTATCAATTTAAAACATGCAAAACATTTATTGAATCGAAACAAATAAGAGTGCAAATAAATTGGATAAAAAGCTCAAATTGATTTGATGGAATGGTAGTCTGCAAATGGCAAGACTCCATAGATCTGTACAAATTTGAAATCAGTGATATATATTGGAAGAGGGCTACATTGAACATAATGATCCTTTCTCTACCAATTTGAATCTCGATGTATCCGAAGCTTCGGTTGACGACGAATCGAGAATCTTCTGACGAAATGACGACTGATGAACAGAAAGTCTTGTCAGGATGCAGTTACTTGCCAAATCCCTAATTTTTGCCTAGATTGCCCCAGAGTGAGGTACTCAATCTAGCGGGTATGCAAATATATCTTTTTTCAAGTCTCTAATTTTTGCCTGAATTACCCTTGCGGGTTCTCCACCGAGACGCTCATTTTTGCCTAAGCCGCCCTTTCGGGTTTTCAACTTAGCGAGCTATTCTGTTTTTTTTTTTTCATTCTTTTTTCATTTGCATATACTTTTTTTTTAGGCAAAGTATCTCTTAACTGCATCTGAATTCACAGGACGAGTGAAATCCTCCCCATCCATTGTTGTAAGCATCAAAGCTCCGCCTGAAAAGGCTCTCTTAACAACATATGGACCCTCGTAGTTTGGAGTCCACTTGCCCCTGGAATCGGGCGCGAAAGACAAAACTTTCTTGAGCACAAGGTCACCTTCTCGGAACACACGAGGCTTGACCTTCTTGTCGAATGCTTTCTTCATTCTCTGCTGATACAACTGACCATGACACATGGCAGTTAATCTCTTCTCTTCAATCAAATTCAACTGGTCATATCGACTCTGAATCCATTCAGCATCAGTCAACTAGGGACTTGAGGGTATACTTTTCTTTTTTTTTGATTTTTTTTTGAATGCCCCAGTTTAACTGTTTTGCTGATTCTCATGATACAGCTGAATGAGCTTCTTTCGTGCTCAAGAAGGCGGGTAATCTCATCAGGAATCCCCTTCAACATCATCTTCCTCTGCCTCAGATACAAGGAATTCAAAGTTGGGAGATGGCGTTGGATCATTATGTTCAATGGGTTTTTGGATCAACCTGCATAATGATTTTGGTTAAGAAAAACTTCATAATTTAAGCAAGCAAACCATTATGCAGATGAAAAAAATGTTGCTTTTACAGCTTTTATTTTTGTTTTTATGGTTTTTTTTTTGTGATCACTGATTTCATAAAGAAAAGCAAAAAGTGAAAACAAAGGAAAAACAAATGTTTAACAATGCAAAAATTGAATGAAAATATCATTGTATATATGCTTTTGCCAACAATGTCATCACTTCTCCTTTTGGCATGGGAGAAGGGTTTTAAACAAAAGTGAACAATTTACTCTGATCTATGGATAACTGTAGGAACATCCACAGCGACCCAATTGTGGCAGACACCACCAGGAATAACAAAGTTGTTCAAGCCTTCTGCATCTTCTTCTTCAATGATAGCAGCAGCTTCCTCTTCTGCAGGTTGATCAGCACGGATGAATCCTCCACTGGTGAACAGACCTTGCTCGTTGAATGCCCCAGAACCAAAGCCAATGCCAGCCCGGGATCGATTATCTTCAAGTTCAAGCACTTTCCCTAATCCAGCGACTGCACCACATTCAATGGCCAGCTTAGCATCTCGGTAGGAAGTGAATGAAGGAGACTTCTTCTCGATTGGTTTATCAATAGATAAAGCTTGGAACTGAGTTCCAACTTCATCCTCTGCATCAATGTACGAGAAGGAAGACAGATTACTGACCAGGAGAGCCTTTTCTCCCCCTACTACAACCAATTTCTTATTTTTGACAAACTTCAACTTTTGGTGTAGGGTGGATGTCACGGCGCCAGCCTCGTGAATCCATGGTCTGCCTAAGAGACAGCTGTAAGATGGGTGGATATCCATTACTTGAAAAGTGATCTGGAAATCACTTGGTCCAATTTTGATCGGGAGATCAACTTCCCCAATCACGGTCTTGCGCGACCCATCAAAAGCTTTAACAACAACCCCACTCTGCCTCATAGGAGGACCTTGATATGACAATCGTGAGAGTGTGGATTTTGGCAATACATTAAGGGACGATCCAGTGTCCACCAACACATTGGACATTGCATCAGATTTGCAATTCATTGAAATGTGTAAAGCCATGTTGTGGTCTCTTCCCTCCTCAGGGAGATCAGCGTCACAAAAGCTCAGAGTGTTGCAAGCGGTGATGTTTGCAACAATGCTATCAAATTGTTCCAAGGTGACGTCGTGATCGACATACGCCAGGTCCAAGACTTTCTGCAGAGACTCCCTATGAGGCTCTGAATTTAGCAATAGAGAAAGAATAGAAATCTTGGAGGGCGTGTGTAGAAGCTGGTCTACAATGTTGTATTCACTCTTTCTGATGAGCCTCAGCATCTCATCAGATTCTTCGTCAATAATGCCACTTGGGCCAATAGAAGAAACAGGAGTCTTTTGTACAGACGAGGAAGGCTGGGCAACAGCAAGTGCCGGATTCTGAACATTCACAGCATTCCCTACAGGGCGCTCAACGGATTCAGAAGCAACAGCCTTAGCAGGCGCAGAAAAGACACGACCACTGCGGGTCAATCCACTAACATCAGCAATAGTGGTCACAGAAGTTGAAGGCAAAGATACCTCGACCCCATCCTGGACAGCAACAGGATTGTACCGGAATGGTACGGCTTTGTCGGATGAATACGGCACAGGGCCAGCTGGCTTAATAATCAGAGAAGGCGAAGCTTTAGGCTTGTTGCTATTATACCGAATAACAACGGGCTCTGGCAATTTGAACACCGGGGAGATGACACTTACCTCGGGCTCAACAATATCAACATTGCGATTCTGGAGAATCTCAATGGTACCTTCATTCAACATCATCTGAAGCTCTCGGCGAACCTGATCACAACCCAAGCGGTTAATAGAGCAGACGCGACACTGGTCATGGTTATGCTCCAAATAACTGTGCTGACACAGCATTCTATGTAATCCAACCAACGATTGCCGGATATGACTGACATACTTCACCTTGTACTCCCCAAGGTCCTCCTGGATCATATTCACAGATTTCCCATGCGAAGGCAATGGGTTCCTGGTGACATTCGGATTGGAGTCTTCAAAACTCAGAATTCCACTTCTCATAAGGTCTTGAACCTTATTCTTCAGCGGGAAACAGTTCTCAACGTTGTGGCCCGGAGCACCGGAATGGTAGACACAATGCTGGTCTGGTTTGTACCACCATTGCGGGTTGGCAGGGATAGCAGGAGGATCCCTGGGTGAAACCAACTTCCTCTCCAACAAGGAGGAATAAAGCTCTGTATATGTCATCGGAATCGGGTCGAAGCTGACCTTCTTCCTATCATAGTTCACATTTGCTTGATTGGTTGTACTTCCACGAGGCTGGTAAGCCTGTTGCTGTGGACGCTGCTGTTGCTGTTGATATTGCGGTTGTGGATATTGCTGCTGATGCTGATATTGCTGAGCATTATCCTTGAATACAGGTGCCACACTAGCCACCTGATGCTGATGTCCGGCACGATGTGCAGGCTTCCTCTGAACAGAGGGTCTTCGATGCTTTGGCTGAGACTGCACAGCATGCGCTTCGCCTTCTTTCCTCTTAAACGCTCCATAACGCTTAGAAGAAGAACCATCATCTTTAGCCAACCGTCCTTCACGGACGCCTTCTTCAAGACGCATCCCCATGTTCACCATCTCGGTGAAATCAGAGGGAGCGCTAGCCACCATTCTCTCATAATAAAATGACCCAAGAGTCTTCAGAAAGATCTTGGTCATCTCTTTCTCTTCTAATGGTGGAGTGATTTGAGCTGCCAGCTCACGCCATCTCTGGGCGTACTCCTTGAACGATTCTTTGTCCTTTTGTGACATAGACCTGAGTTGATCTCTGTCAGGCGCCATGTCAACGTTGTATTTATATTGCTTGACGAAAGCTTCGCCAAGATCATTGAAAGAGCGGATGTTGGCACTGTCCAAGCTCATGTACCAACGGAGGGCAGCACCAGACAAACTGTCTTGGAAATAGTGGATCAAGAGTTGATCGTTGTCGGTCTGCGTGGACATTTTTCTGGCATACATGACCAGATGTGCCAAAGGACAAGTGTTCCCTTTATATTTTTCAAAGTCTGGGACCTTGAACTTAACTGGTATCTTAACACCGGGAACTAGACAAAGTTCGGCTGCTGACTTGCCGAAGAGATCTTTGCCTCGGAGAGTTCTCAATTCCTTTCTCAGCTCAAGGAATTGATCGTTCATTGCATCCATTTTCTCGTGTACATCTGAGCCCTCAGACGCTTCAGAGTGATAAATGGTGTCGTCTACCCTAGGCATGGTATGCACGACGGGAGGAACAGGAATAGGGACCGGGCTAGATGCCGGCATTTGAGCAAATGTTGGAGCTGGCAGATCAGGCATGAAGCCGGGAGGCATCCCCCAAGGAAAACCGGGAGGCATGGCATTTGGTTGATGGGCACTAACAGGCACCGACGAAGTAGCCACTTCAGAAATGACCGTCCGCTGAACCGGAGTTGCTGGCTGTTGAGGAGCAGGCTGATTCTGGGCAGCAAGAAGTTGCTCCATCAGAGCGCCAAGTCTGGCGACTTCATCTCTCAGACTCTGGTTCTCTTGTTCCAATTGCTCCATAATCCTTGCAGAGTTGACCCTCGTATAATACCGGTGAGTCAGCTTGTCTTCAAAATAAATGAAGAACAGGAGTTAGAACCGGAAGACCAGAAAAAATGGGTACCTGTTTATGCAAGAATGATGCATGAAATGCTTGTGCAAATGCTTTGATTTTCAAGGAACCCTCAGGGTATTTGTTTGTAATATTTTGAATATTTAAACCATTTTGATTGCTCATGGAAAATATTTCATTCAAAATACTAAGACAAAGAAGTACAGCATTCTTTTAAATATTACAAAGAGAAAAGGTAAATAACATCCTATGGATCCCTATTAGCTCGGGATGCTGGAAGACGAGAAGTGCACAACTTCTTGATCTCTCTCTCATAGGCAGCCTCCATATCAGCTTTCTCCTTGGCAAGTTGATCATACTTCCTTTTCCAGAATTTGGAAGACTGAGGAAGCAGAGAAGTCCAAGTGTCGTTCGGATCGTCGATCACTCGGTGCTCGAGAAATTCAATCATATCATCCTTCTCCTTGAGCTGCTGCAGCAATTCCTCTCTCTCGCGGATCCAGGCACGCGAAAGGTCTTCTTCTCTCAACTCCTCTACACGTTGGGTAGGGAGGGTTGAAGGCCCAGCCACATCCAACAGTGTAGGTCTCGGATGATCATATGGCATCAGGTAGGTAGCAGCCCTCTGTCTGACCCAAGAGGTATAGGGCTCCAAAGCAATGCAGTTCTTCGGACCCAATTCGTTCCTACTCTTTATGCGAATATTGCGCCAAGCGCGGACAAATCTGGCTTTCAGGCCTTGGGGATCTTTACCCTCCTGAAAGAATACACCTTCTAACAGAATGTTATGGGGTTTATCCTTTAGGGGGAACCCAAGCTGACGATGTGCAAGCGTAGGGTTATAGGTAATCCCACCACATGTACCAAGAAGAGGCACATTGGGGAATTCACCACAAGAATTGATGATCTGAACGGTATCATACACGCGATCATACCAGGTGATATCATCATTGGTGAGAGACATGAGTCTCTGAGACCACCGTAGACATCCCTTGTTCTCCTTGAAAGCAACTGTCTGCGGCAAGTGCGAAATAAACCACTTGTACAGCAGGGGTAAACAGCAGACAATGACTCCTCCATTCTTCATATTCCTCAGATGCATGGAGACATATGCATCACCCAACAAGGTCGGAACCGGATTAAGGACTGAAAAGATCCTAATGGCGTTCATGTCCACGAACTTGTCGAAGTTGGGAAATAGCACCAATCCATAGATAAGCAGTACGAATAGAGCCTCAAAGGCATCCTCACTCATGGCCTTCCCATAGAAAATGGCTTGAGCGATAAGGAACTCGGAGGGAAAACCCTGAATTCCGCCTTTGGTAGTCAGATTAGCTCTAATCAGATCTTCATCTATGTGCAACAGACTGGAAATTTCTCGAGCAGATGGAATACTCTCTAAGCCACTGAACGGCACTTGATCCAGAATCAGAATCCCAATAAGGTGAGAGTATTCTTCCAAGGTCGGCAACAACTGGAAGTCCGGAAATAAGAAGCAATGATAGAGCGGATCATAGAACTGAGCAAGAGTGCTCATCAATCCCTCATCCACTTGAGTAGTCAGCAGAGGTAGGAGCTTTCCATAGCGAGCTTTGAAACCCAAGGGATCTAATACATACGATGTCAGATTCCTTAACTCTTTTACATCAGGCTGCTTAAAGCTGTACTTCTTTGTATGCCTTTTTGGTCTTTCCATGTCTGAAAATTTTGCAGATAACCCTTTAAGTTCCTTGAAAATTTTCTCTTTTGATGACATGAATGCGGATGAATGCGTGAATGCATGAATGCAACAAACACACTCAAGGATCAAGCAAAGCACACCAAACAAAGGTCGTGGGAAAGCTCTATGTATCCCTAATATCAATCATCCATTTTGGTGGATTTAGGTTTTCACCTTATCGACACCCAAGTTCCATTGATATTAACGGTACATGAACCGGTTCAATCATTCCTAATATCAACCAGCCGCTTTGATGGATTTAGGTTTTACACCTGATCCGGGATCCATTGATATTAACAATGTTTGAACGACTCAACCACGAATCATGGGTTTGTTGAGAGTCACGAGCATGGAGTCTCGGTTAAGAACCACCCAAAGGGAGTGTACTAGGGTTTAAACCTGCCAGACATGTTCTATCAGAGGTTCCCATAATCATCGTTCCATCTTTCGAATATTATCGGAGGAACGAATACTCGTATTCCAAGAATATTCTCAAGAGAAACTCTTATGAGTGTAGTATCGCGTAACAATCGTATCAGAACTGACATCTGAACGACCTCCGCACTACGGTCCTAAAAATAGGCCAAGATGGGTTTGGTAAACTAAGGTCCTTGGCTTCTGCGGAACATGATTGAAAGAATAATGCCTAACCACAAATAACTTGTGTGACATTATTAGTTCAACATGACCTCCACCAAGTGAATGGACTCGCAAGTCAACTGGCTAAGGACTACTCCACACCAGTCGACAAGACTATGCCATTCTCCTATCCTAGAGTGCACTCGAGTTCGGGTATAGAACTCATCTCACAGATCACCAAAGCAAACAGCAAATGTATATCAAGCAATTCACACATTACAATCAATACAGTCATCCCAAATTGTACAAAAATATGTCAGATAAACAATAATAATATAGCACAACAAGGGTGAAAAGTAGGCAATACAACCAGAGATTCTGGGTTCGATCCCCAGCAGAGTCGCCACTTTTCTGTAGCGGTGTATTCGTCGCTATATGATCTATCGATTAAATCACAAGCTATGAGATACATGAAAAATTTCGAGTCGCCACCGCACTTTTATTTATCCAAAGGATTGGCTAAAAAGCGAACAAAAGCCTAAGAAGTTTTACACGTAGAAAACTAATAAAAAGATCAGAGATTCTGGGTAAGGGGTAAATTACGCAATGGGAAGGTGTTAGGCACCCACTACGTCCTAGGTACTCCTAGGGAGCCCTTTTCACACTTGTTATGCAAAGTTATTATTTGTTATGACATAAGGATTGTGCAAACATGATTGGGATGGTGAGAAAAGAATATACAAGTTTTATTATTATTGGGTTATTGGGTTCGAACGGATGAACCCGTTGCCTACGTACCTTCCATCAAAGGTAAGGATCAGAACGCCGTAGTTCGGCTAAAAGATTTCCAAAAGTGGGTTAGGTTCAATTTTAAACACAAACCCTAGGTCTTACGTTATCCACGGGAGAAAACTCAACCTTATATAAACAACAACGTCCACCATGTGAAAAAAGCTTCAACTTGCCAGAGAGGGGTTAACCCTATAATAGGCAAGGAAGGCTTACAATTCAATCACTAAAGACAGAAGGTGAGATTAACATCAACCACTAAGATAAATCAAACCTATAGCTCATGTATGAAAAGATTAATGGACAAAGCCAAAACAAGTGAATGAGTGGAGTTACTGATTATGATTATGAAAATGGAGTCAAGGTATGATTAAGATCAATTCAAATAAGTATTATGAAATGGAGTTTGGAAAAAAGGTCAAGGACTTGAGTCCAGGTTTTTAGTTAGAAAACATGAAAATGTTTGCACAACACTTATGTCAAGTTTAAAAGATAAAATGTGAACAGGTTTAGGACATAATGGATGATGAATGGATGAGGATGGAAAGTAAAACTTCTCAGAAGGTTCACTTCTTGAAATCATATAGCAGATGATTCAAGTGTGTCCTTTGGAATAGCAATTAATAATAACAAACAAAGCAAGCAAAAGCGGATATCGGATGCCAATCACTGGTCTTATACCAATCTCCTAAAACAAAATGGGATCTCAGATGCCACTCAATGGGCTTACACTAATCTCCACAGGCAAAGAAATAAAAAAAGCGGATACCGGATACCAATATATGGATTTACACCAGTCTCCTAAAACAGAACAGGATCTCAGATGCCACTCAATGGACTTACACTAATCTCCTCAGAAGAAAACAAAAATGAAACACGGAAGTCAACTGCCAATCTATCTGGACTTAGGTTAACTCCACAGTATGCTCACAGGAAATCCAATGCCACATCACCGGGACTTACAATGGATCCTCACATACAAGAACAAAAGCAACAATATGATCACAGGAATGCAAATGCCAACTTACAGGGACTTATAATTGCAACCTCTCATACAAACAGATGAACAAACTTATGATCACAGGAAAGCAGACGCCAACTTACAGGGACTTATAACTGCAACCTCACATACAAATCAAACAGATCAAATTATGATCACAGGATAACAGACGCCAACTTACAGGGACTTATAACTGTATCCTCACATACAAACAGATAAAACAGAAGATATGAGTGACCAATGAGGTCTTACACTCTAACCTTCCATATCACAGGAGCAAATGCCAAAGCAATGGACTTACAATTGTCCTCAATGGGCAAACAACAATGATAGCATCACAAAGATAAATGAGATGATCATGCATTAATGGCAATTGATGATGATGATAAATGCATAGCATACAAGCAAGCAAGTGCATATGAAGCAATCAATCAATCAATGAATAACAAACAGCACACTCTATAGCCAAACAATGGGGGCTCACACAAGAGGGTTTGACTTTGAAAGTCCACTGTAATAGGTAAGAGTCGCTCTTAACCTGGCCATTGAGGGGCTCAGGTGAAGCAGATGGAAAGGAGATGAGGAGTATGCCTCATTGCTTCTATCTCATATCAGAGAGAGCATCAAAGAAAGTGTGGGAGTTCAGAAAGTAGGAACTCTCTCCACATTATTGACTCGATTAGATCTTGGGTTTTTATCTCATTGCTTCAACCATGTGATGGGAGCAGAGAGAGGACACACTGAATAGTGGGGGATAGATTACTTATCCCTACCTTCCACCAATTGCCTTACTTGAAGGACTTTTCCTGCTTAGGACAAATATAAACAAACACAGGCATTGCCTCTTAAGGAGGACTTCAGACAATTTGCCCGGTCAAATAACAGACCGGGTCTCCAGACTACATGAAGAAGAAGTATTTATACCTCAAAGCAAATGCTAAAAAGCAAAGCAAGCAAGCAAGTTCAAAGAACTTAAGCAACTAAAGCACCTGCAAAAATCAAACCAATTATTAAACAGCTCAACAGTCAAAATCAAAAGACAATGAACCAATAGTCAACCACAGAGGGACCAATTGTGCAAGGCACAAAGACTCAAGCATATGAGTCACCTACAAAACAAATGTTAGCACATGATAAACAAATCAACTCAATCAAAATTGAATGATCCTTGGGCATTGGTGCTCAACCTGAAACAGATGAACTCAACATGAGCTTAGAAGACCACTAGGACTAGCCTAGGGTCAAAGAAAGAAAAAGGTCAAGGCAGCAAGAAAAAGTCAACCCAAACCAAATCTAAACATTCAAGAAGCAATCTCAATTGGATTCATAATTACATCATGCATCATGGTCATTTCATATGCAAAGGGATGCAAAGCATGGCAAGAGAAGCATACAAAAGTCAACAGCAAAGACTTCATTCAAAAGTCAACTCAAACATTTTCAAAAATCATGAAATAAATCACACTCAATCCTAACATCTAACATGGTATACATGCAAAATTTCATGGCATTTGGATAAGAGGAAGGCAGTCAACAAAAATCATGAAGTCAAACCAAATTCAAGTAAGCATGGTGGAAGTCAACAAACATGGGTCAACTTCAAAAAATCATATCAATTTGAAAACAGAAGAGAAATGAATGAAATTAACACCAATGCAAAGCTTGAGATGTCTAGTTATCACATATGAAATTTCATGGTCATACAATATGATTTGAGAATTTCATAAAGAATTTGGCAAGGCATAGCACAAAAAGTCAACAAATGACCAAGTATGGAAGAAAATTCCCAATCAAATGGAAAACAGTAAGATTAATTCCAAGAAAATTCATACACAAACTAGACATACAAGGAATCATTCATGCAAAATTTGGGGTCAATTGGATAAGAGGAAGCATGTGAACAAAAATTGTGAAAATGCATGATCATGGTATAGCACCAAATATAACACATAACTTCAGAAAATCATAACTCTCAATCCACAAATGATAAATGCACAAACCTTATATGGAAATGAAGATTTAATGTGTCTAGTTTTACCACAAAAAATTTCAAAGGCAATGGATGCAACATGACAATTCCACAAAAGAAATGGTAAAATGTATCATTTATGCACATATGTTGGGAAAATATTTATCAATTAAAATCCAGCCAATGGAAAAATAATTAAAATTCACCATAAAATAAAGGACATTCTTGTGAACATGTGGAAAAAATTTCAAGATTTTTTGATGAAAAATGAAGGAGAAAATGATTTGTGAAATTGGGTGAAATATGGATGAAATGTGAACAAAAATGCATGGTCAAACAAAGTCAACAATGGCAGAGTTGTAATATTGGGTTCATTAATCAAAACTACTGCGTTTTGGCAAGGCAAAACGAAATGTTCTGATTGGCTCCCAGCCAATAGAACAGTACATGGCCAAACAAGTTCAAATTTCTGGTTTTTTTCCAAATGAGACTTTAAGGTTTAAGAAGCAAAGGCAATTGCAAACAAACATCAGCACAAACTTAACATCATGCAATCATCATTCACATAGATTTTGGAAATTCAGATGTAAAGCTCATGAACAGCAGGGCAATCATGTTCATGGTTTATTAACAGCATGCCAAATTCAAACAACATGGTAGACAAATGGCAAGAGCAATGATTCATGTAATTACCAACAGTAGCAGCCATCAACACTCATGCATATATGAACTGGATTTCTAGAAATATGCTAGGTTTTCATGACAGCAACATTCATCACTTCATGCTCATAATCCTCAACTAACACTCGAAACAAGTAGATTACACAACAGCACATAAACAGCATGGTCATGGAAATGTGTAGCAGCAGGACATACATGTGTAGTTACCAACATCCACACCAAAACTTGGTCAGCAATTACAACAGCAGGGCATTTAACAGGATTCTTCAATACAACCATAACACAACAACAAACCAATGCCAACAGTTCATGAGGAAATCTTGCAAGTTTATGGTTCAAGCACTAACAGCATTCATCACCAGTCTACAGCAATGGCCAACAGCATAAACAACAATAACAGGCAACAGCATGAAAAAATTATTGGACAGTTTGAGGTTTAACAGCATGGCAGCTCATGTATTCATCAAAATCATCATTGATTGAAGTTCCAACCAACAAGCAACCAAACAACAGCATGGCTAACAGTATAACAGTGACAACATGTTCAAACAAATACAAACAATAGCAGGCCACATGTCTCATAGATTTTCTGGAAATGATAGGATTGAAACAGCAGCAGGTCAATGTTTATCATGTAATCAAAACAAGTTCATCACCAAAATATTTTCTCAACCAAAAGTCAAGAGGCATGGCAGTCAGCAAGGCAATGACAAAGTTCATGTAAAATTCGACCAGCATACAATAATCATCATCATGTAATCATTAATCAATATTCTATCATGGCAAACCACATAGCAGCTAAGCAACAGCATACAGCACGAACAAACATAACATGAATTATGGTAGATTTCTGGACATGTCCATAGAGTTTCAAACAAGCAGCAAAATTTATGTTCCAGCTTTATCAATCAGTCAAAAACCAACAGCAACATGGAATTTCAAGCACCAAAAGACAAACAGCATGAACAAGTGATTGTGATATTCATATTGCAAACAGACAACAGCAACATTCATGTTTTAAAACTGCAGCAAGGTTTAGCATGGCATCAATGTGTTCATCCATATCCAAACAAAATTTGATCAGCATACAATCAACATGGTATTGGCTCAGGTAATATCAATTAGCAACTAAATAAACACGAGCATAGTTCCATGTAATTAACATTGAGGTCATGGTAATTGCAGTTCCAACAACACATAACTGATATGGCATTGTTAATGTCCATAATGCAACCAAACAACAGCATACAATATGTTCATGCATGGATTTCAGGACAATTCAAATGGGATTTCAAGAAAAATGCAGCAAGGTTTTCATGTGTAGCACCAACCAATGACAAAGCAAGACATGGATCTTGGAAAATTCTGGGCCCATTCATGATTCAAGCATAACAGTAGCAACAACATCAGGTTCATGCTCATGATTCATCATTATTCAAACATCAATCCATAACAAAGCAACAATTAGTCATGAACACAAAACTGGACAGGGCAGGTTGTAGCAGCAGCCTAATTCATTCATCAGTCTACAGCAACAGTCATAATTATCATGTGCTCATCATGTTTAAAAAAAACATCAAACTAAAATCAAACCAAGCAAAAACACAACAGCAGATAGCAGCATATCATTTGTACTCAACAGCAGCACAAAAATCGACCAGCCATAACAGCACTCATCATCCAAGCAAAGTCTGGACAGGACAAATATTTTAACAGCACATGTACACATTTATCATGAAATTTCAACATACTCAGAAAGTAAAATCAAGTAAACCAAAAGCTGTATTCAAGCATGGTGATGACAAAACCAAGCATAATTTTCCGCACAACAAACTATGGAGTGAGATTCAACCAGAAATGCAAAGGACCAATAATCTTATTTTTCAGATTTCTCCCTCCTGAGGGCATCAATTCAAACAGGGCAAAGCAATCTAGAATCAGCATTTGAGGATCTTTCACAAACATAGTATGGCATGGCAAAAAGAGAAGATAGATTACTTACTTGTTTTGGAAGAAAATGTTGAAACAGTGGTGCTTTGGTCGATTCAAGCTCAAACAGTTGGAGATTGTGCTTGGTAGTGAAGGATGATGAAGCTTGTTCAGCTCAAACTTGCTTGGAAACTTCCACAACTCGAATTGCCATTAAAGGATGCTTGCAAAAACAGAGTGAGAGGACAGGGTTCCAGCTTGGTTTGGATGGTGAAAATGCACTCAAAATGTTGTCCAAGTAGTGAAGGAAGCAAGAGTTTCTTGTGGTTTGTGATGATCCTTTCACTTCGAGCCAAAATACCAATTTGCAAGAGAGGAGAGAATGTGTATTTTCTGTGTGGTAGGCTGCAGAACTAGGGTTTGTTTGGACAGAAAAACCATTATATATCACCTGTTTAATACCACTTAATCAAATGATAAGCTGGTTTTGTGTGTAATGATCATTTTGCAAATTGCTAATTGTGGAACAAATGGAAAAAATGGAGGGTGTGTTTGCTGCGAATGGGCCTGCAATCAGGCTGGAAACAGACTGCATTTCTGCTGCTTTGGTTGTACATATGGAATGCTGCAGCATGTTGTACTGGTTTTACTCTTTTTGTACCTCTATTTGCAATATTGCCAAATGTGCATTTTGATTCAAAATAATGATGGAATGATGGTATGGACATGGTTTTGGAATTGGAACAAGTCACAAATGTGATATGGAACATTTCCCAATTGACCAAATCAAGAAAAAGTCAAAAACTCAAAAAGTCAAAGTTTGGTCAAACTTTGAGTTTAAATGCAAGAGGTCCAAAAATGCCATTTTGATTGGCAAGGTTTTAGGTCATGAAATATATATTTTTGGAAAGAGGATGAAAAATGTGGTTTGTAGGAAAAAACCCCACCAAATTTGGCCTTATGGTTTGGGAGATATGGCCCTTTGAAGTTCACAAATTGATGAAAATGATTTGATCATATCTTGACAACCACACATGGGATTTTGATGTTCTAGGACTTTTTGAAAATGGGAAGACAAGATCTTCAACTTTCATGTTGGGCAAAAATTCATTTGGAACTCGTATCATGATGTAAGTTTAAGATCAAGAAGTTTCCATTTTTGGCAGTTGAAATTACAGGTCCACTTTCTATTTCTGGAAATTTTCTGATTGGCTTGATTTTCTTCCATGATGAGGTTGAACATGACATATGAGGCTTATATGAACATGAATAAGCTCCTTCAGATCAATTCTATCCATCAAATTCTGATTAAATCAACAGTTGACCAAGTTTGACTGTCTGTTGACTTTTCCTAGGGTTTTGGATGACTGGACCACTTCTGATGAAATCCAAACCCTAATTCCTTGAGAAATTGACTTCCAATGATGTCTCAAGATGCATGAACTTGTGATTACTGATCATGGTGCCCAAATTCTGCAAGAATAGCCATCATCCAATGCTTTGACTGATCAATGACTGACTTTGACCTAATTGCTGATGACTGCTTCAACTGCAAGCAAAAAGGTTAAACTGACAATATTTTTGTACTTTTGAATGATAAACATATGAAAGCAAAGATATACAAATGCAAAGTATGCTTGGTGATCAAGAAACAAACCCACAAGGCAATCTATCCACTAAGAGGAAAGCAAAGGCATGCATTGATCCTTGAGGCCATGATATGAATGATATGGGCCATGAGGGATCTTAGGGCCCAAAATTGGGGTCTTACAATGTCAGAGGAAAGAAAGAGATCGAGTTCTTAGAATTGAAGCAGGGCAACCGGTCTGTTACTGAGTATGCTGCTAAGTTCACAGAGCTGTCGAAGTATTACACTCCCTATGATGAGGCTACTGGAGAATTTTCAAAATGTGTAAAGTTTGAGAACGGGTTATGTCCCGAGATCAAGCAGGCCATTGGATATCAGCGGATTAGAGTGTTTTCTGATTTGGTTGACTGTTGCAGGATTTTTGAACAGGATACCAAGGCCAGAACGGAGAGCTATCAGCAGAGGGTTGATAGGAAAGGCAAGAATCAGAATGATCGTGGGAAACCGTATGCAGCTGGCAAAGGTTTCCAGAGACAGAGTGGGATGAAGAGACCTAGTGGGGGAGACTCCAGTGCCCCTGCTAAGTGTTATAGATGTGGTCAGGCTGGACATCGTATCCATGAGTGTACCAGTACTGAAAAGAAGTGTTTCAAGTGTGGAAAAGGTGGTCACTTGGCTGCAGAGTGTCGGTTGAAGACTGTGACTTGTTTCAACTGTGGAGAAGTAGGTCATATCAGTCCACAGTGTCCTCAGCCGAAGAAAGAGAACCAGTCGGGAGGCAAGGTCTTTGCTTTATCGGGTTCTGAGACTTCTGCAGATGATCGTTTGATCCGAGGTACGTGTTATATTAATGGCTTTCCTCTTGTAGCTATTATTGACACAGGTGCGACTCATTCCTTTATATCTTTGGATTGTGCTGTGAAACTTAAATTAGAGATATCTGAGATGCATGGGAGTATGGTGATTGATACTCCTGCGAAGGGTTCAGTGACTACTACTTCAGTTTGTTTAAATTGTCCTTTGAGTATTTTTGGTAGAGACTTTGGGATAGACCTCGTGTGTCTTCCACTAGTGCAGATTGATGTTATCTTAGGTATGAACTGGTTGGTGTTTAACCGAGTTTATATCAACTGTTTTGATAAGACTGTGATTTTTCCTGAGAATGAGGAAGGAAAGAGTTTGTTTCTATCAGCAAGGCAGGTGAATGAGGCAGTAGCAGATGGGGCAGAGTTGTTTATGCTGTTAGCGACTTTGGAGGCTAAAGATAAACTGGTGATTTGCGATCTAGCCGTGGTGTGTGATTTTCCTGATGTGTTTCCTGAAGAAGTGAATGAATTACCGCCAGAGCGTGAAGTTGAGTTCTCGATTGATTTGGTACCTGGTACTAGGCCGGTGTCGATGGCTCCGTACCGCATGTCTGCTGTTGAGTTAGCTGAATTGAAGAGTCAGCTGGAAGATCTGTTGGATAAGAAATTTATTCGTCCGAGTGTGTCACCGTGGGGCGCACCAGTGTTATTGGTTAAGAAGAAAGAAGGTACTATGAGGTTGTGTGTGGACTATAGGCAACTGAATAAAGTGACGATCAAGAATCGGTATCCTTTGCCGAGGATTGATGATTTGATGGATCAGTTGGTTGGTGCGAGTGTGTTCAGCAAAATAGATTTGAGATCGGGGTATCATCAGATACGTGTGAAAACTGAAGTTATTCAGAAGACTGCTTTCAGAACAAGGTATGGACATTATGAGTATTCTGTAATGCCTTTTGGTGTGACTAATGCGCCTGGAGTATTTATGGAGTATATGAATAGGATTTTCTATCCATACCTAGACAAGTTTGTTGTGGTGTTTATAGACGATATTTTGGTGTATTCGAAATCTGAAGAAGAGCATGCTGAACATTTGAGAGTGGTTTTAGGAGTTCTACGAGAAAAGAAGTTATTTGCTAAACTGTCCAAGTGTGAATTTTGGTTAGAAGAGGTTAGTTTTCTTGGTCATGTGATTTCAAGAGGTGGTGTTGCTGTTGATCCTTCTAAGATAGAAGCGGTATCTAAGTGGGAAGCTCCGAAGTCAGTTTCTGAGATAAGGAGTTTTCTTGGACTTGCAGGTTATTATAGGAAATTCATTGAGGGATTTTCTAAGTTGGCGTTACCGTTGACGATGTTGACTAGAAAGGGGCAAGCGTTTGTTTGGGACTCAAAGTGTGAAGAAGGTTTCCAAGAGTTAAAGAGAAGGTTAACTACTGCTCCTATTTTGATATTACCGAGTCCATCGGAACCATTTGAGGTTTTCTGTGATGCTTCCTTGTTGGGTTTGGGTGGTGTTTTGATGCAGAATAAGCAGGTTGTAGCTTATGCTTCGAGACAACTGAAGGTTCATGAGAGGAACTATCCGACACATGATTTAGAGTTGGCAATTGTGGTATTTGTTCTGAAGTTATGGAGGCATTACTTGTACGGGTCAAGATTTGAGGTTTTCAGTGACCATAAAAGTTTAAAGTATTTGTTTGATCAGAAAGAGCTGAATATGAGACAGAGGAGATGGTTAGAGTTTCTGAAGGATTATGACTTTGGTTTGAATTACCATCCGGGTAAAGCAAACGTAGTGGCTGATGCATTGAGTCGGAAATCATTGCATATGTCTATGTTAATGGTTAGAGAATTGGATTTAATTGAGCAGTTTAGAGACTTGAGTTTGGTGTGTGAGAGTACTCACAATAGTGTTAAATTGGGAATGTTGAAGTTAACGAGTGATATTCTAGATGAGATTAGAGAGGGTCAGAAATCCGATGTACTTTTGGTTGATAAGTTGACTCTAGTGAATCAAGGTCAAGGTGGTGAATTCAGAGTTGATGAGAATGGTGTTTTGAAATTTGGTAATCGGGTGTGCATTCCGGATGTTACCGAACTTAAGAAGAGTATTCTTGAGGAAGGACATCGTAGTGGCCTGAGTATTCATCCTGGGGCTACGAAGATGTATCATGATTTGAAAAAGTTATTTTGGTGGCCGGGAATGAAAAGAGAAATTGCGAGTTTTGTTTATTCTTGTTTGACTTGTCAGAAGTCAAAGATTGAGCATCAGAAGCCTTCTGGGCTAATGCAACCGTTGGCTATTCCAGAGTGGAAGTGGGATAGTATCAGTATGGATTTTGTTTCTGGTTTACCGAGGACAATTAAGAATTTTGAAGCTATTTGGGTGATTGTTGACAGATTGACAAAATCGGCTCATTTCATTCCGATCAGAATGGATTATCCGTTAGAGAGATTAGCTGAGTTGTATATTGAGAAAGTTGTAAGTTTGCATGGTATTCCGTTGAGTATTGTTTCGGACAGAGATCCTAGATTTACATTGAAGTTCTGGGAAGGTTTGCAGAGGGCTTTGGGAACTAAGCTGAGATTGAGTTCTGCATATCATCCGCAGACTGATGGTCAGACTGAGAGGACGATTCAGTCACTAGAGGATCTTTTGAGGGCTTGTGTTTTGGAAAAGGGAGGTGCTTGGGATTGTTATTTACCTTTGATTGAGTTTACCTACAACAATAGTTTTCATTCGAGCATTGGTATGGCACCGTTTGAAGCTTTGTATGGTAGGAGATGTCGGACACCTTTATGTTGGTATGAGTCCGGTGAGAGTGCTGTGGTTGGACCAGAGATTGTTCAACAAACTACGGAAAAGATTAAGATGATTCAGGAGAAGATGAGGATTGCTCAGAGTTGTCAGAAGAGTTATCACGACAAGAGGAGGAAGTCACTTGAGTTTCAAGAGGGAGATCATGTGTTTCTTCGTGTTACTCCGATAACTGGGGTTGGTCGAGCTTTGAAGTCGAAGAAGTTGACACCTCGATTTGTTGGTCCTTATCAGATTTTGGAGAGGATAGGGGAGGTAGCCTATCGTATCGCTTTACCGCTGTCACTTGCGAATTTGCATGAGGTTTTTCATGTGTCTCAGTTGAGGAGGTACATTCCTGATCCGTCGCATGTGGTCCAAGTAGATGATGTACAGGTGAGAGATAACCTGATTGTTGAAACATCACCTATGAGGATCGAGGATCGAGAGTTGAAGCAGTTGCGGGGTAAAGAGATTGCTTTGGTAAAGGTAGCTTGGGGAGGACCAGCAGGTGGCAATGTGACTTGGGAACTTGAGAGTCAGATGAAGGAGTCTTATCCGGAGTTATTCGCTTGAGGTATGTTTTCGAGGACGAAAACTCTTTTAGTGGGGGAGAGTTGTAACACCCCAATAAAATATGATAATTATTTAAATTAAGTTAATAGTATATTTATTAATTTAATTAAATAATTGGATTATTATTGGAATTATTATTATTATTGGAATAATATAAATTGGAATATAAGTTGGAATATATATAAGAGTTCCATTTGGTAAAGAAAGGTTTTTTCACGTGAAAAGGGAAAAGCGACAGAAAAGTGGAGAAAGGGCAAAAAGGAAGAGCAGGAGAAGAAGGTTGAAGAAGGAAGAGCTTGAAGCTAAAGGATTGCCGGATTAATTCAGGTAAGGGGGGTTTATCGTCGTTTAATGGGTATTATGGATTAACATGTAATGGGTAGTGATAAGCCGTTGAATTGACCCTAATTGGGATGTTGAATGCTGAAAAATTGAGATGAATAAGTTATGTTAAAGCTGTAATTGAATCTGTAATTGGATGAGTCTTGATTTTCCGAAAGTGTAGCTTTTTACGGAATTGGAATCGGAGGTCCGGAAGTCCTCCAACGGCGGAAAATGCGGAGAATTCTGCATTCTGCTTCGTGTTAGCGCAGGAACAGCTTTCTGTCTTGCGTTAACCGGTTAACCCAGGGTGTTAACCGGTTAACACTGTTATGAATTGTGAAAATATTGTTGTCTGTCTTGCGTTAACCGGTTAACCCAGGGTGTTAACCGGTTAACACTGTTGCGAATTGCCAGGAAGCGTGTTCTGTGTTGCGTTAACCGGTTAACCCAGGGCGTTAACCGGTTAACACTGTGTGAAAAGTGAAAAATTTATATTTTAAATGTGGTGTACATGTTTGATGTTTGGCCTATATTGGCGTGTGATATAATAGGGATCATTTCCCGTTGTTTTGAGTGGTAGGGGTATTAGTAGAGTGTGCTAATACTGTGATTGATTATGTGGCATGATATGATTATGTGATAAATATGTGGATGATGTATGATTGTATGCATAATGTTGTGGATGTATCTATTATGTATGCAATTGTGAATGGACTGTTTATGGCTTAGAGTGTGAGCATATGTCCATTATGGATGATTGTTGATGTTGCATGACTAAGTGATTTAGCTTGCATATTGTGGCCTTTATGGTGGTAGCTAATTCCCATGGTGAGGAATTAGTGAGTGAGTTATTGTGGATTGTTGTTGATGTTTGCATGCTAGGTGATTAGCGTGCATATCATAGCCCTTGGGGTGGTAGCTAATTCCCATGGTGAGGAATTAGTGAGTGAGTCACTAGGTCTCAAATGAGTGGGACTAGTGAGCTTGGTAGCCGTATCTGGATTTGATCGGTGAGGTTGAACTATATGTTCACGAATAGTCGGTACCGCATGCATGGAGTCTCATTGCATAATGTATGTATTGTGTATAATATGAATGGATGTGTTCCAATATTATACGTGTGTTTTGATGTTTATGTTGAGCATGATTATGAGTATGAGTTGATGTTGCCGTTACTGAATGTGTGACATGATTAAGGTGATGAGATGTGTTCATTTACTTAGAATTACATGATATTTTATAATGCTTATTATATCGATTGAGGAACTCACCCTTACAACTATGTTTCAGGTAACGAGCAGTGATTGAGTAGAAGCTAGTGCTTGGAGTCTAGTGTAGTTCCTTAGTGGGTCATGCTCTGGTAGATGTAACATCGGGAAGGGATGTTTTGCCTTGTTTTATTTGATTGTGGTTGAACAGTTTACATGTAATGTGTTACATGTTTTGCATGTTGATTAAATTTCTATCCGCTACGAATTATGCAAAGGTTTATTTTGATGAATAAATGAGCATGACGAGTTAATTTGGAACATGGTGTGAAGTGTCAAGTGTGACACCCTTAATTGCATATTTACTCTGATTTATGTTTGGTTGTTTTAATTATTTATTGGGGTATTTTAGAAGGGTGTTACAACAGTGCTCTTCGCTAGGCGAAGCACCTGCTCGCCTAGCGAGCGTAACAGCTCAGCAGCAGATTCTTGCTTCTTCCATCTTGGCGATTTGTACGGCGAATAGGCCCCATTTGGTCCTGTTGGTAGTACCTCAAGTCTTTTCCTTGTGGTGACTGATCATTTGAATAAAACCCACAAAGTGTCCTGGATGATGTTCAAGCTTCTTGGAGCTAACTCTGATTGTCATGATGCAATGTGATATGAAATGCTAAATGACCTAAAAAATGAATGCATGAATGAGGAGGGCAAATTTTGGGGTGTTACATAATGGAAGTGATAGGCTAAGGAATTTGGCTTTAAAACTCACTAATGATGCTGAATTTCAAGCTCGAAATCATTCCTTTGGTATGGCTATGGTTTCACTTCTGCAGCAATTTGGATCTCCAAAAGGTTGATGAATGAAGCTCATGGCGCCTCTATTTATAACTGAATGTGGCTGAATCCCACGCTTCTTTCATGTGCATGGCAATTTGAATTTGGATGCATGGGCCTGTACAGGCATATGGAAGGCCCAATGATGGCAGGAAGAGATTGTTGAGTTCACATAGAAAGCCTTTGGATGTGCACATGAAATAGAAACAGCTTGCATACCAAGTTATAACATGAAATATCCAAAGTGCACCTAAACAAAGATAATTTCGAAACTCACAAATGGTAGATCCAAATGAGTATTATGAGTAATGGTTCGAAAGCTCTTGAAACAAGGAAAAAAAGTCACGTTCGGCAAAAAATCATTTGGCATTTGCAAATTTATGAAAACTGGCTTGGAAAATTCAAGTACAAAACATGTTCAAATTACTTTGAAAAATTTCACCAAAAGCAAGCTTAATCAAACCCCTCTGTCCTCATGATAAAAGCTTCAAATGGAAAAACCTCCAACAAAGAAGTTGTATATCCTTTCAATATAGTCAATCTAGGCTCAACGTTTGCATTATTTGGATTTTCTATGACAAAGTTATAGGCATTTTAAGTTGGGTACTTTTTCAAATTCAATGAATTAGGTCCAATATGACCTATAATGTTTTGCATTATCACATGTATTTATTTTAGGATTATGAAATTTTTTCCAACATAACATTTGAATTAGACATCTTAAGCGTTCTAACGCATTTTGTCTCACCTTAAAATCATAAATATTAAGGAAGTTATGCCCTTGGTAAGTTGACCCAAAATTACGGTTTCAGTCAAAATGACCTATAATGTTTTGAAATGAATGATAACCTTCCCATTTTCAAATGTATTTTTGATGAACATGAAATTTGTTCATATGGTTCTTAGGAACAGTGTTTATCTTGGGGTCATCTTCATTTGACAAACACATCAAAAGTGATATCTCAATGGTGCTCAGCTTAGTTAGATGACTTGACTGGTCAACTTTTTCAAGGCCAAACTTCCAATCTTGATGAATAAATGATTGAGGGGCCTCAAATAGGCTCAAATATGCATAAAATGATGAATGAAAGTACTTACCTTGATTAAATTTGATCAGAGGTTGAGATTACTTCATGGGCAAGACACAATCAAAGCATAATGAAATTAGGGTTTCCTTGGGGAACAATCTTCAAGCCCTTTGGGTTATCTTGATCAAATTGGCAAATTGAGATACTTGGGAGACATATATGATGATTAGGATCTTTGTGGACCATTGTCATGCTTTTTCTCATTTTCATATAGCCATTTCATTGGGCTTAGGAGCCTCCTAGGAGCATTGGAGCACATGATCACTTGAGCTTCAAAATACAAGCATGCTTGGTGTAATACCCCAAAATTTACCCTTCATTTTTCCTGGAAGCATGGGATTATGTTTTACACTTCATTAGCATCATATTAGGTCATACTCATTGCATACTGCATTAGTGACATGGAAATCAGGTTTTGATCGATCACTCCTTAACAGAAGGAGCCCACATAAAGCAAAATTGAGCATTGAACTTCATTCTCCAAGTATACAAGTCTCAAGGGTCTCAGGTAGCTCCAGGTATCTTATTGTGGTCCTCAGTTCATCAGTGAAGGATTCAGAGCTATCAGAGTGTTCATATGGATTTAATCAGAAATTAGGGTTTCATGGCTACCTGCAACATGCAATGTTTGGTTGGAAGTAGAGGAGCTCATCCATGTCATGATTAGAGAGGCATCTTGGCCTAGGAAGATTCACAATTATCTCAGAAATATCCATTGGCAATCAGTGCAATCAGTTCCTGATCATTTTACCCTAAAACTAGGGTTTGGTATAAAATCAGTTTATTTCTGATTCTTTGGGTGAAACTCTTTTCAATGACCCTCCATATGTCCACAAGGGTCTACATACAAAAAATCAGCTCTTTACTTGAGCTAGAAGTGGCAAGGAGGCAAAGCTTCATCACATATCAGATTCCATTCCACTTCTATTTTCCGTTAGGTAATCATCTCTTCCATGGCCATGTTTTGATATATCTACGCTTGCTTACCATGTTCATCACCATTAATCCTTCCATTTTCATATTTCTTTTTCTTATTTAAAATATTTTCTTCGTCCATAAAATTACCCAAAAATATTTTTCACATTTCTTAACTTTTTATTTAATTTTATATAATTTTTATTTTCGTATTTGTTTAATATTAATATTTTATTTTAATTATTTATTCTAAATGGTCCATTTTAACACACTTTTTTTATTGATTTTATTTCTATGACTTAAAATTATTGTTAGCATTTTATTTTTGGGATGAAGGTTGACCACTGCCTCATGGTCAACCTTACCTTTTCTTGGAATTTTATTTCACATTTTCAATTTATTTTGGATTTATTTTTGACCTAGTTTGGTTGGTTGACTTTTAATTTGACTTCTGTTTTATTTTAATTAATTCACATACCAATTTTCGTTATTTTTAAAATCTTTTTGGGGGATGATGATGTCCTGACCCCACCTTATTTAGTTTAATTTTTCATAATTTTAATTATTAATTTGCTATTTATTTGTTTTTTTTAAGTTGACTAGAATTTTCAGTTGACTTCTTTATGATCGATGTTTGACTTAGGGATTGCTTATGACAATTGAAGAGATCTTTTGATCCTCCCTCGTTCATCTCATATGCCATGTATTAGAGGCCTTTTACCTTGATTTTATTTGGTCCTTACCTCATTTCCTGATTAAATTATTCAGTGGACCCTTCGTGTGCATATTTTCATCTGTTTGATTCATCTGTTATCTTTTATACTTGTTTCTCTCATTCATGCTTTCTATTGCTTAATTATTTAACATGTTCATACTCCCATGCATTGTTTAAATGCTCCATTATTTGATTCTTTGGTTTGATTATATATTGTTTATTTATCCGATTTGATTGATAATTGTTGCCTACTTGTATGATGTATGAGGCATATATTCTTATTGTTTGTTTGCCATGAACAATCCCCATTCATAACAAATGTACCCCTCTCCCATAAAGTGTATAATATTTATTTCTTTATTTCTTTAGTCACCTGTTAATACAAGAATTAAAACGAACATCCGATAACCATTTCAAAATAAGATCAAAAGCTCGATCCAACATCGAGTAATCATTTTCAAAACTTAACAGAACCAACACGCATTCATCCATCCTCTTGTAAGTCGATTGCCTCAGGCATCGCCATCTACCTATAAGTCGATTGCCTCCGGCATCGCCATCTACCCTTATCCGTAACTCCTCTCCGCGCTCCATCCGTCGACTCTTGTTCCGTTTAGGTAGCACCCATTAGGTAGAACCCTTTGTATGATAACATAGGTAGAATTCCCTTATTCTTCGCATGCTAACATTAGGTAGATGTTCCCCTTTGTAAATGCTAACACATAGGTCCATATTGCATGACAACTCTAGAGAAGAGCTTCCCCACTTTTAGACCTTCCGTGCGTCTCCGATCTTGTGGCATGTCAGTCCGTTCTATTGCAAAGAGGTAACTGCCTAAGACTCGATTCAGCGAGCTGCGGCACCTACTGCTAGAAAGTTGAACACACTGCCCACCCTCCTTTGACATAGTTGGTGTCCTCTTTTGTAAGTCCATGTTCAGATGGCAATCCTTAACCCCTAGTTAGTCGAACTACGTTTTGCTCTGATTCTCATTCCAGATGAGATACGTAGACATAAGACGCGATGTCTTATCGAGCACACTTCTCTTTAACCCATAGGTGCCGAGCTACGAAGACTCTGATTCTCATACTCAGATGAGATACGTAGGCAGTGGATTCGACATCCTTGCGAGTCATTTTCTTTTAACCTTCCTTTTAGTAAGTAGTACTTTAGATATACCTACACCCTTTAGACTAGAACAACACTTACGAAAAGGGCTCCCTATGAGTACCTAGGATGTTTTGGGTGCTTAAAACCTTCCCATTGCATAACCAACCCCTTGCCCAGATCTCTGACATTTTTACTAGTTTTTGATTCGATAAAACTTTTAGGTTTTTGTTCGCTTTCTAACCATTCCTTTGGATAAATAGAAGTGCGGTGGCGACTCGACTTGTATGGTTTACCTTGGATTTAGTCAATATCTCTAATGGTAATGAATACCCCGCTACAGAAAAGTGGCGACTCTGCTGGGGAATATCATTTGCCTAGTGGGTTTTTCCTACTTTTCATATTTGTTGTATTGTATGGTATATTGCTTTGTGACATATTTTTGTGCAATTTGGGATTAGTGTATTGTATGTAATGATTGAATTGTTTGAATATTAATTCCTTGTATGCTTGGTGATCTTCGTGAGATGAGTTCTATACCCGAACTCGAGTGCACTTAGGATAGGAGAATGGCATAGTCTTGTTGACTTGTGTGGAGTTATTCCTTAGCAAGTTGACTTGCAAGCCCATTCACTTGGTGGAGGTTATGTTGGGATTAATAATGTCACACGAGTAGTCGTGGTTAGGCATTACTCTTTCCAATATATGCCTTAGAAGCCAAGGACCTTAGTTTACCATGCCCATCTTGGCCTATTTTTAGGACGTAGTGCAAAGATCGTTCAAGTGTAAGATTTGATACGATTGTTACGCGATACTACACCCATAAGAGTCTCTCTTGAGAATATTTTTGGAATACGAGTAGTCGTTTATCCGATAATATCCGAAAGATGGGATGATGACTATGGGAACCTCTTGTAGAACATGATTGTCAGGTTTAACCATAGTACACTCCCTTTGGGTGGTTCTTAACCAAGACTCCATGCTCGCGACTCGCAACAAACCCTTGATTCGTGGTTGATCCGTTCTTGTGTATCCTTAATAATAATGGAACTTGGGTGTTGATAAGGTGTAAACCATAATCCACCAAAATGGATGATTGATATTAAGGATAACTTGATCCATCCCATGACCTTTGTGTGGTGTGATTTGCTTGATCCTTGAGTGTGATTGTTGCATCCATGCATTCATGCATTCATACACATCCATATCATCAACAATGAGAAAACTTTCAAGGAACTTAAGAGGTCTATTTGCAAATTTTCAGACATGGATAAGCAAACAAGGAGTACGAAGAAGTACAGTTTCAGACAACCCGACTTGAAAGAGTTAAGGATTTTGACATCCTATGTATTAGATCCCTAGGAATTCAAGGCTCGTCATGGGAAGTTTCTGTCTATTCTGGCTACTCAAGTGGATGAAGGTATAATGAGTGTGTTGGTGCAGTTCTATGATCCCTTGTATCGTTGCTTCACTTTTCCAGATTTCCAGCTTTTGCCCACGCTTGAGGAGTATGCCTATCTTGTGGGCATACCTATCCTAGACCAGTTGTCGTTCAGTGGCTTGGAGAGAGTTCCTTCTTCTCAAGAGATTGCTGATCTGTTGCGTATAGATGAATCTATTATTGGTGCTCATATGACTACCAAAGGTGGAATTTAAGGTCTCCCGTCTGATTTCCTCATTGATCAAGCTACTATGTTTGGGAAGGCCATGAGTGAGGACGCCTTTGAGGCTATATTTGTACTTCTCATCTATGGGCTAGTGTTATTCCCCAACATCGACAAGTTTGTGGATGTGAACGCCATTAGGATTTTCTCTACTCTTAATCCCGTTCCTACTCTGTTGGGTGACACTTATTTCTCTTTGCATATGAGGAATGCAAAGGGCGGTGGTACCATTGTGTGCTATTTGCCTCTGTTGTACAAGTGGTTTATTTCGCACTTGCCTCAGACGCTCCTTCAAGGAGAACAAAGGATGTCTATGGTGGTCCACGAGACTTATGTCTCTCACTAATGATGATATCTTTTGGTACAACCATGTATATGATGGTGTGCAGATTATCGACTCTTGTGGTGAATTCTCCAATGTACCTCTTCTTGGTACATGCGGTGGAATTAACTACAACCCTATTTTGGCACGTCGTCAGCTTGGGTTCCCCCTAAAGGATAAACCCAATAACATTCTGTTAGAGGATGTGTTCTTTCAGGAGGGTAAAGATCCCCAAGGCTTGAAGGGCATGATGGTCCGCGCTTGGCGCAAGATCCATAAGAAAGGAAGGAAGGAGCTAGGTCCGAAGAACTGTATCGCTTTGGAACCCTATACCTCTTGGGTTAGGAGGAGAGCTTCCGAGTACCTCATGCCTTATGAGTATCCAAGACCCACACCTTTGGTTGTGGTTGGGCCTTCAACCCTCCCTAGCCAAGGAGTAGAGGAGTTGAGAGACGAAGACCGTTCGTGTACTTGGATCCGTGAACGAGAGGAGTTGCTTCAACAGATCAGAGAGAAGGATGCTTTAATAGAGTTCCTTGAGCACCGGGTTATTGATGATCCTGATGACGCATTGAATTCTCTACTTCCTCAGTTTTCCAAGTTTTGGAAGAGGAAGTATGATCGACTCGCCAAAGAGAAGGCAGATATGGAGGCAGCCTATGAGAAGGAGGTGAAGAGGCTTCGTGCAGCTTATCTTCCGGTCTCGAGGGCTTTGGACGATTGCTTCTAGGGATCCATAGGATGTTCATTTTCCTTCTCTCTTGTTACCAAGACTGTACTTCTTTGGCGTAAAAACATTTCCAAATATTAATTGACGTGATATTTCCGTATGTGATAAACGTTTAATATTTCCAAAATTTGCAAATAAGACTCTAAAGTTCCTCTGATATAAAAATTAAATCATAAGCATTGCATGCATCATGTTTATCTATTCCTAGGGGTTTATATATTTTTCTTGATTCTAGTCGGGGTTTTCTTACACTGTTTATCTAATGTGAGACTGGAATTAAGGGGTAGAATACCCTTTGAAATTGATAAACATGTCATTGCATTTGCATATTCATTAGCATGTCTTGCATAACAGGTACCGCCGCAGTGTTCTCATCTTGTTTGGTATTCCATTATTAGGATAGATGACTCAGGCATTCACCGATACGGTACCCGAAGGAATCAACAGAGAGCAATGGAAGGTTTACAAGCAGAGCTCGCTGAGATGAGGATTCACATGAATCAGTTCATGGAAGTGGTCCAAGGAGTGGCTCAGGGACAACAGGAGATTAGATTGTTGGTACAGGGGAATCCTCCTACTACTCAACCGGAGGTAGTGGCTGATCCTCTCGCTGGAGAGGCTAATGGACCCAATGGACCGGGGCCTATCCCAATCCCACATGGCAACCTTGGTCAACAACCCATCCATGATGATCAGGAGGATCAATTCCCCCTGCTTCAGGAGGACTTTGGCATGGGCCATGGTATGGACCCTATGTTTCGGAGACTGGAAGAGAGGTTGAAAGCTATGGAAGGGCAGAATGCTCTTGGTGTGGATGTTGCTAACTTGGGGCTGGTCCCAGGCGTGAGAGTCCGCCAAAATTCAAAGTCCCCGTGTTTGATAAGTACAATGGCAACTCTTGCCCGAAGACTCATGTACAAGCTTACTTCCGCAAGATGATCGCGTATTCTGATGATGAGAAGCTGCTCATGTACTTCTTCCAGGACAGCCTAGTTGGGGCATCCTTGGAGTGGTATATGAGGCTGGACAAAGCCCATATTCGCTGCTGGAGAGACTTAGCTGAGGCCTTTGTGAAGCAATATCAGTACAATGCGGATATGGCACCTGACAGGACTCAGCTCCAGAATCTGTCTCTCAAGAGCAACGAGTGCTTCAAAGAGTATGCTCAACGCTGGAGAGAGTTGACTTCCCGTGTTCAGCCTCCGATGTTGGAAAAAGAGATGGCTAACATGTTTATGAATACACTGCCTGGGTCTTACTTGGAGCGTCTGGTGGGTTGCAACGCCTCCAATTTTGCTGATGTGGTCTCTACCGGTGAGAGAGTGGAGAACTACTTGAAGACGTGTAAGATCCAAGGTGGAGTTGGATCATCCTCAGGGACGAAGAAGCCATTTATAGGAGGACAAAAGAGGAGAGAAGGGGATGAAAATGCCATATCTTCTTATCAGAAACGGGGTAACCGGAGGAATAACTTTCAAAATTACCATCAACAACCTTATGTTGCAGCAATGACCATTCCGGCTGCAGCACCAGTGCAACAACAACAACCTCAACAAAATCAATACCAACAACAACAAGGTAAAAAACCTGCTTATCAACAGAGACATAGGATGATGGATAGGCGTTTCGACACTCTTCTGATGTCGTATGCCCAGTTGCTTCCCAACCTTCAACATTTGCAACTTGTGCAGTTACGCACTTTGGCTCCTCCCGTTGGCAGGCTTCTAGTGGGTTATGACGCCAATGCTAGGTGTAATTTCCACTCTGGGGTACCTGGCCACACTATTGAGAACTGCAAAGCTTTTAAGCACGTAGTTCAGGACCTTATTGATTCAAAGGCCATTAACTTTGCGCTGGCTCCTAATGTCGTTAACAATCCTATGCCGCAGCATGGTAGAGCAAATGTTAACATGGTTGAAGGAGAAGTCAAATTAGTCAAGGAAGTGTTGAAGCTGAAGACTCCGCTGTTAGAAATCAAAGAATACTTGCTAAAGGCAGATGTTTTCCCCGACTGTGGGAGCGGTTGTTTGGGTTGTGTTGCACAGAGTGGGGGTTGTGTGAAGCTGCAACAGGGTATCCAGGCCTTGCTTGACGATGGTATCCTCCAAGCTAAAGGCTTATCTGCCCAAAGGTCTGTTGAAGGGGTTGTTGAAGGGGTTGTTGAGAATGTAGATGTTGATCCTCTCTTTACTGAAGATGCTGAAGAATTTACAAATGTTGTTCCTGCTGATTTTGTAATTCCCAATGATGTAATTAATTTTTCTAATGCTGTTGCTGATATTCCAAACACTATGGTTGATTCTGACGTAATTGTTGAACTTGATTCCGATGTTTCGGATGTTTGTACTTCAACAAATAAGATTTCTGAGTATGACTGTAACGTCGCCACTATCACAATTTTCTACCCGACCGCTCAGATCAGTGTGCCAGTAGCTCAACCGGTGTCACCAGTGCGACCACATCAATCCACTATGACCATCACGACCCCTGGTCCTTTACCTTTCACCAGCGAAAGGGCCATTCCTTGGCATTACGGGGGGAGTGTATACACACATGATCATAGAGTGAAGAAGCCACTGAAGATATAAGAGGTGCAGGATCAGAAGTCTGAACCTGGAATTGAGATAAAAGATCCCGCAGTGGACAATGTTGGTGGAATCGGGCGATTCACCAGAAGTGGTAGACTGTTCTCACCACCGGTTACCCAAGCTGATAATGCTGACGCCGCGGCGAAGGCCAAAGTCAAGAAAGTTGTGAATGAGGGTACCTCTGCACCACAGGCTGGCTTTGAGCCTGCTTTTGCGAAGGATGTGGACGAACTTTTGAGAATTATAAAGAAAAGAGATTACAAGGTAGTCGATCAGTTGATTAAGACGCCATCCAAGATATCTATTCTCTCACTCTTGCTGTGTTCATAGGCACACACGGAGGCACTCCTGAAGGTCCTTAATGCTGCATATGTGCCTCAGGAGATCTCAGTGAACCAACTAGAAGGGATCGTTGCAAATGTTCATGCAAGCAACAGGTTGGGTTTTACTGATTCTGACTTGACGCCCGCTGGACGCGATCATAACAAGGCTTTGCATATTTCGATGGAGTGTAAAGACACTGTGCTATCCCATGTTCTGGTGGATACAAGTTCCTCTCTCAATGTGCTACCCAAGAGAGCCCTGTCAAAGTTAGATGTAGAAGGTTTGATCTTGAAGCCTTCCGATCTTGTGGTAAGAGCCTTCGATGGTTCTAAGAGGTCGGTGTTTGGAGAGGTAGAATCGCCAATTCAGATTGGATCACAAACCTTCAACACCGTCTTCTATGTGATGGATATCAGTCATTCGTATAGCTGCTTGCTGGGTCGTCCTTGGATCCACAATGCCGGGGCAGTTTCCTCGACCTTGCATCAGAATATCAAGTTCCCGGTCAACGGAAGAATTACCACTGTCTGTGGTGAGGAGGATATTTTGGTCAGTCACCTGTCTACATTCAAGTATGTAGAGGTAGAAGGTGTGATTCATGAGACCCTGTGTCAGGCCTTTGAGGCAGTTCAAGTCAAGGATGCATCTCCAGTGGAAGAGGTTGAAGCAGGTGCCTCTTTGTTGTCCTTCAAGCAGGCACATGCCTTGGTAAATTCAGGTGTTTCTCCCGGTTGGGGACGTCTGGTGGATTTACCTGTAAAGGAAGACAAGTTTAGGATTGGGTATCAGCCGACATTGACTTCTACAACTTCAACGCCTCAGACTCGTCAGGTGCCGATTACTTTCTCCAGTGCTGGCATCATTCAGTACAGCCAGGTCTCTGCAATCCACAAAGAAGATGGGGATAGTGATTGCGACATTGACAACTGGGTGCGTCCAAGGGTCCCGGGTAAAGTTCTCCGCAACTGGTCTTCTGAAGAGATTATCCAAGTCACTCTTCTTAAAGAGTAATTTTCTTTGTTTATTCATGCATATCCAAGTCTTACGTTCCGCCCAGGGCGTGATGACTCATTGTAGGGCTCATCTATGTGGATACCTGCATTTTTATCATAAATAAAGGACGTCTTTTTGCATTCAAATATTTTGTTCACTGTCTTTCTATTTTTGCAGTTTTCAAAAATCAAATATATATATATATATATATATATATAAAATATACATTTGGAAATGTTTTGTTTAGTTTCCACTTCTTGTTCACACTCATAAGCACATACCATCACTCATGCAGATGCACGTCATCGGATCCTTTTGATAACAGTTCTGCTATGGCTCGCTTCGACTTTGAAAATCCAATCTTTCAAGCTGAAGAAGAGGGTGATGAAGACTGTGAACTCCCTGAAGAACTTGCCAGGTTATTAAAACAGGAGGAAAGGGTCATTCAACCGCATCAAGAGTCTATTGAAGTGATTAATCTCGACACCGTGGACGTCAAGAGAGAAATCAAGATAGGGGCTGCTTTGGAAGATAATGTGAAGAAGCGGCTGATTGAATTGCTGTAAGAGTATGTTGACATCTTCGCTTGGTCTTATCAGGACATGCCAGGGCTTGACATAGACATTGTGGTACACCGTTTGCCTCTCAAAGAGGATTGCCCTCCGGTCAAGCAGAAGCTCAAAAGAACAAGAACAGAGATGGCTGTCAAGATAAAGGAAGAAGTGCAAAAATAGTTGGATGCAGGGTTTCTAGCGGTTACAAATTATCCGCCATGGGTTGCAAATATCGTTCCAGTACCTAAAAAGGATTGAAAGGTATGGATGTGTGTTGACTACCGGGGTCTGAACAGAGCTAGTCCTAAAGATGATTTCCCATTACCTCACATCGACGTTTTGGTGGATAACACGGCTCAGTTCTCGGTATTCTCCTTCATGGATGGCTTTTCTGGCTATAATCAAATTAAGATGGCACCAGAAGACATGGAGAAGACAACTTTCATAACCCCATGGGGCACCTTCTGCTACAAGGTGATGCCGTTTGGTCTAAAAAATGCTGGGGCAACATATCAACGAGCTATGGTAACTCTTTTCCATGATATGATTCATCATGAAATCGAGGTTTATGTTGATGATATGATTGCCAAATCTCAGACGGAAGAAGAACATTTGGTGAATCTGCAGAAACTGTTTGAGCGTTTGAGGACATTCAAGCTGAGGCTTAATCCGAACAAGTGTACTTTCGGGGTGAGATCTGGAAAACTGCTAGGCTTTATTGTTAGTGGAAAAGGGATTAGGGTGGATCCTGATAAAGTGAAAGCGATACAAGAAATGCCTGAGCCAAGAACAGAAAAACAAGTCTGTGGTTTCTTAGGAAGGTTGAACTACGTTGCAAGGTTCATCTCTCACCTAACAACCACATGTGAGCCAATATTCAAATTGTTGAGAAAAGATCTGGCTATCAGGTGGAATGATGATTGCTAAAGGGCTTTCGAGAAGATAAAAGAGTATTTGCAGAATTCTCCAATCCTTATGCCTCCAGTCCCAGGGAGACCGCTGATTATGTATTTGACGGTACTTGATAATTCCATGGGTTGTGTTCTCGGTCAACACGACGAGACAGGTAGGAAAGAGCATGCCATCTACTACCTGAGTAAAAAATTCACAGATTGCGAGTCGAGATACTCAATGCTTGAAAAGACATGTTGTGCACTTACATGGGCTGCTAAGCGATTGAGACAACACATGCTGACTCACACAACCTTACTGATCTCCAAGATGGATCCAGTCAAGTATATATTCGAGAAGCCAGCTCTCACCAGAAGGGTTGCTCGTTGGCAAATGGTACTGACAGAGTACGACATCCAGTATACATCCCAGAAAGCCGTCAAAGGGAGTATTCTGTCAGACTATCTTGCTCAGCAGCCGATTGATGATTATGAGCCAATGAAGTTTGATTTTCCGGATGAAGACATCATGTTCCTCAAGATAAAAGACTGTGAAGAGCCAGTTGTTAAGGAGGGACCTGATCCAGATGAAAAGTGGACTCCTAATTATGATGGACCGTATATTGTCACCAAGGTTTTTGATGGTGGAGCCTTAATGCTTGCAACTATGGATGGTGAAAAGTTCACTTCCCCTGTGAACTCAGACGCAGTTAAAAAATACTTCGCATAAAATAGACCCGCTCGACGATAAAATGAATAGTCCAGGCAAAAAAATGGGCATCCCGGCGAACCAAGAAAATGAAAAAGGTTCGGGAAAAAGTTAGGGATTAAAAAATGAAAAAATTGTACACCCAGTAAGTTGAAAACCTGAAAGGGAAACTTAGGCAAAAATGGGTATCCCGATGGATTGAAAACCCGAAAGGGCGATCCAGGCAAAAGTTAGGGATTAAGCGAATGGTTGCGTTATGGGTAGTTCTGAATATCATCTCGTGTTGATAACTGGAAACTTCTGAAGGATAGGAAACAATCCAATCACCTTTTTCGGAAAGCTGATCATCTGGAGGATCTTGAAGACGAGCGAATCATAGCAGAATTGGAACCCGATAGAAATCCATTTCACATTGCCATTAGATTAATTTCTGTTTTTATCTGTTGTGTAATTACCTCTTTCCAAGGATTGCTTCCTGATGTAAATACCTATTCAGAGGCCACTCAATCAATAAAATCATGTTATTCAGTACATCTCTGTGTTCATTTTCATTTTACTGTTTTGTTTGCAAAAATGACGTCCAAATTTTTGATAAACATTGCACCATGAAACATAAGAGCTTTATAGGTACGTGCTTAATAAACATTGAAATTTGCTGTAAATTTTAAGTGCTTTGGATCGTCTATTCAGAACAGGTACACTCGGGGCATTTCCTTAAGGTCCGCATCAAATGATCGCGGATGTTTTTCCTCAACAGTTGGAATTTGGTATCTAATCCCTGCAGAGCTGGTCTGAGCGTTGGATTCTTCAATCCCCAACAGGCTCTCACTACTGTACTTCCCCAAGCATTTGTTTCAGATTATACATTCACCAGTAGAGTCGACAGTGTCAGACTGTATATCCCCAGCAGAGTCGACAGTGTCAGACTGTATATCCCCAGCGGAGTTGACAGTGCCAGACTGTATCTTCCTAGCAGAAGCAGCTGCTCCTCAGAGTTCGATGCCAGATTGATGATCTCGACGCTAGACCCATGGTCTCTTTCCTTGAAGCAGAATCTCGGTACCGTATCGGTGTTTGCTTCCCTTGCTGAGTCGTCTCTCTCGCAGATTATGGTTGCCAAAACCACTATCGCTTTCCTCAGCAACAAGTTTTCAGTGCCATTCTCTCCCCAGTCAGAGTCTCGGTATTATTGTCATTGCCAGAACACCGCGTGGCCGGTCATTTCCCCACAGAGTTCTTTGTGCTGTGCATCTCCAACAGCCTTGCCAGGGTCCAGAAGATGGTGATCATTCCCCAGCAGAATTCCTTGCCTTAGCTTGGCGTTCTCTCTAATCAAGCATTTCGCATCCCTGCATGTAGAATCATATTGCATTGCATCCTCCCAAATTGCGTAGCATTTCCATTTTCATGGAGCATTACACCATTGAAAAGTTCAAACATACGCATGTAAAGCATAAGGCATTCTCGGTATCCCAAGTGATAAGCCAGAAGTTGTTTCCAGTTCTCAGACTGAAGATTGTTCATGACTTATCTTTATTATTCCCAGCAAGGGTCATTGGCCCACGCGCCGCCTCAATTATCATTTTCCCTATTTCTGCCGATGCTGACAGGCATGAAAGTTTCCGGTATTCAGACCGAAGTGGAATTCAGGCCAGTTTTCCGATGTTCAGATCGAAGAAGTTTCCAACGTTCAGGTCGACGCAACTTGTGGCATTCAGGCCAAGTTTCCGGTATTCAGACCGAAGTGGCATTCAGGCCAGTTTTCATATATTCAGATTGAAGAAGTTTCTGACATCCAGGTCGATGCAACTTGTGGCATTCAGGCCAAGTTTCCGGTATTCAGACCGAAGTGGCATTCAAGCCAGTTTTTCGATGTTCGGATCGAAGAAGTTTCCGACATTCAGGTCGATGCAACTTGTGGCATCCAGGCCAGTTTTCCGGTATTCAGACCGAAGTGGCATTCATGCCAGTTTCCCGGTGTTCATACCGATGTTTGATAATCAAGTATCGTCTGATGCTCAGATCGAAGTCATTTCCAGTATTCAGATTGATGAGCGGCATTCATGCCATGGTTATTTCTGTGTTACCATTTATTTTGGTATTCAGGCTAACATTCCTTGTTTCGGTGTTCAGACCGACTCTCACCGTACCAGACGGATTCTTTTTCAAGACCACCTCTTGGCCGATTCTGACAGGCATTGTTACTTCATTTTTTCACTTCAGTGTAAATTTTCGGGCTTTTATCGTATTCAATCACTTGATACCTCGAAAGTGCGAAAGTCGTTGCTATCTTCCTTTCGGGTTTCCAGTTGATTGAATAGGGGCAGCTGTAATACCCCAAAATTTACCCATCATTTTTCCTGGAAGCATGGGATTATGTTTTACACTTCATTAGCATCATATTAGGTCATACTCATTGCATACTGCATTAGTGACATGGAGATCAGGTTTTGATCGATCACTCCTTAACAGAAGGAGCCCACACAAAGAAAAATTGAGCATTGAACTTCATTATCCAAGTATACAAGTCTCAAGGGTCTCAGGTAGCTCCAGATATCTTATTGTGGTCCTCAGTTCATCAGTGAAGGATTCCGAGCTATCAGAGTGTTCATATGGATTTAATCAGAAATTAGGGTTTCATGGCTACCTGCAACATGCAATGTTTGGTTGGAAGTATAGGAGCTCATCCATGTCATTATTAGAGAGGCATCTTGGCCTAGGAAGATTCACAATTATCTCAGAAAGATCCATTGGCAATCAGTGCAATCAGTTCTTGATCATTTTGCCCTAAAACTAGGGTTTGGTATAAAATCAGTTTACTTCTGATTCTTTGTGTGAAACTATTTTCCATGGCCCTCCATATGTCCACAAGGGTCTACATACAAAAAATAAGCTTTTTATTTGAGCTAGAAGTGCTTCAATTGATCAAAGGAATCGTGAATCAGAGAGTTTGGGAAAAGTCAATTGTGGGGCCAGAAAAGTCAACTCCTGACATTTTGAGAGTGGAATCTCAAAATCCATGCCTAGGGGATCCTACATGTGAAACTTGATCAAGGTTGGATCATGGATTCATCATTTAATCAAGAATTGGAAAAGTTACTTAATTTGGAAATGGTTGACTTTCCATTTAGGGCAAGTTTTCATGATTGTTACACTCACTTTAAACCCATTTTACATCCAGATAAAAGCTCCATTTGAAAATTTCTCCAACATGAAAGTTGTTCCTCTTGTTCCAAGCTTTCTAGAGATATAAAGTTTTCTCCATTTGGATTAGAATTGAGAAAGTTATGCTTTGTCAAAGTGAGATATTTTTTTAGGACACTTAGAAAAATTTCTAAGTCCAAAATCTTCAAAATTTGTCAAGACTTCTTGGCCAGTTTTCTTGCACTTCAAGGCATTATTTGAAAATACTTTCTTCATAATAATTGTACCTTTCCATGTCCTATTTCACATCCTTTTGGAATCATCGCATTTGGATCCATGATTTGAGAGATACGTTCATTTAAAGTGGGCACCATGACTTGATTTTCTAGGCAGATTTTGGGCCTGGCTGACCCAATCAGATTTTCTATGCATGCTGCACAAACCAGTCACGTTTTTTACCTCTTTTGGCCATGCATTGGACATCCATTGGACATCCATTCACTTAAGTTTGGCCCAAAATAACAACATTTTACACCTCACTTCACACTTTTATTCTTATGGATAAATCACTTATTAAAAAGCCCATGAGAACACCTAATCCACCCTATTTAAGAAGCTGAAACCCTAACCCTAAAGGAGCATTGGAATTTTGTGGCAAGGAGGCAAAGCTTCATCACATATCAGATTCCATTCCACTTCTATTTTCCATTAGGTAATCATCTCTTCCATGGCCATGTTTTGATATATCTACGCTTGCTTACCATGTTCATCACCATTAATCCTTCCATTTTCATATTTCTTTTTCTTATTTAAAATATTTTCTTCGTCCATAAAATTACCCAAAAATATTTTTCACTTTTCTTAATGTTTTATTTAATTTTATATAATTTTTATTTTTGTATTTTTTAAATATTAATATTTTATTTTAATTATTTATTCTAAATGGTACATTTTAACACACTTTTTTTATTGATTTTATTTATATGACTTAAAATATTGTCAGCATATGATTTTTGGGATGAAGGTTTACCACTATCTCATGGTCAACCTGACCTTTTCCTGTAATTTTATTTCACATTTTCAATTTATTTTGGATTTATTTTTGACCTAGTTTGGTTGATTGACTTTTAATTTGACTTCTGTTTTATTTTAATTGATTCACGTACCAATTTTCATTATTTTTAAAATCTTTTAGGGGGATGATGATGTCCTGACCCCATCCTATTTAGTTTAATTTTTCATAATTTTCTTGATTAATTTACTATTTATTCTTGATTTATTTCTAACCTAGTCTTATTAATTGACTTTTGGTTTGACCTATGTTTTGTTTTAATTAATTCATGTGCCAATTTTCATTATTTTTAAAATCTTTTTGGGGGATGATGATGTCTTGACCCCACCTTATTTAGTTTAATTTTTCATAATTTTATTGATTAATTTTCTATTTATTTGTAATTTTTTAGTTGACTTTAATTTTCATTTGACTTCTTTATCATCGATGTTTGACTTAGGGATTGCTTATGGCAATTGAAAAGATCTTTTGATCCTCCCTCGTTCATCTCATATGCCATGTATTAGAGGTCTTTTAACTTGATTTTATTTGGTCCTTATCGCATTTCCTGATTAAATTATTCAGTGGACCCTTCGTGTGTATATTTTCATCTGTTTGATTCATCTGTTATCTTTTATACTTGTTTCACTCATTCATGCTTTCTATTGCTTGATAATTTAACATGTTCATACTCCCATGCATTGTTTAAATGCTCCATTATTTGATTCTTTGGTTTGATTATATATTGTTTATTTATCCGATTTGATTGATAATTGTTGCCAACTTGTATGATGTATGAGGCATATATTCTTAGTGTTTGTTTGCCATGAACAATCCCCATTCATAACAAATGTACCCCTCTCCCATAAAGTGTATAATATTTATTTCTTTATTTCTTTAGTCACCTGTTAATACAAGAATTAAAACGAACATCCGATAACCATTTCAAAATAAGATCAAAAGCTCGATCCAACGTCGAGTAATTATTTTCAAAACTTAACAGAACCAGCACGCATTCATCCATCCTCTTGTAAGTCGATTGCCTCAGGCATCGCCATCAACCTGTAAGTCGATTGCCTCCGGCATCGCCATCTACCCTTATCCGTAACTCCTCTCCACGCTCCATCCGTCGACTCTTGTTCCGTTTAGGTAGCATCCATTAGGTAGAACCCTTTGTATGATAACATAGGTAGAGTTCCCTTATTCTTTGCATGCTAACATTAGGCAAATGTTCCCCTTTGTAAATCCTAACACATAGGTCCATATTGAATGACAACTCTAGAGCAGAGCTTCCCCACTTTTAGACCTTCCGCGCGTCTCCGATCTTGTAGCATGTCAGTCCGTTCTATTGCAAAGAGGTAACTGCGTAAGACTCGATTCAGCGAGCTGCGACACCTACTACTAGGACGTTGAACACACTGCCCACCCTCCTTTGACACAGTTGGTGTCCTCTTTTGTAAGTCCATGTTTAGATGGCAATCCTTAACCCTTAGTTAGCCGAACTACGTTTCGCTCTGATTCTCATTCCAGATGAGATACGTAGGCATAAGACGCGACGTCTTACCGAGCACACTTCTATTTAACCCATAGGTAGACGAGCCACGAAGACTCTGATTCTCATACTCAGATGAGATACGTAGGCAGTGGATGCGACATCCTTGCGAGTCATTTTCTTTTAACCTTCCTTTTAGTAAATAGTATTTTAGATATACCTACACCCTTTAGACTAGAACAACACTTATGAAAAGGGCTCCCTAGGAGTACCTAGGATGTTTTGGGTGCTTAAAACCTTCCCATTGCATAACCAACCCCCTTACCCAGATCTCTGACATTTTTACTAGTTTTTGATTCGATAAAACTTTTAGGTTTTTGTTCGCTTTCTAACCATTCCTTTGGATAAATAGAAGTGCCGTGGCGACTCGACTTGTATGGTTTACCTTGGATTTAGTCAATATCTCTAATGGTAACGAATACCCCGCTACACTTGGTGGTCTCAAAACACTCAAACAAGTCCCAACCCTAGGGTTAAGGACCCAAACGTGCTATGATCCTTGAGGGATCTTAGGGTCAAAATTAAGGTCTTAAAATCTCCAAACTTCTTAAAGACGGATCATACCACCTTAGACATTGTTGGTTCTCCACAAAAGCAGGCATTTGAGGCAAGTGCAAATAAACCACTTGTACAGAAGAGGAATGCAACAGACAATAGTTCCACCACCCTTAGAATTCCTTATATGCAAAGAGAAATACATATCACCCAACAAAGTAGGCACAAGATTCCCAATCAAGAAAAGTCTAATGGCGTTAACATCAACAAAACCGTCAATGTTAGGGAACAAAGCTAATCCATAAATGATCAACACAAAGGTAGCTTCAAAAGCATCCATACTACCGGCTTGAGCAAAGGCAATAGCTTCCTTGATGAGGAAATCAGATGACAACCCAAACAATCCTCTTTTCTTCACCCAATGAGCCTCTATCTCAGACTTCTTCAAGTGAAGGGCTTCAGCAATAAGATAATATCTAGGAATCTCCTCCAATCCACTAAAAGGTACCCTATTAGAAACAGGTATCCCCAAAAGATGAGAATACTCCTCCAAGGTAGGCACAAGCTAAAAATCTGGGAAAGTGAAACAACGGTAGAGAGGATCATAGAACTGCACTAGCACACTCAAAAGTCCTCAACCACATCAGCAGACAAGATGGAAAAAAGCTTCCCATGACGTTGTTTGAAGTCCAAGGGATCTAATACAAAAGATGCTAGCTTCCTTAACTCTTTCAAGTCGGGATATCGAAACTGTACTTCTTAGTGTTCCTTCGTCCATAATCCATGGTCTGAAAATATTTCCAAATGATACCTTAGTGCCTTGAAATTTTCGTGTGATGAATGTTATAATGCGCATGAATGCATGAATGCAACAATCGTAAATAAGGGATCACACACAAGGCAAACAAAGTTCAAGGGATGAATCAAGTCATTGTCAAGATCAATCATCCATTTTGGTGAATTATCGTTTACACCTTATCAACACCCAAGTTCCATTGATATTGACAAGACTTGATTGGATCAACCAAGAATCAAGGGTTTGTTGTAATTCACGAGCATGGAGTCTGGGTAAGAACCATCCCAAACGAGTAAACGAAGGATAAAAACCTGTAGATCATGTTCTAAAAAGTTCCCAGAGTCTTAATTCCATCTATAAGATATTATAGGATAAGATGACTGACTCATCGACCCATAATATTCTCAAGAGAAACTCGTTTGAGTGTAGTATCGCGTAACAACTGTTATCAAGTCTACACTTAAACAGTCTCCGCACTACGTCCTAAATAGGCCAAGAGGGGGTAAATGTTCTATGGTCCTCAGCTTCTCGGACCCAAATTAGAGATAGTAATGCCTAACCACAAATACTTGTGTGACATTTCCAAATCCAAAAGAGTCTCCACTGAGCAGATGGATCTCAAGCTAACTTGTTAAGGACTACTCCACACAAGTAGAACATGACTATGCCATCCTCCTATCTTAATTGCACTCAAGTTCAGGTTAGAACTTATCTCACCACTCAGAGATCACCAAGCACAACAAGCAGATTATATCACACATATATATACAAACATCACATATATACAAATATATACACACAAAAAGTAGGCTAAACCCACTGGAGACTACTCCCCTACAGAGTCGCCATTTAATTTCATTAGCGGTAAATTCATGATCATCAAGCTATAGATAAGCTAGAGATCAAATAACAAGAGTCGCCACCACGCTTTTATTGTTTCTAAGGGAAAAGGAAAAAAGTACGAACAAAAGCCAAAGGTAAGAAGTTTTCAAATCAAAACTAATAAAATGTCAGAGATTACAAGTAAGGGGGTTGGTTACAAAGAGGGAAAGTGTTAGCACCCAAAGTGTCCTAGGTACTCCTAGGGAGCCCTTTTTGTGTGCATATATATTTGGTACAAAATGACGTTTTCAAACAAATAGAATGGGGGGATGAGAAAATAATTCGTTAATTATATTTTTGTGTTTGACAAGCCCTTCGGACTTGTGCCTACGTACCAACATAAAAATGAGGGATCAAAACCTCGTAGTTTGTGATACAAATTTCAAAATGGATGCATTGCTTTTAACAAAAATTAAATTTGAAAGGCACAAAGGCCTAAAAATGATTTGAATGAGTTAGTTCTTTTTTGATTTTTTTTTGAAAGTTTAAGTATAGTTAAGTTTATTTACAAGTTTGGTTTAAGAAAAGAAGTTTGAAAATGCAATGGCATAAGGTCAAAGTTTCTACCTTTTTGAAAAGTGGTCAAAGTTTGGAACAAAATAATTTCAATCAAATAAGATTTTGAAAAGGGAGGGAGGGATTTTGAAATTAAAGAATTGGGGAGAAGATGAAGAGACTAATCCTATGCACAAAATTAAAAGTTAAGAGTTGAAAAGATCTGACCAAATGGGTAGCAATCCAATAGACAAGAATGTCAATAGAAACCCAGAATTCCCTTGGACATTTAGAATCAAGCAACACACAAATGCACAATTATATTATCTTGAAGAGCAAAGGCATCAAATAAAGATAGCCACATCCAAGCTTTAATCATTCCATGATCTTCTTCAAAAATAGCCCATGTAACAGATGAATTCCACAAATCATAAGTTCACAATGATCATGTTGCAGATGAACTCAAAGGGGTCTTGAATGATGTATCAGATGAAGTTCAAATTGCAAGCAATTGGTTTCTCAGTAAGTTGGCATTGGCCAAGTCCTTTAGCATAGGAATGTTGCCTAAGTTCTAAGTCCATTTGTCCAAGATCAAGCCAACAATCCACACAAACGTTTTTTAGGGTTTTTGTTGTTATTATGTACATTAATGGTCAAAGACCACACAAACAAACAAAGTATATACAAACAAGATATATCACACAATATGGTCCAAGTGGACAAAGTGAAAATTGCATTAACATAAACAATTAGAATGATATGAATAATGACAAATGAATAAAAGCTAGAATTAAATGACATTAAAGTAAATGGCTTGAAATTAAAAGTTAGTTGTTAATAGGTTAGAAGTTAGTATTGTTTTGCTTTTGCTTTTCACTTTTTAGACATTCTTTGGAGAACACTTAACCCACTTATCACAAGCATGGATCCTTGAGCCAAGACATCTTCCAAAGGAAGGAAAAAAGGCCAAGTTTCCACACAATACCATGAAAGAAGGGAGACTTACAATCTCACTAACTAGAATGCTATGCCTTTTATGTCACAAATTTAGCGCTATGTTAAGCAATTGTAATTAGACTTATGTAGAAGTCACAACAATTTGAGGAGGGGCAATAGAATTTTGGTGTTAATGCATGTTAGAGACATAGTATAATGGACTATGCTCATTAAACATACCACACACAAAAGAATATGCAAAAGAGGTGGCCTAATCTCATCCATACTCATATTAATTTTTCAATCAACTAGCTTTAGGACTTTGAGATATCATATGCCAAATGAGATGAATACGTAAAGAAGGGGAATGAGATGAAGAGGGAGGGGAATGGATTAAAACTCAATTTGGTCAAAGGAGGACTTTTACCAAATTAATATCGTCCATTCATTTTGGGAGATGGAATGTACATTCCATCAATCCCCTAAATCCAATGATATTAACTTGACCAAGTCAAATCAACCTTGACCAAGGCCCAACAACAAGAGTCAAACACAAACAAGTCATCACAACTGGTCAACAAAATTATTTGGCATTTATTCAAATTAAAAAAAATACTAAAATAAGGCATTTAAATTAAATATGGTCTGTCAAATTCCTAAAACCTAATCAAAACACCAAATAAATGGCCATGAGATTTATCATAGGTCAAACAAGGTCAAAGGACCTTGGAGAATTTTTTTTAGAATTTTTAAAGACTTAAAATTATTTTTAAATATTTAAAAACAAATGCAAAATCAATGAAATCACGAAAAATATTAATAATGATCCAAAAAATAATTTTAATTCAGAATATGAAAGAGGAAATTGTTTGAAAGTTTTTGGTGAAACTCATATTTTTTGGATCAATATTAAAATTAATATGAATTAATGAAAATCAAAGGAATAAAAATAAAAATCAAAAAAAAAAACGTGGACCACTTGATCTCCCTCATCAATTAAGGTGACAGATCAAGTGGTCCTCAACGCGTTTTCCATCGTGGACTTGAGTCAATGCACCACAGGAATGGTAATCAAAACCAACGCGTGGGATTAGATCATTTTAAATGGATCCTATGGTTGGAGACGTGCCAACACACGGCCGGAGCTGTAGCTCCGGTCTTCTTCTCCGGTGGACCTCACCGGACTGGTCCACCTTCAACCATCACCAAAATAAAAAAGGAGGACATGATCTGAAAGAAAAAATGGCGTAGAACACGAATCTGACCTCAATTTCATCCAACTCCAAATATATAAAAAGATATGAGGAGTTGAATTTTGAGGTGTGTCAAATGAGTTGCTTCGATTTGACCTCTAAGCAACTCAATCTTCTTGCCTACATTGGTAGGACTTTAGACAATCAAGGATCCAAGAGAATTGAGTGGAATTGAGAGAGAATCAAAGAGACGAAGTTTTCTAAAAATTACCTTCAATGCTATGCAGTTCTTGATGTTGCTTGCTCCAAATACGATCTGATCACACTTGAGAAGCTTGCAGAAAGTGATTAGAGAGGTCGCAAGGCTTTGGATCCTGGAATTCTTGAATCTCCAATAGTTGAGATTCAAACTCAAATTTCAAGTTGAAATTTATCAAGTTTTCCTTTGGAATGAGAGGGTTTCAATGGAGAGTAAAGCTGGCGCGCAAGGTATTTTTCAAATGAGCACAGAGAACATGTATTTATAGCATGAATGAATGATATTTGCACACTTCAAATTTTGTCCAAATTTAGCAATGTTGATGGCACGAGTGCATGGCCATGAGCAGGCCCATTATGCAATGCAAAAAGGTCCAAAATCAATCCAAATGAAGTATGAATGGAAGCTTGATTGGCAAGGCAAAATGAATTGAAGTTTTGAAGCTTGATTCTTGCCAAAGATGCAGCTCTGTTAAAGCCATGTGCAGACCTAGCAAACCTCATCCAAAATGCATGAACTTGGGTTTTTTAGAAAGCTTGGATCAAGGGGAACAAGTTTGATGTTCAACACTTTTTAATTTGGAGCTTATAACATGGAGAATTTTGAGGTGGAAGTTTGGAAATTTCAACATGTTGAAATTTTTCTAAGTGTCAAGCCATATATCTCAATATTCCACCTTGCTTAACTTTTAATGAGAGCTTCAAATGAGAAAAGTGTCTTCATCAAAGTTGTATCTCTTTCAAATACCTTCAAAATGGTCACCCATTTCATGTAATTTGGATTTGGTATGGTAGAGTTATGCATTTTTGAAGTTTGGAAAAATCACCTATTCAATGGTATAGGTTAAAAGTGACCTATAATGTAACCTCATATCACATGCTCATAAAAGTTGAATTAGCTCTCACTCCAAACATAAAAGTTGAAGCATACATCTTGAATTTTATTGTGTAACTTGGAAATCTTTCATCTCATAAAAATTGAGCAAGTTATGACCTTGGGAAGTTGACTTTCAAATTAGGGTTTAGACAAAATGACCTATAATGCTTCAACGTAGAAAATGACTTTCCAAGAAAAACTAGCTATAGGTCTCAACATGAAAGTTGTTTGGAATGTCATTTATAGAAACGTTTCTCTTGGAATAATTTTCATATGGTGAAAAGTGTAGGAGATAGGGTCTAGGGAGACCCAATTTTGATCAGATGAATTCATCTGGCCAACCACCATTAACCAACTTGCTAACCTTCAATTCTTTTGACTTTCTTGGCTCATGGTAGATCATATATGCATAAGATGATGAATTTTGAAGTGTACCTTGAGAAATTTGATCAATTGGTGAGATAGCTTGTTGGAGAAGTTACTCAAGATACCCAGTCAAACTAGGGTTTCCAAGGCAAATCACCCTCAAACTCTTGAAGAAAACTTGATCAAAATAACATGTAGGAATCAATAGAACTCATATATGATGCTCATAACCATTCTTGGATCAATTCATGGTTGTGCTCTCTGTCATGGGGGTCTCAAACCCTATATATGAACTTGATGAATCAATGGGATCATGCCCTACCTACAAAAGAGTTAGGCAAATGCAAAGACATATTTTTGTATTTTGGTTAGTAAAATGATAATATACAAGTATGATACAATCAATAAGTGCTTGGTGATCTCTCCCACAACAAACCCAATGAAAGAGGGGTAAGGAGGATGCCAAGGTATGATCCCAATGCTAATGCTTATGATGAAATTGCATTAGGGATCCTAGGGTCAAAATTGGGGTCTTATAGGTGCGTCTCGTATCAGTGTTGATTAGTCAGCGTTACTGAATAGAGGGTGAAAAATTCGTGTAAGTCTTTTTGAGTTTTTTAACGGTGAGTGATGCACAATGGGAATGCAAATATTATGCGTATTTTATTTTCAGGGAATCGTTCGAGTTTCATTAGTCGTTAGTAATCCAGAGAAGCAAGAAATATCAAAATAGAGTGATAATGAAGACCCTTAAACACCATTCATTCAAGTACATTACATAGGGATCTAAAAGCCCCAATTCAAATACATTGTTAAATAACAGAATACAAAATATATGAAAATTAAGCTGCAGGTTTTCTGGCTTGAAGTTCTTCCAACTCTTTCTTGAATCTCTTTAATAATTCTTTATAAAGCATGATGAAACTAATTATAGCAGGATGAGTGCTATCCTCTCTTAGTTCTTCAACTGTATCCCTCAGCTTCCATGGCATGTCCTCAGCTGCCCACTTACAGAATTCCACCAATCCGTTGAGCTTTGCACGGTTCTTATCTCTATCCCCTTGCAAAAAGTCAATGGTCTTCTTAATGGATTCATAATCTTCAACCACATACTCCCTTTATTTTAGCCATATGAAGTTGTCTTGGTGTAACGACTCCAACTAACCCTTCCAATAATTGGCAGACTCCTTAACATCCCTTACTTCTCGACACTTCTCCTCCCATATTCTAGGTGAGACTCCAGAGGCTTCGGTGGCTACATCTTTGAGTCGGCATTCTTGATCTACTTCGGCCTTTGCATGACGAACACAAATAGTGAGTTATTTTATCTGAGCCCTAAGTGTATCTCTTATCATCTTATTTTCATTTGTGGCAAGGTGCCACCAGTGCTTGTTTTCTTGACATTCTTTTTGGGCTTGCCTCAGTTGACCCTTAAGAGCATCTAGACAAAGGTTGGCTTGTTCTAGTCCCACTTTGATCTTTTTCCTTTTATGCTCCTCTTTGTTAAATTTTTCCACATTTGCCTGAAGTTGTACACCCTTTCTCTCGAGTTCCCATTTCATTGTGTTTTTCTCATTGGTGACTTGTTGGAGTTTTAACTTCAGCTCTCCATTTTCTTTTTCTAGTCTTGCCATGGTAGCCTTGAGTTCCTCGACCTCCTTAATGGGGATATGGCTGAGTTTAGGCTCAGAAAGAGGTACCGGTATCCGAATGATGAATGGCATTTTGATCACCTCCACCCTTTCCTTTACCCAATCAAAATATGGTTCTTTAATGATCCCATTAATCCTCCATAATTCAACTTTTCCTTTTCGATTGATTTTTTTTCCAAGCCTCTCTGGTCCTTTGGAATAGGCTAGGATTCTCAACCCCTAAGTCAAGCAACAAGAAGGCTTCCAAGGAGCTCGCGTCCGGAGGACCCTCCATCGGGTACCCAAGTTGTCTTAGTGATAAAACCGGGTTAGAATTGGCACACCCTTGAGTTCCAATGAGTGGTAAATTGGGAAAGTCCCCACAACTGAATATAATGTCCATACCAATATATTCCTTGGAATACCAGGAAAGATCTTTGAATCAGAGTGATCCCAACCTCTGAGGCCAACTGGCGTCTGTCTGTTCCACAAAAACACCTATCTTTGGAAGATGCTCTAAGAAACACTGGTATAAGAGAGGATCACAACAAGTAATCATTCCCTTCTTCTTGGTGTACCTATGACTCATGTAGTAATAAACGTCTGCTAACAAGGTAGGCATTGGATTTTTGGTGAGGAAGACACCAATAGCCGCCATGTCTACAAAACCATCCATGTTTGGGAATAGGATGATGGCATAAATAGCCAAAGAAATAGCAGAGTAACAAGCGTCTCAAATTTCCGCTTTCAACAAGGTATAAGCTCTTTCCAAAAGGAATTTTAGTGTGAACCCTTTGGTATTCCCTTTGACCTCTAGGTTAGCCTCAACCTCTCTCTTGTCCATGTGAAGAGCTTTAGCAATGACTCCGGGTTGTAAGGACTCGTCCACACCTTCAAACAATGGCTTATTCTTCATGGGAATCCTAACAAGACGCTCAAATTCTTCCAACATTGGTGCTAGCTGAAAATCTTGGAACGTGAAACACCTCAAGGGTAAGTCATAGAATTGGGCCAAGGTGATTGATGTTGTATAGTCCACTCTTTGGTTGAGGATTCTGAGCAAATTACCATGATTATTCCCAAAATTGATTCTGTATACTGGGTGCATTTGAGAGACCAAGTCACGCAAGCTGCTTAGATTGGGCTCCTTGAACTTGAAAGAGTAAATGTTTCTTTTGTTTGCTTCCATGCTTCTTGAATTCCTGCAACTTATGATGCTCAGATTCCCTGGAAATAAAATAATATGAATGTTATGTTATGAATAATGTTTTTATGCATGTTCTCAGTATCCCAAACATAGGCAAGTCAACATACGGGCCATAAGAGTACGTATCTCTGATCACCAAAACCCCCTTGGGAAGGCACTGAAGTTGGTAGGTTCCCAGAGTCATCAATTACTATTTAGGAATGTTATTTCCATAACGAAGGCTCATTTGACAATAATGCCCCTAAAAGAGTCTCGTCTAAGTGAGGTCTTCGTATCGTCCCCAAAAGGAAGACTCCTTGTGGGTCCATACTACGCAACTCTCGAGTCCAAGGTTCTAATAAGGTTCCCAGAGTCATAGATCGAGGTTGGAAATATTACTGTAAGATAGTAATACGTCCAAGGGATCTGATCTGATTGGGGCTTTCGTATTAACCTAACAAGTCTGAAACTTCTAAGGTCAATACTACATAACCAGTGGATAGAGTGGGTTAAAAGGTCCCTAGGGTCATTGATCAACTTGAAAATACTATCGTCAGATAATAATATCTCAAGAGAATCTACTCTAGGCGGGGTCTTCGTATCGTCCCAACAAGGAAGGCTCCTTGTGGGCCTCCGCTACACAACCACCAACTTAATATTAAGGTTTTTTCTCAGATTCGAGTAGAGAGCCTATCTCACAATGTGCCAATGATCAGAGAACCCCAAATAAGACATAGTCAATAAACCATAAAACAATAATTACAACAAAATAATAACAAAATAAAGATAACAAATAAACAAGGTTAGCACTCAAATAAAAACTGAACTAAGTTAGGCTTGACTCTCGCTTGCTTGGAGCTAATTCCCCAGTAGAGTCGCCATCTGTCGCATCTCGAAAAATATGATTCCTCACAATGGTCGCGGAAAAAATTTAGTTCGAACAGAGTCGCCACCGAACATAATTTATCCCAATGAAGGAATAGGAAAATATCGATAAAACCTCTTAAATAGAGAATAATGGTCGTCGCAACCATATTTGGGTTTGGAAGTCGATTACGCAAGGGGAAGGTATTAGCACCCCTCACGTCCATTGTACTAAACGGGAACCTTTTAGTTTAATTTGCGATTTGAATGTTATTTTTTTTCTTCGAGTGAATAAAGGATAAATAGAGATGGATGGAAACCTCAGAAAGGAGGATAATGGAGGTTTTTTATTAGTATGCTCACAAAGATCTAGCAATCTCCTGCCTACGTATCCTTATGGTGCAATAATGAAATTAGAGCATTCGTAGTTCAGGGAACTACGGTTGGTTGGTGTCTTTTAGTGAACAACTGTTTAGATCGCGTTCTAAAGGCTAAACGTTGGCTTGTTTACTCTCGGTGGAGGCTTAAGCACTAGTTTGTTATGCGTATTAGAAAGGATTAAACAATGTTCTTTTCGAAAAGAGTTTTGATCACACGAGGGTGACAAGTTGAGTTAATATGTTGAATATTTTATTGGATTGGCTTCGATCGCCCGTGGGAGAGGAAAGATAGATTTGATGTATTAAGATATTTTGTTGGATGACGATTACTCGGATAGTCGAGTAAGGAAACTCGTATCCTAATAGTCGAGGTGAGGAATTGAAGGCTCTAGACCATCTCCCTTTTCATCCTTAATTGTAAAAGGATTTGATAATAGTTAAGGTGTTTTAAAATGGATGACAAATATTCGGATAGTCGAGTAAGGAAACTCGTATCCTAGTAGTCGGGGAGAGGAATCGAAGGCTCTAGACCATCTCCCTTTTCATCCTTAATTGATTGTGAAAATACGTTTGTGAAATTCTAGTTATCAGACTTTGGATGTCACACTGGTTGTTATGACATCCAATTCTGCACAGACAGGGATTATGCAGAACTTAATAGTAAGTGCAGTAAATAACACAAGTAATTGTTCACCCAGTTCAGTCCAACATGACCTACATTTGGGGGCTACCAAGCCAGGGAGGAAATCCACTATTAGTAGTATCAATTCAAAGCTAAACTCACCCGTTTACAACTTATCACTTAATCCCTACCCAATGCAATTTCAATCTTAACCTAAGATCAGAGTTCCTACTCACTCCCTCTCAATCACCTCAGTGATATTAAAGACACTTTGAAGTCATACTTCAAAAACAACTCTTGATTATGCTTCACAGCTTAAATCAAGATACACAGCACTCACGCTTAAAAGCTTTGAGTGACACAACACTTACAACTCAATGAACACCCTATGCCAAAGCAATCATCTACTTGATAATGGCTTGGCTTACAAGATACGTCTAATACAAGACTCACAAAATACAGCAGTGAAGTATGATGGACACACTAACTCTTCACGCTTCAAAATCCCCGAAACTGAATGAAGGAATGCCTTCCTTTTTATATTGCAGCACCTGGGCTTTTGCACCTGTATTTTCCTGAATTTTAGGTCACACAAGTTCCCTCAAATTCAACATTTAGGTTGCTAACAAATAGGCTATTTGTTAGGTTCATTGAATGTAGCTTGGTTGTTGATTTCCTGGATTTTCTCTCAGCTGTTGAATCCCTAAAGAATAGCCTGAGAAAAAGCTGAAACAGAAAACTGAACAACCTACAATTTAGCATATGCTGTCAGGCACGAATGTCACGACATTCAGCTTGACATCAAGGTCCATATGCTGAGTCTGTTTTTCCAGAAAACAGACTGTACAATTTGCTGACCTGTACATGATCAAAATGACCATACTACAGTAACAGCTTACATTAGTAAATGTCAAAGTGTCCAACTTAACATTTACACATTTGGCCTTAAGTTAGTTCTGTTATTCTCTTGAAGAACAAACTAAGTTATATGCTGAAGTATAGCAGAACACCACTCTGCCTAATCTTCACCAGCTGCTGTTAATGATGAATGTCACAACATCCAGTTTGACATTCAGTCAGTAGGCCTTATGCCAGGTCTGGTTCTTCCTTGATAACCAGACTGCAAATGAATACTAAGTTCTAACAGAACTTCTGTTCCTTAGTATCTGTTGACAGGTATGAATGTCACAGCATTCAATAATCCTGTGTTAGCTAGTCCTGCAGTAACTACAATGTAGTCACATATACATGTCATGACATCAGTCAAGACATTAGTGTTTTACCATATAATGCAGCCAATTTAAACACCTACAAACTCCCCCTTTGGCAAATTTTTGGCTAAAACACTTTGATCCCCATAACAGAGTTCATAGCAGCGGAATAATACTAGCTAATACACTCAGAGTGGCAGCACACTCACACACATGGAAGTTAAATAAAAACTTCACATAGCAGCACACACATATTAGAAGTTGCACCTAAACTTCAACATCAGCTGCAGGGGGGGATCTTAAGATCTGTCATGAGAGTCTGTTGTGGAGACCCACTCTGTTTGTCAGGGGTATTGGTGATTATTACTCCCCCTTTTTGTCACAAATGTTGCCAAAGCCAACAACATAGTCAGAGCACAATGACAGAGATCCAGACTTGGTTTTACTTCACAGTTTCAACCAAGTTAACATCCACTTGATCTTGCTTCACAGCTTCGATCAAGTGATCACCCACTTTTGCTTTACAGTAGGTACCACCATATCAGATGCCATGATTTTGTTTCTGACATCCAGAACCACTCCTGCATGAACAGCATCCTTGAACTCCTGCAGGTACAAAGCCCTTCTCTTTGTTGGGTGTCTCCTTACCCTCTTGTATACACCCTTGTTGCAAGCAGCATAGCTATGATCTGTTGACCAATCATAGCCTAGTACAAATTGTTTAATAGGCAGAGATATTAAACAATTTATCCCAAACATCAGTGGTTGCTATAAGGTCTCAAAGAGACATATTCCCAGTTTGCTCCTTAAGTTTTCAAACTGAGTAGCATCCAGAGCCTTTGTAAATATGTCAGCCAGTTGAAGATCCGTGGCTACATGTTCCAAAGTGATCACCTTGTCTTCCACCAGATCTCTGATGAAGTGGTGCCTAATGTCAATATGTTTGGTCCTGCTGTGTTGGATGGGATTCTTGGAGATGTTGATGGCACTGAGATTATCACAGAACAATGTCATGACATTTTGAGTGACATTGTACTCAGTGAGCATTTGTTTCATCCAAACCAGTTGGGAGCAACTGCTTCCAGCAGCTATGTATTCAGCCTCTGCAGTGGACAGAGAGACACAGTTCTGCTTCTTGCTGAACCACGATATGAGGTTTTCTCCTAAGAAGAAACATCCACCTGATGTGCTTTTTCTGTCATCAGCACTTCCAGCCCAATCAGCATCACAGTATCCAGATAGGACAGGCTCAGACCCATGTGAGTACAGCATCCCATAGTCACACGTCCCATTGATGTACTTGAGAATCCTTTTGACTTGATTCAAGTGGCTCACCTTGGGCTCTGCTTGGTATCTGGCACACACTCCAACTGCATAAGAAATGTCAGGTCTACTTGCAGTTAGATACAGCAGACTACCTATCATGCTTCTGTACAAGCATTGATCAACACTAGGCCCTCCATCATCTTTGGTTAGCTTCAGATGAGTAGGAGCTGGAGTCCTCTTGTGCCTGGCATGATCCATACCAAACTTCTTAACTATGTTCTTGGCATACTTGCTTTGGGAGAGAAACATAGAGTCCTCCATTTGGTTTACTTGCATTCCAAGGAAATAGGTCAGTTCTCCCACTAGACTCATTTCAAACTCAGATTGCATCTGGTGAACAAATTTTTTAACCATTTGTTCTGACATTCCACCAAAGACTATATCATCAACATAGATTTGAGCTATCATGATTTTGCCTTCTTCATCCTTCACAAACAAGGTTTTATCTATGCCACCCTTTCTGTATCCATTTGAGGTCAGAAATTCAGTTAACCTTTCATACCAAGCTCTGGGTGCTTGCTTCAACCCATACAAGGCTTTCTTCAACTTGTATACATGATCAGGTTGGTTAGGATCACAGAACCCTTTGGGTTGTTCCACATAGACTTCTTCATTCAGGTAGCCATTCAAGAATGCACTCTTCACATCCATTTGGAATAGCTTAAACTTCAGGATGCATGCTACCCCCAACAGCAATCTGATGGACTCAAGTCTAGCCACAGGAGCAAATGTCTCATCAAAGTCTACTCCTTCAACTTGAGTGTATCCTTGAGCTACTAGTCTTGCTTTATTTCTAGTAATTACTCCTTTCTCATCAGATTTGTTTTTGTAGATCCACTTGGTACCAATGATGTTGGACCCTTCAGGTCTTGGAACCAGCTCCCATACTTCATGCCTTGTGAACTGCTCGAGTTCCTCTTGCATGGCAATGATCCAGTATTCATCAGTCAGGGCTTCTTTCACATTCTTTGGTTCAACCTTGGAAACAAAGTAGGAATTTGAGTTTATTCCTCTTGACCTGGTAGTTACACCACTGGTGGGATCCCCTATGATAAGATCCTTAGGGTGGTCTTTCTGAATTCTGATAGATGGCACTTTGGTGGGTGCTTCTACTTCACATTCAGGAGGAGGTTCCTGTACTTCTTCAGGCTTGACTGGACTGTCAGTTGGACTATCAAGGAATGTTTCAACATCCTCCATGACATCGGTTCCTTCCTCTTTATCATCCACAATGACATTTATGGACTCCATCAGGACATTGGTCCTGTAGTTGAACACTCTATAGGCTCTGCTGTTAGTGGAGTATCCCAGAAATACGCCTTCATCACTTTTGGGATCTAGCTTCCTTCTCTGTTCACGATCTGTGAGAATGTAGCATTTACTTCCAAAAATATGAAAGTACTTCACAGTGGGTTTTCTACCCTTCCATATTTCATACAGAGTGGAGGAGGTTCCTTTTCTCAAGGTGACTCTGTTGTGAACATAGCACGCGGTATTCATTGCTTCAGCCCAAAAGTGCATAGGGAGCTTCTTTGCAGGAATCATTGCTCTGGCAGATTCTTGAATAGTTCTATTTTTTCTTTCAACTATTCCATTCTGCTGAGGAGTTATAGGGAAGGAGAACTCATGGCTTATTCCTTCAGATGAGCAAAACTCATCAAACTTGGAATTCTTGAATTCAGTACCATGATCACTTCTAATCCGGACCACACAACTGTCCTTTTCCCTTTGAAGTCTTATGCACAGATCTTTGAAGACATCAAATGTATCTGACTTCTCTCTGATGAAGCTTATCCACGTGTATCTGGAATGGTCATCAACCACCACGTAGGCATACTTCTTCCCACCAAGACTTTCAACCTGCATAGGTCCCATTAGGTCCATGTGCAGCAGTTCCAGAACTCTGGAGGTTGTGGAATGTCCCAGCTTTGGGTGTGACATCTTGGTTTGCTTGCCCACTTGGCATTCTCCACAGACTCTTCCTTCATCAATCAGAAGCTTTGGCATTCCTCTGACTGCTTCCTTGGATATGATCTTCTTCATTCCCCGTAAGTGGAGATGTCCAAGTCTTCTATGCCACAGCTTCACCTCCTGTTCTTCCTTGGCTGAGGAGCATGTTGTGGAAAAGTTAGAGAGATCAGGTTCCCACAGGTAGCAGTTGTCTTTGGACCTGGTTCCTCTCATAACTTCCTGATTGTCACCATTTGTCACAATGCACAGCTCCTTAGTAAACTGAACATGAAAACCTTGATCACACAGCTGACTTATGCTGATGAGGTTTGCAGTTAGTCCTCTTACTAACAGCACATTGTTCAGTTTTGGCACTCCAGAACAGTCCAGTTTGCCCACACCTCTGATTTTTCCTTTGGCACCATCACCAAAAGTCACATAGCTGGTGGTGTGAGGTTGAATGTCTACCAGTAGATTTTCCATACCAGTCATATGTCTTGAGCATCCACTGTCAAAGTACCAGTCTTCTCTGGAAGAAGCCCTTAGGGTAGTGTGTGCTATCCTAGCATACCATTGTTGCTTCTTAATGGGAACACATCGCTTACGTGTTTTATGCTTAGGTCTGACATGTGAGGCTCTGTTAGGGAAGCCATGAATCCAGTAGCAGAAGGCTTTTATATGTCCAAGCCTGCCACAGTGGTGACACCTCCAATTCTGGTATATTCTCTTCTGATGATCATTCATCCTAGCTCCTCGATGTTGAGACATTGGCTTTGACATCTGCTTGAACTTCTGAACTCTAGCCTTTGGGCGTTTGTGTTCAGCTTTTTTTCCAAATCCTAGCCCAGATTTGGTTCCAGACTGCTGTCCCACCTTTAGAATTTCTTCCAAGGTGTCAGTTCCCTTATTCATCATTCTGATGGATTTGGTCATCTGATTCAGCTTGGAGGTCAGCAGGGCTATCTCATCATTTAGCCCCTCTATGGCAGACAGTTGCTTCTGTCTCTCATCTTCCAGTTCCTTGATGAGTTTCTTCTGCTTTTCTCCTTGTGCACGCACTTCTGCACTGGTGGTACACAGCTTCTTATATGCTGCAGCAAGTTCATCAAATGTCAGCTCATCTGCACTTGTGTCATCTTCAGAGACACACACACTGGTTAGTGCAGTGACATGTTTGGCAGATTCTCCTTCAGATTCACTTTCAGAATCTCCTTCAGACCATGTGATAGCTAGCCCCTTATTTTGCAATTTGAGGTAAGTAGGGCATTCAGCTCTGACGTGTCCATACCCTTCACAGCCATGACACTGGATTCCCTTCCCATGGTTGAACTTCTCCTCAGAAGTTGATCTTTTCTTAATGTCAGTCGGGATGTTCTTGACATTAGGTCTACCTCTTTGATCAATCTTCTTCATGAACTTGTTGAATTGCCTCCCAAGCATGGCTAAGGCTTCTGATATACTTTCATCACCTCCTGTATATCCTTCTTCTGACTCCTCTTCAGCATTTGATACAAAGGCTATGCTTTTCTTCTTCTCAGCATACTCACCTAAGCCCATTTCAAAGGTTTGGAGAGAACCAATGAGCTCATCTACCTTCATATTGCTGATGTCCTGAGCCTCCTCTATGGCAGTGACCTTCATAGCAAACCTCTTAGGCAAGGACCTGAGAATCTTTCTTACAAGTTTCTCTTCAGTCATTTTCTCACCTAGTCCACCAGAGGTGTTTGCAATTTCAAGAATATTCATGTGAAAGTCATGAATAGTCTCCTCCTCTTTCATCCTCAGATTTTCAAACTTGGTTGTCAACATCTGAAGTTTGGACATCTTCACCTTGGAAGTACCTTCATGAGTTACCTTGAGGGTATCCCAAACTTCCTTAGCTAGTTCACAATGGTGCACCAGCCTGAAGATGTTCTTAGTGATTCCATTGAACAGTGCATTCAAGGCTTTGGAGTTTCCAAGAGCTAATGCCTCTTGTTCCTTGTCCCAATCTTCTTCGGGAATCTGCACACTGACTCCATCTTCATCAGTCCTCGTTGGATGTTCCCATCCCTTGTTGACAGCTCTCCAGACTTTGCTGTCTAGAGACCTTAAGAAGGCTATCATGCGAGGCTTCCAGTCATCATAATTAGATCCATCCAACATGGGTGGTCTGTTCGAGTGTCCTAAATCCTTGTCCATGGTACTAGAAAGTAACTTCCCTAGATCTCACCCAGAACTTCACAGGCAGGGTGCCTGCTCTGATGCCAATTGAAATTCTAGTTATCAGACTTTGGATGTCACACTGGTTGTTATGACATCCAATTCTGCACAGACAGGGATTATGCAGAACTTAATAGTAAGTGCAGTAAATAACACAAGTAATTATTCACCCAGTTCAGTCCAACATGACCTACATCTGGGGGCTACCAAGCCAGGGAGGAAATCCACTATTAGTAGTATCAATTCAAAGCTAAACTCACCCGTTTACAACTTATCACTTAATCCCTACCCAATGCAATTTCAATCTTAACCTAAGATCAGAGTTCCTACTCACTCCCCCTCAATCACCTCAGTGATATTAAAGACACTTTGAAGTCATACTTCAAAAACAACTCTTGATTATGCTTCACAGCTTAAATCAAGATACACAGCACTCACGCTTAAAAGCTTTGAGTGACACAACACTTACAACTCAATGAACACCCTATGCCAAAGCAATCATCTACTTGATAATGGCTTGGCTTACAAGATACGTCTAATACAAGACTCACAAAATACAGCAGTGAAGTATGATGGACACACTAACTCTTCACGCTTCAAAATCCCCGAAACTGAATGAAGGAATGCCTTCCTTTTTATATTGCAGCACCTGGGCTTTTGCACCTGTATTTTCCTGAATTTTAGGTCACACAAGTTCCCTCAAATTCAACATTTAGGTTGCTAACAAATAGGCTATTTGTTAGGTTCATTGAATGTAGCTTGGTTGTTGATTTCCTGGATTTTCTCTCAGCTGTTGAATCCCTAAAGAATAGCCTGAGAAAAAGCTGAAACAGAAAACTGAACAACCTACAATTTAGCATATGCTGTCAGGCACGAATGTCACGACATTCAGCTTGACATCAAGGTCCATATGCTGAGTCTGTTTTTCCAGAAAACAGACTGTACAATTTGCTGACCTGTACATGATCAAAATGACCATACTACAGTAACAGCTTACATTAGTAAATGTCAAAGTGTCCAACTTAACATTTACACATTTGGCCTTAAGTTAGTTCTGTTATTCTCTTGAAGAACAAACTAAGTTATATGCTGAAGTATAGCAGAACACCACTCTGCCTAATCTTCACCAGCTGCTGTTAATGATGAATGTCACACATCCAGTTTGACATTCAGTCAGTAGGCCTTATGCCAGGTCTGGTTCTTCCTTGATAACCAGACTGCAAATGAATACTAAGTTCTAACAGAACTTCTGTTCCTTAGTATCTGTTGACAGGTATGAATGTCACAGCATTCAATAATCCTGTGTTAGCTAGTCCTGCAGTAACTACAATGTAGTCACATATACATGTCATGACATCAGTCAAGACATTAGTGTTTTACCATATAATGCAGCCAATTTAAACACCTACAGTTTGCGTATGGTGATATAGTTTAGATAAACGATAAATGCTTGAATGATTGAGTAAGGCAACTCATATCCAAGTATACGAGGAGAGGAATCGAAGGCTCAAGACCATCCCCCTTTTCGCATAGTTCATTGTGAAAACGTTTTGATTTAATCAGGTTTAGGAGTTTATAGAGAAATGACAATTGTCTGACTAACTGAGTAAAACAACTCATATTCAAACAATCGAGGAGAGGAGTTGAAGTCTCAAAACCATCTCCCTTTTCGTTTCTAAATGAAATGGTATTTAATCATGATTAAGTATTTTAATTAATTTTGAATAAAAATACTCAACATTGGATCGAGGTTTTAAATTTGTGTTTGCGAATAAATTGTATTATATTTAATGAATCAATCATCTAATCAATTAATTAAAATCGAATAGGTCTCATTATAAGAAAACCCAAGAGTAAGCTATGTGAGGTTGATGGCGATGTTTAAAAGCGATCGACTTACATGGGCATGAAAAGGGTTTGATAGGAATCGGGAATCATGTGATGTTTAATGGTTTAATGAGATTATAATGCTTGGAATAATTATCCATTTACATATCCCTAAAGAACATGACTTAAAAAAATGTATAAATAAATCAATAGAATAAATGCAACATAAATAAGTCTTGGGAATAAATGATCTATTGAATAAATTAAATAGTAAATAAATAATTAAAAAAAAGGATTAATTGCATAAATTATTAAAATAAAACTTTATTTATTTAATCAAAATGTTAATTGGTTAGATAACCTAAAATGACCTAATTTATTTAACTAAAACAAGTTTTATATAGGCAAAACAAAAACAGACCTTTAAAAACGGGCCCTTTGAAAAAACAGCCCACTGGGGGTGCTGTTAAAATATATATGTAGATGTTTTTGATTGGCTGCATTTTGTGTTAAAACAGTTACTGTACTTAGATGTCTTGACCGATGTCATGACATGCTTAAGTAGTATGCTGCAGGATTAGCTAATACAGGATTTACTGAATGTCAAACTGGATGTTATGGCATTCATCCCTGACAGCAAATACTGAATTATATACTAATCAGTTTTTCTGTTATAGTTCAGTATTTAGTTCAGGCTGATTTTCTGCTCTGTTATGACAGTCATTCATGACAGCAGTCTCTAAATGTCAAACTGAATGACATGACATTCATTCCTGACAGGCCAGTTAGTTTTTCTGTTATTTATCTCAGGCTGATTTTCAGGAAAATAACAGCAGGCTGATTTTCTGCTCTGCTATGACAGTCATTCAATACAGGATTTACTGGATGTCAAACTGAATGTTATGACATTCATTCCTGACAGCAGATACTGAACTAAAGGATAGTTGGATTTTCTGTTATAGTTCAGTATTTATTTCAGGCTGTTTTTCAGGAGAATAACAGACCCAGCACATAGCCTAGTGTCTGGATGTCAAACTGAATGTTACGACATTCATCCCTGACAGCTGATACCGAACTATAGAATAGTTGGTTGTTTTGCTACAGTTCAGTATTTAGTTTAGTCTGTTTTCAGGAGAATAACAGACCTGACACATAGCCTACTGTCTGAATGTTAAACTGAATGTTTTGACATTCATCCTTGACAGAAGATACTGAATTATAGGCAGGTTGGTTTTTCTGCTACAGTTCGATATTTACTTCAGTCTGTTTTTCAGGAGAATAACAGACCTAGGATATGGCCTATGTTCTGGACGTCAAACTGAATGTTGTGACATTCATTCCTGACAGCATATGCTAAAGTGTAGGCTAGTTAGTTTTTCTGTTTCAGTATTTATCTCAGGCTGTTTTTCAAGAATCTAACAGCTGTGCTAAAATCCAGGAAACTAACAGAAGAGCTAAATTCAAGAGCCCTAACAAATAGCCTATTTGTTAGAACCCTAATATGTGGAAATTAGGTTAACTTGCTTAACCTTAATTTTAGGAAATTCAAGTACAAGGCCCAAGTGTTGCATTATAAAAGGATGGCAATCCTACTTTCAGCAACTCAGGGATTTCGAAGTGTGAAGCTTTAAATACATCATTGTATTTCATAGCTGTATTTTTATTGTGTTTTGTATTAGGTTGTATTTGTGAGCCAAGCAATTATCACCTAGATGATTGCATTGGACTAGGGTGTTCATTGAGTTGTAAGTGTTGTGTCACTCTAAGATTTTAAGCGTGAGTGCTGTGTTTCTTGATTAAAGCTGTTAAGCACAATCAAGAGTTGTTTGAAGTATAACTTCGCCATTTAACTTTAAACTAATTAAAGGTTGTAATCACTGTGGTGATTGATGGGGAGTGAGTAGGAACTCTGATCTTAGTTTAAGATTGAAATTGCATTGGGTAGGTATTAAGTGATAGGGTTAAACAGTTGGTTTAAGGTCTGAATTAATACTACTAATAGTGGATTTCCTCCCTGGCATGGTAGCCCCCAGACGTAGGTGTGTTTGTCACCGAACTGGGTAAATAATTCCCTGTGTTATTTACTGCAGTTACATTTACCTGCTGTAAACATTCCTGTCTACGCAGAATCGGATGTCATAACATCCTGTGTGACATCGATAGTCTGTTAACTAGAATTTCAATTGGCATCAAGCAGGCACCCTGCCTGTTAATTTCTGGGTGAGATCTAGGGACGTTACTTTCTAGTACCATGGACAAGGATGTAGGATACTCAAATAGACCACCCATGCTGGATGGTTCTAACTATGATGACTGGAAACCTCGCATGATAGCCTTCTCGAGGTCTCTAGATAGCAAGGTCTGGAGAGCTGTCAAAAAAGGATGGGAACATCCAACGAAGACAGGTAAAGATGGAATTATTTTGCAAATTCCTGAAGAAGAGTGGGACAAGGAGCAAGAGGCACTAGCCCTTGGAAACTCTAAGGCCTTGAATGCACTGTTCAATGGAATAAATAAGAACATTTTCAGACTGGTGCATCACTGTGAACTGGCTAAAGAAGTTTGGGATACTCTCAAAACAACTCATGAAGGTACCTCCAAGGTGAGGATGTCTAAACTTCAGATGCTGACCACCAAGTTTGAAAATCTGAGGATGAAATAGGATGAGACTATTCATGACTTCCACATGAATATTTTTGAAATTGCCAACACGTCTGGTGGCTTAGGAGAGAAAATGGCCGAAGAAAAACTTGTAAGAAAGATTCTCAGATCATTGCCAAAGAGATTTGCCATGAAGGTCACAACTATAGAAGAGGCTCAAGATATCTGCAATATGAAGGTTGATGAGCTTATTGGTTCTCTCCAAACCTTTGAAATAGGCTTGTGTGAGAATGTTGAAAAGAAGAAGAAAAGCATAGCTTTTTGTATCAAATACTGAAGAGGATTCAGAAGAAGGAAATACTGGAGGTGATGAAAGCATATCAGAAGCCATAACCATGCTTGGGAGACAATTCAACAAGTTCATAAAGAAGATTATTCAAAAAGGTAGACCAAATGTCAAGAACATTTCGTCTGACATCAGGAAAAGATCAACATCTGAAGAAAAGTTCAACCAAGGCAAGGGAATCCAGTGTCATGGATGTGAAGGTTTTCAACACGTTAGAGCTGAATGTCCTACTTACCTCAAGATGCAAAGGAAGGGACTATCTTGAAGGAGAATTGCCATCCAAGGTGCAGCGGAATTTAAAAATTTCTCCATTTAGTGATCCTTACGAATGGGCATGATCAGTGATAGAATCGTTACCTCTTGTGACGATTCAAACCTTTGGTGTAGATCTCTTGGAACGATCAAAACCTTGGATACAAATCCACGGGGCAATCACGAACGTTGAACGATGACAACGTCTCTACTCAGTCCACACGAACGGATTCCTTCAATCGCAGTGCTAGCTGTTATGAATGAAGGCTTTGAGTGAGAGAAAGAGAGATACGAAATTCCAACTCTTCAGTTGTGTTGTACTCCCATACAATGCTTATGCACAAGAGTTCTATTTATAGAACCACTTGTGTGGGCTTCAAGCCAAAAAGCCCACTTAAGTGCATTTTGCCCATATCTCATAATATGCCAAAATCACTTAAGTATTTGGTACCTTACCATATTTCGTATTCTACTTAAGGGCACCATACATTACGGTATTCCTTAATTACTCTATCTCTCATCAATCCGTCCTTTGTGTGTGACCCTGTAGGTTTTCGCGATGTTTGCAATTATATTAAATCACGCATTTAACAAAATAAATAGTGAGCGGTATCTAGCAACACATCACTGCTACCCAAGACACGAAAATGTCATGTGATCTGACAAAACCTCCTGTGATAATAATTATGTGTATAATTACCCCTTTGCCCTCTATATTGAACACAAGGTATAGACCGTGTCATCCTTGTTCAGTTCAATATTGGTCCCATACACATTTATCCTGTTACACAGGATGGGAAAATTCCATCTAGGACACTCATGTCCCTCAACATGCTTCGTGGAGTACCCATCAACTGTCTTTATGGTTATCCAGTTACGGACAATGTTGGATCAGCAATAAAGCACTCGACTCTACATCTAGGATCCATAGTGGTTTCAGGTCGAAGAGTGGTATACACCATTATCACCATGAGAATAACTTATGACACTTTGCATAACTTTCTATATAGTATTTTCATAGCGGGTCAATCCGGTATAAATATTACTCTTAATATTCATACCTATGTTTAAGATTTGATAACTCTTTATCCATGATCCATGAGATGTGATCATCAGTCTACAAACATAATAGTCTTAATGCTTTAATGTTATCCCACTTCACAATAAAGCTCGACTACGGATACTTTAAGAATAGTGTCCTTATGTTTAATGTGGTCGCATGATCAAGTCACACTTGATGCATTAAATGGACTAGCTATTCTAGGGACTTTATTAAACAACCGTAATAAAGAAAAAGCCTTTTATTATTAATAAATAATTCGATACAAGTACTAAAAGTATTGGCCTCTAGGGCTTACACCAACAATCTCCCACTAGCACTAGAGCCAATCAGGCATAACCCTTATGCCCATTGATCTAGTATGGCCATCATGCTTCTACTACGCAAGAGGCATTGTCAGTGGGTCAGTAATATTGTTAAGTGTAGGTACTTTACATATTTTCACATCTCCTCTATCTATTATCTCTCGAATAAGGTGATAATGCCTAAGTATCTGTTTGGATCGTTGGTGAGATCTAGGCTCCTTAACTTGTGCGATAGCACCATTGTTATCACAATAGAGACCAATGGGATCCACAATGCTAGGGACTATGCCAAGTTCACTAATGAACTTTTTGATCCAAACAGCTTCCTTTGTTGCACTTGAGGCAGCAATATACTCGGCCTCGGTTGTAGAATCAGCAACTATATCTTGCTTTGAACTTTTCTAGCTCACAGCGCCACCATTTAAGCAAAACACATAACCATTGGAATCATTCATATTAAAGCGTCTCAGCACTTTGTCTATGTACTCCGACTTAGGCCAAGCAATTTTGTGATCTATCTCTATAGATTCTGATTCCTAATATATAGGCTGTTTCACCTAGGTCCTTCATAGAAAAGCATTTCCCCAACCAAGACTTTACTTGTTGCAGGGTAGGCATATCGTTTCCAATGAGTAATATGTCATCTACATATAATACCAGGAAAACGATCATGCTCCCACTAACCTTCTTGTAGACACAAGGCTCATGTTCGTTCTTGATCCATGAGTGATACATCACCTTGATCAGATATCCATATATCTCAGGTAGGTGACGTATCCTGCCTGACCTACATTGGTCTTGTTCTACTTGAGCAGGTTGCTCTTACACAACTATTTGTGTTTCATGCTCTTATTCATCCATAGGTGTATCAATGCATTGTGATTCTTGAATTTCTTCAAGCTCTACTTTCCTCCCACTGATTCCTTTGGAATTAAAACCCTTTTCTAGGAAAACTCCAGTTCGAGCGACAAACACTTTGCTCTCAGAAGGATTGTAGAAGTGATACCCTCTTGTTTCTTTAGGATACCTCACAAATAAGCATTTGTCAGATTTGGGCTCAAGCTTAGTTGAAATTTGTCGTTTCACATAAACTTCACAACCCCAAATCTTCATGTAAGACATATGTGGTTTCTCACCACTCCATATCTCATATGGTGTCTTCTCAACCTTTTTGGATGGAACACGGTTAAGTGTGTAAGCTGCTGTCAACAGCGCATGTCCCCAAAAGGAGTTTAGAAGATCGGCGTGACTCATCATGGATCAGACCATGTCTAACAGGGTTCAATTTCTTCTCTCAGATACACCATTCCATTGGGGTGTTCCAGGAGGAGTAAGTTGGGATAAGATCCCACACTCTTTCAGATGGTCATCAAACTCCAGGCTTAAATACTCACCACCTCAATCTGATCGAAGAGTTTTAATATTCTTACCTAGTTGGTTTTGTACTTCATTCTTGAATTCCTTGAACTTTTCAAAGGACTCTGATTTGTGTTTGTCATACGGTGAACTGGACTTTTGTGTTTTGCTTTGGAAAGCAAATGTCGCAGTTAGCAAGAGTCGCCACCGACTTTTCTTTTATCCAATAAGAAAAGGTGGAAAAGAACAGGAAAGACCTTAATTAGATTTTTGGTTCGGGAGGTACATTATACAAAGGGAAGGTGTTAGCACCCTTTGTATCCATGGTTATCCATGGGCTCTTAATTGCTTGATCACTTATGTTTGTCTGAAAAAAAATGTTTGTGAATTGCTTAAAAATGTTTTGAAAAGAGAGTTTAACTTTGTAATGATTCTTGTACGAATGTATACAAAGTGGTTATCTCGTTTAGTTTAGAAAGTTGTTTAGAAAAATATAACTCGGTAATGATTCTAGTATGAATGTATACCAAGTGGTGGTTTTCTAAAAGATGTTTTGAAAGGTGTGGGGTGTGAAAAATATTTTAGGTTGTGAGCCAGCAATTCAGAGTTATACCTCCCTAGGGTCTTTATGGGCATTTCCTATCCTTATGAGGGTAAAACTGTCCTTACTATTGAGAAGTAAGTAGTCTTGTCCTTTTGGATTTAAGGGTCATCGTAGGGTCATCGATTGGTCATTGGAGGCAACAGTTGTAAGGATACCTTAGCATTTGAAGGGACACTCATCATTTAACCGCAGACTACACTGAAGGGTCATCGAGGGACAAAATCATATATTCGAAGGCAATATCCGAGGGACTATGATTCGTTTTGTAGGGACATGATGATTTAATCGAAGGGTCTTTGCTAAGTGTATCCCACATTCGCGGGACATGACCATTATACCGTAATACCGTAGGGCAACAAAGAGAGGTCCAAGATCGCATATTCAAAGGCCGTATTTTACAATCAATTAGGTAATTAGGAGGAATCCCCACATTAAAATTAATACATTAAGATCCATTAAGCAATTTAGGGTGTATCTTTGCCATAAAATTAATACATTAAAATCAATTGAGCAATTCAGGGTGAATCTCCACAAGGGTATCCCACAAATAAAGTGGGATACCTAACAAGCAATCTTTTCCTGGGGGTATGTGAACCTTTACAAAACTCAACAAAACATGTCAGAACACCAAATCAGGGTGCAATCGAGGATTACACCACAAAAAAAAAGATCACAACAGTAAATAGGGTCGGGTAAATGATGCATGGCTATGATAAAACATGAGTGAAAAATCAGAACAGAAAAATCAGCTACTGTCACGTTCGCTCCTGCCTCGCCTAGCGAAGGCTTAGCGAATACTCGCTGCATGCTCGCTTAGCGATGTGCTAGCGAGCGGCTGCGGATTCTGGTTTTGATATCAGTACAATTTCAACCAATTTTATGCCTTATGGCTTTCATTACAGCAATTATATAGTTAATCATTTAAGGTATTCAGATACATACTAAAATTCATATGCCAAACTCAAGATATTTTCATAAATTTAATCATAATGCCATATGTTAATTAAGAACATAAAGCCGTAATAGAAATGTAAACCTGTTTGCAATTGAATTGCAACTTTGAATCGGCAAATCGAATTGAATTGGGCAGAAGTAAACCTTGATGCCGCCGAGTTCCTTCAGGGTTTGCCTCCCGTGAGTGTTAGGGTTTGCTTGCTAGGGTTCTCCTTTCTCCGTTTTTCGTCCTCCTCTCCCTGGCTGAAGTTGGGGTATTTATAGTGATTGTGGTGACCTAATGGGCTCAGAATGAAGCCCGAAAATTCTGATATATCGCAAGCTTCGCTAGGCGAGCGTGTGGCGAAGGGTTCGCTAGGCGATGGAGTTGTTCGCCTAGCGAGCAAGCTAGTTTGGGCCTTTTTCTGGATTGGGCCTGTTGTGAGCTGGGCTTTTGTTCCTTTAAGGTCAGTGCCTTGCAGAATAAGTTGGAGTGCTTCGAGAAATGTTTTGCAAGATTAATGGGCAAATTTTGGGGTATGACAGCTGCCCCTGTTCAATATTCTTGAACCGAGAGAGTTAGGATGGCATGTATGCCATTCGTGGTCTGGAGGTGGAAGATTATTGAACACTAGAATGCCCCCAAAAATTTGCACTTGTCAATTAGTCTTGATGGAGATGGGCTTAAAGATGCCATCCAGGAAGTTTGATGATGAGAGCTTCAGATTGTGTCGTACGTTAGACCAATTTGCAGACATGGGTGCCACACCGGGTCATATGCTAGACCGTATAATGAGTCATCCATTATGCTGTCGACTTCGCTGGGGAGTCAGAGTGTGTCATACACTGCTGGGGATAAGGGATCAGAATGGATCATACGCTAGACCGTATCTAAATAGTAGAGTGAGTTGTTCCTTAGGCGGGTGACTCCGCCGGGGATGCAAGATCAGAATGGATCGTACGCTAGATCGTATCTGAGTTGCGGAATAGGCTGTCCATTAGGCAGTATCTGAGAGGGGTAGTCGTATGCTAGGCTACACGTCAGAATGTACCGTACGCTAGGTAGTCTCTGAGAAATGAAAGGTCCAACTGGGTCGTAAATTAGACCGTATTGGAGTAGTTGAAGGTCAGAATGGATCGTCCGTTAGATCGTATCTGAGTGGAAGGAGTTCATATGTTGAGCTGAATCAGAATGAACCGTACGTTAGACTGTATCTGGTCGTATGTGTAGATGCTGTATTTGCAATAAATGGCCGGGATGGGCTTAAAGATACCATCCTTAGGAGGATAATTAACCTGAAAAATAAAGTTAGCTTCATGCCATGTCATGATGCATGAGATGTTTTATGCTTTCGACAATAAATGCGAACAATGTACGCATGTGTATGCTGTGTAATGATGTAATGAATGAATTATGCATCTGAAAAGTTCTCCCCGAGGACTCTACTGGGGAAACAAATTTCAGTCTCCTGGTTGGAGATACTGGTATTGGTGATCCTTTCTTAGCTGGGGATACTTGATTCTTGTCTGATGGTAGAAATATTCGACAGAGCCTGGTTGGGGATGGAAGAGATGACCAGCCTGTCTAGTGATACCAATTTCTTCTGGGGAATAACTGGTTTTGTTGAGGAATAGAATTAGCACCCGGATTCATTGGAACGCATGGTCAGACCTTCTCCTCGATCCTGAAGTCTCGTAGTAATCGTTATATCCATTTTATGTGCACATTTTTGGCAAACATTGATCATATTCAAATGCACATATTATTTCGAATTAAATCAATGGACGTTTATGCAAACAAAACAGAAAAAAGTAAAACCTTAGCATCTTTTGAAATAACATTGTATGAATTTTTGAAAGAGGGCCTATAAACAGGCAATTTATATACAATGAGACAGAAATCATAGTAAGAGGAAATTGTCGAGAAAACAAAGGAAAGCTATGAAGAAAAAGTCCTATTGATTTTAATTCTGCCACTGTCACTATGTCTTCAAGTATCTCATCTCCTACTGTCGGATAGAAGTGATTGGCTTGTTCAGTCCCTTGAACTTGGATGAAGCTGTCTGAGAACGGGACATGGTCGCACGCTTTAATCCCTAATTTTTGCCTGGACCGCCTTTTCAGGTTTTTCAGTCCACCAGGATACCCTTTTTTGCCCAAGCCGCCTTTTCAGGTTTTCGACTTGCCGGGTGTACATTTTTATATGTTTATCCCTAATTTTTACCCGAACCCCTTTTGGTTCGCCGGGATGCCCTTACTTTTGCCTAGGTATGTCGACCTAGCGGGTCTCTTTTATGCGTAGTATTTTTTGACTATGTCTGCGTTCACGGGATGTGGGAAGTCTTCGCCATCCATTGTAGTAAGCATCATGGCTCCACCAGAGAATGCCTTCTTAACTACAAATGGCCCCTCGTATGTGGGAGTCCATTTGCCCCTGGGATCACCTTGTGGTAGAATGATACGCTTGATCACCAAGTCGCCAATTTGATACACCTGTCTCTTGACCTTTTTGTTAAATGCCTGGGTCATGCGCTTCTGATATATCTGCCCATGACAAACAGCCGCAAGTCTCTTTTCATCAATCAAATTTATCTGATTGAGCCGATTCTGAATCCATTCATCCTCGTCTAAACCTGCCTCTTTCATGATTCTTAGAGAGGGAATCTGAACTTCCACCGGTAAGACGGCTTCCATTCCGTAGACTAAAGAGAAAGGAGTTGCCCCTGTCGAAGTGCGTACTGAAGTGCGATAACCATGAAGAGCAAATGGTAACATCTCATGCCAGTCTTTGTACGTTACTGTCATCTTTTGTATGATCTTCTTGATATTCTTATTAGCAGCCTCCACGGCACCGTTCATCTTTGGCCGGTACGGAGAAGAGTTATGGTGTTTTATCTTGAATTGCGTGCAGAGTTCAGTAATCATCTTGTTGTTCAAATTAGTGCCATTATCAGTGATAACTCTTTCAGGGACGCCATATCGGCAAATAAGACTATTCTTGATGAACCGTGCCACCACATTCTTGGTAACAGAAGCAAATGAGGCTGCCTCTACCCACTTTGTAAAGTAATCGATCGCAACAAGAATGAAGCGATGTCCGTTAGACGCAGTAGGTTTAATCTCCCCAATCATATCAATGCCCCACATTGCAAAGGGCCACGGGGCTATCAACACGTTCAATGGAGCAGGAGGCACATGTACTTTATCCGCATAGATCTGGCACTTGTGACAAGTTCTGGAGTGATGGTGGCAATCAACTTCCATGGTAGACCAATAATACCCTGATCTCAGAATCTTCTTGGCCATTGTATGTCCACTAGAGTGGGTCCCAAAAATACCGTCATGCATGTCTTTCATAATCTTTTCTGCTTCCTTTTTATCCATACAACGAAGCAAAGTCGAATCATGATTACGCTTGTATAATATCCCATTACTCAAAAAGAATTTAGCGGAGAACTTCCTCAGGAATTTTCTGTCATTGATGGACGCCCCTTCAGGGTATTCCCGAGCTTCTAAATATCTTTTTACTTTGTGGAACCAAGGTTTCTCTTCTACTTCATCAGCGTTAAGTTCATAACAATATGCTGGTTCCTCTAGTCGTTCAATGGTGATCCTGGGAGCTTCATTGTCCCATCTGACTCTGAACATAGATGACATGGTGGCCAAGGCGTCTGCCAACTGATTCTCCTCTCGTGGAATATGTTCGAACGTAATCTCTTCAAAGTATGGGATTAATGTCAACACCCTCTCTCGATAAGGGATGATATTCGGATGTTTAGTGTCCCATTCTTCTTTGATCTGACTGATTACTAATGTTGAGTCTCCGTACACACTCAGAAACTTGATTCTCAGATCTATAGCAGCTCTGAGTCCCAAAATACATGCTTCATACTCAGCCATATTATTGGTACAATCGAAACATAGTCTAGCAGTGAAAGGCGTGTGACAACCCTTGGGGGAAACGATTACAACACCAACACCATTGCCCAACGCATTAGAAGATCCATCGAAAACCATAGTCCATCGGGATCCTAGTTCGGGTCCTTCATCTGGTCCAGGTTCTTCATAATCAGTAACAAGCATGACATCCTCATCTGGGAACTCAAAATTCATAGATTGGTAATCATCCACCGCCTGATGAGCCAAATGATCGGCCAGCACGCTTCCTTTGATTGCTTCCTAGGTAGTATACTGGATATCATACTCTGTTAAAATCATCTGCCATCTCGCTATTCTTCCGGAGAGGGCAGGTTTCTCCAATATGTATTTGATGGGATCCATCTTAGAAATCAACAAAGTGGTATGATTCAACATATACTGTCTTAGTCGGCGAGCAGCCCAGGCCAAAGCACAACAAGTTCTCTCGAGCAGCGAGTATCTTGTTTCACAGTCGGTAAACTTTTTGCTAAGGTAGTATATGGCATGCTCTTTTCGACCAGACTCGTCATGTTGCCCCAACACACACCCCATTGAATTTTCTAACACGGTCAAATACATGATTAGAGGTCTTCCTTCAACTGGTGGCATCAGGATCGGAGGTTCCTGGAGATACTTCTTGATTTTGTCAAAAGCTTCTTGACATTCATCATTCCATATCATCTCTTGATTCTTCCTCAGTAGTTTGAAGATGGGTTTGCAGGTAGCAGTTAAATGGGAGATAAACCGGGCGATGTAATTCAAACGTCCCAAGAAACCCCTGACTTCCTTATCTGTGCGGGGTACTGGCATTTCTTGGATAGCTCTCACCTTAGCCGGGTCAACCTCAATTCCTTTACCACTGACAATAAATCCCAAGAGTTTACCGGATCTTACTCCGAAGGTGCATTTGTTTGGGTTCAATCTCAGCTTGTATTTCTTCAACCTCTCAAACACTTTGTACAAATGATCGAGATGTTCTTCTTCAGTATGAGATCTGGCTATCATGTCATCCACATATACTTCTATTTCATGATGAATCATATCATGGAACAAAACCACCATAGCCCGCTGGTACGTTGCCTCGGCGTTCTTTAAACCGAATGGCATTACTTTGTAACAGAAAGTGCCCCATTACGTCACAAACGTGGTTTTCTCCATGTCTTCAGGTGCCATCTTAATCTGGTTATAACCCGAGAATCCATCCATGAAGGAGAATATTTTGTGTTGAGCGGTATTGTCTACCAGAACATCAATGTGCGGGAGTGGAAAGTCATCTTTGGGACTTGCTTTATTCAAATCTCTGTAATCGACGCACATTCGCATCTTACCATCCTTCTTCGGTACCGGTACCACATTAGCAACCCATTGAGGATAAGAAGTAACAGCCAGAAAACCTGCATCAAATTGTTTCATAACCTCGGCTTTGATTTTCTCAGACATTTCAGGACGCATGCGGCGAACCTTTTGCTTAATAGGACGACAATCTTCCTTCGTTGGCAAACGATGTACTACTATATCAATATCCAATCCTGGCATGTCTTCATAAGACCAAGCAAAAATCTCTACATAGTCATGTAACATCTGAATCAATCTTTCTTTAATACTGTTTTCCAAGCCTGCTCTTATTTTGACTTCTTTCTTGTCCACTTCAGTACCCAGGTTTACAATTTCGATTGACTCTTCATGCGGCTGTATAGTCTTCTCTTCTTGCAGTACCAGTCTGGCAAGTTCTCCAGGTACTTCACAATCTTCCTCACTTCCATCCTCAGCTTGGTAGATCGGATTTTCAAAGTCATAATGAACAGTAGCAGAACTATTATCAACAGGATCCAGAGTGGGTATGGATCTGCAATTCGTTACGTGAGTGTGTGTAAGAAAACATAGCTTTTCGGAAAATGACAGGAAAGATAAAGAGCGCAACATTTGAATGCAAAAAGTCCATTGATTTATTGAATGTGAATATGCTAATGAAAATGACAAAACCCTTAACAAATTAGCTATTGTGCCTCGGGCATAGACACAATGCTTTAAGAAGTTCAATTGTAAAACTAAACACTTTGCAACAATAAAACAGACAATAACAATTACTCCTGACTAAAGGAAATCGGGATAGTGTCTTCAGCCTTCCAATTATTGAGTCCATCACCAATTGTTGGGAAAATCCAGCTATCCAGGTCGCAATCGCTATCAGCATCTTCTACAGCATTAATCTGATCTTTGACCATCTTTTCAGAGTTGAATCTCAGACCAGACCTATCAGACTTGTATGGTACGTTGATCAGTTGACCCCAACCAGTACGACCATCGTTTTCAACCACGGCTTGAGCGTCCTTCAGAGAAATCATGGCAGGAGGAGCGCGGATGACCTTGGGCACACAGGAAGTCAGCTTAAGGACAGGATTAGTCAAAGGAACTACTTCAAATGATTGAGAAGGAGTCTCAAAGAATTCGCCATCCATCTCGACGTATCTGAAGGCATGCACACTACTGACAATGTATTCTTCTTCTCCACATACGGTGACAATCTTGCCTTCTATTGGATACCTCAGCTTTTGATGGAGAGACGAAGCTACAGCACTTGCCCCATGAATCCAAGGGCGTCCCGGCAAGCAGGAATAGGCAGGACGAATGTTCATTACGTGAAAGATAGTGTTGAAGACTTGAGGCCCTATCTTGATAGGGAGAACCACTTCACCATGGACAACACTCTTTGCACCATCGTAAGCACGCACCACAACGTCACTAGGCTTCAGTTCAATGCTTTTACAGTCAAGTTTATCGAGCACGGCTTTCGGTAGTACATTCAAAGAAGAGCCGTTATCGATCAACACATGAGACAAAGTGATCCCCTTACACTCAACGGAGATATGCAGAGCTTTATTGTGATTCTTCCCTGCTGGTGTCAGGTCAGCATTGGAAAAACCTAGGCCATTATCAACAGTCAGGTTAGCAACATAGTTTTCGAACTGATCGGCGGATGTCTCCTGAGGTACATGAGCGGTCTTCAAGAATTTGATCAATGCATTGGCATGAGATTCAGAAGATAACAACAATGATAACATCGAAATTTTAGACGGAGTATGCCCCAGCTGTTCTACCACATCAAAATCACTCTTACGGATGATTTTCAGCATTTCTTCCATTTCTTGTTTGGCAACATCTTCAGTGGTAACTTCGACGAGTGTCCCTGACTGAGAAGGGTTAACTGGTTCCTTTCCTCGGGTTTCAGGGGCGGGAGGCAAAATTTCTGGAGAGAAGATCCTTCCACTTCGAGTAATTTTACTAGTCCCAACAATGTCATTAGGATTAGCAGAATTACCAACTTGCTTTACACCATGGATGTAAACATCACCTCCATAATTCCACGGAATGGCTTTGCTTGAGGAATACGGTACTGGGCCAGGTGCAGTAATGATTAGGGGAGCTACCTTGGGCTCAGCAGTAATCTTCACAGGTACTCTAGTAGCGGTAATCTTCACTGGACCTTTGGACCTGGCAATCACAGATATTTCTTCCACAGGGTTTTCCACCTTAGGAATCTTTTCGAAGAGAATTGTACGATCGTCCATCAGCCGTTGAATACCATTCCTCAACTTCAGGCACTCGTTGGGTCGAAGTATTCAGCGGTCGCAATTTTCAGCACAACCTGGAAATAAACCAGCTTGCAATAAATTCTTCTTGATGATCAGAAGAGGAGATGTTAAATCAGCTACATTAGAAATGTGAGAATTGTTATCCACAGCATTAACAGTCTTGTCATGGTTAGGCATAGGTGCAGTGATGACGTTAGGAGTCTCCGGAGGCTCAAATTCAACTTCTCCAGCTTCGATCATATCCTGGACCTTATTCTTCAATGACCAGCAATCGTTTGTATCATGCCCGGGGCTATCGGAATGATATGCACACCTGGCATTGGGATTATAACGAGAAGAAGCAGTGTTGGGTTTCGTAGGAGGATCTCTGAGGGTGATCAGATTTGCCTTTAGCATTCCCTGCAGTGCCTGTGCCAAGGTCATATTGATCCTGGTAAAGTGCCTTCTTGGCTTGTCTTGTTTGGGCTGGAAGTTTTGAGATGGCGGTGCTGCAATCGTAACCGCTCCAATGGTATGGTCACGATTTTTCTTGTTACGACCCTTTTGACCGTACACAGCATTTGATTCATTCCTCCCCTGATAGGACCTTTTGGTGCTTGCAGGGGTAGCCGCCTGTATCTTTCCACTTCGGATGCCGCTTTCAACACGCTCACCTGTCAATATAAGTTCAGTGAAACCTGATGAAGAACTTCCCAGTAGATGGCTGTAGAATGGGCCAGTCAGTGTGCCCATGAACATGTCCACTAATTCTCGGTCAGTCATAGGGGGTTTGACTCTGCCAGCAAAATCTCTCCATTTCTGAGCATATTCTTTGAAGCTTTCTTTGGATCCCATAGTCATATTCTGCAACTGTAGCCGAGTAGGCGCTAGTTCAGAGTTATACTGGTACTATTTATAGAAAGTTGTTGCTAAATCAGTCCAGGTGCGGATGTCAGAGCTCTCAAGCTGATAATACCATTCCAACTGTGTGCCAGACAGACTCTCTTGGAAGAAATGGATCCATAGCTTCCTATCAGTGGTATGCGGCTGAATCTTTCTCACATAAGCTCTCAGATGCATCTGAGGACAGGACGCACCATCGTACTTAGTGAAAGTGGGGATCTTGAATTTGCGAGGAATGGTCACATCGGAGACCAGACCCAAACTTTCGAAATCCAGACCGAGCGCCTTCTGACCCTCCATGGCTAGCATACGTTCTTCCAGCAACTTGTACTTATCATCTCTTGGAGAGTACTGTTCATTTTCATAATCTTCATCGTCATCCTCAGGGTTGGAGAAATCAACATTATCCTCCTCGGAATCATTCTCCGTCTCCTCTTCTGGACCATTCGGAATTCCAAACTTGACTCCCGCGGCCTGTCTTTTAAGCCTTCTTCCCGTGTTGATGTAACTCACAGCTTTCTTGTCTTTCTTCTTTTCGAGCAAAAGAGCCTTCAGTTCCTCCTGCCCTTTGGATAAGCTCAAGATCAACTCCTGGAATTGAGCATTCTGAGTCTGGAGATCTTTGACAGTTTGTTCGAGGTCCATTTTTCTGTTTGCAATGAAGACCGTGAGAACATTGATTTTTTTTTAGGATACCTGTTATGCAATGTTATGTCATGCTATGCAATGTATGAAATGTTTTCAAGGACTTTTGGAATTTAACTTTGCGTAAACTACCAAAAAGAGAGGAACTTTTATTACTAATTTCTTAATCATTGCTCATTACAAGAAATAATAATAAAAATACAATGAAAGCTCAAGTCTCCCAGGGACGGCTTCTTTTTGGGCGAAGATATGCATCGAGTCTTCGTTCCTCATTAAGCTGGCTGGTGAGCTCGAGTACCTTCTTCCTTTCTGCACTGAACTGGGCTTCAAAAGTATCCCTTTCCTCTCTCAACTGGATCCAGGATCTCTTCAATTCTTCAACATCGGTAGGCATATCTGGATAAGGAATGATCTGAGGAGTACCTCCTTCAACTTCTGGTTCAACGATCAATGGTCCGACCGCAAGATATGGCATGACGAGTTCACGAGCTCTGGCGCGTACCCATCTGAGATAAGGCTCCATAGGAATAGAGTTTTTCTGTCCTAAAGTGCTTCTTTTCACCATGCCCCAAGCTCGTACAAATCTTTGACGGAGACCTTGGGAATCGTTGTCATAGTCAAATACCGTGCCTTGGATAATTATTTCATGTGGACCATCTCTTTGAGCATAACCAAACTGACGTAGGGCTAAAGCTGGGTTATAGGTGATACCTCCTCTTATTCCTAGGAGTGGCACATTGGGGAACTCGCCACAACGGTCAATGATGGTAACATTTTCCTTGAACTGAGGACACCAACAGATGTCTGAATGGGAGAGCGACATTATCCTTTGAGACCATTTCAAATTCTGCTCGTTCTTCAAGACTGATTGAGGAAGGTGTGAAATAAACCACCTAGACAATAAAGGTACGCAGCACATGAGAGTCCCTTGCCTTTTCATAGTACGAGTGTGAAGGGAATGCAAAATATCTCCGAGCAAGGTAGGCACAGGGTTATGAGTGAGGAATATCTTAATAGCATTCACGTCTATGAATTGGTCTGGATTAGGGAATAACACCAAACCATAGATCAGTAATGCTAGAATATCTTCGAAAGCATGGACATCCCTAACTTTTAGGAATTCTCGGGCTTTATTCATCAGAAGTTTGGCAAGTAAACCCTTAACTCCACTTCTTGTTACCCAATTAGTTTCAATGTCGGATTTTGTCAAGTGTAAAGCCATGGCAACTTCTTCAGACTTCAGAATCTTTTCTAAACCACTGAAAGGTGTTTGATCAAGGACAGGTATCCCCAACAGCCTGGAGAATTCTTCTAACGTGGGCACCAACTGATAATCTGGGAAGGTGAAGCAATGATGTTTAGGATCGAAGAACTGGAATAGGACTCTCATCATATCTTCTTTGAAACCAGTGGTAACCAAATTGAGAAGAGAACCATGTTTCTGGATGAACTGAGCATGATCGGGAAGTTCCGACACTAAATACTTGAGTTGAGGAGAGATTGCTACAAGATTAATCCGGATAGTCTTCCTGGAAGCCATAGCCTTACAAAACAGAGCAAAGTTAAATCCCTAAGTCCTTGAAATGGTTAGTACAATGTCATATGTTATGATGTTATGATGTTATGATGTTATGATGTTAAGTAAATAACACGCACAAGCAAGTCACACAACAATCATTCCTAAGTTTTGAGGCTTGCATGAGTTCCATAGGTAAGTACCCTCCCCACTGAAGTTTGGTTGGTTCAACCTGTCCTAGAATAGTAACCGGGTTCTAGAAGGACCTCAAATCATCGACCTTTCTTTAAGTCCACTTCAGTGCAACACCAAGTGGTTAACCAAAGCTTCCCTAAAGTCCAATCTCAAAGAGTGTAGTATCGAGTATCAACTAACCCCAGTCGAAACCGAAGTCAGTTATCTCACTACTTTCTAATGGCTAGGATGAGTCAATTAGGGTTCTAAAGGTCTGGTTAATGCTTTGATGACACCACGCAGAAGCCAAATTTTTCCTCAAGTAAACATGAGGAACATCAGGACATCCAAAGTGTCACATTAACCGTAGCCATCATTTGGACCATTCCGGTATACGCCGGATAGTCGCGATGATCTTATGCTACTTACCTAAGGTACACTAGATCCGGGTGTAGGATCTTTCACTCAAGCATAAAATACCCAAGCAATCCCTTAAAAGTAAATCAGACAAATTTGAATAAGTGATCTTGTTTTTAAGGTGACCTCTCTTTAAGTGTCCCCAGCAGAGTCGCCAGTTCTGTCATACGGTGAACTGGACTTTTGTGTTTTGCTTTGGAAAGCAAATGTCGCGGTTAGCAAGAGTCGCCACCGACTTTTCTTTTATCCAATAAGGAAAGGTGGAAAAGAACAGGAAAGACCTTAATTAGATTTTTGGTTCGGGAGGTACATTATACAAAGGGAAGGTGTTAGCACCCTTTGTATCCATGGTTATCCATGGGCTCTTAATTGCTTGATCACTTATGTTTGTCTGAAAAAAAGTGTTTGTGAATTGCTTAAAAATGTTTTGAAAAGAGAGTTTAACTTTGTAATGATTCTTGTACGAATGTATACAAAGTGGTTATCTCGTTTAGTTTAGAAAGTTGTTTAGAAAAATATAACTCGGTAATGATTCTAGTATGAATGTATACCAAGTGGTGGTTTTCTAAAAGATGTTTTGAAAGGTGTGGGGTGTGAAAAATATTTTAGGTTGTGAGCCAGCAATTCAGAGTTATACCTCCCTAGGGTCTTTATGGGCATTTCCTATCCTTATGAGGGTAAAACTGTCCTTACTATTGAGAAGTAAGTAGTCTTGTCCTTTTGGATTTAAGGGTCATCGTAGGGTCATCGATTGGTCATTGGAGGCAACAGTTGTAAGGATACCTTAGCATTTGAAGGGACACTCATCATTTAACCGCAGACTACACTAAAGGGTCATCGAGGGACAAAATCATATATTCGAAGGCAATATCCGAGGGACTATGATTCGTTTTGTAGGGACATGATGATTTAATCGAAGGGTCTTTGCTAAGTGTATCCCCACATTCGCGGGACATGACCATTATACCGTAATACCGTAGGGCAACAAAGAGAGGTCCAAGATCGCATATTCAAAGGCCGTATTTTACAATCAATTAGGTAATTAGGAGGAATCCCCACATTAAAATTAATACATTAAGATCCATTAAGCAATTTAGGGTGTATCTTTGCCATAAAATTAATACATTAAAATCAATTGAGCAATTCAGGGTGAATCTCCACAAGGGTATCCCACAAATAAAGTGGGATACCTAACAAGCAATCTTTTCCTGGGGGTATGTGAACCTTTACAAAACTCAACAAAACATGTCAGAACACCAAATCAGGGTGCAATCGAGGATTACACCACAAAAAAAAAGATCACAACAATAAATAGGGTCGGGTAAATGATGCATGGCTATGATAAAACATGAGTGAAAAATCAGAATAGAAAAATCTGCTACTGTCACGTTCGCTCCTGCCTCGCCTAGCGAAGGCTTAGCGAATACTCGCTGCATGCTCGCTTAGCGATGTGCTAGCGAGCGGCTGCGGATTCTGGTTTTGATATCAGTACAATTTCAACCAATTTTATGCCTTATGGCTTTCATTACAGCAATTATATGGTTAATCATTTAAGCTATTCAGATACATACTAAAATTCATATGCCAAACTCAAGATAATTTCATAAATTTAATCATAATGCCATATGTGAATTAAGAACATAAAGCCGTAATAGCAATGTAAACCTGTTTGCAATTGAATTGCAACTTTGAATCGGAAAATCGGATTGAATTGGGCAGAAGTAAACCTTGATGCCGCCGAGTTCCTTCAGGGTTTGCCTCCCGTGAGTGTTAGGGTTTGCTTGTTAGGGTTCTCCTTTCTCCGTTTTTCGTCCTCCTCTCCCTGGCTGAAGTTGGGGTATTTATAGTGATTGTGGTGACCTAATGGGCTCAGAATGAAGCCCGAAAATTCTGATATATCGCAAGCTTCGCTAGGCGAGCGTGTGGCGAAGGGTTCGCTAGGCGATGGAGTTGTTCGCCTAGCGAGCAAGCTAGTTTGGGCCTTTTTCTGGATTGGGCCTGTTGTGAGCTGGGCTTTTGTTCCTTTAAGGTCAGTGCCTTGCAGAATAAGTTGGAGTGCTTCGAGAAATGTTTTGCAAGATTAATGGGCAAATTTTGGGGTATGACAGTGTTTCATTAAATACACATAACCATATCTACTGAAATCATCAGTAAATGTGATGAAGTATTGAAAACCTCCTCTGGCTGGTATGTTCAGTGGTCCACATACATCAGTATGTATGAGGGCCAAAAGATCATTAGCTCTTTCACCTTTTCCTATGAATGGAGACTTTGTCATCTTTCCAATTAAACAAGGTCTGCATGTCTCATATGACTCATAATCAAAAGAGTCCAACAATCCATCTTTATGGAGTTTGGAAATGCGTTTCTCATTTATGTGGCCTAATCGACAATGCCAAAGGTAAGTTGGATCTAACTCATTAGGTTTCATCATTTTAGTATTAATGTTATAAATAGGCATTTCAAGATCAAGGACATATAGTCCATTGTTCATTTGTGCAGTAGCATAGAATATTTCATTCAAATAAATTGAGCAACAATTGTTCTTTATTATAAATGAAAAACCAAACTTGTCCAAACAAGAAATGGAAATAATATTCCTGCTAATTGCAGGTACATAATAACAATTCTCTAACTGAATTATTAAACCACAAGGTAAAGTCAATACATAAGTTCCTACGGCTAAGGCAGCAACCTTTGCTCCATAGCCAACTTGTAGGTCGACTTCACCTTTTGCCAAATCTCTACTCCTTTTTAGTCCCTGCACATTTGTACAAATGTGAGAACCGCATCCAGTATCTAATACCCATGATGCAGAAGTAGATAAATTAATTTCAATAACAAAAATACCTGAAGTTGAAGTCTCTACTCCATTCTTCTTATCTTCTAGGTACTTTGGGCAGTTTCTCTTCCAGTGTCCGGTCTTACCGCAATGGAAGCAAGTGCCTTCTTTTGCTATGCCTCCACTAGGCTTTAAAGTAGCAACGGTGGGTTTGGGTTTGGCAACTTCCTTGCCTTTCCCTTTATCACCCTGCTTAGTGGGCCTTTTGTTCTGTCTCTTTCCATTTCCGATCATCAGAATGGACTTCCCTTTTAACTTCAGATTCTGCTCAGCAATTCTTAACATGGCGAGCAGTTCAGGAAGCGATTTGTCCATATCATTCATATTGAAATTTAGGACAAATTGACTGAACCCATCTGGCAACGATTGCAAGATCAAATCAGTCGCAAGTTCCTTTCCGAGGGGAAAACCCAATCTCTCAAGGTTTTCCACATACCCAATCATCTTGAGTACATGGGGACCTACAGGGGCTCCCTCAGCTAACTTGCCTTGAAAAAGGGCTTTTGAAACTTCAAACCTCTCATGCCTTGCTTGCTCTTGATGGAGCATTTTCAGGTGTTCGATCATATCGAACGCTGCCATGTTCTCATGTTGCTTTTGCAATTCTGAGTTCATGGTAGCTAGCATGAGACAAGCAGTTTCATTGGCATCATCGACATGCTTCTTATAAGCATCTCTTTCTGCCTTAGGTGCAAAACTAGGAGGTTCCTCTTCAGGAACATGTGTCTCCAAGACATACAACTTTTTATCATGTTTGAGGACAATCCTCAGGTTTCGGTGCCAATCCAGAAAATTTGTCCCAGACAATTTTTCCTTATCAAGGATTGATCGCAAAATGTTGTTAGAGGTGTTTGCTGTCATGGTAATCTACATAAGGATTAATGAAAATATAAGTATCATTGACATATTTAATTAGGCCTTTAATTAAATATGCTCCCACTATTTTACTCAAAACAAATGACCCTCATCACTTGATTCGGAAAATCCCGTTGGAAGATTTTCTAGTGGGTCAAAATCCATATTTCACTTCGTTCTAAGTCCGCGTAGGCGGATTATACAAAACTAGGTTATTTAGGTAGGAACTCCTTCCAATTGTATCTCATACAACTCTCGAAAATTTCAGTTGGGTGAATAACTCCTTATTCCAATCCATCATATGGATCATTCCCAACTCTTGCTTCTAAACATATATATAATCTTATTATAACTTGTTTAGTTAAGTTTGACCCATTGTTTTAACAGTTGGATATTACAATTATCCCATCGCACCTTACTAATATAGAACATGCACCTCGCGTAGGCGAAACCTACATTATTCGATACTAGTCTTGATGAGTGTTAAAACTTGGAAAGCATAAACTTAATATTTAATTTGAGGGAATTGCAATTTTTCTGATCTCACCGGCTTATTTATCATATAAATCGCCTCTCACATGCATCAACATACATTCACATGCATCAACATACATACATACATAATGAAACAGCTATGGCCCCTAGCGCAATTCTTCTCCAAGCCAATGAGAGAACCTAAGCTAACCTAACAACGATCTAAGCTTCTCCAAGCAAGATCTTCAAGGTTGTCCTCCTTTGGCACTGACTTCTTTGCTTTCTTCATATCATTACATTACAAAAAGAAACTCGTTTTACATACAAGGGAGTGAGATGAGAAAATAAGTTACATTTGGGAGATAAAGAGAGAGGCACGACACGCAGGTCGTATTTTAAAAGCCAAAGCAGAATAAAGGAAAACTAAGGCCATAACCGATCACCACAAGACAATAATAAACACTTTATTATTATTATTATTAATTCCTTTAATTAATTAAAACCAAATTAAATTTCGACGACCGATCACTCTACGCAAAGCCGAAATTTTAATGAACAATTCATTTAAAATCGACGTCATTTTTCGCATCAACACTTGATACTTTTAAAGCACTGAGTTAGCCGAACGGGTGAATTTTGCCTTGCGTTAACCGGTTAACCATATGCGTTAACCGGTTAACACTGTTTGAAAAACTGTTAGAAAATTCTTTTCTGCCTTACGTTAATCGGTTAACCAAATGCGTTAACCGGTTAACACTATTTGAAAATCTATTGGAAAACTGTTTTCCGCCTTGCGTTAACCGGTTAACCAAAAGCGTTAACCGGTTAACACTGTTTGAAAATCTCAAAATTTTATTTTGTATTGAGTTAACCGGTTAACCATATGCGTTAACCGGTTAACACTGTTCCAAAAAGTGTTCAGAAAGCACAACTCTTGTGCAGTCATAACCCCAATCGCATAACTCTCTGACAACACAACCCTTGTGCCGTCACTAACCCTGATGCACCAATTTCAGACCGTCAAACACATCTCGATTGTTGATTCAGTATGATTGATCAACCCGTCATTTCTTCACCATACTAATGTCGGATCAAGAAGCAAATGACCATTGATCCCTCAAAGGAAAACAACCATTGAGTGTTTAAATGAACGAAACGAGAACACTATATCATATATAATGTATTTTGCATGAGGATTACATATATCATATATATAACTTGATCGATCTCAATTTAATCTTTGATTCATTCTGTCTTTAATCATATTAATACAGAACAAAAACAGTTATCAGATTCATGGTTTCGTAAGTGGCTCTGATACCACTGAAGGAGAATTGCCATCCAAGGCGCAGCGGAATTTAAAAATTTCTCCATTTAGTGATCCTTACGAATGGGCATGATCAGTGATAGAATCGTTACCTCTTGTGGCGATTCAAACCTTTGGTGCAGATCTCTTGGAACGATCAAAACCTTGGATACAAATCCACGGGGCGATCCTGAACGTTGAATGATGACAACGTCTCTACTCAGTCCACACGAACGGATTCCTTCAATCGCAGTGCTAGCTGTTATGAATGAAGGCTTTGAGTGAGAGAAAGGGAGATACGAAATTCCAACTCTTCAGTTGTGTTGTATTCCCATACAATGCTTCTGCACAAGAGTTCTATTAATAGAACCACTTGTGTGGGCTTCAAGCCAAAAAGCCCACTTAAGTGCATTTTTCCCATATCTCATAATATGCCAAAATCACTTAAGTATTTGGTACCTTACCATATTTCGTATTCTACTTAAGGGCACCATACATTACGATATTCCTTAATTACTCTATCTCTCATCAATCCGTCCTTTGTGTGTGACCCTGTAGGTTTTCGCGATGTTTGCAATTATATTAAATCACGCATTTAACAAAATAAATAGTGAGCGGTATCTAGCAACACATCACTGCTACCCAAGACACGAAAATGTCATGTGATCTGACAAAACCTCCTGTGATAATAATTATGTGTATAATTACCCCTTTGCCCTTATGTCTATATTGACCACAAGGTATAGACCGTGTCATCCTTGTCCAGTTCAATATTGGGCCCATAGACATTTATCATGTTACGCAGGATGGGCAAATTCCATCTAGGACACTCATGTCCCTCAGCATGCTTCGTGGAGTATCCATCAACTGTCTTTATGGTTATCCAGTTACGGACTATGTTGGATCAGCAATAAAGCACTCGACTCTACATCTAGGATCCATAGTGGTTTCAGGTCGAAGAGTGGTATACACCATTATCACCATGAGAATTGTAAGAACAAAAATTGTTCTACAACAGATTCCCTTATTTTGATGATAACAAAGGATGAAACCAAAAATGGCACCCTAACGAAAAGTTTCTAAGTGTGCAGGGTTCTAAAGAAAGAAGGAAGAGATCTGATGATGTCATCAGATACAGAACCAGATCAGATACAAATTATCAAATGATCAGAAGCATCTGAAGTTGAAACACGTTCAAGAAAGTCTAACTCTGAGCAAAACAGCAAAGTATCAGAAGCATCTAAACAAGAAGTAAGCTCTAGAAGTTCTGACTCTGAACAACGGTATGTCTAACTCCAGATACTCTCAGCGCTATCTGAAGAATCCATCAGAACTCAAAAGAGATCAACATCAGAAGCAAGACTCCAAGATTCTCAGATACACGAAGACTCTGATCATGGAATTGCTAATTATGAAAGAGTAACGTTAAAGTCAAGTAAAGTTTTGCAAATGGATTTCCTAATACAGAAAGAGACGTTAATCTCCAATTTCAATAAAGAAGGTACTATATGTGGTAAGTAGTCATTTCAAGGAGAGAAAGTTATCCTGGCAGAAGCTATTTATGTTATGGCGTAAGTTCATTTTATTACTCATCAGTTTCAACCACTACCTCACTTATCTATAAAAAGGACTGCAAATCAACATTCAGCACACAACACATACAAGGAAAAATATACTGAAACATCAACGCTCAAGGAAACACTCTTGCTCTCTAAACCTTCACGAAGCTTTTGCTTATAACGTGAATCACTTTTGTTCTTACTATTGTAATATTTGCTTTCTTAGAAGCACTCTAGATTACATAAATCTTTTATTTATTGTTTGTTTATTTCCTCAAGTGACTCTGTGTAGTCTGTATACTTGAGAGGACTAAGAAATCTTTCTCTTAGACGTTGTTTGTAATCAATCTTTCAAGATTAGTGGATTAAGTCCTTGTTGAAGGCGAAATCACCTTGGCCGGGTGGACTGGAGTAGCTTTGTGTTATAAGCGAACCAGTATAAAATCCTTGTGTGATTTTCATTTTGAAAAAGCGCTTATTTTCCAAACAATTCAAACCCCCCTTTCTTGTTTTTCTCACCTTCAAGAATAACTTATGACACTTTGCATAACTTTCTATATAGTATTCTCATAGCGGGTCAATCCGGTATAAATATTACTCTTAATATTCATACCTATGTTTAAGATTTGATAACTCTTTATCCATGATCCATGAGATGTGATCATCAGTCTACAAACATAATAGTCTTAATGCTTTAATGTTATCCCACTTCACAATAAAGCTCGACTACTGATACTTTAAGAATAGTGTCCTTATGTTTAATGTGGTCTCATGATCAAGTCACACTTGATGCATTAAACGGACTAGCTATTCTAGGGACTTTATTAAACAACCGTAATAAAGAAAAATCCTTTTATTATTAATAAATAATTCGATACAAGTACCAAAAGTATTGGCCTCTAGGGATTACACCAACATATTTGTCACCTAGTCTGAAGGAGACTCTGAGAGTGAATCAGAAGGAGAATCTGCTAAACATGTAACTGCAATAACAAATGTCTGCGCCTCTGATGATGACTCAAGTGGAGATGAACTGACTTTTGATGAACTTGCTGCTTCATATAAAGAGCTATGTGTCAAAAGTGCAGAAGTGTGTATACAATGAGAAAAGCAGAAGAAACTCATCAAGGAGATGGAGGATGAGAAAAAGAAGCATCTGACAGTCATAGATGGTCTAAATGGTGAGATAACCTTGCTGACCTCCAAGCTAGATCAAATGACAAAATCCATCAGAATGCTGAATAAAGGAACTGACACTTTGGAAGAGATTCTAAAGGTGGGACAGAAATCAGGAACCATGTCTGGTTTAGGCTTTGGTAAGGAATCCCCATCTGAATTCAACATCTCAAAGGCTGAAGTTCAGAAAACCAAGCAAAAGTCACAACCAATGTCACAACATCATGGAAGCAGGAGGTTTAACCATCAAAAGAAGAAATTTCAAAGATGGAGATGCCACTACTGTGGTAGATTTGGCCACATAAAACCCTTCTATTACAGGTTGCATGGTTATCCTAACCAGACCCCTCAAGTCAGACCTAAGCAGAAGGCATCCAAGCATAATGCCCCCATCAAGAAACAACAATGGGTTGCTAGATTAGCTCACACATCTCTAAGGGCATCTACCAGAGAAGACTGGTATTTTGACAGTGGTTGCTCAAGACATATGACTGGGATGGAGAACTTATTGGTAGATAGACAACCTCATGCTACCGGTTATGTGACCTTTGGTGATGGAGCTAAAGGAAAAATCAAAGGTGTTGGTAAGCTGAACAGTCCTGGAGTTCCAGAACTGAATAATGTGTTGTTAGTAAAAGAACTAATTGTTAATCTCATCAGCATAAGCCAACTATGTGATCAAGGCTTCAATGTACAGTTCACTAAGGAAGAGTGTGTTGTGATGAATGGAAAAAATAAGGAAGTTATGAGAGGAGCCAGAACCAAAGATAACTGCTATCTATGGGAACCTGAAGTCTCAAACTACTCCTCAATGTGGTGCTTAGCCAAGGAAGAAAAGGAAGTGAAACTGGGGCATAGAACACTTGGACATCTACATTCAAGAGGAATGAAGATCATGTCCAAGGAAGCAGGTAGAGGAATCCCAAAGATGCTTATGAATGAAGGAAAAGTCAGTGGAGAATGTCAGGTGGGCAAGCTAACCAAGATGTCACATCCTAAGCTTGGACATCCTAAAACATCCAAAACTCTAGAACTTTTGCACATGGACTTAATGGGACCTATGCAGATTGAAAGTCATGAGTTGTCCTCACCTACTATTTCTCATCAAAATGGTGTAGGTGAAAGGAAGAAACAAAGTTGTGTACCATTATCCACTGTAGAAGCTGAGTACATAGCCTCTGGTAGTAGTTGTTCCCAATTGGTATGGATGAATAAGATGCAGACTGAGTACAATGTCACTCAAAATGTCATGACATTGGATGCTACTCAGTTTGAAGATTTAAGGGGAAAAGTGGGAATATGTCCTTCTGAGGAATTATAGCAACTAATGATGTTAGGAATGTACTGTTTAATATTTCAAATTATTAAACAATTGAAAGTGTGCTCTGACTTGGTCTAAGGAATTCAGGAAAGTGTATGTGAGAGGCAAGTGTGTAAATTTCTCTCCTTCAGTGATCAACAAGTATTTGGGAAGGCCTGATGAAGCTCAACCTGAGCTTGAGGTGACTGACAACAAAATATGTCAAGTCATCACTGTTAATCAGGCAAGGAAGTGGCCTCTCAAAGGAAAATTGGTGGCAAGTAAACTGAGTGTCAAGTATGCAATGCTGCACAAGGTTGGATGCTGGCAGTCCTCATTGATGCATGTTTGTATTTTTTTGGGCTCTTAATGAGTTCCTTGGAGTTGTTCATTATCTCAGCTATCTCAGTTGTGTATGATGATGGTTTCCATTGCTTAACTATTATGTTTTAACATGTTTAATGTTATAACATCTGTCCTAACATTCTCTGATAGACTAATTGACATTTATTTTGTCTAATTTGTCACCTTTGGTCAATTTTGACTAAAAGGGGGGGAGAAAGGTTGATAAGTGTTGATGTGGAATGTGGAAGCAGTTGTGTATGTAGCTGAACTGAAGGACAACTATTGTTGAAGGAAGTGAACAAGTGTTAAAACAAAAATGTTGTTCTGTTTACAGTATGTCAAAGAGGATGTCTGATATGGTGCACAGGTGTTGATGTTGAAGTAGATGTCAGAATGACATTCTGGCTGGTACAGGTGCTGGAGTTACTAGTATCTGATGTATGCACAGATTTAGGAGGAGAAGGAGTACCCTTGTGCATTTGTGTGTCTTACTAGTTGCATCCTTAACTAGTAATTCTGTTTTGTTGCACAGATGTAGGGGGAGGAGAAGTACCCTTGTGCATGCGTGTATTACTAGTAACTATAAAGCTAGTAATTGTGTTGCTTCTGCTGCTGTTTAAACTACTGTTATGTTGTTTAACTGCTGATAGTTTACCTTATGAACAAAAAGGAAAGATATATGTTTTAGCCAAAATTTGCCAAAGGGGGAGCAATTTTGGTAAAACAAAGAGTGTTCACAAGATGTTATGTGTGATGTCTTAACATAAGATATCCTATGTACCTGCTGGAGTTCAAAAACATGTTCATGTTGTATTTGTTTCAGAATGTCATACAAAAGGTCATGGCATCTGATATGATATGTACCTGCTGGAGTTCAAGAGCATGTTCATACAGGAGTGTTTCAAGAAGTCATACACAAAGTCATGGCATCTGATATGATTGTACCTGCTGGAAGTTATAAAAGGAATTATGGAATTATGCAGGAACTTTCCAGGATATCAAACCCGATGTCATGACACCCTGTACACAGAACAGTCAGTGTAAATGTCTGGTGTTTTGTGATTGCACACTTAATGGAAATCTGTGTTTGATTGAAGATCTGATTTGTGGATGAAATTCGTCACTCTAAAGCTGTGAAACAAGAGTGTGTCTCTACTTGATCAAAGTTGTGAAGCAAGATCAAGTGGGTGTAGTCTTGATCAAAGCTGTAAAGCAAGATCAAGAGTGTGTATTCTTGATTGAAACTGTGAAGTAAAATCAAGTGTGTGTTTCTGAAATTTGCTTGTAATTTTATTTTTGTTGGTCTGTAATATTAAGTGTTGCTTTGGCAACATTTTTGACAAAAAGGGGGAGTAACAAATGTACCCCAGGACAACAGATTTCTGTGAAGATGAAGGTCCTCTAAACAAGAGGTTATGCTGCTGTTTTCTATCTTCTATGTGCTGCTGACGTGTGAAGTTTACCTTCTATGTGTGATTAGTGTATTAGCTAACTTGATTCTCTGCTTGGATGTGTGCTTTCCGCTGCTCTGAACTCTGTTGTGATGCCAAGTTGTTTTAGCCAAAAATTTGCCAAAGGGGGAGTTTGTAGATGTTTTTGATTGGCTTCATTTTGTGTTAAAACAATTACTGTACTTAGATGTCTTGACCGATGTCATGACATGCTTAAGTAGTATGCTGCAGGATTAGCTAATACAGGATTTACTGAATGTCAAACTGGATGTTATGGCATTCATCCCTGACAGCAAATACTGAATTATATACTAATCAGTTTTTCTGTTATAGTTCAGTATTTAGTTCAGGCTGATTTTCTGCTCTGTTATGACAGTCATTCATGACAGCAGTCTCTGAATGTCAAACTGAATGTCATGACATTCTTTCCTGACAGGCCAGTTAGTTTTTCTGTTATTTATCTCAGGTTGATTTTCAGGAAAATAACAGCAGGCTGATTTTCTGCTCTGCTATGACAGTCATTCAATACAGGATTTACTGGATGTCAAACTGAATGTTATGACATTCATTCCTGACAGCAGATACTGAACTAAAGGCTAGTTGGTTTTTCTGTTATAGTTCAGTATTTATTTCAGGTTGTTTTTCAGGAGAATAACAGACCCAACACATAGCCTAGTGTCTGGATGTCAAATTGAATGTTACGACATTCATCCCTGACAGCTGATACTGAACTATAGAATAGTTGGTTGTTCTGCTACAGTTCAGTATTTAGTTTAGTCTGTTTTCAGGAGAATAACAGACCTGACACATAGCCTACTGTCTGAATGTTAAACTGAATGTTTTGACATTCATCCTTGACAGAAGATACTGAATTATAGGCAGGTTGGTTTTTCTGCTACAGTTCAGTATTTACTTCAGTATGTTTTTCAGGAGAATAACAGACCTAGCATATGGCCTATGTTCTGGACGTCAAACTGAATGTTGTGACATTCATTCCTGACAGCATATGCTAAAGTGTAGGCTAGTTAGTTTTTCTGTTTCAGTATTTATCTCAGGCTGTTTTTCAGGAATCTAACAGCTATGCTAAAATCCAGGAAACTAACAGAAGAGCTAAAGTCAAGAGCCCTAACAAATAGCCTATTTGTTAGCACCCTAATATGTGGAAATTAGGTTAACTTGCTTAACCTTAATTTTAGGAAATTCAAGTACAAGGCCCAAGTGCTGCATTATAAAAGGATGGCAATCGTACTTTCAGCAACTCAGGGATTTCGAAGTGTGAAGCTTTAAATACATCATTGTATTTCATAGTTGTATTTTTATTGTGTTTTGTATTAGGTTGTATTTGTGAGCCAAGCAATTATCACCTAGATGATTGCATTGGACTATGGTGTTCATTGAGTTTTAAGTGTTGTGTCACTCTAAGCTTTTAAGCGTGAGTGCTGTTTTTCTTGATTAAAGTTGTTAAGCACAATCAAGAGTTGTTTGAAGTATAACTTCGCCGTTTAACTTTAAACTAATTAAAGGTTGTAATCACTGTGGTGATTGAGGGGGAGTGAGTAGGAACTCTGATCTTATTTTAAGATTGAAATTACATTGGGTAGGTATTAAGTGATAGGGTTAAACAATTGGTTTAAGGTCTGAATTAATACTACTAATAGTGGATTTCCTCCCTGGCTTGGTAGCCCCCAGACGTAGGTGTGTTTGTCACCGAACTGGGTAAACAATTCCCTGTGTTATTTACTGCACTTACATTTACCTGCTGTAAACCTTCCTATCTGCGCAGAATCGGATGTCATAACATCCTGTGTGACATCAATAGTCTGTTAACTAGAATTTCAATATACAGGGGGTGAATTGAGGAAATGCCCCTTAGGCCCAGCAGCGAAAGGCCCACAGACTCAAGAAAGAGTCTAATGGACCTTCAGTTAACCTGCTGACTGGGAGAGGAACCAGGACCGTCAGATCCATTGATCTGGCTCTGGTGAAACATGAAGAATGAAGTGATCGAAGAGTCCTACCTAGTACTATGGTGGGGGATCTACACAGGATCCATGGTTGACCAGAGGTCAATCCTACGCGTGGCGACGCCCAGACGGGTCAAATATCCTTCATGCACTCAAGACCACCATCACATAAAACCAAAAATTGAGAGAGAGTGAGAGAGAGAGAGTTAATTCTATAAACTCGAACCTGTCTCTTCACTTCAGAGATTTCTCTCTCTATATAAGTTCTCATCAGCGTCGATGAGAACCCACTAGAGAAGACGGTGGTGGCCGGCCACCGGCGGCGGTGCCACCTTCTTCTCCGGCCTAATACCACCCTAAAACACCAAAACATAAACAATAACCCCCCCTCATTTTGGCCTGGGAACACGAATCTGGCTTTACTTTGTCTTGAATCCCTCTCAAACAACCGAATCGAAAACTCAAACGAGACGAAAAATCAAATCTCACTAAGAGCAAAACCTGACACAACCAAACTGAATCGAAAACTCTCCTAAAAAACCAAATCGAAGCAAAAACAATCAGAGAGACGAGTTCAAACGCAAACCCTAAATTTGAAGTTAAACCCTCAACCGTAGCAATTCAGTGCAATTAAAAAGGGGTTTCTAATCGGCTCAACAAGGCGAACATGATGGTGTGAAGATTTTAAGCAAAAAAGGAAAAGAAGAATACTTGATCGGAGCTAGTCCGTCGGCGATGTCTTCTCGGGTGCGATTCAGATGAGTCTTCTATTTATTTTTAAATGCTCTCCTTCTTCACCTTCTTCTTGTTTTTCTTATGATGTTTATTGTCTCGTTTAGGGTCTGAGCTCACATAGGCCAGAGTTTCAGTGTGAAACTCCAACTTAGAATTTTAGAAATATTTGAGCTTTATGTAAAGGGTTCTGGTGAATTTTTGGCAGAGTAACAATATGTGTGTTCCCCCTTTTTCATCTGGTGTAATGGTCTTATTTATAGGGCAAGGATGAGGGATATGTGTGTAAAGTTCTTCCGAATGATGAGCTGGTGATTTAGGATAGATCCGTTAGACGATATTGGTACATCCCAGATTTTATGGGATCCAATTATGAGTGGAGGGAGCGATAATTTTTTATATGTCGGGCGTATTTTCTTCTGTTTGTAATTTCTTACTTTGTAATTTCTTGCTGTGGTCTCCAAACTTGGGACGTTACAATAGTACTAACCTTATACTATACCATGGAATAACATTGGCAAACAGTTTCCTTTCTTTTTTAGTTCATTTTATGTAAGATATGTTAGATGATGCAAAACAAGAAAAGTTGTGTGATGTTCTATAACGCCTTTCTATTTATTTTTTGTCTTTTGGGATGATTATATACGTTACATGTTCATGATGTTATTCTCCTTCATTTACAGGAACAAACGAAATATGGTGGTTAGAACGGAAATGTGGTGCTATAAGAAAACTCCGCATATGTCCCATTGCAACTTGGATCTTCTTTCAATGATTATTATGAATACGCAACTTTTTAGAGAAGGAGCCTAGACATGTGGGGGCCTCTAAATGACGTTGAATTCCCCTTTATTCTTGCACTCTTGTTTTAGACATAATGGAACAAAAACTTTGCATTAGTAGAATATTTTATCAATGTAGTGTATCAACTTTTACTCAACGAAAAATTTATTTTAATTGCAAGTTGATCGCTCTATTTAAATAAAATATCAAGATTTGATTCACTATAAGACAATAATTAAAATCCAATTAAAACAAATTGAAGATTAAAAGAAAACAACAATGAAGAGATACTTAGGAAAAGGAAGTTAACATTGAAAGTAAATTCCTTTGGCTTTTTCTTACTTTCTTTCTTACTTATTATCATGAGCAATCAAGAAGTGATGATGCAAACACAAGCGCCAAGCCAACAATGTTGGCAAGTACTCAATAATGCAAATGTGGTCATTTATTCAAAATAAACTTGCCCTTAATGGATTTACACAAATGAGATTTTGATTAGTGATGCAACATGACCAAATGAAATGGTCATGGGACCACAAATTAAAAACTTCATGATATAAGAAATAAATGTAGGAAACAATTGGGGTATGACACATGGTACCATGGCTTATCGTCCTTGATTGCTTCAACAGCGAACACATGAGCCGGTGTATCATGACACATCACAGTCAGATTAGGAACTTTATTCCAAAACTTCACCATGATCACGGAAGCCAACGTTGCGAGAGCATCTGCCATCCTGTTTTCATCTCGAGGGATATGATGAAACTCAACCTTTGTAAAGAAAGTTGATATCCTCCTCGTATAATCTCTATATGGTATCAAACCGGGTAGATTCACCTCCTGTTCACCTTTGATCTGATTAACAACCAAAGCTGAATCCCAATAGACGTCAAGATATTTGATTCTGAGATCAATGGCTTCTTCGAGCCCCACAATACAAGCTTCATACTCAACCATATTGTTTGTACATTTGAAGGTCAATCTAGCTATAAACAGAAAATGAGTGCCTTGAGGAGTAATAATCACTACCCCAATTCCATTACCGTACAAATTAACAGCTCCATCAAATACCATGCCCCAACGGGAGCCAGGTTTTGGCCCTTCTTCAAGAAATGGTTCATCACAATCTTTCATCTTCAAATATAATATCTCTTTGTCTGGGAAATAAAATTGCACTATCTGATAATCATGAATAGGTTGGTGAGCCAAATGGTCAGCCAAGACACTACATTTAATAGTTTTCTGAGCTCGGTATTCAATATCATATTAGATAAGAACATCTGCCAACGGACCATCCTTCCAATTAAAGCAGGATTTTCAAATATATACTTGATTGGATCCATTTTGGATATAAACCAAGTAGTATTATTTAACATATACTGGTGTAGACGCTTAGCATCCTAAGCAAAAGCACATAATGTCTTCTCAAGCATAGAATACAGAGACTCACAGTCGGTCAACTTCTTACTGAGTTAGTAAATTGCATATTCTTTCTTACTAGATTCATCTTGCTAACCAAAAACACAACCCATACTCTCATCAAGCACATTCAAATATATAATCAAAGGTCTTCCTTCAACAGGAAAAGACAAAATCAGAGGCTCAAGCAGATATTCTTTGATACTGTTAAAAGCTTTCTGGCAATCCTCAGTCCAATCACAAGAATGATCTTTCTGAATAAGCTTGAATATAGGCGCACATGTGGCAGTCATATGCGATATAAATCTTGAGATATAGTTCAAGCGGCCGAGAAAACCTATGACTTGCCTCTCAGTTTTAGGCGCAGGCATCTCTTGTATTGCTTTGGCTTTGGCAGGATCAACTTCAATACCCTTCTCGCTGACAATAAAGCCCAACAACTTACCAGAGCAAACACCAAATGTACACTTATTGGGATTCAAGCGGAGTTTATACTTCCTCAAACATTGGAATAACTTCAATAAATGCTTAACATGCTCATCTTTAGTCCTTGATTTAGCAAACATATCATCAACATAGACCTTAATCTCTTTATGCATCATATCATGGAAAAGAGTGGTCATAGCTCTCTAGTACGTTGCACTAGCATTCTTCAAATCGAAAGGCATCACTCAATAACAGAATGTTCCCCAAGGCGTAATGAATATGGTCTTCTCCATATCTTTAAGTTCCATCTTAATCTGATTATAACTGGAAAATCCGTCCATAAAAGAAAAGACTTTGAACTTAGCTGTATTGTCTACCAACATATCAATGTGTGGCAGAGGAAAATCATCTTTCGGACTAGCTTTATTCAAATCTCTATAATTAACACAAATACGAACTTTTCTATCCTTCTTAGGAACAAGCATAATATTGGCCACCCATTGCGGATACTCGGAGGTAACAAGGAAACCACCATCAATCTGCTTCTGCACTTCCTTCTTGATCTTCACTGCCATATCAAGATGAGTTCTTCTCAACTTCTGCTTGACTGACGGGCATTCTGGATTCAATGGCAATCTATGCTCCACAATATCAGTATCAAGACCTGACATATCTTGATAAGACCAAGAAAACACATCAGAATATTCTCGGAGAAGCTCAATCAATCCCTTCTTAACATCTGGACGAAGATGTGACCCAATCTTGACTTCCTTGATATCATCCTCAGATCCCAAGTTGACTAATTCAATCTGCTCTCCAAATGGCTGAATGGTTCTTTCCTCGTGCTCAAGCAAACATGATAACTCATCAGAAACGTCTTCATCATCATTCTCTTCCTCGATTTCGACACATGGAAATCAAAGTTTGGAGAGGGAGTAGGATCATTACTTTCAATGCGTTTGAAAAGCAACCTGCATAATTATTTGATATTTTGATTTTAGAAATATAAAGTGCAAACAAATATTATGCAGATATGGGAAAAATTATTGCTTATTTATATTTTTTTTGTGATTACCATTTTCAAAAAAACCAAAAAGTAAAACAACATAAATGTGGATGAATAAAATTGTATTTTATTGATGATAATTTTGAAAATGCCCAACAATGTTTCACTTCTCCCTTAGGCATAGGGGAAGTACTTTTCATAGCAATAAGACATATTACTTTGAATGGTGGACTACAATAGGAATGTCAACAGCAACCCAATTGTTGCAAGTCAGTCTGTGTGTCACAAAGTTGACGATGTTTCCTTTGTCTTCATCTTCAATGGTCACAGCTGAGTATTGTTCTTCTTCATGAATGAACCCTAAACTACGGAAAATTTACTGAATAGCCTTGCCATCGCCTTTGAACGGTCCTTGCTGAAGTCCTAGACCAACCATGTTCTTGTTCTCAATGACTTCTACTACACAACCCCACTTGTCGGTGCCACCAACCTGAACAACTTCCCTTACATCTTTCAGAGAAGACATGGATGCCCCAGTCTTCTGAACCTCATCAGCTATAGACAAAGCTTGGAGCTGAGTTCAAACTTCCTCTTCAGCTTCAACATAGGTGAAGGAAGACAAATGGATAACCAACAACGCTTTCTCTCCTCCTACAATAACAAGCTTGCCATTCTTAACAAATTTGAGTTTCTGATGCAAAGTCGACGTGACAACACCAGCTTCGTGAATCCACGACCTTCCTAGTAAACAACTGTAGGCCGGGTGAATTTCCATTACTTGAAAAGTAATCTGAAACTCACTCAGACCAATCTTAACAGGAAGGTCCACTTCTCCGATGACAATTTTACGAGAATCGCCGAACGCTTTCACAACCATACCACTGTACCTCATTGGTACACCCTGATAGGACAATGTTGCCAAAGTATTTAGGCAACACATTCAATGACGAACTAGTGTCTACCAAAAGATTGGACAAAGCATCTTCTTTATAATTCATGGATATATGGAGTCCCAAGTTATGATTTCTTCCTTCCTTAGGAAGCTTTTCATCATAGAAACTCAATTTGGTGCATGAAGTGATATTGGCGAGAATATGATCAAACTGATCCACTGTAACATCATGCTCTACATATGCTTGCTCAAGCACCTTCTGCAACGCTTCTCGGTGTGCTTCGAAGTTCATAAATAGAGACAAGACATGGATCTTGGATGGTGTTTGGAGTAGCTGCTCCACAACATTGAACTCACTCTTTTTTATCAACCGGAGAACCTCATCATCATCTTCCTTAACTTTCAACCCGCTGGATTCACCAGACTAACAAGTTGGAGCGTTAATAGGATTAACCACAGGAACATCCGCTTTCTTACCTACCACAACATCCTCCACAACCTTCGGAGATACTGGGCCAAATACACGACCATTACGGGTCACCTTAACAACATCTGCAATACTGCGCCAAATATAGTAGCATTATATTTTTATAAGGTACAACTTTATCAGATGCATACAGGATTGGCCCCGTAAACCGTATTACCAACGGCGAAACCGATCTATTATCTCTTCTTCTACTGTTGTCAAACTGGATCATAACTCGCTCTAGAGTCTTTAATACTAGTACCATTATGTTCACATCATTACCCATATCTCTGGACTATTGACTTTGGATCACACCTTTATCTACCAACTTCTGAATGTCTCTCTTGACAATCATACATCCTCGAGGGTTGACACTGCAGATAACACAACCATCATGGTCATGTTCACAATCACTAATCAAACACAAAGTCCTATGTATCTCCACCAAAGATTGTCAGATATGACGAACATCAAAAACCCTAAAATTACCAGGACATCCATCTAATATATTCACAGAAGCATTGCCATGAGCAGGCAAAGGATTAGCTTTATCATTTGGTGCGCGGTCCTCGAAGGACACCATACCACTCTTGATCAACTTCTGGACCTCATACTTCAATGGGCAACAATTCTCTATATCATGGCTGAGAGCCCCCTAATGAAAATCACAATGCAGATCGGGCTTGTACCACCATGATAAAGGCTGAGGTGTATGCGGAGGATTCCTCGGTTGAATCAAATTCTTGACGACCATGGAAGGATAAAGTTCGACATACGTCATCGAAATGGGATCAAAAGTGACCTTCTTCCTTTCAAAATTTTGATGATGATTGTTGTTGTAGTTATGATTGTTGTGGGTACGTAGCTGTTGTTGTTGCTGTTGTTGTTGAACTGGTACTGATTGAATATGATTGTTGGTGAAAATTGGAATAATTGATGATACTTGATGATGTTGGCGAGACCTGGAATTCTTTCTCACATGAGGCCTCCATTGCCTCCCTACAGTCACTACATTGGGTTCCCCTTCCTTCTTCTTGGAGAAACTACCACCATACTTCTTGCTCGTAGACGCCTCTTCTTTAGACAAACGACCCCCTCAGACCCCCTCTTCTAACCGCATCCCCATGTTCACCATTTCAGTGAAGTCTTTGGGAGCATTGGAAATCATACGTTCATAATAGAATGAACTCAGGGTTTTGAGGAACATCTTAGTCATCTCCTTTTCCTCTAATGGGGGACTAGTTTGAGCAGCAAGCTCTCTCCACCTCTGCGTATACTCTTTAGACGTCTCTTTATCCTTATGAGACATGGACCTTAACTGATCACGATCGGGAGCCATGCCTATGTTGTACTTGTATTGTTTAACGAAGGCCTCACCCAAGTCATTGAAAGTATGAATACTAGAACTGTCTAAACCCATATACCACCGAAGTGCTGCACTAGTCAGACTGGCTTGAAATTAATGGATGAGCAATTGATCATTATCTGTCTGAGTAGACATCTTGCGGGTGTACATTACAAGATAACTCAAAGGACAAGTATTTCTCTTATACTTCTCAAAGTCGGGGACCTTGAATTTGACAGGGATTTTAACATTGGGCACTAAGCACAACTCAGTAGCACTCTTTCTAAACAGATCTTTACCCCTCAGGGTCTTCAATACCTTTCTCAACTCTAAAAATTGGTCCTTCATCTCATCCATTTTCTCATACACATCAGGGCCTTCAGAAAACTCAGAATGATAAATGGTTTCCTCAACACGATGCAAAGTATGCACGACAAGAGGAGGAACATACATGACCGGGCTAGATGTTGGCATATGAGCAAAAGTTGGAGCATAACCCTCAGGCATGAAGTTTGGAGGCATTCCCCACGGGAACCCGGAAGGCATAGCTGGTGCAGACTGCCTAGCAGGAATCACAAGCACTAGCATTGAGACAATCTCAGAGATGACAGTCCTTTGAGGAGGAGTTGAAGAAGTTAGGGATGGTTGACTCTGAGCAGTGAGACTAGAAATCTCTTCCTTGAGCTCTCGATTATCTTGTTCTAGATGATCCATTCTTATTTGATGATTAGCTCGAGTATCATAGTGATGAGTCAGCTTGTCTGACACAAAGATGAAGAACAATAAGACATCTGGCTGAAGAAACCTGCTATGCAAATGATGCATGAAATGCAATGTTTTTTCTTTTAATTGTTCAAGGAACATATAAAGCCTTTCTTGGAAATATTTCAATTAATAATAATCAATAATAACATTTGGATTGACCATAAAAATCTCTTTTTATTCATATAAATTTGGAAGGATTACACTGAGTACAATTTCAGAAACCAGAAATACAAATACAAGAGAAAAGGAAAGTATCATCCTAAGGATCCCTAGGAACTGAATCAACTGAACTGGCCAAGGGAGTATACTTCCTTAGGATGCATCTGATCTCCGACTCATAAGAGTTCTTCATCTGAGCTTTCTCATTGACGAGCTGATTGAGGATCTTCTTCCAAGCACCGGAAGACTTAGGCATACTATAGGAAAATAAATCCCATGGCTCTCTTTGTCCCTTCATTGCATGCTCCTCAAAGAACTCAATGAGTGCATCTTTATCTTTCAACTCAAACTGTAACTTTACTTGCTTTCTATTCAAGTAATGGAACCGTTCTTCCCACATGTCCCTCTCTTGCTTCATCTTGGCGAGTGTGTCTTCCAACTCCTCTACATCTTGGTTAGGGAGAGTTGATAGCTCATTCACAAGCATAAGCATAGGTCTTTCGCAGGCGTACGGAATCTTAAGCTCCAAAGCTCTCTTCTTCACCCAACTGGTATAAGCTTCCAAAGCTATATAATTGCACGGACCAAGCTCGACTCTTCCCTACCTATGAACATTGTGCCAAGCATGCAATATCCTACCCTTCAAATTTTGGGGATCTTTACCCTCTTGATAGAACAGACCTTCTAACTGAGCGTTATTAGGTTTATCCTTCAAGGGGAACCCAAGCTGACGACAAGCCAAAGTAGGGTTGTAGTTGATTCCTCCTTGTGTACCAATAAGAGGCACATTAGGCAACTCACCAAAACTGTCAATAATCTCCAAGTCACCCAATGCAGAATTATACCAAATAATATCATCATTAGTGAGAGACGTAAGTCTTTGAGACCACCGTAGACATTGTCGGTTCTCCAAGAAGACTGGTGTTTGTGGCAAGTGCGAAATAAACCACTTGTACAAAAGAGGAATGCAACACACAACAGTTCCTCCACCCATAGAATTCCTTAAATGCAGAGAGAAATACATGTCACCCAATAAATTCGGAACATGATTCCTAATCAAGAATATCATAATGGCGTTAACATCAACAAAGTTATCAATGTTAGAGAATAAAGCTAAACCATGGATGAGCAAGACAAATATGGATTCAAAAGTGTCCATACTACTAGCTTGAGCAAAAGAATTAGCTCTACCAATTCGAAACTGAGAAGTCAAACCCAGGATTCCTCCTTTCTTCATCATATTAGCGTCGATCTTAGACTCCTTCAAATGAATGGCATCAACTATGACTTGGGATCTCGTAATCTCTTCTAATCCATTGAAAGGAACCTTATTAGATATGGGTATACCCAAGAGATGGACATACTCTTCCAACATGGGCATGAGATGATAATCAGGAAAAGTGAAGCACTAATAAAGAGGATCATAAAACTGGACCAAGACACTCAAGAGTCCTTCCATAACCTCAGTAGACAGCACGGACAAAAGCTTCCCATGGAGTTGCTTGAAATCCAAGGGATCTACTATAAAGGATGATAACTTCCATAACTCTTTCAAGTCCGGACATATGAAACTGTACTTCTTAGTGTTCCTTCGTCCATAATCCATGGTCTGAAATTATTTGCAAATACAACCTTAGTTCCTTGAAATTTGTATTGTTGTGATGAATGTTATGATGTGCATGTATGCATGAATGCAACAATCACACACAAGGAAAACACAAACAAAGGTCAAGGGATGGATCAAGTTATCATCATGATCAATCATCCATTTTGGTGGATTATGGTTTTCACCTTATTAACACCCAAGTTCCATTGATATTGACGATAACTGATCGGATCAACCGAGACCAAAGGGTTTGTTGTGAGCCAGGAGCATGGAGTCAGGTTAAGAACCACCCCAAAGGAGTGTACTGAGGATAAAAACATGTAGATCATGTTATAAAAAGTTCCCAAAGTCGTGATCCCATCTATCGGATACTATAGGTTAGGATGACTAACTCATCAATCCATAGTATTCTCAAGAGAAACTCGTCCGAGTGTAGTATCGCCTAACAACTGTTACCAAGTCTACACTTGAATAGTCTCTGAACTACATCATAAATAGGCCAAGTTGGGTTAAATGTTCTACAGTCCACAGCTTCTCGAACTCCCAAATCGGAAAAAGTAATGCATATCCACGACTTACTCGTGTGACATCAGTAATTCCAAAGGGGTCTCCACTGAGTAGATGGATCTCAAGCCAACTCGTTAAGGACTACTCCACACGAGTTGAACATGACTATACCATCCTCCTATCTTAATTGCACTCAAGTTAGGGTTAGAACTTATCTCACCACTCAGAGATCAACAAGCACAACATACAAAGAGTATCACACAAATAATATATACAATCAACAAACAAACAAATATATACAGACAAAAAAGTAGGCTAAACCCACTGCGGATTGCTCCTCAGCAGAGTCGCCACTTTATTTTTATAGTGGTAAATTCATGGCCACTAAGTTATTGGTTAACTCAACTTCAATAAAACAAGAGTCGCCATTACGCTTTTATTGTTTCCGAAGGAAAAAGGTAAAAGTACGAACAAAACCCAAAGATAAGAAGTTTTCAAATCAAAACTAATAAAACGTCAGAGATTACTGGTAAGTGGGTTGGTTACACAGAGGGAAGATATTAGCACCCAAAGTGTCCTAGGTACTCCTAGGGAGCCCTTTTTTGTGTGCAAGTGTTTTGGTTGAAAATTGAATGTGGGGATGAGAAAAGAATTCATTTATTATATTTTTGTGTTTGACAAGACCTTCGGTCTTATGCCTACGTACCAACATAAAAAAGGGGGATCAAAACCTCGTAGTTCATGCTAAAAATTTCAAAGACGTGTTAATTAGTTTTAACAAAAGCTTAAAGATCTTTTGTTATCAACGAGAGAACACTCAACCAAACATCCACCGATAATGAGTGCTTTACAACATTTAAGAGGGAGGGCTCCAACTTGGATTCAATCAACAAGTATGCCACTAACCCCTAATAAATGGAAAGAGTTATAATCAATATATCATGAAATAGGAGAATTATATCACAACCAAAGATAACTCAAATCAAAATGCTCTCTTTTGAAAAGTTTAAAAGAAAAAGGCACAAAGCTTCCAAAAGGACTAGATGAGGTTGCTAGTTCTTTTTGGATTTTTAATATTTAAGTCAACATGATTAAGTTTATTCACAAGTTTCATTAAGAAATATTTTGAAAATAAATGGCATAAGGCCAAAGTCTCTACTCATTAAAACAAGTATAAGTTGATAACAGAAACAAACAAAGTTTTGAAATGAGGGAGGGATTTTGAATTTAAAGAAGGAGGTAGAGATGAAGGGACTATCCTAGAAAAGATTTAAAAGTTTAGAGTTGAAAAGATCTAACCAATAGGAAGCATCTACAAGACAATAATGTCAGATAGAAACCCATTTCCTTTGGACTTTTAAGAAAGCAAAAAGCATAATCATCCAAGCAATTAATAAGAAGACCAAATGGTATCAAATGAGGATAACCAAACATCCGAGCAAGCACTCCAAAAGAAAGCAGTCTTAAACGTCTTCAAATCTAACAGATGAATATTCCCTGTAGCAAACTCACAGAGACAATAATCAGATAGAAACAATAAGATAAAAATTACAGCTTAAGCACAGAGACAAAGCAATAGATAAACCAATGGAGTTCTCAAGGCTTGTATTAGATGAATGAAATTGGTTAAGAAAGGTCTCAAAATAATGGCATTTGCCAAGTCCTTCAAAGCATAAGGATGTTGCCTACTCTAAGTCCATACGTCTAAACCAAGTCACGTACAGAGGTCCAACAGTCCACCAATGTATTTTTTAGGGTTTTTGTTGTTATTAAGTATTTTAAGGTCCTAAGACCACAAATAAAACAAAATCACAAGCACAGAATATAATACAAGCACAACATATGGCTCAAATGAGCAAAGTGAAAATGACTAAAACATAAACAAATTGCATGAATGTAAATGACAATGAATGATAAAGTGCTAGCTTTTAAATTGTATTAAAGGTAAATCATATTGAAATTAAAGCAATAATAAAGAGATGTTAGTGAAATATTAGTGAAGAATACAACTGTTTAAGTCATTCTCTGGAGAACACTTAATCATTCACTCACAAGCATGAAGATATGAACCAAGACATCATCAATGAGAAGGGCTCCAACATGGATAAATCAACAAGTATTCCACTAGATCTCACAAATGGAAAAAGGGTTAAATCTTCACACAATACCATGAGGAATGAGAGACTTACAATCTCACTTACAAAAATGTTATGCCTTTGGGGACAAATTTAGTTCTATGTTAAGCAATTGTAATTGGACTTATGTATAAGTCACAACTATTCGAGGTCTGGCAATAAAAATATTGGTGTTAATGCATGCTAGAGACAAGGTACAAAGAACCAAGCTCCTAAAGCTTACCGCACACAAAAATAAAATGGGAATGACCTATCTCAATCAGACTCATGTTGATTCATCTAACACAAGGTCATTGATGAATCAACTAGCTTTCGATTTATTGAGAAATCATTGGCCATTGAGGGAATGGGGAAGAAGAGAGATGAAGATGAGAAGGTGAACTGAAATAGTATCCCAAATTGATCAAGGGAGGAACTTCATCTGATCAATACTATTCATTCATCTTGAGGGATGAAGTTTACACTTCATTAACCCCATAAATCCAATAATATTGATCAAATTGAAGCTCAAATCAACCAAGATCAAGGCCAAATAGAAGATGAAACAACACAAGGTCAATCAAATAGCTCAAAATAAATTTAAAGTAATTACTCAAATTAAAATCAATTTAAAAATGAATAAAAATTCTTTTAAAAAGGGGAAAAACCTCAAATTCCTTCAAATCACCAAATAAATGGCCAAGGGATTTATCCTAGGATAGACAAGGTCAAAGGACCTTAAAAATATTTTTTTTGCATTTTTGAAAAGTTAGAAGTATTTAAAATCAATTAAAAACAAGTCAAAAATCATTAAATTCACAAAAAATATCAAATCTTATCTAAAACATAATTTTAATTCAGAAAATGGAAAAGGAAATTATTTGAATTTTTTTGGTGAAAGTCCCATATTTTTTGGATTAAAATTGAATTTATACTGAGTTTAATAAGAAAATGACATTTAAAATACTAAAACAGAAAATAAAGTAAATCCAAAAAAAGAAGGCCATCAGATCTCCCTCATTAATTGAGGTGACAAATCTAATGGCCAAGTGTGTATCATCCAATGTGGTCATTAGTCAACACACTTACACCAGTGGTAATCAGGATCAAAGGCTGAGATTATAACATGGCCATGGGATCAAACGACTTGGACAAGGACAACGGATCAACGGAGCCCTAGCTCCGGTCGTCTTCTCCGGTCACCCTCACTAGACTGGTCCAATTAAAATGTTCACAAAAATGAAATATCCATACACTATTTTAAAGAGAAAAATGTCAGGATTTCGAATCTGGCCTCCATTTTTTCTAATTCCCACTATATAGAAAGATATGTGGAATTGAAAAATGAGGTATGCAAATCGAGTTGCTTTGATTTGGTCTCAAAGAAACTCAATCTTGTTGCCTACATTGGTAGGACTTCAGCCAACCACAAACCAAACAAAATTATGGAAAAGTGAGATGATTCAAATGAAAATGGTTGTGAACCCTTGGAGTTTTAGCTCAAAATCAGAAAGTGAACTAAAACTCGATTTTTATGAAATCTTCAAGGATGTTCTTTCAATGGAGGTTAGGGGAATTGCAGGGAAAAGCTTGGGCAAGGGTCCTCCAATGCTGAGGCAACAAACATGTATATATAGGTCTTGAATTCATTTCCATACCAATTCAAAATTTGGCCAAAAATAGCAATGTTGTGCATGGATGCATGGGCATGGAATTAAGCCCAAACAATGAAGCAATCCACTTCCAATTCGTGTACAAATGTTGCTGAAGTCATTACATGGAAGCATGCAAAGGTGTGTAGCAAATGAGTTTAAATGTTTCAAAATAGAGCCATGCAAAGTAACCATGCGTAAGTCCATAAATCTTAACCGAAATGCAATGATCTTGGACTCTTTGGAAAGCTATCATCAAGGGGAACAACTTTTATGTTGGATATTTTTCCATTTGAAGCTTGGATCATGATGAATGTTGGTGTTGAATTTGGAGGAATCAAACATACTTGAACAATTTCTAAGTTTAAAGTCAAATGACCCCTTTTTCCACCTTGAATAACTGTTGCTATGAGCTTCAAATGACTTTGGCTCCTTCTTCAAAGTTGTATCTATTTTAATTATCTTCAATTTGGTCACATATTTGACACCATTTGGAGCTTGCATGATAGAGTTATGGATTTTAGAAGTTGAGGAAAATTGTTTGTTCAATGATGATGACCCAAATGGACCTATAATGTTTCATCTTTGTACATGCCCTTGCAAGTGAAATTTGACCTTTCTCAAATAAGAAAAGTTGTATAATACATCTTGAAATAAATCATGAAACTTGGATGACCTTCATATCATACAAATTGAGCAAGTTACGGTTCTTGGAAATTGACCATCTATCTAGGGCACAGACAAAATGACCTATATTATTTCACCATAAAAAATGACTTTCTAAGAAAAATTATCTCTTGATGACAACATTAAAGTTGTTTGGAATTTCATAAAGAGTAACTTTTCTCTTTGAATAATTTTCATATGATAAACAATGTAGGAGATAGGGTCTAGGGAACCTTAGATTTGACCAGTTGACTTTTCTGGTCAACCTCCTTGAACCAACTGGCAAATTGAAGTTGTTTTTACTCTTTGGTGATCATGGAGAATAATATATGCATAATATGAATTCAAATGGAATAGCCCTGGATATCTTTGACCAATTGTTGAAGAAACTTGCTGAGGAAGGCACACAAGATACCTAGATGAATTAGGGCTTCCTTGATAAACAAGCCTCAGACTCTTGGTGAAATCTTGATCAAAATGAAAAATAAATAACATGGGGATCCATATATGATGCTTTTAACCAATGTGGACCTTTGCTAACTTGATCCCTTGCCTTGAGGGTCTCAAACCCTATTTGTGGGCTTGATGAAGTACATGTGGACACACACACTACCTACAAATGAAACAAAACTATAATAAACATATTTTTGGTATTTTGGTTAGTAAAACAAAGAAAATGAAGTATGATACAGTCAAACATGCTTGGTGATATCTCCCAATGTAAACCTAGTGAATGATAGGTGAGGAGGATACTAAGGTGTGATACCAAGGCTAATGCCAAGTTAATGAGATGGTATGAGGGATCTTAGGGGTCAAAATTGGGGTCTTACAATGGGCTATAAATATTATTATTGTTGTTTCATTGATTTGTAAGGACATGTATCATTGTGCTAAGTCGTTGAAAAAGACATGTTTGTTAGTTCAGAAGGGGAGACTAATGGCTTGTCGCAAGCTCAGAAAGGAGGGCTTGGAGCTCAGAAGGGGGGGGGGGTCATGGGGTCAAAAAGGGGGACCTAGTTCTAGAGAGAACCAAATGTTGAGTTGGTACCACATGCATAAGTGTCATGTTGTGTCGTGAGTCGCATTTCATCTCTCTCTCTCTCTGTATATATATATATATATATATATATATATATATATATATATATATATATATATATATATATATATATATATATATATATATATATATATATATATATATATATATATATATATATATATATATATATATATATATATATATATATATATATATATATATATATATATATATATATATATATATATATATATATATATATATATATATATGGTCCAGGATTTCTAGGAAGGTGACGGGTTACCCGTCAGGGTGTCAGAATGGGCGTTCTCGTCCCTATTTGAGTAGTTTGAGCAGCTAGTTCATATTTTTGGATGTTATACCGTTGTTTGGGTGATAATTAGTGTTTTTTTTGGATAATTTGATGTTGTAAATCCATTATTCATCGATTTAATTAATTAACTTTGTTGGAATTATCATTATGGAATGGTAATGGTATTACTTACGTGTTATTGCATATGGTGCCCCTATGGTATGAGATACTCTAGTGTTGTTTTGTGTTGTTGTATGATTAACATTGTTGTGAAATACATGATTGTATGGTGGATAGTAATTCAGAAGAGAGAATTATTATTGTGTGTCAATGCATGTTATTTATGGTCAAAAGGTGGGCCATAAATATTATTATTGTTGTTGCATTGATTTGTAAGGACATGTATCATTGTGTCGAGTCGTTGAAAGAGACATCTTTTCTAGTTCAGAAGGGGAGACTAGTGGCTTATCCCAAACTCATAAATGGGGGCTTGGAGCTCATGGGGGGGGGGGGGGGGGGTTCTAGAGAGAACCAAATGTTGGGTTGATAACACATGCATAAGTGTCACGTTGTGTCGTGAGTCTCATTTCATATATATATATATATATATATATATATATATATATATATATATATATATATATATATATATATATATATATATATATATATATATATATATATATATATATATATATTATCATACTAAAATCTATTAGAATGCACCTATAAATTTTCACATTAATAAAAAATCATTTGATATATTAAAGAGAATGATAAGAATCAACGGTTTTCATGATGTTTTGTAAGACGTTCGTTTTTATGTATCTTATTAACATGTCAAACAATTTCTGATTGATATTAAATTTTATAGACTAGATCTAATGATAATAATTTTCAATCCATCGGTGAATTTTGTTATACAAATATGCGGTAAAGAGTTATCGAAAGTGTCATATTACTAAGTTTGACACCTTAGTGATATTTGATTTTGACTCATATATATATATATATATATATATATATATATATATATATATATATATATATATATATATATATATATATATATAATATATATATATATATATATATATATATATATATAATGGGTGTGGGATTATAGTGATGCTGATTGTGTATTGAATATGTGTTATGTTGTATATTTCTTTACCTTCGTATTCTTTAGAATGTTCATATTGAATGTTATTTCTCACCCCTTTTTTGAATGTTGTTCACCATGGACATCTTGCAGATACTCAGGAGTAAAGTTGTTGTTGTGTGTGGAAGGTGGCTTGTCGGAGTTACTCTTTATTTTATTTATCAATTATCATAGTTTAGTGGTTTATTGCTCTGATCATGTAACATCGGGGACAAGCGTTTTTTTATGTTTTGTGTTAATGTTGATTTTGATGTTTTAAAAGTTTAATACTTTATTGATGAAGTTAATTTGAAAGATTTTTAGTATGTTGATTTTGCTGCCTAATTTCAAATATTTTGATGAGTTTTGGATGATGGTCATTGGTGATACCTTAAATTATCGAGTAATTCTTTTTATATAAGTTTTAGGGTTTAGGGTGTTACAGTAGTGGTATCAGAGCAGGTAGTTCCATCTGGTCAGATTATGTAATTTTGTTTGTTGCCTAGTATACGACGAGTGTGTGAACACTGTCGATGCATTGTTTCTTCTAATGTCTGTTTGCTGGTGTGAAGAATGGCTAGAAGAAACAACTGAGTGGCCCCTGGTGCTTTGGAGTCAATGGCTCAAGTGTTACAGGGTCGGCAAAATCAGGTTGGTGATGAGTTCCATGGATTGGGAAAGTTTTAGAGAAATAATCCGCCAACTTTCAAGGGTAGATATGATCCAGAGGATGCACAAACATGGATCAGATAGATTGAGAAGATTTTTCTAGTGATGACTTGCATTAAAGTTCAGCCGGTGCAGTTCGGTACTCACATGTTGTCAGGAGAGGCCAAAGACTGATGGGATAATTGGTGTCAAAGATTGGAGGATGTTAGTACTGAGATTACTTGCGCTGTGTTTATAACTTATTTTTTGGAGAAGTATTTTCTAGAGGATGTACGCAGTAAGAAAAAGTTTGAGTTTCTCGAGCTAAATCAAGAAAATATGATAGTTGTTAAGTATTCTGCTAAGTTCGAATAATTGGTGAAGTTTTGTCCACACTACAATGGTGCAGCCGCTGAAGGGTCGAAGTGTATCAAGTTTGAAAGTGGACTGTGTCCTAATATCAAGCAAGGTATTGGGTACTAGGAGATTCATAGATTTCCTATGCTGATGAGTAAGTGTAGGATATATGACGAGGATGGCAGAACCCGTTCAGCTCACTATAAGAGTCTTAGTGAGAAGAAAGGGGGGAATCAATATCGTGGGAAATAGTATAATGCTCTAGCTAACAAAGGGAAACATATGGTTTCTTATGAGAAAAGGCCATGTAGGGAAGAGATTCTCGCTTATGTCAAGTGCTTTAAGTGTGGTGTCTGTCGCACCTCGAAAAAATGTGATCCCTCGTGATGGTCATGGAAAAATGTTAGTTTGAACAAATTCGCCACCGAACCTTATTCATTCTAATGAAAGAATAGGAAAATATAGATAAAACCTTTAAAAAATAGAATAATGGTCGTCGCAACCATATTCGGGTCCGGGAGTTGATTACGCAAGGGGAAAGTATTAGCACCCCTCACGTCCGTTGTACTCAACGGGAACCTTTTAGTTCAATTTTAAGATTTGAGTGTTAACTTACGTTGTTTGTTTTCTTCGAGTAAATAGAGTTGATAATAGATATGGATGAAGACCTCAGAAGGGAGAAAAGGGAGGTTTTTTATTAGTGTGCTCCCGAAGATACGACAATCTTCTGCCTATGTATCCTTATGGTGCAATAAGGAAATCAGAGCATTCGTAGTTCGGGGAACTACGATTAATTGGTGTTTTATAAGGAATACAAATACTCAAGATCAATCACGCGTTGTGTACATCAGGATAATAGGAGGAAGTATAGGTTTCTCCGATTACTGAAATTCCCAAGGGTAGGCTCCAAAGTTAATAGGTTCCCCGAGTCATCGATTCTTATTGAGAGTGTCACTGCCGTGATGAAGACTCGTCGGACGGTAAAACCCTTAAGATAATCTCGTCTTAGGCAAGGTCTTCGTATTGTCCCAACAAGGAAGGATCCATGGGGAGTCTACTACACGACTCTCGAGTCCAAGGTTCTAGTAAGGTTCTCAGAGTCATAGATCGAGGTTGGAAGTATTACTGTAAGAGAATAATACGTCCAAGGGATCTCATCTGATTGGGGTTTTCGTATTAACCCAACAAGTTTGAGACTTCGTAGGTTAATACTACATAACCACCGGGTATAGTGGGTTAAAAGGTCCCTAGAGTCATTGATCCAACTTGAGAATACTATCGTCGTGACGAAGACTCGTCGGGCAATAATATCTCAAGAGAATCTCCTCTAGGCGGGGTCTTCGTATCATCCCAACAAGGAAGACTCCTTGTGGGCGTCCACTATACAACCACCAACTTAATCTTATGGTTTTTCTTAGACTCGGGTAGAGAGCCTATCTCACAAAGTACCAACAATCAGAGAACCCAAAATAAGACAGTCAATAAACCACCACAATAATTATAACAGAAAAATAATAACGGAATAAAGATAACAAACAAACAAACAAGATTAACACTCAATACAGAAACTGAACTAAGTTAGGCTTCACTCTCTCTTTCTTAGAGCTATGTCCCCAGCAGAGTCGCCATTTGTCGCACCTCAAAAAAATGCGATCCCTCGCGATGGTCGCGGAAAAATGTTAGTTTGAATAGAGTTGCCACCGAACTTTATTCATTCCAATGAAAGAATAGGAAAATATCGATAAAACCTTTAAAAAATAGAATAATGGTCGTCACAACCATATTCGGGTTTGGGAGTTGATTACGCAAAGGGAAGGTATTAGCACCCCTCACGTCCGTTGTACTCAACGGGAACCTTTTAGTTCAATTTTACGATTTGAGTGTTAACTTACGTTGTTTGTTTATTCGAGTAATTAGAGTTGATAATAGATATGGATGAAGACCTCAGAAGGGAGAAAAGGGAGGTTTTTTATTAGTGTGCTAGCGAATATACAACAATCTCCTGCCTACATATCCTTATGGTGCAATAAGGAAATTAGAGCATTCATAGTTTGGGGAACTACGATTAATTGGTGGGTTTTGTTTGATGAACGACTATGTAGGTCCACATTCTAAAGGCTAAACGTTGGCTTGTATACTCTCGGTGGAGGCTCTAGCACTATTTTGTTGTGCGCATTAGAAGGGATTAACAGTGTTCTTTTTGAAAGAAGGGTTTTGGTCACACGGGGGGGGGGGGGGGGGGGGGTGACAAGTAGAGTTAATGTGTTCGATGTTTTATTTGATTGGTTTTGATCGCATGAGGGCGAGAAAAGATAGACTTAATGGGTTAAGATATTTTTGTTGGATGACGATTACTCGGATAGCCGAGTAAGATAACTTGTATCCTAATAATCGGGAAAGGGAATAGAAGACTCTAGACCGCTTTATTTTTCATCCTTAATTATAAAAAGGATTTCATAATAGTTAAGGTATTTTGACCGGATGACGATTACTCGGATAATCGAGTAAGACAACTCGTATCCTAATAATCGGGAAAGGGAATAGAAGACTCTAGACCACTTTCTTTTTCATCCTTAATTGTAAAAGGATTTAATGGGGATTAAGGTGTTTTGAATGGATGACGAATACTCGGATAGCCGAGTAAGACAACTCGTATCCTAATAATCGGGAAAGGGAATAGAAGACTCTAGACCGCTTTCTTTTTCATCCTTAATTGTAAAAGGATTTTAATGATGATTAGGGTGTTTTGAATGGATGACGAATACTCGGATAGTCGAGTAAGACAACTCGTATCCTAATAATCGGGAAAGGGAATAGAAGACTCTAGACCACTTTCTTTTTCATCTTAGTGATTATGAAAATAGGTTTATGTATGGTTGATGTGTTTTAAAATAAACGACAAGTACTTGAATGGATGAGTAAGACAACTCATATCCAAGCATTTGCGGAGAGGAATCGAAGACTCAAGACCATCTCCCTTTTCGTGTAGTTTATTATGAAATGATTGATTAATTGGGGTTTTGGAAGTTTGTAAAGAAATGACAATTGTCTAACTGACCGAGTAAGAAAAATCGTATTCAAACAATCGAGGAGAGGAGTTAAAGGCTTAAAACCATCTCCCTTTTCATTTCGTTGTTGTGAAAAGTAATTGATTTTATTGTGTTTAGATGGATAGAAATGACAATTATTTGACTAACCGAGTAAGAGAACTCATATTCAAATAATCGAGGAGGGGAGTTGAAAACTCAAAACCATCCCCCTTTTCATTTCCCAAATGAAATGGTATTTGATTGTGATTGGGTACTTTAATTTAATTTGAATGAAAATACTCGACATTGGATCGAGGTTTTAATTTGGTGTTTACGAATGAAGTGAATTTTTTTTAGTGAATCGATCATCTACTCAATTAATTAAAATTGAATAGGTCTCATTGTAAGAAAGCCCAAGAGCAAGCTATGTGAGGTTGATGGCGATGCTTTAAAAGCGATCGACTTACAAAGGGTTTGTTTTGAGAATAGGCTTGACGTTAAATCAAGAATTGTGTGACTTGTGTTTTTGAAATTGGTTTGGATTGATGATCCAATAGTTTTGAAATGATGTGAAGTGTTAATGAAAGAAATCGATCAATATTTAATTGATTAAAATTTGGTTAAATTGATTAATTAAACTAATTAAAATTAATTATCAAAATTATCGAATTAAATCAAATAACTGAGTTAATCAAAATTAATTAATCCAAAATAACTTAACTGGTCAACGTTTAATAATATATTTTAGTGTCAATTGTCGATTTGTTCAATGGAATCGGTGTGCTCAAACCGGTTTGTGCGAGATAACAATGATTAATGTTATTTGCAAAATCCAAACGCGGCGAAAATATTATATTGATGTGTTGTAATGTGGGTGGTATAACGACATGAAATCGTCGAATCCACGATTCAAAATTCGATTGTGTAATATAATGAAGTAAATCAAACCAATTTATATGGACATGGATAAATATGAACTAGTTAAATCAACTAAGAGAGAAAAAAAATCGACTAAAGAGATAATAGGAATTCACCATGATTTTCAGGAACGTCATCACCAAAAGGATGATGGAAAGATCCAAGCTTCAAAGGTAGCCATCACCAAAAGGATGACGGTAAAATTAATGACCAAACTTGTTGTCACCAAAAGGATGAGAGTTAGACACAATCAAATTCAAAGATTTCCCATCACCAAAAGGATGATCTCCATCACCAAAAGGATGATGGTTATCCTGATAAAGCTTTCCATTACTGAAAGGATAATAGCAAGACTACCATCAAAAGGATGATAGTAACTCATTAACTTCAAAGATCGCTGTCACTAAAAGGATGAAGGTAAGATCAAACCACAAAACTTGTTATCACCAAGAGGATGATAATAAGTCAATAATTTCAATGATCACCATCACCAAAAGGATGAAGGTAAGACCAAAAACAAAACTTGTTATCACCAAAATGATGATAATAAGTCACAACAACTTTAATGATCACCGTCACCAAAAGGATGAAGGTAAGATCAATCAACAAAACTTGTTACCACCAAAAGGATGATAATAAGTTAATACAATCACCATCACCAAAAGGATGAAGGTATTATCAAACAGCAAAGCTTGTTATCACCAAAAGGATGATAATAGGCACCGATCACCGACACCAAAAGGATGAAGGTAAAATTAAACAACCAAACTTGTTACCATCAAAAGGATGATAATAAGTCAACAATCACCATCACCAAAAGGATGAAGGTAATATTAAACAACAAAACTCGTTACCACCAAAAGGATGATAACAAGTCAACAATCACCATCACATAAAGGATGAAGGTAAGATCATAACTTCGAAACTTACTATCACCAAAAGGATGATACCAAGTTATAATAACTTCAAATATCGTTGACACCAAAAGGATGACAGTAAGATTAAACAACAAAACCGATTATCACCAAAAGGATGATAATCAGGTCGAACTAGACGTCATCACCAAAAGGATGGTGTTTAGACATAATGACAGAGGTCACCATCAACAAAAGGATAATGGTTGAACCAAAATGACAAGGATCCTTATCTCCACAAGGATCGCCGACACCGAAAGGATGACGGTAAGCTGTAATAATTGCATAGGTCGCCATTCACCAAAAGGATGAAGGTTGGGACAAAACTTCGAGGGTTGTCGACACCAAAAGGATGACGGTAAGATCACAAATGTCAGGGATTTCCCATTACCAAAAGGATAATGGTTATTGTAAACAGGGCGATGATTAATGGACTTCCACCAAAAGGGTGATAGTGAGAAAAATATTAGAAAAATAAGGCTACTGACAAAAGTTCACTAAACCCGACTTGTTGGGTAGTATTGGAACATTATTGGGTAAGACTTGCTTGAGGACATCAACAACAAAAGGTTGCAGAACAACACTCTGAAAGATATAATTTCCATCAACAAAAGGTTAAAGGAAACAACTCATTGAGGGACGCTTAACACGAAACAAGGTAGGTGTTTAAAGAAACATTATTTTGACTTAGCTAAGGATAACATCTTATCAACAAAAGGTTGAAGGATGTAACTCAATGGGGAACACCCGATAATAAGGTAGGAACTCACTCAGAGGAAGTGACAATGACTTAACTGAGGGTTGGTCTGGACGCCTACGACTAAACCTTGGATCTTGATTCGTGCTATATGCATAAATGTCATGTATGCGTTATGTATGAGGTGATGCATGTGATGTATGTTTAAATGCAAAGAATGATTGGTTTGTTTTGGATTGGCCCCACTTTTCAAAGGCAATGTATTTTCTGGATACCAATGTTGTTTGGATTTGGTTTTACGAAGGTGCCATCAAGGTGGGCTTTGGCTTTTCTAGTAATTGCCAATGTGGATGGACTATTGGTTTGTGGGAGGATCTGACTTCTCGACACTCGGTAGTTGATGATGTGATGAACACACAACAGGTGTGGATACTCCTTGTGCTCCAAGTTTGATATCTTACTGATACGTTGTATCTTCGCCCTTGAGGCGATATCGACTTCTCCTTCTGAGATGTCTGGCCAGCCTGTAACTGAGCATAGCGACGTGATCAACGCATGATGATTATGCCTTTGACGTGTCACAAGGTTTCTTGTCAAGATGTGATATTGTATCGGTATGAACTTTTGAGATTTTGGTTGTGGATTCAAGCAGTTACTAGTGTCTGACGCAATCTGCTTGACTGACTGGAAGATATGAAGGGAATTTTCCCCTTGCAACTTGTCTTTCCCTCGATTAGCCTTTGAGGGACTTGCCCCAGATGGGTTGAGTATTAAAGTGTTTTTTCCTCCCTGATCAACCGATGCTTGGAGATTTGTCTTATACTTACTACTTCTTAACTCAATATAATCAAAAAGATGCCATGCCCCTGATTCATAGGATTATGAGATGATTTTGATTCGTGTTGGCACCAACGATCAAGTGCCTCTTGAATTTCCCCTTGTTGGAATTTTCTCGATGTCAAGTACTGACTGACAATTAAGAATTGTTATCCAAGAAACGGTGATTTTAATGCAATGGTTATGCAAGTTTTGAAAAACAATCATTCACTTGGGAGTGTCGTGGTAGTGTATGACGAGTGGACCACGAGTCCAAAAGCGATGTTGATTTTAGCTAGAGTGTGAGTGATATAGTGAGAAAAGAATATTAGAAAATCTCTAGGAGTCAGCTTACGCAACCTTGCTGTGGTATGCTTTCAGAATAAACCCTACTTCAATTAGGTCTTTTGAGGGTTATAACGTGGCTTGGTTCATGGTTATTCAAACAAAAGGATATAAGGCTCAAAGTTTATTTTAACCCATCCCTCCTTCATGATGATCTCCAATCCTATGTTTAGTTAATTCGACACACACTTACTTTTACGAGAGTTCAGCAGTGCAAGATCCCTTGAAATGACAGTCATCTCATTTTGCTCTTCATGGATGTTGGTGACCCTTTGATTTTGGTATGATGGTCACGAATTCTTGTTTTGTGGAGGACTTTTATTGTCTCTTTTGATTTTTGTCTTGATCCCTAAGTTTTGCATGAACCGTTTGTTGAAGCTTTAATCCATCAGGATTGCCCCAGTTTTTGCCTAAGTCTCCTTTTAGGGTGTTGGACTTAGCAGGTTCTTTCTTTGATTGATTTTTTTTTAAAATTGTGACTGCCAAGTCATTGGTCATTAAAGAATAACCGTCAAAAATTTTGGATTTGTATGGTTCCTTCGACACTTCAGGATGTGTGTGAAGAATATCATGTGATTGATCCTTGTATGGAATATTTCATCTTGTAATTCGACTGTGTATTCAGATTAGCTGAACACTACCCTGCCCCAGGTTAAGCGTAAGGGTTTGTAGATTCGAAAGAAACTCTTACTTCTAGGTTCGAAGTGGTTGACTAGGGATTAACTCCTTATCTCTCCAATGTTTGGGATTTTGAAACAATGCTTGTACATCATCAACAAGGTTTTATCCGAAAGCATACGATCAACAATTATGAGTATTTTGTTTTCATCATCCTCCTTCCAACATTTACTAATAATAGTGATAAAGAAGGTGAAGTGGAAAAGTATGTGTTTGTGCTTTGCAAATGTGACAGATGAGTGAATATGAATGATTAATTCAGAACATGCATAATCATCCCATTAATTAAGACCAAATACAAATAACAATTTTTTAAGGATACAGTACTTAGACAAACAAGAACAAATTACAAGAATGCGAAATGGTAAAAATGGTATAATGATCGCCTTCATTCAAAGAAATGGGACTTCATCTCTTGATTCACTGGCGGAATTGCTCTGCTTATTCAGGCCGGTGGGAAGCTTTATCTTCGAGCTTCACTCTGCTCTGCATGCGCCGGCATGGGGTTTGTTGAAACATTTGGCCTAACTGGCGTGAAAGAAACTGCTTTGCTGTCAATCAAGTCTTGAACCTTGTTTTTGAAGGCCTTACGATTCTCTATTGTGTGCCCTGGGGCACCCATATGATACTCATAGTGAGCATTGGCGTCATAGCCTGGAGGATAGGGTGGAGTTGCAGGTGTTAGCTCCTTCAAAACAATTGATCCATCCTTTAGCAAGTAGGGAAGGATCTTGCTATATGGTACTGAAAATGGATCAAAATGTCTTTCTGGTCTCCTTGCCCTCTGCTGGTCAGGTTGACGTTGTAGTGGAGCACGTTGCTGTTGATTCTGATGCGGCTGCTGGTAAGCTGGTTGTTGGTACGACTGCTGATGGTGTTACTGATATGGTTGTTGGTATGGTGGTTGATACGGTGTTGGGATGACAGCGACAACCTGATGATAAGGCATAGGAACATACGGGTATGCCCTATATCCTCCTCCTCTCATTACGACATTCGTCTGACCCTCTGGCTTCTTTGGGAGATTGGGATAGGGTTTCTTCATCCCACCTGAAGCATTAGCGGCGCATGGTAACTTTCCCTTCTTTATATGGCTTTCGATTCGTTTCCCACGGAGACAACCTCAACAAAAGTTGGGAAACTAGATCCTACCATTTTCTCCATATATTGAGTATGAAGAGTTCCCATGAACATATCAATTAGTTCCTTATCGAGGAGGGGAGGTTGGACTCGAGCTGCAAGCTCTCTCCACCGTTGTGTGTATTCCTTGAATGACTCATTGTTGTGTTGAGTCACGTCTTGCAGCTGGGTGCGATTGGGTGCTAGATCAGTGTCGTACTGATAATGCCTAAGGAAGGCTTCAACGATATCTCTCCATGACTGGACATGTCCTCTCTCTAGCTGCATATACCACTCCAAGGATGCCCCACTGAGGCTATCTTGGAAGTAATGAATCAGGAGCTGATCATTACTGATGTGGGCAGCCATCTTTCGACAATAGGCTCTGAGGTGAGTTCTAGGGCAGCTGATCCCTTTGTACTTGTCAAAGTTCGGGACTTTGAATTTTTGCGGAATCACAAGGCCTGGCACCAAGCACATGTCAACAGCGTCTAAACCGGGAGTAGCGTGAACCTCCAAAGACTTGAATTTTTCCTCTAAAGCATGGAGTCTCTCAATAACTGGGTCTAGGAGACCTCCAACAACAGGTTTGGCGGGTTGTGGCAGGAAGAAAGCGTCATACAGATCTTCATCACCCATCATGGATCCATGTCGAGCAGATGTGGCAGAATGCTCATGGGGGTTCACATTGTCCATCGGAATAGGAATAGGGACCGGTCCTCCTCTAGGATGATTAGGGTTACCATCAAGGTCAGTCACTCCAGGGATACTAAGCGATGGTGATCCAAACTGAGTAGCAACTTTTCTGGCTTCGACGCTAGTCTTAGCATCCTTTTCCTTATGAGCTAGGAGCAACATGGTCTCAAGCAGACGATCCATCTTTTCCTGCATGGAGTCAATGTCTTTACTCATCGAGACTTGGTTTGCTTCAAGTTGTTCGAGTGTCATCTTGTAGTTGCGGCGTGTCTCGTACCGGTGTCGAGTAGTCAGCGTTACTGGACAAAGGGTAGAATATGGTGTAAGTTTTTGTTTCTGGAAGATGATATGCAATGCATGTCTATGATATGCAAATGCATGACATTTTGTCATGTTTTTTTTGCAAAGGAATACAAATACTCAAGGTCAATCACGCGTCGTGTACATCAGGATACTAGGAGGAAGTATAGGTTTCTCCGATTACTGAAATTCCCAAGGGTAGGCTCCAAAGTTAATAGGTTCCCAGAGTCATCGATTCTTATTGAGAGCGTCACTTCCGTGACGAAGACTCGTCGGACAGTAATACCCTTAAGATAATCTCGTCTTAGGCGAGGTCTTCGTATTGTCCCAACAAGGAAGGCTCCATGGGGAATCTACTACACGACTATCGAGTCCAAGGTTCTAATAAGGTTCTCAGAGTCATAGATCAAGGTTGGAAGTATTACTGTAAGAGAATAATACGTCTAAGGGATCTCATCTGATTGGGGTTTTCGTATTAACCCAACAAGTCTGAGACTTCGTAGGTTAATACTACATAACCACCGGGTATAGTGGGTTAAAAGGTCCCAAGAGTCATTGATCCAACTTGAGAATACTATCATCGTGACGAAGACTCGTCGGGAAATAATATCTCAAGAGAATCTCCTCTAGGCGGGGTCTTCTTATCTTCCCAACAAGGAAAACTCCTTGTGGGCGTCCACTATGCAACCACCAACTTAATCTGATGGTTTTTGTCAGACTCGGGTAGAGACCCTATCTCACAAATTACCAACAATCAGAGAACCCAAAATAAGACATAGTCAATAAACCACCACAATAATTATAAGAGAAAAATAATAACGGAATAAAGATAACAAACAAACAAACAAGATTAACACTCAATACAGAAACTGAACTAAGTTAGGCTTCAGTCTCTCTTGCTTAGAGCTATGTGTAATACCCCAAAATTTACCCTTCATTTTTTTCTGGAAGCATGGGATTATGTTTCATACTTCATTAGCATCATACTAGGTCATACTCATTGCATACTGCATTAGTGACTGGGAAATCAGGTTTTGATTGACCACTCATTAACAGAAGGAGCCCACACAAAGCAAGGTTGAGAATTGGACTTCATTTTCTAATGATACAAGTCTCAAGGTTCTCAAGGGGATCCATGTGTCTTATTATGGTCCTCAGTTCATCAGTGAAGGATTCAGAGCTATCAGAGTGCTCATCTAGATTTAATTAGAAATTAGGGTTTCATGGATACTTGCAACAGGAAATGTTTGTTTGGAAATAAAGGAGCCCATCCATGTCATGATTAGAGAGGCATCTTGGCCTAGGAAGATTCACAATTATCTCAGAAAGATCCATTGGCAATCAGTGCAATCAGTTCCTGATCAATTTTGCCCTAAATTAGGGTTTGGTATAAAATCAGTTTATTTCTGATTCTTTGGGTGAAACTCTTTCCCATGGCCCTCCATATGTCCACAAGGGTATACATACAAAAAATCAGCTTTTTATTTAAGCTAGAGGTGCTTCAATTGATCACTGAATCGGGAATCAGACAGTTTGGGAAAAGTCAACTGTGGGGCCAGAAAAGTCAACTCCTGACTTTTTGAGAGTGGAATCTCAAAATCTATGCCTAAGGGAGCCTACATGTGAAATTTGATCAAGGTTGGATCATGGATTCATCATTTAATCAAGAATTAGAAAAGTTACTTAATTTGGAAATGGTTGACTTTCCATTTAGGGCAAGTTTTCATGATTGTTGCACTCACTTTAAGCCCATTTTCCATCAAGATAAAAGCTCCATTTGAAAATTTATCCAAAATGAAAGTTGTTCCTCTTGTTCCAAGCTTTCTAGAGATATGAAGTTTTCTCCATTTGGATCAAGATTGAGAAAGTTATGCTTAGTCAAGTGAGACATATTTTTAGGACACTTAGGAAATTTTCTAAGTCTCAAAATCTTCAAAGTTTGTCAAGACTTCTTGGCCAGTTTTCTTGTACTTCAAGGCACCAATTGAAAATGTTTTCTTCATAACAATTATACCTTTCCATGTCCTCTTTCACATCCTTTTGGAATCAACTCATTTGGATCCATGGTTTGAGAGATACATTCACCTAACGTTGGCACCATGACTTGAGTCTCTAGGCAAATTTTAGGCCAAACTGGCCCAACCATTTTGGCATGGTGAGACCTGATCTTGAGGGCCATTTTTCACCTTCTTCCATTCATCATTTCCACTTGTGCTCAACATGAAACATGCTATGCTCCATGAGGTCTTTCTATTGTTTGCATCATTTCATCATTTGGTGACTTGATCATCAAGTTACATGGCCTCAAAGTCAGCATCTTGGACTGTTTTCTTGTTTGCCAAACCAGACCAAAGTTATGCTGCACAAACCAGCCCATGTTTTTGCAAAAACAAGAAACCCTCATGTGTCCATTCCTAATACACCTCACTTTGCATTATTTTTCTTATGGACAACAATTATTTCTGAGCCCATTAAACATTGGATCCACCATATTTAAGAGCTAAAAACCCTAAACCTAAGGGGCTGGCTGTGAATTTTCGAGCAAGGCAAGTCTCATTGCAAGATCAGATTCCATTCTTTCACACCAAGTTCTTGAAGTGAAGTTGAAGCACCAAGAAGGAAGCATTATATTCTTCCATTCTCTCCACAATCATGAGGCAGTGGACCTAACATCCACTAGGTAACCCTCTTGCTTCTCTTCCATGGCCACGTATTGATATATCCATGTTCATCATCATGCTCATTACCATGCTCATCATTATTATCATTACTATTTGCCATGCTAATCATATGCTCATGTTTGTTTCATGCTTGTTTTCAATGCCAATCATATGCTTGTGTTCTTGTTATTGGTTTATGCTGTTATTTTTTTCCCTTACCCGTGGCCATGTTGTCCTCTTGTTGTCAATATTGCTCCATGATTAAGCCATCATTTTACTCAAATAAGGACACCATTTTAAACCTTGCATTTTGTACTTGAGTTTTGGTTTTTATTTCATGTCATTTGGTGCATCATAGTGGTCGTATTATTGAGTGGAAATTGAAGAAAATCCACTGTACTTTCACGTTCCTGCATTGCATGGCATTAGGGTTTTAGGTTTAGTGGAGAAGACGATGACGTGTCGCCTCATGAGCCTTTAGATCCAACGCGCGCGTTTTAATCGTGGCCATCCATGTTATTTTGTCCTTTAGTGAAATATGACCAATTGATACAAGGTCCACATGAATTATTTTATTAAATTGTTATTTCGTTTTGTCACGCGCTGGATTTAATTAATTGTTTGGACTGGGCCTTTGCCATTTACTGTTGACACCTCCCTTTCCTGGCCCATCAGCACCACTCCACTCCCATTTTCATTTTCTTTTTTTAATTCACATTTATTTTTCTGTTTTGATTTTATTTATTTTAAAATATTTTATTTATTCATAAAAATATCCAAAAATATTTTCCATATTTCTTGATGCATTATTTAATTTTATTCAACTTTATTTTCATATTTATTTAATGTTAATATTTTATTTTAATTATTCTTTCCAAATGGTTCATTTTAACACACATTTTTTTCTTGATTTTATTTTCATGACTTAAAATTATTTTTAGCTTTTGATTTTTGGGATGAAGGTTGACCACTGTACCATGGTCAACCTGACCTTTTCTTGGAATTTTATTTCCCATTTTCAATTTATTTGATAATTATTTTGGTTGGTTGACTTTTAGTTTGACCTCTATTTTATTTCAATTGATTTATGCACTAATTTTCAGTATTTTTAACATCTTTTTGGGGGATGATGATGTCCTGACCCCACCTAACATAGTTTAATTTTACATAATTTTCTTGATTAATTTGCTATTTATTTGATAATTATTAAGTTGGTTCGATTTTTCTGTTGACTTCTTTATGATTGATGTTTGACTTAGGGATTGCTTATGGCAATTGAAGAGATCTTTTGATCCTCCCTTGTTCATCTCATATGCCATGTGTTAGAGGCCTTTCATCTTGATTTTATTTGATTCTTACCTCATTTCCTGATTTAATTGTTTCAGTGAATCTTTTTGGTGCATCTTTTCATCTATCTGATTCATTTGTTATCTGTTGCACTTGTTTCTTTCATCCATGCTTTCTATTGCTTAATTGTTTAACATGTTCATACTTCTCATGCATTGTTAAATGCTCCATTATTTAATTCTTTGATTCTTTGATTTGATTATATACTTGTGTACTTATCTGATTTGATTGATAACTGTTGCCTACTTGTATGATGTATGAGGCATATATTCTTATTGTTTGATTGCCATGAACAATCCCCATTCATAACAAATGTACCCCTCTCCCATGAAGTGTATAATATTTATTCTTTCATTATTTATTCATATGTTAATACAAGAATTAAAACGAACATCCGATAACCATTTCAAAACAAGATCAAAAGCTCGATCCAACGTCGAGTAATCATTTTCAAGACTTAACAGAACCAACATGTATTCATCCATCCTTTTGTAAGTTGATTGCTTCATGCATCACCATTTATCTTGTAAGTCGATTGCTTCAGGCATCGCCATCTACCGGTAAGTCGATTGCTTCAGGCATCACCGTCTACCTGTAAGTCGATTGCTTCATGCATAGCCATCTACCCTTATCCGTGGCTCCTCTCCTCGCTCCATCCGTCGACTTTTGTTCCGTTTAGGTAGCACCCATTAGGTAGCACCCTTTGTATGATATCATAGGTAGATTTCCCTTATTCTTTGCATACTAACATTAGGTAGATGTTCCTATCTGTAAATCCTAACACATAGGTCCACATTGCATGACAACTCTAGGGCAGAGCTTCCCCATTTTTAGACTTTCCGTGCGTCTCCGATCTTGTGGCATGTCAATCCGTTCTATTGCAAAGAGGTAACTTCCTAAGACTCGATTCAGCGAGCTGCGACACCTACTGCTAGGACGTTGAACACATTGCCCACTTTCCTTTGACACAGCTGGTGTCCTCTTTTGTAAGTCCATGTTCAGATGGCAACCCTTAACCCCTAGTTAGGCGAACTACGACAACTCTGATTCTCATGTTCAGATGAGATACGTAGGCACGAGATGCGATGTGTTGTCGAGTTTTGACTAACAACTAACAACTAATTCTTGGTTGCTCTCTCCCTTGTTGCGATTCTTTTCTCTCGCCCTCGTTGCGATCGAGACATTCCCTTTCTCTTGCCCTAGTTGAAATCGAGACCCTTGTTCCCGTAGTTAGCTGAACTACGTTTTGCTCTGATTCTCATGTTCAGATGAGATACGTAGGCATAATACGCGATGTCTTAGCGAGCACACCTCCCTTTCGCCCATAGGTAGCCGAGCTACGAAGACTCTGATTCTCATACTCATATGAGATACGTAGGCAGCGGATGCAACATCCTTGCGAGTCATTTTCTTTCGACCTTCTTTTAGCAGATAGTACCTTAGATACACCTACACCCTTTAGACTAGAACAACAAGAGTGGATCCCGTAGAGTACTACGGATGCGTAGGGGTGCTAATACCTTCCCTTCGCATAATCGACTCCTGAACCCAAGATTTGGTTGCGAGACCTTGTGTTTTCCTTCTCTTCAGGTTTTCTTCGATCGTTTCCTTCCCCTCCTTTGGGATAAATAACGAACGGTGGCGACTCTTCTGTTTCTTTTGCCTCGCCGACTGTTTTTTTTCGCCTAGTTGCGACAACTGGCGACTCTGTTGGGGACCCGGTTTCCCTACGCGAGTCCCTCCTAGCTTTTGTGCGTTTCTTATTTGTTGGGTGTTTATTCTTTTATACAGTTATTTACTTTCAGCATTTACCTGCTTTATCTTATTGCATTGTGTACATATGATTGTTGTATCTGCTGGTTCTGTGGGGTTGGTTGTTTATTGGGGTGGGTTGTTCTATGAGAGATAAGCCCACTACCCAGGCTTGAGCGTAAACACAGGTTTTAGAGTGGATAGTCATAAGGCTTGCGTAGCATGTTGCTACGTTAATTTGTTCATGAGACCCACACCCAGATGAGGTTTCTTTTGGATATATTCTGTCCTACGGGTGTTCCATAACGACATGATGTTCCTTTAGAAATCGTCGACTCTGGTGACCATTTCCCGAGGACTCAGTCGAGGCCTCTCCTCCGAGACGCGGTTATGTTAACTCTGGTGGGCGCATTCTCACTGCTCAATCCGAGGACCCCAAGGCTGGGAACTTGCTTTTAGGATGTCCTGCTGAGGAGAGTCAGTGGAGGTCTTTTGTCTCGTAATAATGCCAAACCTTCAATGGTAAACGTATTATTCTCGACTGAAAGGCTAGAAGCTAGTAAACTTCTGTTCTTAGAACCTACCAGTGAGGGGCGGGCTAAATTCAGGAAACCTTAACCTTCAACCAACCCGGTTTTCTTGTATTCTTGTTGGAGCAGAGCTTTGATCTCTTATATGTTCCTCAGTGGTTTTCTCTTCAGACAGTGCGACCGGACATTTGTTCAAGCAGATGCAGCAATCCTGATTCCCATGTCACTACATTGCATCACATCATTTTGCATTCACATCATTTAACACATGTTTATCTTTTCCCAGGGGTTTATATCTTCTTCTTGATTCTAGTCGGGGTTTTCTGGTTCTCCTAAGATGGATATTGGCAGAAAAAGACATGTCGCCTACAAATTTCCTGTGGTTTGTTTGGATCCCATTCAACAGCTGATGAAGTTAATGGATCATGATTCTCTAGAAAGATTCTGGAAGGATTACGGGTTGATTCTAAGTTTCGTTACGGTTCTCTCCAAAGATCAATACGATGCTCTCTTTACACTGCTGCATGTTCTATGACCCTCCATTAAGGTGTTTTACATTCCCAGGTTATATCTTGGTCCCTACTTTGGAGGAGATTGCCAGTTTTCTCAGAGTTCCTATCAAGTCGCAGTTGCTATTCTACAGTTTCGAGTTTCTGCCCGATTTCAGCATGGTTGCTTCAGCCACATATTTGGGGAAATCAGTCTTGGAGTCTAATATGTGTCAGAAAGGAGGAGTCAATGGTTTTCATCTGAGTTTCTTAGTGGGAGAAGCCAAGAAAAAGCTTGAAGATGGTGATCGGAGGTGTTTCAATGTTGTGTTAGCTCTTTGTGTATACGGGATTGTCCTATTCCCTAATGTTGCAAAATTTATGGACATAGACGCAATACGCCTCTTCGTGTTGGGAAATCCAGTGCCGACCTTGCTGGGAGATTTCTTTCATTCAGTGTATCACAGGAACAAGAATAGAAAAGGAGGATTGGTGAATTATTGTGCACCCTTGTTTTATTCGAGGACTCGTTGGGTTGGTCGAAGAGGTTGATGGGTATAAGAGCTAAAGATATTTCTTGGTGGTCTGACCGGAACTTGCTTCGGGCGAATATTATTCACAGTTGCGGGAACTTCCCGAATATGCCGCTGGTAGGAAGAAGAGGAGGAATCAACTATAATCCTTCTCTAGTAGTCAGACAATTTGGGTATGCTTTAAAAACTCCGCCTTTGGTAAAAGATGTGGAAGAATCTCTGTTTTTCCATTCTTCATCTGATCTGACTGTATCCCGTAAGGCCGCTGAGGCCTGGCTCAAGGTGATCAAGAGAGGAAGGACTGTGCTGGAAAAAGGAGATTGCAGGACTTATCCTCAGTATGAAGATTAGCTTCGGAGAAGAGTCGAAGAGTTAAGTCTGCCCTTTCCTATTGAAGAACCTTTGTATCCACCTACTCCTGAGCAGTCAAAAATGGTGAGCCGAGAGGAGTATGATAAATTGAAGAATACCATGGAGGAGCTTCAAACTGAGAACTCAGAGTTGAGTGTGAAGTTGCAAGACTTTATGCGTCTATACCAGGAGGCAGAATATCAGATAAGGGAAGCTGTCAAATTGCAAGAGGAAACGGAAAAGAAATTGGTTGTGGAGGTGAGCTTCTTTAGGAAAACTGACGAAGCCTTGGGGTCATCCAGTTCAGAGTTGAGGCGAGTCATGCAGCAGTTAACAGATGCCCGTGGTAAGTTAGCTGGGTGGCAAGAGAAATATGATGCATTTTCAGCTTCACGGAAGGCAAAAGAGGAGGAGATGGTGGCCCAATTGACTGGTCAGATGGAGAAGTTGAAGACTCTACTGAAGGAGAAGAACAATGAGCTTCTGTGTGCCCGTACAACCAATGGTTACATCACAGATCAACTCGACAAGGCTCAAGAACAGATTGAAGAACTCAAAGTGCTGGCGGGTTTGAAGAAATCCAGACTTGAAGAGGTGTTCGGGGAGGATAATGAGAATTATTACATAGAGCACATCAACGAATTGGATGGGGTTATTCACAAGAGGAATTTGCTTATCCGACGTTTGACAGAATCTCCAGATCATCCTGACACGGTGGCACTGTTGGCTGAAGTTAGGAGCAGTCCTTATGGGTTGTATACAGGAGGTTGATTCCTGATTTTTGTTCCTCTCTTGACTTGTTGTGTTTCTTTGTTGCTTTGTAGTGATGATCCACAAGCTTGTTGTGGAGATCCTCTTTTTGATGTACTGGTGGCCAAGGCCCTTTTCTTTGAACTCATTTGTATGACGGTTTTTCTTTATTGCATCTTGGTCTCCGAAGTTTATCCATGGCTCGATCTTCATACATTGTTTATCCATTGAGAGACTAGAACCAAAGGGGTAGAATACCCTTGGGAATTGATAAACATGTCATTGCATTTGCATATTCATTAGCATGTCTTGCATAACAGGTACCGTCGCAGTGTTCTCATTTTGTTTGGTATTCCACTAGCAGGATAGCTGACTCAGGCATTCACCGATACGGTACCCGAAGAAATCAACAAAGAGAAATGGAAGGTCTACAAGCAGAGCTCGCTGAGATGAGGATTCACATGAATCAGTTCATGGAAGTGGTCCAAGAAGTGGCTCAGGGACAACAGGAGCTTAGATTGTTGGTACAGAGGAATCCCCCTACTACTCAACCGGAGGTTGTGGCTGATCATCCAGCTAGAGAGGCTAATGGACCCCATGGACCGGGGCCTATCCTGATCCCACGTGTCAACCTTGATCAATAACCCATCCATGATGATCAGGAGGATCAGTTCCCTCTGCTTCAGGAAGACTTTGGCATGGGCCATGGTATGGACCCTATGTTTCGGAGACTAGAAGAGAGGTTGAAAGCTATGGAAGGGCAGAATGCTCTTGGTGTGGATGTTGCTAACTTGGGGCTGGTCCCAGGCGTGAGAGTTCCACCAAAGTTCAGAGTCCCAATTTTCGATAAATACAATGGAAACTCTTGCCCGAAGACTCACGTACAAGCTTACTTCCGCAAGATGGTTGCGTATTCTGATGATGAGAAGTTGCTCATGTACTTCTTCCAAGACAGCCTAGCTGGGGCATCCTTGGAGTGGTATATGAGGCTGGAGAGAGCCCATATTCGCTGTTGGAAAGACTTGGCTGAGGCCTTTGTGAAGCAATATCAGTACAATGCGGATATGGCACCTGACAGGACTCAGCTCCAGAATCTGTCTCTCAAGAGCAACGAGTGCTTCAAAGAGTATGCTCAATGCTGGAGAGAGATGGCTTCCCGTGTTCAACCTCCGATGTTGGAAAAAGAGATGGCCAACATGTTTATGAACACACTGCCTGGATCTTATTTGGAGCGTCTGGTTTGCAACGCTTCGAATTTTGCTGATGTGGTCTCTACCGGTGATAGGGTGGAGAACTACTTGAAGACATGTAAGATCCAAAATGGGGTTGGATCATCTTCAGGGTCAAAGAAGCCGTTCTTAGGAGGACAGCAGAGGAGAGAAATTTATGCAAATGATGTGTCTTCTTATTAGAGCAGAGGTAACCGAAGGAGCAGTTTTCAGAATTACCATCAGCAACCTTATGTTGCAGCTGTGACTATTCCGGATGCAGCACCAGTGCAACAACAACAACCTCAATGTCAACAAAATCAATACCAACAACAGCAGGGTAACAGACCTGCTTATCAACAGAGACAGAGGATGATGGATAGGCGTTTCGACACTCTTCCGATGTCGTACGCCCAATTGCTTCCCAACCTTCAGCAGTTGCAACTTGTGCAGTTACGCACTTTGGCTCCTCCTATTGGCAGGCTTCTAGTGGGTTATGACGCCAATGCTAGGTGTGAGTTCCACTCTAGGGCACCTGGCCACACTATTGAGAACTGCAAAGCTTTTAAGCATGTAGTTCAGGACCTTATCGACTCAAAGGCCATTAACTTTGTGTCGGCTCCTAATGTTGTCAACAATCCAATGCCGCAGCATGGTAGAGCGAATGTTAACATGGTTGAAGGAGAAGTCAAACTAGTCAAGGAGGTGTTGAAGCTGAAGACTCCGCTGTTAGAAATCAAAGAATACTTGCTAAAGGCAGATGTTTTCCCCGATTGTGGAGGCAGTTGTTTGGGTTGTGTTGCACAGAGTGGGGGTTGTGTGAAGCTGCAGCAGGGTATCCAGGCCTTGCTTGACGATGATATCCTCCAAGCTGAAGACCTATCTATCCAAAGGTCTGTTAAAGGGGTTGTTGAAGGGGTTGTTGAGGATGCAGATGCTGATCCTCTCTTGTCTGAAGATGTCATTGATGCTGAAGAATTCACAAATGTTGATCCTGTTGATTTTGTAATTCCCAATGATGTATTTAATTTTTCTGATGTTGTTGCGGATATTCCAAACATTATGGTTGATTCTGATGTATTTGGTGGACTTGATTTCCGATGTTTCGGATGTTTGTACTTCAATAAATAAGATTTCTGAGTATGACTGTGACGTCGCCACTATCACAATTTTCTACCCGACCGCTCAGATCAGTGTGCCAGTAGCGCAACCGATACCACCAGTGCGACCACATCAATCCACTATGACCATCATGACCCTTGGTCCTTTACCTTTCACCAGCGAAAGGGCCATTCCTTGGCATTACGGGGGGAGTGTATACACACATGATCATGGAGTGGAGCAGCCACTGAAAGTAGAGGAGGTGCAGGATCAGAAGTCTGAACCTGGAATTGAGATAAAAGATCCCGCAGTGGACAATGTTGGTGGAATCGGGCGATTCACCCGAAGTGGTAGACTGTTCTCACCACCAGCTACCCAATCTGATAGTGCTGACGCCGCGGCGAAGGCCAAAGGCAAGCAAGTTGCGAATGAGGGTACCTCTGCACCACAGGCTGGCTCTGAGCCTGCTTTTGCGAAAGATGCGGATGAGCTTTTGAGAATCATAAGGAAAAGCGACTACAAGGTAGTCGATCAGTTGATTCAGACGCCGTCTAAGATATCTATTCTCTCACTCCTGTTGTGTTCGGAGGCATACAGAGAGGCACTTCTGAAGGTCCTTAATGCTGCATATGTGCCTCAGGAGATCTTAGTTAACCAACTAGAAGGGATCGTTGCAAATGTTCATGCAAGCAACGAGTTTGGTTTCATTGATTCTGACTTGACGCCAGCTGGATGTGATCATAACAAGGCTTTGCACATCTCGATGGAATGCAAAGACACTGTGATATCCCATGTTCTGGTGGATACAAGTTCCTCTCTCAATGTGTTACCCAAGAGATCCCTATCAAGGTTAGATGCAGAAGGTTTGAACTTGAAGCCTTCCGATCTTGTTGTGAAAGTCTTCGATGGTTCTAAGAGGTCGGTGTTCGGAGAGGTAGAATTGCCAATTCAGATTGGATCATAAACCTTCAACATCGTCTTCTATGTGATGGATATCAGACCTTCGTATAGCTGCTTGTTGGGTCTTCCTTGGATCCATAATGTCGGGGCAGTCTCCTCGACCTTGCATCAGAAGATCAAGTTCCCGGTCAATGGAAGAATTATCAGTGTCTGTGGTGAGGAGGATATTCTGGTCAGTCACCTGTCTGCATTCAAGTATGTAGAGGTAGAAGGTGAGATTCATGAGCCCTGTGTCAGGCCTTTGAGGCAGTTCAAGTCAAGGATGCAGCTCTAGTGGAAGAGGTTGAAGCAGGTGCCTCTATTTTGTCCTTCAAGCACGCACAGGCCTTGGTAAATTCAGGTCTTGTTCCCGGTTGGGGACGTCTGTTGGATTTACCTATAAAGGAAGACAAGTTCGGGATTGGGTATCAGCCAGTTTTGACTTCTACAACTTCAACGCCTCAGACTCGTCAGGGGACGATTACTTTCTCCAGTGTTGGCATCATTCAGTATGGCCAGATCTCTGCAATCAACGAAGAAGATGGGGATAGTGATTGCGACATTGACAACTGGGTGCCTCCAAGGGTCCCGGGTGAAGTTCTCTGCAACTGGTCTTCTGAGGAGATTATCCAAGTCACTCTTCTTGAAGAGTAATTTTATTTGTTTATTTGTGCATGTCCAAGTCTTACGTTCCGCCCAGGGCGTAATGACTCATTGTAGGGCTCATCTATGTGAATACCTGCATTTTTTATCATAAATAAAGGACGTCTTTTTGCATTCAAATATTTTGTTCACTGTCTTTCTATTCTTACAGTTTTCAAAAATCAAAAATAAATAAAAAATACATTTGGCAATGTTTTGTTTAGTTTTCACTTCTTGTTCACACTCATAAGCACATACCATCACTCATGCAGATGGACGTCACCGGATCCTATTGATAACAGTTCTGCTATGGCTCGCTTCGACTTTGAAAATCCAATCTTTCAAGCTGAAGAAGAGGGTGATGAAGACTGTGAACTCCCTGAAGAACTTGTCAGGTTGTTAAAATAGGAGGAAAGGATCATTCAACCGCATCAAGAGTCTATTGTAGTGATAAATCTTGGCACCGAGGATGTCAAGAGAGAAATTAAGATAGGGGCTGCTTTGGAAGACAATGTGAAGAAGAGGTTGATTGAATTACTGCAAGAGTATGTTAACATTTTCGCTTGGTCTTATCAGGACATGCCAAGGCTTGACGCAGACATTGTGGTACACCGTTTACCTCTCAAGGAGGATTGCCCTCCGGTCAAGCAGAAGCTCAGAAGAACAAGACCAGAGATGGCTGTCAAGATAAAGGAATAAGGGCAAAAATAGTTGGATCCAGGGTTTCTAGCAGTTACAAATTATCCGCCATGGGTTGCAAATATCGTTCCCGTACCTAAGAAGGATGGAAAGGTACGGATGTGTGTCGACTACCGGGATCTGAACAGAGCTAGTCCTAAAGATGATTTCCCATCACCTCACATCGACGTTTTGGTGGATAACACGGCTCAGTTCTCGGTATTCTCCTTGATGGATGGCTTTTCTGGCTATAATCAAATTAAGATGGCACCAGAAGACATGGAGAAAACAACTTTCATAACCCCATGGAGGACCTTCTGCTACAAGGTGATGCCGTTTGGTCTAAAAAATGTTGGGGCAACATATCAACGAGCTATGGTAACTCTTTTCCATGATATGATTCATCATGAAATCGAGGTTTATGTTGATGATATGATTGCCAAATCTCAGACAGAAGAAGAACATTTGGTGAATTTGCAGAAACTGTTTGAGCGTTTGAGGAAATTCAAGCTGAGGGTTAATCCGAACAAGTGTACTTTCGAGGCGAGATCTGGAAAACTGCTGGATTTTATTGTTAGTGAAAAAGGGATTGAGGTGGATCCAACCAAAGTGAAAGCAATACAAGAAATGCCTGAGCCAAGAACAGAAAAACAAGTCTGTGGTTTCTTAGGGAGGTTGAACTACATTGCAAGGTCCATCTCTCACCTAACAGCCACGTGTGAGCCAATATTTAAATTGTTAAGAAAAGATCAAGCTATCAGGTGGAATGATGATTGCCAAAGGGCCTTCGAAAAAATAAAAGAGAATTTGTAGAATCCTCCTATCCTTATGCCTCCAATCCCAGGGAGACCGCTGATTATGTATTTGACAGTACTCGGTCAACACGACGAGACTGGTAGGAAAGAGCATGCCATCTATTACCTGAGTAAAAAATTCACAGATTGCGAGTCGAGATACTCAATGCTTGAAAAGACATGTTGTGCACTTGCATGGGCTGCTAAGCGACTGAGACAATACATGCTGACTCACACAACCTTACTGATCTCCAAAATGGATCCAGTCAAGTATATATTTGAGAAGCCAACTCTCACCGGAAGGGTTGCTCGTTGGCAAATGGTACTGACAGAGTATGACATCCAATATACATCCCAAATAGCCATCAAAGGGAGTATTCTGTCATACTATCTTGCTCAGCAGCCGATTGATGATTATGAGCCGATGAAGTTTGATTTTCCGGATGAAGACATCATGTTCCTCAAGATGAAAGACTGTGAAGAGCCAGTTGTTGAGGAAGGACCTGATCCAGATGAAAAGTGGACTCCAATTTTTGATGGGGCCGTCAATGCCAAAGGAAGTGGAATTGGTGATGTCATTACCACTCCGAAAAGTGCCCACATGCCTTTCACCGCTCGTCTGACTTTCGAGTGCACCAATAATGATGCTGAGTATGAGGCTTGTATCTTGGGTATTGAGCAAGCCATTGATTTGAGAATCAAGACTCTAGACATCTTCGGAGATTCAGCTCTAGTGATCAACCAAGTGAATGGTGATTGGAATACTCTCCAGCCTAATCTGATCCCCTACAGAGATTACACGAGAAGACTGTTGACTTTCTTCACAACAGTAAAGCTGTATTATATACCTCGTGATGAGAACCAGATGGAAGATGCCCTTGCTACTCTATCCTCCATGATCAAGATAATTCGGTGGAACAACGCTCCCCGGATCGAAGTTATGCGCCTTGATAGGGCCGCGTATGTGTTTATTGCTGAACTGGTAGTTGATGATAAGCCTTGGTATCACGACATCAAGTGCTTTCTGAAGAGTCAAGAGTACCCTGAAGGGGCATCCAACAATGATAGAAAGACTTTGAGAAGATTGGTAGGCAGTTTCTTCTTGAACAAAGACGATGTGCTGTATAAGAGGAACTTCGACATGGTTTTGCTCAGATGCGTGGATAGACACGAAGCGGACATGTTAATGCAGGAAGTTCATGAAGGCTCCTTCGGTACTCATGCCAGCGGACATGCAATGGCTAAGAAATTATTGAGAGCGGGTTATTACTGGATGACCATGGAATCTGATTGTTTCAAATATGCTCGGAAGTGTCATAAATGCCAGATTTATGCTGATAAGGTGCATGTGCCGCCAAATCCTCTGAATGTGATGTCTTCGCCGTGGCCGTTTGCTATGTGGGGCATTGATATGATTGGAAAGATTAAGCCGACTGCTTCCAATGGGCATCGCTTCATCCTTGTTGCCATCAACTATTTCACCAAGTGGGTCGAAGCAGCGTCATTTGCGAAGGTCACCAGACATGTGGTTGCCCGATTCATTAAGAAAGAAATCATTTGTCGTTATGGGATTCCCGAAAGAATCATTACTGATAATGGTTCTAATCTCAATAACAAAATGATGAGGGAGTTGTGTAAGAACTTCAACATTCAACATCATAATTCTTCCCCTTATCGTCCTAAGATGAACGGTGCTGTTGAGGCATCAAATAAGAACATAAAGAAGATTATGCAGAAGATGGTCGTTATGTACAGAGATTGGCATGAGATGCTACCCTTCGCCTTGCATGGGTATCGTACTTTAGTACGTACATCGATCGGGGCAACCCCTTACTCCCTTGTGTATGGTATGGAAGCAGTCTTACCTGTTGAAGTGGAGATTCCTTCTCTAAGAGTCCTGCTGGATGTCAAGTTAGATGAAGTTGAATGGATTCAGACAAGGTTCAATGAGTTGGGTCTTATCGAAGAGAAGCGAATGGCAGCCATTTGTCATGGGCAGTTGTATCAAAGTCGGATGAAGAGAGCCTTTGATCAGAAAGTGCGTCCTCGATGCTTCCAAGTCGGAGATTTGGTGTTGAAAAGGATCCTTCCTCCTCAGACAGATCACATGGGCAAGTGGACTCCTAACTATGATGGACCATATATTGTCACCAAGGTTTTTGATGGTGGAGCCTTAATGCTTGCAACTATGGATGGTGAAGACTTCACTTCCCCTGTGAACTCAAACGTAGTTAAAAACTACTTCGCATAAAATAGACCCGCTGAACAGTAAAAAGAATAGTCCAGGCAAAAAAATGGGCATCCCGGCGAACCAAGAAAATGAAAAAGGTTCGGGCAAAAGTTAGGAATTAAAAATGAAAAGATTTTACACCCGGTAAGTTGAAAACCTGAAAAAGGCAACTTAGGCAAAAATGGGTATCCCGGTGAATTGAAAACCCGAAAGGGTGATCCAGGCAAAAGTTAGGGATTAAGCGAATGACTACGTTCTGAGTAGTTCTGAATCTCATCTCGTGTCGATGACCGAAAAATTTCGAAGGATAAGAAACAGTCCAATCACCTTTTTCAGAAAGCTGATCATTTGGAGGATCTTGAAAACGAGCGAGTCATAGCAGAATTGGAACTCGATAGAAATCCATTTCACATTGCCATTAGATTAATTATTGTTTTTATCTTTTGTGCAATTACCTCTTTCCAGGGATTGCTTCCTGATGTAAATGCCTATTCATAGGCCATTCAATCAATAAAATCATGTTATTCAGTATATCTCTGTGTTCATTTTCATTTTACTGTTTTGTTTGCAAAAATGACGTCCGAATTTTTGATAAATATTGCATCATGAAACATAAGAGCTTTACAGGTACATGCTTAATAAACATTTAAAATTGATGTAAATTTTAAGTGCTTTGGATCGTCTATTCAGAGCAAGTACACTCAGGGCATTTCCTTAATGTTCCCAGATGATCACGGATGTTTTTCTTCAACAGTGGGTACTTGGCATCTTATCCCTGCAAAGTTGGTCCAAGCTTTGGATTCTTCAATCCCCAACAGGTTCTCACTACTGTACTTCCCCAAGCATGTATTTCAGACTATACACTCCCCAGTAGAGTCGACAGTGCCAGACTGTATATCCCCAATGGAGTTGACAGTGTCAGACTGTATCTTCCCAGCAGAAGCAGCTTCTCCTCAGAGTTCGATGCCAGATCGATGATCTCGACGCTAGATCCGTGGTCTCTTTCCTTGAAGCAGAATCTCGGTACCGTATCGGTTCTTGATTCCCCTGATGAGTCGTCTTTCTCGCAGATTATGGTTGCCAGAACCACTGTCGCTTTTCTCAGCAACAAGCTGTCAGTGCCATTCTCTCCCCAGTCAGAGTCTCGGTATTTTGTTATTGCCAAAACACCGCGTGGCCGGTCTTTTCCCCGCAGAGTTCATTGTGTTGTGTATCTCCAACAGCATTGCCAGGGTCCAGAAGATTGCGATAATTTCCCCAGCAGAATTCCTTGCCTCGGCTTGGCGTTCTCTCTAATCAAGCATTTCACATTCCTGCATGTAGAATCATATCACATGCATCCTCCCAAATCGCGTAACATTTCCATTTTCATGGAGCATTACGCCATTGAAAAATTCAAACATACGCATGTGAAGCATAAAACATTCTCGGTATCCCAAGTGATAAACCAGAAGTTTGTTTCCAGTACCCAGACTGAAGGTTGTTCATGACTTATCCTTCATTATTCCCAGCAGGGGTCGTTGGCCCACGCGCCGCCTCAATTATCATTTTCCCTATTTCTGTCGATGCTGACAGGCATGAAAGTTTCCGGTATTCAGACCGAAGTGGCATTCAGGCCAGTTTTCCGATGTTCAGATCGAACAAGTTTCCGACATTCAGGTCGATGCAACTTGTGGCATTCAGGCCAGTTTCCGGTATTCAGACCGAAGTGGCATTCAGGCCAATTTTCCGATGTTCAGACCGAAGAAGTTTCCGACGTTCAGGTCAACACAACTTGTGGCATTCAGGCCAGTTTCTGGTATTCAGACCGAAGTGGCATTCAGGCCAGTTTTCCGATGTTCAGATCGAAGAAGTTTCCGACGTTCAGGTCGACGCAACTTGTGGCATTCAGGCCAGTTTTCTGGTATTCAGACCGAAGTGGCGCTCAAGCCAATTTCCCGGTGTTCAGATCGATGTTGATAATCTCGTATCTTCCGATGCTCAGATCGGAGTCATTTCTAGTATTCAGATTGATGAGCGGCATTCAGGCCATGGTTATTCCTGTGTTACCATTTATTTTTGGTATTCAGGCTAACATTCTTTTTTCGGTGTTCAGACCGACTCTCACCGTAACAGACGGATTCTTTGTTGATGCTTAGATCAAGACCACCTTGAAGGTGAGAAAAACAAGAAAGGGGGGGTTTGAATTGTTTGGAAAATAAGCGCTTTTTCAAATTGAAAAACACACAAGGATTTTTATACTGGTTCGCTTATAACACAAAGCTACTCCAGTCCACCCGGCCGAGGTGATTTCTCCTTCAACAAGGACTTAATCCACTAATCTTGAAAGACTGATTACAAACAACGTCTAAGAGAAAGATCTCTTAGTCCTCTCAAGTATACAGACTACACAGAGTCACTTGAGGAAATAAACAAACAATAGATAAAAGATTTATGTAATCTAGAGTGCTTCTAAGAAAGCAAATATTACAATAGTAAGAACAAAGTGATTCACGTTATAAGCAAAAGCTTCGTGAAGATATGGAGAGTAAGAGTGTTTTCTTGAGCGTTGATGTTTCAGTATAATTTTTGCTTGTGCATGTTCAATGTTGATTGCAGCCCATTTTATATATCAGTGAGGTAGTAGTTGAAACTGATGAGTAATAAAATGAATTTATGCCATAACATAAATAGCTTCTGCCAGGATAACTTTCTCTCCTTGAAATGACTACTTACCACATATAGTACCTTCTTTATTGAAATTGGAGATTAACGTCTCTTTCTGTATTAGGAAATCCATTTGCAAACCTTTACTTGACTTTAACGTTACTCTTTCATAATTAGTAATTCCATGATCAGAGTCTTCGTGTATCTGAGAATCTTGGAGTCTTCTATCTAGCTTCTGATGTTGATCTTTTGAGTTCTGATGATTTCTTCAGATAGCGCCAAGAGCTTCTGAAGTTTGACATACTGTTGTTCAGAATCAGAACTTCTAGAGCGTACTTCTTGTTCAGATGCTTCTGATATTTTGATAATTTGTATCTGATCTGGTTCTGTATCTGATGACATCATCAGATCTCTTCCTTCTTTCTTTAGAACCCTGCACACTTAGAAACTTTTCGTTAGGGTGCCATTTTTGGTTTCATCCTTTGTTATCATCAAAATCATGGAATCTGTTGTAGAACAATTTTTGTTCTTACAATCTCCCCCTTTTTGATGATGACAAAACAATCTTAATTAGTAGATGAAACATATAAAATATCAGATCAGACAGACAAGAGCTCCCCCTGAGATAGTGCTAGGGAGTTCAGAAGTTCTTACCAGAGCTTCTAAGTAATGAGGTTTCTTGATACCTTCTGCAATTTCTTAAGTCCAGGTTAGATAAATTTATTTTTAAGAAAAATATGTTGCAGAATGCTTAAGGTATTTAGACAATATTTTCATCAGAGCTATTAATGACTTCTCCCCCTTTTTGTCAGAATCAAAAAGACATAGCAAAAATAAATAATTGAAGAGAAAAACATTATATTTAGATAAAAAGCAACAGAGGCAAAAACAACAAGTAAACATCAGAAACAGAGAAATCAGAGCAACAAGCAATAAGTCCTAAGTGCCTAGGGGTTCAGAGGCGGAGGCATTCTCTGAAGCAACATAGCCAGCATGTTCTGAATGTTGTCGTTGACAGAGTCTTGTTTATCCATTCTGGCACGGAGTTCATTCTGATCTTGCTTAAGTTCTTTCAGCGTCTGGAGAACCATAGGGATAACAGAAGAAGAAGACTCCCCCCGAGTCAGAGCCTGCTGTGCTTCAGCAGCAGCCTGCGCTTCAGCAGCAGCTTGTGCTTCAGCTTCGGCAGCAGCAGCAACATCAGCCAGAGCTTTAGCTTCAGCTTCCTTTATCCTTAGAATTTCAGCTTCTCTTGCTCTTTCTTCCTCCAGCCTTCTAGCCTCTTCTTCAGCTTCTCTTGCTAATCTCTCTTGTTCCAGCCTTCTGGCTTCAGCTTCTCTTGCAAGTCTTTCCTGATGTCTTGCCTCAACATCTCTGATGTAGCCATTTCTGACTTGTTCAGAGATGTTCTTCAGTCTAAAAGCCTTAGAGGTCATCCAGCCAATGACTCTGTTCCAGTGTGTCCTTACAGAGTCAGGATCATCACTGACTTCAGAGTTAGTGGTCAGAGACTTGACCTTTTGTACTGAAGCCCCTGCGACCAGCATTATGGCTTCCTCAAGGGTAGGTACAGAAAGGTTTGGTTCAGAGGTTTGAAGTGAAGAAATTGGAGGGCTGAGATTTAATGTGAGAGGTTCAGATTCTGCTTCAGGTTGAGGTTCAGATCTTTGGGGTGAAGCGTAAAGAGGGTTTAAGTCTAAAGGTTCAGTGTCAGCTTCAGGTTCAGGTTCAGCGGAGGTGTTTAGAGGGGTGATATCAGAGGTGTGGAGGTCAGAGGGTTGAGTTTTAGAGGGTTGGTCTTCAGAAGTAATGTTGGTTGTTTGTTCTGGTGGAGGTGAAGTTGCTTCAGAATGTGTTTGTGTTGGTTGTTGTGAAGCAAGGTTTTGAGCCTGAATTTGGGCTAAGGTTGGGGAGTCAGGGTCAGAGTATTCTTGGTCAGAGGAGATTTGAAGATATGGGGGTGATTCTGGGGCTGAAGATGATGAAGAGGAAGTGGTAGTGTGAGAAAGATTAACATTTGGTGGAGGTTGTGAAGTTCTGGTTATAGAAGGTGGAGTTTCAGAGGTTGTGTAAATGGGTGGAGTTGGGAGAGGATTAGAAGAAGAAGCCAAAATGTGTTCAGAGGGAATAGAGGGAGCAGACATACCAGTAGTTTCTTGCAGAGGCGCTGGAGATCTGCTTCTGGAAGTTTCTCCAATTCTTGCCTTCTTTGCCCGTGATGCTATCTTTTTCCCAGAGAGACCTCTCTTGTACCTGACGAAGTCTTCTTCTGAATCTAGACAATCGTCGAGTCTAAAGTCAGAGATGTCAACACCTTCATCCAGCAGACGCTGAAGGTAGATAGCAACCGCATCTCTGGGTTCATTCTTGTAGAACCTAGCAAGACCATGAGGCAGCTTCCTTTGATCTTTCAGGGCATCCCAGGAGGTATCCATAGTGGGTCTGACTTGAATCTTCTTCAGAATTCCCATACTCTTGAGATTTCTGGCGTTCAGAGGCTTCCCAGTATCTATTGCCAGATCCTCCATCAGTTTGGCCTTCTCCAGATGATCTACCAGCCCATTCTCGATGAAGACATCAGATAACAATCTTCCCAGAGGGATGTAGGTTCTGGGCTTCATGTTGTTTCTGGTCTCCCTGACAGAGTCTCTGAGGTATCTGAAGAGTAGTGCAGGAAGGCAGATCTTCACACCCTTGTGAATGCAATACAGAATGCACTTCTGATCTGCATTGATGTAGTCAAAGGAGTTTGATGCTGGGCGGTGGTGAATAGTTCCCAGAATGATCTTAAGCCACACTCTGAGGTTCTGTTGAAGCTCTTTGTTCTTTGAAGGATTTCCTTCAGTGTTATGTTTGAAGATGGTTGGATTGATCACTTCAGCAATGCGCCTTGACCTAGGGTTGATGTTGTAAATCCTTTTACCTCTATCTCTCTCCATGTTCAGTAAAGAAGTAATTGACTTTTCAGTAATTACTATCTTTACCCCCAAAACATGCGAGACGATGAAATGGTCATCAGCGTCTGCAAATCTCCAGAACTCCTTGATGAGAAGTGGGTAAACAGGACCATAAAGCCTTTGGAAGTAGTTTTCCCACCCTTGTATACGGAGTTCTTCAGTAAGATCTACTCCATTTCTTCTCATGTTGTCGAAGTCCACCAGTGTTTCACATAACACATCCAAGCCCTCAAAGGGAGTTGCTAGGTTAATGTGAGGTAGACGATCAAGGATATGGGGTTCCTTGTACACGGGAGTAATGGAAACTCCTGTAACAGTTGGAGTTGGAAAGCTTGAGCTTTGAGCGGTGGCGTTGGATTCCATTTGTTGAGAAAAGTTGAAAACTTCTTGTTGTTGAGCATCCATAGTTGAAGAAGAAGATGAAGATTGATGAAGATGAAGTGTTTGTAGAAATGCTTCAGAGAGGGTTTAGAAAGGGTTTGAGAGTGAGTGAGAGTGATAAGTGTGTGAAATGTGAGAAAAGTGTTTAAATACCCTAAGTTAAAACACATGCAAAACGACACACATTTCAGCGTTAGCACAAAATTCAAGTTAGCATGCTTGGGGGAGAAATGATTAAGGCTAATTAATGAATGTCTAATCCCAACAGTACGCACACTGCTCGAGGAGATTTCAGACGTCTGTCCTTTGAATTTCTTTTGACAGCTGTCTAGAAGTTCTAGGGTTAGACGCTCAATGCTCCACGTGTTTTGATGTATCTGATCTTTAGGAATACCAAAGGATTGGTTCCTGAAGATTTCTAACTCAGATATCTTCTTAACTTGGTAGAAGTATCAGAGTCAGAGGCAGAAGTACATTTGTTTACATCAGAGTCTCATTTTACATTCTCAGAGGCACAATTCATTCAGGACAATTTTGAATGTTCAGATTTTTTAAGATAAAAAGAAATCTATCTTCAGCTAGAGGCTTAGTAAAGATATCTGCCCATTGATGATCTGTATCAATGAACTTCAATGTTACTATCCCTTTCTGAACATAGTCTCTGATAAAATGATGTTTTATTTCAATGTGTTTGGCTCTGGAATGTAGAATGGGATTCTTACTTAGACAAATGGAAGCAGTATTATCACAGAAGATAGGAATGTTACTCTCAAAAATTTGCAGATCTTCTAACTGATTCTTCATCCAGAGCATCTGAGTTGTGCACAGTGATGCTGAGATATATTCTGCTTCTGCAGTAGATAGAGCAATAGTTGACTGTCTCTTGCTAGCCCAGGATATCAAATTGTTTCCCAGAAGCTGGCAATTTCCAGATGTGCTTTTTCGTTCTAATCTATCTCCTGCATAATCTGCATCACAGTAACCAGAAAGTCTATACTCTGATGTTTTCTCATACATCAGGCCCAGGTTAGGAGTTCCTTTCAGATACTTGAGAATTCTCTTAACTGCTGTTAAATGAGATTCTCTAGGATCTGATTGGAATCTGGCACAGAGACAGACACTAAAGAGGATATCAGGACGAGTAGCAGTCAGATAGAGAAGAGAGCCTATCATACCTCGATAGAGCTTCTGACAAACCTTTGTGCTTACTTCTTCCTTTTCAAGAATGCATGTTGGATGCATGGGAGTTTTTGCAGAGTTGCAGTCAGCCATGTCAAATTTCTTTAGAACATCTTTAATATATTTGCTTTGATGAACATATGTAACTTCTGAGGTTTGGTTAATTTGAATTCCCAGAAAGAACTTTAGTTCTTGCATTAAGCTCATTTCAAATTCTGCCTGCATTAACTTAGAGAATTCTTGACAAACAGAGGCGTTAACTGAACCAAAAATAATGTCATCAACGTATATCTGGCATATCATGAGATCATTGTTAAGGTTCTTACAGAAAAGTGTGGAGTCAACTTTCCCTCTGATAAAATTGTGTTCCAGAAGAAAATTGCTTAAACGTTCATACCAAGCTCTGGGAGCTTGTTTAAGTCCATATAAAGATTTTTTAAGTTTAAAAACATGTTCTGGAAAGTTTGGATTTTCAAAACCTGGAGGTTGGTTGACATACACTTCTTCTGATATATAACCATTAAGAAATGCACTCTTGACATCCATTTGATATAATTTAATAGAATGGTTAATAGCAAAAGATACAAGAAGACGAATAGATTCTAACCTTGCGACTGGAGCAAAAGTTTCATTATAATCAATACCTTCTTGTTGACTATAACCTTGAGCTACCAGTCGAGCTTTGTTTCTGACGACTTCTCCTTTCTCATTCAGCTTGTTTCTGAATACCCATCTGGTTCCAATAACGTGAGTGCCTCTGGGCTTTGGAACAAGATCCCAGACATCATTCTTTGTGAATTGATCTAATTCTTCTTGCATGACTGAAACCCAGTAGTTATCTTGAAGTGCTTCATCACAGGACGTAGGCTCAATCAGAGACACTAGTCCCAGAGGAGTATCTTCAGAGGTCCTGAAAGTAGATCTGGTTCTAACAGGTTCGTCTTTGTTTCCCAGAATCAAATCTTCAGATACATTGATACGACTTTTAACTTTCTTTGGGATTTCTGGGGATTTAATTTCTTCAGAATTCTGAGTGATAGTTGCTTCTGGAGTTTTATCAGAACCTGCAAGGGTGATTTCTAAATCTGCAAAATCTTCAACTAGCTTTGACTTTTCAGGATCAAGCTTATCATCAAATCTGACATGAATTGATTCTTCCACAATTTTGGTTTCTGTGTTGTATACTCTGTAGCCTTTAGAGCGTTCTGAGTATCCTAACATAATACCTTTCTGTGCTTTGGAATCGAACTTGTTCAGATGTTCTTTAGTGTTTAAGATAAAGCAAGAACATCCAAAAGGATGAAAATATGAAATGTTTGGTTTTCTTCCTTTACACAGTTCATAGGGAGTCTTTTCCAGAATAGGTCTTATAGAGATTCTATTCTGAATGTAACATGCTGTATTTACAGCTTCTGCCCAAAAGTGCTTTGCCACATTAGATTCATTGATCATGGTTCTGGCCATCTCTTGGAGTGTCCTATTCTTCCTCTCTACAACTCCATTTTGTTGTGGAGTTCTAGGGCAGGAGAAAACATGGGATATTCCATTAGAGTCAAATAATTCTTCAAAATCTTTGTTTTCAAATTCTCCACCATGATCACTTCTGACTCTAACAATTTTAGCATCAAATTCTTTTTGCACTTTGGAGCAGAAACTAGTGAATACAGAGTGAGACTCACTCTTGTGCTTTAGAAATTTCACCCATGTCCAGCGACTGTAATCATCAACAATGACTAGTCCATACTTCTTTCCATTGACTGATGCTGTTTTCACAGGACCAAATAAGTCAATGTGGAGAAGTTCCAGAGGCTTAGAGGTAGAAACAACATTTTTCTTTTTAAAGGATGTTTTTGAAAATTTTCCTTTCTGACATGCTTCACACAGAGCATCTGAAGAAAACTTCAGTTTAGGTAGGCCTCTGACTAACTCGAGTTTATTTAGCTGAGAAAGTTTCCTCATGCTAATGTGGCCCAAGCGTCTATGCCACACCCATTGCTCTTTATGAACAGACATCAGACATTTAACATTTTGTTCTTTTAAATCAGAAAGATTAATTTTATAAATGTTGTTTTTCCTCTTGCCTGTGAAAAGGACAGAGCCATCGTTCTGATTAATGGCTTTACATGTTTTTTGATTAAAGATTACATCATAACCGTTATCACTTAATTGACTTATGGATAACAAGTTATGCATTAATCCTTCTACGTAAAGAACATCAGATATAGAGGGAAGAGTACCATTACCAATAGTTCCGGAGCCTCTGATCATTCCTTTCTGATCTCCTCCGAAACCTACGAATCCAGCATCTTTAAGTTCCAGGCTTTGGAACATAGACTTTCTTCCCGTCATGTGTCGCGAGCATCCAGAGTCCAGGTACCATGACTGGTGTCTGAACTTTGCTGCATAGGATATCTGCAACATACACAATCTTATCTTTTGGTACCCAGAATCTCTTGGGTCCTTTCTGATTAGTTTTCCCAAAGTTTCTTATGACTTTGGGTTTTCTAGCATTTACAAATTTTTGTTCTTGTGTGTGTGTATAGTGATATGAAAATGGAGATTTAAGTTGGTCACTAGAAGAAGTTTTAACTTCCTTAGGATCATACCCAATTCCCTTTTTATTGTTCTGACTGACTCCATAAATCATGGATGCCATAATACTCCTACCTATTCCATTTTTCAGAAATTCTTGAAAGGCTTCTTCGTATTCAAAAATTATTTTATTTGAAGTTTGTGGTTCTTGAGACAATGCTTCTTCTAATTCTAAGCTTTTTCTTTTTGCTCCATCTCTTTCTAATGTTAAAGATCTGATTGTATCTTCTCGTGCTAGAATTGTCATCTCAAGCTTGCCACATTCTTCAAATTTTGCTTTAAGACAGCCTTTTATGTTTTTAAGCTTTTGTTTTAATTTCTGATATGAGCTAAGAGTTTCTGACAAGCATGATTCTAGATCAGATCGAGAGAGTTCAGAGAATACCTCTTCAGATTCTTCATCTGAGCTGCTCCTGGATGTGGTAGCCATAAGTGCCACGTTGGCCTTTTCATCAGATTCAGATTCTGATGACTCAGATTCACTATCATCCCAGGTAGCCATTAATCCTTTCTTTGTTCTGAAGGTATTTTTCTTGAAACTTTCTTTTCTAGAATTGTCTTTCTTTAGCTTGGGGCATTCATTCCTGTAGTGACCTGTTTCTTTACATTCATAGCAAGTAATATCTTTGTTAGTTTTACCTTTTGAGGTTGATTCTGATCGATCCCCTCTGGGTCTTGGTCTTCTGAAGTTGTTGTTCCTCTTTTTCCAGAGTTGTTTAACTCTTCTGGTTAGGAGGGACAATTCTTCTTCATCATCAGAATCTTCTAGTTTAGAGTCATCAGTATCTTCAGTTTCTGCCTGGAGAGCTTTGGTTCTGTCAGGTTTGCGTCTTTCATATCTGGATTTTAATGCTATGGACTTGTTCCTTTTCTGAGGCTCATCTTCCTCTAGTTCTATCTCATGACTTCCGAGGGAGCTAACAAGTTCTTCAAGACTGATATTGTTCAGATCCTTTGACAGCTTCAGAGCAGTAACCATGGGTCTCCATTTCTTTGGCAGACTTCTGACTATCTTTTTGACGTGGTCTGCAGTTGTGTATCCTTTGTCTAGAACTTTGAGACCTGCAATCAGAGTTTGGAATCTAGAGAACATTGCCTCTATGGCTTCATCATCTTCCATTTTGAAGGCTTCATATTTCTGGATAAGCGCCAGAGCCTTTGTCTCTTTGACCTGAGAGTTTCCTTCATGAGTCATCCTTAGAGAGTCAAGTATGTCTTTGGCTGTTTCTCTGTTGGTGATCTTTTCATACTCGTTATAAGATATAGCATTGAGGAGTATGGTTCTGGCCTTGTGATGATTCTTGAAAACTCGCTTCTGATCATCTGACATCTTACTTCTGGGAACTTCAGCTCCATCCTCTGTGACAGGAGGTTTGTATCCATCTGTGACAATGTCCCAGAGATCAGCATCATAGCCTAGAAAGAAACTTTCGATTCTATCTTTCCAGTAATCGAATTTCTCTCCATCAAAGACAGAAGGCTTAGCATTGTAACTATCCTTTTCATTTGTGTGGGCCATAGTTTTTCTCGTTCTGGATATCTCTACACTGTTAAGTGTTTGATTAGAAAATCAATAACAGAGCCGGAGCTCTGATACCAATTGAAGGTGAGAAAAACAAGAAAGGGGGGGGGGGGGGGGTTTGAATTGTTTGGAAAATAAGCGCTTTTTCAAATTGAAAAACACACAAGGATTTTTATACTGGTTCGCTTATAACACAAAGCTACTCCAGTCCACCCGGCCAAGGTGATTTCGCCTTCAACAAGGACTTAATCCACTAATCTTGAAAGATTGATTACAAACAACGTCTAAGAGAAAGATCTCTTAGTCCTCTCAAGTATACAGACTACACAGAGTCACTTGAGGAAATAAACAAACAATAGATAAAAGATTTATGTAATCTAGAGTGCTTCTAAGAAAGCAAATATTACAATAGTAAGAACAAAGTGATTCACGTTATAAGCAAAAGCTTCGTGAAGATATGGAGAGCAAGAGTGTTTTCTTGAGCGTTGATGTTTCAGTATAATTTTTGCTTGTGCATGTTCAATGTTGATTGCAACCCATTTTATATATCAGTGAGGTAGTAGTTGAAACTGATGAGTAATAAAATGAATTTACGCCATAACATAAATAGCTTCTTCCAGGATAACTTTCTCTCCTTGAAATGACTACTTACCACATATAGTACCTTCTTTATTGAAATTGGAGATTAACGTCTCTTTCTGTATTAGGAAATCCATTTGCAAACCTTTACTTGACTTTAACGTTACTCTTTCATAATTAGTAATTCCATGATCAGAGTCTTCGTGTATCTGAGAATCTTGGAGTCTTCTATCTAGCTTCTGATGTTGATCTTTTGAGTTCTGATGATTTCTTCAGATAGCGCCAAGAGCTTCTGAAGTTTGACATACTGTTGTTCAGAATCAGAACTTCTAGAGCGTACTTCTTGTTCAGATGCTTCTGATATTTTGATAATTTGTATCTGATCTGGTTCTGTATCTGATGACATCATCAGATCTCTTCCTTCTTTCTTTAGAACCCTGCACACTTAGAAACTTTTCGTTAGGGTGCCATTTTTGGTTTCATCCTTTGTTATCATCAAAATCATGGAATCTGTTGTAGAACAATTTTTGTTCTTACACACCTCTTTACCAATTCTGACAGGCATTATTACTTCATTCTTCACTTCAATGTAAATTTTCGGGCTTTTATCGTATTCAATCCCTTGATACCTCGAAAGTGTGAAAGCCGTTGCTATCTTCCTTTCGGGTTTCCAGTTGATTGAATAAGGGCAGTTGTAATACTCCAAAATTTACCCTTCATTTTTCTCTGGAAGCATGGGATTAAGTTTCATACTTCATTAGCATCATACTAGGTCATACTCATTGCATACTGCATTAGTGACTGGGAAATCAGGTTTTGATTGACCACTCCTTAACAGAAGGAGCCCACACAAAGCAAGGTTGAGAATTAGACTTCATTTTCTAAATATCCAAGTCTCAAGGTTCTCAGGGGGATCCAGGTTTCTTATTATGGTCCTCAGTTCATCAGTGAAGGATTCAGAGCTATCAGAGTGCTCATCTGGATTTAATCAGAAATTAGGGTTTCATGGATACTTGCAACATGCAATGTTTGTTTGGAAATAGAGCATCCCATCCATGTCATGATTAGAGAGGCATCTTGGCCTAGGAAGATTCACAATTATCTCAGAAAGATCCATTGGCAATCAGTGCAATCAGTTCCTGGTCAATTTTGCCCTAAACTAGGGTTTGGTATAAAATTAGTTTATTTCTGATTCTTTGGGTTAAACTCTTTCCCATGGCACTCCATATGTCCACAAGGGTCTACATACAAAAAATTAGGTTTTTATTTAAGCCAGAGGTGCTTCAATTGATCACTGAATCGGGAATCAAACAGTTTGGGAAAAGTCAACTGTGGGGCCAGAAAAGTCAACTCCTGACTTTTTGAGAGTGGAATCTCAAAATCCATGCCTAAGGGAGCCTACATGTGAAATTTTATCAAGGTTGGATCATGGATTCATCATTTAATCAGGAATTGGAAAAGTTACTTAATTTGGAAATGGTTGACTTTCCATTTAGGGCAAGTTTTCATGATTGCTGCACTCACTTTAAGCCCATTCTCCATCAAGATAAAAGCTCCATTTGAAAATTTCTCCAACATGAAATTTGTTCCTCTTGTTCCAAGCTTTCTAGAGATATAAAGTTTGCTCCATTTGGATCAAGATTGAGAATGTTATGCTTAGTCAAAGTGAGACATATTTTTAGGACACTTAGGAAATTTTCTAAGTCTCAAAATCATCAAAGTTTGTCAAGACTTCTTGGCCAGTTTTCTTGTACTTCAAGGCACCAATTGAAAATGTTTTCTTCATAACAATTATACCTTACCATGTCCTCTTTCACCTCCTTTTGGAATCATCCCATTTGGATCCATGGTTTGAGAGATACATTCACCTAAAGTGGGCACCATGACTTGAGTCTCTAGGCAAATTTTAGGCCAAACTGGTCCAACCATTTTGGCATGGTGAAACCTGATCTTGAGGGCCATTTTTTACCTTCTTCCATTCATCATTTCCACTTGTGCTCAACATGAAACATGCTATGCTCCATGAGGTATTTCTACTGTTTGCATCATTTCATCATTTGGTGACTTGATCATCAAGTTACATGGCCTCAAAGTCATCATCTTGGACTGTTTTCTTGCTTGCCAAACCAGACCAAAGTTATGCTGCACAAACCAGCCCACGTTTTTGCCAAAACAAGAAACCCTCATGTGTCCATTCCTAATACACCTCACTTTGCATTATTTTGCTTATGGACAACAATTATTTCTGAGCCCATTAAACATTGGATCCACCATATTTAAGAGCTAAAAACCCTAAACCTAAGGGGCTGGCTGTGAATTTTCGAGCAAGGCAAGTCTCATTGCAAGATCAGATTCCATTCTTTCTCACCAAGTTCTTGAAGTGAAGTTGAAGCACCAAGAAGGAAGCATCATATTCTTCCATTCTCTCCACAATCAAGAGGCAGTGGACCTAACATCCACTAGGTAACCCTCTTGCTTCTCTTCCATGGCCATGTATTGATATATCCATGTTCATCATCATGCTCATTACCATGCTCATCATTATTATCATTATTGTTTGCCATGCTAATCATATGCTCATGTTTGTTTCATGCTTGTTTACAATGCCAATCATATGCTTGTGTTCTTGTTATTGGTTTATGCTGTTATTTTTTGCCCTTGCCCGTGGCCATGTTGTCCTCTTGTTGTCAATATTGCTCATTGATTAAGCCATCATTTTACTCAAATAAGGACACCATTTTAAACCTTGCATTTTGTACTTGAGTTTTGGTTTTTATTTCATTTCATTTGGTGCATCATAGTGGTCGTATTATTGAGTGGAAATTGAAGAAAATCCACTGTACTTTCACGTTCCTGCATTGCATGGCATTAGGGTTTCAGGTTTAGTGGAGAAGACGATGACGTGTCGCCTCATGAGCCTTTAGATCCAGCGCGCGTGTTTTAATCGTGGCCATCCATGTTATTTTGTCCTTTAGTGAAATATGACCAATTGATACAAGGTCCACATGAATTATTTTATTAAATTGTTATTTCATTTTGTCACGCGTTGGATTTAATTAATTGTTTGGAATGGGCCTTTGCCATTTGCTGTTGACACGTCCCTTTCCTGGCCCATCAGCACCAATCCATTCCCATTTTCATTTTCTTTTTTTAATTCACATTTATTTTTCTGTTTTGATTTAATTATTTTAAAATATTTTCTTTATTCATAAAAATATCCAAAAAAAATTTCCACATTTCTTGATGCATTATTTAATTTTATTTAATTTTTATTTTCGTATTTATTTAATGTTAATATTTTATTTTAATTATTCTTTCCAAATTTTTCATTTTAACACACATTTTTTCTTGATTTTATTTTAATGACTTAAAATTCTTTTTAGCTTTTGATTTTTGGGGTGAAGGTTGACCACTGTCCCATGGTCAACCTGACCTTTTCTTGGAATTTAATTTCCCATTTTCAATTTATTTGATAATTATTTTAGTTGGTTGACTTTTAGTTTGACCTCTATTTTATTTCAATTGATTTATGCACTAATTTTCATTATTTTTAAAATCTTTTTGGGGGATGATGATGTCCTGACCCCACCTAACTTAGTTTAATTTTTCATAATTTTCTTGATTAATTTTCTATTTATTTGATAATTATTAAGTTGGTTCGATTTTTCAGTTGACTTCTTTATGATTGATGTTTGACCTAGGGATTGCTTATGGGAATTGAAGAGATCTTTTGATCCTCCCTTGTTCATCTCATATGCCATGTATTAGAGGCCTTTCATATTGATTTTATTTGATCCTACCTCATTTCCTGATTTAATTGTTTCAGTGAATCTTTTTGGTGCATCTTTTCATCTATCTGATTCATCTGTTATCTGTTGCACTTGTTTCTTTCATCCATGCTTTCTATTGCTTGATTGTTTAACATGCTCAAACTTCTCATGCATGGTTAAATGCTCCATTATTTCATTCTTTGATTCTTTAATTTGATTATATACTTGTGTACTTATCTGATTTGATTGATAAATGTTGCCTACTTGTATGATGTATGAGGCATATATTCTTATTGTTTGATTGCCATGAACAATCCCCATTCATAACAAATGTACCACTCTCCCATGAAGTGTATAATATTTATTCTTTCATTCTTTATTCATCTGTTAATACAAGAATTAAAACGAACATCCGATAACCATTTCAAAACAAGATCAAAAGCTCGATCCAACATCCAGTAATCATTTTCAAGACTTAACAGAACCAGCATGTATTCATCCATCCTTTTGTAAGTCGATTGCTTCATGCATCGCCATTTCTCTTGTAAGTCGATTGCTTCAGGCATCGCCATCTACCGGTAAGTCGATTGCTTCAGGCATCGCCATCTACCTGTAAGTCGATTGCTTCATGCATCGCCATCTACCCTTATCCGTGACTCCTCTCCTCGCTCCATCTGTCGACATTTGTTCCGTTTAGGTATCACCCATTAGGTAGAACCCTTTGTATGATAACATAGGTAGAATTCCCTTATTCATTGCATGCTAACATTAGGTAGATGTTCCCATCTGTAAATCCTAACACATAGGTCCACATTGCATAACAACTCTAGGGCAGAGCTTCCCCATTTTTAGACCTTCTGTGCATCTCCGATCTTGTGGCATGTCAATATGTTCTATTGCAAAGAGGTAACTGCCTAAGACTCGATTCAGCGAGCTACGACACCTACTGCTAGGACGTTGAACACATTGCCCACTTTCCTTTGACACAGCTGGTGTCCTCTTTTGTAAGTCCATGTTCAGATGGCAGCCCTTAACCCCTAGTTAGGCGAACTACGACAACTCTGATTCTCATGTTAGATGAGATACGTAGGCACGAGATGCGATGTCTTGCCGAGTTTTGACTGACAACTAACAACTAATCCTTGATTGCTCTCGCCCTTGTTGCGATTCTTTTCTCTCGCCCTCGTTGCGATCGAGACATTCCCTTTCTCTTGCCCTAGTTGCAATCGAGACCCTTGTTCCCGTAGTTAGCTGAACTACGTTTTGCTCTGATTCTCATGTTCAGATGAGATACGTAGACATAAGACGCGATGTCTTAGCGAGCACACTTCCCTTTCGCCCATAGGTAGCTGAGCTACGAAGACTCTGATTCTCATACTCAGATGAGATACGTAGGCAGTGGATGCGACATCCTTGCGAGTCATTTTCTTTCGACCTTCTTTTAGAAGATAGTACCTTAGATACACCTACACCCTTTAGACCAGAACAACAAGAGTAGATCCCGTAGATTACTACGGATGCATAGGGGTGCTAATACCTTCCCTTAACATAATCAACTCCCGAACCCAAGATTTGGTTGCGAGACCTTGTCTTTTCCTTCTCTTCAGGTTTTCTTCGATCGTTTCCTTTCCCTCCTTTGGGATAAATAACGAACGGTGGCGACTCTTCTGTTTCTTTTTCCTCGCCGTTTGTTTTTTTTCGCCTAGTTGCGACACTATGTCCCTAGCAGAGTCGCCATCTGTCGCACCTCAAAAAAATGCGATCCCTCGCGATGGTCGCGGAAAAATGTTAGTTCGAATAGAGTCGCCACCGAACATTATTCATTCCAATGAAGGAATAGGAAAATATCGATAAAACCTTTCGAAAATAGAATAATGGTCGTCACAACCATATTCGGGTTCGACAGTTGATTGCGCAAGGGGAAGGTATTAGCACCCCTCACGTCCATTGTACTCAACGGGAACCTTTTAGTTCAATTTTGTGATTTGAGTGTTAACTTACGTTGTTTGTTTTCTTCGAGTAATTAGAGTTGATAATAGATATGGATGAAGACCTCAGAAGGGAGAAAATGGATATTTTTTATTAGTGTGTTAGCGAAGATACAACAATCTCCTGCCTACGTATCCTTATGGTGCAATAAGGAAATCAGAGCATTCGTAGTTCAGGGAACTACGATTAATTGGTGTGTTTTGTTTGATGAACGACTGTGTAGGTCGGCGTTCTAAAGGCTAAAAGTTGGCTTGTCTACTCTCGGTGGAGGCTCTATCACTAGTTTGTTGTGCGCATTAGAAGCGATTAAGAGTGTTCTTTTTGAAAGAAGGATTTTGGTCACACGGTGGGTGACAAGTAGAGTTAATGTGATTGATGTTTTGTTTGATTGGTTTCGATCGCACGAGGGCGAGGACAGATAGACTTGATGGGTTAAGATATTTTTGATGGATGACGATTACTCGGATAACCGAGTAAGACTACTCGTATCCTAATAATCGGGAAAGGGAATAGAAGACTCTAGACCGCTTTCTTTTTCGTCCTTAATTATAAAAAGGATTTCATAATAGTTAAGGTATTTTGACCGGATGACGATTACTCGGATAATCGAGTAAGACAACTCGTATCCTAATAATCGGGAAAGGGAATAGAAGACTCTAGACTACTTTCTTTTTCATCCTTAATTATAAAAGGATTTAATGGGGATTAAGGTATTTTGAGTGGATGACGAATACTCGATAGCTCGATAGCCGAGTAAGACAACTCGTATCCTAATAATCGGGAAAGGGAATAGAAGACTCTTGACCACTTTCTTTTTCATCCTTAATTGTAAAAGGATTTTAATGATGATTAGGGTGTTTTGTATGGATGACGAATACTCGGACAGTCGAGTAAGACAACTCGTATCCTAATAATCGGGAAAGGGAATAGAAGACTCTAGACCACTTTCTTTTTCATCTTAGTGATTATGAAAATAGGTTTATGTATGGTTGATGTGTTTTAAAATAAACGACAAGTACTCGAATGGATGAGTAAGACAACTCATATCCAAGCATTTGAGGAGAGGAATCGAAGACTCAAGACCATCTCCCTTTTCGTGTAGTTTATTATGAAATGATTAATTTAATCGGGGTTTTGGAGGTTTGTAAAGAAATGATAATTGTCTAACTGACCAAGTAAGAAAACTCGTATTCAAACAATGAAGGAGAGGAGTTAAAGGCTTAAAACCATCCCCCTTTTCATTTCGTTGTTGTGAAAAGTAATTGATTTTATTGTGTTTAGATGGATAGAAATGACAATTATTTGACTAATCGAGTAAGAGAACTCGTATTCAAATAATCGCAGAGAGGAGCTAAAAACTCAAAACCATCCCCCTTTTCATTTCCCAAATGAAATGGTATTTGATTGTGATTGGGTACTTTAATTTAATTTGAATGAAAATACTCGACATTGGATCAAGGTTTTAATTTGGTGTTTACGAATGAAGTGAATTTTGTTTAGTGAATCGATCATCTACTCAATTAATTAAAATCGAATAGGTCTCATTGTAAGAAAGCCCAAGAGCAAGCTATGTGAGGTTGATGGCGATGCCTTAAAAGCGATCGACTTACAAAGGGTTTGTTTTGAGAATAAGCTTGATGTTAAATCAAGAACTGTGTGATTTGTGCTTTTGAAATAGGTTTGGATTGATGATGCAATAGTTTTGAAATGAAAGAATAATAAGGCGTCCGCCTTCTATTCCTTTTTCGTTCGAATTATTTTTGAAAGTTTGTTTGTGGATGTTGAATATGCACGGTAGTGAGGCGTACGCCCCCTACTTGCTTATCCAAAGAATAATGAGGCGTACGCCACTTATTCCCTTATCCAAGTTTATTTAGCGTGTTTTAGTCGGAAGTCGATAATTTGTGCAATATGGCGTTCGCCAATTTATTCAAATAATCGAGAGATGGCGAGGCGTACGCCTCTCATCCTTTATCATCCGAAGTTTAAATTGTAAAAGATATGTTTAGATGTCGTATTTGATTTGTGAAAATAATTTGTATTTTGGTAGGCTTGGATTTCTTCATTGTGGTTTTGATTTGATGACGAAGATTCGAGCAATATGGCGTACGCCAATTATTCGAATAATCGAGAGATAATGAAGCGGATGCTCACTATTCTCCTTTTCATCTGAAATATGGAATTAAAAGGATTTGGAATTTGTAGAAATGATTTGAAATTTTATGATTTGAAGTGTTATGGTTTGAATAATTTGACTTTAGAAATTATATTTGATTTTGAAAAGTGATTTGAAATTGTGTGATTTAAGATTTAATCGGGTGACAAGAACTCGCGCAATATGGCGTACGCCAATTATTCAAGTGCTTGAGAAATAGTGAAGCGTACGCTTACTATCTCCTTTTCATCCCAAGTTTATGTCTAAAGGAGAAAATTCTTTTGAAATTGAATGGCTTGGAAAAAGGTTTGAATTCATGTTTATAAATGAAATGTATTTATTTAGTGTATTATTTCATCTACTCGATTAATCAATAACCAAGTAGGTTTCATTGTAAGGAAGCCCAAGAGTAAGCTATGTGAGGTTGATGACGATGCTTAGGAGCGATCGACTTACAAGGGTGTTTTAAAAATGGGCTCGATATTTAAATCGAGAATTGTATGATTGTGCTTTTTAAAATTGGTTTGTGTTGATGATGAATTGGAATGAAATGAAATTGAAAGTGATTAATGAAGTGATGATGATATGAAATAGTTTTTTTTGAACTAATGTGAAGTTGTGAGAATGGGAGAAGTTAATCAAAGTTCTTTTTAACAAAATTAATTCATTAAAATTGGATCAAATTGATTAATTGAATTAATTAAAATTAATTATCAAAATTATTTAATCAAATAATTAAGTTAATTAAAATTGATTAATTAAACTAATTAAAGATTTTAAACAATTTAATTGAATCAAAAGAGAGAGGATGTTTAATTTATTTGTTTGAATTGAGCCGGTATGCTCCTACCGGTATATACATAGCGACCAGGGAATTTAAAAAGTCGTATGTGAGATCTAAACGCGGTGAAGTCGTACAATTGATATATTAGAATTTGGATGGTATATCGACATCAAATTGTCGAATCCATGGATTAAAATCTTAATTTATTGCAATGAAATCAAACAGAAACCAATAGCATTCACATCATATTACAATTAAAATTAACAGTGAAACAACAATAGAAGTTATCAAAGTTCACATCATGTTGGGCCAAGGCCCGAACATACACACATCCAATATTTGAAGTCATGATTTCTAACAAGATGGCAATGCTGATAGGAGACGGCTTCCATGATAGATATAATAAACAAATACTTTGACATTTCAATCTTGCTTAGAAAACAGAGAAAGAGAAGAAAAACACTATGAACAACACCTTTCAAGATCTACACCGTAAAAGGAGAGAAATTATCTTCCTCCTTAAAAATTGATTTCCCCCCTTAAACACAACTTTCGACGGTTCTATGAGTCACGGAGAAGCTGAAGAACAATAAGAATATTTCTCACACATTGAGCTATTTTCCAGAAATTCGTCAAACTATCATGAATAGCAATGAATTTGAAACTCGTAACGTAATTGAAACCAAACAGAAGCACGGCAAAGCATTCATATATTTGCAGGACTATTTACAAAACCAAACAAGAATCCTTCAGCAAAAGGAACGGAATAGTAACCACCATTATTTACATGTCATAACCAAATTTCCACTTATCAAAATATCAACAGACGTTTAACAATTAAATAGAAGTAAAGCAAATGGAATTGGCGTAACAAAATACACATTGACATGAAACTCATAGTTCAAACTGTTACCGTCAGCAAGTCGTTGTTGGCTAAGAAATATGACCGATAGGACCGCATCAGGTCGAGCTCTTCATCGAATCGACCGTGAGCACAACATTTTAATCCCTTGGCTAAGCTTGATATTAGGTCCTCACTTTGGCTTGCAAGAATAAATTTAGTGACATGATTCCACCTGCCAAGCAGCGATCGAATGCAAACAAAATCCCAATGAAAAAAAACGAATAATCTTTACACGACGGTAACGACAATATGTGAGAACGATTTATTTGAGTGAGTGAAACAGAAGATCGTGAGGGTTGAAGGTGAACGGCGGAAGGTGATGGAGGGGTCGATGGAAAACGAGGGTTCGCGCGTGGGGATATTGTTGTTGTTGGGGTTTTGAAGGCCGATGGGTTTCGCGGCGGTGAGAGGTTGGAATGAAAATAAGTGACGGTTGGGGTTGTAAGGATATGATGGTGAGCGGTGGAAGCGATTGTGGATGGATGGCGGCGGCGGTAATGGGTTAGTTGGTGATTGAAGGAGATTTTTGACTGATGGTGGCTTTAACGGTGGTTTTGGTGACGGTGAAACGCGATTTGAAGGGTTTTGTTGGTTTTGTGATGGCGAGGAGGACGATTGTAACGGCGGAAGTTTTCAGTGAGGGATTGTGAGAGAATGAGAGATTTGTGTGAGCTGAGCGCCTTTTTGTAAGCGAGTGTGAGTGAGAGTGAAGAGAGGCGGAGGGTGAGAGTGTGGTAGTTGGAAGAGATCTTTTCAGATCTTCTTTTTTTATTTATTTTTTTGTCGTTTATGGAAGAGAGAGGGTCGTAGAATCCAATGTAAGAAAAAGTATATCCCATAATTATTATTCATTTAAATAAAAATATAAAAACTTTAACTAATATTTAATTTACATCAACTAATATATATATAAAAAAAAAACTAACTACAATTTAATTAAATAGCTAATGTTTAAAAAACTAACTAATATTTAAATTAAACACATTCTAATTATTTTAACTAAACAACTAAACCCAAAAAAATATGGACCTATTAAAAACAAGAATCGAATACAAATTTATTCGAAAAATTGAACCGGTCACACTAAAATTGTCAGGACAAAAATATACTTATAAAAAAATACAGTCTTTCCTCAAATTTTAATGATTCAACCGATTTTTCTGTATTCTCAAATAAATTCATTCTGACTGACATTTCAGGTGTTTATTCATGATGCAAATGTATGTCATGCTATGCATATGATGCTAAATTAAAAATGAAATTAATTCTACGAAAAATTAAAAAATGCCCGGACAAAATTGGGGTACGACAGCTGCCCCTATTTAATTATCTTGAATTAGAAGGTAACAATGACAACGGTCATCATACATTCGTGGTGGATGGTAATTAAATACGAAAGGATCCAAATTTTGTCCTTTGAAATGCATTGGAGAGATGCAGATGAAAATGCAATGGTCACCAAGGTAATAGGGGTGGGATGTCAAACCAATGCCAACCCTCGAGTCGACACTTGATGTAAAGGCAAAAACTGGACATGTTTTCTGGCACCAAAAGGATGACAGTCCAAATTAATGGTCATCACCAAAAGGATGATGGGAATTCAATATGATTTTCAGGATTATCATCACCAAAAGGATGATGGATAAGCCGAACTTCAAAAGTAATCATCACCAAAAGGATGATGGTTTCAGTGGATACAACAAAGATCGCCATCACCAAAAGGACGATGGTAAGATCAACAACACATCTCACTATCACCTAAAGGATGAAATTCAGACACAATTCAAAGATTTTTATCACCAAAAGGATGATGTCCGTCACCAAAAAGATGATGGTTATAAAGTTTCCCATTACACAAAGTATAATATCAAGGCTATCACCAAAAGGATGATATTTGACTCATCAACTTCAAAGATCACCGTCACCAAAAGGATGAAGGTAAGATCCAACAACAAAACTTGTTATCACCAAAAGGATGATAATAAGTCAAATAATTTCAATGATCACCATCACCAAAAGGATGAAGGTATAGTTACACAATAAAACTTGTTACCACCAAAAGGATGATAATAAGCACACACGCAATTGATCACCATCACCAAAAGGATGACAGAAGGATCAAGACAAAAACTTGTTATCACCAAAAGGATGACAATAAGTCAACAATCACCATCACCAAAAGGATGAAGGTATTGTCAAACGACAAAACTTGTTACCTCCAAAAGGATGATAATAAGCACACAACGCAATTGATCACCATCACCAAAAGGATGAAGGTAGGATCAAGACAGAAACTTGTTATCACCAAAAGGATGATAATAAGTCAACAATCACCATCACCAAAAGGATGAAGGTATTGTCAAACGACCAAACTTGTTACCACCAAAAGGATGATAATAAGTACACACGCAATTGATCACCATCACCAAAAGGATGAAGGTAGGATCAAGACACCAACTTGTTATCACCAAAAGGATGATAATAAGTCAACAATCACCATCACCAAAAGGATGAAGGTATTGTCAAACGACAAACTCGTTATCACCAAAAGGATGATAATAAGCACACACGCAATTGATCACCATCACCAAAAGGATGAAGGTAGGATTAAGACACCAACTTGTTATCACCAAAAGGATGATAATAAGTCAATAACCTTAAATATCACTGACACCAAAAGGATGACAGTAAGATCACACAAACCGAACTTGTTATCACCAAAAGGATGATAATAAGGACAAAACTTCAAAACTTATTATCACCAAAAGGATGATAATAAGCTTAAACAGACTCAATGATCGCCATCACCAAAAGGATGAGGGTAAGATCAAAACAAAACTCGTTATCACCAAAAGGATGATAATGAGCCCATAACTCAAATGGTCACCGTCACCAAAGGATGAAGGTAAGACCAATCAACAAAACTTGTTACCACCAAAAGGATGATAATAAGTCAATAGTCACCATCACCAAAAGGATGAAGGTACTACAAACAACAGAACTCGTTATCACCAAAAGGATGATAATGAATCCACAATCACCATCACCAAAAGGATGAAGGTGAGATCATAACTTCAAAACTTGTTACCACCAAAAGGATGATAATAAGTTATAATAACTTCAAATATTGCTGACACCAAAAGGATGACAGTGGGGTTGGACTTTCCAAATGTCACCATCACCAAAAGGATGATAGCTTAAACCAAACTCCGTAATCTCTATCACCAAAAGGATGATTTTAGATTAAACTGGACGTCATCACCAAAAGGATGATGGTTGAACCAAAATGACAAGGATCGCTTATCACCATAAGGATCGCCGACACCAAAAGGATGACGATAGGCTATAATAATTGCAGAGGTCACCATTCACCAAAAGGATGAAGGTTGGACCAAAACTTCAAGGATCTTCGACACCAAAAGGATGACAATAAGACCATAAATGACAATGATTTACCATTACCAAAAGGATAACGGTCATCATAAACAGGGTGATGATTGATATTATTCCTTGATGGACTTTCACCAAAAGGATGAGAGTGAGAAAAGTATTTGGAAAAATAAGGCTACTGTCAAAGTTCAGTAAACCTGATTTGCTGGGTAATGTTGGAACATTGCTGGGTAAGACTCACTTGGGGTATCAACAACAAAAGGTTGCAAAACTAATATTCTCTGGGGAGATGTAGTTTCTGTCAACAAAAGGTTACAGGAAACGACTCATTGAGGGACGCTCAACGTGAAACAAGGTAAGTGTTTGGAGAAACATTGTATGACTTAGCTAAGGATAACATTTTATCAACAAAAGGTTGAAGGATGTAACTCAATGGGGAACGCCCAATAGTAGGGTAAGAACTTACTCAGAGAAAAACAATGACTCAACTGAGGGTTGGCCTGGATGCCTACGACTAAACCTTGGATTTTGATTTGTACTATATGCATAAATGTCATGTATGTGTTATGTAATGAGGTGATGCATGTAATGCATGAGATGCTTGTTTGAATGCAAAGGATGCTTGGCTTGTTTGGGATTGGCCCCCCTTTCAAAGGCGATGTATTTGGTGGAAATCAGTGTTGGTTGTATTTGTGTTTGTGTGGGTGCCAGCAAGGTGGACTTTGGCTTTTCTGGTAATTGTCAATGTGGATTGAGCTATTGATCGGTGAACGGATCTGACTTCCCGACACTCAGTAGTTGATGATGTGATGAACACGCAATAGGTGTGGATATGCTTGGTGCCCCAAGTTTGATCTCTTGATGATATGTTGTGTATTTGTCTTTGAGAAGATCTCGATTTCTTCTTCTGATGCGTTTGGCCAGCCCGTAACTGAGCATAGCGACGTGATCAACGCATGTTGATTGTGCCTTTGACGTGCCCTAAGGACTCTTGTCAAGGTATGATATTGCATGAATTTTCGACGTTTTTGTTGTGACTTCAAGCAGTTTCCAGTGTCTGACGCAATCTGCTTGATTGACTTGAAGATATGAAGGGAATTTTCCGCTTGCAACTTGTCTTGCCCCAGACTGTAGGGTGTTCACAGGAACTCTCCTTGAAAGGAAACCTTAGGAGTGATTGTCCCATGACATGGTCTGAGTTCGTTTTTTCTAGTTTCTATATCTTGCTATGATCTTCCCCCTGATTAGCCTTTGAGGGACTTGTCTCAGACATACTGAGTATTGAAGTGTTTTTCCTTCCTGATCAACCGACGCTTGGAGATTTGTTTTATACTGACTACTTCTTCAGTCAACATAATCAAACGGATGCCATGCCCCTGATTTATGAGATGGGCTTGATTTATGTCAGCACCAACGATCAAGTACCTCTTGAATTGCCCTTTGTTGGAATTTTCTCGATGTCAAGTACTGACTGACAATTAAGAATTGTTATTCAAGAAATGGTGATTTTAATGCAACAGCTATGCAAGTTTTGAAAAACAATCATTCATTTGGAGTGTTGTGGTAGTGTGTGGCGAGTGGATCATGTGTCCAATCACGGTGCTTGATTTAGCTAGCGTGTGAGTGATATAGTGAAAAGAGAATATTAGCAAATCTTTGGGAGTCAGTTTACTCAACCTTGCTATAGTATGCTTTCAGAATAAACCCTACTTCAATTAGGTCTTTTGAGGGTTGTAACGTGGCTTGGTTCATGGTTATTGAAACAAAAGGATATAAGGCTCAAAGTTTATTTTTACCCACCCCTTCTTCATGATGATCTCCAATCCTACGTTCAGTTAATTCGGCACGCACTTACTTTTGCGGGTGTAAGGATAAAGATAGTGATTCAAGGTTTCTTGGAATGGCAGCCACCTTATTTCTTTTTTGGATGTCGGTGACCCTTTGATTTTGGTATGGTGGTCACTGAATCTTGTTTTGTTTTGTTGGAGACTTTCATTGTCTCTTTCGATTCTTGTTTTGATCCCTAACTTTTGCATGGACCACTTTGTTTGAAGCTTTAATCCATCGGGATTGCCCCTGTTTTTTGCCTAAGTCTCCTTTTAAGGTTTTCGACTTAGCGGGTTCTTTCTTTGATTTTTTTTGGAAATTGTGACTGCCAAGTCATTGGTCATTGAAGAACAACCGACATAAAATTTGGATTTGTATGGTTCCTTCGACACTTCATTATGTGTGCGAAAAATATCATGTGGTTGATCTTTGTATGAGATATTTCATCTTTGTAATTCGAAAGTGTAGTCAAGTTAACTGAACACTACCCCGCCCCAGGTTAAGCGTAAGGGTTTGTAGATCCGAAAGAAACTCCTACTTCTAGGCTCAAAGTGGTTGACTAGGGATTAACTCCTTATCTCTCCAATGTTTGGGGATTTGAAAAAATGCCTGTACATCATCAGCAAGATTTTATCCGAAAGCATTCGATCAGCAATTATGAGTATTTTGTTTTCGTCATCCTCCTTCCAACATTTACTAACAATAGTGCGATAAAGGAGGTGAAGTGGAAAAGTATGTGTTTGTGCTTTTGCAAACGTGATAGATGAGTGAATATGAAAGATTGATTCAAAGCATGCATAATCATCCCATTAATAAAACCAAATACAAATGACAATGTTTAAAGCATACAGTACTTAGACAAACAAGAATAAATTATAAGAATGCAAAAATGGTAAAAATGGCATAATGATTTCCTTCATTCAAAGAAACGGACTTCATCTCTTGATTCTTTGTTGGGGAGTTGTTCTGCTTTTCAGGCTGGTGAGAGGCTTTATCTTCGAGCTTCACTCGACTCTGCATGCGCCGGCATGGGGTTTGTTGCGACGTTTGGCCTCACTGGCGTGAATGTAAGTGCCTTACTATCAATCAGGTCCGGGACCTTGTGCTTGAAAGCCTTACAGTTCTCTATTGTGTGCCCTGGGGCACCCATGTGATACTCACAGTGAGCATTGGCATCGTAGCCTGGAGGGTAAGGCGGAGTTGCAGGTGTTATCTCTTTCAGAACAACCGATCCATCCTTTAGTAGGTAAGGGAGGATCTTGCTATATGATACTGGCAGAGGATCAAAATGTCTTTCTAGCCTCCTTGCCCTCTGCTGATTAGGTGGACGTGGTTGTGGAACACGTTGCTGTTGATTTTGATGCGGCTGTTGGTAAGTCGGCTGTTGATATGGTTGTTGATATTGTTGCTGATGTGGTTGCTGATATGGTGTTGGGATGACTGCGGAAACCTGATGATAAGGCGTAGGGGCATATGAAGGTGTCCTATATCCTCCTCCTCTCATTATGGCGTTGGTCTGACCCTCTGGCTTCTTTGGGAGATTAGGATAAGGCTTTTTCACCCCACATAAAGCGTTGGCAGCGCAAGGTAGCTTTCCCTTCTTGATTTGGCTCTCGATTCGTTCTCCCACAGAGACCACCTCAGCAAAAGTTGGGAAGCTGGATCCTACCATTTTCTCCATGTACTGGGTATGTATTGTTCCCATAAACATGTCAATTAGCTCTTTGTCAAGGAGAGGAGGTTGGACACGAGCTGCAAGCTCTCTCCATCGCTGTGCATATTCTTTGAATGACTCATTGTTGCGTTGAGTCATGTCTTGCAGTTGTGTGCGATTAGAAGCTAGATCAGTGTTGTACTGATAATGCCTTAGGAATGCTTCAGCAAGGTCTCTCCATGATTGGACCTGACCTCTCTCTAGTTGCATGTACCACTCCAAGGATGCCCCACTGAGACTATCTTGGAAGTAATGAATCAGGAGTTGATCATTACTAATGTGGGCAGCCATTTTGCGACAGTAGGCTCTGAGGTGAGTTCTTGGGCAACTGATCCCTTTGTATTTGTCAAAGTCCGGGACTTTGAACTTCTGTGGAATCACCAATCCTGGCACCAAGCACATGTCGACAGCGTCCAAACCGGGAGTAGTGTGAACCTCCAAGGACTTAAACTTTTCCTCCAAAGCATGGAGTCTATCAACAGCTGGGTCTGGGAGACCTCCAACAGCAGGTTTGGCGGGTTGTGGCATGAAGAAAGGGTCATATGGATCTTCATCACCTATCATGGATCCATGGCGAGCAGATGTAGCAGAGTGCTCATGGGGGTTCATATTGACCATGGGAACAGGAATAGGGATCGGTCCTCCTCTAGGCTGAGCGGGATTACCATCAAGTTCAGTCACTCCAGGGATGCTAAGTGATGGCGATCCAAACTCGGCAGCAACTTTCATGGCTTCGGCGTTAGTCTCAACATCCTTCTCTTTCTGGGCAAGGAGTAACATGGTTTCCAGCAAGCGATCCATCTTTGCCTGCATGGAGTCAATGTCTGTTCTCATCGAAACCTGGTTTGCCTCAAGCTGTTCAAGTGTCATCTTGTAGTTGCGGCGTGTCTCGTACCGGTGTCGAGTAGTCAGTGTTACTGGACAAAGGGTAGAATATGGTGTGAGTTTTTGTTTTGGAAGATGACATGCAATGCATGTTTATGATATGCAAATGCATGAAGTTTTGCCATCTTTTTTTCGTAAAGGAATACAGACACTCAAGATCATTCACATGTCGAGTACATCAGTATAATAGGAACAAGCACGGGTTTCTATGATTACTAGAAATTCCCCAAAGGTAGGTACTAAAGTTATGTTTTCAAGGAAGGAACTTAGACTCACGGATCAAGTTCAAAACTTCCTCGCAATGGTGGGCTAGCCACATCGTGATGGGAGTTCTGAAATGATCTAATCTAAGTGGGATTCTCGTATTGTTCGAACAGGGTGTAGACCCTTCGGTTCAATACTACACAATCACCAATCATGAAAACAAAACTTGGGTTTAAGGCGAGGTCCCTAGAGTCACGGATCGTATTTAGAACCTCCCCCATAATGATGGGCTAGCCATATTGTGATGGAAACTCCAAACAGATCTACTCCAGGTGGAGTCTTCGTATTGTCCCAATGAGGTGTACACCCCCCGGTTCAATACTACACAACTCCGGGTTCTAAGTTTTTTCTCGAAGCTCGGGTATGGAGCTTATCTCACACCAAACATTAAGCCCCATATCAAAGTATCAACATATTACATACAACACAAGTAATCAAAATAAAATACAGAGAGATAAACATGGAAAGAAAGAATATCTTCCAACAGTCATAGCAAAATCAGACTAAGTTAGGCTAGACTCTCTCTTGCTTGGAGCAGGTTCCCCAGCAGAGTTGCCAGTCGTCGCAACCATATTCGGGTTCGGGAGTCGATTACGCAAGGGGAAGGTATTAGCACCCCTCACGTCCGTTGTACTCAACGGGAACCTCTTAGTCTGATTTTGCTATTTGACTGTTAATTGACTGTTTATCTGCTTGCTTCGAGTGATTAGAATTGATGATAGATATGGATGAAGACCTCAGGATAGGGAAATGAGAGGTTTTTTATTAGTGTGCTCGCGAAGATACAGCAATCTCCTGCCTACGTATCCTTATGGTGCAATAAGGAAATCAGAGCATTCGTAGTTCGGGCTACTACGAATATTTGGTGGGTTTTGTTTTGATGAACGACTGTGTAGGTCGGCGTTCTAACGGCTAAACGCTGGCATGTCTACTCTCGGGGGAGGCTCTAGCACTGGTTTGTTGTGCGCATTAGAAAGGATTGACAGTGTTCTTTTGAAAAGAGGGTTTTGGTCACGCGGGGGTGACAGGTTGAATTGATGTGTTTGGGTGTTTTGGTTTCGATCGCTCGGGGGCGAGAAGTTATGTTTGATTTGTTTGAGATGTTTTTGGAAGAACGACGAAAGATTGAGCAATGTGGTGTTCACCAATCGTCCAATTCTTTCGAGGAATAATAAGGCGTCCGCCTTCTATTCCTTTTTCGTTCGAATTATTTTTGAAAGTTTGTTTGTGGATGTTGAATATGCACGGTAGTGAGGCGTACACCCCCTACTTGCTTATCCAAAGAATAATGAGGCGTACGCCACTTATTCCCTTATCCAAGTTTATTTAGCGTGTTTTAGTCGGAAGTTGATAATTTGTGCAATATGGCGTTCGCCAATTTATTCAAATAATCGAGAGATGGCGAGGCGTACGCCTCTCATCCTTTATCATCTGAAGTTTAAATTGTAAAAGATATTTTTAGATGTCGTATTTGATTTGTGAAAATAATTTGTATTTTGGTAGGCTTGGATTTCTTCGATTGTGGTTTTGATTTGATGACGAAGATTCGAGCAATATGGCGTACGCCAATTATTCGAATAATCGAGAGATAATGAAGCGGATGCTCACTATTCTCCTTTTCATCTGAAATATGGAATTAAAAGGATTTGGAATTTGTAGAAATGATTTGAAATTTTATGATTTGAAGTGTTATGGTTTGAATAATTTGACTTTAGAAATTATATTTGATTTTGAAAAGTGATTTGAAATTGTGTGATTTAAGATTTAATCGGGTGACAAGAACTCGCGCAATATGGCGTACGCCAATTATTCAAGTGCTTGAGAAATAGTGAAGCGTACGCTTACTATCTCCTTTTCATCCCAAGTTTATGTCTAAAGGAGAAAATTCTTTTGAAATTGAATGGCTTGGAAAAAGGTTTGAATTCATGTTTATAAATGAAATGTATTTATTTAGTGTATTATTTCATCTACTCGATTAATCAATAACCAAGTAGGTTTCATTGTAAGGAAGCCCAAGAGTAAGCTATGTGAGGTTGATGACGATGCTTAGGAGCGATCGACTTACAAGGGTGTTTTAAAAATGGGCTCGATATTTAAATCGAGAATTGTATGATTGTGCTTTTTAAAATTGGTTTGTGTTGATGATGAATTGGAATGAAATGAAATTGAAAGTGATTAATGAAGTGATGATGATATGAAATAGTTTTTTTTGAACTAATGTGAAGTTGTGAGAATGGGAGAAGTTAATCAAAGTTCTTTTTAACAAAATTAATTCATTAAAATTGGATCAAATTGATTAATTGAATTAATTAAAATTAATTATCAAAATTATTTAATTAAATCAAATAATTAAGTTAATTAAAATTGATTAATTAAACTAATTAAAGATTTTAAACAATTTAATTGAATCAAAAGAGAGAGGATGTTTAATTTATTTGTTTGAATTGAGCCGGTATGCTCCTACCGGTTTATACATAGCGACCAGGGAATTTAAAAAGTCGTATGTGAGATCTAAACGCGGTGAAGTCGTACAATTGATATATTAGAATTTGGATGGTATATCGACATCAAATTGTCGAATCCATGGATTAAAATCTTAATTTATTGCAATGAAATCAAACAGAAACCAATAGCATTCACATCATATTACAATTAAAATTAACAGTGAAACAACAATAGAAGTTATCAAAGTTCACATCATGTTGGGCCAAGGCCCGAACATACACACATCCAATATTTGAAGTCATGATTTCTAACAAGATGGCAATGCTGATAGGAGACGGCTTCCATGATAGATATAATAAACAAATACTTTGACATTTCAATCTTGCTTAGAAAACAGAGAAAGAGAAGAAAAACACTATGAACAACACCTTTCAAGATCTACACCGTAAAAGGAGAGAAATTATCTTCCTCCTTAAAAATTGATTTCCCCCCTTAAACACAACTTTCGACGGTTCTATGAGTCACGGAGAAGCTGAAGAACAATAAGAATATTTCTCACACATTGAGCTATTTTCCAGAAATTCGTCAAACTATCATGAATAGCAATGAATTTGAAACTCGTAACGTAATTGAAACCAAACAGAAGCACGGCAAAGCATTCATATATTTGCAGGACTATTTACAAAACCAAACAAGAATCCTTCAGCAAAAGGAACGGAATAGTAACCACCATTATTTACATGTCATAACCAAATTTCCACTTATCAAAATATCAACAGACGTTTAACAATTAAATAGAAGTAAAGCAAATGGAATTGGCGTAACAAAATACACATTGACATGAAACTCATAGTTCAAACTGTTACCGTCAGCAAGTCGTTGTTGGCTAAGAAATATGACCGATAGGACCGCATCAGGTCGAGCTCTTCATCGAATCGACCGTGAGCACAACATTTTAATCCCTTGGCTAAGCTTGATATTAGGTCCTCACTTTGGCTTGCAAGAATAAATTTAGTGACATGATTCCACCTGCCAAGCAGCGATCGAATGCAAACAAAATCCCAATGAAAAAAAACGAATAATCTTTACACGACGGTAACGACAATATGTGAGAACGATTTATTTGAGTGAGTGAAACAGAAGATCGTGAGGGTTGAAGGTGAACGGCGGAAGGTGATGGAGGGGTCGATGGAAAACGAGGGTTCACGCGTGGGGATATTGTTGTTGTTGGGGTTTTGAAGGCCGATGGGTTTCGCGGCGGTGAGAGGTTGGAATGAAAATAAGTGACGGTTGGGGTTGTAAGGATATGATGGTGAGCGGTGGAAGCGATTGTGGATGGATGGCGGCGGCGGTAATGGGTTAGTTGGTGATTGAAGGAGATTTTTGACTGATGGTGGCTTTAACGGTGGTTTTGGTGACGGTGAAACGCGATTTGAAGGGTTTTGTTGGTTTTGTGATGGCGAGGAGGACGATTGTAACGGCGGAAGTTTTCAGTGAGGGATTGTGAGAGAATGAGAGATTTGTGTGAGCTGAGCGCCTTTTTGTAAGCGAGTGTGAGTGAGAGTGAAGAGAGGCGGAGGGTGAGAGTGTGGTAGTTGGAAGAGATCTTTTCAGATCTTCTTTTTTTATTTATTTTTTGTCGTTTATGGAAGAGAGAGGGTCGTAGAATCCAATGTAAGAAAAAGTATATCCCATAATTATTATTCATTTAAATAAAAATATAAAAACTTTAACTAATATTTAATTTACATCAACTAATATATATAAAAAAAAACTAACTACAATTTAATTAAATAGCTAATGTTTAAAAAACTAACTAATATTTAAATTAAACACATTCTAATTATTTTAACTAAACAACTAAACCCAAAAAAATATGGACCTATTAAAAACAAGAATCGAATACAAATTTATTCGAAAAATTGAACCGGTCACACTAAAATTGTCAGGACAAAATATACTTATAAAAAAATACAGTCTTTCCTCAAATTTTAATGATTCAACCGATTTTTCTGTATTCTCAAATAAATTCATTCTGACTGACATTTCAGGTGTTTATTCATGATGCAAATGTATGTCATGCTATGCATATGATGCTAAATTAAAAATGAAATTAATTCTACGAAAAATTAAAAAATGCCCGGACAAAATTGGGGTACGACAGCTGCCCCTATTTAATTATCTTGAATTAGAAGGTAACAATGACAACGGTCATCATACATTCGTGGTGGATGGTAATTAAATACGAAAGGATCCAAATTTTGTCCTTTGAAATGCATTGGAGAGATGCAGATGAAAATGCAATGGTCACCAAGGTAATAGGGGTGGGATGTCAAACCAATGCCAACCCTCGAGTCGACACTTGATGTAAAGGCAAAAACTGGACATGTTTTCTGGCACCAAAAGGATGACAGTCCAAATTAATGGTCATCACCAAAAGGATGATGGGAATTCAATATGATTTTCAGGATTATCATCACCAAAAGGATGATGGATAAGCCGAACTTCAAAAGTAATCATCACCAAAAGGATGATGGTTTCAGTGGATACAACAAAGATCGCCATCACCAAAAGGACGATGGTAAGATCAACAACACATCTCACTATCACCTAAAGGATGAAATTCAGACACAATTCAAAGATTTTTATCACCAAAAGGATGATGTCCGTCACCAAAAAGATGATGGTTATAAAGTTTCCCATTACACAAAGTATAATATCAAGGCTATCACCAAAAGGATGATATTTTACTCATCAACTTCAAAGATCACCGTCACCAAAAGGATGAAGGTAAGATCCAACAACAAAACTTGTTATCACCAAAAGGATGATAATAAGTCAAATAATTTCAATGATCACCATCACCAAAAGGATGAAGGTATAGTTACACAATAAAACTTGTTACCACCAAAAGGATGATAATAAGCACACACGCAATTGATCACCATCACCAAAAGGATGACAGAAGGATCAAGACAAAAACTTGTTATCACCAAAAGGATGACAATAAGTCAACAATCACCATCACCAAAAGGATGAAGGTATTGTCAAACGACAAAACTTGTTACCACCAAAAGGATGATAATAAGCACACAACGCAATTGATCACCATCACCAAAAGGATGAAGGTAGGATCAAGACAGAAACTTGTTATCACCAAAAGGATGATAATAAGTCAACAATCACCATCACCAAAAGGATGAAGGTATTGTCAAACGACCAAACTTGTTACCACCAAAAGGATGATAATAAGTACACACGCAATTGATCACCATCACCAAAAGGATGAAGGTAGGATCAAGACACCAACTTGTTATCACCAAAAGGATGATAATAAGTCAACAATCACCATCACCAAAAGGATGAAGGTATTTTCAAACGACAAACTCGTTATCACCAAAAGGATGATAATAAGCACACACGCAATTGATCACCATCACCAAAAGGATGAAGGTAGGATCAAGACACCAACTTGTTATCACCAAAAGGATGATAATAAGTCAATAACCTTAAATATCACTGACACCAAAAGGATGACAGTAAGATCACACAAACCGAACTTGTTATCACCAAAAGGATGATAATAAGGACAAAACTTCAAAACTTATTATCACCAAAAGGATGATAATAAGCTTAAACAGACTCAATGATCGCCATCACCAAAAGGATGAGGGTAAGATCAAAACAAAACTCGTTATCACCAAAAGGATGATAATGAGCCCATAACTCAAATGGTCACCGTCACCAAAAGGATGAAGGTAAGACCAATCAACAAAACTTGTTACCACCAAAAGGATGATAATAAGTCAATAGTCACCATCACCAAAAGGATGAAGGTACTACAAACAACAGAACTCGTTATCACCAAAAGGATGATAATGAATCCACAATCACCATCACCAAAAGGATGAAGGTGAGATCATAACTTCAAAACTTGTTACCACCAAAAGGATGATAATAAGTTATAATAACTTCAAATATTGCTGACACCAAAAGGATGACAGTGGGGTTGGACTTTCCAAATGTCACCATCACCAAAAGGATGATAGCTTAAACCAAACTCCGTAATCTCTATCACCAAAAGGATGATTTTAGATTAAACTGGACGTCATCACCAAAAGGATGATGGTTGAACCAAAATGACAAGGATCGCTTATCACCATAAGGATCGCCGACACCAAAAGGATGACGGTAGGCTATAATAATTGCAGAGGTCACCATTCACCAAAAGGATGAAGGTTGGACCAAAACTTCAAGGATCTTCGACACCAAAAGGATGACAATAAGACCATAAATGACAATGATTTACCATTACCAAAAGGATAACGGTCATCATAAACAGGGTGATGATTGATATTATTCCTTGATGGACTTTCACCAAAAGGATGAGAGTGAGAAAAGTATTTGGAAAATAAGGCTACTGTCAAAGTTCAGTAAACCTGATTTGCTGGGTAATGTTGGAACATTGCTGGGTAAGACTCACTTGGGGTATCAACAACAAAAGGTTGCAAAACTAATATTCTCTGGGGAGATGTAGTTTCTGTCAACAAAAGGTTACAGGAAACGACTCATTGAGGGACGCTCAACGTGAAACAAGGTAAGTGTTTGGAGAAACATTGTATGACTTAGCTAAGGATAACATTTTATCAACAAAAGGTTGAAGGATGTAACTCAATGGGGAACGCCCAATAGTAGGGTAAGAACTTACTCAGAGAAAAACAATGACTCAACTGAGGGTTGGCCTGGATGCCTACGACTAAACCTTGGATTTTGATTTGTACTATATGCATAAATGTCATGTATGTGTTATGTAATGAGGTGATGCATGTAATGCATGAGATGCTTGTTTGAATGCAAAGGATGCTTGGCTTGTTTGGGATTGGCCCCCCTTTCAAAGGCGATGTATTTGGTGGAAATCAGTGTTGGTTGTATTTGTGTTTGTGTGGGTGCCAGCAAGGTGGACTTTGGCTTTTCTGGTAATTGTCAATGTGGATTGAGCTATTGATCGGTGAACGGATCTGACTTCCCGACACTCAGTAGTTGATGATGTGATGAACACGCAATAGGTGTGGATATGCTTGGTGCCCCAAGTTTGATCTCTTGATGATATGTTGTGTATTTGTCTTTGAGAAGATCTCGATTTCTTCTTCTGATGCGTTTGGCCAGCCCGTAACTGAGCATAGCGACGTGATCAACGCATGTTGATTGTGCCTTTGACGTGCCCTAAGGACTCTTGTCAAGGTATGATATTGCATGAATTTTCGACGTTTTTGTTGTGACTTCAAGCAGTTTCCAGTGTCTGACGCAATCTGCTTGATTGACTTGAAGATATGAAGGGAATTTTCCGCTTGCAACTTGTCTTGCCCCAGACTGTAGGGTGTTCACAGGAACTCTCCTTGAAAGGAAACCTTAGGAGTGATTGTCCCATGACATGGTCTGAGTTCGTTTTTTCTAGTTTCTATATCTTGCTATGATCTTCCCCCTGATTAGCCTTTGAGGGACTTGTCTCAGACATACTGAGTATTGAAGTGTTTTTCCTTCCTGATCAACCGACGCTTGGAGATTTGTTTTATACTGACTACTTCTTCAGTCAACATAATCAAACGGATGCCATGCCCCTGATTTATGAGATGGGCTTGATTTATGTCAGCACCAACGATCAAGTACCTCTTGAATTGCCCTTTGTTGGAATTTTCTCGATGTCAAGTACTGACTGACAATTAAGAATTGTTATTCAAGAAATGGTGATTTTAATGCAACAGCTATGCAAGTTTTGAAAAACAATCATTCATTTGGAGTGTTGTGGTAGTGTGTGGCGAGTGGATCATGTGTCCAATCACGGTGCTTGATTTAGCTAGCGTGTGAGTGATATAGTGAAAAGAGAATATTAGCAAATCTTTGGGAGTCAGTTTACTCAACCTTGCTATAGTATGCTTTCAGAATAAACCCTACTTCAATTAGGTCTTTTGAGGGTTGTAACGTGGCTTGGTTCATGGTTATTGAAACAAAAGGATATAAGGCTCAAAGTTTATTTTTACCCACCCCTTCTTCATGATGATCTCCAATCCTACGTTCAGTTAATTCGGCACGCACTTACTTTTGCGGGTGTAAGGATAAAGATAGTGATTCAAGGTTTCTTGGAATGGCAGCCACCTTATTTCTTTTTTGGATGTCGGTGACCCTTTGATTTTGGTATGGTGGTCACTGAATCTTGTTTTGTTTTGTTGGAGACTTTCATTGTCTCTTTCGATTCTTGTTTTGATCCCTAACTTTTGCATGGACCACTTTGTTTGAAGCTTTAATCCATCGGGATTGCCCCTGTTTTTTGCCTAAGTCTCCTTTTAAGGTTTTCGACTTAGCGGGTTCTTTCTTTGATTTTTTTTGGAAATTGTGACTGCCAAGTCATTGGTCATTGAAGAACAACCGACATAAAATTTGGATTTGTATGGTTCCTTCGACACTTCATTATGTGTGCGAAAAATATCATGTGGTTGATCTTTGTATGAGATATTTCATCTTTGTAATTCGAAAGTGTAGTCAAGTTAACTGAACACTACCCCGCCCCAGGTTAAGCGTAAGGGTTTGTAGATCCGAAAGAAACTCCTACTTCTAGGCTCAAAGTGGTTGACTAGGGATTAACTCCTTATCTCTCCAATGTTTGGGGATTTGAAAAAATGCCTGTACATCATCAGCAAGATTTTATCCGAAAGCATTCGATCAGCAATTATGAGTATTTTGTTTTCGTCATCCTCCTTCCAACATTTACTAACAATAGTGCGATAAAGGAGGTGAAGTGGAAAAGTATGTGTTTGTGCTTTTGCAAACGTGATAGATGAGTGAATATGAAAGATTGATTCAAAGCATGCATAATCATCCCATTAATAAAACCAAATACAAATGACAATGTTTAAAGCATACAGTACTTAGACAAACAAGAATAAATTATAAGAATGCAAAAATGGTAAAAATGGCATAATGATTTCCTTCATTCAAAGAAACGGACTTCATCTCTTGATTCTTTGTTGGGGAGTTGTTCTGCTTTTCAGGCTGGTGAGAGGCTTTATCTTCGAGCTTCACTCGACTCTGCATGCGCCGGCATGGGGTTTGTTGCGACGTTTGGCCTCACTGGCGTGAATGTAAGTGCCTTACTATCAATCAGGTCCGGGACCTTGTGCTTGAAAGCCTTACAGTTCTCTATTGTGTGCCCTGGGGCACCCATGTGATACTCACAGTGAGCATTGGCATCGTAGCCTGGAGGGTAAGGCGGAGTTGCAGGTGTTATCTCTTTCAGAACAACCGATCCATCCTTTAGTAGGTAAGGGAGGATCTTGCTATATGATACTGGCAGAGGATCAAAATGTCTTTCTAGCCTCCTTGCCCTCTGCTGATTAGGTGGACGTGGTTGTGGAACACGTTGCTGTTGATTTTGATGCGGCTGTTGGTAAGTCGGCTGTTGATATGGTTGTTGATATTGTTGCTGATGTGGTTGCTGATATGGTGTTGGGATGACTGCGGAAACCTGATGATAAGGCGTAGGGGCATATGAAGGTGTCCTATATCCTCCTCCTCTCATTATGGCGTTGGTCTGACCCTCTGGCTTCTTTAGGAGATTAGGATAAGGCTTTTTCACCCCACCTAAAGCGTTGGCAGCGCAAGGTAGCTTTCCCTTCTTGATTTGGCTCTCGATTCGTTCTCCCACAGAGACCACCTCAGCAAAAGTTGGGAAGCTGGATCCTACCATTTTCTCCATGTACTGGGTATGTATTGTTCCCATAAACATGTCAATTAGCTCTTTGTCAAGGAGAGGAGGTTGGACACGAGCTGCAAGCTCTCTCCATCGCTGTGCATATTCTTTGAATGACTCATTGTTGCGTTGAGTCATGTCTTGCAGTTGTGTGCGATTAGAAGCTAGATCAGTGTTGTACTGATAATGCCTTAGGAATGCTTCAGCAAGGTCTCTCCATGATTGGACCTGACCTCTCTCTAGTTGCATGTACCACTCCAAGGATGCCCCACTGAGACTATCTTGGAAGTAATGAATCAGGAGTTGATCATTACTAATGTGGGCAGCCATTTTGCGACAGTAGGCTCTGAGGTGAGTTCTTGGGCAACTGATCCCTTTGTATTTGTCAAAGTCCGGGACTTTGAACTTCTGTGGAATCACCAATCCTGGCACCAAGCACATGTCGACAGCGTCCAAACCGGGAGTAGTGTGAACCTCCAAGGACTTAAACTTTTCCTCCAAAGCATGGAGTCTATCAACAGCTGGGTCTGGGAGACCTCCAACAGCAGGTTTGGCGGGTTGTGGCATGAAGAAAGGGTCATATGGATCTTCATCACCTATCATGGATCCATGGCGAGCAGATGTAGCAGAGTGCTCATGGGGGTTCATATTGACCATGGGAACAGGAATAGGGATCGGTCCTCCTCTAGGCTGAGCGGGATTACCATCAAGTTCAGTCACTCCAGGGATGCTAAGTGATGGCGATCCAAACTCGGCAGCAACTTTCATGGCTTCGGCGTTAGTCTCAACATCCTTCTCTTTCTGGGCAAGGAGTAACATGGTTTCCAGCAAGCGATCCATCTTTGCCTGCATGGAGTCAATGTCTGTTCTCATCGAAACCTGGTTTGCCTCAAGCTGTTCAAGTGTCATCTTGTAGTTGCGGCGTGTCTCGTACCGGTGTCGAGTAGTCAGTGTTACTGGACAAAGGGTAGAATATGGTGTGAGTTTTTGTTTTTGGAAGATGACATGCAATGCATGTTTATGATATGCAAATGCATGAAGTTTTGCCATCTTTTTTTCGTAAAGGAATACAGACACTCAAGATCATTCACATGTCGAGTACATCAGTATAATAGGAACAAGCACGGGTTTCTATGATTACTAGAAATTCCCCAAAGGTAGGTACTAAAGTTATGTTTTCAAGGAAGGAACTTAGACTCACGGATCAAGTTCAAAACTTCCTCGCAATGGTGGGCTAGCCACATCGTGATGGGAGTTCTGAAATGATCTAATCTAAGTGGGATTCTCGTATTGTTCGAACAGGGTGTAGACCCTTCGGTTCAATACTACACAATCACCAATCATGAAAACAAAACTTGGGTTTAAGGCGAGGTCCCTAGAGTCACGGATCGTATTTAGAACCTCCCCCATAATGATGGGCTAGCCATATTGTGATGGAAACTCCAAACAGATCTACTCCAGGTGGAGTCTTCGTATTGTCCCAATGAGGTGTACACCCCCCGGTTCAATACTACACAACTCCGGGTTCTAAGTTTTTTCTCGAAGCTCGGGTATGGAGCTTATCTCACACCAAACATTAAGCCCCATATCAAAGTATCAACATATTACATACAACACAAGTAATCAAAATAAAATACAGAGAGATAAACATGGAAAGAAAGAATATCTTCCAACAGTCATAGCAAAATCAGACTAAGTTAGGCTAGACTCTCTCTTGCTTGGAGCAGGTTCCCCAGCAGAGTTGCCAGTCGTCGCAACCATATTCGGGTTCGGGAGTCGATTACGCAAGGGGAAGGTATTAGCACCCCTCACGTCCGTTGTACTCAACGGGAACCTCTTAGTCTGATTTTGCTATTTGACTGTTAATTGACTGTTTATCTGCTTGCTTCGAGTGATTAGAATTGATGATAGATATGGATGAAGACCTCAGGATAGGGAAATGAGAGGTTTTTTATTAGTATGCTCGCGAAGATACAGCAATCTCCTGCCTACGTATCCTTATGGTGCAATAAGGAAATCAGAGCATTCGTAGTTCGGGCTACTACGGATATTTGGTGGGTTTTGTTTTGATGAACGACTGTGTAGGTCGGCGTTCTAACGGCTAAACGCTGGCATGTCTACTCTCGGGGGAGGCTCTAGCACTGGTTTGTTGTGCGCATTAGAAAGGATTGACAGTGTTCTTTTGAAAAGAGGGTTTTGGTCACGCGGGGGTGACAGGTTGAATTGATGTGTTTGGGTGTTTTGGTTTCGATCGCTCGGGGGCGAGAAGTTATGTTTGATTTGTTTGAGATGTTTTTGGAAGAACGACGAAAGATTAAGCAATGTGGTGTTCACCAATCGTCCAATTCTTTCGAGGAATAATAAGGCGTCCGCCTTCTATTCCTTTTTCGTTCGAATTATTTTTGAAAGTTTGTTTGTGGATGTTGAATATGCACGGTAGTGAGGCGTACACCCCCTACTTGCTTATCCAAAGAATAATGAGGCGTACGCCACTTATTCCCTTATCCAAGTTTATTTAGCGTGTTTTAGTCGGAAGTTGATAATTTGTGCAATATGGCGTTCGCCAATTTATTCAAATAATCGAGAGATGGCGAGGCGTACGCCTCTCATCCTTTATCATCTGAAGTTTAAATTGTAAAAGATATTTTTAGATGTCGTATTTGATTTGTGAAAATAATTTGTATTTTGGTAGGCTTGGATTTCTTCGATTGTGGTTTTGATTTGATGACGAAGATTCGAGCAATATGGCGTACGCCAATTATTCGAATAATCGAGAGATAATGAAGCGGATGCTCACTATTCTCCTTTTCATCTGAAATATGGAATTAAAAGGATTTGGAATTTGTAGAAATGATTTGAAATTTTATGATTTGAAGTGTTATGGTTTGAATAATTTGACTTTAGAAATTATATTTGATTTTGAAAAGTGATTTGAAATTGTGTGATTTAAGATTTAATCGGGTGACAAGAACTCGCGCAATATGGCGTACGCCAATTATTCAAGTGCTTGAGAAATAGTGAAGCGTACGCTTACTATCTCCTTTTCATCCCAAGTTTATGTCTAAAGGAGAAAATTCTTTTGAAATTGAATGGCTTGGAAAAAGGTTTGAATTCATGTTTATAAATGAAATGTATTTATTTAGTGTATTATTTCATCTACTCGATTAATCAATAACCAAGTAGGTTTCATTGTAAGGAAGCCCAAGAGTAAGCTATGTGAGGTTGATGACGATGCTTAGGAGCGATCGACTTACAAGGGTGTTTTAAAAATGGGCTCGATATTTAAATCGAGAATTGTATGATTGTGCTTTTTAAAATTGGTTTGTGTTGATGATGAATTGGAATGAAATGAAATTGAAAGTGATTAATGAAGTGATGATGATATGAAATAGTTTTTTTTGAACTAATGTGAAGTTGTGAGAATGGGAGAAGTTAATCAAAGTTCTTTTTAACAAAATTAATTCATTAAAATTGGATCAAATTGATTAATTGAATTAATTAAAATTAATTATCAAAATTATTTAATTAAATCAAATAATTAAGTTAATTAAAATTGATTAATTAAACTAATTAAAGATTTTAAACAATTTAATTGAATCAAAAGAGAGAGGATGTTTAATTTATTTGTTTGAATTGAGCCGGTATGCTCCTACCGGTTTATACATAGCGACCAGGGAATTTAAAAAGTCGTATGTGAGATCTAAACGCGGTGAAGTCGTACAATTGATATATTAGAATTTGGATGGTATATCGACATCAAATTGTCGAATCCATGGATTAAAATCTTAATTTATTGCAATGAAATCAAACAGAAACCAATAGCATTCACATCATATTACAATTAAAATTAACAGTGAAACAACAATAGAAGTTATCAAAGTTCACATCATGTTGGGCCAAGGCCCGAACATACACACATCCAATATTTGAAGTCATGATTTCTAACAAGATGGCAATGCTGATAGGAGACGACTTCCATGATAGATATAATAAACAAATACTTTGACATTTCAATCTTGCTTAGAAAACAGAGAAAGAGAAGAAAAACACTATGAACAACACCTTTCAAGATCTACACCGTAAAAGGAGAGAAATTATCTTCCTCCTTAAAAATTGATTTCCCCCCTTAAACACAACTTTCGACGGTTCTATGAGTCACGGAGAAGCTGAAGAACAATAAGAATATTTCTCACACATTGAGCTATTTTCCAGAAATTCGTCAAACTATCATGAATAGCAATGAATTTGAAACTCGTAACGTAATTGAAACCAAACAGAAGCACGGCAAAGCATTCATATATTTGCAGGACTATTTACAAAACCAAACAAGAATCCTTCAGCAAAAGGAACGGAATAGTAACCACCATTATTTACATGTCATAACCAAATTTCCACTTATCAAAATATCAACAGACGTTTAACAATTAAATAGAAGTAAAGCAAATGGAATTGGCGTAACAAAATACACATTGACATGAAACTCATAGTTCAAACTGTTACCGTCAGCAAGTCGTTGTTGGCTAAGAAATATGACCGATAGGACCGCATCAGGTCGAGCTCTTCATCGAATCGACCGTGAGCACAACATTTTAATCCCTTGGCTAAGCTTGATATTAGGTCCTCACTTTGGCTTGCAAGAATAAATTTAGTGACATGATTCCACCTGCCAAGCAGCGATCGAATGCAAACAAAATCCCAATGAAAAAAAAACGAATAATCTTTACACGACGGTAACGACAATATGTGAGAACGATTTATTTGAGTGAGTGAAACAGAAGCTCGTGAGGGTTGAAGGTGAACGGCGGAAGGTGATGGAGGGGTCGATGGAAAACGAGGGTTCGCGCGTGGGGATATTGTTGTTGTTGGGGTTTTGAAGGCCGATGGGTTTCGCGGCGGTGAGAGGTTGGAACGAAAATAAGTGACGGTTGGGGTTGTGAGGATATGATGGTGAGCGGTGGAAGCGATTGTGGACGGATGGCGGCGGCGGTAATGGGTTAGTTGGTGATTGAAGGAGATTTTTGAGTGATGGTGGCTTTAACGGTGGTTTTGGTGACGGTGAAACGCGATTTGAAGGGTTTTGTTGGTTTTGTGATGGCGAGGAGGACGATTGTAACGGCGGAAGTTTTCAGTGAGAGATTGTGAGAGAATGAGATATTTGTGTGAGCTGAGCGCCTTTTTGTAAGCGAGTGTGAGTGAGAGTGAAGAGAGGCGGAGGGTGAGAGTGTGGTAGTTGGAAGAGATCTTTTCAGATCTTTTTTTTTTTTTTTTGTCGTTTATGGAAGAGAGAGGGTCGTAGAATCCAATGTAAGAAAAAGTATATCCCATAATTATTATTCATTTAAATAAAAACATAAAAACTTTAACTAATATTTAATTTACATCAACTAATATATATATAAAAAAAAACTAACTACAATTTAATTAAATAGCTAATGTTTAAAAAACTAACTAATATTTAAATTAAACACATTCTAATTATTTTAACTAAACAACTAAACCCAAAAAAATATGGACCTATTAAAAACAAGAATCGAATACAAATTTATTCAAAAAATTGAACCGGTCACACTAAAATTGTCAAGACAAAAATATACTTATAAAAAAATACAGTCTTTCCTCAAATTTTAATGATTCAACCGATTTTTCTGTATTCTCAAAGAAATTCATTCTGACTGACATTTCAGGTGTTTATTCATGATGCAAATGTATGTCATGCTATGCATATGATGCTAAATTAAAAATGAAATTAATTCTACGAAAAATTAAAAAATGCCCGGACAAAATTGGGGTACGACACGGAGGACGAGAGGTCGTGGCGGTTGTGGTTGAGAGTGGTTCCGCATGGATGAGGGAATGAAGAAGAGGAATAGTAGCGTCCTTTTCTTTTTCTTTCATTTTCCTTTCTTTTTTTTAGTTTCTTTTTAGCAGAAAAAAAGGTGATTATTGAGTGTGTTGGAGAGAGTATTTGAGTGGGTCTTTATGAGAGCAGACATGTAACGTTTTCTTTTTATGGTGAGTTGTCCCCCGTGGTCCTCAAAAGTTTTCCTTTCACTCTTTCTTTTCTCGTGACCGTTAGAGGAGAGATCCGTTGGAGTAATTGGTGATACCAGCTGGCAATCACAAGGAATCCAATATGCAACCTTATTATATTTTTTTTTTGAAATTAATCATTATTAAATAAAATATGGTCATCATAAATTTCTAATCAATATTTTAAATTAATAAATTCTAATTACTTTAGTTGAATAATTGAACCAAGAAAGTTAGTGACCGATTATAAATAGAAGTCGGATATAAGTTTATTCGAAAAATTAAATTAAGTGCATTAAAATGATCAGTGCGAAATATACTTATTGAAAAAAAACAGCGTTTCTTTTAATTTTGAAATAAATTTTCATCGGTTAACAAGCTCAAACTGGTCAAAATGCAACCGAAACAGTCGCTGAAAAATATAATGAGCACACCAGGTCGAACTACGTGAACTGTAGATGAGTAATACTGGCGTCTGCAATTTTAATTTTGAAACTTTTTACCCGCTGATTTTGCACGCTCTTGAGAAATGATTTAACCAATTTGTCTGTATTTTCAATAAATTTATTTTGAAAGATATTTTAGGTATTATTCATGATGAAATGCATGTCACGGCGTGCATATGATCTAAATTAAAAAATGAAATCAAATTTACAAAAAAATTAAAAATGCTTGGACAAAATTGGGGTATGACAGTGTCATTGGTCACCGTGCCAATGAATGTAGGAGTTCTAAGAAGAGATGCTTCAATTATGGGAAGATTGGACATCTTACTACTGATTGTAAGAGTAATAATATGACTTGCTTCAACTACGGGGAGTTAGGTCCCATTAGTACTCATTGCCAGAAATCGAAGAAGGTTCATTATGAAGGGAAATTTTTTGCTTTGAATGGGTCAGAGACTACTAGCTGAAACATATTGATTTGAGATACGTGTTTTATTAATGGTATTTTGTTGATTACTATTATTGACACGGGCGCAACATATTCTTTTATTTCGCTTGATTATGCTGAGAGCTTGGGTTTGAAGTTATCTTCTATTGTTGGGAGTATGGTTATTGATACCCCATCTAATGGTTTAGTGACGACTTTATAAACATATTATCATGAATCCAACATAAAATCATGAACTATTTCCAAGCATCACATTCATAGCATCAACGCCAAAAACCATAGTTTTACCTAAAGAAGGAATTTAACAAGGACCCACCTCAAGAGTTAATTGATGATGGAAAGGAGTTGGTTTGGTTGATGATTCCACCTTCTTCAAGTTTTCCTCTTCTTTATTCAAGTTTCTCTTATTTTTTCTTCTCTTCCTTGTTTATATGCTCCACGTTTTCCCTTCCTTGTTTTCTCACTGATAAAGTGAAATGGGCAAGTATGGTTGGTGACAAATAGAAGGAAAATTAGTGGATAAGAAGAGGTAGAAAAATGAGTGGTTGAAAAAGAGAGTTAGTAAAGAAAATATATTAAATGATATTTCTTAAGAATATTTCCTCTATTAGAGCAATTGACTAGTTATTAATGTTACCAAAATGTCCCTTCTTATACTAATTAATAAAAGGTCTGTCTCAAGGAATAATAATTAAGTCAATCTGGGTTAACTAATTACTCTATTTTTGTCCCAATTGACAATTAACAAAGCATATAGGAACTGAGTTGATCTCAACTAACAAAGATTTGAGTATCTAAGGTAACACGGGGTATTACATCCCCCCCCCCCTTAAAAAAATTGTCCTCGAATTGAATGTTTACCTGGAAAAGATGAGGATAAGCTTCTCACATCTCAGACTCCTTCTCCCAAGTAGCTTCGCTCGGATGTGATTCGTCCGACTAAACTTTAACAAGAAGAATCTCCTTATTTCTCAATACTTTTGTTTCATGACCTACAATCCGACTTGGCTGAGGCTAAAAAAGGTCTACTTCTACTTCCACTATATCTGGAAGAACATGCTGAACAAAACCAAGAATGAAGTTTTGAAGTTGAGATACCTGAAAAACATCATGCATCCTAGGAAAAGAAGGTGGTAAGGCTAATCTATAATCTACTTCACCGATCCTTTTAATGATTTGATATGGTCCCACGTATCTTAGATTTAACTTTCATGACTTAAAAGGTCCTTTAAATCTCAACCTTGGAGTAACCTTCAAGAATATATGGTCACCTTCCTCAAATTCTAACGGTATTCTTCTATTATTTGCATAACTTTTCTGACGATATTGAACTTTCTTCACTTTCTCTCAAATCATCCTTATCTTCTCTATGGTCTCTTGAACAATTTTTGGCCCTGAAATTCTTTATTCACCAACTTTTATCCAAAAAAAAGGTGTTATGCATTTCCTCCCATGCAAGGCCTCTTAAGAAGCCATACTGATACTCGCATGGTAAGTATTATTATATGCAAATTCAATCAATGGTAAGATATCCTCCCAATTCCTTCCACTTTTTCAAGCATATAAACTCTTAACATATCTTTCAAGGCCTGAATCATCCTTTCGGTCTAACCGTCTGTCTGAGGATGATTAGACGTACTCAAACACAACTCCGACCCATGGCCTGCTGAAATGCTCCCCAAAATCTCGAAGTAAACTTCATATCTCTATCTGAAACAATACTAGTGGGAAAATCATGCAATCTTACAATCTCTAAAATAAACAACCGTGGGAGATTAATTGCCTTGTAAGTAGTCTTAACGGCTATAAAATGGGATAAATTAGTTAATCGATCCACAATTACCCATATCGAGTCATATCCACCCTGCGTATGCGGTAAACCAACTATAAAGTCCATAAAAATACTATCCCATTTCCACACCGGAATTTCAAGGGGCTGGAACAATCCACCTAGCTTTTGATGTTCAATCTTTACTTGTAGGCACACCACACATTCAGACACATACTCATCAATATCCTTTTTCATACCCGGCCACCAATAGAGAAAAACAAGAGGGGGATGGGGGAGTGAATTGTTTTTACTGACAATGAAAACTTTTAGCAACGTTACACACACAAAGATAAAAGCAAATAACATAGAAGTTTATCCTGGTTCGCTTGAAATTCAAAGCTACTCTAGTCCACCCTGCCAAGGTGATTTCTCCTTCAATAAGGACTTAATCCAATAATCTAGAAAGGTTACAACAAACGTCTAAGAGTTCAACAATCTCTTAGCCCTCTCAAGTCTACAGACTTCACATGTCACTTGAGGAATTACAACAACTATTGAGAATTACAAGAATGTGTTTGATGCTTCTAGATAAACAAAACGAATGATCAATAATCACACTAAGAGCAACAACTCGTGTGTGATAACTGAATTTTAAGATGACAAGAATTTAGTATATGATTTTAAAATGTATGTGTATAATTCTTGAGTGAAAGCTTCGTATTTCCGTATGATGATAGCGAGGTCTATATATAGTGCTTGAAGATGATATCGTTGGAGAGAGCATTGATGGTGATATCTTGCCAATTATGGGACTTAATGACATTAATTTTCTTGTCCTTTCCATAGCAGTCTTGGAGTGTAGTCAATACCATCCATATATAGATCCATACCATACTTAGTTTTCTTCTTCGTTTAGTTTCTGATTTTGATTAGTCAGATGATCTGTTGGGCGTGAATTAGAGTGAGCGGAGTTCAGAGCCTTTAGGTAGCACTTGTATTCTTCATATAGTTTGTTTATTGATTGGTCTTCAGAGTCAACTTGAATGATCTTCAGATAGAATGTCTTCAGATGTAAGGATCTTTAGTGTTTTCATATGTAGAATCTTCAGATGTCTTCAGATGCAGAGTTTCCAGTGTCTTCAGATGAACTTCAATGACAAATTCTATGAGTGATTCTTTTAGACATGCTTGTGATCAGCGTCATATATGATTTATACATTTTTGAATCAGTTATTCTGGACTTTGTTTGTCGTTAGATAGTGCTTCATCAGATTCAGTTTGCCTTAGAGTCCTGCACACTTAGAGAATTTATTAGGGTACCAAATTGTCTCATGCTTTGTTATCATCAAAACTTAGAGATATATTGCAGAACCAAAATCTTGTTCTAACAATCTCCCTCTTTTTGATGATGACAAAAACTTCAAACAATTGATGAAATGATGGTACTTCACAAGATAAAGAGGAAAATAACTCAGAGTCAGATACAATATGACTCCCCTTGAGATTGGCAAGCTCCCCCTAAGTTTGGTACTTAGAGAGTTTAGAGTTTCTTATCAGATCCTCTTATGTTGCTTAGTTTGTATCTCAGTTTTCCTTGTTCAGATACATCCTATAAGAACAATTTAGACTTCGCAATCTATTTAAAATGTTAGCATCTAAGCAGCGTATTGTGAGACTTAGATATTAATTTCATCATAAGGCTCTTTATTTATTTCTCCCCCTTTTTGCCAGACTCAAAAAAGATCATAGTAAGAAAAAAAACATGTAGAGCAAAAAAAAGTTTCATTAGATACATTGAGAGAGATACAGAGAAGAAGAAGGCCTTAGAGGCAAAAACACTTAGAGCAACAAAAAACAAACAGAAAATCCTAGGGTGCCTAAGTGTTTGGAGGAGAAGGCATCCTCTGAAGCAACTAGGTGAGAAGATTCTAGATGATGGAGTTAACTAAATCTTGTTTGTCGAGTCTGGCTCTCGCAAGTTGTTGTTCCTTCTGAAGTTCTTCTAGAATCTGGAGTACCAACGGAGCAATGTCAGATGTTGATGACTCACCTCGAGTCAGATCAACTTCAGTATATTTTGTAGCTTCCTCTATAGCAATGTGTGCTGCTTCTACAACGTCAGCTTTAGCTTTAGCTTCAGCTTCTACAGTAGCAGCCTCAGCGGCAGCTTTTCCTTAACTTCTTTTCTGGCCTTCTCTTCAGCTTCTATCCTAGCCTTTGCTTCAGCTTCCTGGTTTTCATCTTCAGTGTGAGCTCACAACCTTCCCAGATAAGATTGGAGATGAGTGCGTGGGCAAGAAGCCCCGTTGTATTTCTCAAAAGTAGGGGGTTTGAACTTGTGAGGGATCCTTACTCCCTGAACCAGAGCAAGATTGGTGACATCAAAACCTAAGGAATTTTGAGACTCCAAAGATTTGAGCTTCTCAGCAAGCTCACCCATACGGCGAGTGGTCTCGAGGGCCTTGTCGTGCAAAGAAAATTGATCATACTGACAATCTTCAGTAACGGGGTGTCCGTTAATCCGAATCCCTTGATTCACATTGTACCTTCCGCCAATACCATTCCCAACATTTCCCGTGTTGCCAACATTACCCGGGTTTCCATCAACATTTGCGTTACTCGCGTTTCCAGTGTTCACAGGGTTATCAGCGTTCCCAGGTTACCAGGGTTCCCAGGGTTTCCCTCAGCATTTGATATCTCCACCTCTGGATCGGGCCTCGGTTTCTCAACCAATTCCCTCAGCTTTTCCTGGCCTTCTGCCATACCAGTGATCAATGTCATGAACTGATCCATCCTTTCACGCATACCAACCAGCTCTTTCTGTACCTGGTCCATCGCTAGTTGCGGACGATTTTCCTTTGTCGGGTACCTGTGAACTCGCTTGGGACCAATAACTGCCTGATACAGGGAACAAACTTTAGACACTGCGGTGACACCTGCAAAACAGACAAGGGTTAATATGCATGGTATGCGATGCACTGCTTATTCGATTTTAAGGCCCCCCCTTAAAAAGGGAATACCCTGCAAATGAATAAGCATGAGATGTTGGATGCAAATATGCAGATGATGTTATGCAATGCAATGGCATGTCAATCAGAATTGTTGGATCCGCTTGAACATCTGTCAGGTTGCACTGCCTGGAGAGAAATTAAGAGGATCAAGCAAAGCACACCAAACAAAGGTCATGGGATGGATCATGTTATCCTTAATATCAACCATCCATTTTTGGTGGATTATGGTTTACACCTTATCAACACCCAAGTTTCATTGATATTAAGGATACCTGAACGAATCAACCATGAATCAAGGGTTTGTTGCAAGTCACGAGCATGGAGTTTAGGTTAAGAACCACCCAAAGGGAGTGTACTAAGGTTTAAACCTGCCAAACATTTTCTACAAAAGGTTCCCATAGTCATAATCCCATCTTTCGGATATTATCGGAGGAACGACTACTCGTATTCCAAAAATATTCTCAAGAGAGACTCTTATGAATGTAGTATCGCGTAACAATTGTATCAAATCTTACACTTGAACGACTTTCGCACTACGTCCTACGAATAGGCCAAGATGGGTTTGGTAAACTAAGGTCCTTGGCTTCTAAGGTCTATATTGGAAAAAGTAATGTCTAACCACAACTTACTTGTGTGACATTATTGATCCCAACATGACCTCCACCAAGTGAATGGGCTTGCAGGTCAACTTGCTAAGGAATAACTCCACACAAGTCAACAAGACTATGCCATTCTCCTATCCTAAGTGCACTCGAGTTCGGGTATAGAACTCATCTCACAAACAGAACCAGCAGATACGACAATCATATGTACACAATGCAATAAAGCAGGTAAATGCTGAAAGATAAATAATTGTACAAAAGAATAAACACCCAATAAACAAACAACCTACAAAAGCTAGGAGGGACTCGCTTAGGGAAACCGGGTCCCCAGCAGAGTCGCCAGTTGTCGCAACCTGAAAAATGGAATGCGAAAAAAAACAACCGGCGAAGAAAGACAGGAGAGTCGCCACCGTGCGTTATTTATCCCAAAGGAGGGAAAGGAAACGCTCGAAGTAAACCTGGAAAAAGGAAAGGACAAGACAGGGTCTCGCAACCAAATCTTGGGTTCGGGAGTCGATTATGCGAAGGGAAGGTATTAGCACCCCTACGCATCCGTAGTACTCTACGGGATCCACTTTTGTAGTTCTTGTCTAAAGGGTGTGGGTTTATCTAATGTGTTATTTACTAAAAAAAAGGGGTCAAAAGAAAATGACTCGCACGGATGTCGCATCCGCTGCATACGTATCTCATTTGAATATGAGAATCAGAGTCTTCGTAGCTTGGCTACCTAGGGGTTAATGGTAATTGTGCTCGCTAAGACATCGCGTCTTATGTCTACGTATCTCATCTAGAATGAGAATCAGAGCAAGCCGTAGCTCGGCTAACTACGGGGTTATGGATTGGGTTTTGGACGAACGACGTTACTACGCAATCTACCGGATGCTCGACCTTTGGAGACTTACTCGCCTGTAGTAGAAGGAGTTAACGTGTTCTTAGGAGAAGAAAAATCAATGAGTTGGTAGGGTTAGGGATGCTCATGCAAAAAGGCAGTCCTTGGACGAAGGAACCTGTAAAAAAAAACACAAAAACATTGCCTCCTATCGAGGTCTTCCAGCTAGGAAAGCAGTAAAATGCGGGAAAAATGTAAAAGTACCACACGGATAAAGATCCGAGGTAACAACAATTAAAGGAACGATAAACCCTGAGATCCATCCAAGCTAACATCATCAAAGAAAGTGGGTCAGTATAGGTAATCAGAATGAACCTCCAGGGGGTATCCCACAAATAAAGTGGAATACCAGGCAAACCGTCTCTACAAGAGTCATATGAGCCCTCATAAAACAAAACTCAACAAACAGGTTAGAGAAACAAAACAGGGTAATCAAGAGTTGCCCCCAAATCAAAATGTAACCACATGAATCATGCCCTTTCAATTCACAAAAAGCTCACAAAAAGCAACCAAGGGTAGGAGGCCTAAACCTCTTGTCAAACACATGCATCAAAAGGGTATCAAATTCACCCATAATACCTCATACATTTAGAGCATTCAAATTAAAGGCATAAAGATGATGGATATAGGGCAAACCTGATTGGAGAGATTGATTGAAATTGAGTTGCACCCGTGAGGTTTACAAAACAATCTTTAGGGTTTATGTGAGGCAAAAGTGATTCTGTGCAGTTAAGTTCCCTTGTTCAGATACATCCTATAAGAACAATTTAGACTTCGCAATCTATTTAAAATGTTAGCATCTAAGCAGCGTATTGTGAGACTTAGATATTAATTTCATCATAAGGCTCTTTATTTATTTCTCCCCCTTTTTGCCAGACTCAAAAAAGATCATAGTAAGAAAAAAAACATGTAGAGCAAAAAAAAGTTTCATTAGATACATTGAGAGAGATACAGAGAAGAAGAAGGCCTTAGAGGCAAAAACACTTAGAGCAACAAAAAACAAACAGAAAATCCTAGGGTGCCTAAGTGTTTGGAGGAGGAGGCATCCTCTGAAGCAACTAGGTGAGAAGATTCTAGATGATGGAGTTAACTAAATCTTGTTTGTCGAGTCTGGCTCTTGCAAGTTGTTGTTCCTTCTGAAGTTCTTCTAGAATCTGGAGTACCAACGGAGCAATGTCAGATGTTGATGACTCACCTCGAGTCAGATCAACTTCAGTATATTTTGTAGCTTCCTCTATAGCAATGTGTGCTGCTTCTACAACGTCAGCTTTAGCTTTAGCTTCAGCTTCTACAGTAGCAGCCTCAACGGCAGCTTTTCCTTAACTTCTTTTCTGGCCTTCTCTTCAGCTTCTATCCTAGCCTTTGCTTCAGCTTCCTGGTTTTCATCTTCAGTGTGAGCTCACAACCTTCCCAGATAAGATTGGAGATGAGTGCGTGGGCAAGAAGCCCCGTTGTATTTCTCAAAAGTAGGGGGTTTGAACTTGTGAGGGATCCTTACTCCCTGAACCAGAGCAAGATTGGTGACATCAAAACCTAAGGAATTTTGAGACTCCAAAGATTTGAGCTTCTCAGCAAGCTCACCCATACGGCGAGTGGTCTCGAGGGCCTTGTCGTGCAAAGAAAATTGATCATACTGACAATCTTCAGTAACGGGGTGTCCGTTAATCCGAATCCCTTGATTCACATTGTACCTTCCGCCAATACCATTCCCAACATTTCCCGTGTTGCCAACATTACCCGGGTTTCCATCAACATTTGCGTTACTCGCGTTTCCAGTGTTCACAGGGTTATCAGCGTTCCCAGGTTACCAGGGTTCCCAGGGTTTCCCTCAGCATTTGATATCTCCACCTCTGGATCGGGCCTCGGTTTCTCAACCAATTCCCTCAGCTTTTCCTGGCCTTCTGCCATACCAGTGATCAATGTCATGAACTGATCCATCCTTTCACGCATACCAGCCAGCTCTTTCTGTACCTGGTCCATCGCTAGTTGCGGACGATTTTCCTTTGTCGGGTACCTGTGAACTCGCTTGGGACCAATAACTGCCTGATACAGGGAACAAACTTTAGACACTGCGGTGACACCTGCAAAACAGACAAGGGTTAATATGCATGGTATGCGATGCACTGCTTATTCGATTTTAAGGCCCCCCCTTAAAAAGGGAATACCCTGCAAATGAATAAGCATGAGATGTTGGATGCAAATATGCAGATGATGTTATGCAATGCAATGGCATGTCAATCAGAATTGTTGGATCCGCTTGAACATCTGTCAGGTTGCACTGCCTGGAGAGAAATTAAGAGGATCAAGCAAAGCACACCAAACAAAGGTCATGGGATGGATCATGTTATCCTTAATATCAACCATCCATTTTTGGTGGATTATGGTTTACACCTTATCAACACCCAAGTTTCATTGATATTAAGGATACCTGAACGAATCAACCATGAATCAAGGGTTTGTTGCAAGTCACGAGCATGGAGTTTAGGTTAAGAACCACCCAAAGGGAGTGTACTAAGGTTTAAACCTGCCAAACATTTTCTACAAAAGGTTCCCATAGTCATAATCCCATCTTTCGGATATTATCGGAGGAACGACTACTCGTATTCCAAAAATATTCTCAAGAGAGACTCTTATGAATGTAGTATCGCGTAACAATTGTATCAAATCTTACACTTGAACGACTTTCGCACTACGTCCTACGAATAGGCCAAGATGGGTTTGGTAAACTAAGGTCCTTGGCTTCTAAGGTCTATATTGGAAAAAGTAATGTCTAACCACAACTTACTTGTGTGACATTATTGATCCCAACATGACCTCCACCAAGTGAATGGGCTTGCAGGTCAACTTGCTAAGGAATAACTCCACACAAGTCAACAAGACTATGCCATTCTCCTATCCTAAGTGCACTCGAGTTCGGGTATAGAACTCATCTCACAAACAGAACCAGCAGATACGACAGTCATATGTACACAATGCAATAAAGCAGGTAAATGCTGAAAGATAAATAATTGTACAAAAGAATAAACACCCAATAAACAAACAACCTACAAAAGCTAGGAGGGACTCGCTTAGGGAAACCGGGTCCCCAGCAGAGTCGCCAGTTGTCGCAACCTGAAAAATGGAATGCGAAAAAAAACAACTGGCGAAGAAAGACAGGAGAGTCGCCACCGTGCGTTATTTATCCCAAAGGAGGGAAAGGAAACGCTCGAAGTAAACCTGGAAAAAGGAAAGGACAAGACAGGGTCTCGCAACCAAATCTTGGGTTCGGGAGTCGATTATGCGAAGGGAAGGTATTAGCACCCCTACGCATCCGTAGTACTCTACGGGATCCACTTTTGTAGTTCTTGTCTAAAGGGTGTGGGTTTATCTAATGTGTTATTTACTAAAAAAAAGGGGTCAAAAGAAAATGACTCGCACGGATGTCGCATCCGCTGCATACGTATCTCATTTGAATATGAGAATCAGAGTCTTCGTAGCTTGGCTACCTAGGGGTTAATGGTAATTGTGCTCGCTAAGACATCGCGTCTTATGTCTACGTATCTCATCTAGAATGAGAATCAGAGCAAGCCGTAGCTCGGCTAACTACGGGGTTATGGATTGGGTTTTGGACGAACGACGTTACTACGCAATCTACCGGATGCTCGACCTTTGGAGACTTACTCGCCTGTAGTAGAAGGAGTTAACGTGTTCTTAGGAGAAGAAAAATCAATGAGTTGGTAGGGTTAGGGATGCTCATGCAAAAAGGCAGTCCTTGGACGAAGGAACCTGTAAAAAAAAAACACAAAAACATTGCCTCCTATCGAGGTCTTCCAGCTAGGAAAGCAGTAAAATGCGGGAAAAATGTAAAAGTACCACACGGATAAAGATCCGAGGTAACAACAATTAAAGGAACGATAAACCCTGAGATCCTTCCAAGCTAACATCATCAAAGAAAGTGGGTCAGTATAGGTAATCAGAATGAACCTCCAGGGGGTATCCCACAAATAAAGTGGAATACCAGGCAAACCGTCTCTACAAGAGTCATATGAGCCCTCATAAAACAAAACTCAACAAACAGGTTAGAGAAACAAAACAGGGTAATCAAGAGTTGCCCCCAAATCAAAATGTAACCACATGAATCATGCCCTTTCAATTCACAAAAAGCTCACAAAAAGCAACCAAGGGTAGGAGGCCTAAACCTCTTGTCAAACACATGCATCAAAAGGGTATCAAATTCACCCATAATACCTCATACATTTAGAGCATTCAAATTAAAGGCATAAAGATGATGGATATAGGGCAAACCTGATTGGAGAGATTGATTGAAATTGAGTTGCACCCGTGAGGTTTACAAAACAATCTTTAGGGTTTATGTGAGGCAAAAGTGATTCTGTGCAGTTAAGTTCCCTTCAGGGTTTGGAGGCTGCTATGAGTTCTCTGTCAGGTTTCTCTCCAGGTTTTGTCCAGGGTTTTGCTCCAAGGAAACCTCAGAGTGTTTTGCTTTTCTTCCTTTTTCTGTCTGTTCTCCCTCTTTTATAACCTGATTTTCATGGCTTAGTGGGCTCAAATGAGAGAGGTCCAAGTCCAAGATTTTTCTATTATATTTTATTTATTTAATTAATTATTTTTTTTTCTTTTTTTTCTTTCTCTTTTTTCTTTTTTTTTCTTTTTTCTTTTTTTTTCTTTTCTTTTTTTCTTTTTATTTTTTTCGTTTTTTTTTTCCGAAACGCGTGGGCTTCGCCTAGCGAGCATGACAGTTCATGAACAAACTTTTACTCCTTCAAGATTAACGTTTTGACTGATGAATAGACCCCTGTTGGAAGTAACTCAAGTCTTTCCCTTGTGTTGACTGATCATCTAAATAGAACCCACAAAGTGTCCTGGATGATGTTCAAGTTTCTTGGAGCTAATCCCGATTGACATGATGAAATGCAATGTATCTAATGTTAAATGACCTAAAAATGAATGCGTGAATAAGGAGGGCAAATTTTGGGGTGTTACAGCTGCCCCTATTCAGTCATCAGCTAACCCGAGCAGGATGAAAGCGAACAGCTTATTAGACAAACAGGGTGAGCTGTGATTGAATACCAAAGACAGACCGAAAATTTGCACTCTGAGAACCCCACAAAAATGCTGAAATACACCGCGCTTTTTATTTCTCTTCCGATCCTCTGGCTGAATCTGAATCAGTCTTCTGACTTAATCTGGAGTTTCGATCCTCTGGATGAATCTATACTCAATTTAGTCCTCTGGTTGGATGTTAATTTTGATCCTCGGGCTGGATACGGTTTCAATCTTCTGGCTAGATCTTCTTCGATCTTCTGGCTAGATCTTCTTCGATCTTCTGGCTAGATCTCCTTTGTTTCGATTCTCTGGCTGAATCTATTTTCTTTGATTCTCTGGCTGAATCTACTTCGATCTTCTGGCTAGATGTGAATTGTTTCGATTCTCTGGCTGAATCTATTTCGATCTTCTGGCTAGATCTTCTTCGATCTTCTGGCTAGATCTCCTTTGTTTCGATTCTCTGGCTGAATCTATTTTCTTTGATTCTCTGGCTGAATCTACTTCGATCTTCTGGCTAGATCTGAATTGTTTCGATTCTCTGGCTGAATCTATTTCCGATCTTCGGGCTAGACCTGACTTCGATCTTCTGGCTAGATCTTCTATGATCTTCTGGCTAGATCTGAATTGTTTCGATTCTCTGGCTGAATCTATTTCGATCTTCTGGCTAGATCTGAATTGTTTTGATGATAAATTCCCATCATCAGGATCTCGCATCTGGGGCATGCGCTGGTTGAATCTCTTTCGAAATCTACAGTCTTCATGTTAGATATGCAGCTTCGAGAATATCCCACTTTTGGGCTTCGTACATATTCTTCAGGCTAGAACATGTTATAACGACTCTTCGATTAGACTTTGTTTTTTTAATGCGATCCGCGGGCTGGATCCTCTTGTAGGTTGATTTTCTGCTGAACTGTCAATCTATTCCTCCAGCTGGCTTGCTGGGGAAATAACGCTCGTAGTCGACTCTCTGGCTGAATCTTCGAAATGACCCTCAGGCTGGATTTCTGGAAAATGATTCTCAGGCTGAATCTTCGAAATGACCCTCATGCTGGGTCACACACACACTTGATCCTCTGGCCGAATCTCATGACTTTGGTTGTAAAGTAATTTTTCAGTTTGCTTTGAAGAACCTGTTTATCAGCTTTTGTGTATGTTTGATATGTATGCAAATGCAAATGCAAATGTTATGCATGGTGCAAAAGAAAAAAGAAATCTTCCTGGGGAAGCAACTCTGGCAGGGAGCGGATCACTGTATCAATCCTTGAATGCTTTGTGGGGAACGATCCGGCTGCCGGGACTGGGGAGCCACCGAAAATAAATCGGCCTTTTTTGAAAAGTTGACCTTGCTGGGGAAGTATCAACTATGGAAATTTTGCTTGGCGAGGCTCTGCGAGGAGAGTCTGTGAGGAAAGCACTTCCTGGGGAAATGTCGTAGGAATCGACCTTTGCTGGGGATATGAACTTGCTAATCGTCCTCAGGCTGGGGATTAAAACAAATATGTTAAAAAAATAATCTGTTGGGGACGAGATGAACACTGGGAACACCACCCTCTTGGCTGTTGGGTATGCGACTACTCCGCTGTTGCTGGGAAGATACAGTCTGGCACTGTCGACTCCGCTGGGGATATACAGTCTAGATACTGTCAACTTTACTGGGGATATATAGTCTGGATACTGTCAACTCTACTGGGAACCTGCTCTGCAGAGGAGAGGCTTTGTCAACCGCTTGGGGTGAGGATTCATGACTTGGCATCCGGTTCCTGTGACCTGTAACAGAAAAATACACGTATGCCCCGGGGAATTACTCGGTTTGAATTCACCGTCCGGGATTAAGCACATTCAAAGCAATTTTGACTGTTTTCCTGCGCAAGTCATCTGCAAAAGCCACCATTACATTCAGATGCAATATGTTTCCTCAAGAATTCAGACATCTTTTGCAAACAAACTGATAAATGAAAAGTAAAGAGGCTTTTTAACTGAATTATTCGACTTTTGTTGGTTGAAAAATTTGTGCCAGTAATAGGCGAGTACATCAGGGAGCTGATCCCTGGAAAGAGGTGATCGCTATAAATTGAACAAGAGAAACTATCCTAATGGCAATGTGGAAACGGGGTCCCACCGAGTTTCGACTCTGCTATGGCTCGTATGTCCTCAAGACGCTCTGCTCATCTTGCTTTGTGAAGTGGATGATTAGTCGATCTTTTACCTTCGAAGATTGTCGGATTTGAATGAAACGGTGATATAACACGGATGAACTCAGATCGCAATTATTCGCTTATTCCCTAACTTTTGCCTGGATCGCCCTTTTGGGTTTTCAATCCACCGGGATACCCATTTTTTCCTGAGCCACCCTTTCGGGTTTTCGACTCACCGGGTGTACATTTTTTTATTTTTATATCTCTAATTTTTGCCCGAACCTCTTTATTCTTTTCTTTTGGTTCGTCGGGATGCCCCTTTTTGCCTGGACTCTTCTTTTTATTGTCCATCGGGTCTATTTTATGCAAAGTATTTTTTAACTGCGTCTGAATTGACAGGGGACGGGAAGTCTTCGCCCTCCATGGTTGTTAGCATCAGAGCTCCGCCAGAGAAAACTCTTTTAACCACGTATGGACCCTCGTTGTTCGGTGTCCATTTGCCCCTGTGATCTGTGTTGGGAGGAATAATTCTTTTGAGTACCAATTCACCGACTCGATACTCCCGAGGGCGCACTTTCTGATCAAACGCTTTCTTCGTCCGTCTCTGATATAGTTGGCCATGGCATATAGCTGCTAGTCTCTTTTCCTCAACTAGGCTTAGCTGATTGTATCGAGAACGGACCCATTCTGCTTCGTCCGGCTTTATTGTTGGTGCAGGGAAAAGTTATTCTGGCACAAAATAGCATATGAACCCCCTCCGGTGTGATCAACACTGCACCAACTCCGCGACCATTGACATTGACCGCCCCATCAAACATCATAATCCATTTGGATTCAGGGTCAGGCCCCTCCTCCGGGAGTGGTTCCTCGCAATCTTTCGATTTGAGAAACATGATGTCCTCATCAGGAAAGTCGAACCTCATAGATTGGTAATCATCAATCGGTTGCGCGACAAGATAGTCTGACAAGACACTTCCTTTGATGGCTTTTTGTGAAGTGTATTGGATGTCATACTCAGTCAGCATCATTTACCACCTAGCAACCCTGCTGGCTTTTCAAAAATATACTTGACTTGATCCATCTTTGATATCAATAGAGTCGTGTGAGTCAACATATACTGTCTTAGTCGGCGAGCAGCCCATGCCAAAGCGCGGCAAGTTTTCTCGAGCAGTGAGTATCTTTGTTCACAGTCGGTAAACTTTTTGCTAAAGTAGTATACTGCATGCTCTTTTCGACCTGACTCGTCATGTTGACCGAGCACACAACCCATTGACCTTTCTAACACAGTCAAGTACATGATCAACGGTCTTTTCCTCTCGGCCTGTAGACTGGCCCCGATCTTGATCTCTTTCTTGTCGTCTTCGGTACCAATGTTGATGGTCTCGACCACCTCCTGATAAGGTGTGATAGCTCGGTCCTCCTGTTTCAACAACCTGGCTAACTCCTCAGGCAATTCACAATCTTCCTCAACCCCTTCTTCGGCTTGATAGATAGGATTGTTGAAGTCATACTTGGCCATAGCAGTTTCGTTAGTAGTGAGATCCGGGTGATCAGTTTTACGAGGTGTTTTTTGGAAATAAAAACAAAAAAGAAACATGAAAAAGAAACATTGTCGTTTTTGTAAAAGTAAAAATAATTGAAAGAAAGAGAACACAAAATTGTTTGCAAAAGCTATCCTTTATTGATGATGAAAATAATTGCGAAATGTAACTAAATGGATGGCCCTACAGATGAGTCATTACACCTTGGTCAAAGTGTAAGACTTTGTTATGCATGTGATAAAAGGAAAACAATAAAAATTACTCCTTCAGTAGAGTAAACCGGACGACTTTTTCAGAAGACCAATTGTCGATCTTTTCTCCTGGGACAGACGGGCGAATCCAGCTATCTGAGTCACAATCACTGTCAGCCTTGTCTTCATCTGCAGCATTGACGGTGTGGGGAGAAACCAAACCCCCGCTGGAGAACGTACCGGCTTCATTCTTCTGAGATCCCGGAGTATACCCCAATCCAAACTTGTCTTCTTTTATGATTGGCTCCACAAATTTGCCCCAACCTTGGGCATTACCAGCCTTAACCACTTCAACAACTTGCTTGTATGAAGAGATAGAAGTCCCGACCTTCTCAGACTCAGGTGAAAAGACAGTTTCGGGCGCGACCTCACTGAGGTTTATGGCTTCGAAGCCTTGACACAACATCTCATGCATCTCGCCATCCATCTCCACATACTTAAACGTAGACAGGTGGCTAACAAAAATATCCTCTTCACCACAGACGGTGACGATCTGACATTCTAGTCCATATTTGAGCTTCTGGTGGAGAGTAGAAGTAACAGCACCGGCAGCATGAATCCAGGGTCGACCTAGCAAACAACTATAGGCAGGCTGGATATCCATCACATAAAAGGTACTCTTGAATACCTGCGGTCCAATCTTAACTGGCAACTCAACTTCGCCACAAACAGCTCGCTTAGAGCCATCAAAAGCCCTTACAACTAAATTACTCGGCCTCGGGGTGGCGTCATCGCAATCCAAATTCGTTAAGGCTTTCTTTGGGAGAACATTCAGAGAAGAACCTATATCAACCAAAACATGGGAAAGCACCGTCCCTTTGCATTCCATTGTGATATGCAAGGCTTTGTTGTGATTCCTGCCCTCAGATGTTAGGTCATAATCGATGAAACCTAGCGCATGGCTAGTGTGTACATTCGAAACTATCGACTCCAGCTGGTCAACAGTTATCTCTGGGGGAACATAAGCCATATTCAGTACTTTCAACAAGGTGTAACACCTCAAAATTTGCCCTCCTCTCTTGGGACTAGCTTAGCATATTGCATTTCATCTTGTAGGACATTAGTCATTGCATCTTTGCATATCATGTGGAAACATAAGCAAGTCATCCTCCTAAGTCTTGTTCAGAAGATAAAGAGGGTAAAAGATTCGAGCTTGAGGGCCTCATGAATTGATCACTAGCCATCTGAGGGTTTGGGCTTCAATTAGGGTTTCTTGGTTCCTCAAGGAGATTGGGTATTATCTTGGTTGAAAGGGTACATCACCATCATCATGGTCTTATCATCATCACCAAGAGGTTCATTGTGCCTGATCATTTTCCTTGGGATTAGGGTTTTGACCTCTGGTCAACCCTAATCAGTTGTATTATGCCAATCAGGGTTTGCAAGGAGATGGGGTCTTTCATTGAGATGGGGATAATCACATGGTTTTATTGAGCTTGTAGAAGCTAGGGTTTCATTTTGGAGCCATTTCATCAGGAGATTGAGGCTCAAGTTCATCTGTGCATGACCAAGTCATCTATCAATTGAAAAAAGTCAACCAAAAGTCAACTGTTGGATTTGGAGGAGGGAAGTGGTTAGAAATACTTCATTCATGTTCAAACGAGTCTCATTTGACATTTCAAACATCAACATTGAAGAATTTGAGGTCAGATGAAAAGTTTCCAAAAATAGAAAGTGACTTGTAATTCAAAATTGCCAAAAATGGAAAGGTTTTCTCCTCAAGATTACATTATCCAAAATGCTTCAAATGAAACTTTGTCCAACATGAAAGTTGTAGATCTTGTTCTCCCATTTCCAAAAAGTCCAAGAACATGAATTTCTCATGTCTGGTTAAAAAGATATGGATCAATCATTGCCAAGTGAATTTGAACTTCAAGAATGCATAACTTTTAAACCATAAGTCCAAATGGAGTGGTTCTTTTTGCAACATTTCTTTCTTGACATGCACTATCCAATTCATGCATCATATGCCATGCATTTTGATCACAAAAATATTTGGTTTTCCATTTGAATTTTGGAGGGAAATTCCAAATTCAAAAATTATGCATTGTTTCCACTTTCCACCACTTGCCTTTGGTTCAAAACAGAGTTTGAAGTGAATTGGAGCCAAAAAACGTGCATTGTTCCATTGGTCATTACATGTATAAGGTGCATTTGCAAATTGACATCCACACCTCATTTTCATTAATCCCTTGGCATTTGGTCTAAGCATGTTTAACAAACTTGATTAACAGATCATATATAAGCTAAATCATAACAGAAAATTGGATTAACACTTCATAATTCTCAGATCATATATCAACTCAGTTCGATTCTCTCATGCAGCATAATTTCCAAAGCCTTTTGCATTTTATTCCATCCATTCATGCTATGCTTCATCATTCATTTTTATTTTTTCTCCACTTCAAAAATTCATAAATAAATGATTAATGATCCAAATAACCTGGGAATTTTTGCATTGTTCTCCTCATTATGTCTACTATTTTTTGAGCATTTTTCCAGAAATTGTGCACGGTTGAGAAATATTTTGGCTTAGGGTTTGTGTATGCATGTGCTTTTTGAACCTTGCTTTCCATTTGCTTTGTGAAATGATGAGTTTTCATCTAATGCTTTTGAAATTTGGTATGCTTAAACTAGACATCTTGCTGGACATTTTGGTGTTGAGTTTGCATTTTTAGCATTTATGGTTGTTGAGATATGATCTGGTTGATGTAGGTGTGACAATGTGTGTCACACCTTTGCTTGCTCATCTTGATGAATTTCTTTGCCATGCCAAATGAACTCCAAATGATGTGATCTTTTGCATGTTGCTTCCTCTGGGTGTTAGGATTGCTCATGAAGTTTTGTGGAATTTTTGGACTCATTTCTTATTTGTTTGGGATTTCTCTTTCTAGATTACTATTTGTGAGCTTTTGAATAGTCTTGAAATTCCATGATTTGTGAAATGCTGGTTGTGTATCCTATGAATGTGAAATTTTGCACATCGTTTCTAGGCATACTGAAGTTTATTGTGGCTTTGGTTTGAGGTCTTTACCATTTGTCAATTATTTTTTAGGCTTGTGCTAAGTTGATGTAGCATATTGTGCCCTATTTGAGCTTGTTTTGCTTACCTTGACTTTATGAATTTGATTACTATGCTTAACCTTGTCCAAATGCCTTGATTTTTGGTGTGTTGATCATGTTGTGTGTTTTGTTTAGCCATGATTTTGCTTGAGATTTATTGAGTCATTTTGGAATTAATGTGCATTTGTTCATTCTGTTGCCTCAATGTGGTTTCAATTTGCATGCCTTGCCATGATTGATTTGTGAAATAAATTTGGTTGATGCTATTGACATGAGACCTTTTGGATGATGTTCTTAATTGGTTGAGTTTGATTCATGTCAATTTTCATGTTCTGTTTTGAATTATTTCTCCTTCTTTGACCCTAGGCCTTGTCCTAGTGGTTGGTGCTTATGTTTGAGCTTTGTTTTCAGGATAAGAAGCATATGGCCTTGGGAAGATTGGTTCACATTGCTTAAGCTGGTTTGTTTGGTTGATGTTGACTAATCTTGACTTGTTTTGTAGGTCGCTTTTAGCTCATTTGAGTTGAGCTTGTGCCTTGCACATGGTTGCTTTGCTTGTTTGACAATGTCTGTTGACTGTGGACTATTAACTGTCTGTTTGACTTTTTGAGTTGTATACTAATTGAGTTGGATTGTTTTCAGGTACATTAGTTGCTTAAGTTCATTTTGAACTTGCTTTTGCTTTGCTTGGTTGCTTAACCATTTGAGGTATAACTCACTGACTTCATGTAGTCTGGAAGACCTGTCCTTTTACTTGGGATGGCACCTGTCTGAAGTCCTCCTTAAGAGGCAATGCTTGTGTTTATTTATCTTTGTGCCAAGCAGGAAAAGACCTTTGATAAGGCAATTGGCAGATAAAAGAGATGTGTAGTCCATCTCCTGCTACTCAGTGTGTCATCCACTTTGCTCACACACCTTGTGTTGATGCATTGTGGATATTAACCCAAGATCTTTGTTGAGTCAGTCACATGTGGATAGAAGAGTTCCTGCTTTCTGAACTCCCACACTTTCATTTGTCTGAAGCTCTCCCAGGCTAGGGATAAGAGCTGTGAGGCACACCCCTCACTTCCCATTTCATCTGCTTCACCCTAACTCTCAATGTTAGGGTTAAGAGCTAACATCACCCGATTCCAGTTGGCTTGTGTTTCACAGTCTAACCTTGTGTGAGCCCACTTTGTTTGTATATAGTGTGTGCTAATTGTGTGTATGCTTGCTTTGCTTTGCCTGTTTAGGATAGCTTGCTGCCTGTGCAAGTTAGATAGAAACCTCAACCTAGGACCATTGTGGATTACATGATAACTATTAGGCTCGAATCAGTCTCCCTTCTAGTTTGTCATTTCCCAGTCTTTGGTTAGGAGAAGGTTTCTCCCCTGTTAAGGGGAACTATGTTGCCCTGATCCTCATACCAGATGAGGTACGTAGGCAGGAGGTCGTACGAGATCTCTCCGGCCACCCTTTTTCTTTTTGTGTGTGTTTGCTTGACAGTTATTAGGCTCGAGTTCCAGACTCCCTATTAACTTGTTTGTGTGTTAACCTTCTTGTGTGTGTAGGAGATGGATGTAAGCCCAGCGATTGGAATTCCATATCCTATTGTTGTGTGCTTGGAGTCCGATATAAGTCCAGCAATTGGCATTTGGTTTCCAGTGTGGGTTTGTTTGGTTCGGAGTCTGATGTAAGTCCAGCGATTGACATTCGGTTTCCATGTTTGCCTGTGTGCGTGTGTTTTGTTTGGTGTGCGTGAGCCGAACTACGGTAGCTCTGATTCTCATTCCAGATGAGATACGTAGGCATAGGATGCGATATCCTAGCGAGCCCGTTCCCCTCTTCTCCCACCTGTGTTGTTTCCAGTGTGTGTGTGTGTGATGTTTGTGAGCAGTTTTAGCAACCTTTCTTCTATTCTTTTGAGCGTGGATCCCGTCGAGTACGACAGATGCGTAGGGGTGCTAATACCTTCCCTTCGCATAACCGACTCCCGATCACATCTCTCTTTGGTCGCGAGACCATGTCTTTTCCAGATTTACTTCGAGCGTTTCCTTTCCCTCTTTTGGGATAAATAACGCACGGTGGCGGCTCTGTTTGTTTTGTTTTTAGCCCGCCGGTTGTTTTTCGCGGATGCGACAGCTGGCGACTCTGCTGGGGATTTAAGAAGTTGATCTATTGTTGGTCCATCTTCCCTAAGCGAGTCTCTCCTAGCGCTCTCTAGGATAGTTAGGTTGCTTGTGTTACTCTATTTATTGTATTTATTATTATTCTGTTGTGTATATATTTGCATAAATATTTGCATGCATCATACTATCATTTTGTTGTCCTCTGTACAGGTGGTTCCTATGGTTTGGGGTGGGTGGTCTGAGTGGGGCTAAAACCCAGGCCCGAGTATACACCTAGGATTAGTGTGGTCTCACGTTCCTCACATGCTGGTTGGGCATGTTGTTGCGACGTGACATACCACAAGCCGGACGAGGTTCATCTGAGAGAGCTCTTCCATTGTGGAGTATTCCACTTTGGTCTAGTTACCTCTTTTGAGCTATTGACTTCGGTGACCGTTCTTTCCCGGATCTTAGGTTTAGACGATCTTACGAGAACTGCAAAGGCACACCCGAAAGGGCAAACCCGTTGAATATCTTTGCCCGATTGTCGAGACCATTATCCGCCTTAGGATAACTTGATTAGAATTTACCTATGAGGGGAGGGTGATTCTTACATATGCATGTTCTGATGGTGACTTTGATGGTGACTATTGATTCAGCCGTTGATCAGAGTCCTATTTATAAGTCGGATTTATGGACATTTATTTCAGAGACGCCGGAGTTCTGTCCGTGGTATTTATCAGTGGGGATCCGTTTATTTCAGGATTCCCCGGGCTGGTTCAGAAAGTGTTGTGGTTATCTGTTCAGAGAATTTGTGGTGATGATGGTGATGTATCCTTCAGTTCCGTTTATTTCGGAACCTCAAGTCGGATTTGTGGGTTGCTCAGTACCTCGGATGGTTGTGATCAGTTCAGAGATCAAGGCTTCAATGCAACAGATGTTCAGATGGCTTGGAGGATGGCACTATGCATTGCATTCATACATCAGCATCACCCTCATTTTGCGTTAATCCGCATCTAACTCATGTCTATCCATATGCAGGGGACATTCTTGACTAAGATCCTGGTTGAGAGATTTCTTTGCTCAGATATGAGGCCCGGTTTGAAAGACGATGTTGTCTACACTTTCTTTGATCCAGAGATCAGTGTGCTGAAGGATATGATAGCATTGATTACACCCGACCATGTGGGGTTGTTCCGTGAGACGTATGGGGGTATTCTGAAGATGGTTTTCAGGCTCACTGACAGGGATAGGAGCGTCGTCCATACTTTTCTCCAGTTCTATGACCCGGGCTTGAGATGTTTCGTCTTCCCGGATTACTTATTGGGGCCTTTGATGGAGGACTATGCTGGTATCTTGGGCATTCAGATCAGAAATCAGGTTCCTTTCTATGCTACTAAGGAAGAACCTGATATTGGTGGGATATCCCGTGTTCTTTATTTGAGTCCGGAGATGATTAAGGGTGGTTTGAAAGAGAAGGGGAAGTTGCCTGGTTTTCATCTGAGTTTCCTAGAGGCTAAGGCCAAGGAGCATGCTGTTTTGGGTGATTTGAAAGTTGTCTGTGCTTTGATTGCTGTGAGCATTTATGGTATCATCCTATTCCCTAACCAGAAGAACTTTGTGGATATTAATGTCGTCCGTTTGTTTTTTCAGAGGAATCCTATTCCTACTCTGGTTGGAGATGTCTATTACTCGGTCCATAATCGGAACGAGAAGAGGCGTGGGGGATTGATTAGGTGTTGTGCTCAGCTGTTATACAAATGGTTTATGGGATATTTGCCTTCCAGGGGTGCTTTTGTTCTCCTTGACCATACTGTCAATTGGGCGACCAAGTTGATGGGTTTGTGGGCCAAAGACATAGCTTGGACTCACAGTAGTGGGGTTGGACAGGACTTCATTTGCAGTTGTGGGAGTTTTCCCAATGTGCCTCTTATAGGGGTTCAGGGTTGCATTAATTATAACCCGACACTTCTTAAGAGACAAATGGGATTCGCTATGGAGGTTCCTCCTCTCAAGAGTGAGATTCAGGAAACTTTATACTTCCCGGTTGAGGGCAATCAGGCCAGGTTGAGGCAAGTATCTGATGCATGGCACAACATTCAAAGGAAAGGCAAGTTTTCTTGGGGTAGAGCTAATAACAGGTCTTTTCCTCCGTTTGATGACTGGCTCAGCAAGAGAGTGGAGCTCACTTTTCTACCATTTCCTGTGGTTGATCCTTGGTATCCGTTGATTGAGGAATCTCATTCTTCCGTCAGAATGGAAGAATTCCTAGAGATGAAGAGAGAGAGAGATCAGCTGCAGGTAGAGAAGACTGAATTGGAAATGAGTGTTGCTCGAATTCAGATGGATAATCAGGAGATCAAAGGGAGAATGGAAGACCAGGATAAGAGGCATGCTCTTGTGGTGAAGCGCTTTGAGATGGATACCGCTTACTATGGCAAGGTCAGCCAAGCTTTAAAGTCATCCATAAGGGAGCACGACGTCACCAAGGAGAGGTTGGTCAGAGCTTCGAAGGTCGTTGAAGACGAAAAGAGGAGGCAAATCCTTGTGAGGGATCAAAGGGAAGACAGAGTCAGAGTCCTTATTGCTGAGTGGGAGGCAAAGCTGAAGATTAAGGAAACAGAGAAGGTAAAGATCATTGCTGAGAGAGATCATTATATCGCCGAGAGAGATCATTATCAGGCTGAGAGAGATCACTACTTCAGACAGATGAAGATTCACCAGAAGGAGATAGGGAGATTGCAGCAGGAGAACACTGAGCTTAGGTTCGCGGTGAAGTTTACCAAGAGGTAGATGATGCGGAGCCTTCGGTGGGGCCTTCTTCAGTATAGTCTTTTGTTGTCATTTGTGTGGATTACCGTCAGGCCTGTTGACGGAATTCATTTGTTTGTACTTCCTTTCTGATTCTGGAGAATTGTATTTGGTTTGTATCAGCTTTGATGTATGACTATTGCACTTATTGTGCACTTTTGGTATACAATGATTGTTTTCATTCAGTGATCGATCTTCAAGCTTTATTTGCTTTCCTGTATGATTGCACATCACACACACGTGGTTGGGTGGTATCTTTGCTAAATCATATATCTCTGATCTGTATGGTGAAATCATTTGATGAATGTCAGAATATTGATGTCGGATTATTATTTGTCTCGATGAAGCCAGGATCGAAAGATAGAGTGTTCCTCATATGGATAGATGTTGCATTCATGCATAATCATAATAACTTGTCTTTTATTTTGCAGGTATCAGTGGCTAACGTGCTTGATTGTTTCAGGAATCATTGCTCGTGCTCGTAGAGTTGTACCTTTGCACTCAACACGTCCGCAAAGATACTTCACCAGACGCAATACACCTAGACTAATGGATTTACCTAATACAGATATTCTCGAGCTGAAGGATAAAATGAACGAATTGATTAACATCATGCAAGGGTTTACCGTCGGGCAGAAAGCACTGGCTGATAAAATGGAGAAGCTCGAGCGGGCTTCAGCTGCCAACAGTGGTGTTAATTTGGATGGTGTCTCTAACCATGGTCTGGGTGGTTCTAGGGACGGTGGAAAGAGGACAACTGTGGGTGTAGTGAATAACAATGCTGGTGGTTTTGGTGTTGCCACAGGTGATGGACCCGGTCAGATGGGCAATAATATGAAGGATAGTCTGTTCCCTCCGTTCTTCGGGGTTGAGGATGATAGAGAGGAAGACAGAGAAGCTGATCAATTCTTCATGCATAATGAACCGTTCGGGCAATACGGTGTCCAGCCACCAAACAAAGAAATCCAGTTGCTGGCAGAGAAGATCAGGGCTCTCGAAAGCTATGCCACTCCAGGGGTTGTGAACATGTCGAATATGGGGCTGGTTGAGGGGATTGTGATCCCACAGAAGTTCAAGGCGCCCGCATTTGATAAATACAATGGAAGTTCCTGCCCGGAAACTCACCTTCAGGCTTTTGTCTGCAAGATTTCTGCGTACACAATGGATCAAAAGCTGTGGATGTACTTCTTCTAGGACAGTCTGTCCGGAGGATCCTTGGAGTGGTACACCAAGCTGAAGTCTTCTGACATCAAGAGCTGGCAGGATCTTGGTGATGCATTCTTTAAACAGTACCAGTTCAACGCTGACATGGCTCCTAGTCGTACCCAGCTGCAGGGTATGTCTCAGAAGCCTAATGAGGGGTTTAAGGAGTATGCACAAAGATGGAGGGAGTTGGCTGCCAGAGTTCAACCTCCATTGGTGGATAGAGAGATGTCTGACTTGTTCATGGGTACCCTGCAGGGGACGTTTGCTGAGAGGATGGTTGGTTGCCCGGTTACCAACTTTGTCGATATTGTGGTGGCCGGTGAAAGGATAGAAAGTTGGTTGAAGCTGGGGAAAATCCAGGGTGGTAATGCTTCGTCATCTGGGTCGAAGAAGCCCTTTGGAAATGGCCAGAGGAAGAAGGAGGGTGATACCAGTGCAGTGTATACCCAAAGAGGACCGAGTAGGGATCATTACTATCAGCACACTGCTGCGGTAACTATTCCTGCTGACAATCAGCCTGCACAACAGCAACAACAACAACCGCAACAACAAAGACAGCCGTTTCAGCAGAGACCGCAAAGGGCTGGGTATCAAGTAAGAGGGAGAATGAATGATCGTCAGTTCGATAGGCCACCTGTGACCTATTCTTTCTTGTTGAAGAAATTGAAAGACTTGGGGTTGGTACAATTGAGAACTTTGGCACCTTTGAGACCTGATCAGAGGCCAGCCAGTTTTGATGAAAATGCCAAGTGTGAATTTCACTCAGGTGCTCCTGGGCATAATGTGGAAAACTGCAAAGCTTTTAAGCATGTGGTTCAAGACCTGGTGGATTCAAAAGCCATCAACTTTGCACCATCTCCAAATGTGAATGCTAATCCCATGCCTGCGCATGGTCAAATGGGGGTGAATGCAATTTCTGAGGAAAGCATAATCGGGCTGTTGAAGGTAGACCAGTTGAAGACTCCGTTGGCTGAGGTCAAGAGGCAGTTGCTAAAGAGTGGGGTCTTTCCGGGTTGTGATGATTGCTGTGCTGCGTGCACTGTTACTCCTGATGGGTGTACATCATTGAGGGAGGCTGTCCAGAGGCTGATGGATGAAGGAAGTCTCAGGTTTGAGAAGGTGGATATGGGGAAGGAAGAAGTCTCCACCATAACTATCTACTTCGACCCGGTTGATTTGTCAATGCTAGCAGATGCGGCTCCAGTTACTATCACGGTACCTGGGCCAATTCCTTATGACAAAGATGATGCCGTGCCGTGGCATTATGGTGGGGAAGTTTATTGTAATGGAGAGAAGGTGGAGGATCAAACTACAAGTGAAGCCACCGTTTCAAAGGTGGATAATGCCGGACCTAGTGGTTTCACTCGTAGTGGGAGGTTGTTTGCACCTGACGCATTGAGGAGAGGTGAGGAAGGAGAAAAAGAAAAGAAAGATAAGGCCGAGGCTTTAGCCAGGGCAAGGGGGAAACAAGTAGTGAACGAAGGTACTCCTGTGGTGACACCGACGCCTGGCGGGTCGGAGAAAGAATTTGATGATGAAGTAGAAGAATTTCGGAGAATCATCAAGAAGTCAGAGTACAAACTTGTTGACCATCTGCAGCAGACCCCATCCAAGATCTCAATTCTGTCGTTGTTGCTGAGCTCCGAGGGGCACAGGGAGGCTTTATTGAAAATTCTGAAGAGAGCCTATGTTCCCTAGGAGATCACAATCAATCAGTTGGAGACGGTGGTGTCGAATGTCAATGCCAGTCATGGGCTGGGTTTTACCGATTTAGATTTGACTGTGGATGGGAGGAATCATAATCAGGCATTACACATCGCAATGGAATGTAAAGGGGTTGTGCTTTCGCATGTGTTGGTTGATACCGGCTCCTCTTTAAATGTGTTGCCAAAGAAAGCCCTGGCGAAGCTGAACTATGAAGGGTTGATCCTGACGCCCACTGGCCTGATAGTGAGGGCTTTCGATGGTTCGAAGCGGGCGGTGTTCGGAGAGGTTGAGCTCCCGGTGAAGATCGGACCAGAGGTGTTCAAGTCGGTATTCTATGTCATGGATATTCAGCCGGCATACAGTTGCCTGTTGGGTCGCCCATGGATTCATGCTGCTGGGGCAGTAACGTCGACTTTGCACCAGAAACTGAAGTATATCTGGGACGGGCAGGTCGTCACAGTCTGTGGAGAGGAGGACATCTTCGTCAGCCACCTTTCATCTTTCAAGTACGTGGAGATGGACGGTGAGATATGGGAAACCCCGAGTCAAGCATTCGAAACCGTTAAGGTGGAGAATGCTCTTTTTGCCAAGGAAGAAGAGAAATCGTCCATTTCTTCATATAAGCAGGCCGCTGAGGTGGTGAAGAGTGGAGAAGCTCCTGGTTGGGGGAAGATGATGGACATCACCGCCAAGAAAGACCGATTCGGAGTGGGTTATCAGCGGGGCCGAGGCTCGTCTGGACAAGGTAGAGGACGTCGTTCGTCATTCACATTCACCAGTGCTGGAATGCTGGATCCAAATCACATTTGTATGATGGGTGAAGAAGTTGACAGCGACTGTGAGATTGATCGGTGGATAAAGCCGTGCGTACCAGGGATGGGAGTCCAGAACTGGAAGGCTGAAAAGATCATCACTGTCACTCTGCTGGAAGAGTAATATTTTTCTTGTTTTTCAATTTTATTTGCATGGAAGCCATACGTTTTGCCCGAAACGTAATGGTTCATTGTAAGGGTCACCTCATGTTTCATTTTGCAAATTTGCATCATAAATAAATGGATGTTTTTCAATTAAAAGCGGTGTTCCCTGTTTTTCATTTATTTTCGCAGTTTAAAAATAAAAACAAAATAAAAATGGCAATGTTTTCATTTTCCTTTTCAATTTGTCTCGCTCTGGTTCTAAAGCAATGCATGAATCAACATTCATGCAGATGCGATTTCTCGCCGGATCTCATTGATAACAATCCTGTTACACCCTCATATGACTTCGACAATCCGATTTATCATGCCGAAGAAGAAGGCGAAGAAGATTGTGATCTACCAGGGGAATTAGCCAGGTTGTTGAAATAAGAGGAGAAGGTGATTCAGCCGCATGAGGAGCAGGTTGAGACAGTGAATCTGGGTACAGACGAGGTGAAAAAAGAAGTGAAAGTTGGGGCTGCATTGGAGAAGAGTGTCAAGAGCAGAATGGTAGCATTGTTGAAAGAGTATGTTGATATCTTCGCCTGGTCTTATCAAGATATGCCAGGGTTGGATACCGATATTGTTGTGCACAAGCTACCGTTGCGAGCAGATTGTCCTCCAGTGAAGCAGAAGTTGCGCAGAACTCGACCCGAGATGGCCATGAAAATTAAGGAGAAAGTGCAGAAGCAGTGGGATGCTGGTTTCCTTGCTGTCACTAATTATCCGCCTTGGGTTGCGAACATTGTGCCCGTGCCGAAGAAAGATGGGAAGGTGAGAATGTGTGTGGACTACCGAGATCTGAACAGAGCTAGTCCGAAGGATGATTTTCCATTACCTCACATTGATGTTTTGGTAGATAATACAACTCAGTTCTCGGTGTTTTCCTTCTTGGATGGCTTTTCTGGCTATAATCAAATCAAAATGTCGCCAGATGATATGGAGAAAACAACGTTCATCACACCGTGGGGCACTTTCTGTTATAAGGTGATGCCATTTGGTCTCAAGAACGCCGGTGCTACTTATCAGAGGGCCATGGTGACTTTGTTTCATGATATGATTCATCATGAAATTGAATGCTATGTTGATGACATGATAGCAAAGTCCCAAACAGAAGAGGGGCATTTGGTAGATCTGGCCAAGTTGTTTGACCGACTGAGACAATTCAGACTGAGGTTGAATCCGAACAAGTGCACTTTCGGAGTGCGGTCCGGTAAATTGTTGGGGTTCATTGTAAGTGAAAGAGGAATCGAGGTTGATCCTGCTAAAGTAAAAGCAATACGAGAAATGCCTGAACCGAGAAAAGAGAAAGAGGTTCGTGGTTTCTTAGGTAGATTGAACTACATTTCACGGTTCATATCTCATGTGACAGCCACGTGGGAACCTATATTCAAATTGTTGAGGAAAGATCAAACGGTCAGGTGGAATAATGATTGCCAAGCGGCATTTGAAAAAATAAAAGAGTATTTGCAGGAGCCTCCGATTCTGATGCCTCCTGTGGAGGGACGACCGTTAATTCTGTACTTGACGGTCCTCGAGGGGTCTATGGGGTGTGTATTGGGGCAGCATGACGAGTCTGGTCGAAAAGAGCATGCCATATACTACCTTAGTAAAAAGTTTACCGACTATGAAACAAGATATTCACTGCTCGAGAAAACTTGTTGTGCTTTGGTCTGGGCTGCTCACCGACTGAGACAGTACATGCTGGTTCATACCACTTTATTAATTTCCAAGATGGATCCGATCAAGTATATTTTTGAGAAGCCAGCATTGACCGGACGGGTTGCGAGGTGGCAAATGCTCTTGACTGAATATGATATACAGTATACCTCTCAGAAAGCAATAAAGGGGAGTGTATTGTCTGATTACCTCGCTCAGCAACCCATTGAGGATTATCAACCGATGAAGTTTGAATTCCCTGATGAGGACATCATGTTTCTCAAATCGAAAGATTGCGAGGAACCAATCCCGGAGGAGGGGCCTGACCCTGAATCCGAATGGATTCTGATGTTTGATGGGGCCGTTAACGTGAATGGTAGCGGTGTTGGTGCTGGTTTGGTTACGCCGAAAGGATCCCACATTCCTTTTGCTGCCCGGCTAACATTTGAGTGCACCAACAACGTGGTTGAATACGAAGCTTGTATCCTGGAGATTAAAGAGGCGATTGATTTACGGATCAAAAACCTTGTTATATATGGAGATTCAGCTTTGGTTGTGAACCAAGTTAACAGAAAATGGTATACGCATCAGTCTCATTTAATTCCATATCGGGATTATACGAGGAGATTGTTGACGTTTTTCACCAAGGTGAAAATGCATCATGTGCCCAGAGAGGAGAATCCGTTGGCGGATGCTTTGGCTACTTTGGCTGCCTTGATTAAGGTGCAGTGGTGGAATCAGTTCCCTAGTGTTGAGGTGGGACGTCTGGATAGACCGGCGTATGTGTTTGTTGTGGACACAACGCCTGATGATGAGAAGTCGTGGTATTTCGATATCAAGCGCTATCTGGAGACTCAAGAGTATCCTGAGGGAGCATCCAAGAAGGATCGAAAGACTCTGCAGAGGTTGGCCATGGTGTTCTACTTGAATAAGGATGGGGTTTTGTACAAGAGAAATTTCGATTGGGTTTTGCTCAGATGCGTTGATGATAAAGAAGCAAGCCAATTGATGAAAGAGGTTCACGAGGGGTCGTTCGGTACCCATGCCAGTGGGAATGCGATGGTGAAGAAGCTGCTGAGGGCAGGCTATTATTGGATGACAATGGAGGCCCAATGTTTCAATTTCGTGCGGAAGTGTCATAAATGCCAGATTTATGCTGACAAGGTGCACGTGCCTCCAAATCCGTTGAGTTTAATGTCGTCTCCGTGGCCGTTTGCTATGTGGGGCATCGATATGATTAGAAAGATTGAGCCTACGGCTTCGAATGGGCATCGGTTCATATTAGTGGCTATTGATTACTTCACCGAGTGGGTGGAAGCAGCCTCTTATACGAACGTGACGAAGCAGGTTGTTGCCAGATTCCTGAAGAGAGACATCATTTGCAGATATGGGGTTCCCGAGAGAATCATTACTGATAATGGTTCTAATTTGAATAACAAGATGATGGCAGAACTGTGTCGGGAATTCAAGATCGAGCATCACAATTCTTCTCCTTATCGTCCGAAGATGAATGGGGCGGTTGAGGCAGCTAATAAAAATATAAAGAAGATTGTGCAGAAGATGGTTGTGACTTATAAAGACTGGCATGAGATGTTGTCGTTTGCATTGCATGGGTATCGGACTTCGGTGCGTACATCTACTGGGGCAACGCCTTTCTCGTTGGTATATGGGATGGAAGCGGTGCTACCAGTTGAGGTTCAAATTCCCTCTTTAAGAGTCCTGATGGACGTGAAATTGCAAGAGGCTGAATGGGTAAGGACCCGGTATGAAGAGTTGAGCCTGATTGAGGAAAAGAGGCTGGCGGCCATATGTCATGGGCAGTTATACCAGCAAAGGATGAAACGTGCTTTTGACCGAAAGGTACGACCTCGTGTGTATCACGTAGGTGATATGGTGCTGAAAAGGATCCTTCCTCCTCAAAACGATCGTAGGGGCAAGTGGACACCCAATTATGAAGGTCCATTCGTGGTCAAGAAGGTTTTCTCTGGCGGGGCCTTGTTGTTAACGACCATGGATGGTGAGGATTTTCCATCCCCTGTGAATGCGGACGCAGTTAAAAAATACTTCGTATAAAGAGACCCGCTGGACGAAAAGAACAAAATAGTCCAGGCAAAAATGGGCATCCCGGCGAACCGAAAAAAAATGAGAAAAGGTTCGGGCAAAAATTAGGGATAAAAATGAAAAATGTACACCCGGCAAGTCGAAAACCTGAAAAGGCGACTTGGGCAAAAAAGGGTATCCCGGTGGACTGAAAACCCGAAAGGGCGGTCCAGGCAAAAGAGGGATTGAAACGAACAACTGCGTCTGGCATGATCGTTTGTACTTTGGATATGACATGGATAATACCCGGTAGGGATCAGTCGGAATTGTCTTGTTCAGAAGGCAGAGAGTACGGAGAGTCTGAGGACATATAGGGTGTAACCGAGTTGGAACTTGATGAGATCGCGGTTTCACATTGCCATTAGGACAGATTTTTCCTTTTGTGCGCAATTACCTCTTTTCAGGAATTGCTTCCTTTGTATTGCTCAGTTTGAGCCACACTTTTTCAATCAATAAAATGCATATTCAGTCAAAAAAAAATTTGTTTTTGTTTTCATTACCGCTTTGATTGCAAAAACATACAGTTATTGTGATAAAGAATCTTTGCATTTTTAGACATACAGGTCCCTTCCAATGCATGTTTATAAGATTGAAACTTGAAATCTTATTCGGAAGGTTGAGTGACCCAAGTGTTGAAATCTTGACACGCCTGGGGCACGTTTTTATCTAACGATCTCTTTTGCAGGTACTGTTAGATAATTTTGCTCACTTGCAGGTTGTGATGTGGAAGCTTTTGACAAAAGATCCCCGTGGAGTCCAATCAGGGACGAATGAATGGAAGAATGGTAAAAAAGACGACGGAAAGACGTACGACGATCCTGGATATTAATCAAGAAGACTCTTCAAAGTCTGAAGATTAGAAAGTTTGTACCAATCTAAGGAGTTCACTCTCCGTAGAGTACGGAGAAGTCGGGAATACAAGGTGATGAATCAGAAAAGTCCAGACGAGTCTGGGAGTTCTCAAAATTGGAAAGCTGACACGATGCTGAGTACCAAGGTTCGACGAGTCGACGGGTGTTCTGTGCCAGAATTTCCTGGTTTCCCCAAGCAGAGTTGGGATTGTTACCTCCTCAGCAGATTCAAGGTCTGTGTTTTCCCTAGCAGGGTCGGGATGGTTATCTCCCCAGCAGGTTTTAGAATGGTGTTTCCTCGGCAGTCAGGCCTGGAGGTTGCTATTTCCCAGTGGAGGTATCTATTGGTGTTGGTTTTTCCAAAGCAGAGTCGGGAGTGTTGTATCCTCAACAAGTCAGAGATTGTTGGTTTCCCCACAGAGTGCGTGGGTGGTTCTTTCCCCAGCGAAGTCCCCAAGCGGACCGGGTGTAGAGGAGGTTATCCCTGGTAAGGGTGGCCTATTTCCCAGCAGCAGTGTTATTCCCCAGCAGGGTGGAGTTGGAGCAATGGCGAGTTCCTCAGCAGAGTGCCTCGAGCTTCCCAGAAGAGTCCCTTGAGGGGGATGCCTTTTTATGCATTCATCATGTAGATAAGCATAGCATATTGCATAAATAAATCGCGTAGCATTTCCATGATTATGGAGCATTACGCTAAAAAATATCATGCATCAGCATTGCAAGCATGAGCTAGTCTCAGACCATGGTTATTGTTTGAGAGGTGGTTTCGCCAGATTGTGGAGATGTTGCTCCGAGGAGCTTGGCATCGTGATTTTGAATCAACAGTATTCCCCAGTGGTGCGATATTGGAGGAAGAGTTTATGTCAAGCGGAGATGGGAATGTTAATCCAAGAAGTTTCGGGGTTCAAAAAGCAAAGTAAAAAAGGAGAATAATCCCCAGCTAAGCGCGAAGTGTTCGTTGGCTAGGGTTGAATAGAGAACAGCCGGTTCGTGGTTTGTTATCCCCAGCATGGGTCCTTGGCACGCGTGTCGCTTCATGTATCACTGTTCCTTTCTGCCGATGCTGACAGGCAAGACGAGTTTCCGGTATTCAGACCGAGGTGGTATTCAGACCAGTTTCCGATTTTCAGATCGAAGAAGTTTCCGACGTTCAGGTTGACGTACTTATGGTATCAAGACGAGTTTCCGGTATTCAGACCGAGGTGGTATTCAGACCAGTTTCTGATTTTCAGATCGAAGAAGTTTCCAACAATCAGGTTGAAGAACTTGTGGCACTCAGGCCGGTTTCCGATTATCAGATCGAAGAAGTTTCCAACAATCAGGTTGAAGAACTTGTGGCACTCAGGCCGGTTTCCGATTTTCAGATCGAAGAAGTTTCCAACAATCAGGTTGAAGTACTTGTGGTGTTCAGGCCGGGTTTCCGGTATCCAGACCGAAGTGGTGTTCAGACCAAAGTGGCGTTCAGGCCAGTTGTTTGGTGTTCAGACCAAGTTCCGATTTTCAGATCGAAGAAGCTTCCGAAGTTCAGATCGATGCGGCTTGTGGCACTCAGGCCAATCCTCCGGTATCCAGACCGAAGTGGCATTCAGGCCAATCTCCCGGTATCCCGACCGAAGTGGCGTTCAGGCCAATCTTTCCGGTGTTCAGGCCAGTCTCCCGGTATTCAGACCAACATCAATACCCTCATATTCTGATGCTCAATGTTCAGACTGATGGGCGGCGTTCAGGTCATGGTTATTCCTGTGATACCATTTATTTTGGTATACAGGTCAATATTTCTGTGCGGTATTCAGGCCGACTGTTCTCCGTGCCAGACGGATTCTTCTTTTCAAGATTGCTTCTTTGCCGATTCTGACAGGCATGGTTAATTATTTCCCATCAGAGTGAAAATTCTTCGTCTGTTCTTGGTATTCAATCACTCTTCACCCTGATCATCTGAAAGTCGAGGCTGTTCATATCGATAGGTTCACAGTGGATTGAATAGGGGCAGTTGTAACACCTCAAAATTTGCCCTCCTCTCTTGGGACTAGCTTAGCATATTGCATTTCATCTTGTAGGACATTAGTGATTGCATCTTTGCATATCATGTGGAAACATAAGCAAGTCATCATCCTAAGTCTTGTTCAGAAGATAAAGAGGGTAAAAGATTCGAGCTTGAGGGCCTCATGAATTGATCACTAGCCATCTGAGGGTTTGGGCTTCAATTAGGGTTTCTTGGTTCCTCAAGGAGATTGGGTATTATCTTGGTTGAAAGGTTACATCACCATCATCATGGTCTTATCATCATCACCAAGAGGTTCATTGTGCCTGATCATTTTCCTTGGGATTAGGGTTTTGACCTCTGGTCAACCCTAATCAGTTGTATTATGCCAATTAGGGTTTGCAAGGAGATGGGGTATTTCATTGAGATGGGGATCATCACATGGTTTTATTGAGCTTGTAGAAGCTAGGGTTTCATTTTGGAGCCATTTCATCAGGAGATTGAGGCTCAAGTTCATCTGTGCATGACCAAGTCATCTATCAACTGAAAAAAGTCAACCAAAAGTCAACTGTTGGATTTGGAGGAGGGAAGTGGTTAGAAATACTTCATTCATGTTCAAACAAGTCTCATTTGACATTTCAAACATCAACATTGAAGAATTTGAGGTCAGATGAAAAGTTTCCAAAAATAGAAAGTGACTTGTAATTCAAAATTGCCAAAAATGGAAAGGTTTTCTCCTCAAGATTACATCATCAAAAATGCTTCAAATGAAATTGTGTCCAACATGAAAGTTGTAGATCTTGTTCTCTCATTTCCAAAAAGTCCAAGAACATGAATTTCTCATGTATGGTTGAAAAGATATGGATCAATCATTGCCAAGTGAATTTGAACTTCAAGAATGCATAACTTTTAAACCATAAGTCCAAATGGAGTGGTTATTTTTGCAACATTTCTCTCTTGACATGCACTATCCAATTCATGCATCATATGCCATGCATTTTGATCACAAAAATATTTGGTTTTCCATTTGAATTTCGGAGGGAAATTCCAAATTCAAAAATTATGCATTGTTTCCACTTTCCACCACTTGCCTTTGGTTCAAAACAGAGTTTGAAGTGAATTGGAGCCAAAAAACGTGCACTGTTCCATTGGTCATTACATGTATAAGGTGCATTTGCAAATTGACATCCACACCTCATTTTCATTAATCCCTTGGCATTTGGTCTAAGCATGTTTAACAAACTTGATTAACAGATCATATATAAGCTAAATCATAACAGAAAATTGGATTAACACTTCATAATTCTCAGATCTGAAAAATCTCTTCAAACTTTCTCTCTCAATTTTCATCAAAATTTTGCAAAAGCATTGCGTTGTTCTTGGTTGATTCATCACATAGGAGCATAGTGGAGCATTGTTGAAGCTATATCTAGCAAGAATCGTGCAGATTTGAGGACTGTTGAAGCTCACACTCATCCATGGCAGTTGGAGATTCAAGCAAGATCAAGCTCGATTAACTTCCAATTCTTCATCCATTCATTCATCCAAGAGCTGAGGAAGATCTGTTTCTGCTTTTCCAGGCCTAAATCCATTGATTTCACTTCTGCATCTCCTTGAAGGTCAGAATTTGACTCTCATGATTCATGAAATTATTATATGCATGTTGTAGATCCTTCATTGGTGATTACTCTGAACTTTAGATCATTGATTTTCATGGAGAAATAAGGTAGTTATGTTGATTTTAAGTTTGGCATGTGAACTTTCTCTTGCTCGAATCTTTGAATATAGGATGAATTAGAATAAACCAAGCCTCGATCCTTGATGTATGTTGAAAGATGAATCCAGTGATATGTTCATTTTGAATTTCTGGCATTTTTGTTCTTGACCTGGAAAAATCATGAAGAACTGTATGAAGTTGTTAGGGTTTTCATTTGCCAGGCCCTGTTTGATCTTGTTAGCGCTTGCCTGCATGCGTTTTTATGTTTGTAGCCATGTACTAGACCACGTGTCTCCTGCTTGGCATTTTGATTGGTCGTTCTGAGTTAGCCGTGCCACATAGACTTAAATGAAACGGTGCGTTTCATTAGGAAACGCGCCTCAATTTAAATATCAACTCAGTTCGATTCTCTCATGCAGCATAATTTCCAAAGCCTTTTGCATTTTATTCCATCCATTCATGCTATGCTTCATCATTCATTTTTATTTTTTCTCCACTTCAAAAATTCATAAATAAATGATTAATGATCCAAATAACCTGGGAATTTTTGCATTGTTCTCCTCATTATGTCTACTATTTTTTGAGCATTTTTCCAGAAATTGTGCACGGTTGAGAAATACTTTGGCTTAGGGTTTGTGTATGCATGTGCTTTTTGAACCTTGCTTGCCATTTGCTTTGTGAAATGATGAGTTTTCATCTAATGCTTTTGAAATTTGGTATGCTTAAACTAGACATCTTGCTGGACATTTTGGTGTTGAGTTTGCATTTTTAGCATTTACGGTTGTTGAGATATGATCTGGTTGATGTAGGTGTGACAATGTGTGTCACACCTTTGCTTGCTCATCTTGATGAATTTCTTTGCCATGCCAAATGAACTCCAAATGATGTGATTTTTTGCATGTTGCTTCCTCTGGGTGTTAGGATTGCTCATGAATATTTGTGGAATTTTTGGACGCATTTCTGATTTGTTTGGGATTTCTCTTTCTAGATTACTATTTGTGAGCTTTTGAATAGTCTTGAACTTCCATGATTTGTGAAATGCTGGTTATGTATCCTATGAATGTGAAATTTTGCACATTGTTTCTAGGCATATTGAAGTTTATTGTGGCTGTGGTTTTAGGTCTTTACCATTTGTCAATTCTGTTTTAGGCTGGTGCTAAGTTGATGTAGCATATTGTGCCCTATTTGAGCTTGTTTTGCTTACCTTGACTTGATGAATTTGATTACCATGCTTAAACTTGTCCAAATGCCTTGATTTTTGGTGTGTTGATCATGTTGTGTGTTCTGTTTAGCCATGATTTTTCTTGAGATTTATTGAGTCATTTTGGAATTAATGTGCATTTGTTCATTCTGTTGCCTCAATGTGGTTTCAATTTGCATGCCTTGCCATGATTGATTTGTGAAATAAATTTGGTTGATGCTATTGACATGAGACCTTTTGGATGATGTTCTTAATTGGTTGAGTTTGATTCATGTCAATTTTCATGTTCTATTTTGAATTATTTCTCCTTCTTTGACCCTAGGCCTTGTCCTAGTGGTTGGTGCTTATGTTTGAGCTTTGTTTTCAGGATAAGAAGCATATGGCCTTGGGGAGATTGGTTCACATTGCTTAAGTTGGTTTGTTTGGTTGATGTTGACTAATATTGACTTGTTTTGTAGGTGGCTTTTAGCTCATTTGAGTTGAGCTTGTGCCTTGCACATGGTTGCTTTGCTTGTTTGACAATGTCTGTTGACTGTGGACTATTAACTGTCTGTTTGACTTTTTGAGTTGTATACTAATTGAGTTGGATCGTTTTCAGGTACATTAGTTGCTTAAGTTAATTTTGAACTTGCTTTTGCTTTGCTTGGTTGCTTAACCATTTGAGGTATAACTCACTTACTTCATGTAGTCTGGAAGACCTGTCCTGTTACTTGGGCAGGCACCTGTCTGAAGTCCTCCTTAAGAGGCAATGCTTGTGTTTGTTTATCTTTGTGCCAAGCAGGAAAAGACCTTTGATAAGGCAATTGGCAGATAAAAGAGATGTATAGTCCATCTCCTGCTACTCAGTGTGTCATCCACTTTGCTCACACACCTTGTGTTGATGCATTGTGGATATTAACCCAAGATCTTTGTTGAGTCAATCACATGTGGATAGAAGAGTTCCTGCTTTCTGAACTCCCACACTTTCATTTGTCTGAAGCTCTCCCAGGCCAGGGATAAGAGCTGTGAGGCACACCCCTCACTTCCCATTTCATCTGCTTCACCCTAACTCTCAATGTTAGGGTTAAGAGCTAACATCACTCGATTCCAGTTGGCTTGTGTTTCATAGCCTAACCTTATGTGAGCCCACTTTGTTTGTATATAGTGTGTGCTAATTGTGTGTATGCTTGCTTTGCTTTGCCTGTTTAGGATAGCTTGCTGCCTGTGCAAGTTAGATAGAAACCTCAACCTAGGACCATTGTGGATTACATGATAACTATTAGGCTCGAATCAGTCTCCCTTCTAGTTTGTCATTTCCCAGTCTCTGGTTAGGAGAAGGTTTCTCCCCTGTTAAGGGGAACTACATTGCCTTGATCCTCATACCAGATGAGGTACGTAGGCAGGAGGTCGTACGAGATCTCTCCGGCCACCCTTTTTCTTTTTGTGTGTGTTTGCTTGACAGTTATTAGGCTCGAGTTCCAGACTCCCTATTAACTTGTTTGTGTGTTAACCTTCTTGTGTGTGTAGGAGATGGATGTAAGCCCAGCGATTGGCATTCCATATCCTATTGTTGTGTGCTTGGAGTCCGATATAAGTCCAGCAATTGGCATTTGGTTTCCAGTGTGGGTTTGTTTGGTTCGGAGTCTGATGTAAGTCCAGCGATTGGCATTCGGTTTCCATGTTTTCCTGTGTGCGTGTGTTTTGTTTGGCGTTCGTGAGCCGAACTACGGTAGCTCTGATTCTCATTCCAGATGAGATACGTAGGCATAGGATGCGATATCCTAGCGAGCCCGTTCCCTCTTCTCCCACCTGTGTTGTTTCCAGTGTGTGTGTGTGTGATGTTTGTGAGCAGTTTTAGCAACCTTTCTTCTATTCTTTTGAGCGTGGATCCCGTCGAGTACGACGGATGCGTAGGGGTGCTAATACCTTCCCTTCGCATAACCGACTCCCGATCCCATCTCTCTTTGGTCGCGAGACCATGTCTTTTCCAGGTTTACTTCGAGCGTTTCCTTTCCCTCTTTTGGGATAAATAACGCACGGTGGCGGCTCTGTTTGTTTTGTTTTTAGCCCGCCGGTTGTTTTTCGCGGATGCGACAACTGGCGACTCTGCTGGGGATTTAAGAAGTTGACCTATTGTTGGTCCATCTTCCCTAAGCGAGTCTCTCCTAGCGCTCTCTAGGATAGTTAGGTTGCTTGTGTTACTCTATTTATTGCATTTATTATTATTCTGTTGTGTATATATTTGCATAAATATTTGCATGCATCATACTATCATTTTGCTGTCCTCTGTACAGGTGGTTCCTATGGTTTGGGGTGGGTGTTCTGAGTGGGGCTAAAACCCAGACCCGAGTATACACCTAGGATTAGTGTGGTCTCACGTTCCTCACATGCTGGTTGGGCATGTTGTTGCAACGTGACATACCACAAGCCGGACGAGGTTCATCTGAGAGAGCTCTTCCATTATGGAGTATTCCACTTTGGTCTAGTTACCTCTTTTGAGCTATTGACTTCGGTGACCGTTCTTTCCCGGATCTTTGGTTTAGACGATCTTACGAGAGCTGCAAAGGCACACCCGAAAGGGCAAACCCGTTGAGTATCTTTGCCCGATTGTCGAGACCATTATCCGCCTTAGGATAACTTGATTAGAATTTACCTATGAGGGGAGGGTGATTCTTACATATGCATGTTCTGATGGTGACTTTGATGGTGACTATTGATTCAGCCGTTGATCAGAGTCCTATTTATAAGTCGGATTTATGGACATTTATTTCAGAGACGCCGGAGTTCTGTCTGTGGTATTTATCAGTGGGGATCCGTTTATTTCAGGATTCCCCGGGCTGGTTCAGAAAGTGTTGTGGTTATCTGTTCAGAGAATTTGTGGTGATGATGGTGATGTATCCTTCAGTTCCGTTTATTTTGGAACCTCAAGTCGGATTTGTGGGTTGCTCAGTACCTCGGATGGTTGTGATCAGTTCAGAGATCAAGGCTTCAATGCAACAGATGTTCAGATGGCTTGGAGGATGGCACTATGCATTGCATTCATACATCAGCATCACCCTCATTTTGCATTAATCCGCATCTAACTCATGTCTATCCATATGCAGGGGACATTCTTGACTAAGATCCTGGTTGAGAGATTTCTTTGCTCAGATATGAGGCCCGGTTTGAAAGACGATGTTGTCTACACTTTCTTTGATCCAGAGATTAGTGTGCTGAAGGATATGATAGCATTGATTACACCCGACCATGTGGGGTTGTTCCGTGAGACGTATGGGGGTATTCTGAAGATGGTTTTCAGGCTCACTGACAGAGATAGGAGCGCCGTCCATACTTTTCTCCAGTTCTATGATCCGGGCTTGAGATGTTTCGTCTTCCCGGATTACTTATTAGGGCCTTTGATGGAGGACTATGCTGGTATCTTGGGCATTCAGATCAGAAATCAGGTTCCTTTCTATGCTACTAAGGAAGAACCTGATATTGGTGGGATATCCCGTGTTCTTTATTTGAGTCCGGAGATGATTAAGGGTGGTTTGAAAGAGAAGGGGAAGTTGCCTGGTTTTCATCTGAGTTTCCTAGAGGCTAAGGCCAAGGAGCATGCTGTTTTGGGTGATTTGAAAGTTGTCTGTGCTTTGATTGCTGTGAGCATTTATGGTATCATCCTATTCCCTAACCAGAAGAACTTTGTGGATATTAATGTCGTCCGTTTGTTTTTTCAGAGGAATCCTATTCCTACTCTGGTTGGAGATGTCTATTACTCGGTCCATAATCGGAACGAGAAGAGGCGTGGGGGATTGATTAGGTGTTGTGCTCAGCTGTTATACAAATGGTTTATGGGATATTTGCCTTCCAGGGGTGCTTTTGTTCTCCTTGACCATACTGTCAATTGGGCGACCAAGTTGATGGGTTTGCGGGCCAAAGACATAGCTTGGACTCACAGTAGTGGGGTTGGACAGGACTTCATTTGCAGTTGTGGGAGTTTTCCCAATGTGCCTCTTATAGGGGTTCAGGGTTGCATTAATTATAACCTGACACTTCTTAAGAGACATATGGGATTCGCTATGGCGGTTCCTCCTCTCAAGAGTGAGATTCAGGAAACTTTGTACTTCCCGGTTGAGGGCAATCAGGCCAGGTTGAGGCAAGTATCTGATGCATGGCGCAACATTCAAAGGAAAGGCAAGTTTTCTTGGGGTAGAGCTAATAACAGGTCTTTTCCTCCGTTTGATGACTGGCTCAGCAAGAGAGTGGAGCTCACTTTTCTACCATTTCCTGTGGTTGATCCTTGGTATCCGTTGATTGAGGAATCTCATTCTTCCGTCAGAATGGAAGAATTCCTAGAGATGAAGAGAGAGAGAGATCAGCTGCAGGTAGAGAAGACTGAATTGGAAATGAGTGTTGCTCGAATTCAGATGGATAATCAGGAGATCAAAGGGAGAATGGAAGACCAGGATAAGAGGCATGCTCTTGTGGTGAAGCGCTTTGAGATGGATACCGCTTACTATGGCAAGGTCAGCCAAGCTTTAAAGTCATCCATAAGGGAGCACGTCGTCACCAAGGAGAGGTTGGTCAGAGCTTCGAAGGTCGTTGAAGACGAAAAGAGGAGGCAAATCCTTGTGAGGGATCAAAGGGAAGACAGAGTCAGAGTCCTTATTGCTGAGTGGGAGGCAAAGCTGAAGATTAAGGAAACAGAGAAGGTAAAGATCATTGCTGAGAGAGATCATTATATCTCCGAGAGAGATCATTATCAGGCTGAGAGAGATCACTACTTCAGACAGATGAAGATTCACCAGAAGGAGATAGGGAGATTGCAGCAGGAGAACACTGAGCTTAGGTTCGCGGTGAAGTTTACCAAGATGGTAGATGATGCGGAGCCTTCGGTGGGGCCTTCTTCAGTATAGTCTTTTGTTGTCATTTGTGTGGATTACCGTCAGGCCTGTTGACGGAATTCATTTGTTTGTACTTCCTTTCTGATTCTGGAGAATTGTATTTTGTTTGTATCAGCTTTGATGTATGACTATTGCACTTATTGTGCACTTTTGGTATACAATGATTGTTTTCATTCAGTGATCGATCTTCAAGCTTTATTTGCTTTCCTGTATGATTGCACATCACACACACGTGGTTGGGTGGTATCTTTGCTAAATCATATATCTCTGATCTGTATGGTGAAATCATTTGATGAATGTCAGAATATTGATGTCGGATTATTATCTGTCTCGATGAAGCCAGGATCGAAAGACAGAGTGTTCCTCATATGGATAGATGTTGCATTCATGCATAATCATAATAACTTGTCTTTTATTTTGCAGGTATCAGTGGCTAACGTGCTTGATTGTTTCAGGAATCATTGCTCGTGCTCGTAGAGTTGTACCTTTGCACTCAACACGTCCGCACAGATACTTCACCAGACGCAATACACCTAGACTAATGGATTTACCTAATACAGATATTCTCGAGCTGAAGGATAAAATGAACGAATTGATTAACATCATGCAAGGGTTTGCCGTCAGTGAGAAAGCACTGGCTGATAAAATGGAGAAGCTCGAGCGGGCTTCAGCTGCCAACAATGGTGTTAATTTGGATGGTGTCTCTAACCATGGTCTGGATGGTTCTAGGGACGGTGGAAAGAGGACAATTGTGGGTGTAGTGAATAACAATGCTGGTGGTTTTGGTGTTGCCACAGGTGATGGACCCGGTCAGATGGGCAATAATATGAAGGATAGTCTGTTCCCTCCGTTCTTCGGGGTTGAGGATGATAGAGAGGAAGACAGAGAAGCTGATCAATTCTTCATGCATAATGAACCGTTCGGGCAATACGGTGTCCAGCCACCAAACAAAGAAATCCAATTGCTGGCAGAGAAGATCAGGGCTCTCGAAAGCTATGCCACTCCAGGGGTTGTGAACATGTCGAATATGGGGCTGGTTGAGGGGATTGTGATCCCACAGAAGTTCAAGGCGCCCGCATTTGATAAATACAATGGAAGTTCCTGCCCGGAAACTCACCTTCAGGCTTTTGTCCGCAAGATTTCTGCGTACACAATGGATCAAAAGCTGTGGATGTACTTCTTCCAGGACAGTCTGTCCGGAGGATCCTTGGGGTGGTACACCAAGCTGAAGTCTTCTGACATCAAGAGCTGGTAGGATCTTGGTGATGCATTCTTTAAACAGTACCAGTTCAACGCTGACATGGCTCCTAGTCGTACCCAGCTGCAGGGTATGTCTCAGAAGCCTAATGAGGGGTTTAAGGAGTATGCACAAAGATGGAGGGAGTTGGCTGCCAGAGTTCAACCTCCATTGGTGGATAGAGAGATGTCTGACTTGTTCATGGGTACCCTGCAGGGGACGTTTGCTGAGAGGATGGTTGGTTGCCCGGTTACCAACTTTGCCGATATTGTGGTGGCCGGTGAAAGGATAGAAAGTTGGTTGAAGCTGGGGAAAATCCAGGGTGGTAATGCTTCGTCATCTGGGTCGAAGAAGCCCTTTGGAAATGGCCAGAGGAAGAAGGAGGGTGATACCAGTGCAGTGTATACCCAAAGAGGACCGAGTAGGGATCGTTACTATCAGCACACTGCTGCGGTAACTATTCCTACTGATAATCAGCCTGCACAACAGCAACAACAACAACCGCAACAACAAAGACAGCCGTTTCAGCAGAGACCGCAAAGGGCTGGGTATCAAGTAAGAGGGCGAATGAATGATCGTCAGTTCGATAGGTCACCTGTGACCTATTCTTTCTTGTTGAAGAAATTGAAAGACTTGGGGTTGGTACAATTGAGAACTTTGGCTCCTTTGAGACCTGATCAGAGGCCAGCCAGTTTTGATGAAAATGCCAAGTGTGAATTTCACTCAGGTGCTCCTGGGCATAATGTAGAAAACTGCAAAGCTTTTAAGCATGTGGTTCAAGATCTGGTGGATTCAAAAGCCATCAACTTTGCACCATCTCCAAATGTGAATGCTAATCCCATGCCTGCGCATGGTCAAATGGGGGTGAATGCAATTTCTGAGGAAAGCAGAATCGGGCTGTTGAAGGTAGACCAGTTGAAGACTCCGTTGGCTGAGGTCAAGAGGCAGTTGCTAAAGAGTGGGGTCTTTCTGGGCTGTGATGATTGCTGTGATGCGTGCACTATTACTCCTGATGGGTGTACATCATTGAGGGAGGCTGTCCAGAGGCTGATGGATGAAGGAAGTCTCAGGTTTGAGAAGGTGGATATGGGGAAGGAAGAAGTCTCCACCATAACTATCTACTTCGACCCGGTTGATTTGTCAATGCTAGCAGATGCGGCTCCAGTTACTATCACGGTACCTGGGCCAATTCCTTATGACAAAGATGATGTCGTGTCGTGGCATTTTGGTGGGGAAGTTTATTGTAATGGAGAGAAGGTGGAGGATCAAACTTCAAGTGAAGCCACCGTTTCAAAGGTGGATAATGCCGGACCTAGTGGTTTCACTCGTAGTGGGAGGTTGTTTGCACCTGATGCATTGAGGAGAGGTGAGGAAGGAGAAAAAGAAAAGAAAGATAAGGCCGAGGCTTTAGCCAGGGCAAGGGGGAAACAAGTAGTGAACGAAGGTACTCCTGTGGTGACACTGACGCCTGGCGGGTCGGAGAAAGAATTTGATGATGAAGTAGAAGAATTTCGGAGAATCATCAAGAAGTCAGAGTACAAACTTGTTGACCATCTGCAGCAGACCCCATCCAAGATCTCAATTCTGTCGTTGTTGCTGAGCTCCGAGGGGCACAGGGAGGCTTTATTGAAAATTCTGAAGAGAGCCTATGTTCCCTAGGAGATCACAATCAATCAGTTGGAGACGGTGGTGTCGAATGTCAATGCCAGTCATGGGCTGGGTTTTACCGATTTAGATTTGACTGTGGATGGAAGGAATCATAATCGGGCATTACACATCGCAATGGAATGTAAAGGGGCTGTGCTTTCGCATGTGTTGGTTGATACCGGCTCCTCTTTAAATGTGTTGCCAAAGAAAGCCCTGGCGAATCTGAACTATGAAGGGTTGATCCTGACGCCCACTGACCTGATAGTGAGGGCTTTCGATGGTTCGAAGCGGGCAGTGTTCGGAGAGGTTGAGCTCCCGGTGAAGATCGGACCAGAGGTGTTCAAGTCGGTATTCTATGTCATGGATATTCAGCTGGCATACAGTTACCTGTTGGGTCGCCCATGGATTCATGCTGCTGGGGCAGTAACGTCGACTTTGCACCAGAAACTGAAGTATATCTGGGACGGGCAGGTCGTCACAGTCTGTGGAGAGGAGGACATCTTCGTCAGCCACCTTTCATCTTTCAAGTACGTGGAGATGGACGGTGAGATATGGGAAACCCCGAGTCAAGCATTCGAAACCGTTAAGGTGGAGAATGCTCTTTTTGCCAAGGAAGAAGAGAAATCGTCCATTTCTTCATATAAGCAGGCCGCTGAGGTGGTGAAGAGTGGAGAAGCTCCTGGTTGGGGGAAGATGATGGACATCACCGCCAAGAAAGACCGATTCGGAGTGGGTTATCAGCGGGGCCGAGGCTCGTCTGGACAAGGTAGAGGACGTCGTCCGTCATTCACATTCACCAGTGCTGGAATGCTGGATCCAAATCACATCTGTATGATGGGTGAAGAAGTTGACAGCGACTGTGAGATTGATCGGTGGATAAAGCCGTGCGTACCAGGGATGGGAGTCCAGAACTGGAAGGCTGAAAAGATCATCACTGTCACTCTACTGGAAGAGTAATATTTTTCTTGTTTTTCAATTTTATTTGCATGGAAGCCATACGTTTTGCCCGAAACGTAATGGTTCATTGTAAGGGCCACCTCATGTTTCATTTTGCAAATTTGCATCATAAATAAATGGATGTTTTTCAATTAAAAGCGGTGTTCCCTGTTTTTCATTTATTTTCGCAGTTTAAAAATAAAAACAAAATAAAAATGGCAATGTTTTCATTTTCCTTTTCAATTTGTCTCGCTCTGGTTCTAAAGCAATGCATGAATCAACATTCATGCAGATGCGATTTCTCGCCGGATCTCATTGATAACAATCCTGTTACACCCTCATATGACTTCGACAATCCGATTTATCATGCCGAAGAAGAAGGCGAAGAAGATTGTGATCTACCAGGGGAATTAGCCAGGTTGTTGAAATAAGAGGAGAAGGTGATTCAGCCGCATGAGGAGCAGGTTGAGACAGTGAATCTGGGTACAGACGAGGTGAAAAAAGAAGTGAAAGTTGGGGCTGCATTGGAGAAGAGTGTCAAGAGCAGAATGGTAGCATTGTTGAAAGAGTATGTTGATATCTTCGCCTGGTCTTATCAAGATATGCCAGGGTTGGATACCGATATTGTTGTGCACAAGCTACCGTTGCGAGCAGATTGTCCTCCAGTGAAGCAGAAGTTGCGCAGAACTCGACCCGAGATGGCCATGAAAATTAAGGAGAAAGTGCAGAAGCAGTGGGATGCTGGTTTCCTTGCTGTCACTAATTATCCGCCTTGGGTTGCAAACATTGTGCCCGTGCCGAAGAAAGATGGGAAGGTGAGAATGTGTGTGGACTACCGAGATCTGAACAGAGCTAGTCCGAAGGATGATTTTCCATTACCTCACATTGATGTTTTGGTAGATAATACAACTCAGTTCTCGGTGTTTTCCTTCTTGGATGGCTTTTCTGGCTATAATCAAATCAAAATGTCGCCAGATGATATGGAGAAAACAACGTTCATCACACCGTGGGGCACTTTCTGTTATAAGGTGATGCCATTTGGTCTCAAGAACGCCGGTGCTACTTATCAGAGGGCCATGGTGACTTTGTTTCATGATATGATTCATCATGAAATTGAATGCTATGTTGATGACATGATAGCAAAGTCCCAAACAGAAGAGGGGCATTTGGTAGATCTGGCCAAGTTGTTTGACCGACTGAGACAATTCAGACTGAGGTTGAATCCGAACAAGTGCACTTTCGGAGTGCGGTCCGGTAAATTGTTGGGGTTCATTGTAAGTGAAAGAGGAATCGAGGTTGAACCGAGAAAAGAGAAAGAGGTTCGTGGTTTCTTAGGTAGATTGAACTACATTTCACGGTTCATATCTCATGTGACAGCCACGTGGGAACCTATATTCAAATTGTTGAGGAAAGATCAAACGGTCAGGTGGAATAATGATTGCCAAGCGGCATTTGAAAAAATAAAAGAGTATTTGCAGGAGCCTCCGATTCTGATGCCTCCTGTGGAGGGACGACCGTTAATTCTGTACTTGACGGTCCTCGAGGGGTCTATGGGGTGTGTATTGGGGCAGCATGACGAGTCTGGTCGAAAAGAGCATGCCATATACTACCTTAGTAAAAAGTTTACCGACTATGAAACAAGATATTCACTGCTCGAGAAAACTTGTTGTGCTTTGGTCTGGGCTGCTCGCCGACTGAGACAGTACATGCTGGTTCATACCACTTTATTAATTTCCAAGATGGATCCGATCAAGTATATTTTTGAGAAGCCAGCATTGACCGGACGGGTTGCGAGGTGGCAAATGATCTTGACTGAATATGATATACAGTATACCTCTCAGAAAGCAATAAAGGGGAGTGTATTGTCTGATTACCTCGCTCAGCAACCCGTTGAGGATTATCAACCGATGAAGTTTGAATTCCCTGATGAGGACATCATGTTTCTCAAATCGAAAGATTGCGAGGAACCAATCCCGGAGGAGGGGCCTGACCCTGAATCCGAATGGATTCTGATGTTTGATGGGGCCGTTAACGTGAATGGTAGCGGTGTTGGTTCTGTTTTGGTTACGCCGAAAGGATCCCACATTCCTTTTGCTGCCCGGCTAACATTTGAGTGCACCAACAACGTGGCTGAATACGAAGCTTGTATCCTGGAGATTGAAGAGGCGATTGATTTGCGGATCAAAAACCTTGTTATATATGGAGATTCAGCTTTGGTTGTGAACCAAGTTAACGGAAAATGGTATACGCATCAGTCTCATTTAATTCCATATCGGGATTATACGAGGAGATTGTTGACGTTTTTCACCAAGGTGAAAATGCATCATGTGCCCAGAGAGGAGAATCCGTTGGCGGATGCTTTGGCTACTTTGGCTGCCTTGATTAAGGTGCAGTGGTGGAATCAGTTCCCTAGTGTTGAGGTGGGACATCTGGATAGACCGGCGTATGTGTTTGCTGTGGACACAACGCCTGATGATGAGAAGCCGTGGTATTTCGATATCAAGCGCTATCTAGAGACTCAAGAGTATCCTGAGGGAGCATCCAAGAAGGATCGAAAGACTCTGCAGAGGTTGGCCATGGTGTTCTACTTGAATAAGGATGGGGTTTTGTACAAGAGAAATTTCGATTGGGTTTTGCTCAGATGCGTTGATGATAAAGAAGCAAGCCAATTGATGAAAGAGGTTCACGAGGGGTCGTTCGGTACCCATGCCAGTGGGAATGCGATGGTGAAGAAGCTGCTGAGGGCAGGCTATTATTGGATGACAATGGAGGCCCAATGTTTCAATTTCGTGCGGAAGTGTCATAAATGCCAGATTTATGCTGACAAGGTGCACGTGCCTCCAAATCCGTTGAGTTTAATGTCGTCTCCGTGGCCGTTTGCTATGTGGGGCATCGATATGATTGGAAAGATTGAGCCTACGGCTTCGAATGGGCATCGTTTCATATTAGTGGCTATTGATTACTTCACCAAGTGGGTGGAAGCAGCCTCTTATACGAACGTGACGAAGCAGGTTGTTGCCAGATTCCTGAAGAGAGACATCATTTGCAGATATGGGGTTCCCGAGAGAATCATTACTGATAATAGTTCTAATTTGAATAACAAGATGATGGCAGAACTGTGTCGGGAATTCAAGATCGAGCATCACAATTCTTCTCCTTATCGTCCGAAGATGAATGGGGCGGTTGAGGCAGCTAATAAAAATATAAAGAAGATTGTGCAGAAGATGGTTGTGACTTATAAAGACTGGCATGAGATGTTGTCGTTTGCATTGCATGGGTATCGGACTTCGGTGCGTACATCTACTGGGGCAACGCCTTTCTCGTTGGTATATGGGATGGAAGCGGTGCTACCAGTTGAGGTTCAAATTCCCTCTTTAAGAGTCCTGATGGACGTGAAATTGCAAGAGGCTGAATGGGTAAGGACCCGGTATGAAGAGTTGAGCCTGATTGAGGAAAAGAGGCTGGAGGCCATATGTCATGGGCAGTTATACCATCAAAGGATGAAACGTGCTTTTGACCGAAAGGTACGACCTCGTGTGTATCACGTAGGTGATATGGTGCTGAAAAGGATCCTTCCTCCTCAAAACGATCGTAGGGGCAAGTGGACACCCAATTATGAAGGTCCATTCGTGGTCAAGAAGGTTTTCTCTGGTGGGGCCTTATTGTTAACGACCATGGATGGTGAGGATTTTCCATCCCCTGTGAATGCGGACGCAGTTAAAAAATACTTCGTATAAAGAGACCCGCTGGACGAAAAGAACAAAATAGTCCAGGCAAAAATGGGCATCCCGGCGAACCGAAAAAAAATGAGAAAAGGTTCGGGCAAAAATTAGGGATAAAAATGAAAAATATACACCCGGCAAGTCGAAAACCTGAAAAGGCGACTTGGGCAAAAAAGGGTATCCCGGTGGACTGAAAACCCGAAAGGGCGGTCCAGGCAAAAGAGGGATTGAAACGAACAACTGCGTCTGGCATGATCGTTTGTTTTTTGGATATGACATGGATAATACCCGGTAGGGATCAGTCGGAATTGTCTTGTTCAGAAGGCAGAGAGTACGGAGAGTCTGAAGACATATAGGGTGTAACCGAGTTGGAACTTGATGAGATCGCGGTTTCACATTGCCATTAGGACAGATTTTTCCTTTTGTGCGCAATTACCTCTTTTCAGGAATTGCTTCCTTTGTATTGCTCAGTTTGAGCCACACTTTTTCAATCAATAAAATGCATATTCAGTCAAAAAAAAAATTGTTTTTGTTTTCATTACCGCTTTGATTGCAAAAACATACAGTTATTGTGATAAAGAATCTTTGCATTTTTAGACATACAGGTCCCTTCCAATGCATGTTTATAAGATTGAAACTTGAAATCTTATTCGGAAGGTTGAGTGACCCAAGTGTTGAAATCTTGACACGCCTGGGGCACGTTTTTATCTAACGATCTCTTTTGCAGGTACTGTTAGATAATTTTGCTCACTTGCAGGTTGTGATGTGGAAGCTTTTGACAAAAGATCCCCGTGGAGTCCAATCAGGGACGAATGAATGGAAGAATGGTAAAAAAGACGACGGAAAGACGTACGACGATCCTGGATATTAATCAAGAAGACTCTTCAAAGTCTGAAGATTAGAATGTTTGTACCAATCTAAGGAGTTCACTCTCCGTAGAGTACGGAGAAGTCGGGAATACAAGGTGATGAATCAGAAAAGTCCAGACGAGTCTGGGAGTTCTCAAAATTGGAAAGCTGACACGATGCTGAGTACCAAGGTTCGACGAGTCGACGGGTGTTCTGTGCCAGAATTTCCTGGTTTCCCCAAGCAGAGTTGGGATTGTTACCTCCTCAGCAGATTCAAGGTCTGTGTTTTCCCTAGCAGGGTCGGGATGGTTATCTCCCCAGCAGGTTTTAGAATGGTGTTTCCTCGGCAGTCAGGCCTAGAGGTTGCTATTTCCCAGTGGAGGTATTTATTGGTGTTGGTTTTTCCAAAGCAGAGTCGGGAGTGTTGTATCCTCAGCAAGTCAGAGATTGTTGGTTACCCCACAGAGTGCGTGGGTGGTTCTTTCCCCAGCGAAGTCCCCAAGCGGACCGGGTGTAGAGGAGGTTATCCCTGGTAAGGGTGGCCTATTTCCCAGCAGCAGTGTTATTCCCCAGCAGGGTGGAGTTGGAGCAATGGCGAGTTCCGCAGCAGAGTGCCTCGAGCTTCCCAGAAGAGTCCCTTGAGGGGGATGCCTTTTTATGCATTCATCATGTAGATAAGCATAGCATATTGCATAAATAAATCGCGTAGCATTTCCATGATTATGGAGCATTACGCTAAAAAATATCATGCATCAGCATTGCAAGCATGAGCTAGTCTCAGACCATGGTTATTGTTTGAGAGGTGGTTTCGCCAGATTGTGGAGATGTTGCTCCGAGGAGCTTGGCATCGTGATTTTGAATCAACAGTATTCCCCAGTGGTGCGATATTGGAGGAAGAGTTTCTGTCAAGCGGAGATGGGAATGTTAATCCAAGAAGTTTCGGGGTTCAAAAAGCAAAGTAAAAAAGGAGAATAATCCCCAACTAAGCGCGAAGTGTTCGTTGGCTAGGGTTGAATAGAGAATAGCCGGTTCGTGGTTTGTTATCCCCAGCATGGGTCCTTGGCACGCGTGTCGCTTCATGTATCACTGTTCCTTTCTGCCGATGCTGACAGGCAAGACGAGTTTCCGGTATTCAGACCGAGGTGGTATTCAGACCAGTTTCCGATTTTCATATCGAAGAAGTTTCCGACGTTCAGGTTGACGTACTTATGGTATCAAGACGAGTTTCCGGTATTCAGACCGAGGTGGTATTCAGACCAGTTTCTGATTTTCAGATCGAAGAAGTTTCCAACAATCAGGTTGAAGAACTTGTGGCACTCAGGCCGGTTTCCGATTTTCAGATCGAAGAAGTTTCCAACAATCAGGTTGAAGAACTTGTGGCACTCAGGCCGGTTTCCGATTTTCAGATCGAAGAAGTTTCCAACTGTAGCACCTCAAATTTGCACCTATCATTGTACATACATTTTCATATTAGGTCATAGCATATCATGGTCCATTGCATAGCATTGCATTGTCCCAGTTGCCTCAAGTGCAAGCAAATCAAGAAATTAGGTCAAACTGATCAGGAGATCAGTCAACCAAGCAAGCAAGTGTGTTTCTCAAGGAGCCAAGGCCCTAGGGTTTGTCCAACATGTTCACATGACTTGGAGGTCCATTTGAAGTGTTTAAGTCAAGGGTTGGATGTTCAGAGGTCATCAGTTCATGCACAATCAGTCAGAAACCCTAGAAAGGTCAAAGTTGGTCAACTGTGGTTGATTTCTTTGGTTTTGATGGATGGATTTGGTTTGAGAGAGCTTATTCATGTCCCAATAGGCCTCATATATCATGGCAAACAATATCATTGAAGAAATTGAAGCCAATCAGAAAATTTCCAAAAATAGAAACTGTACCTGTAATTTTAACTGCCAAAAATGGAAACTTCTTGATCCCAAACTTACATCATGATACAAGCTTCAAATGAACTTTTGCCCAACATGAAAGTTGAATATCTTGTTCTCCCATTTCCAAAAAGTCCAAGAACTCTCAATTCCCATGTATGGTTGTCAAGATATGATCAAATCATTTTCACAAAATCTTGAACTTCAAAAGGCCATATCTCTCAAACCATTTGGCCAATTTTGGTGGGGTTTTTTCCTACAAACCACATTTCATCTCCTCTTTCCAAAAATATAAATTTCATGAGCCAAAACATTTCCAATCAAAATGGCATTTTTGAACCTAGCACATTTGAGTTTCAAGTGAGGTGCATTTTTTGAAGTTTTGATTTAAGTGTTTTCTATCACATTAGCCATTGGGAATTGGTTCAAAACATGATTTCTGACTTGCCAAAGCCCAAACTCGGGCAGACCTACACCTCCATATGCATTTTTGGTCAAAATTAGCAATTGTGCAAATTGGTTCATTAGAGCAAAGTTTGATTAGCACATGATTACCAATGCTTAAACAGAAATATATAATGATATTTTCTGTCATTGGAGCAACCCTAGCGGCTGCCAAAACACTCAGAAATTACTCACTCTCTCTCAAATCGATTTTCTTCATTTTTCAAAATCTGCAAGAAACCTTCAAAGCACACGGTTCCTTTTGGTTTGTTCCATCATTTTCCAACTATTTGGCAGCCTTTGCAAGTGGTTTTTCTTGACTGTAACAACAATCTCCAACTCTGCTTCATCAAGGTTCAGCCATGGCAGATCTCGATTTGGACTTTGTCAAGCTTCTTTGAGCTAAACTATCTTCACCAATCATCATTTGGAGGACCTTGGTTCATCTGTTCCACCAGCAAACATCAAAACAACCACTGAATCCCAACTTTCTTCAAAAACAAGTAAGCAATCGAATCTCTAGTTTCTTAAAATGATGTTATGCCTTGTGTAAATCTCTTCTTGCTGGTCATTCTGAAACTCGAATCACTTGATTTGGTTGGTTATTACTTGAGTTATGTTGTTTTCAAGTTGGAATATGAAATGATTTCTTGCTCGATTCATACTGTTTAAAGTTGATTTTGTTAAAATGGATGATGGAATCATGTTGTTTGGTGCTTGCCGATCATGTTGGTATGTTTAATTTAAATTTCTGGAAAAAATTTGCTGAATCGAATTTGAAGTGTTAGAGATGGTGTTACTGTGCTAAACCCTAGGTTATCGTTGACTTGCCCAGAATTCACGTACTCATGTTGCTGTTCACCCATACTAGCCAATAGAATTATTTCATTCTCATGGCCAAAACGGCAGCGCATCGTTAAATGAGTTCCAATATTACAGCTTTGCCATTCTCGTTTCAATATTTCCAAATTAATCCATTTAATTTCACATATTATTTCACTTTGATCATCAATTTTGCAAAATTCATAACTTGTTCATTTCAATTCCAAATCCAGTGGGAATTTTTGCATCATGTTCATATGATTGTCTAGTTTTTTATCATCATTTTTCCAGATTTTTTTGATCAGTGAATTTTAAATGGCCTTAGGGTTTGTAACATGTGACCAAATATTATACACTTTGCCAAATCTTTTGTGAAATTGTGAGGATTTGTCCAATGACCCTGAAATTTTTTGTGCCTAATCTACACTCATTCATGTTTGTTTTGATGTAGAGTTCTTGAATTTATCATATTTGGTTGTTGAGATATAAATTTTTGAAGTAGGGTGTGACAATTTGTGTCACACCAATGATATGCAATTTCTTGAGTTTTGTTGACATGCTTCCTGGCTTCCAATTAATGTGAAATTCTGCATGAACCTTCTCTTATATGTCTAGTTTGTGTGTGAATTTTCTTGGATTTAATTATGCCATTTCCTATTTGTTTGAGATTTTTCTTCCCTGCCTAGTCAAATGTTGACTTTGTGTGACACATCTTGCCATTCCATTTGGGAAATGCTCATATCTTATTGGATGATCATGAAATTTCACATGTGCATACTAGACATCTTAAGCTTTGCATTGGTGTTAATCCCATTCATTTCTCATCTGTTTTCATTTAGTTATGATTTTTTGAAGTTGATACATGTTTGTTTGACTTCTTTGTGCTTGTTTGAATTGGTTTTGACTTTCTGATTTTAATTGACCATCTTCCCATGATCTAATTGAGCTGAAATTTCATATGCATGTCATGTTATGGATTTTGTTTGAGCATGAATTATTTGATGATTTTTGGAATTGATTATGTTTGGTTTTGAGCTAAGTCTTGCTGTTGACTTCATTGAGCATGTTCAAATTTGCTTTGACTTTATGATTTTCATTGACTGCCTTCCACTTGTCCAAATAAGATGAAATTTGACATGCTTACCATGCTAGGTGTTAGGACTGATCATGATTTATTTGGGGAGTTTTGGAAATGTTTGAGTTGACTTTTGATGCAAGTCATTCTGTTGACTTCTTTGAGCCCTCCCTTGCCATGCTTTGACTTCTTTTGCTTGTGAATTGATGATGATGCATGATATAAACTTGAGACCAATTGAGCTTGCTTCTTAAATGTTTGAACTTGATTTTGGTTGACTTTCATTTGCTGTTTTGACTTTCTCATTCCTTTTTGACCCTAGGCTTGTCCTAGTGGTCCAGTTACTTACTGTTGAGCTTATGTTTTCAGGTTGAACACCAAATGCCTCAAAGAGATCATACAAATTTGATTGAGCTTGATTATATATCATGTGTTAACCTCTTTGTTTTGTAGGTGATATGACTCATATGACTTGAGTCTTGTGCTTTGCACATTTGTCCCTCTGTATTGACTATTGTTTCCCAATTCCTTTTGCTTTGACTGTTGAACTGTGTACTGATCTGTTTGACCATTTCAGGTACCATTAGTTGCTTAAGTTCTTTGAACTTGCTTTGCTTTGCTATTTAGCAACTTGCTTGAGGTATAATTCCTTTTTCTTCATGTAGTCTGGAAGACCTGGCCTGTTACTTGGCCAGGCAACTGTCTGAAGTCCTCCTTAAGAGGCAATGTTTGTGTATGTTTAATTTGTCCTTGTACAGAGTCAAAGACCTCCTAAGTGAAGAGGCAATTGGCAGAACCAAGGGATAAGCAACCTATCCCCTGCTATTCAGTGTGTCTTCTGTTTTGCTCACACCACTGTGTTGATGCATTACAGATAAAAACCCAAGATCGTGTGCAATTGCACAGTTGAGTCAGTATCAAATGTGTAGAAGGGTTCCCACTTTCTGAACCCACACATTCTTGTCAAATGCTCTCCCTGGCCAGGGATAAGAGCAATGAGGCACGCCCCTCATCTCCTTTCATCTGCTTCACCTTAGCCCCTCAATGGCAAGGTTAAGAGCAACACTCACCCCATTCCAGAGGTTTGTTTGTTGAGGTTGATGTGACCCCTTGACTAAAACCTAACCCATGTTTGAGCCCCCCTTGTTGGTGTGTTTACTTTATGCTGTATGTGTTTTTGTGTGCTTGTGTGGTGTGATTGTATCCCCTAGGTTGTTAGACTCCGCGTAGTCTCGTTTGCATGTCAATTAAGGTAGCACGGTTCCTTCGTATAGGACTTCCTTTCTTGCTTGAGCCTTCTTTAAAACACAAACAAACACCATTCCCTCTTAAGGATACGTTAACTCCTTCTACTACAGATGAGTAAGTCTCCAAAGGTCGAGCATCAGGTAGATTGTGCAGTGACGTTGTCCACTTAAAAAACACAAACCAACAGTAATAGTTCAGCCGAACTACGGCAACTCTGATTCTCATGTCCAGATGAGATACGTAGGCACGAGATGCGATGTCTTGTCGAGTTTGACTAACCACTAACACTAATTCTTTTCTCTCACCCCTGTTGTGATTGAGATATCCCCTTTCTCTTGCCCTAGTTGCAATCGAGACCCTTGCTTCCTGTGCAAGCCGTGTCTAGGATAGGTTGGCCCTTGTGCCAGTTAGCTAGAAACCTTAACTTAGGGACGATTTTGCATGACAACATCTAGGCTCGAGTCGTAGTCTCCCTAGAGTTGTGTCTCCCTCTGTTATCTGGTTAGGCTAGATCCTTTATCCCTGCGTAGGGGAACTACATCGCCCTGATCTTCATACCAGATGAAGTATGTAGGCAGGAGATTGAGCTGATCTCTCCGGGCGCCCTTTTTCTTTTCTTGTGTGTGTTGTTTGACAGTTATAGGCTCGAGTCCCCGACTCCCTATTAACTTGTTGTGTTGTTGTGTGCTTGGACGCTGATGTAAGTCCATCGAGTGGCATTCGGGTTCCAGTGTGGGTGTGTTTTGGTTCGGATGCTGATGTAAGTCCAGTGATTGGCATTCAGGCTCCACGTTTGCCTCTGCCTGTGTTTGTTTGTGTGCGTGTTAGCCGAGCTACGAATGCTCTGATTCTTCTCTCGTCCGAGAAGATACGTATGCATAGGATGCGACATCCTAGCGAGCATGTGTCGTTTCCCCAGTCCGAACTACTTCGACTCTGATGTCTATGCCTGATAGACTAAGTAGGCCCAGGATGCGATATCCTGCCGAGTCAGTTTCAGTCAGTTTCTTTTGTCTCTTTCAGCCAGTGTGTGTGTGTGTTTGAGCAGTGTTTTAGCAACCAATTTTCCTTTCTATTGTGCGTGGATCCCGTAGAGTACTACGGATGCGTAGGGGTGCTAATACCTTCCCTTCGCATAACCAACTCCCGAACCCATTCTCTTTGGTCGCGAGACCATGTTCTTTCCTAGGTTTACTCTGAGCGTTTCCTTTCCCTCTTTTGGGATAAATAACGCACGGTGGCGGCTCTGTTGTTCTTTCTTTTCCCGCCGGTTTTTCGCGTAATGCGACAGCTGGCGACTCTGCTGGGGACATAGAGAAGTTGACCTGCGCTGGTCCATCTTCCCTAAGCGAGTCTCTCCTAGCGCTCTCTAGGTTAGGGTTTTGGTTGCTTTGTGCTGTTATTTATTGCATTCATTGGTATATATTTGCATTTACTGTTTGCATTTATTGTTTGCATTAATGTTTGCATTCATTCATATTCATCTGTTCATCTGGCTGTGTTTCTCTGTTTGGGGTGGGAGTTACTCGAGGTAAAAGGCCCAATACCCAGGCTATGAGTGAAATCTAGGAACCTTAGGAATAGAGTGATTCATGGGAAGCGGGTGGTATTGCGCCACTTAGCGGAACATTGATATCACGAGCAGTTCAGACCCTGGTGGGATATTATCGGTGCATACATCGGGTGTGCACAGGATGATATTCTGCGAAAGGTTATTTATGCTGCGTTTCTCTCGACCTTACCCTGGCCTAGATGACACCCGTGAGCGGGGCGGGATTGATCATTTTAACAGGTACAGTTGGTGACTCCTGGTACTGATGGTGACTACGAGTTATATTTCTGGACGCCGGAGGTTTGACCCTGGTTTTGATCAGAGGGTTCCGTTTATTTCGGATCCCTGGGCTGAATTTGAGGGTACTCGCTCAGATGGTGACTCAGTTCTCCAGACATGGGTTCAAATGCCAGTTGATCAGATTGACTTTGGGTTTCAGATGAGTGTGGTTCAGAATTCAAGCCGAAGCTTTGACCCTGTGCCTTGAGACGCACAGCCTGACCAGTCATGTTGCATTATTTGCATCATAGCATGTTTATTTTCAAAAAAAAATAATGCATGAAAAAGAAAAAAGTTAACTCGCATATCCTTTTTCAGGATCATTCATGATAAAATAGCATCCGCATCATACCCATATCATGCATATCATGCACATAGCATCCTTGCATTACAGACATGTTTGGGGACGTGACTTCTCACTTTGGGTTTTGACTGAGACAGGATTGCTGATCGTCATCCGCACCGCTACTCAACCAGATTGAATCAACAGAGGAGTATGGATCAGGTTCAAGCAGAATTGGCCGAGATGAGGGCAAACATGGCCCAGTTCATGACAATGATGTAGGGAGTTGTTCAGGGGCAAGAGGAGCTGCGTGCCTTAGCCCAGAGACTGGAAGCCGTGATTCCACCAGTCCACCGTGCTCCACCAGTGGATGTACCCGTTCATGAGAATGTTGTTGTCACTATTCTCGTCAATGATTATGCCGTGGGTGATGAATTGAAGGGGATCAGAATCAGTGAACAGCCTTTTGCTGCAGAGACTGTTAATGTCAGAGCAACCCGCACTCCGGTTCGCCATCCTGGCTCTTCAAGTTCTTCCGGTTCTAAGAAGCCATCCTCTGGGGCACCCAGAAGGGGAGAAAGTGAAACAAATGATGTGCACCGTCGGAGGAGCGCAAACAGAGGACAGTATCGTCAGGCTGCTGCTGTGACTATTCCAGCAACTCAACAGCAGCAGAGAAGGCCAACTCAGCAGTATCAGACTCCACAACGTCATCCTCAGCAGCAGGCTTACCAGCCTCCCATTGATAATCAAGCTGGTACAAGTAATGAGAGGAAGAAGATCATTTTTGATCCAATCCCCACGTCCTACGCCGAACTGTATCCCTCTCTGTTAGAACGGAACTTGATTACTCCCAGAGACCCGCCGCCCATACCCGTCAACCCTCGGTGGTGGTATAGGCCTGAACAGCATTGTGTGTATCATTCGGGTGCTCCTGGTCATGATGTGGACAGTTGTTTCCAGCTGAAGGTGAAGGTTCAAGACCTTGTGAGGTCAGGTATTCTGATTTTGGAAGACTTAGGTCCCAATGCTAATCAAACTTGAAGCTCACAAGTCCCGGGCTGGCGTCGACTTGTCTTCTGAGATCTTCAACAAAGAAGGTTGTTTGCTGCTGATGCAAAGGATACTGACAGTTGTCATCCCCGGTGGGATCTATCGCAATTGGGTCACTGTGGGCTTTCCTACGGTTGTTCATAAGTCTTTGTAATAATCACTTTGTTTAAAAACCCTTCTCCCATGCCAAAAGGAGAAGTGATGACATTGTTGGCAGCATTTTGTGCAATGATATTTTCATTCAAATAAATTCATGTTAAAACATTTGTTTTTCCATTTGTTTTCCCTTTTCGCTTTTTGCATAAAATTGGTGATCACAAAAAACCTTAAAAACAAGAATAAAAGCAATCTTTTCATCTGCATAACGATTGTCTTGTTTGTTTCCAGAAAGCTTTTCATATCAAGATCTTTATGCAGGTTGTTTCTCAAACCCATTGAACGTAATGATCGGACGTCATCTCCCAATTTTGAATTCCCTGTATTTGAAGTGGACGAAGATGATGTTGAAGGGATTCCTGACGAGATTTCCCGACTTCTTGAGCAAGAAAAGAAGATCACTCAGCTGCATCTCGAGAATCAGCAGAACAGCCAACTGGGGCATCAAAAAAAAAAGAGAAACAAAAAAAAAAAAAAAAAAAAGAAAAAAAGAAAGAGGAGGGTGCAAAATCAAAAGAAATCAAAAGAAAGAAAAAGAAAGAAAGAAATAAAAGAAGATAGCACCCTCAAAGTCCCAAGTTGACTGATGCTGAATTCGATCGAAAAGAAGAGATCAACTGCCATGTGTCATGGTCAGTCATATTAGCAGAGAGTGAAAAAGCAGGTCAAGCCTCGTGTATTCCGAGAAGGTGACTTTGTGCTCAAGAAAGTCCTGTCTTTCGTGCCCGATTCCAGGGGCAAGTGAACCCCCAAGCCATGAACGTCCATATGTTGTCAAGAGAGCCTCTTCAGGCAATGCTTTAACACTTACAGCAATGGATAAAGAAGTTCACTCGTCCTGTGAATCCCGATGCAGTCAAGAAATACTTCGCCTAAAAAAAAAAAAAAAAAAAGCAAAGCAGCTCGCTAAGTCGAACACCCCAAAGGGCGACTTAGGCAAAAAGGAGCGTCTCGGTGGATTGAAAACCCGAAAGGGCAATCCAGGCAAAAGTTAGAGACATTGAAAAAGAATTTGCATCCCGCTAGATTGATCACCTCACACTGGGGCAATCTAGGCAAAAATTAGGGATTTGGCAAGTAACTGCATCTTGACAAGACTGTGCTCTATATCTGTCATCCGTCAGGGATTCTCGATTCGTCGTCGACTGAAGCTCCGAATACATCGAAAATGCGGAATGGTAGAGGAAAGGTCATTATGTTCAATGTAGCCCTCTCCAATATATATCACCGATTTCAAACTTGTACAAATCTATGGAGTCTCGCCCTTTGCAGACTACCATTCCATTACATCTATTTGAGCTTTTATCCCATTATTTGCACTTTTCTTTGTTTCAACTCAACAAATGTTTTGCATGTTTTAATTGATAAAGTATCATTGTTTTCAAAATAAACAATTTTTTCAAAAAAAAATTGTTCTTAAACAAAGTGAACATTCACGATGATGGAAGAATACTTAGGAGATCCGCAGTGCTCTCCCGAGGGTGGTATGATTACCAACAGGTAAGACATTTGTTCGTATCTCGAGCATAACTGTATCTTTGTCCTGCAGAACCTCGTATGGTCTCTCCTCAGTGAAGTTGCCCGATGCAGTGTCGTTTGAAGTTATTCATCTTCATGTTCCCGGCAGTACAGATTCTTCCTCCAAATCCCTGTTAGCTCTATTATGGGGCATCCCCAGTAGAGTGCTGTTTGAGCCCTATCGTGGGGCATCCCCAGCAAGTTTGCTGTTTCGGACATTATTGTGGGGCAGCTCCCCTAGCAGAGTGTTTACTGAAGACTTCAACTTTCGCCTCTCCAGCAGAGCAGTCTTCATCTCCCCCCAGCATGGGTGCTTTTCTCGAAAGATTCAGTATTTGGAGGATCGACATCCCCGTAATCCGGCATTCCCTCAGATAGATTCCCCAGTGGAGTTGTTCGCGTAAGGAGCTTTATCAATGCTTTTGTATTTCTCATCAGAGATCTGGTTGCTTCTCGGTATCTCAGATTTTCATCACGAGTTGTTGTGGCGCATACGCCTGTATGTTGAACTTTGTTCTCCGGTTGTGACCGACGATCCCTCCGGAAGCCTCTGGTGGCCTTCCTCCCCTGCAGGATAAATGTTCCCTGATATCCCAGTCCCCAGTGGATTTTCTTTGCTCTCTGGTGGCTTTGGTTTTCTCTCCGGACGGTTGATTCCCGGACCTGCGTGTTGAGCATGTCTGTTTGTCAGCATTCATCATACATTCATCATGCATAATGCATACATGCATAATCATAGCATTTGGATACTCATGTTGCAGCTGTCGCCGGGTATCTGTTGATTGTTACCTCCTGCTATTTGTTGATACAGATCTCTCCAGTAGATTTTCCCCTAGCAGATGTGGGTGTGTCTGATCTCTCCATGTAGAGCCAACCCCTTAAGCAGAAAGTGTCTATCTTTTCCTGTCATTTCCCCGCTGAGATACATCCTCGTGGATGACGGTTGTTTCCGTTCCCTCCCCATACGGGATGGGTTGTCCCTATTGAGTTCTTTCCTCATTAGGATAAGTCTTGTTTCAGTCTGCCTTTTTGGATTGATCCTAAATTGGCTTCCTGTTGGCTGTCTCCCGTGCTTCCCTGGGGCATAAATGAATAGTCGCTCACTAACCGGCACTCATTCATCTTATCCTCAGTGGAATTTGTTGGCTTCTACCTACTAACCGGTAGTTGTAAGTCCTATCTTTGTGGTTTTCTACCTACAAACCGGTAGTTGTAAAATCCCATTTTCATCCCCTAGCGGATATGGTTTGGTGGCTTCTACCTACGAACCGGTAGTTGTAAGTCCTATCTTTGTGGTTTTCTACCCACTAGCTGGTAGTTGTAAAATCCCACACTTCTCCCCTTGGTGGAGTTAACCCTTTGTGCTCATCCCGATGATGACTGGTTACTTTTCCGTGGTTTTCTGCCTACAAACCGGTAGATGTAATCCCCTCTTTGCAGTTATCAGTATCCGGTTTACGGTATTGATATTCTTTCCCCTTTGGATACTTGCTCCGAGTTAGCAACTTTATCCTCTTTTGATTGGTCATCTTTGCATACCTAGTCCTGGTACCGATGCCTTTCTTGTCGGTCGATTATTCATTTAACAACCTCTAACCCGGTTATGGATAATCTTCCATGCGAGGTTATTATCTACGTTTTGACGGCTATAAATAGTATTGTAGCACCTCAAATTTGCACCTATCATTGTACATACCATTTCATATTAAGTCATAGCATATCATAGTCCATTGCATAGCATTGCATTGCCCCAGTTGCCTCAAGTGCAAGCAAGTCAAGAATTAGGTCAAACTGATCAGGAGATCAGTCAATCAAGCAAGCAAGGGGGTTTCTCAAAGAGCCAAGGCCCTAGGGTTTGTCCAACAAGTTCACATATCTTGGAGGTCCATTTGAAGTGTTTAAGTCAAGGGTTGGATGTTCAGAAGCCATCAGTTCATGCACAGACAGTCAAAAACCCTAGAAAGTCAAAGTTGGTCAACTGTGGTTGATTTTATGGTTTTGATGGATGGAAATGGTTTGAGAGAGTTTATTCATGTCCCAATAGGCCTCATATATCATGGCAATCAACATCATTGAAGAATTTGAAGCCAATCAGAAAATTTCCCAAAATAGAAACTGGACCTGTAATTTTAACTGCCAAAAATGGAAACTTCTTGATCCTCAACTTGCATCATGATACAAGCTTCAAATGAATTTTTTCCCAACATGAAAGTTGAAGATCTTGTTCTCCCATTTTCAAAAAGTCCAAGAACTCCCAAATCCCATGAATGGTTTGCAAGATATGATCATTTCATTTTCACATTTTCATGAACTTCAAATGGCCATATCTCATGATTCCTTTGGCCAAATTTGATGGGGTTTTTTCCTACAAACTCCATTTAATCCCCTCTTTCCAAAAATTCATTCATCATTCACCAAAACCTTGCCAATCAAAATGGCATTTTTTGACTTGTTTCATTAAAATTCAAGTTTGACCAATGGTTGACTTTTTGATTTATCCATTTTCAGCATAATTGGCCATTTGGAAATTGTTTTAATGGTCATTTGAGACTTGCCAAAGCCCAGAATTCGTGCAGCTTGCTACCACACACCACCCTTTTGGCCAAAAGTGCAAAATTAGCAAATTGGTTAAAATGAGCAAAGCTTGGTTAGCACTTGATTAAGCAATGTTAAACAGCAAATATAAAGGAGATTTTCAGTCATTCTCAACCCTAGCTAGCAGCTGCAAACATCAGAATACTCTCTTCTCTCTCAATTTGCATTTTCACCAAAATTGAAAATCTGTCAAAACCCTAAAAGGACCACGAGCAAGCATTGTTGTTTAAACATCTAAGCATCATTTTAAGCTCATTTCAATCATCATTCATCAACTGTGAGGAGCTTTGCTGGACTGTGCTTCAACATATCCATCCATGGCAAATCGTGATTTGAGCAAAAACAAGATACATTGAGTCAAAGCATCTTCATTATTCACCATTGGAAGCACAAATCTTCATCTGTTCGAGCTTATCCTGGCCAAATAGCAACTGAGTTCCAAATTTCTTCAAGAACAAGTAAATTTTCGAATCTCTCTTTTCTCTAATCCATGCCCTGTGTTAGATAGAGTTTAGTATGCTGAGTTCATTGCAACTTGTATCACATGAAATGATTAAGATATGCATGAGAAATCTGAATTTACATTTTTATGCTCAAACATGATTGTGCTCGATTTGCTTTGATGATGATGATTCACTGAAAACCATGCCTGGATTATGCTTGTGTTTGCTTCACTGTTTCGAATGGTATGCTTGATTCAAAAAACTGGGAAATTTGTTCTTCCAACGATGAATGTTGTTACTGCTGCTTTGTGAACCCTGGTATTTTTCCAGAAAATCCTGTTTCAAATTTGCATGAGCTGTTTTGTTTGTTGCTGTTTAAGGTTACAGGAATGTCTTTGTTCTATTGCTATGTTGTTCATAAAACCCTGGTTGAATTCATTTCATGATGATACGATGAACACGAGGATGTTGCCTTGCTGTTTCTTTTAAAAAAAAACCCTAAGTTGCCCAGAAACGTGAATGGCGATTGGCTGTTGTTGTTTGTGTTACTGTTCTATTGGTTGCTGACCAATCAAAATATTTGGTGTCTTTGGCTGAAGCACAGTCGTTTTGCTAAATGAGGCCCAATATTACCAATATGCCACTCGGACCAAATTAAATCCAATTAATCCATTTTAATTTCAATGAATATTCCATTTGATCATCACATCTTTAAAAAATCACAACTTGCTCATTTCAATTCCAAATCCAGTGGGGTTTTCTGCATCATGATCATGAGATTGTCTAGTTTTTTATCATTATTTTTAATAATTTTTTGGATCATTGGTTGTTAAATGGCCTTAGGGTTTGTATTATGTGACCAAAAATGATACATGTTGCCAAAACCATTGTGAAATAATCATGTTGCATCCATTTGATCTGAAAATTTTTGTGGTTATTCTACACACATTCATGTTTATTTTGGTATAAAGTTTGTGGATTTCTCATTTGTGGTTTGTGTGATATGATTTTTTTGAAGTAAGGTGTTACATTTGGTGTCACACCACGAATGTGCATTTTCATGAATTTTGTTAACATGCTTCTTGGCCTCCAATTGACCCCAAATTTTGCATGAACCTCATTTCATATATCTAGTTGACTTGTGATTTTTCTTGGAATTAATTGTTCTGTTTTCCATTTGTTTGAGATTTTTCTTCCCTGCCTAGTCAATTGTTGACTTTGTGTGACACATCTGGCCATTTCATTTGGGAAATTCTCATGCCTTATTGTATGATCATGAAATTTTACATGTGCATACTAGACATCTTGAGCTTTGCATTGGTGTTAATCTCATTCATTTCTCATCTGTTTTCATTTAGTTATGATTTTTTGAAGTTGACCCATGATTGTTTGACTTCTTTGTGCATGCTTGAAATTGTGTTGACTTCCTGATTTTAATTGACTATCTTCCCATGATCCAATTGAGCTGAAATTTCATATGTATGCCATGTTATGGATTGTGTTTGACCCTGAATTATTTGATAATTTTTGGAATTGATTATGTTTGGTTTTGAGCTAATTCTTGCTGTTGACTTCTTTGTGCATGCTTGAAATTTGTTTTGACTTCATGATTTTCATTGGCTGCCTTCCACTTATCCAAATGCAATGAAATTTGACATGCTTACCATGCTAGGTGTTAGGATTGAACATGAATTATTTGATGATTTTTTGAAAATGTTTGAGTTGACTTTTGGTGCAAGTCATTCTGTTGACTTCTTTGAGCCTTCATTTGCCATGCTTTGGTTTCTTTTGCTCATGAATTGATGATGATGCATGATATGAACATGAAACCAATTGTGCTTGCTTCTTAAATGTTTGAACTTGATTTTGGTTGACTATTGTTTGCTGTTTTGACTTTCTCATTTATTTTTGACCCTAGGCTTGTCCTAGTGGTCTTTTGGACTTATGTTGAGTTCATCTGTTTCAGGTTAAGCATAGTGCTTCAAAGAAACCATACAAATTTGGTTGAGCTTGACTATATTATCATGTGCTAACCTTTGTTTTGTAGGTGTGACTCATGTGACTTGAGTCTTGTGCTTTGCACATTGGTCCCTCTGATTTAACTGTTTGATTCATTTCCTTTTGATTTAAACTGTTGAACTGTTTACTGATTAGTTTGACTATTTCAGGTACCCTTTTAGTTGCTTAAGTTCTTTGAACTTGCTTGCTTTGCTATTTAGCAATTTGCTTTTGAGGTATAATTACTTCTTCTTCATGTAGTCTGGAGACCCGGTCTGTTATTTGGCCGGGCAAACTGTCTGAAGTCCTCCTTAAGAGGCCATGCTTGTGTGTGTTTAAAATTGTCCCAAGCAGGAAAAGTCCTTCAAGTAAGGCAATTGGTAGATCAAAGGGATAAGTAGCCTATCCCCTACTATTCAGTGAGTCTTCTCCTTGCTCCCATTACATGGTTGTAGCACTGAGATCAAAACCCAAGATCTATCGAGTCAATAATGTGGAAAGAGCTCCATCTTTCTGAGCTCCCACACTTTCTGATATGCTCTCCCTGATCAGGGATAGAAGCAATGAGGCACACCCCTCATCTCCTTTCATCTGCTTCACCTTAGCCTCTCAATGGCAAGGTTAAGAGCAACTTTTTACCCTATTCCAGTCGGCTTCAATGCCTAACCCTTGTTTGAGCCTCTTGTGTGCATATAGTGTGTGCTACCTGTGCTTTTGTTTGTTTGACTTGTTTGCTTTCGCCCTCGTTGCGATCCTTTTCTCTCGCCCTCGTTGCGATCGAGCCTTTTCCTTTCTCTTGCCCTAGTTGCAATCGAGATCCTTTGTCCCTCCGTAGCCGAACTACGGCAACTCTGATTCTCATGTTCAGATGAGATACGTAGGCACGAGACGCGATGTCTTGCCGAGTTTGACTAACAACTAACACTAATCCTTGTTTGCTTTCGCCCTCGTTGCGATCCTTTCTCTCGCCCTCGTTGCGATTGAGACCTCCCCTTTCTCTTGCCCTAGTTGCAATCGAGACCCTTGCTTCCTGTGCAAGCCGTGCTTAGGATAGGTTGGCCCTTGTGCCATTTAGCTAGAAACCTTAACTTAGGGTTGACTTTTGCATGACAACATCTAGGCTCGAGTCGTAGTCTCCCTAGAGTTGTGTCTCCCTCTGTTATCTGGTTAGGCTAGATCCTTGTCCCTGCGTAGGGGAACTACATCGCCCTGATCTTCATACCAGATGAAGTATGTAGGCAGGAGATTGAGCTGATCTCTCCGGGCGCCCTTTTTTCTCTTTTGTGTGTGCTTGACAGTTATAGGCTCGAGTCCCCGACTCCCTATTAACTTGTTGTGTTGTTGTGTGCTTGGAAGCCGATGTAAGTCCATCGAGTGGCATTTGGGTTCCAGTGTGGGTGTGTTTAGGTTCGGATGCTGACATAAGTCCAGTGATTGGCAGTCGGGCTCCACGTTTGCCTTTGCCTGTGTTTGTTTGTGTGCGTGTCAGCCGAGCTACGAATGCTCTGATTCTTCTCTCGTCCGAGAAGATACGTATGCATAGGATGCGATATCCTAGCGAGCATGTGTCATTTCCCCAGTCCGAACTACTTCGACTCTGATGTCTATGTCTGATAGACTAAGTAGGCCCAGGATACGATGTCCTGCCGAGTCAGTTTCAGTCAGTTTCTTTTGTCTCTTTCAGCCAGTGTGTGTGAGTTTGAGCAGCGTTTTAGCAACCATTTTCCTTCCTTTTGTGCGTGGATCTCGTAGAGTACTACGGATGCGTAGGGGTGCTAATACCTTCCCTTCGCATAACCGACTCCCGAACCCATCCTCTTTGGTCGCGAGACCATGTTCTTTCCCAGGTTTACTTCGAGCGTTTCCTTTCCCTCTTTTGGGATAAATAACGCACGGTGGCGGCTTTGTTGTTTCTTTCTTTTCCCGCCGGTTTTTCGCGTGATGCGACAGCTGGCGACTCTGCTGGGGAAGTGAGAAGTTGACCTATGCTGGTCCATCTTCCCTGAGCGAGTCTCTCCTAGCGCTCTCTAGGTTAGGATTTTGGTTGCTTTGTGCTGTTATTTTTTGCATTCATTGTATATATGTGCATTTATTGTTTGCATTTATTGTGTACACTTATGTTTGCATTCATATTCATTATTCTTTCTGCCTGGCTGGTTGTCTGTTTTTCTTTGTGGGGTGGGAGTCAGTTGAGATGAGTTCTATACCCGAACTCGAGTGCTCTCTAGGATAGGAGAATGGCATAGTCTTGTTGACTGGTGTGGAGTATTCCTTAGCCAGTTGACTTGCGAGACCATTCACTTGGTGGAGGTCATGTTGAACTAATAATGTCACACAAGTTATTTGTGGTTAGGCATTATTCTTTCAATCATGTTCCGCAGAAGCCAAGGACCTTAGTTTACCAAACCCATCTTGGCCTATTTTTTAGGACCGTAGTGCGGAGGTCGTTCAGATGTCAGTTCTGATACGATTGTTACGCGATACTACACTCATAAGAGTTTCTCTTGAGAATATTCTTGGAATACGAGTATTCGTTCCTCCGATAATATTCGAGAGATGGAACGATGATTATGGGAACCTCTGATAGAACATGTCTGGCAGGTTTAAACCCTAGTACACTCCCTTTGGGTGGTTCTTAACCGAGACTCCATGCTCGTGACTCTCAACAAACCCATGATTCGTGGTTGAGTCGTTCAAACATTGTTAATATCAATGGATCCCGGATCAGGTGTAAAACCTAAATCCATCAAAGTGGCTGGTTGATATTAAGAATGTTAGAGCCGGTTCATGTACCGTTAATATCAATGGAACTTGGGTGTCGATAAGGTGAAAACCTAAATCCACCAAAATGGATGATTGATATTAAGGATACAATGAGCTTTCCCACGACCTTTGTTTGGCGTGCTTTGCTTGATCCTTGAGTGTGTTTGTTGCATTCATGCATTCATGCATTCATCTGCATCCATATCATCAGAAAAAAAGAAAATTTTCAAGGAACTCAAAGGAGTTTATTTGCAAAAATTTTCAAAACATGAAAAAACCGGGAATATTTTTTCACCTGATATATCTGATGAGATATTCTCATATATGATCAAAATGCTAAATATTTCAAAGTTTGCAAATAAAACCCTCGAGTTCCTTTGAAATAAAAACAAGCATATGCATAAACACTTCATGCATCATTTGCATCAGCGGGTGTTTTGTTCCGGTCTCCCGTCCTGTGGTCTGACCCTGCGATCTTCATTTATTTTGAAGACGCACTTTGCCGGTATTATACCAGAGCCATCTCTGCCAGATTGATGGATCATCCTGAGCAAGAGAATTGTGAACTCAGAGAGATATTTGCCAGACTTTGCACTGTTGATGGATTTATTCCTGGTTAGCCGATCCTGGGCCGGCATTGACTTTTCTTCTGAGGTCTTCAATAAAGAGGGTTGTTCAGAAAACAGAAGCTGCTGATGCAAAAGATACTGACAGTTGTCATCCCCGATGGGATCTATCACAATTGGGTCACTGTGGGCTTTCCTACAGTTGTTCATTAAGTCAGAGTAACAATCACTTTGTTTAAAAACCCTTCTCCCATGCCAAAGGAGAAGTGATGACATTGTTGGCAACATTTTGTGCAATGATATTTTCATTCAAATAAATTCATGTTAAACATTTGTTTTTCCATTTGTTTTCCCTTTTCACTTTTGCATGAAATTGGTGATCACAAAAAAACCTTTAAAAAACAAGAATAAAAGCAATCTTTTCATCTGCATAACGATTGTCTTGTTTGATTTTCAAAGTGCTTTTTATACTCAAAATCTTTATGCAGGTTGTTTCTCAAACCCATTGAACATAGTGATCGGACGTCATCTCCCAATTCTGAATTCCCTGTATTTGAAGCAGACGAAGATGATGTTGAAGGGATTCCTGACGAGATTTCCCGACTTTTTGAGCAAGAAAAGAAGATCACTCAGCTGCATCTCGAGAATCAGCAGAACAGCCAACTGGGGTATTATCAAAAAAAAAAAGAGGAAAAAAAAAGAAAAAAGAGGAGGGTGCAAAATCCAAGAAAAAAAATCAAAAGAAATCAAAAGAAATCAAAAGCAAAATCAAAAGAAAACAAAAGAAAGATAGCACCCTCAAAGTCCCAAGTTGACTGATGCTGAATTCAATCGAAAACAAGAGATCAACTGCCATGTGTCATGGTCAGTCATATCAGCAGAGAGTGAAAAAGCATTCGATAAGAAGGTCAAGCCTCGTGTGTTCCGAGGGACCTTGTGCTCAAGAAAGTCTTGCCTTTCATGCCCGATTCCAGGGGCAAGTGAACTCCAAGCTATGAACGTGCATATGTTGTCAAAAGAGCCTCTTCAGGCAGTGTTCGACACTTACAACAATGGATGGAGAAGTTCACTCGTCCTGTGAATTCCCGATGCAGTCAAGAAATACTTCGCCTAAAACAAAGAAAAAAAGCAAAAGCTCGCTAAGTCGAACACCCCAAAGGGCGACTTAGGCAAAAAAGGAGCGTCTCGGTGGATTGAAAACCCGAAAGGGCGATCCAGGCAAAAGTTAGAGACATTGAAAAAAGAATTTGCATCCCGCTAGATTAAACACCTCACACTGGGGCAATCTAGGCAAAAGTTAGGGATTTGGCAAGTAACTGCATCTTGACAAGACTGTGCTCTATATCTGTCATCCGTCAGGGATTCTCGATTCGTCGTCGACTGAAGCTTTGAATACATCGAAAATTCAGAATGGTAGAGGAAAGGTCATTATGTTCAATGTAGCCCTCTCCAATATACATCACCGATTTCAAACTTGTACAGATCTGTGGAGTCTCGCCCTTTGCAGACTACCATTCCATCACATTAATTTGAGCTTTTATCCAATTATTTGCACTCTTATTTGTTTCAATTCAACAAATGTTTTGCATGTTTAATTGATAAAGTATCATTGTTTTCAAAATAAACAAATTTTTCACAAAAATTGTTCTTAAACAAAGTGAACGTTCACAATGATGGAAGGATACTTAGGAGACCCACAGTGCTCTCCCGGGGGTGGTATGATTACCAACAGGTAAGACAACTGTTCGTATCTCGAGCATGACTGTATCTTTATCCTGCAGAACCTCGTATGGTCTCTCCTCAGTGAAGTTGCCCGATGCAGTGTTGTTTGAAGTTGTTCATCTTCATGTTCCCGACAGTACACGTTCTTCCTCCAAGTCCCTGTTAGCTATATTGTGGGGCATCCCCAGTAGAGCGCTGTTTGAGCCCTATCGTGGGGCATCCCCAGTAAGTTTGCTGTTTCGGACATTATTGTGGGGCAGCTCCCCTAGCAGAGTGTTTACTGAAGACTTCAACTTTCCTCTCTCCAACAGAGTAGTCTTCCTCTCTCCCCCAGCATGGGTGCTTTTCTTGGAAGATTTAGTATTCGGTGAATTGACATCCCAGTACTATGTCATGCCCTCAGATGGATCCCCCAGCGGAGTTGTTGGCATGATGAGCCTTATCAATGCCTATGTATCCTCATCAGAGATCTGGTTGCTCCTTGGTATCTCCGATTTCCAGCACGAGTTGTTGTGGCGCGTACGCCTGAATGTTGAACTCTGTTCTCCGGTTGTGACTGACGATCCCTCCGGAAGCCTCCGGTGGCCTTCCTCCCCTGCAGGATAAATGTTCCCTGATATCCCAGTCCCCAGTGGATTTTCTTTGCTCTCTGGTGGCTTTGGTTTTCTCTCCGGACGGTTGATTCCCGGACCTGCGTGTTGAGCATGTCTGTTTCTCAGCATTCATCATACATTCATCATGCATAATGCATACATGCATAATCATAGCATTTGGATACTCATGTTGCAGCTGTCGCCGGGTATCTGTTGATTGTTACCTCCTGCTATTTGTTGATACGAATCTCTCCAGTAGATTTTCCTCTAGCAGATATGGGTGTGTCTGATCTCTCCATGTAGAGCCAATCCCTTAAGCAGAAAGTGTCTATCCTTTCCTGCCATTTCCCCACTGAGATACATCCTCGTGGATGACGGTTGCTTCCGTTCCCTCCCTACACGGGATGGGTTTTCCCTATTGAGCTCTGTCCTCATTAGGATGAGTCTTGTTTCAGTCTGCCTTTTTGGATCGATCCTAAATTGGCTTCCTGTTGGCTGTCTCCTGTGCTTCCCTGGGGCATAAATGAATAGTCGCTCACTAACCGACACTCATTCATCTTATCCTCAGCGGAATTTGTTGGCCTCTACCTACAAACCGGTAGTCGTAAGTCCTATCTTTGTGGTTTTCTACCCACTAGCTGGTAGTTGTAAAATCCCACACTCCTCCCCTTGGTGGATTGAACCCTTTGTGCTCATCCCGATGATGACTGGTTACTTTTCCATTTGGCCTCTGCCTACAAACCGGTAGTTGTAAGTCCTATCTTTGTGGTTTTCTACCCACAAGCTGGTAGTTGTAAAATCCCACTTTCACCCCTAGCAGAGGTAACCTTTGTGGTTCATTCTGTTTTTTGGCCTCTACCTACAAACCGGTAGTTGTAAGTCCTATCTTTGTGGTTTTCTACCCACTAGCTGGTAGTTGTAAAATCCCACACTCCTCCCCTTGGTGGATTGAAGCCTTTGTGCTCATCCCGATGATGACTGGTTACTTTTCCATTGGCCTCTGCCTACAAACCGGTAGTTGTAAGTCCTATCTTTGTGGTTTTCTACCCACAAGCTGGTAGTTGTAAAATCCCACTTTCACCCCTAGCAGAGGTAACCTTTGTGGTTCATTCTGTTTTTGGCCTCTGCCTACGAACCGGTAGTTGTAAGTCCTATCTTTGTGGTTTTCTACCCACTAGCTGGTAGTTGTAAAATCCCACATTCCTCCCCTTGTTGGAGTTAACCCTTTGTGCTCATCCCGATGATGACTGGTTACTTTTCCGTGGTTTTCTGCCTACTAACCGGTAGATGTAATCCCCTCTTTGCAGTTATCAGTATCCGGTTTGCGGTATTGATATCTTTCCCCTTTGGATACTTGCTTTGATCAAGCAGTATTGTCCCCATTGGGTCTGCCCTTTCTTTTGGATACTTGCTCCGAGTTAGCAACTTTATCCTCTTTTGATTGGTCATCTTTGCATACCTAGTCCTGGTACCGATGCCTTTCTTTTCGGTCGTTTATCCATTTAACAACCTACAACCCGGTTATGGATAATCTTCCATGCGAGGTTGTTATCTACGTTCTGACGGCTATAGATAATATATCTCATGCACTCTTTGGTCAATCTTTCGATTGTTATCACCAGCAGAGTAAGATTCGTATTCCTTGTGGAATCGAATGCCCATCCTTTAACAAGTTTGCTTTCGCTCTCTTCAGGATGATGTCGGTCGATTATTCATTTAACAACCTACAACCCGGTTATGGATAATCTTCCATGCGAGGTTGTTATCTACGTTCTGACGGCTATAGATAATATATCTCATGCACTCTTTGGTCAATCTTTCGATTGTTATCACCAGCAGAGTAAGATTCGTATTCCTTGTGGAATCGAATGCCCATCCTTTAACAAGTTTGCTTTCGCTCTCTTCAGGATGATGTCGGTCGATTATTCATTTAACAACCTACAACCCGGTTATGGATAAATCTTCCATGCGAGTGTATTATCTACGTTTTGACGGCTATAAATAATATGACTCATGTTTTTTCCGGTATTCAGACCGAAGAAGTTTCCGACGATCAGGTCGATGTACTTATGTTTTTCCGGTATTCAAACCGAAGGAGTTTCCGACGATCAGGTCGATGTACTCATGGCACTCAGGCCAATTTTCCGGTATTCAGACCGAAGAAGTTTCCGACGATCAGGTCGATGTACTTATGTTTTTCCGGTATTCAGACCGAAGGAGTTTCCGACGATCAGGTCGATGTACTCATGGCACTCAGGCCAATTTTCCGGTATTCAGACCGAAGGAGTTTCCGACGATCAGGTCGATGTACTCATGGCACTTAGGCCAATTTCCGGTATTCAGACCGAAGGAGTTTCCGACGATCAGGTCGATGTACTCATGGCACTCAGGCCAATTTTCCGGTATTCAGACCGAAGAAGTTTCCGACGATCAGGTCGATGTACTTATGTTTTTCCGGTATTCAGACCGGAGAAGTTTCCGACGATCAGGTCGATGTACTTATGGCATTCAAACCAATTCACGCTTTGGTCGGTCACCCGTTTCATACCTACAACCCGGTATCCTTGGTGTTCCTTCCTGTTTGCTCGCTGTTGTGACCTTGATCCCCGAGTGGAGCGGGTTTCACGAAATATTTCTCCAGCAGAGTTCATCCCACCAGTAGATTGGACGAGTTTCCATAGCAGGTCGATACCTGCATCCCCAGCTGAGTTGATTCTACCTGTGAATTATGTGGGTCGTCCCCGGCGGAGTAGCAGTTATTCCTCAAAAGCATGGTCTATCTTGTATCTGAGGTTTGTATGAGCCTTATCCCCAGAGAGTTACCTGGTTTAGCATCCCCCAGCGGAGCTTTCATTTCCCCAAGCGGAATTTTTGTGGATTGATTGGGCTATCCTCAGCAGTTTACCTTTGTTTTCCCCTAGCAGAGTTGCTTTATTACTCCCCAGCAAGTTGCCTTGTCCTCCTCTAGTGGATTTGTGCTGTTGGTTCCCCAGCATTTTGTTTTGCTGTTCCCCAGTGGATTTATCTTGAAGATTCCTCAGCACAGTCGTCCTGTGTACTTCTCCGCAGAGTTCTTATCATATTGCATTGCATATAGTAATCATTGCATCCTCAAAACTGCGTAGCATTACCATTCCATATGGAGCATTACGCCATAGAAAAATTCAAACATATGCATTCATGTGTTCAAAACCACATCAGACCGCATCCCCGACAGAGGCGGATCATCTTTATTCAACGCACATCAAATCAGCTACAGTCGCTCCGACAGCATTCAGAATTGATTATCCCCGCAGAGGTTTATTTCCTCACCCGATGGTGACAGAGGTTTATTTCCTCACCCGATGGTGACAGAAAGTTTGTTTCTCCCCAGTGAGACCCCCAGCAAGTGATCTGTCTTGCCTTGACATATCTAAGATGTCGTTCTTGTGATACCAGTAAGTGTCGTGTCAGCACCCGCGTGTGTTTCTTTTTTGGTGTCGGTAAACACCATTGTTTCGGTGTCGGTAAACATCGAGCTCCACCCAGTCATCGGTAAATGTCTGGTCATTTTTTGGTGTCGGTAAACGCCATTGTTTCGGTGTCGGTAAACATCGAGTTCCACCCAGTCATCGGTAAATGTCTGGTCGTTTTTTGGTGTCGGTAAACATCATCTTTCGATGTCGGTAAACATCGAGTCTTTCTCTCAGTCATCAGTAAATGTCTGATCAATCCCCAGCTAGAAATACCCAGTAGAGTCATCTGTAAATGTTCTACCCGGTTTTCAGTTGCAAACTTTTGTTTGTCTCTCAATATCGAGTCCTATCCCAGTCATCGGTAAATGTCTGGTCATTTCTTTTGATGTCGGTAAACATCATCTTTCGATGTCGGTAAACATCGAGTCTCATCCCAGTTATCGGTAAATGTCTGGTCATTCTTTGTTCTCTTGTTAATAAAACCAAGATCCCCAGAAGTCGTCGGTAAACGTCTCGTCTGGTATCACCACAGAGATTTTGTTCCTCCCCAAGCGGAGATGCCATCGGTAAATGGCCCAGTTTTCTTCGATATCGGTAAATATCGAATTCCCAGTTGCAGCAGCCATCGGTAAATGGTCTTGCTAAGTTTGACATCGGTAAATGTCAAGTTTGCTCTGAAGCCACCATCGGTAAATGGTCTTGCTTCCTTCCTACATCAAGTTGTTTTCCCAGCAGCCATCGGTAAATGGTCTGGCTGAAGTTGATATCGGTAAATATCAAAGTTTTAACCATCGGTAAATGGTTTTGATTTTCAGAAGTTGTTTTCCCAGCAGCCATCGGTAAATGGTCTGGCTGAAGTTGATATCGGTAAATATCAAAGTTTTAACCATCGGTAAATGGTTTTGATTTTTAGAAGTTGTTTTCCCAGCAGCCATCGGTAAATGGTCTTGCTGAAGTTGATATCGGTAAATATCAAGTTTCCAGTTTTCCAACCATCGGTAAATGGTTTTGCTGTTTTGAAGTTGTCATACAGTTGTCATCGGTAAATGACTTGGTTCTTCTTGTATTACATCCAGTCGGTGCAAATTTCTACGGTTCTTTGGTATTCAATCCCTGTTTACCCTGAAAGTCTGACAGCCACTGCTATCATCCATTCGGGTTCCCAGCTGATTGAATAGGGGCAGCTGTAGCACCTCAAATTTGCACCTATCATTGTACATACCATTTCATATTAAGTCATAGCATATCATAGTCCATTGCATAGCATTGCATTGCCCCAGTTGCCTCAAGTGCAAGCAAGTCAAGAATTAGGTCAAACTGATCAGGAGATCAGTCAATCAAGCAAGCAAGGGGGTTTCTCAAAGAGCCAAGGCCCTAGGGTTTTTCCAACAAGTTCACATATCTTGGAGGTCCATTTGAAGTGTTTAAGTCAAGGGTTGGATGTTCAGAAGCCATCAGTTCATGCACAGACAGTCAAAAACCCTAGAAAGTCAAAGTTGGTCAACTGTGGTTGATTTTATGGTTTTGATGGATGGAAATGGTTTGAGAGAGTTTATTCATGTCCCAATAGGCCTCATATATCATGGCAATCAACATCATTGAAGAATTTGAAGCCAATCAGAAAATTTCCCAAAATAGAAACTGGACCTGTAATTTTAACTGCCAAAAATGGAAACTTCTTGATCCTCAACTTGCATCATGATACAAGCTTCAAATGAATTTTTGCCCAACATGAAAGTTGAAGATCTTGTTCTCCCATTTTCAAAAAGTCCAAGAACTCCCAAATCCCATGAATGGTTTGCAAGATATGATCATTTCATTTTCATATTTTCATGAACTTCAAATGGCCATATCTCATGATTCCTTTGGCCAAATTTGATGGGGTTTTTTCCTACAAACTCCATTTAATCCCCTCTTTCCAAAAATTCATTCATCATTCACCAAAACCTTGCCAATCAAAATGGCATTTTTTGACTTGTTTCATTAAAATTCAAGTTTGACCAATGGTTGACTTTTTGATTTATCCATTTTCAGCATAATTGGCCATTTGGAAATTGTTTTAATGGTCATTTGAGACTTGCCAAAGCCCAGAATTCGTGCAGCTTGCTACCACACACCACCCTTTTGGCCAAAAGTGCAAAATTAGCAAATTGGTTAAAATGAGCAAAGCTTGGTTAGCACTTGATTAAGCAATGTTAAACAGCAAATATAAAGGAGATTTTCAGTCATTCTCAACCCTAGCTAGCAGCTGCAAACATCAGAATACTCTCTTCTCTCTCAATTTGCATTTTCACCAAAATTGAAAATCTGTCAAAACCCTAAAAGGACCACGAGCAAGCATTGTTGTTTAAACATCTAAGCATCATTTTAAGCTCATTTCAATCATCATTCATCAACTGTGAGGAGCTTTGCTGGACTGTGCTTCAACATATCCATCCATGGCAAATCGTGATTTGAGCAAAAACAAGATACATTGAGTCAAAGCATCTTCATTATTCACCATTGGAAGCACAAATCTTCATCTGTTCGAGCTTATCCTGGCCAAATAGCAACTGAGTTCCAAATTTCTTCAAGAACAAGTAAATTTTCGAATCTCTCTTTTCTCTAATCCATGCCCTGTGTTAGATAGAGTTTAGTATGCTGAGTTCATTGCAACTTGTATCACATGAAATGATTAAGATATGCATGAGAAATCTGAATTTACATTTTTATGCTCAAACATGATTGTGCTCGATTTGCTTTGATGATGATGATTCACTGAAAACCATGCCTGGATTATGCTTGTGTTTGCTTCACTGTTTCGAATGGTATGCTTGATTCAAAAAACTGGGAAATTTGTTCTTCCAACGATGAATGTTGTTACTGCTGCTTTGTGAACCCTGGTATTTTTCCAGAAAATCCTGTTTCAAATTTGCATGAGCTGTTTTGTTTGTTGCTGTTTAAGGTTACAGGAATGTCTTTGTTCTATTGCTATGTTGTTCATAAAACCCTGGTTGAATTCATTTCATGATGATACGATGAACACGAGGATGTTGCCTTGCTGTTTCTTTTAAAAAAAAACCCTAAGTTGCCCAGAAACGTGAATGGCGATTGGCTGTTGTTGTTTGTGTTACTGTTCTATTGGTTGCTGACCAATCAAAATATTTGGTGTCTTTGGCTGAAGCATGGTCGTTTTGCTAAATGAGGCCCAATATTACCAATATGCCACTCGGACCAAATTAAATCCAATTAATCCATTTTAATTTCAATGAATATTCCATTTGATCATCACATCTTTAAAAAATCACAACTTGCTCATTTCAATTCCAAATCCAGTGGGGTTTTCTGCATCATGATCATGAGATTGTCTAGTTTTTTATCATTATTTTTAATAATTTTTTGGATCATTGGTTGTTAAATGGCCTTAGGGTTTGTATTATGTGACCAAAAATGATACATGTTGCCAAAACCATTGTGAAATAATCATGTTGCATCCATTTGATCTGAAAATTTTTGTGGTTATACACACATTCATGTTTATTTTGGTATAAAGTTTGTGGATTTCTCATTTGTGGTTTGTGTGATATGATTTTTTTGAAGTAAGGTGTTACATTTGGTGTCACACCATGAATGTGCATTTTCATGAATTTTGTTAACATGCTTCTTGGCCTCCAATTGACCCCAAATTTTGCATGAACCTCATTTCATATATCTAGTTGACTTGTGATTTTTCTTGGAATTAATTGTTCTGTTTTCCATTTGTTTGAGATTTTTCTTCCCTGCCTAGTCAATTGTTGACTTTGTGTGACACATCTGGCCATTTCATTTGGGAAATTCTCATGCCTTATTGTATGATCATGAAATTTTACATGTGCATACTAGACATCTTGAGCTTTGCATTGGTGTTAATCTCATTCATTTCTCATCTGTTTTCATTTAGTTATGATTTTTTGAAGTTGACCCATGATTGTTTGACTTCTTTGTGCATGCTTGAAATTGTGTTGACTTCCTGATTTTAATTGACTATCTTCCCATGATCCAATTGAGCTGAAATTTCATATGTATGCCATGTTATGGATTGTGTTTGACCCTGAATTATTTGATAGTTTTTGGAATTGATTATGTTTGGTTTTGAGCTAATTCTTGCTGTTGACTTCTTTGTGCATGCTTGAAATTTGTTTTGACTTCATGATTTTCATTGGCTGCCTTCCACTTATCCAAATGCAATGAAATTTGACATGCTTACCATGCTAGGTGTTAGGATTGAACATGAATTATTTGATGATTTTTTGAAAATGTTTGAGTTGACTTTTGGTGCAAGTCATTCTGTTGACTTCTTTGAGCCTTCATTTGCCATGCTTTGGTTTCTTTTGCTCATGAATTGATGATGATGCATGATATGAACATGAAACCAATTGTGCTTGCTTCTTAAATGTTTGAACTTGATTTTGGTTGACTATTGTTTGCTGTTTTGACTTTCTCATTTATTTTTGACCCTAGGCTTGTCCTAGTGGTCTTTTGGACTTATGTTGAGTTCATCTGTTTCAGGTTAAGCATAGTGCTTCAAAGAAACCATACAAATTTGGTTGAGCTTGACTATATTATCATGTGCTAACCTTTGTTTTGTAGGTGTGACTCATGTGACTTGAGTCTTGTGCTTTGCACATTGGTCCCTCTGATTTAACTGTTTGATTCATTTCCTTTTGATTTAAACTGTTGAACTGTTTACTGATTAGTTTGACTATTTCAGGTACCCTTTTAGTTGCTTAAGTTCTTTGAACTTGCTTGCTTTGCTATTTAGCAATTTGCTTTTGAGGTATAATTACTTCTTCTTCATGTAGTCTGGAGACCCGGTCTGTTATTTGGCCGGGCAAACTGTCTGAAGTCCTCCTTAAGAGGTCATGCTTGTGTGTGTTTAAAATTGTCCCAAGCAGGAAAAGTCCTTCAAGTAAGGCAATTGGTAGATCAAAGGGATAAGTAGCCTATCCCCTACTATTCAGTGAGTCTTCTCCTTGCTCCCATTACATGGTTGTAGCACTGAGATCAAAACCCAAGATCTATCGAGTCAATAATGTGGAAAGAGCTCCATCTTTCTGAGCTCCCACACTTTCTGATATGCTCTCCCTGATCAGGGATAGAAGCAATGAGGCACACCCCTCATCTCCTTTCATCTGCTTCACCTTAGCCTCTCAATGGCAAGGTTAAGAGCAACTTTTTACCCTATTCCAGTCGGCTTCAATGCCTAACCCTTGTTTGAGCCTCTTGTGTGCATATAGTGTGTGCTACCTGTGCTTTTATTTGTTTGACTTGTTTGCTTTCGCCCTCGTTGCGATCCTTTTCTCTCGCCCTCGTTGCGATCGAGCCTTTTCCTTTCTCTTGCCCTAGTTGCAATCGAGATCCTTTGTCCCTCCGTAGCCGAACTACGGCAACTCTGATTCTCATGTTCAGATGAGATACGTAGGCACGAGACGCGATGTCTTGCCGAGTTTGACTAACAACTAACACTAATCCTTGTTTGCTTTCGCCCTCGTTGCGATCCTTTCTCTCGCCCTCGTTGCGATTGAGACCTCCCCTTTCTCTTGCCCTAGTTGCAATCGAGACCCTTGCTTCCTGTGCAAGCCGTGCTTAGGATAGGTTGGCCCTTGTGCCATTTAGCTAGAAACCTTAACTTAGGGTTGACTTTTGCATGACAACATCTAGGCTCGAGTCGTAGTCTCCCTAGAGTTGTGTCTCCCTCTGTTATCTGGTTAGGCTAGATCCTTGTCCCTGCGTAGGGGAACTACATCGCCCTGATCTTCATACCAGATGAAGTATGTAGGCAGGAGATTGAGCTGATCTCTCCGGGCGCCCTTTTTTCTCTTTTGTGTGTGCTTGACAGTTATAGGCTCGAGTCCCCGACTCCCTATTAACTTGTTGTGTTGTTGTGTGCTTGGAAGCCGATGTAAGTCCATCGAGTGGCATTTGGGTTCCAGTGTGGGTGTGTTTAGGTTCGGATGCTGACATAAGTCCAGTGATTGGCAGTCGGGCTCCACGTTTGCCTTTGCCTGTGTTTGTTTGTGTGCGTGTCAGCCGAGCTACGAATGCTCTGATTCTTCTCTCGTCCGAGAAGATACGTATGCATAGGATGCGATATCCTAGCGAGCATGTGTCGTTTCCCCAGTCCGAACTACTTCGACTCTGATGTCTATGTCTGATAGACTAAGTAGGCCCAGGATACGATGTCCTGCCGAGTCAGTTTCAGTCAGTTTCTTTTGTCTCTTTCAGCCAGTGTGTGTGAGTTTGAGCAGCGTTTTAGCAACCATTTTCCTTCCTTTTGTGCGTGGATCCCGTAGAGTACTACGGATGCGTAGGGGTGCTAATACCTTCCCTTCGCATAACCGACTCCCGAACCCATCCTCTTTGGTCGCGAGACCATG